>NC_056007.1:35200577-36450577 GCF_018446385.1 Zingiber officinale | reverse complement strand
AAGGATTTTATTAAAATTATTTCTTATGTGGATAGCATGATTTTAAAAGAGAGTTAAAAAATTAAAATTTCCTTTTATGACTGTCTACAAAAGATTAAGAGAAGAGATTAATATCTTTCCTTATTGGTAGTTTAAAAGGAGGGTTTTAATTTTGGTAAAACTTTCCTTATTTGTAAATCATCTACATGATTAAAGAGAGTTTAAAATTTGAAATCTTTCCTTATTTGTTGATTAAAGGAGGATTTTAAATTTTAAGAAAACTTTCCTTTTAAACATATTCATGATTTAAAGAGAGTTTAAAATTAAATATTCTCTTTTATAAGTTTCTACAAAGATTAAGAAAAGATTTGATATCTTTCCTTATTTGTAGATTGAAAGAGATTTTAATTTTTAGAGATAACTTTCTTTTTATCCACATGTTTAAAAGAAAGATTTTAATTTATTAAATTTCCTTTTTATAAACCAATCATGAAGGGATAAAATTATTGGAGAAATTTTTATAAATTTCTGGAAACAAATTAGGAAGTTTTAATTCTTGTTTAATTAAAACTCTCCTTGATTTGAGGAAATAAGTGGCCGGCCATGTTTAAGTGAGAAGAAAAATTATTTTAATTAAAATAAATTTTTCCTTTTCATGACAAAAGAATTAAGGAAGTTTTTAATTAAATTTCCTTATTTGCCAAGACCAAGGATTATAAAAGAGGGGGTAGAGAAGGCTTTGTGGTGAACAACCTCTATTATTTCTCTCCCTCTTTTCCTTGGTGTTGTGGCCGGCCAACCTCTCTTCTTTTCTTCCTCTTGGTGGTGGCCGAACCTTCTCTATTGGCTTGGAGCTCTTGTGGTGGCCGGATACTACTTGGAGAAGAAGAAGAAGAAGGAGAGAAAGCTTGTATCCCTTGGAGCTTGGTTGGTGTTTTGTTCTTCGTCCTTGGTGAAGCTTCTTTGTATTGGCCGAACCTAGCTAGGAGGAGAAGAAGGTGCTTGGTGGTTTCTCATCTCGGAAGATCGTTGCCCACACAACGTCCGAGGTTAGAAGAGGAATACGGTAGAAGATCAAGAGGTCTTTCTAAAAGATATAACTAGTAATTTTTCTTTCCGCATCATACTAGTTATTTTTGGAAATAATACCAAATACAAGAGGCATGCGGTTCTAGTATTTCGAATATGTTTTTCGATGTTGTGTTCTTTTGTTTTCTTTTTCCTTGTGATTTGATTGTTCTTTTCGGTTAACCTAAAGTTATTTTAGGAAATTAAATATTAGCTTTCCATAAAAGGTTTTGTCTAGTCGGTGGTGGTTGCTCCCATATCCAAGAAGGCCATGTACCTCGCCACGTCAGTACTGGGAACCAATTATGGAAATTAATATTTAATGGAATTAATAACTTAAGGTGATTTGGGTCGAACGTGTTAAGTTCCGCAGGAGACCCAAGTCAAAACCTAAAAGAACGAATAGATTAAGTTTTGGATCAAACGTGTTAAGTTCCGCAGGCGATCCAAAATTTAATTTAAAAGAACACATGGTAGCTAGGAAAAGGTTCAGACCTTTGTACAAAATTTTTATACAGTGGAACCTCTAGGTTTTCCGAGTAGCAACCAACAATTGGTATCAGAGCTAGGGTTTTGCCTCTGTGTATTTGGTATTAGTTTAATTATGCACATGTCATACATAATTTAGGCAGGTTAATAGTAGGATGTGCTAACTTTGTGGATGCAGGATCCAACTATTATGGCTTATAGTTATTATGTGTGTGATTGGACCCTTGGACATGTCAAGGGCATTTTATTTGTGTGCATGATTGTATTATAAAATACAGCAGGAGCTGTATTTAGTTTTATTAGGATTTTATTTTTGATCTAGATACATGTACATTCCTTTTATGGAATATAGGATCAAAAATGTAAAATTCTATTTATGTCGCGGATCTAATCTTGCAAAGCGTGGAACCTTTTGAGGACCAGAGGAACTAGGAGCAAGATGGATGCGACAGCTAGACCCGGTAGCGGTGGCCAAATATGGCAGTAGCTTGGGATGACAACACACGGAGGACAACTAGAGATAAAAGCCATAATAGTTGAAAATTAGATTTTCTATTTATTGCTTTTATATTGTGCTGTGTGTGTATGTTGGTTTACATATTTAGTAGGCTAGCATAGTTAAAATTCCTCATTTATAAATAACTAAGTGGGAGAGGGATTTTTAAGTAAATCTCATGGTCTCCATTACTGGTTTGTAAGTGATGCAAACAAGCTTGCGCGTTGGCTCTGAGTGCCTTCCTCCATAACGGATGAGCTTGTTTGTGGATCACTAGAATAGACTTCCATTTTTGGATGACTATAGGAAGTTAATTAAGAGCGTGTGATCTTCCCCAACGGAAGGGGCATAATCTTATTAATGGACTTAGTGTCAAGTAATGGTATACACTTAGACACATCTAATAGTATCCTCCCCATCGGAGTCACTGCTATTATTTGTGTGACCAAATGAAACCAACTATTAATTTGTCATAAAACTAGGTTGACAAGATAATAAAATTAAAGGGTTAAAACCCCTCTTACAAATGATTGATTTTGTATACGTCCACACTAACGTGGCATACAAAATTAACGGTGTTTGAGATAATTTTATTTGTCATAAAGATACGTTGACAAGATAGTTAATGGTTAAATCCATCCTTTTACAAATGTTGAATTTGTATACGTCCACACTAACGTGGCATGCAAAATTCACGGTGTTTGAGGTGTTGGTAAATTTAAATAATATTGTTTGAGGAATCAATGTTATTTTAAATTCAAAGAGTTTTGACCAAATATTTGATCAAAGACAGATCAACTATTAATTTTATTCGTCATAAAGTAAAGTTGACGAGATAATAAAATTAATGAATAAAATCTCCTCTTCGATTTTGTATACACAAAATTCATGGAGATTTTAAGGAGTTGATCTTGACCAAATATTTTTGTGATTCTTAGGATGTTTGTCAATCCCTAGTAGTCATACTATAGAAAAGACTTAGTAGTCCCAATTGTAATGATTGGAAATAGGACTTGGACATTAAGGTGTCTTCTTAGAACTAAAAACAATTTAGGCGTATTTAATTCATTAGTTGAAACATGTCTAGTGGTGTTATCTACCAGAACCTGGAGTGTAGATACAAGATGCCATTAATCATGTCTGCAATTCATTGCAGGGTTCCAGGAAACCCGACAACTAAATGAAAGGTAAATCACCGTCCACATGGGCACTACTGTAATAGTAGTAGTTGCAATGGGAGATGTTTATCCTTTGATAAGAATAAAATATGGATTTTAAGTAATTGTCTTTACGTACCAAGTTTAGAAAGAACCTGATTTCAGTTTCTAAACTATTATAGATATTATGTCTATTTTGATAACAAAGTTGTTATCAAGAAAAATAGGAAAGTTATCTATTCTGGTATGATGGTTGACAATTTATAATCCAATAAACTCCCATAATGCAACAAATGGAAATTAGTAACACATCTTCTAATTTTAAAAGAAAGCAACCTTCGGAAATGAACCAATTATATCTTTGGCATCTAAAGCTAGGTTATACTTGAGTAGGTTTCATTGGTAGCTGATGAACTTTTGGGTTCATTGGTAGTGGAAATCTTTCCAACCTACGAGTCTTATTTGGAAGGAAAATAACCAAGAAGCTTTTAAGTCCAAGGGGTATGGAGTCAAAGATATGTTGAAAACGGTTCATTCTGATTTGTGTGATCCTATGACTATCCAGACAAGAGGTAGTATTGAATATTTTGTCCATTTAATAGACAACTATTCAAGATACAAATAAATTTACTTAATGTACCGCAAGACTAAGTACTTTGATTAGTTCAAAGAGTACAAGGTTGATGCGGAGAAATGTTAAAGTAAAAAGTCACTATGGAAGATCGTAGTGGCAAGTACCTCTTGAGAGATTTTAGGAGTCACTTATCAGAAGTTGGATTTCAATCCCAACTAACTGCATCTGGTACACCCCAACAGAATGGTGTAGTAGAAAGAAGGTAAAGGACTCTTATGGAATAATTAGATAGATGATGAGTTATTCAGAAAATTACCAAATTTGTTTTAAGGATAAACTCTGAAAATGAAAGTGAACATAGTACCTTCCAAGTTAGAACTCTGTACTCATATAGACTGAATAGGTGAAAACCTATTTTGAAGCATATTCGGATTCGGGTAATCCAGCACATATGTTAAAAAGAGACAATGATAAGTTGGATAGGAGTTCACTTGTTTGTTATCCTAGATAAACAAAAGTAGGTTTATAGTCTTAAAAATCAGAAGGTCATTGTTGGCATCAATGACTGATTTTTAGAAAAGGACTATATAATGAACCACGTGCTCATAAGTAAATTTGTTCTTAAGGAAATAATAAAGGACATGTCTAACCTAGTACCAACTGTACAAGATGAGATACCACAAGAAAACTGCAACACGTATCACAAATGATACACAATTGCATAAAGTGTCTTGTCACAGTGGGAGGGTAAATAGGTTCATGTTTTGGGAGAGTTTTTGGACTCGATCCTTGAAGGACATAAACCTGATCTCCGGACAAATGACGAAGCACTCCAAGATAAATATGCAGCATCTTGGCAAAGAGTAATGAATAATAAAATTAGAATATATGTATTCTAATAAAATCTGGAAGCTTATAGAACCACCAAGTGGTGTAAAAGCCTTTGGGTGTAAAAGGTCTATAATAGGAAAAGAGGGATAGACAGGAAGGTTGAAACCTTCAAAGCAAGGCCTAATGAAAAAGGAAACTTTTTTCACTAGTAGCCATGCTTAAGTCTATCCGGATTCTTTTATCTATTTGGCAAGTGGATGTCAAGACAGCATTCCTTAATGGAAGTCTTGAAGAAAGCATCCATATAAAGCAACCAGAAGGGTTCATTGCAAAGGGAGAGCATCTTGTGTAAAGCTCAATCAGTCTATGGTGAGGCAAAGCTTCAAGGTCTTGGAACATCCGGTTTATTCAAGTAATTCAGACCTATGGATTTATTTAGTAACAGGATAAGTCTTGTGTATACAAAAGGTGTGATGGAAGCGTGGTGGTATTTCTTGTACTATACGTAGATAACATTTTTGGTAGTTGGAAACAATATCAAAATGTTGTCAGAAGTAAGGGTATGGTTGTCTAAACAATTAGATATAAAGGACTTGGGAGAATGTATATATTCTTGAGATCAAAGTAATAAGGGATCGCAAGAAAAGAATATTTTACTTATCCCAAGCTTCATACATCGGAAAAATCCTTGCTCGTTTTAAAGCATGCAAAACTCCAAGAAAGTTTTCTTACCTTTTCAGGATGGAGTAACTTTATCTAAAGATATGTCTCTGTAGACATTAAAGGAGATAAAGGAAATAAAGGCAGTTCTTTATGCTTCGGCTGTCGGAAGCCTAATGAATGCTATGCACGAGATAAGAAATCTGTTTTGCCAAGGGCATAGTTGGCAGATATCAAAGTAACTCTGGACAAGGACAGTGGACTGCAGTAAAGTATATATTGAAGTACCTTAGATGCACTAGAGATTATATGCTAGCTTACAAGGCAGTTAATTTGGTACTTGTGGGTTGCATGGATTTTGACTTCCAATCGGATAGGGACAATAATAAGTCAACCTCGGGGTTTTGTGTTTACTTTAGGAGGTAAAGTCATAACTATGGAAGAGTGATAAGCATAGGTGTTTTTCTGGACTCCACCATAGAAGTTTAGTATATGGCAAGCCTCTGAGGTAGCCATAAAAGCTGAATGACTCAATAACCTCAAGATAGACTTAGATATGATTTCTGGTTTGTCCAAAGATTATTACAATTTATTGTAATAATATTGGTGCAGTAGCAAACTCGAAGAAACCATAAGTCTATAAAGGCAAGTAAACACAATAGAGCGCAAGTACCACCCAATACGAGAAATCGTATAAACGAGGAGAAGTTGTTGCTGCCTAGAATGCATCAGATGATGACCTATAGATCTTTTCACTAAGGTCCTTAAGGCGAGAGCTTTTGATGGACATGTTGAAGGGTTGGGAATGAGATGTATGGCAGCAGATATGGCAGCTTAGTCTTTTAGTATAAGTGAGAGATTGTTAGAGTGTATACTAAAAGCCTAGCTTTTGGTATAAACATTTATCTAGAAATAAGAATCACATTGGTCAAATATCTACATTTATGATAAATGTAGTTGTTCAATTAATTTATATTGTAGATAACATGGTGTGTGGTGTCACACACAGAGGATCATGTTATCAGTACCTTATAAATTATAAACAGTAGCTCACGACCATAAATGGAAAGGAACAAACCATTGGAAGGTCGTAGTGTAATTAGGTATTAGTTTATCTTAACTATATAATTACACTAGTACACTTAGAGTGTATTGAGTAGGACCATTAGAGGTCGTTTCTTTTATACTGACTTTATAAAGAAACAAAGACCTCAGTTATTATGGAAGTGTGTGCTCTTAATCCTAATATAATAACGAGCACATATATTTGATATTTATTTCTTTAATTTATCAATGGGTGAGATTTAGTTCGATGAATCAATAAGCCCGATAAGTTGGGAAATGATATCACTTATAGTGTGTGTTGTTGATTATAGAAGGAAACTATGTCCTAGTGATCTAGGTTGAGAATGTCCCCAAGAGGAGCTCATAAGGATTGTCATATTAAACCCTGCAGGTGGACTTAGTCCGACATGACGATGAAGTTGAGTGGTACTACTCTTGGAGCTAGATATTAATTAAGTGAGTTGTCAGTAACTTACTTAATTAGTGGATATTTGTTATCATAAACACAGGGAGACTAACACACTCATAATAAGAAGGAGCCCAAAAATGTAATTTGGGATTGGTGCGGTAGTTCAATAATAGTTCTTTAGTGGAATGAATTATTATTGATAAAATTAAGTTGTGTGTTCGGGGCGAACACGGGATGCTTAATTTTATCAGGAGACCAAAACCAATTCCTCCTCTCGGTCCCTATCGTAGCCTCTAGTATATAGAGATTTATACCCACCGTATACCCACCTTCTTACCCATCCAATGGGGCCGACCATGCTAGCTTGGAACCCAAGCTAGGGCCGGCCAAGACCAAGTGGATGAGCCATGTAGGTGGCCGGCCAAAGCTTGGGTCCCAAGCTTAGGTGGTCGGCCACTAGAATATTAAAAAGGATTTTTATTAAAATTATTTCTTATGTGGATATCATGATTTTAATGAGAGTTTAAAAATTAAAAATTTCCTTTTATAGCTTTCTACAAAAGATTAAGAGAAGAGATTAATCTCTTTCCTTATTTGTAGTTTAAAAGGATGGTTTTAATTTTTGGTAAAAACTTTCCTTATTTGTAAATCATCTACATGATTAAAAGAGAGTTTAAAATTTGAAATCTTTCCTTATTTGTTTATTAAAGGAGGATTTTAAATTTTAAGAAAACTTTCCTTTTTAAACATATTCATGATTTAAAAGAGAGTTTAAAAATTAAATATTCTCTTTTATAAGTTTCTACAAAAGATTAAGAAAAGTTTGATATCTTTCCTTATTTGTAGATTGAAAGAGATTTTAATTTTTAGAGATAACTTTCTTTTTATCCACATGTTTAAAAGAAAGATTTTAATTTCGGCAAGGAAGAGGAGGGAGAGCAAGGAGAGAACCCAACGAAGGAGAAGGAGTTACACCACTTTAATGGAAAAATGAATTCCCACACCAACACAAAGTGGCCGGCCACTCTCAAAAAACTCACAAATTAATTGCATTAATTGCAATTAATATGAAGACATTAAGAGAATGGCTTTGTAACTTCCATGAGGTGGCACCCATGATGATGTGGAACATCATTATTGGTCCACCTAATGCCAACTCACCAATGAGGTGGCAAAAGGTCAATTCAAAATTGACCTTTGGTCTTCCTTCTCAAGTCAAGTCAAACTTGACTCAATCTCTACCATGGTTGATCTAATCTAACCATTTGATTCGAGCCAACTTAATATAATGAATCTAATTCATTAAATTAAATTGATTCAATGAGTCAAAATCTAAATTAGACTCATTGAACACATGAATCAACTTGAGTCGAACTCAAGTTAGCCCAATTAGGATTACTCTTAATCCAATTTGATTCATCAAATGAATCTAATCCTCTTGGTTCATCATATGAACCTAATCTCCATCTAATTGTCCTAAGTGTGTGACCCTATAGGTTCTTGTAACGTTGGCAATGCCCTAAACCCATTTAGGAGCATAAGTAATGACAGGTATCTAGCAACACATCATTACTACCCAATTTACAAGAATGTCGAGATCCGACATCACCTTGTGACTACTAATTGTGACTCCTCACAATATATGAGACATTGTCCTTCTATCCTAGACGTCTAGATTGATCAATATGAGGCATAGACCGTGTCATCCTCTAATCAATCTAAATCTTGAACTCCAAGTAGACTCACTCGATCAAATGAGCTCAACATCTAATGTTGACTCATTTGGGCATGGCCATGCACTTAGTGGTCTCACTCTATCAAGAATACCGATGTCGCTCCCGTCATATGGGAGGGATAGATCACATCTACATCACTCACATCCCTCTACATAATTCGTTATATACCCAGTAATCAACTTTATAGTCCACCCAGTTACGGGTGACGTTTGACGAAACCAAAGTACATAACTCCTTATGTAGGGATCCATGGTGACTTCAGGTCTAAGGACTAATAGTCATACTAATAGCCACATGAGAAAGTATATGACACTCATATAATGATCCATGATACTTTCTCATGGCGGGTCATTCAGTATACATTCTCTAATGCATACCCATGTGTCAGCTTGATATCTTTATATCCATGACTTGTGAGATCAAGTCATCGAGCTGACCTACATGCTAGTCTTATTGTATTAACATTGTCTCTGAATGTTAATACTCGACTAGGAATGATTTAGAGTAGTGTTCCCTATATCATCTCACTATCGATTCAACCAATCGATTGATATAGGTAAGAACCTTCTACTCAAGGACGCTATTATACTTAGTCTATTTGGCACTAATATAAATAAGTATAATAACCAAACAAATGCCTTTATTAATATACAAGAATATGATACAATGAGTCCATACAATCATCAAATGATTGGCTCTAGGGCTCTAACTAACAATCTCCCACTAGCACTAGTGCCAATCAGTATAGGCTCTAAGGCCTAATGACCTAGTGTGACCCTCATGCTTCCTCTGTGCCAAAGCCTTGGTCAAGGGATCTGCGATGTTAGCCTCTGTAGGTACTCTGCAAATCTTCACATCTCCTCTATCGATAATCTCTCGAATGAGATGGAAGCACCGTAGTATGTGCTTGGTCCGCTGGTGTGAGTGAGGTTCCTTTGCCTGTGCTAGGAACCACCCCAAGTTCGGTGATGAACTTGCGGATCCAAACGCCTCCTTTCGCCTCGATGCAGCAATGTACTCGACTTTGTTGTAGAATCAACTCTTGTGTCCTGCTTCGAACTCTTCCAGCTCACAGCACCACCATTAATGCAAAACACGAACCCTGACTGCGATCGATAATCATCCTGATCGATCTGGAAGCTAGCATCACTATAACCCTTTACTGCTAGCTCATCATTGCCTCCATATATCAAGAAATATTCTTTAGTCCTTCTTAAGTACTTAAGAATATTCTTGACCGCTATCCAGTGACTTTCACCAGGATCTGGTATCTACTCGTCATGCTCAAAGCATACGAGACATCGGTCGAGTACATAGCATGGCGTGCATGATCGATCCTATGGCTGAGGCATAAGGGATCCGATCCATGATCTCTCCTCTCTAGAAGAGGGACCTTGAGTCTTGAAGACTCACGCCATGTGACATCGGCAAAAATCCCTTGGAATTCCGCATGGCAAACCGAAAGAGTACCTTGTCAATGTTTCTCCGACTTAGGCCAAGCAATCTCTTAGATCTATCTCTATAGATCTGTCCCTAGAATGCGGGATGCCTCACCTAAGTCCTTCATTGAAAAGCAACTCCTAGCCAAGTCTGACGGAAGCATAGGGATGTCCTTCCCAATGAGTAGTATGTCATCCACATACAATATGAGGAAGACAACTATGTCTCCTACAACCTTCTTGTAGACACAAGGTTCATCTTCGTTCTTGATGAAACCAAACTGTTTGATTACATCATCGAATCGAAGATTCCAGCTCCGAGATGCTTGCTTTAGTCCATATATGGAGCTTGCATACTCTACTAGTATGCTGTGGATCTACAATACCCTCAGGTTGTGTCATGTACACATCCTCGAGTAGGTTTCCATTCAGAAACGCGGTTTTGACATCCATCTGCCATATCTCATAGTCATGGTAGGCTGCAATAGCAAGCATGATCCGAATGGACTTAAACATCGCTACTGGAGAAAAGATTTCATCATAGTCAATACCATGAATCTGCTTGAAACCTTTAGCTACCAAGCGACCCTTATAGATAAGTCCATCCAAGTCAGTCTTTCTCTTAAAGACCCACTTGCACCCTATGGGTTTTACCCCTTCAGGTGGATCAACCAAAGTCCATACTTGGTTGGTGTACATGGATTCCATCTCGGATCTCATGGCTTCTAGCCATTTCTCGGAATCTGGTCTCATCACAGCTTCCTGATAGGTGGGAGGCTCATGACAAGAGAAATGAGTATCTCTAAGGCTGACGACGTACCCTATCGGACTGCGAAGAGGTATGTCTACATGAACTGGTTGTTGTTCCTCAACTCCTTGTGGAACAACATCATCCACAACACTTTGTGGTTCCAATTCAATTTCCATCGAGGCATTAGTGCTATTGTTCGCATCTTGAACTTCTTCAAGATCGAACGCGCTCCCACTAGTCTTTCTAGAAACAAAGTCCCTTTCTAGAAAGACCCCAGTCTTTGCCACAACTACCTTGTGCTGACTGGGAATGTAGAAGTAATATCCCTTAGTTTCCTTGGGATATCCGATGAAATAACACTTGTCGGATTTGGGTCCTAATTTGTCTGAGACTTGACGTCGTACGTAAGCCTCACAGCCCCAAATCCTCATGAAAGACACCTGGGCATCTCTCCCAGTCCATATCCTATATGGTGTCTTTATCACGGCCTTTGATGGAACTCGGTTGAGTATGAAAGCTGTCGTGTCTAGAGCATATCCCCATAGATATGTCGGAAGATCTGTGTGACTCATCATAGATCGTACCATATCTAATAGGGTACGATTCCTCCTTTCGGATACACCATTCCACTGTGGTGTTCCAGGAGGAGTGAGTTGGGATAGAATCCCACATTCAGCTAGGTAGTCACGAAACTCATGGCTAAGGTATTCTCCACCTCGATCTGATCGAAGTATCTTAATACTCTTGCCAAGCTGGTTCTGTACTTCATTCTTGAATTCTTTGAACTTTTTAAAGGATTCAGACTTATGTGTCATCAAGTACACATAACCATATCTACTGAAGTCATCAGTAAATGTGATGAAATATCTATAACCGCCTCTAGCAGTGACATTGAAAGGGCCACATACATCACTATGTATGAGTCCTAACAAATCAGTCGCTCTCTCGCTGTGCCCACTAAAAGGAGTCTTGGTCATTTTGCCTCGTAGGCATGACTCGCATATCTCATATGATTCAAAATCAAATGAGTCCAGCAAACCATCCTTATGGAGCTGGGATAAGCGCTTGTCATTTATATGACCTAAGCGACAGTGCCAGAGATAAGTTTGGTTCAGGTCATTTGATTTGAACTTCTTGGTATTTATATTATAAATAGAGCTCTCAAGGTCTAGAATATAGAGTCCGTTTATTAGTGGTGCACTACAATAGAACATATCTTTTAAATAAACAGAACAACATTTGTCTTTTATTATAAAAGAGTATCCTTTCTTGTCTAAACAAGAAACTGAAACTATGTTCTTAGTAAGAGCAGGCACATAACAACAATTATCTAAATCTAGGGCAGAGATAGATAGTAAGTTCCTACAGCAACAGCAGCAACCCATGTTCCATTGCCTACTCGTAGGTCCACCTCGCCCTTTGCCAATGCTCTGCTATTTCTCAGCGCCTGCACATCAGTACAAATGTGAGAAGCAGAAATAGATAGATTGACTTCTATAACATATATACCTAAAGTGGAAGTCTCACTTCGCTTCTTCTTAATATCCTCCAAGTATACCTTGCAGTTCCTCTTGCAGTGCCCGGTCTGACCTTGGCGACCCCTCCTTTAGGCTTCAGTGCCTTGCCTTTGCCCTTGGTTTGGGACTTTCCCTTACCTTTAGGCTTGCCCTTGCCCTTGTGCTTTTGGACCATCAGAATGGGCTTAACCTTCTTAAGGTTAATCTCAGCAGTTCGTAACATACTAAGTAGCTCGGGTAGTGGCTTGTCAATCTCGTTCATGTTATAGTTGAGAACGAATTGACTATAGCTATCCGGCAAGGACTGCAAGATCAAGTCAGTGGCCAGCTCTTGGCCAAGTGGGAACCCCAGTCTTTGTAGGTTCTCTATGTACCCAATCATCTTGAGTACATAAGTGTTGGAACCCCAAGGTTATTTTGGTGTGATCAACAAGTTAAGTTAGGTCCTGCGTTATTTCTAACCTTGTGTCTAAGTGTGCAGGAGCTTAGGAACACAGGTAGTCAAGCGGAAGACACAGCTAGCGAGAAGGACGGCAGTCCGAGGGACGAGGTGCTGCGGAAGAGTACACCGGCGGACGAGAAGGAAGAGACGCAGCTAGCGAGAAGGTCGACGACCGAGGGACGAAGACTGCGGATGAGTACGCTGGCGGACGAGAAGGAAACACGCGGCAATTCCGAGGGACGAGAAGCCGGAGGGAAGCCCGCTTGAGAAGACCGGAAGTTGGGTTCGGGTGAGCCCTTTTCCGGATGGCAGAGATCACCCAAGTAAGCGGATCCGGAGCGGAAGACCCGGACCGAGGCGGGACTAAAACGGAGCAGAGGTCCCGGACGCAAAAGTCAACCAGAGTTGACTTTTTGCTCCGGGGCGCCCGGAGCAGCCCGGGGCGCCCGGAACAGCCCGGGGCTTTACGCGATCTGGACGTTGGGGGATAAAGTTTTATCCCCCCAGGGCGCCCGGAACCCTTCCAGGCGCCCCGACCAAGACTATAAATATAGCCTTGGTCCAGAAGCTGTCAATCAACTGAGAACTCAAGCATTCTTTCTACACTTGTACGCTTTTCTGTTTTAAGCTTCTATTGTGCGCTTCATTGCTGTAAAAGGCTTCTCCGCCTGAAGGAGATACTAGTGCTACGCTTTCTTGGATTAACAACCTTCCCGGTTGTAACCAAGTAAATCTCGGTGTGCCTTTTACTTTTCTGCTTTTATTTATTTCTCTTATTTTACAAGTGTTAGTTTAAGAGTTCGAGAAGGGTGTTTGCGTTTTGATTTTTGCAGGGCTATTCAACCCCCCCTTCTAGCCGGCCCAACGGTCCTACAAGTGGTATCAGAGCCAAGACGCTTCAGGAGGACTAACCGCCAATCGAAGCAAAGATAATGGCCGGACCAAGCATCCACCCGCCGAAATATGGAGGAGATTTCGCTACGTGGAAGAATCTGATGCAGGTATTTTTTACCACAGACTTTGAATTAACTTTAACAATGGAATCCGGTTTTGTAGCTCCAGAAGGTAAGGAAAAATGTCAATGGACAAAAAAGGAGCAGGCTGAATTCGTGGCGAACGGCAAAGCAGAATACCATCTGCTAAGCGTTCTTCCACCTCAAGAAGTCAACAGAATCGGACAATACAAGTTCGTCAGAAGAGATCTGCTTCGGAATCAGCTCACCAGCCTGCAACTTGGGGAAGATGAGACAGTCGCGCACTTGCACTCGAGAATCAAAGAGATCATCACCGGACTATCGAATCTCGGAGAAACGGTAAGTAACCGAGATTCGCTAAGGTACGCACTAAATTCATTTCCTAGAAATTCAAAATGGGCATCACTAGTAGATGCCTTTTATATTTCTAAAGATTTAGAAAAGATCTCGTTAGAAGAATTTTTTTCTACTTTTGAAGTGCATGAGTCAAGATGTGCAGGAATGAAGGAGCCCAAGAACAACGTCGCCCTCAAAGCTTTGAGAGACGAACCAGAGTCGGAATCTTCTCTCGATGACGAGGAAATGGTAATGATGGTAAGAAGATTCAAGAAGCTTTGTAAATCCAGATCTACTAACCATCCGCAGGGGAAGAAGAAAAGGACGATCCGCTACTACCACTGCGACGAAGAAGGGCACGTCAAGGACAATTGCCCCAAGCTGAAGAACAAGAACAAGGAAAAGGGTAAGAAGCCTATCCAAAAGCGAAAAGCCCTAAAAGCGACGTGGGACGATACGTCGTCGGAGTCGAAAGTCGAGGCATTCTCCGGACTTGCTCTAATGGCAAGTCATCAAGACGACGACTGCGAGTCAAGCTATTCCGAAATGAGCATCGAGAGCATCGATGAAGGGGGAGCTTCGTCAGAAGAAAGCAGCAGTTCAGGGGGAGACACGGAAAATGAACTCGACAAGGTAAGTCAGGTATGTTCTCTTCCTCCCGATAAACTTTATAAATTTGTTAAGTTATTAACTAAAGACTGCTGTAAATTAGAAAAAGAAATAAAAAATTTAAAAATAATCTTAGCTAAATCCTGTCCTCTAGAAGAATTAGATAAATCAAAATTGGAAAATGAAAAATTGAAACTTGAAAATAATGATTTGAAAATTCAAGTAGATAATTTGAAAAACCATGCATGTTCATCTAATTCTAGAAAATTTAAAAATTTAAATTGATATTATAGATATCACCCGGGACAAATTAAGAATATCTCTAGAAAATATGTCCCTAAGAAATTTTTAATCAATCCAGTAGGCTGGAACCTTTATTGGGTTCCTAAATCTTGCTTAGTCTAAGTTTTAAAATTAAAATTAAAATTAGCGCTTTTCAGTGAGAAAATTAAACAATGAATTTCTCTATGAGGTTTTGTCTAAGGAAGTGGTTGTTGCTCCAATAACCAAGAAGGCCTAGTGCCTCGCCACGACCTGGAAGCCAAAATATTGAAATAAATGTTTAATTAACTTTCTGTCAAAGCATTAAAATTAGAATTAATTAATGCTTCAAAGTTTTAAAAAAAAACACTTTTTCAAAATATTTTTATACTTAGAAAAATACTTTTTGCCAAAGTCAAATTTTCACTTAGAAAAATTCTCAAAGTTTTCACTTAGAAAAATTTTCTGCTTAAGTTACTTAGAAAAATTCTCATTTTTTGTTAATTTAGAAAAATTTTCATCAGACAATTCTGTTTAAGTTAAAATACCATTTTGAAATTGAAAATTTCTGCTTAAAAGTCTTTAAGAAATTTTTTTTACTCTAAGTCTTTAACCCTTAGTTCTTTTTAAACTCCATTTTTTTGTGATCAAAGGGGGAGAAGAATTAGTATAAGTCTAGGGGGAGGTAGAAATTGAAAATTAAATTTTTTTTGAAATTTAATTTTGTTGCACATTATTGCAATAACTTGTTTTAATTTTATGTCTAGTTTTGACCCTAGCTTAACTTGGGTTGATCACACCAAAAAGGGGGAGATTGTTGGAACCCCAAGGTTGTTTTGGTGTGATCAACAAGTTAAGTTAGGTCCTGCGTTGTTTCTAACCTTGTGTCTAAGTGTGCAGGAGCTTAGGAACACAGGTAGTCGAGCGGAAGACGCAGCTAGCGAGAAGGACGGCAGTCCGAGGGACGAGGTGCTGCGGAAGAGTACACCGACGGACGAGAAGGAAGCGTGCGGTGGTTCCGGAGCGGAAGATTGCTCGGGGAGCAAGAGACGCAGTTAGCAAGAAGGTCGACGGCCGAGGGACGAAGACTGCGGATGAGTACGCTGGCGGACGAGAAGGAAACACGCGACAATTCTGAGGGATGAGAAGCCGGAGGGAAGCCCGCTTGAGAAGACCGGAAGTTGGGTTCGGGTGAGCCCTTTTCCGGATGGCAGAGATCACCCAAGTAAGCGGATCCGGAGCGGAAGACCCGGACCGAGGCGGGACTAAAACGGAGCAGAGGTCCCGGACGCAAAAGTCAACCAGAGTTGACTTTTTGCTCCGGGGCACCCGGAACCGTCCGGGGGGCCCGGAGCAGCCCGGGGCGCCCGGAGCAGCCCGGGGCGCCCGGAACGTGAAATTTGACCAGAACGCGTCTTTCGCGTTATGGACGTTGGGGGATAATGTTTTATTCCCCAGGGCGCCCGGAACCCTTCCAGGCGCCCCGACCAAGACTATAAATATAGCCTTGGTCCAGAAGCTGTCAATTAACTGAGAACTCAAGCATTCTTTCTACACTTGTACGCTTTTCTGTTTTAGGCTTCTATTGTGCGCTTCATTGCTGTAAAAGGCTTCTCCGCCTGAAGGAGATACTAGTGCTACGCTTTCTTGGATTAAAAACCTTCCCGGTTGTAACTAAGTAAATCTCGGTGTGCCTTTTACTTTTCTGCTTTTATTTATTTCTCTTATTTTACAAGTGTTAGTTTAAGAGTTCGAGAAGGGTGTTTGCGTTTTGATTTTTGCAGGGCTATTCAACCCCCCTTCTAGCCTGCCCAACGGTCCTACAATAAGGACCTACGGGAGCCCCGTCTGACATCTTGCACTGAAACAGTGCCTTAGAGATCTCAAATCTCTCATGCCTCGCTTGTCCCTGATATAGTTGGCGAAGATGCTCAACCATATCGTAAGCGCCCATCAACTCGTGTTGCTTCTGAAGCTCAGAGTTCAAGGTCGCGAGCATTAGACAGGACACATCTAATGCGTCATCTTGATGCTTCTTGTAAGCATCTTTGTCAGCTCGCGGGGCATTGGCAGGAGGAGCCTCCGGAATGGGCTGCTCCAGAACGTACAGGTGACAAGTTCCTGTACCAGTCCAGGAAATTCGCTCCGTTGAGCTTGTCCTTCTCAAGGACAGATCGCAGGGAGAAGGAATTCGTGTTCGACGTCATGGTTATCTACAACAGAAAATTTGCAGAAATAAATATCATATTCTTTTAAAATCATTTAATTAGGCCTTTAATTAAATGATGCTCTCACTGAATACTATAATTCTTGTGGGACAAGATCCACATCATACTAACCCTTGAGTTAGCTTTGGCTAATACGCCCAAGGCATAGTATGATCGGTAGGTAACGATTACCAATTACATCACTATGCAACTCTTGTTTATAGAATAAAATCCGCATTTATATTAAAACTCGAGTTAGCTTTGGCTAATACGCCCGAGAATTAATATAAACGTGATTTTGTCCTACCTTTCCAACCATTGGAATAATGCCTATAGTTGACTCGATCCAACCGAGTAACTAGGAATACTCAATCTAATTGAGTTTGTATTCACCCATGCGTTGATAGGAGGGACCAAGATTGTCCCTCCGTACCCTACCAGGATAATATGTATTGCTCTGCTTTGGCAGATTCAACAATACATGTGATCGAGATAGTGATAGGTATCACGGCACGGTTAGGCATTAGAGTTGAGTCGATTGAGATCTAATCTAATCGAAAAAGGATGCATCTTGTGCATGACTTAGATCTAATCTAATCACAAGGGTGCATCATGTGCACGACTTAGATCTAATCTAATCGTAAGACACTAATTAATTAACTACTTATTAAATATGCATCACATACACAAGCAATTAATTAATCTATTTGTGATTTAGTCATGGCCCTACTACGATCTTCTCAAGCCAATGAGAAGATCGATTGGTCAACCTAGGGTCAACAACTTCTCCAAGCTCCTCCCTTTGACCACCTTGTGTTGCTCGTGCCCGCCTCGGAACTCCGTCTCGTGTGGACCCTCCACCGCTCCAATTTGTACATTACAATTTGAAACTCGAGTTACATTCGAGTCTAAATCTAATTTACAACAAGAATATAAGAGAAGGCACGACGCGCAGGTCGCGAATATAATACAACACTCGCAAACACATAACGGCACGCAGGCCGTATTATGAATTACAACACAACCAATCATATTGGGGTTTTGGGCCATGACTATCACAAAATTAATATATAATTCAAAATTATATATTTTCATAATTTTCTATAATTTTAAAAATAATTTTTACAATTTTTACGAGAAAAATTTCCCGGCGGTCCCGTTTAGCGGTTTCGGGCGCAATCGCGGAACGGATCCCCTTGCGGGGCCCAGGGGCAGCGCCCCTACCCGCGATCTAACCATCGCGAGGGGTCCTTTGCGATCCAACAGCGCCTAAACCCGCTGTCCCAAAACGATTTGGGTCGAGACATTGCCGTTTCGGAAAAAATCTTCCCGGCGGGTTCGTTTTTAGCGATTTCGGGTGCAATCAAGAAGCAAATTCCCTTGCGGGGTTAGGGGCAATTCCCCTACCCACGATCTAACGATCGTGAGTTGCTCCTTTGCGATCTAATGGCACCCGACCCCGCTGTCTCAAACAGATTTGGGGCAAAACGAAGCCGTTTAAAAGAAAACCTTCTGGTAGCCGAAGCCTACAAGTGCCGAGACACTTGTGCTTCGCTTCTACGGAAAAATTACTCATAAAAACTCTAAAAACTCAATTTTTACAGAAAATCACAGAAGGTATATTTTTCATAAAAATACAAACGAACTCGTACAAGTCTTTGCACGTGGCTCTGATACCACTGTCGCGAAAACCGCTTTTTCGCGTCGCGAAAACCCCGAGTTACCCAAAGCCATGGATCTCGTGCAAAGATTCGTAAACAAAACTTTTCGAAAAACCTTTTTCTTGTATGAGTTTGTAAAAAATTTAGATCTACACTAAAGTTAAGATCATTACCCTTGTAGCGAAGCCCTTCGCGTTCCCGCTCATCCAAGAAGTTGCCGGATCTCTAGACCGTCAAGCGTCGGTCCTCTAGAAGTATCCACATGAATAATTCTTGATGGAGAAAACCTAAACAAAGGTGTGCTAGCACCTTGATAGGTCACGGCAAGGAAGAGGAGGGAGAGCAAGGAGAGAACCCAAGGAAGGAGAAGGAGTTACACCACTTTAATGGAAAAATGAATTCCCACACCAACACAAAGTGGCCGGTCACTCTCAAAAAACTCACAAATTAATTGCATTAATTGCAATTAATATGAAGCCATTAAGAGAATGGTTTTGTAACTTCCATGAGGTGGCACCCATGATGATGTGGAACATCATTATTGGTCCACCTAATGCCAACTCACCAATGAGGTGGCAAAAGGTCAATTCAAAATTGACCTTTGGTCTTCCTTCTCAAGTCAAGTCAAACTTGACTCAATCTCTACCATGGTTGATCTAATCTAACCATTTGATTCGAGCCAACTTAATATAATGAATCTAATTCATTAAATTAAATTGATTCAATGAGTCAAAATCTAAATTAGACTCATTGAGCACATGAATCAACTTGAGTCGAACTCAAGTTAGCCCAATTAGGATTACTCTTAATCCAATTTGATTCATCAAATGAATCTAATCCTCTTGGTTCATCATATGAACCTAATCTCCATCTAATTGTCCTAAGTGTGTGACCCTATAGGTTCTTGTAACGTTGGCAATGCCCTAAACCCATTTAGGATCATAAGTAATGAGCGGTATCTAGAAACACATCATTACTACCCAAGTTACAAGAATGTCGAGATCCGACATCACCTTGTGACTACTAATTGTGATTCCTCACAATATATGAGACATTGTCCTTCTATCCTAGATATCTAGATTGATCAATATGAGGCATAGACCGTGTCATCCTCTAATCAATCTAAATCTTGAACTCCAAGTAGACTCACTCGATCAAATGAGCTCAACATCTAATGTTGACTCATTTGGGCATGGCCATGAACTTAGTGGTCTCACTTTATCAAGAATACCAATGTCGCTCCCGTCATATGGGAGGGATAGATCCCATCTACATTACTCACATTCCTCTACATAATTCGTTATATACCCAGTAATCGCCTTTATAGTCCACCCAATTACATGTGATGTTTGACGAAACCAAAGTACATCACTCCTTATGTAGGGATCCATGGTGACTTCAGGTCTAAGGACTAATAGTCATACTAATAGCCACATGAGAAAGTATATGACACTCATATAATGATCCATGATACTTTCTCATGGTGGGTCATTCAGTATACATTCTCTAATGCATACCCATGTGTCAGCTTGATATCTCTATATCCATGACTTGTGAGATCAAGTCATCGAGCTGACCTACATGCTAGTCTTATTGTATTAACATTGTCCCTGAATGTTAATACTCGACTAGGAATGATTTAGAGTAGTGTTCCCTATATCATCTCACTATCGATTCAACCAATCGATTGATATAGGTAAGAACCTTCTACTCAAGGACGCTATTATACTTAGTCTATTTGGCACTAATATAAATAAGTATAATAACCAAACAAATGCCTTTATTAATATACAAGAATATGATACAATGAGTCCATACAATCATCAAATGATTGACTCTAGGGCTCTAACTAACATAATGGTCCTCCTAAGAGGGAATATCAGGCAACTGAGACACAACAGGGGACATTTTAGGTGTCGGGCGGGCCATCCCGGACACATGAACTAGCACAACCTGAGATAGCAATATCTCGGTAGGAAGAGAATCGGAGCAATGCAGCCCGAGGCAATATTAATATGATAATGGGTGGGCTTACTGATGGTGACTCTAATTGCGCGAGAAAGGTACACGCTCGGTGGTTACAGATCCATGGAGTCGGATGTAGCACGGAAAAGGCAGTAGGATGAGAAATCAATTTTGGTCACAAAGATCTGGAAGGAGTGGAAGTACCCCACGATGATGCTCTCATAATAAAAACAGTCATAGCTAACTACAATATTTCCCGTACTTTCATTGATACCGGTAGCTCTATCAATATTATTTTTCAGAAAGCTTTTAATCAGTTATAGATAGACCCGAGTGAGCTACAACCTATGGCGACTGCCCTTTATGGTTTTACGGCTAATGAAGTTCAACCGCTCGACTAGATAAAATTGGTCATCTCTCTAGGGGAAGAGCCCCTCATGAGAACCAGGAGATCTTATTTCATGGTGGTAGATGCACCTTCCGCGTACGGTCTTGAACGAGTTTCGAGAGGTTGTTTCTACCTTCTGCCAGAAGGTTAAGTTCTGTCCATGACCAAGTAGGAGAAGTCTGAGGAGATCAATTACTCGCACGAAAGTGTTATGTGGAAATCATTTGCACGGAGGCTAATGTTGCTCGTAAAGTTCAGAGGATGGAGGTTAATGCTATCCAGGAGAAATCACCCAGTCTGATATACGAAGAAAAGGAGGAGGAACAAATACAGGCTGGACGACTAGAAGCTGTAACCTATGTGGCGGCCGATTTAGACCTTCCACTCAAAACTAAGTTAATACAATGTTTGAGCTGGAATAGTGATGTGTTCGCATGGACTCCTAAGGAAGTCACATGTATCTCTCCTTTAATAATGGAACATTCATTACATGTTTATCCTGATGCTAGGCCCGTCAAGCAAAAGAAAAGAGATTTTGGGGTTGACCAAAATCAAATCATCAAGGAAGAAGTAGATAAGCTACTGGAGGCATGATATATTCGAGAAGTACAATTTCCCAGCTGGTTAGCTAATGTCATTTTAGTGCCTAAACTAGGAAATAAGTGGAGGGTATGTATTGACTTTCGGGACCTCAACAAAGCCTACCCAAAGGATTGCTATCCTTTGCCTCGCATTGATCAAGTGGTAGACTCTACAGCTGGATGCGAGTATATTTGTATGCTGGATGCCGATCAAGGCTATCATCAAGTACCTCTCTCTTTCTAAAGATGATCAGGAAAATGTTAGTTTTATTACAGCTGAAGGTACTTATTGTTGTAATGTTATGCCTTTCGGACTAAAAAATGCAGGAGCAATTTATCAGAGGCTTATGAATAAGGATTTTTGAAAACAAATCGGGAGAAATATGGAAGTTTATGTAGATGACATATTAATTAAGTCACTTCAGGCTAATGATTTATGCAGAGATATAGAAGAAACTTACAGAACCTTGCAACAATATGAGCTCAAGCTCAACCCTAACAAATGCTTGTTTGGGGCTAAAAGTGGCAAGTTCCTGGGATATATGGTGATAGAGCGAGGGATAGAAGAAAATCCCAACAAAGTCCGAGCAATCCAGGATATGGAGCCCCCACGCAATATGAAAGAAGCCCAAAGACTAACCGGGCGAATCACTGCGTTATCCTGCTTCATCTCTCGATCAACCGATCGAAGTTTTCATTTCTTCAAGATACTTCGAAAGGCCAATAAATTTCAGTGGGATGAAGAATGTGATAACGCGTTTCGAGAACTGAAAGATTACTTGTCAACCCTACTCGTGCTAGCTAAGCCTATAGTAGGGGAAACCTTATGGGCCTATCTTTCGGTGAACGAGCATGCTGTAGGTTCAGTACTGGTGAGACATGAGGGTAAAGAATAGCAACCAGTGTATTTTTCAAGTCATCTATTGAAAGGAGTGTAGATATACTACACTCGAGAAATTAGCTTATGCATTGGTTTTAACGTCTAGAAGATTGCACCCTTACTTCTTATCGGACGTAATCATAGTGCTAACTAATAGCACTCTTGGTCGAGTGCTTCTTAATCCATAAGCATCCGGGCGATTGATCAAATAGATGATTGAGCTCAGCGAATACGACATACAATATCAACCTCGTTCGACAATTAAAGCGCAAGCTTTGGTAGATTTTATAATAGAAGTGCAGGGCCACGAAGAAGAAGGGATTTGAAAGATTTATGTAGATGAGTCTTCTACCAGACAGGGTAATAGTATTGGTATTCTTCTCATATCTCCTAGGGAAGATTAGGTTCAACTTTCTGTCCGGCTAAGTTATAGAGTCACCAACAATGAAACGGAATATGAAGCATTAATAGCTGGCCTACAAGCAACTCGACATGTAGGAGCGGCTCGGGTATGGATTTACTCTGATTCTCAGCTGGCAGCACAACAATTGTCAGGCAAGTTCGAGATCAATAATGATCAGCTTAAATTATATGCAGAGGCTTTTGATAAACTGAAAGTTACATTCCAAGAGGTAAATATACAGAAAATCCCCCGATCAGAAAATCAAGTAGCCGATGAACTGGCAAAGCTTGTGTTAGCAGTGATACCTTGGAACCTAGATCGACCAATAGAGCAAACAGTATTGGTGTCTTGTATTGAAAGACAAGCTAACATGGAGATACAAGGAGATTGGAGAGTACCGATCATATCCTTTTTGCAACAAGGTACCTTGCCAGGTGATGTCGAACAAGTAAGAGTCTTTAAGAAGAAAGCCATCAGATATACTCTGATAGGGGATCAACTTTATAAAAGGGCCTTTTCTAGTCCCTTACTCAAATGCATTGGATCGGAAGATATGCAATACATCTTGCAAGAGGTTCATCAGGGTTCATGCGGTAGTCATGTTGGAGGCAGATCTTTAGCTCATAAAATTTTATTGGCCGGGTATTTCTGGCCTACCATACAGGAAGATGCAGCTCAACTCGTAAGGACATGTCTATCTTGTCAGAAGCATCAGAATATCCCACATCATCCTACCCAACTGTTGAAGACTTCCATCGTTTCTTGCCCTTTTGATGAATGGGGTATGGATATAGTAGGCCGATTCCCCCTAGCCACTGCTCAAAGAAGGTTTCTATTGGTAGCTATAGATTATTTCTCAAAATGGGTAGAAGCTGAACCGTTAGCAAGAATTAATGAAAATGTATCATCAAATTCTTGTGGCAACACTTTATTTACAAATTTGGTATTCCGCATAAATTAGTCTCTGACAATGGAAGACAATTTCAGGGATAGAGAATTAGAGAGTGATGCGTAGGATATGGTATCACCCAAACATTCACCTCTGTAGCATATCCACAGAGTAATGGGCAAGCAGAAGTGATCAACAGAGAAATCATCCGAGGACTTAAGACTAAGCTAGATCATGTTGGTGATAGTTGGGTAGATGAGTTACCTAGTGTGCTTTGGGCTTACCGCACTACTCCTTGAGAGGCCACAGGGATAACCCCATTCCAGCTAGTATATGGTGGAGAAGCAGTAGCCCCCATTGAGGTGGGGATAGAATTTGATCGTAGACGACTCTATGATGACGATAATGATGGTCGACGTCTTATGGAATTCGATCTTATTGAAGAAGCCCGGGATAAGGCAGCAACTCGTCTTATATCTTATCGACAACGAATGAGACAGAATTACAACAAAAGGGTTATCCCCCGATTCTTTCAAGTAGAGGATTTAGTGTGGAAGCGTGTCAAGCCTGTGGGAGATGTTACCAAATTGGTACCCCAATGGGGAGGACCATACAAAGTTATACAGAAACTTACTTCCGGCTCTTATTATCTCCAAGACTCAAAAGGAAGGAATCTTGAGAGACCTTGGAGTGTGAACCACTTACAACCATACAGAGCCTAATAAGTACGCTTGTAATTTGTCCTTATATTTCATTTAATTTTTGGATATAATGGAAAGATGCAAGAATCTATTCTTCAACCAATATATACATTTATTCGAATGAATCAAACAATTTTTCTTTAGAGCGTGCTTCCTCCGCTTGATAACAGTCGATCGGGGACCTCAAGGAGTGACCAAGCTGATTTCCTGGAGGGGAATCAGAGACTTTAAACTTTTAAATCATCGAGTGTGTTTCTTCCGCTCAGATCTATCCGAGTGTGCTTCCTCCACTCGATAATAGTCCATCGGGGACCTCAAGGAGTGACCGGGCTGACTTCCTGAAGGGGAACCAGAGACTTTAAACCTTTAAATCATCGAGCATGTTTCCTCCGCTTAGATCTATCCGAGCGTGCTTCCTCCACTTGATAACAGTCGATCGGGGACCTCAATGAATGATTGAACTGGCTTCGTAGAGGGGAACCAGAGATTTTAAACCTTTAAATCATCATGCGTGTTTCCTCTGCTCAGATCTATCCGATCGTGCTTCCTCCGCTCGATAACAGTGGATCGGGGACCTCAAGGAGTGACCGGGCTGGCTTCCTGGTGGGGAACCGGAGACTTTAAGCCTTTAAATCATCGAGCGTGTTTCCTCCGCTCAGATCTATTCGAGCGTGCTTCCTCTGCTCGATAACAGTCGATCGGGGACATCAAGGAATGACCGAGCTGACTTCCTGGAGGGGAACCGGAGACTTTAAACCTTTAAATCATCGGGCGTGTTTCCACTGCTCAGATCTATCCGAGCGTGCTTCCTCCTCTCGATAACAGTCGATTGGGGGCCTCAAGGAGTGACCGAGCTGGCTTCCTGGAGGGGAACCGGAGACTTTAAACCTTTAAATCATCGAGCATGTTTCCTCCGCTCAGATTTATCCGAGCGTGCTTCCTCCGCTCGATAATAGTCGATTGGGAACCTTGAGGAGTAGCTGGATTGGTTTCCTTAAGAATAAGCGGAGACTTTAAACCTTCATGGCTTGAGCATGCTTTATTCGCTCGACACCGGTTAATCAGAAAATTTTAGGGAAAATCTAGCAGCGTTTCTGGGAAGACATAAGATAATCCTAATATTGAAACAGAACAAATTCGATTGGGATTACACGCCCGACCGAGATACAACAGTATGTTGGTTTTCTGGTATCAATATAAATTCGCTCGGGATTTTACACCTGGCCAAGATACAACAGTATGTTGGTTTTCTGAGATCAATATAAATTTGCTCGGGATTACACGCCCGACCGAGATATAGCAGTATGTTGGTTTTCTGGTATCAATATAAATTCACTCGGGATTATGTGCCCGACTGAGATACAGCTAGCAGTATGTTGGTTTTCTGGTATCAATATAAATTCTCTCAGGATTATATGTCCGACTGAGATACAACAGTACTTTGGTTTTTTGATATCAATATAAATTTGCTCGGGATTACATGCCCGACCGAGATACAGCAGTACGTTGGTTTTCTGGTATCAATTTAAATTTGCTCGGGATTACACGCCCGACTGAGATACAGCAGTACTTTGGACTTCTGATATCATTATAAATTCGCTCAGGAGTACACTCCCGACCAAGATATAACAGTACTTTGGTCTTCTATTATCAATATAAATTAGCTTGGGGTCATATATCCTATCGAAAATAGATCAGGAACACAAGCCCGACCAGAATATATCAGTACATCAAGTTTCAAGTACCATCTTCACTCGGAAGTATATGCCTAATCGAGGCTTATCTGCTCTTTGGCCTTCGTATATTGAAGCAAATTCACTCAGGAGCATATCCCTGATAGGAGAATGAATAACAAAGTGGCATTTTTCTTACATTCACTCAAGAGTACATTTTCAATTAAAATAGCCCCAAGTTTTGAAGTAAAATAAGGGCAATCTTGAAGACAAGCTGGTATGTCATGACTCTCAGTCAGTTATTCACAATTTAGAAACCTGCCACATGCACCCAACTACTTTACAGATTCTCCTTTTCATGGGTTGGTTAACATATATTCGCTCTAAAAATTCATTTATAGACGTGATCATAGTAGTAAAGTAAACTTCATAAGTATGGCCTCAAAGGAATTTAACACATGTAGTTTTGATGGTGCACCAAAGTCCTACTTGAAATTGCTGATAAGTTCCTTAGGTAACTCCTTGTTAAGTCGCCGACGATCTATAAATCGGGAAGGTGGTTCCTGAGGTAAGAACCCTCCTTCTTGCAATTATTTTAAAATCCCATCAACCGAATGATTTAAGGCCCCTACCATGCGCCCGACAAACTCCATTGTGAACTAAGGGGAAGCCAGATACTCTCGACGGTGAATTTCCCATCTTTCCTCTTCACCCGCCTTATAAGTCTATAATTCCAACTCAAGGCGTTTCTGTTGGGATTTTCGGGCCGCAAAAACCGCTTTTTCGCGTTGCGGAAACCCCGATTCCCATGCCACTGGATCCGTGCGAAGTAAAATAAAACAAAATTTTACGTGTACAAGTTTCTTACATCTAGATCTACACTAGAACTACATGGTTCAGAGATTTTACCCTTGAAGCAATGCCCTTCGCAATCCCGCTCGTCCAAAGGTTCGCCGGATCTTGAGATTGTCAAGTGTACGATCCTCTATACGTATCCACACGAACAAACTAGGTGGAGAAGACCAAACAAAGGTGTGCTAGCACCTTAGGTGGTTCAGCCAAGGAGGAGGAGAGGGAGAGGAGGAAGAGGATGGAATGAATTGGCTTGAATTCAAAAACAACTCATTCACTCCACAATAAGTGGACGACCACATTAAGGAGTGTAACCTCCTTTCTCATTTAATGTGGCCATTAAAGAGGAGATTTGTAACCTCCATGAGGTGGAACACACATGTGCTAAACTTAATGATGTGTAACACCATTATTGGCCACTTAATGCCAACTCACAAATGAGGTGGCATATAGTCAAGTCAAACTAGACTTTTCATCTTCCTCTCAAGTCAAGTCAAATTTGACATTATAACTCCCATGATTGATCAAATCCAACCATTTGATTCAAGCCAATTTAATATAATGGATCTAATTCATTTAATTAAATTGATTCAATGAGTCATAATCTAAATTAGACTCATTGAACACATGAATCAAATTGAGTCCAACTCAATTAGTTCAATTAGGATTACTCTTAATCCAATTTGATTCATCACATGAATCTAATCCTCTTGGTTCATCATATGAACCTAATCTCCATCTAATTGTCCTAAGTGTGTGACCCTATAGGTTCTTGTAACGTTGGCAATGCCCTAAACCCATTTAGGATCATAAGTAATGAGCGGTATCTAGAAACACATCATTACTACCCAAGTTACAAGAATGTCGAGATCCGACATCACCTTGTGACTACTAATTGTGACTCCTCACAATATATGAGATATTGTCCTTCTATCATTGACATCTAGATTGATCAATGTGAGGCATAGACCGTGTCATCCTTTAATCAATCTAAATCTTGAACTCCAAGTAGACTCACTCGATCAAATGAGCTCAACATCTCATATTGACTCATTTGGGCATGACCATGCACTTAGTGGTCTCACTCTATCAAGAATATCGATGTCACTCCCGTCATATAGGAGGGATATATCCCATATACATCACTCACATCCCTCCGCATAATTTGTTACATACCCAGTAATCGCCTTTATAGTCCACCCAGTTACAGGTGACGTTTGACGAAGCCAAAGTACGTAACTCCTTATGTAGGAAACCATGGTGACTTCAGGTCCAAGGACTAGTAGCCATACTAATAGCCACATGAGAAAGTATATGCCACTCATATAACGATCCATGATACTTTCTAATGGCGGGTCATTCAGTATACATTCTCCAATGCATACCCATGAGTCAACTTGATATCTCTATATCTATAACTTATGAGATCAAGTCATCGAGTTGACCTACATGCTAGTCTCGTCGCATTAACATTGTCCCTGAATGTTAATACTTGACTAGGAATGATTAAGAGTAGTGTTCCCTATATCATCTCACTATCGATTCAACCAATCGATTGATATAGGTAAGAACCTTCTACTCAAGGATGCTATTATACTTAGTTATTTGGCACCAATACAAGTAAATATAATAACTAAAACAAATGCTTTTATTTATATAAGAATATGATACAACGAGTTCATACAACAATCATCAAATGATTGGCTCTAGGGCTCTAACTGACAATCTCCCACTAGCACTAGTGCCAATCAGTATAGGCTCTAAGCCCCAATGACCTAGTGTGACCATTATGCTTCCTCTGTGCCAAAGCTTTGGTCAAGGGATCTGCGATGTTAGCCTCTATGGGTACTCTGCAAATCTTCACATCTCCTCTCTCGATAATCTCTCGAATGAGATGGAAGCGCCGTAGTATGTGTTTGGTCCGCTGGTGTGAGAGAGGTTCCTTAGCCTGCGCAATTGCTCCATTGTTGTCACAATAGAGCTCAATAGGGTCAGCGATGCTAGGAATCACCCCAAGTTCTGTGATAAACTTGCCGATCCAAACTGCCTCCTTTGCTGCTTCTGATGCAGCAATATACTCGGCCTCTGTTGTAGATTCAGCAACTGTGTCCTGCTTCAAACTTTTCCAGCTCACAGCACCACCATTTAAACAAAACACAAACCCTGACATCGATCGATAATCATCTTGGTCGGTCTGGAAGCTAGCATCACTGTAACCCTTTACAGCTAGCTTGTCATCGCCTCCATATATCAAGAAATATTCTTTAGTCCTTCTTAAGTACTTAAGAATATTCTTGATCGCTATCAGTGACTTTCACCTGGATCTGACTGGTATCTGCTCGTCATGCTCAAAGCATACGAGACATCAGGATGAGTACATAGCATGGCGTACATGATAGATCCGATGGCTGAAGCATAAGGGATCTGATCCATGCGGTCTCTCTCCTCTCTAGAAGAGGGACCTTGAGTCTTCGAAAGACTCACGCTATGTGACATCGGCAGAAATCCCTTCTTGGAGTTTTGCATGACAAACCGAAGGAGTTGTCAATGTATGTACTCTGACTTAGACCAAGCAATCTCTTAGATCTATCTCTATAGATCTGTATCCCTAGAATGATGGATGCCTCACCTAAGTCCTTCATTGAGAAACATGTCCCTAGCCAAGTCTTGACAGACTATAGCAAAGGGATGTCTTTCCCAATGAGCAGTATGTCATCTAAATATAATATAAGGAAGACAACTGTGTTCCCTACAACCTTCTTGTAGACACAAAGTTCATCTTCATTCTTGATGAAACCAAACTGTTTGATTACATTATCGAATCGAAGATTCCAGCTCCGAGAAGCTTGCTTTAGTCTATAAATGGACCTATGCAGCTTGCATACTCTGCTAGTATGCTGTGGATCTACAAAACCCTCAAGTTGTGTCATGTACACATCCTCGAGCAGGTTTCCATTCATAAACGCAGTTTTGACATCCATCTGTCATATCTCATAGTCATGGTATGCTGCAATAGCAAGCATGATCCGAATGGATTTAAACAACGCTACTGGAGAAAAGCTTTCATCATAGTCAATACCATGAATCTGCTTGAAACCTTTAGCTACCAAGCGACCCTTATAGATAAGTCCATCCATGTCAGTCTTTCTCTTAAAGACCCACTTACACCCTATGGGTTTTACACCCTCAGGTGGATCAACCAAAGTCCATACTTAGTTAGTGTACATGGATTCCATCTCGGATCTCATGGCCTCTAGCCATTTCTCGGAATCTGGTCTCATCACAGCTTCCTGATAGGAGGTGGGCTCATCCTCTATGAGCACAACGTCATCATGGTCGGACAAGAGAAATGAGTATCTCTAAGGCTGACGACGTACCCTATCAGACCTGCGAAGAGGTATGTCTACTTGAACTGGTTGTGGTTCCTCAACTCCTTGTGGAACAACATCATCCACAACACTTTGTGGTTCCAGTTCAACTTCCATCGAGGCTGCAGTGCTATTGTTCGCATCTTGAATTTCTTAAAGATCTAACGTACTCCCACTAGTCTTTCTAGAAACAAAGTCCCTTTCTAGAAAAACCCCAGTCTTAGCCACAACTACCTTGTGTTGACTGGGAATGTAGAAGTAATATCCCTTAGTTTCCTTGGGATATCCGATAAAATAGCACTTGTCGGATTTGGGTCCTAGTTTGTCTGAGACTTGATGTCTAACGTAAGCCTCACAACCTCAAATCCTCATAAAAGACACCTGGGCATCTCTCCCAGTCCATATCCTATATGGTGTTTTTATCACGGACTTGGATGGAACTTGGCTGAGTATAAAAGTTGCCGTATCTAGAGCATAGCCCCAAAGGAATGTCAGAAAATCTGTGTGACTCATCATAGATCGTACCATATCTAATAGGGTACGATTCCTCCTTTCGGATACACCATTCCACTGTGGTGTTCCAGGAGGAGTGAGTTGGGATAGAATCCCACACTTAGCTAGATAGTCACGAAACTCATGGCTAAGGTATTCCTCACCTCGATCTGATCGAAGTATCTTAATACTCTTGCCAAGATGGTTTTGTACTTCATTCTTGAATTCTTTGAACTTTTCAAAGGATTCAGACTTATCTGTCATCAAGTACACATAACCATATCTACTGAAGTTATCAGTAAATGTAATGAAGTACCTATAACCTTCTCTAGCAGCGACATTGAAAGGACCACACACATCACTTTGTATAAGACCTAACAAGTTTGTCACTCTCTCACTGTGTCCACTAAAGGGAGTCTTGGTCATCTTTCCTAGTAGGCATGACTCGCATGTCTCATATGATTCAAAATCAAATGAGTCCAGCAAACCATCTTTATGGAGCTGGGATAAGCGTTTATCATTTATATGACCTAAGCGACAGTGCCAGAGATTGGTTTGGCTCATGTCATTTGACTTGAACCTCTTGGTACTTATATTATAGATAGGGCTCTCAAGGTCTAGAATATAGAGTCCGTTCATCAGAGGTGCACTACAATAGAACATATCTTTTAAATAAACTGAACAACATTTGTCCTTTATTATAAAAGAGAAACCTTTCTTGTCTAAACAAGAAATTGAAATTATGTTCTTAATTAAAGCAGGCACATAACAATAATCATCCAATTCTAGTACAAGCCCAGAGGGCAGAGATAGAAAATAAGTCCCTACAGCAACAGCAGTAACCCGTGCTCCATTGCCTATGCGTAGGTCCACCTCGCCCTTTGTCAATGCCCTGCTATTTCTCAACGCCTGCACATTAGTACAAATGTGAGAAGCACATCCGGTATCTAATACCCATGATGAAGAAATAGATAGATTGATTTCTATAACATATATACCTGAAGTGGAAGTCTCACTTCTCTTCTTCTTAAGATCTTCCAGGTACACCTTGCAGTTCCTCTTCCAGTGCCCGGTCTGACCGTAGTGGAAGCAGGTAGCATCCTTGGCAACTCCTCCTTTTCGCTTCAGTGCCTTTCCTTTGCCCTTCGCTTGGGACTTTCCCTTGCCTTTGGGCTTGCCCTTGCCCCTATGCTTCTGAACCATCAGAACAGAGTTGGGCTTAACCTTCTTAAGGTTGAGCTCAGCAGTTCTTAACATGCTAAGTAGCTCGGGCAGTGGCTTGTCAATTTCGTTCATGTTGTAGTTCATGACGAATTGACTGAAGATATCTGGCAAGGACTGCAAGATCAGGTCAGTGGCCAGCTCTTGGCCAAGTGGGAACCCCAACCTCTATAGGTTTTCTATGTACCCAATCATCTTGAGTACATATGTGTAACACCCATAGGGTACTTAGCAAAATTTTAGATATCTTTGTCATGAATAAAAATAAATAGGCCTTATATGTAAAATTTCAAAAAAAAAAACAATAAAATTAGAGAACCAAAAAGAGATAACCAAGGTTTGAACCTTGGATCTCTTACTAGATACATGTATGTGTTAACCAATAGACCAAGAGTAATTATTGTTAGAAAGGAGAGGGAAATCATAGTTAAAGGTAAGGAAGTGAAGGCTCTCTTCACTTAGAAGGAGAAATTGGAGTTGCCTTCTTCCTCTCAAATGAAAAGAGAAGTCTTGCTTCTTCTTTTCATTTAGAGTGAGTAAAAGAAAGGAGAAGGAAAAATGTAATTTCCCTTCCTCCTCTCATGTAGAATAAAAGGAGAAATTAAAGAAGAGAGTTCATTTTTTTTTCTCTTCCTCCCTTCCTCTTTTCTCTCCACCGTGACCAAGCTTCTTCTCCCCACCTTCATTGCCGAAACCCAAGCAAAGGAAAACTTCTCTCTAGGAAAGCTCCACAAATCAAGGTTACTTCCCTAAGGAAATCAAGCGAAAGATGTGAGTATCCCCTCACTGCAGTACAAGTATTTGTCGATCGTTTTATATGTGGATGTTCTTGTTTTTTTTTGAAAAGGAAATATGTAGTTCATGCCTCTTCATGATATATAAATTTGTATATGTTGATAGCTTAGGTTTTTATGCTTCATGTGGTAACAAAAATGATGAAAACCTCCATGTAAGTTTCGGCCAAGATGTGTTACAAGAGTTAGAGAAAAAATTTTGAAAAGGGAATATGTTATTTATGCTTCTACATGATATATGAATTTTTTTTATATGTTGATAGCTTAGGTTTTTATGCTTCATGTAATAACAAAAATGATGAAAACCTCCATGTAAGTTTCGGCCAAGATGAGTTACAAGAGTTAGAGCAAAAATTTTGAAAAGGGAATATGTTATTTATGCTTCTACATGATATATGAATTTTTATATGTTAATAGCTTAGGTCTTTATGCTTCATGTGATAACAAAAATGATGAAAACCTCCATGTAAGTTTCGGCCAAGATGAGTTACAAGAGTTAGAGCAAAAATTTTAAAAAGGGAATATGTTATTTATGCATCTACATGATATATGAATTTTTATATGTTGATAGCTTAGATTTTTATGCTTCATGTAGTAACAAAAATGATGAAAAATCCTAATGTAAGTTTCGGCCAAGATGGGTTACAATGGTTAGGGCAAATTTTTGTAAGGGAAATATGTTGTTTATGCTTCTTCATGATATATGAATTGTTATATGTTGATAGCTTAGATTGTTATGCTTCATGTGGTAACAAAAATGATGGAAACCCTAATGTGAAGTTTCGGCCAAGACATGATACCAAGCTTAGGGTCAAAATTTGAAATCCAATCATGCTTATTTATGCTTGTTTATGAAGTATGATATCTTGTATGTGGTTAGGTTAAGTCATTATGTTACATGTTGCATTAGAAAACCTAAAACCCTAAATGAAGGTCTAGGCCAAGAAGGAATGCCAAGCCTAGGGTAAAGTTTTGAAACCTAATCATGATCTTTTGTATATGGTTAGATAAGTTTTATGCTACATGTTACACAAATGAAACCTAGGACTTCACCTTAAGGTTCGGCCAAGTAAAGTGTTGAGATTTAGAGCCATGCCTTGCAACAAACCATGCTTGTTTATGCCTATATGATATTTGGTTATTTATCTATGGGTGGCTTAGTTTCATACTTCTTATAGTGAAAAAAAAGGGAAAATCCATTTAGCAAGGTTTCGGCCAAGGTGGATAATTGGGTTTAGAGTGAATCTAACCAAGCATGCTTATGTTTCTCATGATGTATAGTCCTTGATATGTGAGTAGTTAAGTTCTATGCTCATAATATGTTATGCTATGTTCATGATATGATATGTTATGCCTTATGTTATGAGATGTATTATGTTTCATGATATGATATGCTATGCTCATGATATGATATGCTATGCTCACGATATGATATGCTATGCTCATGATATGATATGTTATGCCTTATGTTATGAGATGAGTTATGTTGCATGATACGATGCCTTATGTTATGAGATGAGTTATGTTGCATGATACGATATGCTATGCTCATGATATGATATACTATGCTCACGATATGATATGCTATGCTTCATGATATGATATGCCATACTTAATGTTATGAAGATCACATGTTATGTTTTATGTTACGATACGAACATGTTATGTTTCATGATATATGTATGAAAGGCTTATGTAAGAAGAAAAGCCTAAGAATTGCTTCCCTTAAGTCGGGATCAAGAGCACTCTTCATGGTATGGCAAAGAGATGCTTCGCTTAAGATGGGATCAAGAGCTCTCTTCATGATATGACAAGAAATTATGACATGTATGATAAGCTATGATATGCATGATGACATGATATATATGACATGATATTTTATTTTGTATGGCTTGTACCAAGGGTGGGCTCCATGTGAACTAAGTTTGGACCCTATGTTTATGATGATGGTTGAGCTAGTATGTTATGCTCTCATGATAGTTTGCCATGTTAGACTTACTATGATATGGTAAAAAGTTTAATAAGTTATGATTCACATGACATGTTTAAGACAATCAAATGCATATGATAAAAATTTTTAAGTACGTCTTCCGCTACCATGAGTTCATATGCATAAGTATGTTAGGTGAATGTAAGTAACCCCGTCCCTCTAAGGGCAGTCAGAGTGTCCTTGGAAGGGCGGGCGTTACAATATGGCCCCACAGGAGTTCCGTCTTGCATCTTGCACTGAAACAGTGCCTTAGAGATCTCGAATCTCTCGTGCCTCGCTTGTCCTTGATAATGTTGACGAAGATGTTCAACCATATCATAAGCGCCCATTAACTCGTGTTGCTTCTGAAGCTCAGAGTTCATGGTCGCGAGCATAAGACAGGACACATCTAATGCGTCATCTTGATGCTTCTTATAAGCATCTTTGTCAGCTCGCGTGACATTGGCAGGAGGAGCCTCCAGAATGGGGTGCTCCAGAACGTACAGTTTACGTTCTTAGGTGAGAACTATTCTCAGATTCCTGTACCAGTCCAGGAAATTTGCTCCGTTGAGCTTGTCTTGTCAAGGACAGAACGTAGAGAGAAGGTGTTCGTGTTCGACGTCATGACAATCTATAACAGAAATTAAGGTAGAAAGTAAATATCATATTCTTTTAATCAGTTAATTAGGCCTTTAACTAAAAGATGCTCCCACTGAATTCTGTAATTCATGTAGGACAAGATCCACATCATATTCGTCTTGAGTTAGCTTTGGCTAAATCGCCCAAGACTTAGTATGATCGGTAGATAACTAATTACCAATTACATCTCTATGCAACTCTTGTTTATAGGATCATTATCCGCAGTTATATTAAAACTTGAGTTAGCTTTGGCTAATACGCCCAAGAATTAATATAAATGTGATTTTGTCCTATATTCCAACCGTTGGAAATATGCCTATAGTTTTACTCGATCCAACTGAGTTAACTAGTTACTCAATCTAATTGAGTTGTACTCACTCATGCGTTGATAGGCGGGACCTAGATTGTCCCTCCGTACCCTACCAAGATAATATGTATTGCTCTGCTTTGGCAGATTCAACAACAACATGTGATCGAGGTAGTGATAGGTATCACGGCATGGTAGGCATTTTAGAGTTGACGCGATTGAGATCTAATCTAATCGACGATGTGTATCTTATACGTGATTTATATCTAATCTAATCGTTAGGGTGCATCTTGTACACGATTTAGTTCTAATCTAATCGTTAGGCATTAATTAATTACTAATCTAGCATGTATCACATACACACACACAAGCAATTAATTAAATTTTGTGATTAGTCATGGCCCTACTACGATCTTCTCAAGCCCATGAGAAGATCGGATGGTCAACCTAAGGTCAACAGCTTCTCAAGCTCCTCCTTTTGACCACCTTGTGTTGCTCGCGCCCTCCTCGTAACTACGTCTCGAGTGGACCTTCCACCACTCCATTTTGTACATTACAATGGTGAAACTCGAGTTACATTTGAGTCTAAACTATTTACAACAAGAATAAATAAATAGAAAGGAACGACGCGCAGGTCGTGAATCAAGTACAACATGCGCAAACACACAAAATGGCACACATGCCATATTATGAATTACAACATAATTTTTCCAATCCAATTGGGTCTTTTGGGCCATGACTATCACAAAATAATACATAATTCTAAATTATGTATTTTCTATAATTTTCTGTAATTTTACTACAATTTTTATGAGTAAAATTCTTAGCGGTCCCGTTTAGCGATTTTCGGGCGCAATCGCAGAACGAATCCCCTTGCGGGGCTAGGGGTAGTACCCCTACCCGCGATATAATCATCGCGAGTGTTCCTAAGCGATCCTACAGCGCCTTAGCCCACTGTCCCAAAATGATTTGGGGCGAAACCTTGCCGTTTCGGAAAAATCTTCTCGGTAGTCGAAACCTACAAGTGTCTAAACACTTGTGTTTCGCTTCTACGAGAAAATACCCATAAAAACCCTAAAAATCAGAAATTCACAGAAAAGTACAGTACTGATATTTTTATTAAAAATACAAATTAAACTCGTACAAGACTTCGCACGTGGCTCTGATACCACTGTTGGGATTTTCGGGCCACAAAATCGCTTTTTCGCGTTGCGGAAACCCCGATTCCCATACCACCGGATCTGTGCGAAGTAAAATAAAACAAAATTTTATGTGTACGAGTTTCTTACATCTAGATCTACACTAGAACTACATGGTTGAGAGATTTTACCCTTGATGCGATGCCCTTCGCAATCCCGCTCGTCCAAAGGTTCGTCGGATCTCGAGATCGTCAAGTGTACGATCCTCTATGCATATCCACACGAACAAAATAGGTGGAGAAGACCAAACAAAGGTGTGCTAGCACCTTAGATGGTTCGGCCAAGGAGGAGGAGAGGGAGAGGAGAGTGAGAGGAGGAAGAGGATGGAATGAATTCAAAAACAACTCATTCACTCCACAATAAGTGGCCGACCACATTAGGGAGTGTAACCTCCTTTTTCATTTAATGTGGCCATTAAAGAGGAGATTTGTAAGCTCCATGAGGTGACACACACATATGCTAAACTTAATGATGTGTTGTTAGTTAGAGCCCTAGAGCCAATCATTTGATGATTGTTGTATGGACTCATTGTATCATATTCTTGTATATAAATAAAGGCATTTGTTTTTGGTTATTATACTTACTTGTATTTGTGCCAAATAACTAAGTATAATAGCATCCTTGAGTAGAAGGTTCTTACCTATATCAATCGATTGGTTGAATCGATAGTGAGATGATATAGGGAACACTACTCTTAATCATTCCTAATCGAGTATTAACATTCAGGGACAATGTTAATGCAATGAGACTAGCATGTAGGTCAACTAGATGACTTGATCTCACAAGTCATGGATATAGAGATATCAAGTTGACACATGGGTATGCATTGGAGAATGTATACTGAATAACCCGCCATGAGAAAATATCATGGATCGTTATATGAGTGTCATATACTTTCTCATGTGGCTATTAGTATGACTACTAGTCCATGGACCTGAAGTCACCATGGTTCCCTACATAAGGAGTTACGTACTTTGGCTTCGTCAAACGTCACCCGTAACTGGGTGGACTATAAAGGTGATTACTGGGTATGTAATAAATTATGCGGAGGGATGTGAGTGATGTAGATGGGATCTATCCCTCCTATATGATGGGAGTGACATCGATATTCTTGATAGAGTGATACCACTAAGTGCATGACCATGCCCAAATGAGTCAATATGAGATGTTGAGCTCATTTGATTGAGTGAGTCTACTTGGAGTTCAAGATTTAGATTGATTAGAGTATGACATGGTCTATGCCTCACATTGATCAATCTAGATGTTAAGGATAGAAGGACACTTGTCATATATTGTGAGGAGTCACCGTTAGTAGTCACAAGGTGATGTTGGATCTCAACATTCTTGTGCTTGGGTAGTAATGATGTGTTGCTAGATACCGCTCATTGCTTATGCTTCTAAATGGGTTTAGGAGTATTGCCAACGCTACAAGAAACTATAGGGTCACACACAAAGGACAATCAGATGGAGATTTGGTTCATATGATCATCAAAGAGGAATAGATTCATGTGATGAATCAAATTGGATTAAGAGTAATCCTAATTGAACTAATTGAGTTGGACTCAATTTGATTCATGTGTTCAATGAGTTTAATTTATATTATGACTCATTAAATCAATTTAATTAAATAAATTAGATCCATTATATTAAATTGGCTTGAATCAAATGGTTGGATTTGATCAACCATGGGAGTTATATTGTCAAGTTTGACTTGACTTGAGAGGAAGATGAAAAGTCAAGTTTGATTTGACTATATGCCAGCCCATTTGTGAGTTGGCATTAAGTGGCCAATAATGGTGTTACACATCATTAAGTTTAGCACATGTGTGTGCCACCTCATGGAGGTTACAAATCTCCTCTTTAATGGCCACATTAAATTAGATAGGAGGTTACACTCCTTAATGTGGCCGACCACTTATTGTGGAGTGAATGAGTTGTTTTTGAATTCAAGCCAATTCATTCCATCCTCTTCCTCCTCTCATTCTCCTCTCCCTCTCCTCCTCCTTGGCCGAACCACATAAGGTGCTAGCACACCTTTGTTTGGTCTTCTCCACCTAGTTTGTTCGTGTGGATACACATAGAGGATCGTACACTTGACGATCTCGAGATCCGGTGAACCTTTGGACGAGCGGGATTGCGAAGGGAATCACATCAAGGGTAAAATCTCTCAACCATGTAGTTCTAGTGTAGATCTAGATGTAAGAAACTCGTACACGTAAAATTTTGTTTTATTTTACTTCGCACGGATCCGGTGGCATGGGAATCGGGGTTTGACGAAGCTAAAGCATGTAACTTCATATGTAGGGAACCATGGTGACTTCAGGTCCAAGGACTAGTAGTCATACTAATAGTCACATGAGAAAGTATATGACACTCATATAACGATCCATGATACTTTCGCATGGCGGGTCATTCAGTATACATTCTCCAATGCATACCCATGTGCCAACTTGATATCTCTGTATCTATGACTTGTGAGATCAAGTCATCAAGTTGACCTACATGCTAGTCTCATCTCATTAACATTGTCCCTGAATGTTAATATTTAACTAGGAATGATTAAGAGTAGTGTTCCCTATATCATCTCACTATTGATTCAACTAATCGATTGATATAGGTAAAAACCTTCTACTCAAGGACGCTATTATACTTTGTTATTTGGCACCAATACAAGTAAGTATAATAACCAAAACAAATGCCTTTATTTATATAAGAATATGATACAACGAGTCCATACAACAATCATCAAATGATTGGCTCTAGGGCTCTAACTAACAGTTTCGCTGTCTCCTGGAGATTGGCCTTTTTAGCTTTAAGATGCTCTGATTCCTTAGTGAAGAAATCTATTTCCAAATCTTGAGCTTTCAATTTCTCTTGTAGCTATAGTAATTCAAAATTTTGAGAAGCTAACTCTTGAGCTGAGTCCGGAGATCTGGACACAGAAGTCTGAAACTGTTCTAGGATAGAAGATCTAAGAATAGCGTCTGAAATAGCTTTATTCTTCTGGGCCACTTCAACACTCAATTGAGAAGATAGGCTCTGTACTTACAAATCCAAGGCCTTTTTCTCTTCCTCTTTGAACCCTAACATTGGGCGATGATGTTGCAAATCTTTCTCCAAAAGGGCCACCATATTGGGCTGAGAACTTACCTTCTCTTGAAGTTGAATGATCTCATTACTCGGAGTAGGGGGAGCTGACTTTAGACTCTTCAATTGATTCCTCAATTCTTTGTTCTCCCTCTCTAGGTCAGTGGCCAAGTTGCCCATATAGAAGCATGAAGTTAAAAACTAGACGAACATGATAACATGATTAAAAATTATAGGCACAAACAGGAGATACATATATAAAATACTTACAGAGGAGGCGTTGCGATTGTAAATGTCAGCCTAATCAAAAACGTTCTTGCCCCTCAGAGAATTCTGGCCTTGTACCCAAGACTCGACCATGGAGTCCTTCAGCTGAAGGATACCAACAGAAGAAGGAATAGGGGTGTTCCTCAACAACGAAGGAAGACCTTAGGTAAGCTTGAAAAGCACTCGGGGAGGGGTTGGAGTTGCAGGACCTGTAGAAGAAGGCAATGTCCCTAGAATGGGAGGAGATGGTAATGAGCTGGAATGAGGGGGATAAGGACCAGTGCTAGAAATTAGAAGAGGTCTTGGTGCACTAATGGGAATGGAGGGAGGTAAAACGGAAGACGTAGAATCCACAACTGGCCTAACAACAACATCTTGGGTGGCCAAACTGGAGGACCTCTTACAGGGGGTTCTTCTAGTCCTCACTACAATAAGAGTAGGAGAGGAAATCTGGGAAGGCAGAAGAGATAGCGGCGCACCTGTAGTCATCTCAGGAATGGGAGTAACTTGAAGAATGGGCGAAATTAATAAACTTGGTCGCATCACGTTAAGAGCAATGTTGGGACGGATGCGAGTATAAAGCATAATTTCCTTACCCCTCTCACAAGATATCTCAGCAGGGACTATGGGAATTTGCTTCGATTCATAGATAACAATTGGAGCTAGGGTATTCTTTGAAACAAATGAAGCCTCCTGTCGAACAGTGAAGGGGCTCTCTTCCTCGAAAGATTCAGGCTCCTCAGCAGGGACCTCTTGAGGAGGGAGCAGACCGAGAGATGAAGTGGTCGGATTGAGACGATGATTTGTTAATAGCCTTTCCCCTAGCCTAGCTAAAATTGACTTTGTCAACCCTGAATTCTTATACATCAAAGCAGGGAAAATGACATCAACTGGAAAAGTCAAAAACCATATGTTTTTTAGTGTAAACAAACTAGAGATAGCAAATAAATATGACAGAAGGTAAGCAATTCACCAAAAGGAGCTTCCAATTCTGTATCTATAGAACTTATCCCAAAAATAAAAAGTAAGTCTTCAACAGTTAGTGCCGACAAGTAAAATTTAGCCCCTTTCAACTTCGACATGGATTCATAAAATGTCAAGTCAGTAGTACCATCTCAGGGATTTGGAAGAGAAGGAAGAGTCCTTTGCCAAATGATGGGATAAGGAGAAGGGGAAGGTAGACGCAAGAAGAAGAACTTTTGCCTCCATTATGCCTGTGCTAGAATTTTGTTAAATAAGATAGCCTTAGGATGACTCTGAAATTTGAAAAGACTATCTTCTACTTGACGAAGGATAAAAAATTGATGGAACAAACGAGGGGAAGGAGGAAAGTCAAGTAGTTGAGAAACAACGATAAAACCAGATAATATGGAGAAAGATTGAGGGATAAGTTGGTTTAAGGACACGTTATAATATTGACTTACGATAATGAAAACAGGATGAAGAGGAAGGCGAAAATCGGAAATCGCTTGTTCCCAAAAGACTGTAACGCTCCCTGGCGGAGGGAGATGAGGGCAGTCTGCCGGAGAAGGAAGGACCAAATAGGAAGGGAACCCAAAGTTTAAACCCATTGCATAGACTTCCAAATCAATGGCACTGGAAGAACAGTTAACGAATCACTCAGGTGAGGAAGAAGAAAAAGAGGCCATTGTAAGCAAAAAATCGAGGGAGGAAGCAGAATCTTAATGGAACAGAGAAGAAAAGAACGCAGCGAAGGAGGAAGACGAAAGGGTAAACCTTTTTTTTTTTGTTTGTCTCTAAAACCCTTGATGCTACTACCGAGGGGGAGGAAAATATTAGAGCGATAAATGGGTAAACAAACAACAAGCCAATGAGCGGCCGGGTAAAATATTGGGTACGCAGGAAGGGACACACTTACCTGGATAATCTTGACGAATACATTCCCCAAGTACAAAGTTCATACTTATTAGATCCCGAGGTAAGTTATGATTAATCTTTAAAATCCCTGCAAGAGTATGGCCCTAGGATGTATACATGAAAAATAAAGCGGGTAAAGGCTTTCGCCCAGTCATCCTATGATGAGCAGAAAAGGTGGGCACCTCATTCACCTGGGCCGCCCGGGTTAACAGGCTCACCCTATCATTATACGCCAAACGAAGAGTAAATAACCCAAATAGTTCCGCTCATCTTTTGCCCATAAAGAATATCCAAAAAGGAATATAACTTATTCCTCACAACATGTCCGAAAATGAGAAAATCACACACGTATATGTTAAGGTCATATAATCATGAAGGATGAGGTTAAGCTATCAAGTTAGGTCGGCTGGGAGGTTAATTTACACATATCTGGGCATGCAACCGCTCAATTGTTTTTCTATAAAGACATACACAAAGAGGGTAAAAATGTGCCCAAAAATTTGGGTCGATTGGGCTAGGTCAAGTTCAAAATGGCAGTTATATAAAACTCATCAGTTGAGAGAAAGTTGGTGAAACATTAAGACTACAACACAGCAGGGGCTACAATAGTTGAGGAAAGAAATTCGGGGGACGATTCTTCTCTATCCTCCTTGTGTCAGGAAAGTTAGAGGGAGGATCAACTACCAATAACTTCAGTTCTTTCAGTTGCTCCACTCCTTCCCGTGTCACGAATTTGATAGAATTTATGAAGAAGTTGGTGATCGGAGTGATGAAATCAGAGGATTGAAGATAGGCCTTTCTACGCTCCTCAAAACGGGTGTTTTCATTGGCTTTGTAGTTCGTTAATTCTTCTTGAACAGTCTTAAGGGCAATTTCTTTGAGGTTTAGAGCAGATAATTGACTGGCCAATTCCGTAGCATGTGCATCCTTCACTGATTGCAACTAGGAAGACATGCGAGCAATCTCCAATGTTTGTTCTTCTAATTTGGAGGATAAATCAATACCCCGAGCATTGGCTAATTGAAGCTAGGATTGAAGGCTTTCCAGGTCAGTTTTATATTGGTGTGATTACTCGGTCTATGTCTTAAGCAACTAGATAGTTCTCTCCAATTGGGAGGACAAACCCTTTAGCTTCTCGTCCACCTGATCGGGAGATAACTCAGAAACTCATTTTTTCAGAGCTTCATTCTCTTGGATTAGAGTGTGTATCAGATGGGACATACTCAAATTATATATCCATCGCTGCACAACACAGAGCATTAAGGAGATGTGTAACGAAAATAAGATTGTGAAGGGAAATAGAAGCACCTTCGTCTCCTCTAGGGAAAAATTATCGGGCACTTCAGAACGCCCGAGGTTTTCGATTATGTGGCGTACCCCCTCCCTAGCTGTAGTAAAAGACCCCCCCCCCCCCCCCCCCCCCAACAGAGTATGGGTTGAGTATCGGTAGTAGAGGAAGTAGAAGACAAAGAAGTATGAAGCGAAGGAGGACAGCAGATAATGTAAGGCACGTTGTGAGGGGGCAAATGCATATGTTCAGGAATGGTCATAAAGAAGGGGGGTGAAGAACTGCCACTAGGAATATGTGGAGTGGTAGATGAAGAGGGAGTAAGGGAAGGATAAAGGGCCAAGAGAGGAAGATCAGGAGAAGAAGGAACAATGTCTGAAGGAGGAAAATCTACATAAGTAGATTTCTACTTCGGGGATGGAGCAAGAGTCAGTTTACATTTTTTCTTAACAGGGGTCACCTCAGGGGATTGCTCCATAGCTGGTAGAGAGATAGGCTCATTAGTGGAAGGGGGATCGACGAAAACTCCTTCCAAAGCCACATCTTGAGAACCAGAAACGCCTTCTATGGCAGTAGGAGTTGTTGACGAAGAAGGCTGGCCCAAGGCAGCGAGAAGTTCTTGCTCCTTAGCAGCAATCAATTCCTCTGATAAACACAAGTGATCATCAATTGCAGCAGCGTACAAAGAGTCCACTACAGAAAATAAAAAGTGTCTTAGTTTGTAAAAAAGGGATTGAAATAGATGAATAAGGACTTACCAAGGGAATCGTGAAGCTCTATCTTGACAGGGCTTAACTCGAAGAGATAGAGGAGGCCATCACGAATCCACTTATGAATGAATAAGCGAAAGCCCAATAGCTTGCTGGAATAAGTAACAAAAGAGGGGTGTCTATGTAATTCCTTTATATCAGGAAGAGCGGGTAAAGAAGATTTCCACGAAGACGACCAAGGTGTTGGTTAGTCCTAGGACAATGTACCGATTCCACTGTACAAAAATTTTGTACAAGTGTCGAACCTTTCCTTAAATAACCTATTGTGTTCTTTAGAAGTTAAATTAGGAATCACAGACGAAATTTAACATCATTGATTCCAAATTTAACTTATCTGTTCTTAATGGTTTAGATTTGAATCGCAAGCGGAATTTAACACTATTGATTCAAATCCACCTATGTTATTAATTTCATTAAATATTAATTTTTAAAATTGTCTTTCAGGACTGCATGGCGAGGCACATGACCTTCTTGGATATGGGAGCAACCACCACCGCCTAGACAAAGCCTTTTAAGGAAAGCTAATATTTAATTTCCTTAAATAACTCTTGGTTAACCAAAAAGAACAATCGAATCACAAATTCGAAAAAGAAGAAAACACAAACTCGAAAAACTAATTCGAAAAACTAGATCTAATGCCTCTTGTGTTTGGAATTCATACAAAAGAAATACAACTAGTATGATGCGGAAATTAATTACTAATTATACGTTCCTTTGTAAACTTTAATGACCTCTTGATCTTCTATCGTATTCCTCTTCTTTCTCGGACGTAGTCTGGGCAACGATCTTCTGGGACAAGAAACACCAAGCTCCTTCTTCTCCAAGCTAGATTCGACCACCATTAATTCTCCATGAGAAATAAAGGTCCGGCCACCACCAAGCCTTCTTTCTCTCCTTCTTCTCCTAGCTAGAACCGGCCACCATGGACTTCCCTTAAGTTGATGCTGTCGGCCACAAAGGAGGAAGAGAAAAGAAGGAGAAGAGGAGACCCTAGGGCCGGCCACACCATGGAAGAAAAGAGAGGAAGAAAAGAATAGAGTTGTTAGCCATTAAGGCACCTCTACCCCCTCTTTTATAATCCTTGGTCTTGGAAAATAAGGAAATTTTAATAAAAACTTCCTTAATTCTTTTGCCATGAAAAATAAAAAATTAATTAATTAAAAATCAATTTTATTTTTCCAAATTTCTTGGCCGGCCACTTTCTCCCCAAAACAAGAAAAGTTTTAATTAAAACAAGAATTAAAACTTCCTAATTTGTTTCCAGAAATTTATAAAAAATGTCAATAATTTTAATCCCTTCATGATTGGTTAGCAAAAAGGAAATTTTATAAATTAAAATCTTTCTTTTAAACATGTGGAAAATTTTCAAAAAGGAAAGTTATCTCTAAAACTTAAAATCTCTTTTCAATCTACAAATAAGGAAAGATATCAAATATTTTATTAATCTTTTGTAGAAACTAATAAAAGAGAATATTTAATTTTTAAACTTTCTTTTAAATCATGAACATGGTTAAAAAGGAAAGTTTTCTCAAAATTAAAATCTCCTTTCAATCTATAAATAAGGAAAGATTTCAAATCTTTTCTTAATCTTTTGTAGAAAGCTATAAAAAGAAAGATTTAAATTTTAAACTCTCTTTTAAAACCATGATATCCACATAAGAAATAATTTTAATAAAAATTTCTTTTAATTTTCTAGTGGCCGGCCAACGAAGCTTGGGACCCAAGCTTTGGCCGGCCACCAACTTGGCTCATCCACTTGGTCTTGGTCGTGTTAGTTAGAGCCCTAGAGCCAATCATTTGATGATTGTATTATGGACTTGTTGTATCATATTCTTATATAAATAAAGGTATTTGTTTTGGTTATTATACTTACTTGTATTGGTGCCAAATAAACTAAGTATAATAGCGTCCTTGAGTAGAAGGTTCTCACCTATATCAATCAGTTAGTTGAACCGATAATGAGATTATATAGGGAACACTACTCTTAATCATTCCTAGTCGAGTATTAACATTCAGGGACAATGTTAATGCAATAAGACTAGCATGTAGGTCAACTCGATGACTTGATCTCACAAGTCATGGATATAGAGATATTAAGTTGACACATGGGTATGCATTGGTGAATGTATACTGAATGACCCGCCATGAGAAAGTATCATGGATCGTTATATGAGTGTCATATACTTTCTCATGTGGCTATTAGTATGACTACTAGTCCTTAGATCTGAAGTCACCATGGTTCCCTAAATAAGGAGTTATGTACTTTGGTTTCGTCAAACGTCACCCGTAACTGGGTGGACTATAAAGGCGATTACTGGGTATGTAACAAATTATGCAGAGGGATGTGAGTGATGTAGATGGGATCTATCCCTCTTATATGACGGGAGCGACATCGATATCTTTGATAGAGTGAGACCACGAAGTGCATGGCCATGCCCAAATGAGTCAATATGAGATATTGAGCTCATTTGATTTAGTGAGTCTACTTGGAGATCAAGATTTAGATTGGTCAGAGGATGACACGGTCTATGCCTCACATTGATCAATCTAGATGTCTAGGATAGAAGGACACTTGTCATATATTGTGAGGAGTCACAATTAGTAGTCACAAGGTGATGTTGGATCTCAACATTCTTGTAACTTGGGTAATAATGATGTGTTGCTAGATACCGCTCATTACTTATGCTCCTAAATGGGTTTAGGGGCATTGCCAACGTTACAAGAACCTATAGGGTCACACACTAAGGACAATTAGATGGAGATTAGGTTCATATGATGAACCAAGAGGATTAGATTCATTTGATGAATCAAATTGGATTAAGAGTAATCCTAATTGGGCTAATTGAGTTGTACTCAAGTTGATTCATGTGTTCAATGAGTCTAATTTAGATTATGACTCATTGAATCAATTTAATTAAATGAATTAGATTCATTATATTAAATGTACTTGAATTAAATGGTTGGATTAGATCAACCATGAGAGAGATTAAGTCAAGTTTGACTTGACTTGAGAGGAAGATGAAGAGTCAAGTTTGACTTGACTTTATGCCACCTCATTGGTGAGTTGGCATTGAGAGGGCCAATGATGATGCTCCACATCATCATGGTTGCTTAAGTGGGATGCCACCTTATGGGAGTTACCAAGAGTTGTGACTCTTGGTATCCGATGGAGGTTACAAACCACATAAGTGTGGTCGGCCACTTTATGGGATTGAATGAGTTTCATTTTTGCAAGTGTAACTGTCATCTTCTTCCTCATAGTGCTCTCTCTTCTTGCTCTTCCTCTCCTCATCTTGCCGAACCCTACTAAGGTGCTAGCACACTTTAGTTTGGTGATCTCCTTCTAGTGTTCGTGTGGATACTTCTAGAGGTTGTCTACTTTGACAATCTCGAGATCTGGCAAACCGTTGGACTAGCGGGATAGTGAAGGGCATCGCATCGAGGGTAACACTCTTATCTAGTGTAGATCTAGAGTTTGTAAACTCATACTCGTAATGTTTTCAAAGTTTTATTCTTCGCACGGATCCGGTGGCGGGGCTTTCGGGGTTTTCGCGACACGAAAAAGCGGTTTTCGCGGCCCGAAAAACTCAACAGTGGTATCAGAGCCACGTGCGAAGTCTTGTACGAGTTTATTTTGTATTTTTATGAAAAATATAAGTTCTGTAATATTCTATAAATTTCCTATTTTTATAGTTTTTATGGGTATTTTTCTCGTAGAAGAGAAGCACAAGTGTTTCGACACTTGTAGGCTTCGACTACCGAGAAGATTTTTTCGAAACGGCAAGGTTTCGCCCCAAATCGTTTTGGGACAGCGGGCTAAGGTGCTATAGGATTGCTAAGGAACACTTGTGATGGTTAGATCGTGGATAGGGGCGCTGCCCCTGGCCCCGCCAGGGGATTTGTTCTGCGATTGTGCCCGAAAACCCGCTAAACGGAGCCGCCGGGAATTTTACTCATAAAAATTGTAAAAATTGTAGTAAAAATTATAGAAAATTATATAAAATACATAATTTAGAATTATGTATTATTTTGTGATAGTCATGGCAAAAAAAGACCCAATCTGATTGGAAATATGTTATAATTCATAATATGGCTTGCGTGTCGTCATGTGATGTGCGTGTTGTATATTTGATTTGCGACCTGCGCGTCGTGCCTTTCTCTAATTTTATATTCTTGTTGTAAATTAGTTTAGACTCGAATGTAACTCGAGTTTCAAAATTGTAATGTACAAAATTGGAGCCGTGGAAGGTCCACTCGAGACGGAGTTACGAGGAGGGCGTGAGCAACACAAGGTGGTCAAAGGGAGGAGCTTGAGAAGCTGTGGACCCTAGGTTGACCATCCGATCTTCTCATTGGCTTGAGAAGATCATAGTAGGGCCATGACTAATCACAAATAGTATAATTAATTGCTTGTGTGTGTGTATTTGATGCATGCTAGTAAAGTAGTTAATTAGCGCCTTAACGATTCGATTCGATCAATCGCGTATATGATACATCTCGACGATTAGATTAGATCTAAGTCGCGCACATGATGCACCTCCTCTACGATTAGATTAGATCTAAATCGAGTATATGATACACATCGTCGATTAGATTAGATCTAAATCGCGTCAACTCTAAAATGTCTACCATGCCGTGATACCTATCAGTACCTTGATCACATGTGTTGTTGAATCTGCCAAAGCAGAGCAACACATATTATCTTAGTAGGGTACGGAGGGACAATCTTGGTCCCGCCTATCAACGCATGGGTGAGTACAACTCAATTAGATTGAGTAACTAGTTAACTCGGTTGGATCGAGTAAAACTATAGGTGTAACACCCATAGGGTACTTAGCAAGATTTTAGATATTTTTATCATGAATAAAAATAAATAGGCCTTATATGTAAAAAAATTTCAAAAATAATAAAATAAGAGAACTAAAAAGAGATGACCAAGGTTTGAACCTTGAATCTCTTACTAGATACATGTATGTGCTAACCAATAGACCAAGAGTAATTATTGTTAGAAAGGAGAGGGAAATCATAGTTAAAGGTAAGGAAGTGAAGGCTCTCTTCACTTAGAAGGAGAAATTGGAGTTGCCTTCTTCCTCTCAAATGAAAAGATGAGTCTTGCTTCTTCTTTTCATTTAGAGTGAGTAAAAGAAAGGGGAACGAAAAATGTAATTTCCCTTTCTCCACTCATGTAGAATAAAAGGAGAAATTTAAGAAGAGAGTTCATTTTTTTCTCTCTTCCTCCCTTCCTCCTCCTTCTCACCGTGACCAAGAGCACTTCCCCTCACCATTGCCGAACCCAAGCAAAGGAAAGCTTCCCTCTAGGAAAGCTCCACAAATCAAGGTTACTTCCCTAAGGAAATCAAGCGAAGGATGTGAGTATCACCTCACTGCAGTACAAGTAGTTTCGATTGTGTTGTATGAAAACGCTTTTGAAACCTTATGAAATTCATTGAAAGTTTTGACAAGATAGATTGGTAGTCACTTAGGATTTACAAGTTACAAGTTATGCTTCATGTTGTAGAAAAAAAAAAGAGAAATATATTCTTCTCATCTTGAGGTTTCGGCCAAGAAAAAGGGGAAGATCTAGAGCAAAGTTTCTTGTGGTATCATGCTTATCCATGCTCTTATATGATGTAGGATCTTTCATGTGTGGATAGTTTAAGTTTTAAGACCTTATATGTCAATAAAAGAATTAGAAACCCTAATCTAATGGTTCGGTCAAGATGAATCATAGAGTTTAGGGCAAGATTTTGAGAAAAAAATATGTTGTTATGCTCCTTCATGATATATGAAATTTTTATATGTTGATAGCTTAGGTGTTATGCTTCATGTGATAATAAAAATGATGGAAACCTTAGTGTAAAGTTTCGGCCAAGACATGATACCAAGCTTAGGGTAGAGTTTTGAAACCCAATCATGCTTATTTATGCTTGTTCATGAAGTATGATATCTTGTATATGGTAAGGTTTAAGCATTATGTTACATGTTGCATTAGAAAACCTAAAACCCTAAATGAAGGTCTCGGCCAAGAAGGAATGCCAACCCTAGGGTAGAGTTTTGAAACCCGATCATGCTTATTTATGCTTGTTCATGAAGTATGATATCTTGCATATGGTAAGGTTAAAGCACTATGTTACATGTTGCATTAAAAAAAACCTAAAACCCTAAATGAAGGTCTCGGCCAAGAAGGAATGCCAAGCTTAGGGTAGAGTTTTGAAACCCAATCATGCTTATTTATGCTTGTTCATGAAGTATGATATCTTGTATATCGTAAGGTTAAAGCACTATGTTACATGTTGCATTAAAAAAAACCTAAAACCCTAAATGAAGGTCTCGGCCAAGAAGGAATGCCAAGCTTAGGGTAGAGTTTTGAAACCCAATCATGCTTATTTATGCTTGTTCATGAAGTATGATATCTTGTATATGGTAAGGTTAAAGCACTATGTTACATGTTGCATTAGAAAACCTAAAACCCTAAATGAAGGTCTCGACCAAGAAGGAATGCCAAGCCTAGGGTAAAGTTTTGAAACCTAATTATGATCTTTTATGGTTAAATAAGTTTTATGCTACATGTTACACAAATGGAACCTAACACTTCACTTTAGGGCTTGGCCAAGCAAGTGTAGAGTCCTAGAGCTATGTCTTGTAAACTAACCATGCTTGTTTATGCCCATTGATGATATATGGTTACTTATCTATAGGTGGCTTTAGTTCATGCTTTTTATAGTGGAAAAAATGGGAAACCCAATTAGTAGGGTTTCGGCCAAGATGGATAAATGGGTCTAGAGTGAATCTAACCAAGCATGCTTATGTTTTCTCATGATGTATGGTCTTTGATAAGTGATTAGTTTAAGTTCCATGTTCATGATATAATATGTTATGCCTTATGTTATGAGATAAGCTATGTTCCATGATATGATATGTTATGCTCATGATATGATATGCTTTGCTCATGATATGATATGCTATGTTCATGATACGACATGTAGGTCTTATGTTATGAAGTAAGCTATGTTCCATGATATGATATGCTATACTCATAATAAGATATGTTATGCTTATGATATGATATGTTATGCCTTATGTTATGAGATAAGCTATGTTCCATGATATGATATGCCATACTCATGATATGATATGCTATGCTATGATATGATATGCCATGCCCATGATATGATATGCTATGCTTCATGATATGATATGCCATGCTTAGTGCTATGAAGATCACATGATATGTTTTATGTTGTGATGCGAACATGTTATGTTTCATGATATATGTATAAAAGGCTTATCTAAGAAGAAAAGCCTAAGAGTTGCTTCCCTTAAGTTGGGATCAAGAGCACTCTTCATGGTATGGCAAAGAGATGCTTCCCTTAAGATGGGATCAAGAGCTCTCTTCATGATATGACAAGAAATTATGACATGTATGATAAGCTATGATATGCATGATGACATGATATGTATGACATGATATTTTATTTTATATGACTTGTACCAAGGGTGGGCTCCATAAGCGCCCCGAGGTCGATGGTCTATGAAACGGGCCTCGTAAAAAGGGATGAGCTCCTTAGTACGCCCCTAGGTCGACGGACTATGAACGGACCTAGATCCCTAGTAGGTTCGGGGCTAGCTACCCTGTCCTAGGGATTGCGCGTATTTATGTATGTATGTGGTACAAGCCGGGCCCTCATGATGATTATGTTATGTTCAAGTATGTATAAGATATGTTTTAAAAAGAGACATGATTCATATGTGCATTCCATGATACATGTTTTGAAAATATACATCTTGCATTTACATGCATATGTTTTATGAATTATTAGTTATGTATTATTATGAACAGGTATGGGTTATGATACATGATTTCAGGATATGATATGTTCCCATGATATGTACTCACACACTATGCCATGCTATGTTATGCACTATGTTTTATGTTATGATTCTCCATGCTATGCTATGCTATGCTATGTTTCACATGCTGTGTGGTATCACGTGCTTTATGTTTTATGAGTAGGAAAGGAGCTCATTAAGCCTTTGGGCTTATAGTTTTACGTTTCCTTGTACTGCAGATAAGGGCAAGGAATGGATGAACTAAGGGGAGCAGCAGGAAGGGCGATGATGATGTGTGTGGAAGTGGCATGGTGGATAGATCAATTAAGTTTAAATTCATTTTGACTAAATTGTGCATGTGAACTAAGTTTAAACCCTATGTTGATGATGATGGTTGAACTAGTATGTTATGCTCTCATGATATGGTAAATGTTAAATAAGTTATGATTCACATGCCATATTTAAGACAATCAAATGCATATGATAAAATTTTTAAGCATGTCTTCCGCTGCCATGAGTTGATATGCATTAGTATGTTAGGTGAATGTAAGTAACCCCATCCCTCTAAGGGCAGTCAGAGTGTCCCCTGGAAGGGCGGGCGTTACAATAGTCATATTTCCAACGGTTGGAATATAGGACATAATCACATTTATATTAATTCTTGGGCGTATTAGCCATAGCTAACTCAAGTTTTAATATAACTGCGGATAATGATCCTATAAACAAGAGTTGCATAGAGATGTAATTGGTAAATTGTTATCTACAGATCATACTAAGTCTTGGGCGATTTAGCCAAAGCTAACTCAAGGCGTAGTATGATGTGGATCTTGTCCCACACGAATTATAGCTAGTTGGTTAGAATTTAGTAAGTGCGGTTTGACCACATCACTCACTTGATTCTACAAAAATTATATAATTCAGTGGGAGCATCATTTAGTTAAAGGCCTAATTAAATGATAAAAGGAATATGATATTTACTTTCTGCTTTAATTTCTGTTGTAGATTACCATGACGTCGAATACGAACTCTTTCTCCCAGCGTTCTGTCCTTGAGAAGGACAAGTTCAACGGAGCAAATTTCCTGGACTGGTATAGGAACCTGAGAATAGTTCTCACCCAAGAACGTAAACTGTACGTTCTGGAGCAGCCCATTCCGGAGGCTCCTCCTGCCACTGTCACGCGAGCTGACCGAGATGCTTACAAGAAGCATCAAGATGACGCATTAGATGTGTCCTATCTTATGTTCGCGACCATGAACTCTGAGCTTCAGAAGCAACACGAGTTAATGGGTGCTTATGATATGGTTGAATATCTTCGTCAACTGTATCAAGGAAATGCACAGCACTGGAAGAGGAACTGCATAGGATACCTGGAAGATCTTAAGAAGAAGAGAAATAAGATTTCTACTTCAGGTATAAATGTTATAGAAGTCAACCTCTCTATTTCTTCACCGTGGGTATTAGATACCGGATGTGCTTCTCACATTTGTACTAATGTACAAGCGCTGAGAAATAGCAGAGCATTGACGAAGGGTGAGATAGACCTACGAGTAGGCAATGGAGCACGGGTTGCTGCTGTTGCTGTAAGAACTTACTATCTATCTCTACCCTCTGGGCTTGTACTAGAATTAGATGAATGTTGTTATGTGCCTGCCTTAACTAATAACATTATATCTGTTTCTTGTTTGGACAAGAAAGGGTTCTCTTTTATAATAAAGGACAAATGTTTTTCTGTTTATTTAAAATATATGTTTTATTGTAGTGCACCTCTGATGAACGGACGCTACATTCTAGACCTTGAAGGCCCTATCTATAACATAAATACCTAGAGGTTCAAGTCAAATGACTTGAATCAAACCTATCTCTGACACTGTCGCTTAGGTCATATAAATGACAAGCGCTTATCCCAGCTCCATAAGGATGGTTTGCTGGACTCATTTGATTTTTGAATTTTATGAGACGTGAGAGTCATGCCTACTAGGTAAGATGACCAAGACTCCCTTTAGTGGGCATATGTTACGCTCCACAAGTGTACAGAAATGTCGCAAGTAATATAAAAGATTATCGTATCCACAGGGACTGGAATAAGCACTAGAAATGCCTCAATGCGAATTAGCTAAACAACTATCCAATTGTTTCAAATGCAAAGTGAAGGTAAACAAATCTAATATTAAAGATCAACAAACAAGAGTTTAGTGTTTTGGGTTATGATAAGGGGAGATTCTAGGAGTTTCGGTTTCTTTGTAAGATTTCTTGAATGTAAATGGTTCACCAATTCTTATCCCTCAATTGCCAAACACTTGTAGAAAGTTGCCGGTTCTCTCTTGCAATAGATAACAGGCTAAGGACTGAGAAATGTATCTAAATATGATCAATTAGACGTGAACCTACGTTATCCTTACACAGAAGCGCACCTATTACTATGCCTTCCTTGGATATCAACATAGAAGCCCACAACCTATTAATCTATCAAGATACAAGAAACTAATCACAAGATCCATCATACTCTCTTGAATATTCCTATTTTCTCTTCAAGATTATCTCTCAAACGTCCTTACACGGGCTTGCACCTGTCACGTGGATCTCTCGAATGATCGAGTGAGAGTTTATCTTTACTAAGTCCACAAGAAATCCAAACAATCAATCAAGAATGAGAATTAAGCACAAATCACCATTAATCATTCAAGATCTAATTGATACAAGCAAGACAATGTCATTGAAACAAGAAATTGGCAAATCCATAAGAGATTACATCAATCCATCATACAAATACTCCCTTAATCCTAGAATACAAGATCTACTCCATGAATCGAGGAAGAATACCCGAAGAAATAAAGATTACAAGCATTTCTTAAATCCCCAATCCAAGAAACCAAGAAAAGGGGGAAAGAGAAAACTTATCTACGAAGAAGCCTCGTCTTCGGATCCAATCCTCGCTCCGGAGTCGAAATCCGTCAAGAACTCCCCTCGAATCGCCCAGAAATCCTCCCAAGAATGGGAGGATACCACCAAATCTTGCCTTCTCCCAAAGGGGAAGAGATCCTCTTTCAATTCATGAAGGAGGGTTTAAATAGAGGAGGAAATCGGGCGCCACACGGCCCCATGACACGACCGTGTGAGATTCACACGACCATGTCCAGTTTCTTCTCTGCCAAAGCTGCACGGCCGTGTGACTCACACGACCAAGACCCTTCTGTTCTCTGGAAATGCTACACGACCGTGTGGTGCACACGGCCACCACCTGCTTGGCCTCTGGAAACCTCACACGGCCGTGTAGATCTACACGGCCATGTAAGGCATCTGCTCTAATTTCTTCAAATCAAGACAGGGCCGTGTGAGATTCACACGGCCATGTCCTCTTCCCTTCCTGTTAGAACTACACGGCCGTGTGTGGTACACGGCCTGATGCTCTCTCCCTTCAATTCCTTCCAAGCTTGTCCGAGGACGCATAACCTTCACCAATTTCGACTCCTGTGTACAGAAAATGCACAAAAAGCAGATCTCCAAACCAAAAGAGTAAATATGCTAAAAGGAAAGCTGGAAGTATAAGAATGCATAGATCAAGCATGCTCAAAGTATGTAAATGTGCGTAAAAACATGCATAAAAGAGTATATAATCTACGCACATCAGCATAGTGAGAGAGCGACTGACTTGTTAGGTCTTATACATAGTGATGTATGTGGCCCTTTCAATGTCGCTGCTAGAGGCGGTTATAGGTACTTCATCACATTTACTGATGACTTCAGTAGATATGGTTATGTGTACTTGATGACACATAAGTCAGAATCCTTTGAAAAGTTCAAAGAATTCAAGAATAAAGTACAGAATCAGCTTGGCAAGAGTATTAAGATACTTCAATCAGATCGAGGTGGAGAATACCTTAGCCATGAGTTTCGTGACTATTTAGCTGAGTGTGGGATTCTATCCCAACTCACTCCTACTTGAACACCACAATGGAATGGTGTATCCGAAAGGAGGAATCGTACCCTATTAGATATAGTACAATCTATGATGAGTCACACAGATCTTCCGACATTCCTTTGGGGCTATGCTCTAGACACGGCAGCTTTTATACTCAACCGAATTCCATCCAAGGTCGTGATAAAGACACCATATAGGATATGGACTGGGAGAGATGCCCAGGTGTCTTTTATGAGGATTTGGGGTTGTGAGGCTTACGTTAGACGTCAAGTCTCAGACAAATTCGGACCCAAATCCGACAAGTGCTACTTTATTGGATATCCCAAGGAAACTAAGGGATATTACTTCTACATTCCCAGTCAGCACAAGGTAGTTGTGGCAAAGACTAGGGTCTTTCTAGAAAGAGACTTTGTTTCTAGAAAGACTAGTGAGAGCACGTTCGATCTTGAAGAAGTTCAAGATGTGAACAATAGCACTGAAGCCTCGATGGGAATTGAACTGGAACCACAAAGTGTTGTGGATGATGTTGTTCCACAAAGAGTTGAGGAACAACAACCAGGTCAAGTAGACATACCTCTTCGCAGGTCTGATAGGGTAAGTCGTTAGCCTGAGAGATACTCATTTCTCTTGTCTGACCATGATGACGTTGTGCCCATAGATGATGAGCCTACCACCTATCAGGAAGCTGTGATGAGACCAGATTCCGAGAAATGGCTAGAGGCCATGAGATCTGAGATGGAATCCATGTACACCAACCAAGTATGGACTTTGGTTGATCCACCTGAATGGGTAAAACCCATAGGGTGTAAGTGGGTCTTTAAGAGAAAGACTGACATGGATGGACTTATCTATAAGGGTCTCTTGGTAGCTAAAGGTTTCAAGCAGATTCATGGTATTGACTTTGATGAAACCTTTTCTCCAGTAGCGATGTTTAAATCCATTCGGATCATGCTTGCCATTGCAGCATACCATGACTATGAGATATGGCAAATGGATGTCAAAACCGTATTTCTGAATGGAAACCTGCTCGAGGATGTGTACATGACACAACCTGAGGGTTTTGTAAATCCACAGCATACTAGCAGAGTATGCAAGCTGCATAGGTCCATTTATGGACTAAAGCAAGCTTCTCAGAGCTGGAATCTTCGATTCGATGATGCAATCAAATAGTTTGGTATTATCAAGAACGAAGATAAGCCTTGTGTCTACAAGAAGGTTGTAGGGGATATAGTTGTCTTCCTCATATTATATGTGGATGGCATACTACTAATTGGGAAGGACATTCCTTTGCTTCAGTCTGTCAAGACCTGGCTAGGGAGTTGCTTCTCAATGAAGGACTTAGGTGAGGCATCCCGCATTCTAAGGATACAGATCTATAGAGATAGATCTAAGAGATTGCTTGGCCTAAGTCAGAGTACATATATTGACAAGGTACTCCTTCGGTTTGCCATGCAGAACTCCAAGAAGGGATTTCTGCCGATGTCACATGGCGTGAGTCTTTCGAAGACTCAAGGTCCCTCTTCTAGAGAGGAGAGAGACCGCATGGATTAGATCCCTTATGCCTCAGCCATAGGATCTATCATGTACGCCATGCTATGTAGTCGACCTGATGTCTCGTATGCTTTAAGCATGACGAGCAGATACCAGTCAGATCCAGGTGAAAGTCACTGGATAGCGGTCAAGAATATTCTTAAGTACTTAAGAAGGACTATAGAATATTTCTTGATATATGGAGGCAATGATGAGCTAGCTGTAAAGGGTTACAGTGATGCCAACTTCCAGACCGATCAGGATGATTATCGATCGCAGTCAGGGTTCGTATTTAGAATAAATGGTGGTGCTGTGAGCTGGAAGAGTTTGAAGCAGGGTACAGTAGCTGATTCTACGACAGAGGCCGAGTACATTGCTACATTAGAGGCAGCAAATGAGGCAGTTTGGATCCTCAAGTTCATCACTGAACTTGGAGTGGTTCCCAGTATCGCTGACCCTATTGAGCTCTATTGTGACAACAATGGAGCTATAGCATAGGCAAAGGAACCTCACCCACACCAGCGGACCAAACACATACTACGGCGCTTCCATCTCATTCGAGAGATTATTGAGAGAGGAGATGTGAAGATATGTAGAGTACCTACAGAGGCTAACACCGCAGATCCCTTGACCAAGGCTTTGGCACAGAGGAAGCATGATGGTCACACTAGGTCATTGGGGCTTAGAGTCTACACTAATTGGCACTAGTGCTAGTGGGAGATTGTTAGTTAGAGACCTAGAGCCAATTATTTGATGATTGCATTATGGACTTGTTGTATCATATTCTTATATAAATAAAGGAATTTTTTTTTGGTTATTATACTTACTTGTATTGGTGCCAAATAAACTAAGTATAATAGCATCCTTGAGTAGAAGGTTCTCACCTATATCAATCGGTTAGTTGAACCGATAGTGAGATGATATAGGGAACACTACTCTTAATCATTCCTAGTCGAGTATTAACATTCAGGGACAATGTTAATGCAATAAGACTAGCATGTAGGCCAACTCGATGACTTGATCTCACAAGTCATGGATATAGAGATATCAAGTTGACACATGTGTATGCATTGGAGAATGTATACAGAATGACCCGCCATGAGAAAGTATCATTGATCGTTATATTAGTGTCATATACTTTCTCATGTGTCTATTAGTATGACTACTAGTCCTTAGACCTGAAGTCACCATGGTTCCCTACATAAGGAGTTATGTACTTTGGTTTCGTCAAACGTCACCCGTAACTGGGTGGACTATAAAGGCGATTACTGGGTATGTAACAAATTATGCAGAGTGATGTAGATGGGATCTATCCCTCCTATATGACGGGAGCGACATCGATATTCTTGATAGAGTGAGACCACGAAGTTCATGGCCATGCCCAAATGAGTCACTATGAGATATTGAGCTCATTTGATTTAGTGAGTCTTCTTTGAGATCAAGATTTAGATTGGACAGAGGATGACACGATCTAAGCCTCACATTGATCAATCTAGATGTCTAGGATAGAAGGACACTTGTCATATATTGTGAGGAGTCACAATTAGTAGTCACAAGGTGATGTTGGATCTCAACATTCTTGTAACTTGGGTAGTAATGATTTGTTGCTAGATACCGCTCATTACTTATGCTCCTAAATGGGTTTAGGGGCATTGCCAACATTACAAGAACCTATAGGGTCACACACTAAGGACAATTATATGGAGATTAGGTTCATATGATGAACCAAGAGGATTAGATTCATTTGATGAATCAAATTGGATTAAGAGTAATCCTAATTGGGCTAATTGAGTTGGACTCAAGTTGATTCATGTGTTCAATTAGTCTAATTTAGATTATGACTCATTGAATCAATTTAATTAAATGAATTAGATTCGTTATATTAAATTGGCTTGAATTAAATGGTTGGATTAGATCAACCATGAGAGAGATTAAATCAAGTTTGACTTGACTTGAGAGGAAGATGAAGAGTCAAGTTTGACTTGACTTTATGCCACCTCATTGGTGAGTTGCATTGAGAGGGCCAATGATGATGCTCCACATCATCATGGTTGCTTAAGTGGGATGCCACGTCATGGGAGTTACCAAGAGTTGTGACTCTTGGTATCCCATGGAGGTTACAAACCACATAAGTGTGGCCGGCCACTTTATGGGATTGAATGAGTTTCATTTTTGCAAGTGTAACTCTCATCTTCTTCCTCCTAGTGCTCTCTCTTCTTGCTTTTCCTCTCCTCATCTTGCCGAACCCTACTAAGGTGCTAGCACACTTTAGTTTGGTGATCTCCTTCTTGTGTTCGTGTGGATACTTCTAGAGGGTTGTCTACTTTGACAATCTAGAGATCTGGCAAATCGTTGGACTAGCATGATAGTGAAGGCCATCGCATCGAGGGTAATGCTCTTATCTAGTGTAGATCTAGAGTTTTTAAACTCGTACTCGTAATGTTTTCGAAGTTTTATTCTTCGCACGGATCTGGTGGTGGGGCTTTCGGGGTTTCCGCGATGCGAAAAAGCAGTTTTCGCGGCCCGAAAAACCCAACAGGTCGGCCCCTAGCTTGGGTTCCAAGCTAGCTTGGCCGGCCCCATTAAGATGGGTAAGAAGGTGGGTATATGGTGGGTATAAATCTCTATATACAAGAGGCCACGATAGGGACCGAGAGGTGGAATTGGTTTTGGTCTCCCGATGAAATTAAGTTTCCCATGTTCGCCCTGAACACACAACTTAATTTTATCAATAATAATTCATTCCACTAAAGAACTATTATTGAACTACCGCACCAATTCCAAATTACATTTTGGGCTCCTTCTTATTATGAGTGTGTTTGTCTCCCTGTGTTTAAGATGTCAAATGACCACTAATTAAATAAGTTATTGACAACTCACTTAATTAATACCTTAGTCCAAGAGTAGTACCACTCAACCTTATCGTCATGTCAGACTAAGTCCACCTGCAGGGTTTAACATGACAATCCTTATGAGCTCCTCTTGGGGTCATTCTCAACCTAGATTACTAGGACATAATTTCCTTCTATAATCAACAACACACACTATAAGTAATATCATTTCCCAACTTATCGGGCTTATTGATTTATCGAACTAAATCTCACCCATTGATAAATTAAAGAAATAAATATCAAATATATGTGCTTGTTATTATATTAGGATTAAGAGCACACACTTCCATAATAATTGAGGTCTTTGTTCCTTTATAAAGTCAGTATAAAAGAAACGACCTCTAATGGTCCTACTCAATACACTCTAAGTGTACTAGTGTAATTATATGTTAAGATAAACTAATACCTAATTACACTACGACCATCCAATGGTTTGTTCCTTTCCATCTTGGTCATGAGCTACTGTTTATAATTTATAAGGTACTGATAACATGATCCTCTGTGTGTGACTCCACACACCATGTTATCTACAATATAAATTAATTGAACAACTACATTTATCATAAATGTAGACATTTGACCAATGTGATTCTTATTTCTAGATAAATGTTTATACTAAAAGCTAGGCTTTTAGTATACATCCTAACACAAGGGATAGGTCCTGGAAGTTCTACAAAGAAGAAACGGGATTTCCACTCCTTAATGGAATAGGGCATCTTCTCAAAGAAGGTCATTTTAGGCCTTGATTAAAAGAGGAAGACACCAAGATTGGATTTCTTGGGATATGAAAATAGGAATAAATTTTGAGGGGTCGGAGGGATATCATGAATACAAAAAAGCATGTACAAACCACAGAGATAACGAAAAGCATTGGGGGCGAATTGCTGTAAGGGAATGTCAAAATACTGGCTAACTTCTATCAAAAAAGGGGGAATAGGAAAACGTAAGCCCGCCACTAGCTGATCTTTGAAGAAGGCAACACAATTCTCAGGAGGAAGATGTGAGTGGGTGTTAGCATCAGGAATAACAATGTGATAGGTCTTGGGGATATCATACAAAGAATAAAGAGCAGACCTATCCGATTTGTGAAAGACAGAATGAGTTTGAGCATACCAAGCCGAAAAGGATTCTTTAGCCATAGAGCAATGCAAGAATGCAAGGAAAATGACTTACTGAGGTTCGAAGAAGGAGAAACAACGCAGAGAGATGATGTGCGTAGATTTTAAATACTTTTATGCATGTTTTGACGCACATTTACATACTTTGAGCTTGCTTGATCTATGCATTTTTATACTTCCAGCTTTTCTTTTAGCATATTTACTCTTTTTGTTCGAAGATATACTTTTTGTGCATTTTTTGTACATAGGAGTCGAATTTGATGAAGATTCTACATTCTTGGACAAACTTATGAGCTAAGCATTGGAGAAAGCACTTGGTCGTGTGCCACACACGGCCCTGCCTGGGTGGAGTGCTTTGGCCGTGTGGTCAACCAGGAGAAACAGACAAGGAACTTGGCCTGGCCGTGTGAACCTCACACGGTCGTGCCAAGTTTTGAAGCAAATCAGAGTTCAATCCTTACATGGCCGTGTGGATCTACATGGCTGTGTAAGGTTTCCAGAGACCAAGAAGGCCATGGTCGTGTGCATCCCACGGCCGTGCAGGGTTCCCAGTGCTTAAAAGTGTTCTGGCCGTGTGCACCACATGGCCGTGCCAGGTTTCCAGAAGCTGGGGCAGTCCAGGCCGTGTGGATCTACACGGCCGTGCTTGGAGGTCTTGATGGGAGTTGTCCACGGGCGTGTACACCACACGGCTGTGTATGGATGGTAGAGAGGGGAAAGGCTCTGGTCGTGTGAACCTCACACGGCCATGCCTCGGGGCCGTGTGGCGCCCGTAAGGCCCCCTCTATTTAAAGCCTCTTTAAAGATTTGAAAGGGGATCTTCTCCCCTTTGGGAGAAAGCAAGATTTTGTGGATTCCTCCCATTCTTGGGAGGATTTTTGGGCGATCTAAAGGGAGATCTTGGCGAATTCGACTCCGGGAGCGAGGATTGGATCCGAAGATGAAGCTATATTGTAGATAAGTTTTCTTTCTCTCCTCTTCTTGGATTGGGATTGAAGAAATGCTTGTAATATTCTTATCTTTGGTTTTCTTTCTTTGTTTTATGGAGTAGATCTTTTTGTTCTAGGATGGAGGGAGTATTTGTGAGATAAATTGATGTAAACTCTTGTGGATTTGCCATTTCTTTATTTCTATGATGTTGCCTAGTTTGTATCGATTGGATCTTGAATGATTAATTAAGATTAGGGCTTAATTCTCATTCTTGATTGATTGTTTGGTTATCTTATAGACTTTATAGAGATTAACTCTCACTCGATTTTTTGAGAGACCCACGTGACAGGTGCAAGCCCGTGTAAGGACGTTTGAGGGATAACCTTGAAGGGGAATTGAGAATATTCAAGAGGGTAGGATAGATTTTATGATTCAATCCTTGTATCTTTATGGGTTAAGAAGCTATGAACTTCTATGTTGATATCCGAGGGAAGCATAGTAATAGGTGTAATCCTGTGTAAGGACAATGTAGGTTCATATCTAATTGATCACATTTAGGTACATTTTTCAGTCCTAAGTCGGTTATCTATTGCAAGAGAGAACCGGCAACCTTCTACAAATATTAGATAATTGAGAAATAAGAATTGGTAAACCATATACATTCAAGAGATCTTACAAAGAAACCAAAACTCCTAGGACCTCCCTTTATCATAACTCAAATCCCAAACTCTTGTTTGTTAATCTTTCATTTTAGATTTGTTTTTCATCCTTAGCATTTGAAACCAATTGATTAGTTGTTTAGCTAATTCGCTTTGAGATATTTCTAGTGCTTATTCCAGTCCCTGTGTATACGATAATCTTTTATATTACTTGTGACATTTCCCTACACTTGTGGAACATGACAAGTTTTGGGCGCCGTTGCCGGGGACTGCGCTATAACATTGGAGATTATCAATTGAGTTAGACTAAACATAACATTTCTATTTCTTTTCATTTGTATAGTTGAAAAATAATCTTTAGAATTTTGTCTTCGTAATTGTTTTTTTTCTTGTAGGATTTAAACATGGTGTGCAGGTCATTAGGGGATTATGGAGCTCCAAGGTCCACAAAAGAATTGGGACCAATTGTCTACCCTAATATACAAGCAAGAAATTTTATACTCAAACCATCTTTTGTTTCAATGGTTCTGAAAACTCAGTTTGGAGGATTAGAGATTGAGAACCCTTATTCACACTTGATGGAGTTTTATAGATATTGTTATACTCTGAAATACGAAGAGGTTCCATCTGATGTTATACAGCTGCTTGTTTTTCCTTTTTGTCTGAAGGATGCTGCAAAAAGATGGTATAATTCTCTAAAATCTCAAAGTATTAAAACATGGGATGAGTTAGAGCAAAGATTCCTGGATAGATATTTCCCTCCAAAGAAGACTACTTATTTGAAAAGTCAAATTTTGAATTTCAAGCAATTAGATGGAGAAGAATTATATCAAGCTTGGGAAAGATATTCTTCCCTTTTGTAATTATGTCCACATCATGGAATTGAGAAATGGTTAATAATACATTTGTTTTATGTTGGGCTTTCTTTCTCAAATAAAAATCAACTGGATATAGCATCTGGAGGAACATTTATGAAAAAGAGTTTAGAAGAGGCCTACGAGATAGTTTGCAGAATTACACAAAATTCCAATGATTGGTCAGAGCAAGATAACTCATTCCTAACAGTTGATATTGTTGGTTAATCCTAGGAAAACGTACCGGTTCCACTGTATAAAATTTTTTGTACAAGTGTCAAACCTTTCCTTAAATAACCTATTGTGTTCTTTAGAAGTTAAATTAGGAATCGTAGACGAAACTTAACATCATTGATTCCAAATTTAACTTATCTGTTCTTAATGGTTTAGATTTGAATCACAAGCGGAACTTAACACTATTGATTCAAAAGTACCTAAGTTATTAATTCCATAAATATTAATTTCCAAAATTGGCTTCCAGGATTGCATGGCGAGGCACATGACCTTCTTGGATATGGGAGCAACCACCGCCGCCTAGGCAAAGCCTTTTAAGGAAAGCTAATATTTATTTCCTTAAATAATTCTAGGTTAAGCAAAAAGAACAATCGAATCACAAATTCGAAAAAGAAGAAAACTCAAACTTGAAAAACTATTTCGAAAAACTAGATCTAATTGCCTCTTGTATTGAGAATTCTTACAAAGAAAATAACTAGTATGATGCGGAAGAAAATTACTAGTTATACCTTATCTTTGTAAGCTAATGACCTCGAGATCTTCTGCCGTATTCCTCGCCTCGCCTTGGATGTCGTGTGGGCGACGATCCTCCAAGATGAACACCACCCAAAAGAGTCCTTCCTCTTCCTCTAAGATTCGGCCACCACCACCACCAAGGAGAAGAGAGCAAAGGGAAAGGGAGAAGGGAGAGGGTCGGCCACCAAAAGACCTCCAAGCAATAGAATAATAGTTATTCTTCATGAAGCCCCCTCACCCCTTCTTTTATATTACTTACCCAAGGCAAATAAGGAAAAACCTTTTACAAAAAATAAAATCATCCAAGAGTTTTTCCTTTTCCCATTTTATTTTTCCTTTTCTTTCCTCTTGATTGAATCAATCACCAATCAATGGTTGTGATCAATCCTATATGGTTTAGGATTAAGTTTGGCCGGCCCCTTGCTTGGGCACCAAGCAAGGTGGCTGACCACCATATTTAGGAAAGGAATAATAATTTTTTTTATAAAATTTTACAAGAGAAAAAACTCTTATAAAATTTTACAAGCTCACTTTCCTAAAGTAGGAGTTAAAAAAGGAAAGTTTCTAAAAATTAAAACCATGTTTTAAATTTAAAAACTCTCTTATAAAATTTTCTTTTTTAACATGATGATAGAAAATTTCAATTTTAATACTTATCTCCCTTTTTTCTTAAACCATGAGGATGGTTAAAAAAGGAAAGTTTTAAAACTTTTAAAACTCTCTATTAAAACATGTGGCCAAATTCAAATAAGGAAAATTTTTAAAAAAATTAAAATCTCTCTTTTAAAACTTATAGTTTTCTACAAAGAGAAGATTTTAAAAATTCAAAAACAACCCTCCTTGTTTGAATATTGTGGCCGGCCCCTTCATGCTTGGTCACCAAGCAAAGGGTTGACCGCTATAGTGTAACGCCCGCCCTCCCAGCTAACCCTAAGGGACCGGGCTACGATACTCTATGTACAATTTTTTTTTTTTTTAAAAACAGCGGAAGACTTAAAATAATTCTCTTAGTTTAATAAAAACTTTTCTTTTGTTTTCCCTTTCATCAAATCCGAACTACACTACCATGGCCTCAATAACATGATATCAAAATTAGTAGAAACATAACATCAAGTCATACATACGGTACTACAATTCATGATACCAAAGCATAGTTCTTTAAAAGTTTTTTTTTTTAAAGCAGGTTCTTATTTGGTTGCCTAGCCACTGCCACACACATCTCCTTGCCTCTCCTGCTGCTCCTCTAGCTCATCCAGCTTTTTCCTTTATCTGTGGTACAAGGACAGTAAGCTGTGAGCACTCATGGCTCAGTAAGTTCCTTTCCTACTCACTAAAACCGAAAATCATAGTATAATCAAAGAATGTCTCAACATGGCATCATTTCAACTAATCATGACATAATGTAACATACTCTTTTAAGCATATCATGCAACATGAAGAAATCATAACTAGTCATGGCATATCATAGCGTAAAGCATAGCATGAAGCATAACATAATCGTATCTAATCATGACATATCGTCATAAGGAGGCATGGCATATCCTACACATGGACATATCATGGAACATAACATAATCCTATCTAACCTTGGCATATCATAAATCATCATAAGGTATATGCAATATGATTTTGAAAAACATGTATCCGAAAAACATGTGTATGTCTCATGATCTTTAAAACCATTTCTTCTTACATATATATACTTGAACATAATCTCAACTTAAAGGGGATCCCGGCTATGTACCACTTACATATTGCGCGCAACCTATGTAGGTCCAAGGTAGCAAGTCTTGAACCCTACAAGGCAACATACTGGGCCCGAGTCTTACTCCATCGACCTAGGGGTACTTAGGAGCCCATCCCTAACGAGGCCCGAGTCTTATTCCATCGACCCCGGGGTGCTTATGGAGCTCACCCTTGGTACAAGCCATATAAAGTAAAGTACATGTCATACATCATAAAAGCATGCATCACTTAGGCACACATCCTATCATAAAAGTATGCATCACTTAGGCATACATCATGTCATAAAAGTATGCATCACTTAGTCATACATCATATCATAAAGGTATGCATCACTTAGGCATACATCATGTCATAAAGGTATGCATCACTTAGGCATACATCATATCATAACAATATGCATCACTTAGGCATAGATCATAAAAACATGCATATCTTAAGCATAAAGCATATCATCAAGCATGCATAATTTAACCACATAGCATATCATGAAAGCATGCATATTTTAAGCACTAAACGTAGCATCAAAGCATGCATAATTTAACCACATATCATAACCTAAGCATGCATATTTTCAGCTCATATCATATCATCAAAGCATGTAAAATTTACCCACATATCATAACATAAAGCATGCATATTTTGAACTCATAACATATCGTAGAAATTCTCATCTTGTATAGCTCATAAGCATACTTGTCTAAGCATAAAAGTGTATCATGTGCTCATCCAATCATAAGGAACAATGTAACATGATTAATTTGGGTACTAAGCTTCCTAATCCTTTGGGTTCTTATCTTGGCCGAAACCCTCTTAGGTGCCAATTCAGGTTTTAAACAACATCCAAGCATGTAGAACCTAATTCATCCACATATCATTTTCATAGGAAGTATTATAAACAAGATTTACTTGGACTCTAAGTTCTCCAAGTCCTTAAATCTCATTTGGCCGAACCTTAACAAGTGTGAAACAAGGTTCTAAATGACATAAAGCATGGAAACCTTAACCATATTTATAGCATTTGTTTCAAGGAATATGGTAAGCACAATTGAGTTAGTTCCTAAATCCTTTAAGCCCTTAAAATTATGTCATGGCCGAAACTTACAAGTACTCATTTAGGTTTTCAAGCAAGCATACAAGCATGTGAACTTACTCTAACATCATGTATAAATTTATAAATGGCAACATACAAGTGGTCATGGCCGAAACTTGCCTTAGCATCAATTTAGGTCACTAACAACATATAGCATGTGAATTTTTAGCTTTCTACATTTCATATTCCATGGAGAGTGACATGAGCATGTTCAATGTAAGTTCTAGGGTTTCTAAGGCATGTATCCCTTCATGGCCGAGACTTTAAGGTGTCCATTTGAATCATAGTTAAATATATAAGCATGTGAACACAATCAACATGTTATCTCAATTTCATAAGAAGCATCTTTAACACATGAGGTCTAAATTTTAAGGTTTCTAGGTCTTTAAACCCTACATGGCCGAACCTCATTAAGCATGGAATTTGTTCAAATGGCATAAAAGCATAGAAAGTCATAACACATTTCATAACATGTATAAAAGTCAAGCACTATAAGCATACATTTAAATTGTGTCTTAGGTTTCCTAGGTTTTTCCTTTCTTTATCTCATAGCATATGTTTGGCCGAAACATTCCAAGTCTTTAAACTAGGATTTAGGTGGCCTAAAGTATGGAAAACCTAAACAAGTTTTATGGCAAAAACATCAAAGGAACTATACATATAAGTTTGGTTCACAAACAAGCTAGGACCCTTGTGGTCATAATTATCATATATCATGCAACCAATTTTTCCTATACTCTAATTAAGCATGGGAGCATCAAACAACTTTCATATCTTATTGTCATGGAGGTTTTGAGCATGTTAAAAAAAATCTGTTTAAGCTATTCTAAACCATCCACCTTACCATGGCCGAAACATTAAAAGTGATGTTCATGAGTTTCTATCAACATACAATCATGAAACTCTTTAAGAAACTCTATATTCTATCATATAAACATGGTGAGTTTAAATTCAAAGTCTTCCTAACCCTAAACCCTTCCTTGGCCGAAACTTGTGAGTGGGGTACTTTTGGTTCCAAGTAACCTTCAAGTATGAAAACAATAATGGATCCTTAACCATTTATTTAGAGGGTTTTGTGCAAGTTAGGTAAACAAATAAATTCCCTAGCCCTTATAAAACCTTTTTGGCCGAAACTCTAGGGTTATGTACATCTCTAATCCAGCATCACATATATATAAAAATATGAGAGAAAACCTTCTTACAAAGCATAGAAAAATTATCATGAATCAAGGCATATATTAAACATTCCTAGGATCAACATGTCCTTTCTTTGGCCGAATTTTCACAACTTTGTTTCTAGGTTTTAAAATCCTCATAAAATCCAAAAACACATTAAAACCACTTGTACCACAGGTGAGGGGCTACTTACTTCCTTGTCGCTTGTGGTTCTAAAGTGTGGTGATGGAAGAAAGGGTCTCTTCTTCTTGTTCTCCTCCTTTGATTTCCCTTGGTAGCCTTCCTTGTATCCTAGGAGGAACCTTGTTTTGGGGGGCCAAAAATGGAGGAGAGGGGGCTGAGGCTCTCGGTGGTGGAGAGGAGAGAATGAGAGAAATGAGAGAAAAATAAAATCTTCTCTTTACATGCTCCCTTTTATGTTAAGGGGGAAGAGGTAGCAAAATTGATTTTTGCTTTCCTTCTCCCTTAGCCCCTTTTTATTTTATTTATTTATTTGTTCTCATCATTCATGATGAAACAAGGGGGAATGAATCCCCTTAATTGTCCTCTTTAAGTCATGGCAAAGCGAGAGGAAGAGGGAGAGAAAAGAAGGAAGGCAAGTTGCCTTTCTCTTACTCTTTTCTTGCTTTCTTTTGGCTAGCTTTTACTCTCATCCTTATCATGAGTTTCCCTCCTTTGCTATCAATATATCATTCCTATCCCAACTGGTTATTACCCATTAATCCTATCATTTACATCATGAGAGGTTCAAGGTTCAATCCTTGACCACTCCCTATTTTTATTTCTTTTTATTTCTTTTTGGTTCAACATTCTACTAATATTTTTCTAAGGCAAATTCATCATTCTCATATTTATCTTAAAAGCTTAGTGGGTGTTACAGTATCCCGTACCTCATAAAAAGTTTGTCCTCGAACTTTAAAATAGCTACATCAGGTGGCACTGGACTTCCGGCTGAGTGCATCGGCCACCTTGTTCGCCTTTCCTGGGTGATAAAGAATCTCGCAGTCGTAATCTTGAATTAGCTCGAGCCATCGGCGTTGCCTCATATTCAGGTCTTTTTGTGTGAAGAAATATTTCAGACTCTGATGGTCGATATAAATCTTACACTGATCTCCATATAAATAATGTCTCCATATTTTGAGAGCGAAGATCATGGCTGCTAGTTCTAAGTCGTGAATGGGATAATTCTTCTCATGCTCTTTAAGTTGTCTAGAAGCGTAGGCAATGACTTTGCCGTCTTGCATGAGTACAGCTCCAAGTCCTGAGATGGAAGCATCGCTGTACATATCGAAGCCTCTGTTGGTTTCCGGGAGAGTAAGAATCGGAGCACTGGTCAGTCTCCTTTTTAATTCCGCGAAACTCTTCTCGCAAGCTTCTGTCCATTCATACTTTGTATTTTTCTTGGTGAGGGTTGTCATAGGGGCTGCAATTTTGGAGAAATTCTCTACGAATTTCCTATAATAGCCTGCTAGTCCGAGAAAACTCCTGACTTCGTTGGCATTCCTTGGTCTGTTCCTGTTATTTACAGCTTCGATTAAGCTTGGATCCACCATAACTCCATCTTTGGAGATGACATGACCTAGGAATATTACCCGGTCAAGCCAAAACTCGCATTTGGAGAATTTTGCATATAGTTGTTTCTCTTGAAGGATCTGTAGTACAGTATTCAGGTGTTCAGTATGTTCTTCTGGGGTTCTCGAGTAGATAAGTATATCGTCAATAAAGACGATAACAAATTTATCAAGATATGCCGTAAATACCCGATTCATCAGGTCCATAAATACTACAGGAGCGTTGGTTACTCTGAAAGGCATAACTATGAACTCATAGTGTCCATATCGGGTTCGAAATGCTGTTTTTGGTATATCATCTGGTTTCACCTTCACTTGATGATAACCGGATCGTAGGTCTATTTTTGAGAAAATGGTCGCACCCTTCAGTTGGTCGAACAGGTCATCGATCCCTGGGAGTGGGTACCGGTTCTTGATTGTCACATTATTCAGTGCTCGGTAGTCTATACACATTCGCATAGACCCATCCTTCTTCTTTACGAACAGCACTGGAGCTCCCCATGGAGAGTGACTAGGACGAATAAGTCCCTTGTCGAGTAATTCGGATAACTGTTCCTGAAGCTCCTTTAATTCAGCCGGAGCCATACGATAAGGTGCTTTTGAGATCGGCTAAGTACCAGGGATCAATTCGATCTTGAATTCTATCTCTCTGTCAGGGGCCAACCCTGGTAGTTCATCAGGAAATACTTTTGGATAGTTGCATACTACCCTGACATCTTCTAGCTTCGGGTCTTTGACTTGATTGGTATCAACCACGTGTGCTAGAAACCCCATACATCCTTTATCTAACATCCTTTGTGCTTTAATAGATGACAATAACTTCTCCGTTCCTTTTGGTTCCCCGTAAAACTCAAACTCTGGTTCAGTTTCAAGTCGGAAAATCACTTTCCTTTTGCGGCACTCGATTGAAGCGCCGTACTTGCTAAGGAAATCCATACCCAGTATTATGTCATAATCCTGCATATCAAGTACTATCAGATCGCAGTAGAGTTCTCTGTTTGCGATCCGAATGAGTACTGCTTGCAGCATATGGTCCGATGGCATAAACTCCCCGGATGGTAAGGTTGTTAAGAATGTGTCCTCTAGAGTTCGGGGTGGTATATCTAGCTTCTTCATAAAAGATATTGAGACGAACGAGTGTGTTGCCCCAGTATCAAATAATACTACAGCATACTGATTGTAAATAAGTAGCTGACCTGTGACAACAGTAGAGGCATTCGCCACGTCTTCCTTGGTAAGAGAGTAGACTCTGGCGTTCGTCATAATGGGAGGGGCTTCTAATCTTCCTTGGCTGATCGAAGTCCCTTCTATGGAAGTTTGCATCTGATGAAGCTGTGCGGGGGTACTCCTATTTTGGTTATTCTGTGGAGGTACTCCCTGAGACTGAGTAGGGCAATTTCTTGCCAAATGTCCTTCCTTTCCGTAGTTGTAGAACTTTCTGGTGCTTAGGAGACATACTCCAGAATGCATCTTTCCACATGTGGCACACTGAGGGTACTTGGTTTGCTTATTGGCCGAACCACCTTTTGTGTTGTTCCACTGTTTCCTCTTTCCACCTGAGTTTCCTTTCCAGCCGGTTCTAGTATTGTGCGATTTTTATCCTCCGGTCAGTGCTTGGTTCTTGCCCTCGTTCATTGCTTTCTGGTAGTGCTCGGTAATCAGGGCACTGCTGACTAGCTCCTCTGCAGTCTGCGGTCTATTAACTCCGTCGGCTACGTTCAGAGCTATCTCGGGTCGGAGCATCTTTTACATTAACCGGACCCTTTCTTTTTCAGTACTGATCAGTTCTGGGCACAGACGTGCTAGGCGGTTGAACTTCTTGACGGCTTCGTTAACTGACAGATCACCTTGCCAGAACTCAGTGAACTTGTCATAGTGCTTGTTGGTCACTTGCATATGGAAGAATTCTTCTAAGAACTCTGTCTCAAAATCCGTCCACTGCATCTGGCTTATTTGTCTTTTCGCCTTTACTCGGTCCCACCACATCCGGGCATCTCCGGTAAGGCAGAACGACGCGCATTTGACCTTCTCGTGTTCAGGCCAGTCCAGTAGTTCCATTATGCTCTCCACGGTCTTGAGCCAGGCTTGCGCATCCCATGGTTCGCAGTTTCCCGAGAAGGCTTCCGACCCTTTGCCATTGAATCAGATAGGCCTCTTGTCGGACCATCGGAGTAGGGGCTGGGCACCTTGGCGCTGTAGGTATAACGGTAGTGTATTCGATTTGCGGTGGGAGCTTGCCTTGCGACCCATTAAGGTAGTGATCAGGCTTTGTTCGTGATCGTACTGGAGGTCCGTGACTACCGTGTCGGTGGGGTCATCGCTTGTCCCTCGGTTCGGCCATTGCGTGTCCTAACCATGTTTATCTAAATAATGACAAATAGACTAGTGTAAGTGGTTATCATTTTTAGCCAATCTAACGTACTATTTTGTTTCTATCTATTTGTTCTGGTATTATTCCTAACCTACTAATATGTAATCCTAATCTAAATTATAACTAAAAGCATAGAATAAAGCATCAAACATAAGCAAGCAAAACATGAAACTAAAGCATAAGCAACATAAGGAAAAATAAAGAATAAAGTGACAAACAATATAACATAAGGAAATAAAGCATAAGCAATATAGCAAAGAAAATAAAGCATAGGCAATATAACAAGGAAGAAAAATAAAGCATAAGTCATATAACATGAAACTAAGCATAAGCATATAACAAGAAAATTAAGCATAAACATTCTTACTTGGAGTGGCAGGTCGGAGGCTTGATGTGTGTGTAGTGAGCTGGCAAAAACTTGGCTCTGATACCAACCTGTACTCGGTCCCACCCTCCCTGCTAACCCTAAGGGACGGGGCTACTATACTCTATGTACAAATTTTTCTCTTTTTTTTTTTTTAAAACAGTGGATAACTTAAAATATTTCTCTTAGTTTAATAAAAACTTTTCTTTTGTTTTCCCTTTCATCAAATCCGAACTACACTACCATGGCCTCAATAACATGATATCAAAATTAGTAGAAACATAACATCAAGTCACACATACAGTACTACAATTCATGATACCAAAGCATAGTTCTTTAAAAGTTTTTTTTTAAAGCAGGTTCTTATTTGGTTGCCTAGCCACTGCCACACACATCTCCTTGCCTCTCCTGCTGCTCCTCTAGCTCATCCAGCTATTTCCTTTATCTGTGGTACAAGGACAGTAAGCTGTGAGCACTCATGGCTCAGTAAGTTCCTTTCCTACTCACTAAAACCGAAAATCATAGTATAATCAAAGAATGTCTCAACATGGCATCATTTCAACTAATCATGACATAATGTAACATACTCTTTTAAGCATATCATGCAACATGAAGAAATCATAACTAGTCATGACATATCATAGCGTAAAGCATAGCATGAAGCATAACATAATCGTATCTAATCATGACATATCGTCATAAGGAGTCATGGCATATCCTACACATGGACATATCATGGAACATAACATAATCCTATCTAACCTTGACATATCATAAATCATCATAAGGTATATGCAATATGATTTTGAAAAACATGTATCCGAAAAACATGTGAATGTCTCATGATCTTTAAAACCATTTCTTCTTACATATATATACTTGAACATAATCTCAACTTAAAGGGGATCCCGGCTATGTACCACTTACATATTGCGCGCAACCTATGTAGGTCATGTTGGGATCTTAGATGGCTAGAGGGGGGTGAATAGCCTTTTTGAAAAATACTAAACACAAATTTCTTCAAGAACTTTGTTAGCACAGCGGAATTAGAAAACTAAAACAAAGAGAGAACACAGCACACTAACTCAGAGATTTACGAGGTTCGGGGATAACTTGCCCCTACTCCTCGGCGTGTCCGTAAGGTGGATGATCCCTTGATCTTCAGTTAGATCACACCCCGGAAGCTATCCGGCTAAAGGATTCTCCTTCTCGGTGGAGTAACCTCTCCACAAAGTCTTTAACAGCAGTAAGAAATTAAGCACAAGACTTACAGTAGTGGCTCAGGTGAAATGATCAAAGGAAGCTCACAGCCACAATCAGCGAAGAATTAGCACAAGCAGGAACACAAGAATACAGCCTCTCTTCAAGCACAAAGCACAGCACAGCTTGTTTCACACAATCAACCGAGAGCTCTATTCCTTGCTTCCTCGTTTCTCTTCTTATGCCTCTGCTCTTTCGCTGCCTAAACTCTGCATCGAATCTTTGCTGTAAACACAAGCATCGCCAATCACTCTTCCTCCTTAGCTAGTTCTCTGAACTCACACCAATACCATCCTTGGTCTTGCTGGTGTCTTCTGAGCTCCAACCAACCCACAGGAGTCAAGCTGATCGCGAACAGAGATTGCAGTCTGTTAGCATCAGTATCCGTTGATGCTCAATCTTCCCTCATCGCAGTGATACACAGAAGAAAGTAAGCTCTGTCTTATCCCTTTGATGAGGCTTAATTTGAAATTAAGCACTGGAATGGAACCTGCAACCTGCACCACATAAAGCTCACAGCAGAAGTTGATTAGTTCAAACGAATCAGAAACCAGCAGAACCTGACAGTGTGTGCAGACAGTGTGGTGGATCGGTCAAGGGACCGATCCACACCTTTGAATTGATGTCTGATCGGTCGTGAAGACCGATCAGGGTATGGCCTGATCGGTCTGCAGACCGATCAGGGCTTAATGAGTGCGGTTCCTCGCACTCCTAAGATCGTCACATGATCGGTCCCAAGACCGATCAGGATATGGCCTGATCGGTCCTATAGACCGATCAGAGTGCATATGGATCGGTCCACAGACCGATCCCCTACCTTTTTCCTTCTCGCGACATCATCTCCTGATCTGTCTATAGACCGATCAGATTACACTAAGTAGGCTACTGAGTGTTTCCTGATCGGTCTACAGACCGATCAGATTACACTCAGTGTGCTACTGAGTGTTTCCTGATCGGTCACCAGACCGATCAGCAAACCTAGTTTCATCAGATCGGTCTATGCACCGATCAGGCAATCAAAATCTCACTGGATCGGTCTGTTGACCGATCCAACGCCTATGTGATACTAGGATTGATCCTGAGAATGAGCTACCGAGACCTCTCTGACTTCGTCCGGTCCAAAGAACGAGCTACCGAGCACTCTCTGACCTAGTCCGGAGAACGAGCTACCGAGCCCTCTCTGACTTCGTCCGGTCCAGAGAACGAGCTACCGAGCCCTCTCTGACCTAGTCCGGAGAACGAGCTACCGAGCCCTCTCCGACTTCGTCCGGTCCAGAGAACGAGCTACCGAGCCCTCTCTGACCATTCCGTGCCAAGTCACCATACTTGGACTTTTCCCGTGCCAAGCTCCCTGCTTGGACTTTTCACCAGATGTCTGGTCAACCTTGACCCATCTGGATTTCCCTTGCCTGGCTTCACTCACCAGGACTTTCCCTCCCAACTGATCAACGTCGATCAGTAGTCATTCTGAGTTTAATTAATATCTGATACAAACTTAAATCAGTGTCAACATCAAAACAACAGCCAGGTCAGATTGTATCAACAATCTCCCCCTTTTTTTTGTTTGACAACACGTTTAAGTTTAGATCAGAATTGTTCAAATTTTCATAATTTTAGTGGAATCAAGATCCTCCCCCTAAGACGGATACAACACTATGTGAGGGTCTTCTAAAATCAAATTTGCATTCATCTAAACTTAGTTATCTTCTCCCCCTTGGTCAAACACCGAAAAGGTGCGAAAAAGGTAAGATAACTTAAAGAACTCCCCCTTAACCCTTACTGTCTGTTTCTTAAAGCACTTAGAATTCCCTCTAAGTGTATTATAAGACAGTAATAAGGAAATAAAGGACAAACAAGACATGCAAGTGAACAGCATATTAATAGCCGATAGAAAATGAAGCATAATAAAGAGCAAGCAAATATAAAACTGAGTAGCATAAATACATGAGTAGCATCAGAAGTGCAAACATCCAGGTCAGACATAAAAACTAACAAATAGCATCCAAAATACATAGACAGTCAAAATGAATGTATCAATCAATGTCCTCAACATGAGGAACATCATCATCATCTACGGGAGGCACGTAATCCTGAGGCGGCATGCTGGAGCTCGAAGATGGATGGCCCGAGAATCGCTGCGGAGGTGGGTAGTTGGCCATCCAGCCCAGAAGTAGCTGCTGCGTCACCAGCTGCTGACTGCGCAAGTCATCGTAGCGCTGGTCGATCCGAACACGCAGTCCATGGAGCTCAGCAGCCAGTAGCTCATCGTGTCGATCAAAGCGACTCTCCAGCTCGTCGATCTGCCAGCGCAGATCAGGATCGTCCTCTCCATCGTCAGCAGCAGGAGGAGCAGCAACAGGAGCAACCTGTCGTGGAGGTCCCCGTGGTAACTCACCTAATGCTCTCCCATCCTTCCACCGAACATCCCCATTTTGTCCTATGATTCAAGACTTGGAAAATGCCGGCTTCCCAAGTCTGCAATCCTGTCTGACCATCTTGACTATTCTACCCTTAGAGACATCAATCTGAAGGGTCTCGAGTCAATCTGTAATTATATGCCCATAAGGCATATAAACAGTGGAGCTGCTAGGCTGAGAATATGAAATGATCGAAGAATATATGCTCGACATGATATCAAAATCGAGACGCCGACGTAAACCATAAAGCATAAGACAATGATATGATCGGATCTCAGCTAATGGTTTAGATGTGATAGGTAGAAGGCAGTTCGTGACAATCTTAAAAAGAATGTAGTCTTGAGGAGATAATCTCAAGGCTGCAAAAGTAGGGAAGTCAACATCTAGCTCATCTAGTCCATCCGGTCTAGGGTGTCCAAAAAAATACTCATAGATGGAATCAGGTGAGACATCAAGTGGAGGAGGTAATGACTCTGGTAAATCAGGATAGATGGGAAAAGGATCTCCTGAACACATACGACAACCTAGATACCCAAAGAATTCTCTGATGGAGAAATCGATAGTTCTTTTAGCGACTCGGGTATTATAAACACCATCATGGTTCTGATGAAGATTGTTATAGAATTCAGAGACTAGATCAAAATTGATGTCCCTTTCTAGGTAGACTACCGAGTCAAGTTTATAATAGGCTAGGGTTTCGGATACAGAAGGACAAAATTCATCCATGTACTTTCGATCCACAAATCGACATGGAAGCAGCTTGAATGTCCTCTATTGAAATGCTTGCTCAAACTGACGGTTCGGGAATCTTAAAGAAGAGGGAGGTTGAGGTCGGGAGGGTGCTTGGGACTTGGATTTCTCAGCTGACTTAGATTTAGAGGTCCCTTCACCCATTACTTTCTTTCTAAGGGTTATCAAAGTGGTAAAATGGGGCAATGAGTGAGCACCGGAGCCACCAGCACAAAAAAAACATATATGGTGAGAAAAGAAACCGAACTGCCAAAGTTTTAGAGAGGTAGAAAGTTACCTTGGTGCCATTGAACTTTTGGCTAGAGTATCGGAGGGCTAGAGCTTCAGCTAGGGTTCGGCTAGAGGTCCGCGTGCAGCGAGAAGAGAAGGAGTGAGGTGAGGGAAGAAGTCGGCTAGGGTTCCGCGTGAAGGAGGAAAAGAAGAGATCGGGAAGGTTTTAATGGTTTACTGATGGGTAAACAGTGATGAAATGATCGGACGGCTGTCCGATCAGAGAAATCCTGACCGATCAGGGAACGTCCTGATCGGCCAGGGATCGTCCTGATCGGTCGTGTGGACCGATCAGGGATCTTCCTGATCGGTCCCTGGACCGATCAGATGTGGATCAGTAGGGTCGATCTGTGCCGGTGTCTCCTGATCGATCCCTGGATCGATCAATGAACCTTCTGTGGTCAGGAATGTCCTGATCGGTCGTGGAGACCGATCAGGTATCGTCAAATCTCCTGATTGGTCGTGGAGACCGATCAGGCATCATCCTGATCGGTCCCTAGACCGATCAGTGTCTGATATAATTTTCAGTAACTGAAATTATGAGCCGTTATCTATCGGGAATTTTGAAAAGTTCAGAATTCAAGAATTCAGAATCTCCCAAATTCATAACCTAGAATCAACACCCACAAGTATATTAAAAAAAAATGAGCTCTTATGGTCTTAGCTTGTGTAGAGCCCGAAAGTTTCAGACTTTAAATCCAAAAAACTCAAACATTTGGAATCTTAGAATTCCAATATCAGAAAACCTTATAAAACTATATAGTGAAACAAGGTATTAATTAAGACTTAGGATTGCTATGATCAGTTTCAAGTTTGTCAAAATATAAACAACTTGTCCTAATTTTCAATCAAGGCATGTTAAGTATCAATCAAAAATATCAATCAACAAATCACCCATAGTTAGACACTTTTTAGACAAAGGTCCAATCAAGATTCCTTGATTGGAATATATGAGTAAGATCAAGGAACCAATTACACATGAATTATGTAATGGTGTTCCCCATACTCAATTAATGTCTCTTCAACCTAATTATTCAAGGGATGCATGATACATTTTGAATAATTTGGTTGTTCCTAGCATCTCACCCCATTTCTAGCAAACAAAAATATTTTGTTAAACCTTATAGTTTGTGTGAGATGTTCCCAAGTTGCCCAAGTTATTATCCCAATTACTCTTGTCATTTTACTAGTCCTTATTGATCATGGTGAAGTTCTAATGACCTAAGGAGCCAAACACATTCCCAACTCCCTCCTTAAATGACTAAATTCATTCTCCGGAAGGGGTTTGGTAAAAATATCAGCTAGGTTTGACTTTGACTCAACATATGTGAGTGCAATGTCTCCCCTAGCTACGTGATCTCTTATGAAGTGATGACGCACTTCAATGTGTTTGGTCCTTGAATGATGGACTGGATTTTTAGTTAGGTTGATCGTGCTAATATTGTCACATAGCACTTGTACACCCTTATAAGAAAGTCCATAATCATCTAGGGTGTGTATCATCCACAACAACTGTGATACACTCTCTCCCATGGCAATATATTCGGCCTCGGTCGTGGAGAGAGCAACACAATGTTGCTTCCGACTTGACCAACTAACTAAAGATGAACCTAAAAATTGGCAGCCCCCACTAGTACTTTTCCGATCCAATTTGCACCCAGCATAATCGGAGTCGGTATAACCTATCAAGTCAAAAGACTCAGTACGTGGGTACCAAAGACCTACTCTAATTGTGCCTTTAAGGTATCTCAGAATTCTCTTAACTGCAATTAAGTGAGATTCCTTGGCACAGACTTGATACCTAGCGCACATGCCCACAGCAAAGAGTATGTCCGGTCGACTAGCTGTGAGATATAGAAGACTACCAATCATGCTTCTATATTGCGTTAGATCAATTGGTTTTCCACTCTCATCATTGTCAAGGCGAGTGTTTGTCGCCATTGGAGTGGACACTTCCTTAGAGTCACTCATATTGAATTTTCTAAGCATCTCAAACTCACTTTCCATGTGAGAAATGAATTCATTCAAATAGCCCTTGTTATTTGAGCCACAAATTATGTCATCGACATACACTTGGGCTACAAAAATGTTTTCACCATCTCTACGCAGAAATAGTGTTGGGTCTATTTGGCCTCTTACAAAACCCTTTTCTAATAGGTAAGTTGACAACCTCTCGTACCATGCTCGAGGTGCTTGTTTAAGCCCATAAAGAGCTTTCTTGAGCTTGTACACGTGGTTTGGAACTTCGGTATTCACAAACCCCGGTGGTTGTTCAACATAGACCTCTTCTTTAATGAAACCATTTAAGAAGGTTGATTTAACATCCATTTGATAGAGCTTGAAACCTCTATGTGCAGCAAAAGCTAGCAATAAATGAATGGACTCTAATCGTGCCACGGGAGCATAAGTCTCATCATAATCGAGGCCTTCGACTTGACTATAGCCCTTGGCTACGAGTCTCGCCTTGTTCCTTACGACTTCTCCCTTTTGGTTTAACTTATTTTTGAAGACCCATTTAGTTCCAATAATGGTGGTCTTCTTAGGTCTAGGAACTAAGTCCCACACTTGGCTCCTTTCAAATTGACCTAACTCATCTTGCATAGCTAAAATCCAATCAGGATCGTGCAATGCCTCATCAACTATTTTTGGTTCAATCTCTGAAATCAATGCGACTTCATTAGACTCATTTCTAAAGAATGACCTAGTCCTAACCCCTTGTTGGATGTCTCCCACAATTTGGTCTTGGGGATGACTAGAGGCTAACCTAGACTGCCTTGGTGTTGGCGGTGCCTCATGAGTGGTCTCACTCGGCACAGGCGAGGACTCAGTATCAGGCAATGGGTCTGCCTGAGTTCTTTGTTGCCCTTGCTCATCATCATCAGAGTCAATTTCAACTCTTTCCATGTTTGGATCATTCAAACCTAGCCTTCTAAGTTCGAATTGAATTTCTTCTACATTCCTTGATTGATTATCAGGGATTTCTTCGAAAGCTACATCCGAGGACTCTTCAATCAATTTAGTCCTCTCATTGTAGACTCGATAGGCTTTGCTGGTAAGAGAGTACCCGACCAGTATCCCTTGATCAGCCTTAGCCGTGAACTTCCCAAGATGATCCTTGGTGTTCAAGATAAACACCTTACAACCAAACACTCTAAGATGTTTAATTGTAGGCGGTTTCCCAAACCAAAGTTCATGGGGAGTCTTTCCTAAAAACCTATGTATTAAAACTCGATTTTGCACAAAGCAAGCTGTATTCACAGCTTCAGCCCATAAGTAGCTCGGTAGTGAGTACTCATTGAGCATGCTTCATGCAGCCTCTTGTAGGACTCGGTTCTTTCTCTCCACAACCCCATTTTTCTGTGGGGTCCTTGGAGTAGAGAACTAATGCCTATATCCCTTTTCTTGACAAAACTCTAAAAACCTATGATTTTGAATTCCCCACCATGATCACTTCTAATGGTTTTAATTGTTGTCGATTTTTCATTTTCAGTTCTTCTATAAAAAGAAATAAAAATATCTATAGTTTGGTCCTTATGTTTCAAGAAGAAAGTCCATGTGTATCTAGTAAAATCATCAACGATTACCAAGCAATATCTACTTCCATTCAATGATATTACACTACTGCAATCAAATAGGTCCATGTGCAATAAATCTAAAGCAGTAGATGTACTTACAGTGCTTTTACCTTTATGAACAACTTTTGTTTGCTTACCCTTTTGACATGCATCACATAGTTTGGTCTTGTGGTACTTGATGCTGGGTAAGTCTCGCACTAATCCTTGGTTGGCCAACTTCCGGATGTTCTTCATGTTTACATGTGCCAACCTTCTATGCCATAGCCAAGACTCTTCTTCTTTTGACATGAAACACTTAATCAAAGCATTAGTAGCACTTTTAAACGATACTTGATAAATATTATCAACCCTTGTGCCTACTAGTATGTCAAGTGTGTCAATGTGTTTAACCAAACATTGACTTGAATGAAATTCAATTGTGTAACCCATATCACACAATTGACACTTAGGAGATTAAAAGTCATCCCCTTGACTAGAAGGACATTCTTGATATGGAGACATTTGGATATATGAATGTCTCCAACTCCTACAACCTTAAGGCTACCATTATTACCAAAAGACACATTACCTCTACTTTTGTTTTGAATGGTTGTAAACAGTGATTTGTCCCCGGTCATGTGCTTGGAGCATCCACTATCAACAAACCAAGTTGATAGATGCTCCCCCTCGACCAATGCCTACAAGACACGGAAGATAGAGGTTTTAGGTACCCAAATCTTGGGACCTAATGCTTCTACAACGAAAGACCTAGGAACCCATGCCTTGGTCATACCTTTCCTAGTTCCATGAGCCCTAGAAACATGTGATCTACTATTTTGAGTTCTAGACATTAGAGAAATGAAACTCGACTCCTTGGGTTGATACCCTAGCCCGGCCTTGTTGTAGACTGCCCTTTGGGCATTTAGAATCATGTCTAGAGTCTTAGAGCTAGTTGAGAACTTCTCAAGCATTTTCTTGAGTTTCTCAACCTCACCCTTTAAAGCCTTGTTCTCATCCTCAAGGACTTCTAGATGTAGGTCATCGACCTCATCTTCCCTAAGGGTCCTTAAGGTTTTTACTTCTTCTTTTAACAATTTATTTTCTATTTTTGACTTTTTAAGCAATGTAGATAAGTGAGTGATAGTCTTATAACACTTTTCTATATGAGAAGAGGTTACCTCTTCATCATCCGACGATGATGAAGCCGCGGTTGAAGCGTCGCTCGAATCTCCCTCACTTCCGGAGTCCGAAACCTCCCTTGCCATGAGAGCTAATTGTCGTGTGCTCTTTTCCATCTTCTCTTCTTCCTCCGATGAGCTTGATGAGGACTCATCCCAAGTGGCCTTGAGAGCCTTCTTCTTCTTGACTCTTTCCTCCTTCTTTTTGGCTCGTTCCTCCTTCCTCTTTAATTTCGGACACTCGCTCCGAATGTGTCCTTTCTTGCTACACTCATAACATATAACATTAGATTTATCAAAATTTTGATCATTAGTTTTACCTTTTCCTTTGTATCTTCGGCTTCTTCTCATAATCCTTCTTACGAAGTTCGCCATCTCACTTGATGATGATCCACTTTCATCATCGGATTCGGAGGAAGAGGTGGATGAGGAAATCTCCTTTTTCCTTCTTCTTTTCCTTCTTCTTTTCCTTCTTCTTTTCCTTCTTCCTTATTCCATCCTTGCTCTTTGGTCCTGCAAATAAAGAAATACCCTTCTCTTTTTGACCTTTGTTAGCAAGCTCATGAAGTTCCATCTCACAGAAAAATTCATCTAGTTTAACAATGGAAAGATCCTTGGATACCTTGTAGGCATCTACCATAGATGACCACAAGGCATTCCTAGGAAAAGATTTAAGAGCGTACCTTACTAGATCGCGATTCTCCACTCGTTCGTCCACAGAGTGTAGACCGTTGATGATCTCCTTGAATCTCCCATGAAGTTCACTTACCGTTTCATTGTCCTTCATGGTTAGATTTCAGAGCTGATTCAAGAATAGGTCCCTCTTGGCAATCCGAGAATCTCGAGTTCTCTCTTGGAGCTCGATGAGTTTGTTCCATAGGTCTCTTGCACTCGAGAACGGACCTACCTTGACGAGTTGGTCCTTGGTGATTCCACATTGCAAAGTGACCATAGCCTTGGCATCAGCTTGTGCTTTGCGGAGTTGTTCGGTAGACCACCTTGACGAATCGAGTTCCTTACCTTCTTCGTCCTTTGGTGGTGTGAAACCTTCCTTGACTGAGAACCACATGGCAATGTCAGTCTTGAGGTAATACTCCATACGGCCCTTCCAATATTGAAAATCTGCTCCTTCGAAGTAGGGTGGTCGATTTGTGCTAAAGTCTTCCTTCATAGCCATCCTTGTTTGCTCTTTTGGGTGTTAATCCGAATCAAAGAGCCTCTTGCTCTGATACCACTTGTTGGGATCTTAGATGGCTAGAGGGGGGTGAATAGCCTCATTGAAAAATACTAAACACAAATTTCTTCAAGAACTTTGTTAGCACAGCGGAATTAGAAAACTAAAACAAAGAGAGAACACAGCACACTAACTCAGAGATTTATGAGGTTCGGGGATAACTTGTCCCTACTCCTCGGCGTGTCCGTAAGGTGGACGATCCCTTGATCTTCAGGTAGATCACACCCCGGAAGCTATCCGGCTAAAGGATTCTCCTTCTCGGTGGAGTAACCTCTCCACAAAGTCTTTAACAGCAGTAAGAAATTAAGCACAAGACTTACAGTAGTGGCTCAGGTGAAATGATCAAAGGAAGCTCACAGCCACAATCAGCGAAGAATTAGCACAAGCAGGAACACAAGAATACAGCCTCTCTTCAAGCACAAAGCACAGCACAGCTTGTTTCACACAATCAACCGAGAGCTCTATTCCTTGCTTCCTCGTCTCTCTTCTTATGCCTCTGCTCTTTCGCTGCAGAAACTCTGCGTCGAATCTCTGCTGTAAACACAAGCATCGCCAATCACTCTTCCTCCTCAGCTAGTTCTCTGAACTCACACCAATACCATCCTTGGTCTTGCTGGTGTCTTCTGAGCTCCAACCAACCCACAGGAGTCAAGCTGATCGCGAACAGAGATTGCAGTCTGTTAGCATCAGTATCCGTTGATGCTCAATCTTCCCTCATCGCAGTGATACACAGAAAAAAGTAAGCTCTGTCTTATTCCTTTGATGAGGCTTAATTTGAAATTAAGCACTGGAATGGAACCTGCAACCTGCACCACATAAAGCTCACAGCAGTAGTTGATTAGTTCAAACGAATCAAAAATCAGCAGAACCTGACAGTGAGTGTAGACAGTGAGGTGGATCGTTCAGCGGACCGATCCACACCTTTGAATTGATGTCTGATCGGTCGTGAAGATCGATCAGGGTATGGCCCTTAATGAGTGCGGTTCCTCGCACTCCTAAGATCGTCATGATCGGTCCCAAGACCGATCAGATCTGATCGGTCCTATAGACCGATCGAGTGCATATGGATCGACCGATCCCTACCTTTTTCCTTCTCGCGACATCATCTCCTGAAGACCGATCAGATTACACTAAGTAGGCTCGGTGTTTCTGATCGATCGAGCTCTTGAGTCGATCGTCACCGATCGGCAAACCTAGTTTCATCGGATCGGTCTATGCCGATCGGGCAATCAAAATCGGACCGATCCAACGCCTATGTGATACTAGGATTGATCACGAGAATGAGCTACCGAGCCCTCTCTGACCTAGTCCGGAGAGCGAGCTCAGAGCTACGTCCGGAGAATGAGCTACCGAGCCCTCTCTGACTTCGTCCGGTCCAGAGAACGAGCTACCGAGCCCTCTCTGACCATTCCGTGCCAAGTCACCATACTTGGACTTTTCCCGTGCCAAGCTCCCTGCTTGGACTTTTCACCAGATGTCTGGTCAACCTTGACCCATCTGGATTTCCCTTGCCTGGCTTCACTCACCAGGACTTTCCCTCCCAACTGATCAACCTCGATCAGTAGTCATTCTTAGTTTAATTAATATCTGATACAAACTTAAATCAGTGTCAACATCAAAACAACAGCCAGGTCAGACTGTATCAACAGGTCCAAGGTAGCAAGTCTTGAACCCTACAAGGCAACATACTAGGCCCGAGTCTTACTCCATCGACCTAGGGGCACTTAGGAGCCCATCCCTAATGAGGCCCGAGTCTTATTCCATTGACCCCGGGGCGCTTATGGAGCCCACCCTTGGTACAAGCCATATAAAGTAAAGTACATGTCATACTTATACATATCATACATCATAAAAGCATGCATCACTTAGGCACACATCCTATCATAAAAGTATGCATCACTTAGGCATACATCATGTCATAAAAGTATGCATCACTTAGGCATACATCATATCATAAAGGTATGCATCACTTAGGCATACATCATGTCATAAAGGTAAGCATCACTTAGGCATACATCATACCATAAAAGTATGCATCACTTAGGCATACATCATATCATAACAATATGCATCACTTAGGCATAGATCATAAAAACATGCATATCTTAAGCATAAAGCATATCATCAAGCATGCATAATTTAACCACATAGCATATCATGAAAGCATGCATATTTTAGGCACTAAACGTAGCATCAAAGCATGCATAATTTAACCACATATCATATCATCAAAGCATGTAAAATTTACCCACATATCATAACATAAAGCATGCATATTTTGAACTCATAACATATCGTAGAAATTCTCATCTTGTATAGCTCACAAGAATACATGTCTAAGCATAAAAGTGTATCATGTGCTCATCCAATCATAAGGAACAATGTAACATGATTAATTTGGGTACTAAGCTTCCTAATCCTTTGGGTTCTTATCTTGGCCGAAACCCTCTTAGGTGCCAATTCAGGTTTTAAACAACATCCAAGCATGTAGAACCTAATTCATCCACATATCATTTTCATAGGAAGTATTATAAACAAGATTTACTTGGACTCTAAGTTCTCCAAGTCCTTAAACCTCATTTGGCCGAACCTTAACAAGTGTGAAACAAGGTTCTAAATGACATAAAGCATGGAAACCTTAACCATATTTATAGCATTTGTTTCAAGGAATATGGTAAGCACAATTGAGTTAGTTCCTAAATCCTTTAAGCCCTTAAAATTATGTCATGGCCGAAACTTACAAGTACTCATTTAGTTTTCAAGCAAGCATACAAGCATGTGAACTTACTCTAACATCATGTATAAATTTATAAATGGCAACATACAAGTGGTCATGGCCGAAACTTGCCTTAGCATCAATTTAGGTCACTAACAACATATAGCATGTGAATTTTTAGCTTTCTACATTTCATATTCCATGGAGAGTGACATGAGCATGTTCAATGTAAGTTCTAGGGTTTCTAAGGCATGTATCCCTTCATGGCCGAGACTTTAAGGTGTCCATTTGAATCATAGTTAAATATATAAGCATGTGAACACAATCAACATGTTATCTCAATTTCATAAGAAGCATCTTTAACACATGAGGTCTAAATTTTAAGGTTTCTAGGTCTTTAAACCCTACATGGCCGAACCTCATCAAGCATGGAATTTGTTCAAATGGCATAAAAGCATAGAAAGTCATAACACATTTCATAACATGTATAAAAGTCAAGCACTATAAGCATACATTTAAATTGTGTCTTAGGTTTCCTAGGTTTTTCCTTTCTTTATCTCATAGCATATGTTTGGCCGAAACCTTCCAAGTCTTTAAACTAGGTTTTAGGTGGCCTAAAGTATGGAAAACCTAAACAAGTTTTATGGCAAAAACATCAAAGGAACTATACATATAAGTTTGGTTCACAAACAAGCTAGGACCCTTGTGGTCATGATTATCATATATCATGCAACCAATTTTTCCTATACTCTAATTAAGCATGGGAGCATCAAACAACTTTCATATCTTATTGTCATGGAGGTTTTGAGCATGTTAAAAAAAATCTGTTTAAGCTATTCTAAACCATCCACCTTACCATGGCCGAAACATTAAAAGTGATGTTCATGAGTTTCTATCAACATACAATCATGCAACTCTTTAAGAAACTCTATATCTATCATATAAACATGGTGAGTTTAAATTCAAAGTCTTCCTAACCCTAAAACCTTCCTTGGCCGAAACTTGTGAGTGGGGTACTTTTGGTTCCAAGTAACCTTCAAGTATGAAAACAATAATGGATCCTTAACCATTTATTTAGAGGGTTTTGTGCAAGTTAGGTAAACAAATAAATTCCCTAGCCCTTATAAAACCTTTTTGGCCGAAACTCTTGGGTTAGGTACATCTCTAATCCAGCATCACATATATATAAAAATATTAGAGAAAACCTTCTTACAAAGCATAGAAAAATTATCATGAATCAAGGCTTATATTAAACATTCCTAGGATCAACAAGTCCTTTCTTTGGCCGAATTTTCACAACTTTGTTTCTAGGTTTTAAAATCCTCATAAAATCCAAAAACACATTAAAACCACTTGTACCACAGGTGAGGGGATACTTACTTCCTTTTCGCTTGTGGTTCTAAAGTGTGGTGATGGAAGAAAGGGTCTCTTCTTCTTGTTCTCCTCCTTTGATTTCCCTTGGTAGCCTTCCTTGTATCCTAGGAGGAACCTTGTTTTGGGGGCCGAAAATGGAGGAGAGGGGGCTGAGGCTCTCGGTGGTGGCGGGGACAGTAAGAGAGAAATGAGAGAAAAATAAAATCTTCTCTTTACATGCTCCCTTTTATGTTAAGGGGGAAGAGGTAGCAAAATTGGTTTTTGCTTTCCTTCTCCCTTAGCCCCTTTTTATTTTATTTATTTATTTGTTCTCATCATTCATGATGAAACAAGGGGGAATGAATCCCCTTAATTGTCCTCTTTAAGTCACGGCAAAGGGAGAGGAAGAGGGAGAGAAAAGAAGGAAGGCAAGTTGCCTTTCTCTTGCTCTTTTCTTGCTTTCTTTTGGCTAGCTTTTACTCTCATCCTTATCATGAGTTTCCCTCCTTTGCTATCAATATATCATTCCTATCCCAACTGGTTATTACCCATTAATCCTATCATTTACATCATGAGAGGTTCAAGGTTCAATCCTTGACCACTCCCTATTTTTATTTCTTTTTATTTCTTTTTGGTTCAACATTCTACTAATATTTTTCTAAGGCAAATTCATCATTCTCATATTTATCTTAAAAGCTTAGTGGGTGTTACATATAGGAGACGATGTGGCCGCCCCTTGCTTGGTCACCAATCATTGGACCGGCCCACTTCTTGGACACCAAGAAGAGCCTTACATTTGGATGGACTTGAGGCTATAATGAGGCTATGACAGGGACCTATAGGAGAAATTGGTTTTGGTCTTCTGATGAGCTTGAGTATCTCGTGTTCGCCCTGAACACACAACTAAAGTTCATCGATAATAACTCATTCCACTAGAGAATTATTACCGCACTACCGCACCAATCCCAAATTACATTATGGGCTCCTTCTTATCATGAGTGTGTTAGTCTCCCTATGCTTAAGATTACGAATGCCCACTAATTAAGTAAATTACTGACAACTCGCTTAATTAATATCTAGCTCCAAGAGTAGTACCACTCAACTTTATTGTCATGTCGGACTAGGTCCACCTGCAGGGTTTAACATGGCAATCCTTATGAGCTCCTCTTGGGGACATTCTCAACCTAGATAATTAGGACACAAATTACTTCTATAATCAACAACACACACTATAAGTAATATCATTTCCCAACTTATCAGGCATATTGATTTATCGAGCTAAACCTCACCCTTTGATAAGTCAAAGAAATAGATATTAAATATATGTGCTTGTTATTATATTAGGATTAAGAGCGCACACTTCCATAATAACTACGGTTTAGTTCTTTTACTAAGTCAGTACAAAAAGAACTTACCTAAATGATCCTACTCAATACACTTAAAGTGTATTAGTGTAATTTATTAGTCAAGAAAAACTAATACTTAATTACACTACGACTATTCTGATGGTTTGTTCCTTTCCATCTTAGTCGCGAACAACTATTTATAATTTATAGAGAACCGACAACATGATCTTCTGAGTGTGACACCACACTCCATGTTGTCTACTATATAAATTAATTAAACAATTACATTTAATAAATAAATGCAGATATTGATCAATGTGATTCTTTTATTTCAAAAAATTAATATTTACAAAAGCTAGGCTTTTAGTATACAGTCTAACAATCTCCCACTTATACTAAAAGACTAAGCTGCCATATCTGTTGCCTTACATCTGATTCCCATCCCCTCCACATGCCGATCAAAAGCTTTCACCGGAAGGGCCTTTGTGAAAGAATCTGCTAGGTTATTTTCTGATGCAATCTTGGCGACGACAACTTCTCATCGCTTGACGATGTCTCGTATCAGGTGGTACTTGCGCTCTATATGTTACTTGCCTTATGAGCTCGTGGTTCCTTCGAGTTTATAACTGCACCGCTATTATCACAATAAATTGTGATGATTTTGGGCAAACCAGGAATCACATCTAAATCCATTAGAAAGTTCCTGAGTCATACAGAGGCTGGCACATACTCAACTTCCATGGTTGAGTCCGAGACGATTAACACTCCTCCATGCAATGGCTCCACCTCCTAGAGTAAACACATAGAGACTTACTATTGTCCCTATCCGATTGGAAATCCGAATCCGTATAACCCACAGGGAGCAAATCGTCTGGTAGACTAGCATATAATCTCTAGCCCTTCTCGGTACTTTAAAATATGCTTCAGTAGTCCAATGTCCTTGTCCAGGTTACTTTGATATCGCTAACCATGCCCACGGCAAAACTCGTACACAGCATTGCATACATAAGGCTTCCTACAGCCGAAGCATAAGGAACTGCCTTTATGTCCTCAATCTCCTCTGATGTCTTCGGGGACATCTCTTTAGATAAGGTTACTCCATGCCTAAAAGGTAAGAAACATTTCTTGGAGTTTTGCATGCTAAAACGAGCAAGGATTGTATCTATATATAAAGCTTGGGATAGGCACAACATTCTTTTCTTGTGATCCCTTATAACTTTGATCCCAAGAATGTGTGCACATTCTCCTAAGTCCTTCATATCAAATTGTTTGGACAACCATACCCTTACGTCCGATAATACCTTGACATTGTTGTCAATTAACAAAATATCATCTACGTATAGTACAAGAAATACCACCACGTTTCTGTTACACTTCTTGTATACACAAGACTCATCCGGACATTGAATAAATCCATATGACTGGATTACTTCGTTAAAACAGATGTTCCAAGATCTTGAAGCTTGCTTCAATCCATAAATGGACCGATTAAGCTTGCACACTAGATGCTCTTTGCCTTTTTCAATGAACCCTTCTGGTTGCTTCATATGGATGTTTTCTTCAAGACTTCCGTTAAGGAAAGCTGTCTTGACATCCATTTGCCAAATCTCATAATCCATATGAGCGGTAATGGACAAGAGTATCTGGATAGACTTAAGCATGGTTACCGGCGAAAAAGTCTACTCATAGTCGATTCCCTCTTTCTGAGTATACCCTTTCATAACAAGTCTTGCTTTGAAGGGTTCTACCTTTCCATCTGTCCCTCTTTTCCTTTTGAAGATCCACTTGCATCTAACGGCTTTTACACCATCAGGTGGTTCTACAAGCTCCCAGACCTTATTAGAGTACATAGACTCTATTTCAGAATTCATTGCCTTTTGCCAAGATACTGCATCTATATCTTGGAGTGCTTCATCATATGTCCGGGGATCAGGTTCATGTTTACCCGGGATCATGTCCGAAGACTCTTCCAAAAACATGAATCTCTCAGGTTGCCTTACAACCCTCCCACTACGACAAGGCACCGTCTGTGGTTGTGTATCATGTGTGACACATGTTGCAGTCTCTTGTGGTACTTCATCTTGTACTGTTGGTACTGAAGTAGACGTGTCCTCTCTAATTTCTTCTAGAACTATTTCACTCATGGGCTTATGGTTCATTACATAATCTTCTTCTAAAAATCAAGCATTGGTGCTAATAATGATCTTCTGATTTTTAGGATTATAAAACAAACTACCTTTTGTTCCCTTAGGATATCCCACAAACAGACAAACTTCTGTACGTGATTCCAGCTTATCACTATCTCCCTTCAGCACATGTGCTGGACTACCCCATTACCGGATATGATTCAAACTAGGCTTACGCCCATTTTATAATTCCATGGGAGTGGAAGGAACTATTTTAGAAGATATCATATTCAGAATGTACACTGCTATTTCTAAACATATCCCCAAAACGAATTTGGTAATTCTGAATAACTCATCATCGATCTAACCATTTCCATAAGAGTCATATTCCTTCATTCTGCCACACCATTCTGCTGGGGTATACCAGGTGCAGTCAATTGGCATTGAATCCCGACTTCTGATAAGTAATTCCTAAACTCTCCAAAGAGGTATTCGCCACCACGGTCAGACCGTAGTGTCTTGATACTTTTACCAAGATGTTTCTCCACATCAGCCCTATATTCTTTGAACTTGTCAAAGCATTCAGACTTGCAGCGCATCAGGTAAATGTATCCGTATCTTGAATAATCGTCTATAAAAGAGACGAAGTATTCATAACCACCTCTTGCCTGGATAGACATAGGACCACACAAATTAGAATAAACCAGTTCTAATGCATCTTTGGCTCTATATCCCTTGGCCTTATAAGGTCTCTTGGTCATTTTTCCTTCCAAGCAAGATTCACATGTTGAAAAGTTTTCCAACTCTAATGAACCCAAGAGTCCATCGGCTACAAGCCTTTGAATACTACTTAAGTTAATGTGTCCAAGCCTTAGATGCCAAAGATACATTTGGTTCATCTCTAAAGGTTCTTTTCTCTTATTAGAGTCAGAAGATGTGTTATTAATTTTCATATTTTTCTTTGTGGGAGAAATTGGATTTAAAGTGTATAAATTGCCATCCAATGCACCAGAACAGATAATCACCTTATTTCTCTTTATAACGACATTATTACTAAAGTAAACTGAATATCCATCCAAATACAGTTTAGAAACTGAAATTAAATTCTTTCTAAAACTGGGTACATAAAGACAATTTCTTAAAATCAAATTTCTATTCCTATCAAAAGATAAGTAGACGTCTCCCACTGCAACAGCGGCCACCTTAGTAGCATTGCCTATGTAGACAGTTATCTCTCCATCAAATAGTTATCGGGTTTCCTGGAAACCCTGCAAAGAATTGCAGACATGATCAGTCGCTCCCGTATCTACACACCAGGTGCTGGTAGATAACACCGCTAAACATGTATCAACTACTAGAGTATGAGATATACCTTTATTGTTCTGGTTCCTACGAGGACAGACCGCTTTCCAATGTCTAGACTGCTTGCAGATGAAACACTTGCCCTTCGGCTTCTTCATTCCAGCTTTCTGTCCTGTACTTTGAGGTTTATTCACCTTCTTTGCTGAAAAGACCTGTTTCTTCTTCTTCTTGCCTTTCGATTTAGAAATAGAACCATTTTCAGCATAGTGAATCTGAGAACTATGATGAAATATTACTTCTGCTGCCTGTAGTTATGTCAAAAGTTCTGCCAACGTATACTCTCTTTTGTTCATGCTATAGTTCAGGCGGAACTGCTCAAAACTTCTAGGTAGCGTTTGGAGAATTATATCGACCCGGGTTTCCCCATCGATTTATCCTCCAAGGACTTGTATTTCATTCAGATAAGCCATCATTTTGAGGATATGATCCCTTACGGGTGTCCCCTCAGACATGGTGGCTGTCATTAGCTTTCTCATTACCTCTTGCCTAGCAGTCCGACTCTGGTGCCCAAAGGGTTCTTTGAGATTGTTCATTATATCATATGCTGTTGGTAAATCTTGATACTGATGTTGCAATACATTTGACATTGATGCCAAAATGTAACACCGCGCAATCTCATCAGATTTTACCCATTTTTTATGATACTCAATCTCCTATGGGGTAGAGTCATCGTCAGGTGCATCAGGGCAAGCCTCAGTTAGTACAAACTTATAGCTTTCAGCAGTAAGAACAATGTCCAGGTTTCTTTTCCAATCAATATAGTTGGGACCAGTAAGTTTGTTCTCTTTTAGTATAATGGCTAGTGAGTTGAAAGTCATCCTAAGAATCACAAAAAATAAACTTTGGTCAATTCTCTAAATTTAGAATAATATTGATTCCTCAAACAATACTATTTTAAATTAACCAACACCTCAAATCACCGTGAATATTGCATGCCACGTTAGTGTGGACATATACAAATTCATCATTTGTAAGAGGAGGGTGTGACCCATTAATTTTATTATCTTATCATCCTAACTTTATGACAAATAAAATTAATAGTTGGTTTCACTTTGGTCACACAGGACAATAGCAGTGACTCCGTTGGGGAGGATACTATTGAATGCGTCTAAGTGTATACTATTACTTGATACTAAGTCCATTAAATAGGATTGTGCCCCTTCAGTTGGAGAAGATCACACGCTCCTAAATAATTTCCTATAACCATCCATAAAAGGAAGTTTAATCTAGTGATCCACAACAAACCCATCCGTTGTGGAGGGAGGCACTCAGAGCCAACACGCAGGCTTGTTGCATCACTTATAAACCAGTAATGGAGACCATGAGATTTATTAAAATCCCTCTCCCACTTAGTTATTTAAAAATGAGGATTTTTAACCTATCCTAGCATACATCACATGCATATAAACATCACAACAAATAAAAGCAATAAATTTGGAAATTAATTTTCCAACTATTATGGCCTTTTCCATCACTGTCTTGAGTATGCTCCAACCCTAGCTGCTGCCATCTTTAGCCACCTCCATCGGGTCGAGTTGTCGCATCCATCTTGCTTCTTATTCCGCTACGCCTCTGGTGCTCCAAAAGTACCATGCCTCGCAAGAATCCGATCCGCAACAAAAATAGAATTTTACATATATCGATCCTATATTCCACAAGGGAATGTACATGTATTCTAGATCGAACAAAAATAAAATTCTAAAAAATAATACAGCTTCTGCTATATTTTATACATACAATCATGCACACAAATAATGCCCTTGACAAAGCCAATTTCTCCTCTAGGTCCTTGTCGTAGCCTCATTAAAGTCTTAAGTCCACCCATATAAAGCCCTTCTTGGTGTCCAAGAAGAGGCCGACCCATGGCTTGGTGACCAAGCAAAAGGGGCCGGTCAATCTCCTTCACAAAGGGGTTGGACCTTTGCTTGGTGTCCTAGCAAAGAGGGGCCGACCATAATAAATTTAAATAGGAGGGGTGTTTTGAATTTTTAAAATCTTCTCTTTGTAGAAAACTACATGTTTTAAAAGAGAATTTTTAAAATATAAAACTTTCCTTATTTGAATTAGGCTACATGGTTTAAAAGAAAATTTAAAAGTTTTAGAACTTTCCTTTTTTAACCATCCTCTTGGTTTTAAGAAAAAGAGAAAAGAAGTTTTAAGTTTTAAATTTTAAATTTTAAATTTTAAATTTTCTAACCATGTTAAAAAAGGAAATTTTAGAAGAGGAGTTTTAAATTTTTAAAACTTTCCTTTTTTAACATTCACTTAAGAAAGTTGAAAGAGAGCTTGTAAAAATTTTATAAGAGTTTTTCTTTGCTTATAAAATTTTTACAAAGAATATTTCTTTCCTTTTAATGTGGCCGGCCACCCTTGATTGGTGCCCAAGCAAGGGGCCGGCCAATCAAGTTAATCAATCCATGTTTGTTGATTAAATCAATCAAAAGGAAAGAAAAGGAAAAATAAAAAGGGAAAAGGAAAAAACAAGAGGAAGATTTTAATTTTTGTAAAAAGTTTTTCCTTATTTGCCTTGGGTAAGTAATATAAAAGAAGGGGAGAGGAGGTCTCATGATATAACAATTCTTATTCTCTTGTTGGTGATCCTCTTGTGGCTGACCCTCTCTCCCTCTCTTTTTCCCTTTGCTCTCTTTTGCTCCTTGGTGGTGGTGGTGGCCGAAACAAAGAGATGAAGGAGAAGCTCTTTGGGTGTTGTTCATCTTGGAGGTTCGTCACCCACATGACGTCCAAGGCGAGGTGAGGAATACGACAGAAGATATTGAGGTCATTAGCATACAAAGATAAGGTATAACTAGAAATTTTCTTCCGCATCATGCTAGTTATTTTTCTTTGTATGAATTCCAAACACAAGAGGCATTAGATTCTAGTTTTCGAATTTGTTATTCGAGTTTGTGTTTTTGTTTTTCGAATTTGCGATTCGATTGTTCATTTTGGTTAAACCTAGAGTTATATAAGGAAATTAAATATTAGCTTTCCTTAAAAGGCTTTGTCTAGAAAGTGGTGGTTGCTCCCATATCCAAGAAGGTCTAGTGCTTCGCCATGTTTAACCTGGAAGCCAATTTTAGAAATTAATATTTAATTGAATTTATAACATAGGTGGATTTGGATCAATAGTGTTAAGTTCCGCTTGCGATCCAAGTCTAAACCATTAAGAATAGATAAGTTAAATTTGGAATCAATAATGTTAAGTTCCGTTTGCGATTCCTAATTTAACTTCTAAAGAACACAATAGGTTATTTAGGAAAGGTTTGACACTTGTACAAAATTTTTATACAGTGGAACCGATACGATTTTCCTAGGATTAACCAACAATTGGTATCAGAGCTAGAGGTTGCCCCTGTGTATTTTGGTTTTCAAATAGATTATGCACATGCCATACATAATTTAGGAAGGCTAATATTAGGATGTGCTAACTTTGTGGTTGTAGGATCCAACTATTATGACATATAGATGTTGTGTGTGATTGGCCCCTTGGACATGTCAAGGGCATTATTTTGTGTGTGCATGATTATATGTATTAAATACAGCAGGAGCGGTATTAGTTTTAGAATTTTACTTTTTTGTCCGATCTAGAATACTTGTACATTCCATTTTGGAATATAGGATCGATATATGTAAAATTCTATTTTTTGTCATGGATCGTATCCTTGTGAGGCATTGTGCTATTAGAGAACCAGAGGCGCAGCGGAATAAGAAGCAAGATAGATGCGACGACTAGACCCGATGGCGGTGGCTAAAGATGGCAGCAGCTAGGGTTGGAGCACACAGAGGACAGTGATGGAAAATGCTATAATAGTTGGAAAATTAATTTCCAAATTTATTGCTTTTATTTACTGTGATGTGTGTGTGTGTACATATGATGTATGCTTGCATAGGTTAAAATTCCTCACCTTAAATAACTATGTGGGAGATGGATTTTTAAAATAAATTTCACGGTGTTCATTACTGGTTTGTAAGTTATGCAAACAAACTTATGTGTTGGCTCTGAGTGCCTTCCACCATATCGGATGAGTTTGTTTTACGGATCACTAGATCAAACTTCCATTTTGGATGACTATAGAAAATTAATTAAGAGCGGGTGATCTTCCCCATCGGAAGGGGCATAATCTTATTAATGGACTAAGTGTCAAGTAATGGTATACACTTAGGCACGCCTAATAGTATCCTCCCCATCGGAGTCACTGCTATTATTTGTGTGACCGAAGGAAAAAACCAACTGTTAATTTTATTTGTCAAAAAGTTAGGTTGACAAGAATAAAATTAATAGGTAAAACCCCCTCTTACAAATGTTTGATTTTGTATACGTCGACACTATCCTGACATGCAAAATTCACGGTGATTTGAGATGTTGGTTAATTTAAAATAGTATTGTTTGAGAAATCAATATTATTCTAAATTTAGAGTCTTGACCAAAGTTTATTTTGTGATTCTTAGGATGACTTTCAACCCACTGGCCATTATACTGAAAGAGAACAGACTTACTGGTCTCAACTTTATAGATTGGAAAAGAAACCTGGATATTGTCTTAACTGCTGAAAGATATAAGTTTGTACTATCAGAGGTATGCCTAGATACACCTAATGATGATTCTACCCCAGAGGAGATTGAGTATCATAAGAAATGGGTAAAAGCACATGAGATGGCGCGGTGTTACATTTTGGCTTCAATGCCAAATGTATTGCAACATGAGCATCAAGATTTACCAACTGCTTATGATATAATGAAAAATCTCAAAGAACTCTTTGGGCACCAGAGTCGGACTGCTAGGTAAGAGGCAATGAGAAAGTTAATGACAGCCACCATGTCAGAAGGGACACCCGTAAGGGATCATATCCTCAAAATGTTGGCTTATCTGAACGAAATACAAGTCCTTGAAGGAGAAATCGATGGGGAAACCCAGGTTGATATAATTATCCAAACGCTACCCAGAAGTTTTGAGCAGTTCCGCCTGAACTATAACATGAATAAAAGGGAGTATACGTTGGCGGAACATCTGACAGAACTACAGGCAGCAGAAGGTATATTTCATCACAGTTCTCAGATTCACTATGCTAAAAATGATTCTACTTCTAAGTCGAAAGGTAAGAAGAAGAAGAAACAGGTCTTTTCAGTAAAGAAGGTGAATAAACCTCAGGGTACAGGACAAAAAGCTGGAATGAAGAAGCCGAAGGGCAAGTGCTTCATCTGCAAGCAGTCAGGACATTGGAAGGTGGACTGTCCTCGTAGGAATCAGAACAATAAAGGTATATCTCATTCTCTAGTAGTTGAAAAATGGTTAGCGGTGTTATCTACCAGCACCTGGTGTGTAGATACGGGAGCCACTGATCATGTCTGCAACTCTTTGCAGGGGTTCCAGGAAACTCGATGACTATTTGAAGGAGACATAACCATCTACATGGGCAATGCTACTAAGGTGGCGACTGTTGCAGTGGGAGACGTCTACTTATCTTTTGATAGGAATAGAAGTTTGGTTTTAAGAAATTATCTTTATGTACCCAATTTTAGAAAGAATTTAATTTCAGTTTCTAAACTATATTTGGATGAATATTCTGTTTATTTCGGTAACAATGTAGTTATAAAGAGAAATAGAGTTATTATCTATTCTGGTGCATTGGTTGGCAATTTATATACATTAAATCTAATTTCTCCCATAAAGAAATAAATGGAAATTAATAACACATCTTCTAACTCTAATAAGAGAAAAGAACCTTCGGAAATGAATCAAACATATCTTTGGCATCTAAGGCTTGGTCATATTAACTTAAGTAGGATTCAAAGGCTTATAGCCGATGGACTCTTGGGTACATTAGAGTTGGAAAACTTTCCAACCTGTGAATCTTGCTTGGAAGGTAAAATGACCAAGAGACCTTTTAAGGCCAAGGGGTATAGAGCCAAAGATGTGTTAGAACTGGTTCATTCTGATTTATGTGGTCCTTTGTCTATCCAGGCAAGAGGTGGTTTCGAATACTTTGTCTCTTTTAAAGATGATTATTTGAGATATGGATACATTGATGCGCCGTAAGTCTTAGTGCTTTGATAAGTTCAAAGTGTACAAGGCTGATGTGGAGAAACGTCTTGGTAAAAGTATCAAAACACTACTGTCTGATCGTGGTGGCGAATACCTCTTGGGAGAGTTTAGGAATTACTTATCAGAGGCAGGGATTCAATGTAACAACCCAATTTTCCCTATTTCAAGTTCTAAAAGTCCATAAAAATATTTGGAAATACTTTTAAAATATTCTAGAGATTTTTAGGAATTTTAAGAATATTTTTACGTAATTTTTGGAGGTCGTTTAATATGTTTACAAAAAGAAAGAAGTTTTGACAAAAAATCGTTGAAAGTGAGACTTGAACCCAAGACCCCCGGTCGAACCCGACCGTAACTGAACCAGCCAGCCAACTGGTCTGTGGGAGTTTTGTTAAACAAATACGGAACAAAATATAGTTAAGCTATAGTTGGAACCGGAAATAACTTAAGGGATAAGTTGATGTTTTCTTTTCCCGTGACCTAAAACTCCCGATTCCTCTCCTCTTCTCACGTGACGGCACGACGTCTCTGCTGTTTGGGCGAAAATGAAGACGACGAAGCCCTAGTTTTGTCTCCGGCGCCGGCGAAAGGTTTTTCCAGCCGGTTTTCACCCGTGCGTGATCACCTCGACGAGGGGAGCTCGGAAACGTGAAGAAGAGCCGAGATCTCAAGTTTCACCCGAACCCTAGATCTCTTCCTTCCGGTTGTAAGTCCTAAAAGCAAGAGTAAGTACTACTCATCCAAATATTTTTATGGACTTTTAGAACTTGAAATAGGGAAAATTGGGTCATTACAATCCCCCATACCTTATAAAAAGTTCGTCCTCGAACTTAGAATAACTCTGGATACTTCTGTCTCATACTGTCCTCCCGCTCCCAAGTGACTTTCTCGTGCTTCTGGTTCTACCAGATGACCTTCACTAGTGGCACTTCTTTATTTCTTAGTCTCTTGACTACTCTATCCACTATCTGTGTAGGTCTGCTCTCATAACTAAGATCCACTTGGATCTGCACTGACTGAGGCTGAATCACTTGGCTTGGGTCGTGGAGACACTTATTTAGCATGGAGACATGAAATACATTATGTATTGCTGACATGTCTTGTGGTAAATCCAGCTTGTAAGCTACTTCCCAATCCTCTCTATGATCAGGTAAGGTCCTACATAGCGAGGACTTAATTTGCCCTTCTTGCCAAATCTCATCACTCCCTTCATAGGAGCAACTTTAAGAAAGACTGAATCTCCTACTTGGAATTCTAATGGCCTACGGCGTGTGTCAGCATAACTCTTTTGTCTGCTCTGGGCAGTCTCAATTCTCTGTCTGATTTTCTGGATCGCCTGAGTAGTCTCATCTATCAGCTCTGTCTGAATGCCCAGCTCTACTTCCATTTATTTTGTGATCTGCACTTCCTGCCATATAATGCCTCATAAGGTGTCATCTTGATGGTGGCCTGATAGCTATTGTTGTAGGCAAATTCAGCTAAGCACGGATATTTACACCAACTTCCCTTGAAATCTAGTGCACAAGCTCTGAGCATATCTTCTAATATCTGATTTCCTCGCTCTGTCTGTCCATCAGTCTGAGGATGGAAAGCTGTGCTGAACTTGAATTTGGTGCTTAGTGCATTCTGAACACACTCCCAAAAGTGAGGTGAAACGTCCATCTCTATCAGAAACGATAGATTTAGGAACTCCGTGAAGTCTGATTACCTCCTTAACATATAGCTATGCCAACTGCTCTATAGAGTGTGACACTTTGATGGCTAGGAAATGAGCAGACTTGGTCAATCGGTCTACTATTACCCATATGCCATCATATCCATTTGTGGTTCTTGGGAGACCTGTTATGAAATCCATGAATATGTCTTCCCACTTCCACTCTGTTATTGGAAGAGGCTGAAGAACTCCTCCTGGCCTCTGGTGTTCTGCTTTGACTCTCTGGCATGTCAGGCAGGTACTGACATATTTAGCAACGTCTCTTTTGAGTCCAGACCACCAGAACCTTTGTTTTACGTCTTGGTACATCTTGGTAGAGCCAGGATGCATGGAGTATGGTGTGCTATAAGCTTCTTATAAAATCTTCTTTCTCAGTTCTTCATCATTGGGCACACAAATGCGACTTCAATGATAAAGAATCCCGCTATCTGTTACTCGAAACTCTGATTTGTCTTCTTTCTGTATCCCTTGTTTGATCTTCTGAATGTCTGGATCTTCACTTTGCTTTCTCTGTATGTCCTCAAGCAAGGTAGACTCTAAGGTCAATGCGGAGAGCTGTCCATAAATAATTTCAAGTCCAAAATCTGACAACTCCTTCTGCAGTGGCAGGGCTAATGATGTCAAAGACGTCAGGGATGCACTGGATTTTCTACTGAGTGCATCTGCCACTTTGTTAGCTTTGCCTGGGTGGTAGAAGATTTCACAGTCATAATCTTTGACTAACTCTAGCCACCTACGCTGTCTCATGTTTAAGTGCTTTTGAGTGAAGAAGTACTTAAGACTTTGATGGTCTGTGAAAATTCTGCACTGAACGCCATACAAATAATGTCGCCAGAGTTTTAGTGCAAAGACCATAGCTGTCAGCTCAAGATAATGAGTAGGGTAGTTCTTTTCATAATCTTTGAGTTGTCTGGAAGCATAAGCTATCACTTTTCCTTCTTGCATGAGTACAGCTCCTAGGCCCATCTTGGAAGCATCACTGTAGATGTCAAAACTCTTGTCACTCTCTGGAACAGTCAAAATGGGAGCACTGGTCAGTCTCTTCTTTAGCTCTTGGAAACTCTGCTCATATTTATCTGACCATTCAAACTTCTTGTCCTTCCTGGTTAAGGTCGTTAGTGGAGAAGCTATCCTGGAAAAGTCCTCCACGAATTTCTTGTAGTACCCAGCTAAACGAAGGAAGCTTCTGATCTCTCTGGCATTCTTGGGTCTACTCTAGTTGTTGACCGCTTCTATTTTGGCTGGATCCACCTGAATGCCTTCTTTAGAAATGATGTGACCTAGAAATACCACCTGATCTAACCAGAATTCGCACTTTGAGAATTTAGCATATAGTACTATTCTCAAGTGCGTGTCATGCTCCTCTGGGGTCCTTGAATAGACTAGAATGTCGTCGATGAACACAATGACAAATTTGTCAAGGTATTCTCTGAACACTCTGTTCATCAAGTCTATGAAGACCGCTAGTGCATTAGTCACACCAAAATGCATGACTACAAACTCGTAGTGTCCGTATCTGGTCCTGAACATCGTTCTGGGTATATCCCTTTCTTTCACCTTCAGCTGATGGTACCCAGAGCGCAGGTCTATCTTTGAGAATATTGTTACCCCTCTTAACTGATCCAATAAGTCGTCGATCCTGGGAAGGGGGTACTTATTCTTGATTGTCACTTGATTCAGAGCTCTGTAATCTATGCACATTCGCATAGATCCATCTTTCTTCTTGACAAACAACACAGGAGTTCCCCAAGATGAGTGACTAGGGCGAATGAAGTCTTTGTCAAGTAACTCCTGAAGTTGTTCTTGTAACTCTTTCAGCTCTGCTGGAGACATGCGATATGGAGCTTTTGAAATTGGACCGGTACCAGGAACCAATTCAATCTCAAACTCCACTTCTCTGTTGTGCGGTAGTCCAGGTAGCCCTTCTGGAAATACCTTTGGATACTCACAGACTACCCGAACATCTTCCTGCTTGGGTCTTTCTTGTTATCTTTGTCCTTCCAGTTCTGATTACTTGACTGGGGTCTCTGTTTCCCCACTGTCTTGTCTTCTATCTTGACTGGCTTATGTTGCGTTTGTTGTGTTGTGCCTTGTTGCTGTTCAGATAGTGCTCACTAATGCCCTGCTGACCAGCTCTTCACCAATCTATGGTCGGTGAGTTTCACTACTCACATTAGGTGCTATTTCTGGTCTCAGCATTCAAAGCATCAGTCTGACTCGTTCTTTCACTGTACTTACTAACTCTAGGTAAAGGTGAGCTAGCCTGTTAAATCTTTTGACCACTTCTTCTACTGGTAGGTCACCTTGTATGAATTCCATAAGCTCTTCATAGTGCTTATTGGTGATCCGTTGACGGAAGAATTCTTCGTAAAACTCTGTCTCGAAGTCAACCCAGCTCATCTGGTTGACTGCTCTCTTACTCTTAACTCGCTCCCATCACATACAAGCATCTCCAGATAGGCAGAAAGAGGCACACTAAATGGTATCAACCTTCTCGATTTCTGGTTAGTCAAGAAGCTCCATTGTGCTCTCAAATGTCTTGAACCAAGCTTGGGCATCCCAGGGCTTAGTCGTGCCTGAGAAGCATTCTGGTTTCAGCTTCAGCCACTGGATGAGGTATGCTTCTTGTCTTCTAGGTGTTGTGGTGACTTCCAGGGCAACTGATGGGACTTCAGTCACCACTGGGGTCTCCACAGTAATGGTTGGGGGAGTGGGAGGAGCTGACTTCTGATTGGCCATTAGATTAGCAATCACTTACTGCTGCTCGCTACTTGTCTCTGAAGTTGAGCAACAACTTCAGAGAGAATAGGCCCAGGGGTTCTGGGCTCTTCGTTCTCCTGAACTCGGTCCTCAGTACGAACGGTACGGGGATGTCCTCTTCTTGACATCTAATTATGCAGAGGAAAAGGCTTAATATCTTCTCTAACCCTTCTAATCATACATATCTATGAATAAAGAAAAGAGAAGCAAAATCTTCTATCTTACTTAAGCACTCAAAAGCAAATACTCTATACTGCAGTTAATAATAAGGAAAGCAAAATAAAGAAAGAATTTAAATACTTTCTTACTTGAAGATGGCAAGGCTGATGCTGATGTGTGTGTGATGCTGGAGAATGGAACGCTGCTCTGATACCAATTGTAACGACCACCCTTCTTACTACTACTCTCTAAGGGCGACCGTTACCTAACTACTACTCTACTTACTAGTGTCATTTATGCTAATATTAGCATCAGTTAGATTTATCACGGCTCAGAGGAATTCCTACAGAAAAATTTCGACAGAATCTCCCCTGTACTGGTGACCAAATCAATCATACAGACACTATATACACAGCCACAGGCGGCCGGAACATATTTTTCACAATCACGCAGTGATATAAACCACAATAAGGAGAAAGAACTACTCTAGCAATAGTAAACAACTATATCACTCCACGAATAATAAAAGAAAACTAATTACAAGTGCGGAATAAACTCAACTATAATCCCAATTGCATAATAACATTAAAAGAGGACTAAAAGAAGTAAACAGAAAAGTCTTGGCCATTTGCCAGCTCATTCTGGATCTCTCCATAGTCCAGTCATCACACACCTTCATCACCACCACCTTGTCGCCTTCCTTTCATATTTTAGCTTTTCCTTTATCTGCAGTAAGAGGAAAAATAGATCTATAAGCGAAACGCTTAGTAAGTACTAATCTATCTCACAAAAACTCGAAATGCATAGAAATAATGCAACAATACTAAAACTGAAATGCTAAAAGAAAGCTACTCATGCTCATCTAATAGCAAAGTACTCAAATAAACTGCATACTCATGATATACCAGAATAAAGCTGAATACTGGAAATAAAACTAATCATGCTCACTAAACTGATAAGAAAAGTAATGAAACTCATGCTGTATGCTTAGAATTAAAGGAACTAAACTTCTGCAAATTCTAAACATAGGTGATACTTGTTTCATTTACTTATAGCTTTATACTTGAAATTAATCTTTTAATTTCTTTTACTTTTACTTTTCTTTCTTCTTAGTACCATCTTATGCGCGCTCCCTAATAGAGACTGCTGTAGTCCCACAGGGTAAAGACCTCGGTCTTACCAGGGCCGAGATCTCGGAAACGGTCACCTGGACTTGTTTAACGACAACCTTGGAAGTCGGGTACTAGCCTCTTACTTTAATTTACTTGTTATCTCTTTTTAACTAGACCTTGGTCTTGTTCTTACTTATAGCTGCTCATTATAGCAAGGAAAGTCCAAACTAAATGCTATGTGCATACATGTATATGCTAAAATCTGTTCATGCATATCTTAAAGCAAAGTAAAACAAAAATCAGCATGCTACTATATGCTAAAATCTGTTCATATGAATACTAAAAATCTGCACATGTGAATAACAAAAATCTACACACGTGAATCATTAAAAATCTGTGAATGAACCAGAATTAAAAACTAATATGGCTCATGCTATTCTAATACTGCATACTTTAAATAAAGGCTGCCCTTCTAACTAAATAAGGGTTGTTCTTGCCCTTTGAGTTGCAAGGAAAATGCTAAACTATTCTAACTAATTAAAGGGTTATTCTTGCCTTTTTAAGTAGCAAGGAAAATACTAACTGCATGCTTAAATAACAAAGGTTATTCATGTTCAGAAACATGGAAATCCAAGGCTAAGATACCAAACTTAAAACTAATCATGTGCATGGAATTAGCAAAGATGAACTAAGCTACAATGAAAAATTCTGCATACAAAGAGATCCAACTACATTAAAATTCTGCACATGATATTCTAATAGCAAGAAACTAAATTTCCAATGCTACTAAACAAGACTGATCATGTTTATTAATAGCAAGAAAACTAACACCATGTTCCTGGATCTAAGGCTGTTCGTGCCCACTACTTAGCACAAAAGAAGGGTCTAACAGGAATACTGATTATATGAAACTATAAATAACTAAAGGCTGAAAACTAAATATGCAATTTCTCTAAATTACTTCCAGCAAAGCAAAGCATAAGAAAGAGATAGTTTCTGCTGCTATCAAAAGTTAACACATGATATACTAAGCATGCACTCAATAAATCTACAGATTCTGAATTGTTTCCAGCAAAGCATGGCATAAGGAAGGAATGTTATTACTATAAAAGAAATTGATACAAGAAGCTGATGGTATGCTCGAATCTGCTGGAATCAAGGAAAACAACATACACCTCTCATCAAAACCGAATTATCTTGACAAGGAAACAAAACTAAATCCCTTCAAGCTTCCAATTCCTAAAACATGCTACTGCCGAATTTAAAAGAAACAAATCTCTTAAACTCCTAGCAACATTACCTTAAGCATGCTACTATATGCTAAACAACCAAACTAACCCTAAAATTCTCTTCTTTGAAATACACGACAGCAACATCAAAAACCCCCAATCTCATAGCATGCTTCGGATTCAAGAAACTCAGGAAACAAGGAAACGAAACCGAAAGACCAGAGCAACTCCTACCGCAGGTGAGTAGTACTTACTCTTGCTTGTAGGACTTACAACCGGAAGGAAGAGATCTAGGGTTCGGGTGAAACTTGAGATCTCGGCTCTTCTTCACGTTTCCGAGCTCCCCTCGTCGAGGTGATCACGCACGGGTGAAAACCGGCTGCAAAAACCTTTCGCCGGCGCCGGAGACAAAACTAGGGCTTCGTCGTCTTCGTTTTCGCCCAAACAGCAGAGACGCCGCGCCGTCGCATGAGAAGAGGAGAGGAATCAGGAGTTTTTAGGTCACGGGAAAAGAAAACATCAACTTATCCCTTAAGTTATTTCCAGTTCCAACTACAGCTTAACTATATTTTGTTCCGTATTTGTTTAACAAAACTCCCGCAGACCAGTTGGCTGGCTGGTTCAGTTACGGTCGGGTTCGACCTGGGGTCTTGGGTTCAAGTCTCACCTTCAACGATTTTTTGTCAAAACTTCTTTCTTTTTGTAAACATACTAAACGACCTCCAAAAATTACATAAAAATACTCTAAAAATTCCTAAAAATCTCTAGAATATTTTAAAAGTATTTCCAAATATTTTTATGGACTTTTAGAGCTTGAAATAGGAAAAATTGGGTCGTTACATTCAATCCCAATTGTCTGCACCTAGTACACCACAATAGAATGGTGTGGCAGAACGAAGGAATAAGACTCTTATAGAGATGGTTAGATCAATGATGAGTTATTCAGAATTACCAAGTTCATTTTGGGGATACACTCTGGAAACAGCAGCGCAAATTCTGAACTTAGTACCTTTTAAATCAGTACCTTCTACTCCCACAGAATTATGGAATGGGCAAAAGCCCAGTTTAAGACATTCGGATTTGGGGTAGTCCAACACATGTGCTGAAAGCATATGCTGATAAGTTAGAATTTCGTACAGAAGTTCGCGTGTTTGTGGGTTATCCTAGAGGAATGAAAGGTGGTTTATTTTATAGTACTAAACACCAGAAGGTCATTGTTAGCACCAATGCTCAATTTTTAGAAGAAGACTATATAATGGACCACAAATCCAAAAGTAAAATTGTTCTAGAAGAAAAAAGAGAGGACACATCTACTTCAGTACCAACAGTACAAGATGAAGTACCACAAGAGTCTGCAACACGTGTCATACATAATACACAACCACAGACAGTGCCTCATTGTAGTGGGAGGGTTGTGAGGCAAATTGAGAGATTCATATATTTGGGAGAGTCTTCGGACTTGATCCTTGGAAAACATGAACCTGATCCCCGGACATATGACGAAGCACTCCAAGATAAAGATGCAGTATCTTGGCAAAAGGCAATGAATTCTGAAATAGAATCTATGTATTCTAATAAGGTCTGGGAACTTGTAGAACCACTAGATGGTGTAAAAGCCGTTGGATGTAAGTGGATCTACTAAAGGAAAAGAGGGATAGACGGGAAGGTAGAAACCATCAAGGCAAGGCTTGTTGCGAAAGGGTACACTCAGAAAGAGGGAATCAACTATGAGGAGACCTTTTCATCAGTAACTATGTTAAAATCTATCCGGATACTCTTATCCATTATTGCTCATATGGATTATGAGATTTGGCGAATGGATGTCAAGACAGCTTTCCTTAACGGAAGTCTTGAAGAAAATATCCATATGAAACAACTAGAGGGGTTCATTGAAAAGGGCAAAGAGCATCTAGTGTGTAAGCTCAATCGGTCCATTTATGGACTGAAGCAAGCTTCAAGATCTTGGAACATTTGGTTTAATGAAGTAATCCAGTCATATGGATTTATTCAGTGTCCGGATGAGTCTTGTGTATACAAGAAGTGTAACGGAAACGTGGTGGTATTTCTTGTACTATACGTAGATGATATTTTGTTAATTGGCAACAATGTCAAAGTGTTATCGGACGTAAGGGTATGGTTGTCCAAACAAGTTGAAATGAAGGACTTAAGAGAATATGCACACATTCTTGGAATCAAAGTCATAAGGGATCGCAAGAAAAGGATTTTGTGCCTATCTCAAGCTTCATATATAGATACAATCCTTGCTCATTTTAGCATGCAGAACTCCAAAAAGGGTTTCCTAACTTTTAGGCATAGAGTAGCCTTATCTAAAGAGATGTCTCCGAAGACATAAAAGGAGATAGAGGATATGAAGGTAGTTCCTTATGTTTCAGCTGTAGGAAGCCTAATGTATGCAATGTTGTGTACGAGACCGGATATCTGCTTTCCTGTAGGCATGGTTAGCAGATATCAAAGTAACCCTGGACAGGGACATTGGACTGCTGTAAAATATATATTGAAGTACCTGAGAAGAACTCGAGACTATATGTTTGTTTACCAAGAAGATGATTTGCTGCCTGTGGGTTACACGGATTCGGATTTTCAATCAAATAGGGACAACAATAAGTCTACATCAGGCTATATGTTTACTTTAGGAGGTGGAGCCATTGCATGGAGGAGTGTTAAGAAGAAATGCGTTTCAGACTCAACCATGGAAGCTGAGTATGTGACAGCCTCTGAGGCAGCCAAAGAAACTATATGGCTCAGGAACTTCCTAATGGACTTAGATGTGATTCCTGGTTTTCCCAAAATCATCGTAATTTATTGTGATAATAGTGGTGCAGTTGCAAACTCGAAGGAACCACGAGCACATAAGACGAGTAAACATATAGAACGCAAGTAGCACCTGATACGAGACATCATCAAGCGAGGAGAAGTTGTCTTCACCAAGATTACATCAGCAGATAACCTGGCAGATCCTTTCAGTAAGGCCCTTCCAGCGAATGCTTTTGATCGGCATGTGGAGGGATTGAGAATCAGATGTATGACAGTAGATATGGTAACTTACTCTTTTAGTATAAGTGGAAGATTGTTAGAGTGTATACTAAAAGCCTACCTTTTGTAAATATTTATTTTTGAAATAAAAGAATCACATTGGTTAAATATCTACATTTTATTTGTTAAGTGTAGTTGTTTAATTAATTTATATTATAGATAATATGGTGTGTGGTGTCACACACAGAAGATAATGTTATCAGTTCTTTATAAATTATAAATAGTTGCTCACGACTAAGATGGAAAGGAACAAACCATTGGAATAGTCGTAGTGTAATTTGGTATATAGTTTATCTTGACTAATAAATTACACTAGTACACTCTAAGTATATGTAGTAGGATCATTTTAGGTAAGTTCTTTTTATACTGACTTAATAAAAGAACTAGACCTTAGTTATTATGGAAGTGTGTGCTCTTAATCCTAATATAATAACAAACACATATATTTAGTATTTATTTCTTTAATTTATCAAAGGGTGAGATTTAGTTCGATAAATCAATAGGCTCGATATGTTTGGAAATGATATCACTTATAGTGTGTGTTGTTGATTATAGAAGAAATCTGTATCCTAGTTATCTTAGTTGAGAATGCCCCCAAGATGAGCTGATAAGGATTGTCATGTTAATCCTTGCAGGTGGACTTAGTCCAACATGACAATGAAGTTGAGTGGTACTACTCTTGGAACTAGATATTAATTAAGTGAGTTATCAGTAACTTACTTAATTAGTGGACATTCGTTATTTTAAACACAGGGAGATTAACACACACATATATGAAGGAGCCCATAATCTAATTTGGGATTGGTGCGGTAGTGCAATAATAACTCTCTTGTGGAATGAGTTGTTATTGAAGAACTTGAGTTGTGTGTTCGGGACGAACTTGGGAAACTAAAGCTCATCGGAAGGCCAAAACCAATTTCTCCTCTAGGTCCCTGTCGTAGCCTCATTAAAGCCTCAAGTCCACCCATATAAAGCCCTTCTTGGTATCCAAGAAGAGGCCAACCCATGGCTTGGTGACCAAGCCAAAGGGGTCAGCCAATCTCCTTCACAAAGGGGTCGGCCCTTTGCTTAGTGTCCAAGTAAAGAGGGGTCGGGCATAATAAATTCAAATAGGAGGGGTGTTTTGAATTTTTAAAATCTTCTCTTTGTAGAAAACTTCAAGTTTTAAAAGAGAGTTTTTAAAATATAAAACTTTCCTTATTTTAATTAGGCCACATGGTTTAAAAGAAAATTTAAAAGTTTTAAAACTTTCCTTTTTTAACCATCCTCATGGTTTTAAGAAAAAAGGAAAAGAAGTTTTAAATTTAAAATTTTCTAACCATGTTAAAAAAGTAAATTTTAGAAGAAAAGTTTTAAATTTTTAAAACATGATTTTAATTTTTAAAACTTTCCTTTTTTAACATTCATTTTAGGAGGTTGAAATAGAGCTTGTAAAAATTTAATAAGAGTTTTTCTTTGCTTATAAAATTTTTACAAAGAATATTTCTTTCCATTTATTGTGGCTGGCCACCCTTGCTTGGTGCCCAAGCAAGGGGCCGACCAATCAAGTTAATCAATCCATGTTTGTTGATTAAATCAATCAAGAGGAAAGAAAAGGGAAAATAAAAAGGGAAAAGGAAAATCAAGAGGAAGATTTTAATTTTTGTAAAAAGTCTTTCCTTATTTACCTTGGGCAAGTAATATAAAATAAGGGGAGAGAAGGCCTCATGATATAACAATTCTTATTCTCTTGTTGGTGATCCTCTTGTGGCCGACCCTCTCTCCCTCTCTTTTCCCTTTGCTCTCTTTTACTCCTTGGTGGTGGTGGTGGTGGCCGAAACATAGAGAATAAGGAGAAGCTCTTCGGGTGGTGTTCATCTTGGAGGTTCGTCGCCCACACGACATCCAAGGCAAGGCGAGGAGTACAACAGAAGATCTTGAGGTCATTAGCACACAAAGAGAAGGTATAACTAGTAATTTTCTTCCGCATCATGCTAGTTATTTTTCTTTGTATGAATTCCACACATAAGAGACATTAGATTCTAGTTTTTCAAATTTGTTATTCGAGTTTGTGTTTTCGTTTTTCGAATTTGTGATTCGATTGTTCCTTTTGGTTAAACCTAGAGTTATATAAGGATATTAAATATTAGCTTTCCTTAAAAGGCTTTGTCTAGAAAGTGGTGGCTGCTCCCATATCCAAGAAGGCCTAGTGCCTCGCCATGTTTAACCTGGAAGCTAATTTTGGAAATTAATATTTAATTGAATTTATAACATAGGTGGATTTGGAACAATAGTGTTAAGTTTCGCTTGCGATCCAAGTCTAAATGATTAAGAACAGATACGTTAAATTTGGAATCAATAATGTTAAGTTCCGTTTGTGATTCCTAATTTAACTTCTAAAGAACACAATAGGTTATTTAGGAAAGGTTCGACACTTGTATAAAATTTTTGTACAGTGGAACCGGTACGATCTTCCTAGGATTAACCAGCAATTGGTATCAGAGCTTGGGTTTGCCTCTGTGTGTTTTGGTTTTCAAATAGATTATGCACATGTCATACATAATTTAGGCAGGATAATAGTAGGATGTGCTAACTTTGTGGTTGCAGGATCTAACTATTATTGTATATAGATATTGTGTGTGATTGGACCCTTGGACATGTCAAGGGCATTAGTTTGTGTGTGTATGATTGTATATATTAAATACAGCAGAAGCTGTATTAGTTTTAGAATTTTACTTTTTTATCTGATCTAGAATACATGTAGATTCCTTTATGGAATATAGGATCGATATATGTAAAATTCTATTTTTGTCGCGGATCGTATCCTTGCGAGTCGTGGTGCTATTAGAGAACCAGAGGCGCAGCGGAATAAGAAGCAAGATAGATGCGACGACTGGACCCGATGGCGGTGGCTAAAGATGGCAGCAGCTAGGGTTGGAGCACACGGAGGATAGTGGTGGAAAAGGCCTTAATAGTTGGAAAATTAATTTCTAAATTTATTGCTTTTATTTATTGTGATGTGTGTGTGTGCATATGATGTATGCTTGCATAGGTTAAAATTCCTCACCTTAAATAACTAAGTGGGAGAGGGATTTTTAAAATAAATTTCACGGTCTCCATTATTGGTTTGTAAGTGATGCAAACAAACTTGCGCATTGGCTCTGAGTGCCTTCCTCCATATCGAATGAGTTTGTTTGCGGATCACTAGATCAAACTTCCATTTTGGATGACTATAGAAAATTAATTAAGAGCGTGTGATCTTCCCCATCGGAAGGGGCACAATCTTATTAATGGACTAAGTGTCAAGTAATGGTATACACTTAGGCACTCCTAATAGTATCCTCCCCATCGGAGTCATTGCTATTATTTGTGTGACCAAAGGAAAACCAACTATTAATTTTATTTGTCATAAAGTTAGGTTGACAAGAATAAAATTAATGGGTAAAACCTCCTCTTACAAATGTTTGATTTTGTATACGTCCATATTATCGTGGCATGCAAAATTCACGGTGATTTGAGGTATTGGTTAATTTAAAATAGTATTGTTTGAGGAATCAATATTATTCTAAATTTAGAGTCTTGACCAAAGTTTATTTTGTGATTCTTAGGATGACTTTCAACCCACTGGCCATTATACTGAAGGAGAACAGACTTACTGGTCCCAACTATATAGATTGGAAAAGAAACCTGAATATTGTCTTAACTGCTGATAGTTATAAGTTTGTGCTATCAGAGGTATGCCCAGATACACCTAATGGTGATTCTACCCTAGAGGAGATTGAGTATAATAAGAAATGGGTAAAAGAAGAAGAGATGGCGCGGTGTTACATTTTGGCTTCAATGTCAAATGTATTGCAACATCAGCATCCAGATTTACCTACTGCTTATGATATAATGAACAATCTCAAAGAACTCTTTGGGCACCAGAGTCGGACTGCTAGGCAAGAGGCAATGAGAAAGTTAATGACAACCACCATGTTAGAAGGGACACCCGTAAGAGATCATATCCTCAAAATGATGGTTTATCTGAACGAAATACAAGTCCTTGAAGGAGAAATCGATGGGGAAATCCAGGTTGATATAATTCTCCAAATGCTACCCAGAAGTTTTGAGCAGTTCCACCTAAATTATAACATGAATAAAAGGAAGTATACGTTGGCAGAACTTCTGACAGAACTACAGGCAGCAGAAGGTATATTTTGTCACAGTTCTCAAATTCACTATGCTGAAAATAGTTCTACTTCTAAGTCGAAAGGCAAGAAGAAGAAGAAATAGGTCTTTTCAGCAAAGAAGGTGAATAAACCTCAGGGTACAGGATAAAAAGCTGGAATGAAGAAGCCGAAGGACAAGTGCATCATCTGCAAGCAGTCAGCACATTAGAAGGCGGGCTGTCCTCATAGGAATCAGAACAATAAAGGTATATCTCATTCTCTAGTAGTTGAAACATGTTTAGCGGTGTTATCTACTAGCACCTGGTGTGTAGATACTGTTGGTTGGTCCTAGGAATATCGTACCGGTTCCACCATACAAAAATTTTGTACAAGTGTCGAACCTTTCCTAAATAACCTATTGAGTTCTTTAGAATTTAAATTAGGAATCGCAGACGAAACTTAACATCATTGATTCCAAATTTAACTTATCTGTTCTTGATGGTTTAGATTTGGATCGCAAGCGGAACTTAACACTATTGATCCAAATCCACCTATGTTATTAATTTCATTAAATATTAATTTCCAAAATTGGCTTCCAGGACTGCATGGCGAGGCACATGACCTTCTTGGATATGGGAGCAACCACCACCGCCTAGACAAAGCCTTTTAAGGAAAGCTAATATTTATTTTCCTTAAATAACTCTAGGTTTAACCAAAAAGAATAATCAAATCACAAATTCGAAAAACAAAGAAAACACAAACTCGAAAACAAATTCGAAAACTAGATCTAATGCCTCTTGTGTTTGGAATTCATACAAAAGAAAAACAACTAATATGATGTGGAAATAATTACTAATTATACCTTCCTTTGTATACAAAGACCTCTTGATCTTCTACCGTATTCCTCTTCTTATCTCAGACGTTGTGTGGACCGTTATCTACCGAGATGAGAACCACCAAGCTCCTTCTTCTCCAAGTTAGATTCGACCACCATCAATTCTCCAAGAGAAGTAGAGGTTCGCCCACCGGCACCAAGCTCCAAGGGATGCTAGAAACAAGGCCTCCTTTTCCTTCTTCTTCTCCAAGCAAAATCTGGCCACCTTCCAAGCTTCAAAGGTTGAAGAGATTCGGCCACCAAGGAGAAGAAAGAAAAAGGAGAGGGAAGAACTTGAAGGGCCGGCCACACCAAAGAAGAGAGGGAGAAAAATAATAGAGTTGTTCTAGCCATGAAGGCACCTCTACCCCCTCTTTTATAATCCATGGTCTTGGCAAATAAGTAAATTTAAATAAAATCCTCCTTAATTCTTTTGCCATGAAAAGGAAATTTTATTTAATTAAAAAACAATTTTCCTTTCTCACATAACATGGCCGACCACTTTTAAATCCCAAACAAGGAGAGTTTTAATCAACACAAGAATTAAAACTTCTTAATTTGTTTCCGGAAATTTATAAAAAAAATTTCAATAATTTTTCCCTTCATGATGGATTATAAAAAGGAATTTTTATAAATTAAAATATTTCTTTTAAACATGTGGATAATTTCCAAAAATAAAGTTATCTCTAAAAATTAAAATCTCCTTTCAATCTACAAATAAGGAAAGATATCAAATCTTTTCTTAATCTCTTGTAGAAACTTATAAAAGAAATATTTAATTTTTAAACTCTCTTTTAAATCATGAACATGGTTAAAAAAGGAAAGTTTTCTTAAAATTAAAATCCTCCTTTCAATCTACAAATAAGGAAAGATTTCAAATCTTTTCTTAATCTTCTGTAGAACGCTATAAAAGGAAAGATTTAAATTTTAACCTTTCTTTTAAATCATCAACATGGTTAAAAAAGGAAAGTTTTCTTAAAATTAAAATCCTCCTTTCAATCTATAAATAAGGAAAGATTTTAAATATTTTCTTAATATTTTTATAGAACGCTATAAAAGGAAAGATTTAAATTTTAAACTCTCTTTAAAAACCATGTTATCCATATAAGAAAAGATTTAAATAAAATCCCTTTTATATTATATGTGGCCGGCCACACCTAGCTTGGACTCCAATCTAGGGGCGGCCACTAATCTTGGCTCAATCTTTGGGTCTTGGCCGGCCCTAGGTTGAGTTCCAAGTGTTAGTTAGAGCCCTAGAGCCAATCATTTGATGATTGTTGTATGAACTCGGTGTATCATATTCTTATATATATAAAGGCATTTGTTTATGGTTATTATGCTTACTTGTATTGGTGCTAAATAACTAAGTATAATAGCGTCCTTGAGTAGAAGGTTCTTACCTATATCAATCGGTTAGTTGAATCGATAGTAAGATGATATAGGGAACACTACTCTTAATCATTCCTAGTCAAGTATTAGCATTCAAGGACAATGTTAATGCGACGAGACTAGCATGTAGGTCAACTCAATGATTTGATCTCACAAGTCATGGATATGGAGATATCAAGTTGACACATGGGTATGCATTGGAGAATGTATACTGAATGACCCGCTATGAGAAAGTATCATGGATCGTTATATGAGTGTCATATACTTTCTCATGTGGCTATTAGTATGACTATTAGTCCTTGGACTTGAAGTCACCATGGTTCCCTATATAAGAAGTTGCATACTTTGGCTTCGTCAAACGTCACCCGTAACTGGGTGGACTATAAAGGCGATTACTGGGTATGTAACAAATTATGTGGAGGGATGTGAGTGATGTAGATGGGATCTATCCCTCCTATATGACGGGAGTTACATCGATATTCTTGATAGAGTGAGACCACTAAGTGCATGGCCATGCCCAAATGAGTCAATATGAGATATTGAGCTCATTTGATTGAGTGAGTCTACTTGGGATTCAAGATTTAGATTGATTAGAGGATGACACAGTCTATGCCTCACATTGATCAATTTAGATGTCAAGGATAGAAGCACACTTGTCATATATTGTGAAGAGTCACAATTAGTAGTCACAAGGTGATGTTGGATCTCAACATTCTTATAACTTGGGTAGTAATGATGTGTTGCTAGATACCAATCATTACTTATGCTTCTAAATGGGTTTAGGAGCATTGCCAATGTTATAAGAACCTGTAGTGTCACACACAAAGGGCAATTAGATGGAGATTAGGTTCATTTGATGAACCTAAAGGATTAGGTCCATGTGATGAACCAAATTGGATTAAGAGTAATCCAAATTAGGCTAATTGAGTTGGACTCAATTTGGTTCATGTGTTAGATGAGTCTAATTTGGACTTAGACTCTGATCCTGTCCGAATCAGGAATCGACGGACACTGGGCACGTGGCGCTCCCTGCTGGATCTTCGAGTGCTCCGGCGAACCTGCGGCAAAACCGGGCCGGGAGGGGTGTCCCGGCGACGGCCCTCCGACGCTCAAGTCAGGCAAGCAAATAATGCAAAAGGTGGCTCCAGAAATGATCTTTTTTCGCGTACCTGCGGCGAAGTAAGAGGCTCTATATATATAGAGCGAGGAGAGAACTAATGCACGTTCATCGAGGTACAGACGTGTCAGCAACCCACACCTCGGTATGCACTTGTCAGAGAGCTTACCTGACACCATACTGCTACAGTCCGAACATGTCTTCGATGGGACAACAGGACATCCCGTTGCCAGACTAGGAGTATGGCGTAGCCATACGACTTGACGGCCGTCAGAGGGTGTTCCCTTCCTTTACCCACCGCCTGGCCGGGACGTCCGACCGGCCGACCGGGCGAAGAACGTCGTCCGGACGGCCTTAATTTCCTGCGTCGGCCGGGCGGCCAGTCCCTCCGCTTGGTCATTATGTACTGTTCATTGAGCGTCGGAACCCTGGTCCCTACCAGGGTGCCTTTTACTACCAGCTGCCCCTTTCTTCTAAATCCGATCGGCTCGTTCTTCTCTGGTGGGCCACTGGGCCCTTTGACCTCCCCGTGGTGTTGACCCCTCGTTATGGGGTTCCGGATTCTTACCATGGATCACTTGCCTCCCCCTCGAGTCTAGTCAAAGGAGGCAAAGTCCGACTGACTGGACTGCCGATCTAACTGAGCAGTGATCCTTGCATTAGTGCGCTCGGCCAGGCATAAGGATGCTCATCCGTTCGGCAGTATCTTGTCCGTGCCTTGTGCTTCTCTTGGAATCCCTGTTCAATGCTCCTTCCCACTGTTTATCACGTGCACCGCGTACGGTAAGGGGAGCTCATTAAATGCGGCCAGTATCTTACTGACGCGTGGCGATCGTGCGCTTGTCAGCGCATGGCGGTGGCATCACTTCCGATGGGACAGCCGCCGTTTAAAATGAACGGCTGTATGATGACCTCGTTAGCAACGACCTGGATCGGACGGTGGAGGATGCTTCCGGGCGGCAATATAAAGCTTGCGGCTCCGCTTCCGCCACCGCCTCGCTGCTTCATTCTCCTCGGCGCTTCTCTGCTCGTTTTCTCTTCCGGTGACCTCGCCCCTCAACTCTTTGGCAACCCTCAGCCCTTCGTCGATCATCTTCTTTGTTTGTAAGGCCTTTTTTCTTGTTCCCAGTGTTTTCATCTTTTTGTTACTCGTTTCCTGCAATCGGCTTTTCTCCATCCTTTGCTCGCCCCTTCTCTCGGAATCCTATATTCTCGTCCCTTGACCATGACTAGCACTTCACAGTCGACCGGCGGTGCTCCTGGTCTATGGTACACTACCATGGAGAGCCGTTTTGATGAGGAAGACGCATTGCGTCTCGTCCGGACCTATGACCTGCCGACCGAACACCAAATAGTGTTAGCCACACCGGCCGATCGGCCTCATGAACCGCCGTCCGGCACAGTGCTTTTCTTCCGAGACCAATTTCTGGCCGGACTGCGTTTTCCACCCCACAAATTTTTCTTAGAAGTCTGCAACTATTTCCGCATTCCGCTCGGCCAGGTAATTCCCAACTCTATTAGGCTGCTGGGCGGAGTGATAGTTTTGTTCAAGCTGAACAACATCCCCTTGGACCCAAAAATATTCCACTACTTCTACTATCCCAAGCAAGCTGAGTGGGGTACCTTTGTTTTCCAGTTTAGGATAGGCTTCGTGTTTTTTGATCATATGCCGAGCTCCAACAAACATTGGAAGGAGCATTTTTTCTATATACGTTTTCCCGAGCGGCCGACTTTCCGCACTAAGTGGCAGACGGCTATGCCCTCGCTACCGGAGCTCGGCAAGTTTAGAGGCGACGCCGACTATCTCCATGTAGCCGAACGGCTAGTCGGCCAGCGCTATCATATTGACAAGATGCTCCTTCCGGGAGTAATGCATATATTCGGCTTGTCCTCTATCCCAGCCGATCTGCCATGCAGCATGAGTAAGTTTCCTTATCTTCCCATTTGTTTTGTTCTAACTGATTTATTTTTTGCTCCTGCAGCTGAAGTCATGTGGCGTGCCAGAGCTACCGAAAAGATCAAATTGAAGGCCGCTCAGATTGAGGAGGTGACGAACAAGGAGGCCGCCGAGCGGGGCCTTGCTGCATCTGATCCGGCCGGCGGAGAAGGTGAGGGGGCACCAATTGTCCCCGAAGCCTCAGATGTCCCTGCCTTTAACAATGAAGCCGCGGGTGACCTGGAACCTCCTACTGAGGCTGAGGTAGAGGGTCGTGCGGCCGATGATGTGCCGCTAGGCACTCGGAAGCACCGACGACCAGAATCTGCCCCTGCTTCTAAACTTGATGAGCCACAGCTCGAGCGGAGCGCGGGCGCACCGGTGCTGTCCGAGACGATTTCCCTCGAGTGTACCCCAACCCCTCAGGGTTCTTCGAGGGCCAGTTCTGAGGTGCCGCCGTCCAGCCCTTCCAGAACTCTGCGACGTATCAGGCGTATGGGTGAGCTTCCCTCCTCTTCTGTCGGTGGGCCGTCCGATAAGGCCGCTGCTTCTCAGAGCGAGCCGAGCGGCCAGAATTTGATAAAGACCGTTCTGCGCCTCCCCTCAGAGGCGTACATGGCTGCTGCTGATCGGCCAATGGTTCCCGAGTAGCAGATTACTCTAACGAGCCCTCTTGCCCAAGCTTGGATAGATGCTCGGCGTCGCATAGCCAAGATGACTCCCGGGCAGCTCGGCGATAGCAATCTTCAACATGCCACCGGGGTATGCCCTCCTTTTCTTTGTTTGCATATTCGAATTATGTTTTTAATCTGTGGACATTTGTTGGTAGAACTGGGTGGAGCAGATCGCTATTAGCGATCGATTGGCCGAGCTGGAGGACGAATTGAAAAAACAAAAACCCGCGGGGGGCAACGGGCAGTCGACTGCCGCTCTGGAGAAGGCCAAAAAATCGCTTGATGCCGAACGGAAAAGGGCTAACGATTTGGCGAGCAAAGTCGTTCGGCTTGAAGCGATGATCAAGCAACGGGAGAAGGAGCTCAAAACGGCGAACACTCGGAAGCAACAGGCCATCAATGATATGGACCATATGAAGGTGGAGATCAGGGGGTTGGAACAACGCATCAAAGACTTGGACGCCCTGCTGGCCACCGAGAAGGAGGGCCGCTCGGCGGATCTCCAAAGATTCGACGGAGATTTGGCAGAGCTCCAAGCCGCCAGCGATGCCGCCCACGCCGCGCTCAAGGAATACCAAGGGGGGAGTCGGCCCGCTTTGACGAAGTGAGGAAAGCGTTCCTTTGCTCGGAGGGCTTCGGAGAGAAGTTTACCGACAAGATATCCCTCACGTTCGAGGGGGCGATTAAGGCGGCGGTGGGATATCTAAAGACCAAAGGTCACCTGCCTGCCGAGCTGACCTTCCCCCCCCGAGGATCTAGCGAGCGTGATGGACACCATCCCCGACGCTCTTTTTGATTTTGATGTGTGAGGAGCGTTTTTATAAACTTTTTTGTATTCCCGCCATTCGGCCCAGGCTATCTTTGTAATGACTTTTTTGGCTTGCGTAATAGATGATCTTCTATTCCTTTCGCCTTTTATTGTGGCAAGAACTTACTAAGTATTCTTTATAACCATTCCGCTCGGCACCTCGCTATGCCAGACAAGCGAATTATCTTTAACGTCTCATTACGCGCCTGATTAGCCGCTCAGCGCGCAAACTTGTTTGCCTCTTTAATTCCGATTAACCATCCTTTGCTTCGCGCCTTACTTCAAAGGGGTTTTCGCTGGATGAGAGCCGCTCGGCCGCCGACTCGTCTCTTGCTATTTATCGTCGGTGCTCGACGGCGCGGTTATTTATAGCCGGTCGGCGCGGCTCTCGATTTTTAACGACGGGGCTCGTCGGCTTTCCGCTCGGACGTTTATAGACGCCGGCTCGTCTCTCGATATTTAACGTCGGTGCTCGACGGCGCGGTTATTTATAGCCGGTCGGCGCGGCTCTCGATTTTTAACGACGGGGCTCGTCGGCGCGGTTATTTATAGCCGGTCGGCGCGGCTCTCGATATTTAACGTCGGTGCTCGACGGCGCGGTTATTTATAGCCGGTCGGCGCGGCTCTCGATTTTTAACGACGGGGCTCGTCGGCTTTCCGCTCGGACGCTTATAGACGCCGGCTCGTCTCTCGATATTTAACGTCGGTGCTCGACGGCGCGGTTATTTATAGCCGGTCGGCGCGACTCTCGATTTTTAACGATGGGGCTCGTCGGCTTTCCACTCGGACGCTTATAGACGCCGGCTCGTCTCTCGATATTTAACGTCAGTGCTCGACGGCGCGGTTATTTATAGCCGGTCGGCGCGGCTCTTCGGTTTAACGTCTGGGCTAGACGGGCTTTTTAAGCCTAATTTGGACAACGTTTACCTGGCCGAACGGCACAGGGTCTTCGGAATTGGCTTTTGTCTCGTACAATATACCTCCGGCTGAGCAGCTCGGGGCCTTCGTCTTCGAGCTCCCAGCTCGGACATAAACCTCCAGGCCGACCGGCTCGTGGGCCTTCGGAATCTGTGTTGATGCTTGGGTATCGTACGCCCGGCCGGATGGCATGGGGTCTTCATCATTGAGCATTTTAACTCGGATAATTTACCTCCGTCCGAACGGTACGGGGCCTTCGATCCTCGTTGACAATGCCTTATATTTGTTTTCTTGATTTTTTATTGCTGCATTTCAAGTATTCAGTCGAAAAAAGTACACAGGATGATTTACATAGGCACACCTTTCACTCTGCTCGGTAAGGCTGGAGGTGGTTCGCGCTCCACGGCCTATCTAGCTGCCGACCTTCCTCATCTTCCAAATAATACGCACCCGAGCGGAGCTTCTCGATGATTTTGAAGGGACCTGCCCACGGAGCTTCAAGCTTGCCGACGTCGCCGACCGGCTTGACTTTCTTCCAGACAAGATCGCCCACCTGGAATGATCTGGGAATGATGCGCCGGTTGTAGTTTTGCTTCATCCGCTGACGGTATGCCATCAGCCGAACGGACGCCTTTGCCCTCTCCTCTTCTACCAAATCCAGCTCCATGTTCCTCCTTTCGGCGTTGTCATCATCGTAGCTCTGGATCCGGGCGGACTCGACGCCAACTTCGACCGGAATGACGGCCTCGCCGCCGTATACCAAATGGAATGGTGTGACTCCTGTCCCTTCTTTTGGCGTCGTTCGGATGGCCCACAAGACGCTCGGCACTTCATCCGGCCAACTCCCTCCCAAATGGTCGAGCCGAGCGCGCAGAATACGCAGAATTTCCCGGTTGGCGACTTCAGCTTGACCGTTGCTCTGAGGATAGGCCACGGACGTGAAATGCTACTCAATGCCGTAGCTTTTGCACCAATCCTCTAACATCTTCCCTGTGAACTGCCGCCCGTTGTCGGACACTAGTCGGCGAGGGATGCCGAACCGACAAATGATGTGTTGCCAGATGAATTTTTTAACCATTTGCTCAGTGATCTTTGCTAGCAGCTCGGCCTCCACCCACTTGGAGAAATAGTCTACCGCCACTAGTAAGAATTTCCTCTGCCCGGCCGCCATCGGAAATGGACCGACAATATCCATTCCCCATTGGTCGAACGGGCATGAAACGCTTGATGCCTTCATTTCTTCGGCCGGTCGGTGGGAGAAGTTGTGATACTTCTGGCACGAAAGGCAGGTAGATACTGTCCGAGCGGCATCTGTTTGTAAAGTTGGCCAAAAGTATCCGGCCAAGAGGATCTTCTTGGCCAACGAGCGCCCGCCCGGATGACCCCCGCATGATCCTTGATGTACTTCCTGGAGGATGTAAGCTGAGTCCTCCGAGCTTACACATTTCAGCAACGGGCGCGAGAAAGCTTTCTTGTAAAGCTGATCTCCGATGAGTGCAAATCGACCGACTCTTCTTCTGAGGAGCCGGGCTGCATATTCATCGGATGGTGTGGTGCCCGAACGGAGGAATTCTATAATAGGTGTCCTCCAGTCGCTTGGAAACGTGAGGCCTTGGATCCTGTCGACATGCGCCACCAGCAGTATTTTTTTAATTGGTTGCTGAATGGCGACCGGTGTTATTGAGCTTGCGAGTTTGGCTAACTCATCGGCCGCCCGGTTCTCCGTTCGGGGAATCTTCTGAATAAGCACCTCTCGGAAAGTAGCTTTGAGTTTTTCAAAGGCCTCAGCGTAGAGTTTAAGCCGGACGCTGTTGATTTCAAAGGTGCCGGAAAGTTGCTGAGCGGCCAATTGTGAATCCGAATAAAGTGTCACCCGACCGGCTCCCACATGTCGCGCTGCCTGCAATCCGGCTATAAGGGCCTCATACTCTGCTTCATTGTTGGTAGCTTTGTAATCTAGCCGGACGGATAGGTGCATCTTTTCTTCCTGAGGTGAGAGTAGTAATATTCCGATCCCACTTCCGAGCCGAGTGGAAGACCCATCCACATATATTCTCCACATGGCTTCCGGCTCTGGCCTTTGCACTTCGGTCACAAAATCAGCCAAGGATTGCGCTTTGATCGCCGAGCGGGGCTGGTATTGGATATCGAATTCGCTCAACTCTATAGTCCATTTGATGAGCCGTCCGGACGCTTCTGGATTCAACAACACTCTTCCTAGCGGGCTGTTCGTCCGGACAATGATGGTGTGAGCCAAGAAATATGGTCGAAGGCGCCGAGCGGCTAGAACCAAAGCAAAGGCCAACTTCTCGAGCCCGGTGTAACGAGATTCAGCATCTTTTAAAATGTGGCTTAGAAAATACACCGGCTGCTCTTCGCCGCTTGCCCTCACAAGTGCTGAGCCTACAGCATGCTCAGTTGAAGACAGATAAACATAAAGTGACTCACCCCCGATCGGCTTGGCTAGTACAGGCAGGGAATTCAGATGCGTCTTCAATTCTTCGAATGCCCGATCGCACTCCTCGTCCCAGTGAAATTTAGTGGCCTTGCGCAAAATTTTGAAGAAAGGGAGGCTTCGGTCGGCAGTTTTGGAGATGAATCTGGATAATGCGGTTATCCGACCGGTCAACCGCTGTACTTCCCTTGTATTTCTTGGAGGCGGCATGTCTTGTAGAGCTTTCACCTTGCTGGGATTTGCTTCGATTCCCCGCTCGGTCACTATGTACCCCAAGAAACGCCCTCCTTTTGCTCCGAACAGGCACTTCTGGGGATTTAGCTTAACTTCATATTTTCGAAGCGTTCGGAAGGTTTCTTCCATGTCCTTGAAGAGATCGGCCGCTCGGACGGATTTAATAAGAATGTCGTCCACATAGACTTCCAGATTACGCCCGATTTGCTCCCTGAACACTTTGTTCATCAAGCGTTGATAGGTGGCTCCGGCATTCTTCAATCTGAACGGCATCACATTGTAGCAATATGTGCCGTCGCCCGTTACGAAGCTTACTTTTTCTTGATCTTCCAGGGCGAGCGGCACTTGATGATATCCTTGGTAGGCGTCAAGCATGCAAATTAATTCGCAGCCAGCCGTAGAGTCCACCAGCTGATCTATCCGGGGCAGGGGATAAAAATCTTTGGGGCATGCTTTGTTTAAGTCCCGAAAGTCAATGCAGACTCTCCACTTGCCGCCCGGCTTGGAGACCAATACTACGTTGGCCAGCCAGCTTGGGAACTGCACCTCGCGTATGTGGCCGGCCTCCAGAAGTTTCTCTACTTCCGCCCGGATGATGGCATTCTGTTCGGCACTGAAATCCCTTTTTCTCTGCTTCACTGGCCGAGCCTCCGGTCGGACATGCAACTCATGCTGCACTAGGTTCGGCGAAATTCCGGGCAACTCATGTGTCGACCAGACGAAGATATCATGATTTCGTTGGAGGCATTGGATCAGTTCCTCCTTCTGCTTCTCCTCCAGATCAGAGGCGATAAAAGTCGTGGCCTCCAATCGGGTCGGATGGATCTGAACCTCCTCCTTTTCATCATAAATTAAAGAAGGAGGTTTCTCAGTTATGGCGTGTACCTCGATTCGGGGCGCCTTCCGAGCGGAATTAGCTTCTGCTCTGACCATTTTGATGTAACATCGCCGAGCTGCTAGCTGGTCTCCTCGTACTTCTCCCACTTTGTCCTCCACGGGGAACTTGATCTTCTGATGAAAGGTTGAGACGACCGCTCGGAATTCGCTGAGCGCCGGTCGTCCCAAAATGACGTTGTAGGATGAGGGAGAGTCGACCACCACGAAATTTATGGTCCTGGTCCTCCTGAGCGGCTCCTCTCCCAGCGAAGTAGCCAGCCGGATCTGTCCGACCGGCTGAACCTTGTTGCCCGTAAACCCATAGAGCGGGGTTGTCATGGGTAGCAGCTCGGCTCGATCAATTTGCAGCTGATCGAACGCCTTCTTGAATATGATGTTGACCGAGCTTCCTGTGTCAACGAATATGCGGTGAATAGTATAATTTGCTATTACTGCTTTAATGAGCAGAGCGTCGTCGTGGGGCACTTCAACTTCTTCTAAGTCCCCGGGTCCGAAAGTGATTTCCGGTCCACTTGCCCGCTCCTGGCTGCAACCGACCGCGTGGATCTGGAGCTGCCGGACGCCCGCCTTTCTGGCTCGGTTGGAGTCTCCTCCGGTCGGCCCACCAGCAATAACGTTGATCTCGCCTCGGGAAGTATTGCTTCTATTTTCCTCTTCCCGAGCGGACGGCCGGGATCGTTCTCTCGACGCTCGGTGATTCTCCTGCCTTGGAGATCGGTGCCGATCAGGCGTCTGTTGATGTCGCCTCTCGGTGCGGGTCCGGTTGGCTTCATGGGTCCTTTGTCTCCTGTCGCTGGGAGGAGACCGTCGTTCGGCATTCCTAGGAACGGGATTAGCCACGGAGGGAATACTTCGACAATCCCTCGTGTTGTGCGTATCCGTCCGGTGGAAGGAGCAGAACATATGGGTCCATCTCTTCTTTGGCTTGGGCCGAGCGGCAGCTACTTCTTGAACTTGGGACCTCACACGAGGGGAGCAGACTGCTTCGGCCCTTGGTCCTCTAGGCGGCTGATGAGCGGCCTGCAGTCTCCGGTCAGCCTGAATAGGCGCCCTCTCGGTTGAAGTTTCCTTTTTCCGGGCGGCTTGCGCTTCTTCCACGTTGATGTATTCATTGGCTCGGTGCAGCATGTGATCATAATCTCGGGGTGGCTTTCGGATGAGCGACCGGAAGAAGTCCCCATCCACTAGGCCTTGTGTGAAGGCATTCATCATCGTCTCCGATGTGGCCGTTGGAATGTCCATCGCCACTTGGTTGAATCGCTGGATGTAAGCTCGAAGCGCTTCTCTAGGCTCTTGCTTGATGGCGAACAAGCTGACACTTGTCTTCTGATAACGTCGACTGCTGGCGAAGTGGTGGAGGAAGGCCGTTCGGAAGTCCTTGAAGCTAGTGATGGATCCGTTCGGCTGCCTCCGAAACCATCGTTGAGCCGATCCCGAGAGAGTGGTAAGAAAGACTTGGCACTTTACTCCATCTGTATATTGATGGAGCATAGCTGTGTTATCGAACTTACCCAGATGATCATCTGGGTCTGTGGTTCCATTGTACTCGCTGATCGTCGGAGGCACGTAGTGCTTGGGGGCAGAGGGTCTCGTAGAATAGCCTCCGAAAATTGGCGATTGATCCGCTCGGGAGATGAGTCCGCTCGGGGAGCTTTCCCCTTTCTGTCGTCTCGCCTAGGCATTTCGTCGGAAGAAGATCCTCTATCTCTTCGAGTCGGTACGGCTTCAGGGGTGCGAAATAAGGCCCGATGGAATGCGACGGTGGCTGGAGGTGCTTCCGCCCGGCCACCCGACGCAGATGTTGCTTGTTGCTCCGGCCGCTCGACCGCTACTTTCTGTTTTTGCTCCACAAGTTTGGCGGCCCTCATCTCGACCAGAGCATCGAGTTCTTCTGTTGAAAGCGCCACCGTGTGTTATCGTCCAGCCTCGTCCATCGTTTCCGTTCGGCTACAGGTGCGTTCCCACAGACGGCGCCAATTTGATCCTGTCCGAATCAGGAATCGACGGCCACTGGGCACGTGGTGCTCCCTGCTGGATCTTCGAGTGCTCCGGCGAACCTGCGGCAAAACCGGGCCGGGAGGGGTGTCCCGGCGACGGCCCTCCGACGCTCAAGTCAGGCAAGCAAATAATGCAAAAGGTGGCTCCAGAAATGATCTTTTTTCGCGTACCTGCGGCGAAGTAAGAGGCTCTATATATATAGAGCGAGGAGAGAACTAATGCACGTTCATCAAGGTACAGACGTGTCAGCAACCCACACCTCGGTACGCACTTGTCAGAGAGCTTACCTGACACCATACTTCTATAGTCCGAACATGTCTTCGATGGGACAACAGGACATCCCGTTGCTCGACTAGGAGTATGGCGTAGCCATACGACTTGACGGCTGTCAGAGGGTGTTCCCTTCCTTTACCCACCGCCTGGCCGGGACGTCCGACCGGCCGACCGAGCGAAGAACGTCGTCCGAACGGCCTTAATTTCTTACGTCGGCCGGGCGGCCAGTCCCTCCGCTTGGTCATTATGTACTGTTTCATTGAGCGTCGGAACCCTGGTCCCTACCAGGGTGCCTTTTACTACCAGCTGTCCCTTTCTTCTAAATCCGATCGGCTCGTTCTTCTCTGGTGGGCCGCTGGGCCCTTTGACCTCCCCGTGGTATTGACCCCTCGTTATGGGGTTCCGGATTCTTACCACCGGATCACTTGATCCTGTCTGAATCAGGAATCTACGGACACTGGGCACGTGGCGCTCCCTGCTGGATCTTCGAGTGCTCCGGCAAACCTGCGGCAAAACCGGGACGGGAGGGGTGTCCCGGCGACGGTCCTCCGACGCTCAGGTCAGGCAAGCAAATAATGCAAAAGGTGGCTCCAGAAATGATCTTTTTTCGCGTACCTGCGGCGAAGTAAGAGGCTCTATATATATAGAGCGAGGAAAGAACTAATGCACGTTCATCGAGGTACAGACGTGTCAGCAACCCACTCCTCGGTACGCACTTGTCAGAGAGCTTACCTGACACCCTACTGCTACAGTCCGAACATGTCTTCGATGGGACAACAGGACATCTCATTGCCAGACTAGGAGTATGGCGTAGCCATACGACTTGACGGCCGTCAGAGGGTGTTCCCTTCCTTTACCCACCGCCTGGCCGGGACGTCCGACCGGCCGACCGAGCGAAGAACGTCGTCCGGACGGCCTTAATTTCCTACGTCAGCCGGGCGGCCAGTCCCTCCGCTTGGTCATTATGTACTGTTTCATTGAGCGTCGGAACCCTGTTCCCTACCAGGGTGCCTTTTACTACCAGCTGTCCCTTTCTTCTAAATCAGATCGGCTCGTTCTTCTCTGGTGGGCCGCTGGGCCCTTTGACCTCCCCGTGGTGTTGACCCCTCGTTATGGGGTTCCGGATTCTTACCACCGGATCAGACTCATTGAGTCAATTTAATTCAATGATTAGAGATTCATTAAATTAAATTGACTTGAACCAATGGGTAGATTTGATCAACCATGGGAGAGAAGTGGTCAAGTTTGACTTGACTTGAGAGGAAGATGAAGGGTCAAGTTTGACTTGACCATTTGCCACCTCATTGGTGAGTTGGCAAAGAGTGGGCCAATGATGATGCTCCACATCATCATGATTGCTTAAGTGGGATGCCACCTCATGGGAGTTACCAAGAGTTGTGACTCTTGGTATTCCATGGAGGTTATTAACCTCATTCATGTGATCGTCCACTCATTTGATTGGGTGAGTTTCATTTCTTTTATGTAACTTTCATCTTCTTCCTCAAGCTCTCTCTTCTCTCCCTCTCCTCCACCATGGCCGAACCTTTCAAAGGTGCTAGCACACCTTTTGTTTGGTTTCTCCATCTCTTGCTTGTGTGGATACACATAGAGGAGTATCTACTTTGATACTCTCGAGAACCGGCGAACCTTGGACGAGCGGGATTAGCGAAGGGCATCGCATCAAGGGTAAAGCTCTTCTCCTTTTGTAGATCTAGTTTAGATCTAGGATAGAAACTCGTACTCGAAGTTTTACATAAATTTTATTTTATCGCACGGATCCGGTGGCGGGGTTTCAGGGTTTCCGCAACGCAAAAAGCGGTTTTTGCGGCCCGAAAAATCCAACACCATTCTAGCTTTGTTGGCCACCAAAGAGTGGGTAAGAAGGTGGGTATGTGGTGGGTATAAATTGTTAGTTAGAGCCTTAGAGCCAATCATTTGATGATTGTTGTATGGACTCGTTGTATCATATTCTTGTATATAAATAAAGGCATTTGTTTTTGGTTATTATACTTACTTGTATTTGTGCCAAATAACTAAGTATAATAGCATCCTTGAGTAGAAGGTTCTTACCTATATCAATCGATTGGTTGAATCGATAGTGAGATGATATAGGGAACACTACTCTTAATCATTCCTAGTCGAGTATTAACTTTCAGGGACAATGTTAATGCGACGAGACTAGCATGTAGGTCAACTCGATGACTTTATCTCACAAGTCATGGATATGGAGATATCAAGTTGACACATGGGTATGCATTAGAGAATGCATACTGAATGAGCCGCCATGAGAAAGTATCATGAATCGTTATATGTGTAACACCCGCCCTCCCACTGCTTATGGAGGGACGGGGTTACTTACCTACAGTCATACGTTCATGCATACATATAAAATCATGGCAGCGGAAACAATTATTTATTTGTTTTTTTTTTACACTAATCATCATGCTTATCATATTGAACATGTAGACATACTAATTCATTCATACAACTTAACTAATATCAACTACTTGAAACATGATTCATGATATCATAAGCATACTAGCATGAAACATGGAGAACATAAGTGCATAACTATCTATACTAGTTCAAGTACTATCAAAGCATAAAGACAACACATGGTTCATATGCAAACTTAGAACATAAAAGCATAAAGCAGTTTTCTTCCACCATGCCACTGCCACATACACTCTTGCCCTTTCTGCTGCTCCTCTTATTTTAACCATTCCTTTCCTTTTTCTGCAGTACAAGGAAACATAAAAACTATAAGCCCATAGGCTTAGTAAGTCCCTTTCCTACTCACAAAAACCATGAATCATGCATGAACATAAAGTGGTAACATGTTCATTTGGTAAATCATAACATAACATGTGAGAGCATAAGCATAAATTCATATCATATCATGTGAGAGCATAAGCATAAATTCATATCATATCATGTGAGAGGATAAACATAAAGTCATATCATATCATGTGAGAGCATAAACATGAAGTCATATCATATCATGTGAGAGCATAAACATAAAGTCATATCATATCATGTGAGAGCATAAACATAAACTCATATCATATCATATGAGAGCATAAGATCACATCATAGCATGTGAGAGCATAAACTTAAAGTAATAACATGATCATATAAGCATCATAGTCATATTTTCAAGATCATCTTAAGTAAGCATAAAGGAAACCATATAACATGAACTTGTAGATGCAAGATGTTCTTTTGAAAACATGTATCATGAAATGAGTATATGCAAGATGTCCTTTTGAAAACATATATCATATACATACTTAAACATAATCTCAACATGAGGGTCCGGCTTATACCACATACATACATAAATACACGCATCCTAAATAGATCCAAGGTAGATAATCTTGAACCTACTAGGAACTAGGCCTGTTTCATAGACCATCGACCTAGGGGCAACTTAGGAGCCCATCTCTTTTTACTATGCCCATTTCATAGATCATCAACCTAGAGGCGCTTGTGGAGCCCACCCTTAGTACAAGTCATACAAAGTAAAATAGCATGTCATATCATAACATATCATATTCTTGTCATATCATAACATTTCATGTTCTTGTCATATCATGAAGAGTGATCTTGATCCCAACTTAAGGGAAGCATCTCTTAGGCTTTTCATCTTACATAAGCCTTGCATAAACATAACATGATGGCACCAAGTGCACATAACATATAGCATATCATAAAAACATAACATGATAACATGAAGTGCACATTATATAGCATCTCATAAAAACATAACATGATAACATGAAGTGCACATATCAATTAACATGGTGACATAAAAATTCACATCATATCATAAGAGTCAACATCATGCATGATTAAGGTTTTTGAAACTTCTTACAAGCCCTAAATCATGCTTGGCCGAAACATATAAACATACATCATAGATTTTCAAACAACATGGAGACATGAAATCAACTACCTAAGTCCTCATAATCATTAATCATAACATGTAAGACCTTAGGAACCCTAGGTAGCTTCTTAACCTCATTCTTCTTATCTTGGCCGAAACATGAAGGCATGTTTTAAATTTTCCTTTAATCAATTTAAAGCATGAAACTTTTGCAACCTACATAGCATAGCAAGTGAGTCCTTTGGTAACCATAAGTGAGGTTCTAACTCTAATATTCAACCTTGGCCAAAACCTCAAGGTGGTATTTCTAGGTTTTTCATGCAACATAAGCCATGGAAATTTAACCTAACATTGCATAGGAATTCATACATCATGAGGAAGCATAAAACAAGTATAGTTTAGGTCTACAACTTCCTCTAAGCCTCTAATTCAACCTTGGCCGGATCCTAAAGATAAGGTTTCTAGGTTTTTCATGCAACTTAAGACATGGAAATTCAATCTAACATTGTATAGAAAATCATACATCATGAGAAAGCATAAAACAAGTATAGTTTAGGTCTACAACTTTCTCTAAGCCTCTAATTCAACCTTGGCCGAAATCTAAAGATAAGGTTTCTAGGTTTTTCATGCAACTTAAGACATGGAAATTCAATCTAACATTGTATAGAAAATCATACATCATGAGGAAGCATAAAACAAGTATAGTTTAGGTCTACAACTTTATCTAAGCCTCTAATTCAACCTTGGCCGAAACCTAAAGGTAAGGTTTCTAGGTTTTTCATGCAGCTTAAGACATGGAAATTCAATCTAACATTGTATAGAAAATCATACATCATGAGGAAGCATAAACAAGCATGGTTAGATTTCAAAACCTTGCCCTAGACCTTGTGTTCATCCTTGGCCGAAACCTAAGGTAAGATTCTAGGTTTTGTTTATACATCATATAGCATGAAAACTTAACTAACAACATATGATAGATCATGTATCATGAATGAGCATAAACAAGCATGTTTAGATTTCAAAACCTTGCTCTAAACCCTATGTTCATCTTTGGCCGAAACCTAAGGTAAGATTCTAGGTTTTGTTTATACAACATGTAGCATGAAAACTTAACTAACAACATGTAATAGATCATGTATCATGAAGGAGCATAAACAAGCATGTTTAGATTTCAAAACCTTGCTCTAAACCTTATGTTCATCCTTGACCGAAACCTAAGGTAAGATTCTAGGTTTTGTTTATACAACATATAGCATGAAAACTTAACTAACAACATGTAATAGATCATGTATCAAGAAGGAGCATAAACAAACATGTTTTCCTTTCAAAAACTTATCATGGACGAACCCTAAGTCTCTTTTCAAAACATTTTAAGCATAGAAAATGTAGGAGGCTACTTGTACTGCAGGTGAGGGGGAATACTTACATCTCTCGCTTAATTCTCTAAGAGAAGTGACCTTGGTTGTGAAGCTTTTCCTAGAGAGAAAACCTTTTTGCTTGGTTCGGCAATGGTGAGGAAGAAGGAGCTTGGTTTCGGTGAAGAGGAGGAGGGAGGAGGAAGAGAGGAAAATGAAATTTTCTCTTTCCTTTTTTTCCTTTTATTCCAAATGAAAAGAAGAAGGAAAAATGAATTTTTCCTTCCCTTTTCTTTTACTCATCCTAAATGAAGGGAGAAAGTAAAACTCTCTTTTGATTGTAAGAAGAAGAAGGAAACTTGGACTTCTCCTTCTTAGTGAAGAGAGCCTTCACTTTCCTTACCTTTATCCATAATTTCCCTCTTTTCATATCAACACACCCCTGCTGGGGCTACTGGTTATAACATGGAACCACTTACTAAGAGGTCCAAGGTTCAATCCTTGGTCATGCCTCTTTTTGGTTCTTTTTATTTTATTTTTTTTTAAAGAAGAATCCACATGAAACCTATTTAATCATGCATAAATTCATGTAAAATTTCTAGGGATCCTATGGGTGCTACAATATGAGTGTCATATACTTTCTCATGTGGCTATTAGTATGACTACTAGTCCTTGGACCTGAAGTCACCATGGTTCCCTACATAAGGAGTTACGTACTTTGGCTTCGTCAAACGCCACCCGTAACTGGGTGGACTATAAAGGCGATTACTGGGTATGTAACAAATTATGCGGAGGGATGTGAGTGATGTAGATGGGATCTATCCCTCCTATATGACGGTAGTGACATAGATATTCTTGATAGAGTGAGACCACAAAGTACATGTCCATGCCCAAATGAGTCAATATGAGATATTGAGCTCATTTGATTGAGTGAGTCTACTTGGAGTTCAAGATTTAGATTGATTAGAGGATGACACGGTCTATGCCTCATATTGATCAATCTAGATGTCAAGGATAGAAGGACAATGTCATATATTGTGAGGAGTCACAATTAGTAGTCACAAGATGATGTTGGATCTCAACATTCTTGTAACTTGGGTAGTAATGATGTGTTGCTAGATACCGCTCATTACTTATGCTTCTAAATGGGTTTAGGAGCATTGTCAACGTTACAAGAACCTAAAGGGTCACACACAAAGGACAATTAGATGGAGATTAGGTTCATTTGATGAACCTAAAGGATTAGGTTCATGTGATGAACCAAATTGGATTAAGACTAATCCAAATTGTGCTAATTGAGTTGGACTCAATTTGGTTCATGTGTTAAGTGAGTCTAATTTAGACTTAGACTCATTTAACTAATTTAATTCAATGAATAGAGATTCATTAAATTAAAATTGACTTGAACCAATGGTTAGATTAGATCAACCAAGGGAGAGAAGTGGTCAAGTTTGACTTGACTTAAGTAGGAAGATGAAGAATCAGGTTTTGACTTGACTTTGGCTTGACCAAAGCCACATCATCAAGGCTTCTTCATTTAGTCAAGTTTGACTTGACCAAATGCCACCTCTTGAGAGTTACCAAGGGTTATGACTCTTGATATTCCATGGGGGTTACAAGCCTTGAAGTGGTCGGCCACTTAAAGAGGAAATTTAGTGAATTTTGTGTGCTAATTGATTTCATCTTCTTCCTCCTCTCAAGCTCTCATCTTCTTCTCCCTCTCTTCCACCTCCTTGGCCGAAACTTCTAAGGGTGATAGCACACCTTTTAGTTGTTTTATCCATCATTTGTTCGTGTGGATACACATAGAGGAGTATCTACTTTGATACTCTCGAGATCCGGCGAACCTTGGACGAGCGGGATACGTGAAGGGCATCGCATCAAGGGTAAACTCTACTCCTTTGTAGATCTAGTGTAGATCTAGGTTAGAAAACTCATACTCAAATTTTTACGAAATTTTATTCTTCACACGGATCCGGTGGTGGGGATTTCGGGGTTTTCGCAACGCAAAAAGCGGTTTTTGCGCCCCGAAAAACCCAACAGTGGTATCAGAGCCACGTGCGAAGCTCGTACAAGTTTTAATTTAAATTTTATGAAATTCTACAGATCTGTAAGTTTCTGTATTTTTATGATTTTTATTGATTTTATGGGTAATTTTCTCGTAGAAGCGAAGCACAAGTGTTTAGATACTTGTAGGCTTCGACTACCGAGAAGATATTTCCGAAACGGCAAGGTTTCGCCCCAAATCCTTTTGGGACAGCGGACTAAGGTGTTGTTGGATCGCTTAGTAACACTCGCGATGGTTATATCGCGGGTAGGGGCACTACCCTTGACCCCGCAAGGGGCTTCGTTCCGCGATTGCGCCCGAAAATCGCTAAACGGGACCACCGGGAATTTTTACTCATAAAAATTGTAAAAATTATAAGAAAAATTACAGAAATTTATAGAAATTACATAATTTATAATTATGTATTATTTTGTGATGGTCATGGCCCAAAAGGCCCAATTATATTGGAAATTCTGTGTTGTAATTCATATTATGGCCTGCTTGCCATTTTCTGTGATGTGCGTGTTGTATGTGATACGCGACCTGCGCATCGTGCCTTTCCTATTTTTAATTCCTATTGTAAATTAGTTTAGACTCTAATATAACTCGAGTTTCACTTTTGTAATGTACAAAATGGAGCGGTGGAAGGTCCACTCGAGACAGAGTTACGAGGAGGGTGCGAGCAACACAAGGTGGTCAAAGGAAGGAGCTTGAGAAGCTGTTGACCTTAGGTTGACCATCTGATCTTCTCATTGGCTTGAGAAGATCGTAGTAGGGCCATGACTAATCACAAAATATTTAATTAATTGCTTGTGTGTGTGTATATGTGATTCATGCTTGAATAGTAATTAATTAGCGCCTTAACGATTCGATTCGATCAATCGCGTATATGATACACTTCGACGATTCGATTCTATCAATCGCGTATATGATACACCTCGATGATTAGATTAGATCTAAATTGCGTACATGATGCGCCCTAATGATTAGATAATATCCAAATCGTATATATGATACACCTCGTCGATTAGATTAGATCTCAATCGCGTCAACTAGAAATGCCTACCATGCCGTGATACCTACCACTACCTCGATCACATGTTGTTGCTAAATCTGCCAAAGTAGAGCAACACATATTATCTTGGGTGGGTACGGAGGGATAATTTTGGTCCTGCCTATCAACGCATGGGTGAGTACAACTCAATTAGATTGAGTAACTAGTTAACTCAATTGGATCGAGTTTAACTATAGGCATTTTCCAATAGTTGGTAGATAGGTTAAAATCACGTTTATATTAACTCTTGGGCGTATTAGCCAAAGCTAACTCAAGTTTTAATATAAATGCGGATCTTGATCCTATAAACAAGAGTTGCATAGAGATGTAATTAGTAATTAGTTATCTACCGATCATACTAAGTCTTGGATGATTTAGCCAAAGATAACTCAGGGCATAGTATGATGTGGATCTTGTCCCACATGAATTATAGAATTCAGTGGGAGCATCATTTAATTAAAGGCTTAATTAAATGATAAAAGGAATATGATATTTACTTTCTGCTTTAATTTCTGTTGTAGATTGTCATGACGTCAAATACGAACTCTTTCTCCCTACGTTCTGTCGTTAAAAAGGACAAGATCAACGGAGCTAATTTCCTAGACTGGTACGGGAATCTTAGAATTGTTCTCACACAGGAACATAAACTGTACGTTCTGCAGCAGCCCATTCCGGAGACATCTCCTGCCACTGCCACGCGAGCTGACCGAGATGCTTACAAGAAGCATCAAGATGACGCATTAGATGTGTCTTGTCTAATGCTTACAACCATGAACTCTGAGCTTCAGAAGCAACACGAGTTGATGGGTGCTTATGATATGGTTGAACATCATCGTCAACTGTATCAAGGACAAGCAGGGCACTGGAAGAGGAACTGCATAAGATACCTGGAAGATCTTAAGAAGAAGAGAAATAAGATTTCTACTTCAGGTATAAATGTTATAGAAGTCAACCTCTCTATTTCTTCATCGTGGGTATTAGATACTAGATGTGCTTCTCACATTTGTACTAATGTACAAGCGCTGAGAAATAGCAGAGCATTGACGAAGGGCGAGATAGACCTACGAGTAGGTAATGCAGCACGGGTTGCTGCTATTGCTGTAGGAACATACTATCTATCTCTACCCTCTGGGCTTGTACTAGAATTAGTTGAATGTTGTTATGTGCCTGCCTTGACTAAGAACATTATATCAGTTTCTTGTTTGGACAAGAAAGGTTTTACATTTATAATAAAGAACAAATGTTATTCAGTTTATTTAGATGATATGTTCTATTGTAGTGCACCTCTGATGAACGGACTCTATATTCTAGACCTTGAGAGCCCTATCTATAACATAAGTACCAAGAGGTTCAAGTCAAATGACATGAACCAAACCTATCTCTAGCACTATCGCTTAGGTCATATAAATGACAAGCGCTTATCCCAGCTCCATAAAGATGGTTTGCTGGACTCATTTGATTTTGAATCATATGAGACATGCGAGTCATGCCTACTAGGCAAGATGACCAAGACTCCCTTTAGTGGACATAGTGAGAGAGCGACTGACTTGTTAGGTCTTATACAGAGTGATGTATGTGGCCCTTTCAATGTCGCTGCTAGAGGTGGTTATAAGTACTTCATTACATTTACTGATGACTTCAGTAGATATGGTTATGTGTATTTGATGACACATAAGTCTGAATCCTTTGAAAATTTCAAGAATTCAAGAATGAAGTACAAAACCAGCTTGGCAAGAGTATTAAGATACTTCAATCATATCAAGGTGGGGAATACCTTAGCCATGAGTTTCGTGACTATCTAGCTGAGTGTGGGATTCTATCCTAACTCACTCCTCCTAGAACACCACAGTGGAATGGTGTATCTAAAAGGAGGAATCGTACCATATTAGATATGGTACGGTCTATGGTGAGTCACACAGATCTTCCTACATTCCTTTGGGGTTATGCTCTAGACACGACAGCCTTTATACTCAACCGAGTTCCATCCAAGGTTGTAATAAAGACACCATATAGGATATGGGCTGGGAGAGATGCCCAGGTGTCTTTTATGAGGATTTGGGGTTGTGAGGCTTACGTTCGATGTCAAGTCTCGGACAAATTGGGACCCAAATCTGACAAGTGCTATTTCATTGAATATCCCAAGGAAACGAAGGGATACTACTTCTACATTCCCAATCAACACAAGATAGTTGTGGCTAAGACTGGGGTATTTCTAGAAAGGGATTTTTTTTCTAGAAAGACTAGTGGGAGTACGTTCGATCTTGTAAAAGTTAAAGATGCGAACAATAGCACTGAAGCCTCGATAGAAGTTGAACTAGAACCACAAAGTGTTGTGGATAATGTTGTTCCACAAGGAGTTGAGGAACAACAACAAGTTCATGTAGACATACCTCTTCGCAGGTCTGATAGGGTACGTCGTTAGCCTGAGAGATACTCATTTCTCTTGTCTGACCATGTTGACATTGTGCTCATAGAGGATGAGCCAACCTCCTATCAGGAAGCTGTGATGAGACCAGATTCCGAGAAATGGCTAGAAGTCATGAGATCCGAGATGGAATCCATGTACACTAACCAAGTATGGACTTTGGATGATCCACCTGAAGGGGTCAAACCCATTGGGTGTAAGTGGGTCTTTAAGAGAAAGACTGATATGGATGGACTTATTTATAAGGGTCGCTTGGTAGCTAAAGGTTTCAAGAAAATTCATGGTATTGACTATGATGAAACCTTTTCTCCAGTAGCTATGTTTAAGTTCATTCGGATCATGCTTGCTATTGCAGCATACCATGACTATGAGATATGGCAGATGGATGTCAAAACCACGTTTCTGAATGGAAACCTACTCGAGGATGTGTACATGACAGAACCTGAGAGTTTTGTAGATCCACAGCATACTAGCAGAGTATGCAAGCTGCATAGGTCCATTTATGGACTATAGCAAGCTTCTCGGAGCTAGAATCTTCGATTCGACGATGCAATCAAACAGTTTGGTTTAATCAAGAATGAAGATGAACCTTGTGTCTACAAGAAGGTTGTAGGGGACATAGTTGTCTTCCTCATATTGTATGTGGATGACATACTACTCATTAGAAAAGACATCCCTTTGCTACAGTCTGTCAAGACTTGGCTAGAGACTTGTTTCTCAATGAAGGACTTAGGTGAAGCATCCCGCATTCTAGGCATACAGATCTATAGAGATAGATCTAAGAGGTTGCTTGGCCTAAGTTAGAGTTGTTGGTGCAATTTCCAATTGGTCAAGGTTGACCTAGTTGACCAAGAGTAAACCTTGGTCATGATTTCGATGTTTGACAATACAGAAAGACGTGTAGACATGGACAATGCAGGTGCAGTTGTCCATGCGGAGAGATACTGATCAGGGTCTGATCAGGTTGAATGAAGAAGAGTCAAGTAGGTCAAGGTTGACCAGATACTTGACTGGGAAGTCCTAACTGGGATGTTAGGCAGTTCGGAAAGTCCTGGTAAGTGAAACCAGGCAGTTCGGAAAGTCCTGGTAAGTGAAACCAGGCAGTTCGGAAAGTCCTGGTGAGTGAAGCCAGACAGTCGGGAAATCATGGTGAGTGAAGCCAGGTGAAAATCCTAGTGAGTGAAGCTAGGTTAAAGTGGAAGCCCTGGTGAGTGAAGCTAGGCAGTGGGAAAGTCCTGGTGAGTGAAGCCAGACAGTTGGAAAGTCCTGGTGAGTGAAGCTAGACTGTTGGAAAGTCCTGGTGAGTGAAGCCAGGCAGACGGATAAGTCCTGGTGAGTGAAGCCAAGCAGTGGGAAAGTCCTGGTGAGTGAAGCCAGGCAGTAGGAAAGTCCTGGTGAGTGAAGCCGGGCAGATTGGAAATCCTGGTGAGTGAAGCCAGGTGAAAAACCCTAGTGAGTGAAGCTAGGTGAAAGTCCTGGTGAGTGAAGCCGGGCAAGGGAAAATCAAGATGGATCAAGGGTGATCAGACATCTGGTGTTGAGAAGGTCAAGTAGGTCAAGGGAGTGACCGGATACTTGACACGAAGAGAAAAGTCCAAGTGGGTCAAAAGGATTGACCGGACACTTGGTGGGGAGTCTTAGCAGGTCAAGGGAGTGACCGAATGCTAAGCATGATGTACCAACAGGTCAAGGTTGACCAGATGTTGGTTTGGAAGGCTTGGTACTTGGTTTGGGCAAAAACCAAGCTCTGGATCGATCAGTGGATCGATCCAGCGATACGCCTGAGTATCTGATCGGTCTGGTGACCGATCAGATAACAAACAGAAGGGTTCTGTAAGTCATCTGATCGATCTGGAGACCGATCAGAGAAGTTGAGCCACCTATTCTGTGAGTGAACTGATCGGTCTGGGGACCGATCAGCATGGAGTCTGATCGGTCTCCACGACCGATCAGAGACGCAGCCACCTCTCTTACAGAGAGGTGGGATCGGTCCGAGGACCAATCAGGGTGGAGCCTGATCGGTCCAGCCCTAGCCGTTGTGACTCAACGGCTAGGCTATTTCGGGCTTCTGTGTTCTGGCCTTTTTGCTTGCAGGTTCGCAGGTTGACTCAGGATATCAGAGGTGATATAAAGGAGATCGAGGGCGTCTCTCTGTAGTTCTTCTTCTTCTCCGGACTTCCTTCTTCTTGCTCTTCTTCCTACTGAGCTGCTGCTGTGCTCTTGAGCTTTGTTGAGTTCCGAAGCTTCGTGTGAGCTTCTTCGACTGGGTTCCTGCTGTTGTAGGCTTCGTCAACGGACTCCGACGAGAAGGCAAGCGTGTTTGTTTTACATTCATATTGTCTTGTGCTTCTTTGTATTTTGTGTACTTCTATCTTGCTGTTGCAAGAGTTATTGTGGCGAGGTTTCTCCACCCACAAGGAGTATATATTAGCCGGTTCTCCGGGGACTCATCCACCAACGGATTGATAGGCTTCGTCCACCTTACGGACACACCGAGGAGTAGGAGTTTCATCTCCGAACCTCGTTACATCGACGCGTATTGAGGTTTGATTTCTTGTCTTCGTTTCTTGTTTTTATTTCCGCTGCGCTAACCCTAGTTTGTAGAAAGAAACGTAAAGATTTAGGGTCGGCTATTCACACCCCCCTCTCTAGCCGCGATCATCGATCCTAACAAGTGGTATCAGAGCAAGGTCGCTCTTCGCCGGATTAACACCCGAGGGAGCACAAGCTAGAGATGGATCAACTCAGAGAAGAATGAAATATTTTCTTATGACTAATCTTGAGAATTGGAGGTGTGTGCAAGTAGGTTTCACTCCTCCGGAGGATGAAGAAGGAAAACCTCTCAAGAAGAAGAAGTGGACGAAGGAACAAATCCACCAATTCACAATCAACGATGAGGTAACGAAAGTTTTAGAATCTTCTTTACCTAATGATATTTTGTGTAGGATAGATAGATACAACAATGCCAAGGAGTTGTGGAACAACTTGGCTAAGTTCCATGAGGGGAACTCCACTTCAAGCCATGAAGAGGAGTCAAGTGAGCCAAGGAGCTCATTTCATGGAGGAATGGATTTAGAAGTTGAGGGCCACTCAACATCTAAAGAAGAAGAGGAGAAGAGTTCTTCTTCAAGTTCGGAGCAAGAAGAAGAAGCGTCTACCTCTGGAAGGGATGAAGAAGAGAGCTCTCATCCACCCTCAAACCTAGGTAACTCAAGCATTTCAATTTCAAATAAATTGCATATATTATGCTTTGAGTGTAGGGAATTTGGACATTACAGGAGTAAGTGTCCAAAGAGGGTTAGGAAGACTCCACCGGCGCCAAAGATCAAGGAAGCCGGAGTCCCGATACGCAAGGGCAAGGAGCACGTGGTGTGCTTCCAATGCAAGCGAAGGGGACACTATAGGAGTCAATGTCCGAGGGGGAGGCAATCTCACAAGGACAAGAGATCGAGCACATGTATAGGGGGAGCTAGGGCAAACCCTAAGGTAATCTCTAAGGCACATTCTTGCAATTCTAGTAGGATGCATGCTAGTAGCCTTATTGCTATTGTCAAGAATGATAAGCATGATAACATTAGAAATCGATACACATGCTTAGGTGCTAAACATGTTAGCCTAGATAAGGACAATTCTAGAAATGTTAACCCTAGAATTAACTCATCTAAGGCTAAGGAGAATCTAGGTAGAAATCCCAAATCAACTAGACACATGCTTAGGAATACCTCAAAGAAAAATGATAAATTAAAGCTTGAGGTATTAGAGAAAGAAAATCAAGTCTTGAGGTCAAGACTTGACTCTCTAGAAAAGGCTCTTGAGGATTTGACTCAAGGGTCTAGGGGTCAAAAACCCAAGTCCAAGGACATGAAAGGTTTGGGTCACAAACCTAAGTCCCAAGTGGTCAAGCCCACTTATCATAATGTTCCATTCGATTATGGAACAAAACCTAGGGCTAGGAAGATCATCACCAAGGTCACAAGGGGAGTCACCCCTAGATTTGATCTTGATGAGTCCCAAATGACCAAGGTTTCAAAGCCTAGGAGGGTCATTAGGAGGGTTGCTAGGGAAGTCATCCCTAGTGAATACTTAGTGAACTCAATGAGCTCCAATAGGTATTGGGTTCCTAGGAGCGTGATTTCATCACGCTAGATGAGTTAGGGTGTGCCAACCTTACTTGAATAGGTAGTTAACCTAATCTTGGCAAAAGGTGGCACTTTAGGAATTTTCAAGGTGCAATCAAGCCTTGAAAATGAAAGTGAAAATTATTCCTAAGATAATTAGGATGTGCCAATCACATTTGAGGAGTTCTCTTAGGTCAATTTAGTTGGCACATAGTGATCTAAACATCTTTGGTATATGATTTGAGGTCTATCACACTTAGGAATATAGAATTTATGGCAAAATGATCGAAATTATCAAAAATGGCAACTAAGGCTAGAATTAGGTATTTTCTATACCTTTACATGTTATTTGCCATATATTGTTTGCCATTTGCCATGTCATGACATCATATTTATTTTATGATCATTTAAAATGTCATGATAATGCTTAGGTTAGTTTAAATGTCATGCTTTATTTAAGTCTCACACTTTATGCCATGACATCATGACATTGGCACATATTTCACTTATGATATCATTATATGCTATGTCATCATCTTTTGCATTTATAATCAATGAAATTGATTTAAGGTTAAAAACACAATTTGATATGGAGATCAAATTGATGTTTAGAAAATGCATGAGACCTTAGCCTAAGATAACCTAAACCCATATCTCAAATCAAAATTGACTTGGATGTGTTTGATACATCTTAGATGCGTGTGAGATATTAGGATCGTGAGTTAGGATCAAGGTGCAAAGTTCTTGTACCTAGATGAGCCTAATTCTAATTGGGGATCATAGGGAAAGCTTATGTACAAGTCATGTACATTTAGCCCTAAGATTGTGGTCCTAAATTAAAGGGTTTAAAATCATTTCAAAATTGATTTGAAAAACCTTGATGAAGCTTTTCTAGTGATAGCATTCATCATTGAACAAGTTGATACAAAGATGAGTTAACTTTGAGTTATTTCAAAGACTTTTGAACTTTGTATCAAGTTTTGAAAATGGACGTTATTTTCATAGAAAACTATTTTTCCATGATAGTATATGTTATGAGGAATGTATCCTCAAAATTTCACAACTTTTGAAAGTTTCTGTGATTTTCTAGAGGTTTCTGAATTTTGGGAGAAGAAAAATTCAGAAATCAGAATCAAAGGTCGTGGACCGATCAGGAGGTTCCTTGATCGGTCCAGGTCTGTGTGGATCGGTCACTGTGACCGATCCAGGGAAGGTCTGATCGGTCAGGTGACAGATCAGCGCGTGCCAACCTGCTGAATTTCGACTGTTTTGTCTGAAATTTCAGCTGGGAGTTGGTGTTTTGGATTTCTAAAGGTTTGAAACTCTCCAATACATTGTTGGTGCAATGGTCAAGGGGGAGTTGACCTTTAGGGGGAGTGTTACCTATTAGTTAAGGAGGAGTTGACTTTTAGGGGGAGTTTTTACTCGTCGAAATTTTTGAGTATGAGTGATATGGGATTATCACTAAGTTGATTGGTGAACTTAGTATCAAGGGGGAAATTAAGAGTTTCAATGAAAGGTATGAGACTTTCATTAGGAAGAAACTCTTGACCTTGATTCACTCCTTTTGATGTGTGTCAAAAAGGGGAAGAATGTCTAGAGAATGTTCAAGGATGAACATTGGAGTTAGTGGGAGAGTTTGTTGATCACGACGAGTGAAGTTGTGAACAACGATAACTTACTCTTCAGGGGGAGAGTTTGTTGATGTGTGTCAATAGGGGGAGATTGAAGGGTTTAAGTTAGGCCTTCATTATCTAAGAAGGAGGTTGCCTTCTTAGAAGGAGAATGTAAGGTTGTAACTTATGTTTCATTACCTAGTGGCATGAGGAAAGTTGAGGCTATTGGATTAGCCTAACTTAAAGGTATTGTCAAACATCAAAAAGGGGGAGATTGTTGGTGCAATTTCCAATAGGTCAAGGTTTACCTAGTTGACCAAGAGTAAACCTTGGTCATGGTTTCGATGTTTGACAATACAGAAAGACGTGTAGACATGGACAATGCAGGTGCAGTTGTCCATGCGGAGAGATACTGATCAGGGTCTGATCAGGTTGAATGAAGAAGAGTCAAGTAGGTCAAGTTGACCAGATACTTGACTGGGAAGTCCTAACTGGGATGTTAGGCAGTTCGGAAAGTCATGGTAAGTGAAACCAGGCAGTTCGGAAAGTCCTGGTAAGTGAAACCAGGCAGTTCGGAAAGTCCTGGTGAGTGAAGCCAGGCAGTCGGGAAATCATGGTGAGTGAAGCCAGGTGAAAATCCTAGTGAGTGAAGCTAGGTGAAAGTGGAAGCCCTGGTGAGTGAAGCCAGGCAGTTGGAAAGTCCTGGTGAGTGAAGCCAGGCAGTTGGAAAGTCCTGGTGAGTGAAGCCAGGCAGTTGGAAAGTCCTGGTGAGTGAAGCCAGGCAGACGGATAAGTCCTGGTGAGTGAAGCCAGGCAGTGGGAAAGTCCTGGTGAGTGAAGCCGGTCAGATTGGAAATCCTGGTGAGTGAAGCCAGGTGAAAAACCCTAGTGAGTGAAGCTAGGTGAAAGTCCTGGTGAGTGAAGCCGGGCAAGGGAAAATCCAGATGGATCAAGGGTGATCGGACATCTGGTGTTGAGAAGGTCAAGTAGGTCAAGGGAGTGACCGGATACTTGACACGAAGAGAAAAGTCCAAGTGGGTCAAAAGGATTAACCGGACACTTGGTGGGGAGTCTTAGCAGGTCAAGGGAGTGACCGAATGCTAAGCATGATGTACCAACAGGTCAAGGTTGACCGGATGCTGGTTTGGAAGAATTGGGACTTGGTTTGGGCAAAAACCAGGCTCTGGATCGATCAGTGGATCGATCCAGTGATACGCCTGAGTATCTGATCGGTCTGGTGACCGATTAGATAACAAAAAGAAGGGTTCTGTAAGTCATCTGATCGGTCTGGAGACCGATCAGAGAAGTTGAGCCACCTATTCTGTGACTGAACTGATCGGTCTGGGGACTGATCAGCATGGAGTCTGATCGGTCTCCACGACCGATCAGAGACGCAGCCACCTCTCTTACAGAGAGGTGGGATCGGTCCGGGGACCGATCAGACTGGGGCCTGAACGGTCCGCAGGACCGATCAGAGGTGCCCTGGACCCATCTGGGTGGAGCCTGATCGATCCAGCCCTAGCTGTTGTGACTCAACGGCTAGGCTATTTCGGGCTTCTGTGTTCTGGCCTTTTTGCTTGCAGGTTCGCAGGTTGACTCAGGATATCAGAGGTTATATAAAGGAGATCGAGGGCTACTCTCTGTAGTTCTTCTTCTTCTTCGGACTTCCTTCTTCTTGCTCTTCTTCCTACTGAGCTGCTGCTGTGCTCTTGAGCTTTGTTGAGTTCCGAAGCTTCGTGTGAGCTTCTTCGAATGGGTTCCTGCTATTGTAAGCGTCTCGTGAAGTTGCTGCTTCAACCAGTCGACGAGAAGGCAAGCGTGTTTGTTTTACATTCATATTGTCTTGTGCTTCTTTGTATTTTGTGTACTTCTATCTTGCTTTTGCAAGAGTTATTGTGGCGAGGTTTCTCCACCCACAAGGAGTATATATTATCCGGTTCTCCGGGGACTCATCCACCGACGGATTGATAGGCTTCGTTCACCTTACGGACACGCCGAGGAGTAGGAGTTTCATCTCCGAACCTCGTTACATCGACGCGTATTGAGGTTTGATTTCTTGTCTTCGTTTCTTGTTTTTATTTCCGCTGTGCTAACCCTAGTTTGTAGAAAGAAATGCAAAGATTTGGGGTCGGCTATTCACACCCCCCTCTCTAACCGCGATCATCGATCCTAACAAGAGTACATATATTGACAAGGTACTCCTTCGGTTTGCCATGCAGAACTCCAAGAAGGGATTTCTGCCGATGTCACATGGTGTGAGTCTTTCGAAGACGCAAGGTCCCTCTTCTAGAGAGGAGAGAGACCTCATGGATCAGATCCCTTATGCCTCAGCCATAGGATCTATCTTGTATGCCATGCTATATACTCATCCTGACGTCTCGTATGCTTTGAGCATGACGAGCAGATACCAGTCAGATCCGGGTGAAAGTCACTGGATAGCGGTCAAGAATATTCTTAAGTACTTAAGAAGGACTAAAGAATATTTCTTGATATATGGAGGTGATGACGAGCTAGTTGTAAAGGGTTACACTGATACTAGCTTCCAGACCGACTAGGATGATTATCGATCGCAGTCAGGGTTCGTGTTTTGCATTAATGGTGGTGCTGTGAGCTGGAAGAGTTTGAAGAGGGACACAGTAGTTGATTCTATGACAGAGGCCGAGTATATTGCTGCATCAGAAGCAGCAAAGGAGGCAGTTTGGATCCGCAAGTTCATCACTGAACTTGGGGTGATTCCTCACATTGCTGACCCTATTGAGCTCTATTGTGACAACAATGGAGCAATTGCGCAGGCTAAGGAACCTCGCTCACACCAGCGGACCAAACACATACTATGGCGCTTCCATCTCATTCGAGAGATTATCGAGAGAGGAGATGTGAAGATTTGCAGAGTACCCACAGAGGCTAACATCGCAGATCCCTTGACCAAGGCTTTGGCACAGAGAAAGCATGATGGTCACACTAGGTCATTGGGCCTTAGAGCCTACACTGATTGGCACTAGTGATAGTGGGAGATTGTTAGTTAGAGCCCTAGAGACAATTATTTGATGATTGTTGTATGGACTCGTTTTATCATATTCTTGTATATAAATAAAGACATTTGTTTTTGGTTATTATACTTACTTGTATTGGTGCCAAATAACTAAGTATAATAGCGTCCTTGAGTAGAAGTTTCTTACCTATAACAATCAATTAGTTGAATCGATAGTGAGATGATATAGGGAACACTACTCTTAATCATTCCTAGTCGAGTATTAACATTCAGGGACAATGTTAATGCAACGAGACTAGCATGTAGGTCAACTCGATGAATTGATCTCACAAGTCATGGATATGGAGATATCAAGTTGACACATGGGTATGCATTAGAGAATGCATACTGAATGACCCGCCATGAGAAAGTATCATGGATCGTTATATGAGTGTCATATACTTTCTCATGTGGCTATTAGTATGACTACTAGTCCTTGGACCTGAAGTCACCATGGTTTTCGACATAAGGAGTTACGTACTTTGGCTTCGTCAAACGTCACCGGTAATTGCGTGGACTATAAAGGCGATTACTGGGTATGTAACAAATTATGCGGAGGGATGTGAGTGATGTAGATGGGATCTATCCCCCCTATATGACGGGAGTGACATCAATATTCTTGATAGAGTGAGACCACTAAGTGCATGGCCATGCCCAAATGAGTCAATATGAGATATTGAGCTCATTTGATTGAGTGAGTCTACTTGGAGTTCAAGATTTAGATTGATTAGAGGATGACACGGTCTATGCCTCATATTGATCAATCTAGATGTCAAGGATAGAAGGACAATATCATATATTGTGAGGGGTCACAATTAGTAGTCACAAGGTGATGTTGGATCTCAACATTCTTGTAACTTGGGTAGTAATGATGTGTTGCTAGATACCGCTCATTACTTATGCTTTTAAATGGGTTTAGGAGCATTGCCAACATTACAAGAACCTATAGGGTCACACACAAAGGACAATTAGATGGAGATTAGGTTCATTTGATGAACCTAAAGGATTAGGTTCATGTGATGAACCAAATTGGATTAAGACTAATCCAAATTGTGCTAATTGAGTTGGACTCAATTTGGTTCATGTGTTAAGTGAGTCTAATTTGAACTTAGACTCATTTAATTAATTTAATTCAATGAATAGAGATTTATTAAATTAAAATTGACTTGAACCAATGGTTAGATTAGATCAACCAAGGGAGAGAAGTGGTCAAATTTGACTTGACTTAAGTAGGAAGATGAAGAGTCAAGTTTTGACTTGACTTTGACTTGACCAAAGCCACATCATCAAGGCTTCTTCATTTGGTCAAGTTTGACTTGACCAAATGCCACCTCATGGGAGTTACCAAGTGTTGTGACTCTTGATATTCCATGGGGGTTACAAGCCTTGAAGTGACCGGCCACTTAAAGAGGAAATTTAGTGCATTTTGTGTGCTAATTGATTTCATCTTCTTCCTCCTCTCAAGCTCTCATCTTCTTCTCCCTCTCCTCCACCTCCTTGGCCGAAACTTCTAAGGGTGTTAGCACACCTTTTAGTTGTTTTCTCCATCATTTGTTCATGTAGATACACATAGAGGAGTATCTACTTTGATACTCTCGAGATCCGGCGAACCTTGGACGAACAGGATACGCGAAGAGCATCACATCAAGGGTAAACTCTTCTCCTTTGTAGAACTAGTGTAGATCTAGGTTAGAAAACTCATACTCAAAGTTTTATGAAATTTTATTCTTCGCACGGATACGGTGGCGGGGGTTTCGGGGTTTCCGCAACTCAAAAAGCGGTTTTTGCAGCCCGAAATATCCAACATAAATCTCTATATACAAGAGGCTACGATAGGGACCGAGAGGAGGAATTGACTTTGGCCTCCCAATGAAATTAAGCTTCCCATGTTCTCCCCGAACACTCAACTTAATTTCATCAATAATAATTCATACCATAAAGAACTATTATTGAACTACCGCACCAATCCCAAATTATGTTTTGGGCTCCTTCTTATTATGAGTGTGTTAGTCTCCCTGTGTTTAAGGTGTCGAATGTACACTAATTAAATGAGTTACTGACAACTCACTTATTTAATATCTTAGTCCAAGAGTAGTACCACTCAACCTTATCGTCATGTCGGACTAAGTCCACCTGCAGGGTTTAACATGACAATCCTTATGAGCTCTTCTTGGGGAAATTCTCAACCTAGATTACTAGGACACAGTTTCCTTCTATAATCAACAACACACACTATATGTAGTATCATTTCCCAACTTATCGGGCCTATTGATTTATTGAGCTAAATCTCATCCTTTGATAAGTTAAAGAAATAAATACTAAATATATGTGCTTGTTATTATATTAGGATTAAGAGCACACACTTCCATAATAACTAAGGTCTAGTTCTTTTATTAAGTCAGTACAAAAGAACTTACTTAAAATCGTCCTACTCAATACACTTAGAGTGTACTAGTGTAATTTATTAGTCAAGATAAACTAATACCTAATTACACTATGACTATTCCAACGGTTTGTTCTTTTCCATCTTAGTCGTGAGCTACTGTTTATAATTTATAAAGAACTGATAACATGATCTTCTGTGTGTGACACCACACACCATGTTATCTACGATATAAATTAATTGAACAACTACACTTAATATAAATGTAGATATTTTTGACCAATGTGATTCTTTTATTTCTAAATAAATGTTTATACAAAAGCTAGGCTTTTAGTATACATTCCAACTGATACGGGAGCCACTGATCATGTCTGCAACTCTTTGCAGGGGTTCTTGGAAACCTGATGACTATTTGAAGGAGAGATAACCATCTACATGGGCAATACTACTAAGGTGGCGGCTGTTGCAGTGGGAGACGTCTACTTATCTTTTGATAGGAATAGAAGTTTGGTTTTAAGAAATTATCTTTATGTACCCAGTTTTAGAAAGAATTCAATTTCAGTTTCTAAACTGTATTTGGATGAATATTCTATTTTTCAGTAACAATATAGTTATAAAGAAAAATAGAGTAATTATCTGTTCTGGTGCATTGGTTGGTAATTTATATACATTAAATCCAATTTCTCCCATAAAGCAACAAATGGAAATTAATAACACATCTTCTAACTCTAATAAGAGAAAAGAACCTTCGGAAATGAACCAAACATATCTTTGGCATCTAAGGCTTGGTCATATTAACTTAAGTAGGATTCAAAGGCTAATAGCCTATGGACTCTTAGGTACATTAGAGTTGGAAAACTTTCCAACCTATTAATCTTGCTTGGAAGGTAAAATGACCAAAAGACCATTTAAGGCCAAGGGGTATAGAGCCAAAGATGTGTTAGAACTGGTTCATTCTGATTTGTGTGGTCCTATGTCTATCCAGGAAAGAGGTGGTTTCGAATACTTTGTCTCTTTTATAGATGATTATTCGAGACACAGATACATTTACTTGATGCGCCGTAAGTCTGAGTGCTTTGATAAGTTCAAAGAGTACAAGGCTGTTGTGGAGAAATGTCTTGGTAAAAGTATCAAAATACTACGGTCTGATCGTGGTGGCAAATACCTCTTGGGAGAGTTTAGGAATTACTTATCAGAGGTAGGGATTCAATTCTAGTTGTCTGCACCTGGTACACCCCAACAAAATGGTGTGGAAGAAAGAAGGAATAGGACTCTTATGGAGATGGTTAGATCAATGATGAGTTATTCAGAATTACCAAGTTCATTTTGGGGAGATACTCTAGCAACAGCAGCGCACATTCTGAACTTAGCACCTTTTAAATCAGTACCTTCTACTCCCACAAAATTGTGCAATGGGCGAAAGCCCAGTCTAAGACATATTCAGATTTGGGGTAGTCCAGCACATGTGCTGAAAGTAGATGCTAATAAGTTAGAATCTCGTACAGAAGTTCGCGTGTTTGTGGGTTATTCTAGAGGAACAAAAGGTGGTTTATTTTATAGTCCTAAAGACCAGAAGGTCATTGTTAGCACCAATGCTTAGTTTTTAGAAGAAGACTATATAATAGACCACAAACCCAAAAGAAAAATTTTTCTAGAAGAAATAAGAGAGGATACATCTACTTCAGTACCAACAGTACAAGATGAAGTACCACAAGAGACTGCAACACATGTCACACATGATACACAACCACAGACACTGTCTAGTCGTAGTGGGAGAGTTGTGAGGCAACCTGAGAGATTCATGTTTTTGGGAGAGTCTTCGGACTTGCCGGGAAAACATGAACCTGATCCCCAGACATATGACGAAGCACTCCAAGATAAAGATGCAGTATCTTGACAAAAGGCAATGAATTCTGAAATAGAATCTATGTATTCTAATAAGGACTGGGAACTTGTAGAACCACTAGATGGTGTAAAAGCCGTTAGATGCAAGTGGATCTACAAAAGGAAAAGAGGGAGAGACGGGAAGGTAGAAACCTTCAAGGCAAGGCTTGTTGCGAAAGGTTACACTCAGAAAGAGAGAATCGACTATGAGGAGACTTTTCGCCGGTAGCTATGTTAAAGTCTATTCGGATACTCTTATCCATTGCTGCTCATATGGATTATGAGATTTGACAAATGGATGTCAAGACAGCTTTCCTTAACGGAAGTCTTGAAGAAAACATTCATATGAAGCAACCAGAAGGGTTCATTGAAAAGGGCAAAGAGCATCTAGTGTGTAAGCTCAATCGGTCCATTTATGGACTGAAGCAAGCTTCAAAATCTTGGAACATCCGGTTTAATGAAGTAATCCAGTCATATGGATTTATTCAGAGTTTGGATGAGTCTTGTGTATACAAGAAGTGTAACGGAAATGTGGTGGTATTTCTTGTACTATACGTAGATGATATTTTGTTAATTGGCAACAATGTCAAAGTGTTATCGGACGTAAGGGTATGATTGTCAAAATAATTTGATATGAAGGACTAAAGAGAATGTCCATACATTCTTGGGATCAAAGTCATAAGGGATCACAAGAAAAGGATGTTGTGCCTATCTCAAGCTTTGTATATAGATACAATCCTTGCTCGTTTTAGCATGCAGAACTCCAAAAAGGGTTTCTCACCTTTTAGGCATGGAGTAGCCTTATCTAAAGAGATGTCTCCAAAGACATCAAAGGAGATAGAGGACATGAAGACAGTTCCTTATGCTTCAGCTATAGGAAGCCTAATGTATGCAATGCTATGTACGAGACCGGATATTTACTTTGCTGTAGGCATGGTTAGCAGATATCAAAGTAACCCTGGACAGGGACATTGGACTGCTGTAGAACATATATTGAAGTACCTGAGAAAGACTCGAAATTATATGCTAGTTTACCAAGTAGATAATTTGCTCCCTGTGGGTTACACGGATTCAGATTTCCTATCAGATAGGGACAACAGTAAGTCTACATCAGGCTACGTGTTTACTTTAGGTGGTGGAGCCATTGCATGGAGGAGTGTTAAGCAGAAATACGTTTCAGACTCAACCATGGAAGCTGAGTATGTGGCAGCCTCTGAGGCAGCCAAACAAGCTATATGGCTCAGGAACTTCCTAATGGACTTAAATGTGATTCCTGGTTTGGCCAAAATCATCACAATTTATTGTGATAATAGTGGTGCAGTTGCAAACTCGAAGGAACCAAGATTGCATCAGCAGATAATCTAGCAGATCCTTTCACTAAGGCCCTTCCGGCGAAAGATTTTGATCGGCATATGGAGGGAATGAGAATCAGATGTATGGCAGCAGATATGACATCTTAGTCTTTTAGTATAAGTGGGAGATTGTTAGAGTGTATACTAAAAGCCTAAATTTTGTAAATATTTATTTTTGAAATAAAAGAATCACATTGGTCAAATATCTACATTTTATTTGTTAAGTGTAGTTGTTCAATTAATTTATATTGTAGATAATATGGTATGTGGTGTCACACACAGAAGATCATGTTATTAGTTCTTTATAAATTATAAATAGTTGCTCATGACTAAGATGGAAAGGAACAAACTATTGGAATAGTCGTAGTGTAATTAGGTATTAGTTTATCTTGACTAAAAAATTACACTAGTACACTCTAAGTGTATTGAGTAGGACCATTTTAGGTAAGTTCTTTTTATACTGACTTAATAAAAGAACTAGATCTTAGTTATTATGGAAGTGTGTGCTCTTAATCCTAATATAATAACAAGCACATATATTTAGTATTTATTTCTTTAACTTATCAAAGGGTGAGATTTAGTTCGATAAATCAATAGGCTCGATAAGTTGGGAAATGATATTACTTATAGTGTGTGTTGTTGATTATAGAAGGAATCTGTGTCCTAGTTATCTTAGTTGAGAATGTCCCCAAGAGGAGCTCAAAAGGATTGTCATGTTAATCCCAGCAGGTGGACTTAGTCCAACATGACAATGAAGTTGAGTGGTACTACTCTTGGAGCTAGATATTAATTAAGTGAGTTATCAGAAACTTACTTAATTAGTGGGCATTCGTTATCTTAAACATAGGGAGACTAACACACTCATATATGAAGCATCCCATAATGTAATTTGGGATTGGTGTAGTAGTGCAATAATAACTCTCTTGTGGAATGAGTTATTATTGATGAACTTGAGTTGTGTGTTTGGGGTGAACACGGGAAACTCAAGCTCATCGGAAGGCCAAAACCAATTTCTCATCTAGGTCCCTCTCGTAGCCTCATTAAAGCCTCAAGTCCACCCATATAAATCCCTTCTTGGTGTCCAAGAAGAGGCCGACCCATGGCTTGGTGACCAAGCCAAAGGGGCCGCACAATCTCCTTCACAAAGGGGCCTACCCTTTGCTTGGTGTCCAAGCAAAGTGGGGCCGGGCATAATAAATTCAAATAGGAGGGGTGTTTTAAATTTTAAAAATCTTCTCTTTGTAGAAAACTACAAGTTTTAAAAGAGAGTTTTTAAAATATAAAACTTTCCTTATTTTAATTAGGCCACATGTTTTAAAAGAAATTTAAAAGTTTTAAAACTTTCCTTTTTTAACCATCCTCATGGTTTTAAGAAAAAAGGAAAAGATGTTTTAAATTTGAAATTTTCTAACCATGTTAAAAAAAGAAATTTTAGAAGAGAAGTTTTAATTTTTTAAAATATGGTTTTAATTTTTAAAACTTTCCTTTTTTAACATTCACTTTAGGAAGTTGAAAGAGAGCTTGTAAAAATTTTATATGAGTTTTTCTTTGCTTATAAAATTTTTACAAAGAATATTTCTTTCCTTTTAATGTGGCCGACCACCCTTGTTTGGTGCCCAAGCAAGGGGTCGGCCAATCAAGTTAATCAATCCATGTTTGTTGATTAAATCAATCAAAAGGAAAGAAAAGGAAAAATAAAAAGGGAAAAGGAAAAACAAGAGGAAGATTTTAATTTTTGTAAAAAGTCTTTCTATATTTGTCTTGGGCAAGTAATATAAAAGAAGGGGAGAGGAGGGCTCATGATATAACAATTCTTATTCTCTTGTTGGTGATCCTCTTGTGGCCGGCCCTCTCTTCCTCTCTTTTCCCTTTGCTCTCTTTTGCTCCTTCGTGGTGGCGGTGGGCGAAACAATGAGAAGAAGGAGAAGCTCTTTGGGTGGTGTTCATCTTGGAGGTTCGTCACCCACACGACGTCCAAGGCGAGGCGAGGAATACGACAGAAGATCTTGAGGTCATTAGCATACAAAGATAAGGTATAACTAGTAATTTTCTTCCGCATCATGCTAGTTATTTTTCTTTGTATGAATTCCAAACACAAGAGGCATTAGATTCTAGTTTTTCGAATTTGTTATTCGAGTTTGTGTTTTTTGAATTTGTGATTTGATTGTTTCTTTTGGTTAAACCTAGAGTTATATAAGGAAATTAAATATTAGCTTTCCTTAAAAGGCTTTGTCTAGAAAGTGGTGGTTGCTCCCATATCCAAGAAGGTCTAGTGCCTCGCCATATTTAACCTGGAAGCTAATTTTAGAAATTAATATTTAATTAAATTTATAACATAGGTGGATTTGGATCAATAGTGTTAAGTTCCGCTTGCGATCCAAGTCTAAACCATTAAGAGCAGATAAGTTAAATTTGGAATCAATAATGTTAAGTTCCGTTTGCGATTCCTAATTTAACTTTTAAAGAACACAATAGGTTATTTAGGAAAGGTTTGACACTTGTACAAAATTTTTGTACAGTGGAACCGGTACGATCTTCCTAGGATTAACAAACAATGCAAGCAGTCTGGACATTGGAAGGTTGACTGTCCTCGCAGAAAGGAGAACAATAAAGGTATATCTTATTCATTAGTTGTTGAAACATGTTTAGCGGTGTTATCTACTGGTACCTGGTGTGTAGATACGGGAGCCACTGATCATGTCTGTAATTCATTGTAGGGGTTCCAGGAAACCAGATGACTACATGAAGGGGAGATCGCCATCTACATGGGCAATGCTACGAGAGTGGCGACTGTTACAGTGAGAGATGTTTATTTATCTTTTGATAGGAATAAAACTTTGATTTTGAAAAATTATCTTTACGTACCATGGTTTAGAAAGAACTTGATTTCAGTTTCTAAATTATTTATGGATGGATATTCTGTTTCTTTTGATGATAAAGTGGTTGCCAAGAAAAATAGGGTGGTTATCTGTTTTGGTGCGTTGGTTGGCAATTTGTATACTCTTAATCTAATAACTTCCATGATGCAACAAATGGAAATTAATAACACATCTTCTAAATCTAATAAGAGAAAGCAACCTTCGGAAATGAACCAAACATATCTTTGGCATCTAAGGTTGGGTCATATTAATTTGAGTAGGATTCAAAGGTTAATAGCCGATGGACCTTTGGGTTCATTGGTAGTGGAAAACTTTCTGACCCGCGAGTCTTGCTTGGAAGGAAAAATGACCAAGAGGCCTTTTAAAGCAAAGGGTATAGAGCCAAAGAAGTGTTAGAATTGGTTCATTTTGATTTGTGTGGTCCTATGACTATCCAGGCAAGAGGTGGTTTCAAATATTTTGTCTCTTTTATAGATGACTATTCGAGATATAAGTACATTTACTTGATGTGCCGTGAGTCTGAGTGCTTTGATAAGTTCAAAGAGTACAAGGTTGATGTGGAGAAACATCATGGTAAAAGTATCAAGACACTACGGTCTGATAGTGGTGGAGAGTACCTCTTAGGAGAGTTTAGGAGTTACTTATCAGAGGCTATGATTTAATCCCAATTGTTTGCACCTGGTACACCCCAACAGAATGGTGTGGTGGAACGAAGGAATATGACTCTTATGGAAATGGTTAGATCAATGATAAGTTATTTAGAATTACCAAATTCATTTTGGGGATATTCTCTGGAAACTACGGTGTATATTCTGAACTTGTACCTTCTAAGTCAGTACATGTACTGAAGCCTAGTTTGTGGAATGGGCGTAAGCCTAGTTTGAAACACATTCAGATTTGGGGTAGTCCAGCACATGTACTGAAGGGAGACGCTGATAAGTTGGAATCACGTACAGAAGTTCACTTGTTCGTGGGATATCCTAGAGGAATGAAAGGTGGTTTATTTTATAGTCCTAAAGATCAGAAAGTGATTGTTAGCACCAATACCCGATTTTTAGAAGAGGACTATATAATGAACCATAAGCCCATGAGTAAAATTGTTCTTGAGGAAATAAGAGAGCATACTTATACTTTAGTACCAATGGTACAGGATAAGATAACACAAGTAACTACAACACGTGTCACAAATGATGCATAATTACAGGTAGTGCCTCGTCGTAGTGGGAGGGTTGTTAAAACAACCTGAAAGAATCAAATTTTTGGGAGAGTCTTCAGATTTGATCCTTAGTGAACATGATGTGAGCCAAGAAGAGGCATTGAAGGGAATTGGGGGACCCATGATGAGGTCCAAGACTAAGAGAATGAAGCAAGCTTTGGAAGACTTAATAATGAGGCTCAAGGAAAAGGAGGATCAATGCACAATGGAGGCAACAACTAAATGGATCACATTCCTTCAAATTGAAAGTGAAATTGGACCAACATGAGGACCATTTTCGTATGCATTTTTGGGGGGTTTTTTCTAAAGTGACTTTTGATGTCCTTTGTGGGGTTTTAATGCATTTTTGAGAGTTCCTAAGCTAGTATAATAAATGTTAGGACCTTCGGATATGGCTAGAGAGGGGGGGGTGTGAATAGCCGACCCCAAATTCGCATTTCTTCCTACAATTTTAGTTAGTGCAGCAGAAATACAATGTAGAAATGAAACAAAGAATAGCAAACCTTAAACTCGACGATGTAACGAGGTTCGAAGATGAAACTCCTACTCCTCGGCGTGCCTGTAAGGTGGACGAAGCCTATCAATCCGTCGGTGGATGAGACCCCGGAAAACCGGCTAATAGAAACTCCTTCTGGGTAGAGAAACCTCGCCACAAACTTCTTGCAATAGCAAGATAGGAGTACAAAGATACAGCACAATACAAAGGCAGTAAGAATGTAAAAACACAGCTTGCCTTCTCGTCGACTGGATGAAGCAGCAACTTCACGAAACACCTACAACAGCAGGAACAAGCCGAAGGAAGCTTCCACGAAGCTTCAGGAAAATGAGAGCTCAGCAAAGCTCTGATTGCAGTAAGATCAGAAAGAAAAGAGAGGCAATCCAAATCCTGTATCCCTCGACCTGTTATATAACCTGCGAAGAAGAAGACACATAAACTAGCCGTTGTGTCGCAACGGCTAGGGCCTGGACCGATCAGGCACACTCGTCTCTGATCGGTCTGTGGACCGATCAGGACTCAGGTGGATCGGTCCACAGACCGATCCCCCCTCTTTCTTCTCCCGATTTTCTTCGCTTCTGATCGGTCACCAGACCGATCAGGTAATTCACAGAAACACACTGTTTGGTTACTGATCGATCACCAGACCGATCAGTCAACCAGCGTATCACTGGACCAGTCACCAGACCGATATAGGTTTAGAGCTCCCAGCCCTAAACCCAACCTAGTCCGGAGAACGAGCTACCGAGCCCTCTCCGACTTCGTCCGGTCCAGAGAACGAGCTACCGAGCCCTCTCCGACTCCATCCGGTCCAGAGAACGAGCTACCGAGCTCTCTCTGACCTAGTCCGGAGAACGAGCTACCGAGCCCTCTCCAACTCTGTCTGCTCCAAAGAACGAGCTCCCGAGCCCTCTCTGACCTAGTCCGGAGAACGAGCTGCCGAGCCCTCTCCGACTTCGCATGCCAAGCTTCCATACTTGGACTTTTCCCGTGCCAAGCTCCCTGCTTGGACTTTTCCGTGCCAAGTCTCCATACTTGGACTTTACTCCAGATGTCTGGTCAACCTAGACCTATCTGGATTTCCCTTGCCTGGCTTCACTCACCAGGACTTTCCAACTGCCTGGCTTCACTCACCAGGACTTTCCCTTGCCTTGCTTCACTCACCAGGGCTTTCCCTTGCCTGGCTTCACTCACCAGGACTTTCCAACTGCCTGGCTTCACTCACCAGGACTTTCCCTTGATTGGCTTTGTTGGTGCGGGTAGCACTAACGGTCTAACCCAGGTTTTGATGAATGACAAATAGGTTAAGTTAGTTGTGTTGTTGTCTGACACTTTGATCGAGTGTGCAGGAGAAGTCCAGACAGGTCGACGGGCTGACCAGATGTCTGGCACGAAGTCCAGCTAGGTCGACGGGCTGACCGGATAGCTGGCGAGAAGTCCAAGCGGGTCGACGGGCTGACCGGACGCTTGGCGAGAAGTCCAGCTAGGTCGACGGGCTGACCGGATAGCTGGCGAGAAGTCCAAGCGGGTCGACGAGCTGACCGGACGCTTGGCAAGAAGTCCAGACGGGTCGACGGGCCGACCGCACGCCCGGCAAGGTAAGTCACCGAGGGGAGGATCATGAGGACGCGCCCTGAAGGGAACATTAGGCGCCGATCCGCTTAGATCCATTTCGGATATCTAAGTCGAGATCGTGACTAGATTCCGGCCGGAAAGACGGAATCTAAGTCATACTCTTGATGCTAATTTTATTACCTAGCGATCCAGAAAATGTGCTAACCAACCGTGCAGCAGGTTTATTTGCTGACTAACACCGCTTTTGCGGTAGGGAATGAGGTCCGGCCCGAATGGCCCGGGCGCTGGAGTCCGGCCACTGAAGGGATCCAGCGCCGGAGGCAAATTTTATCCTGGGACGACGCTGACACTTGGAGCATGCTGGTTGGGAGTGTTACGTCACATTCCGTGCGCCCAGAAAGATATAAAAGAAGCCCTGTGCAGGAGCTTCAATATATCGCCTTCGAGAACTCAATCCAATCACTCGCTCAAGGCCCAACAACGTTCACAAAGCTCCGACGACTCACTCCGGCTCTCTTTTTAATTCATTGTTTGTCGGTTAGCTTTGTTTTCTTTCTTTTTCATTAGCAATATTTGTACGTAAATTGTAATTATCCGAATTGCTAGTGAATTGCCCAACGAAAGTACTCAAGGAGTACGGGCCTTCGAGTAGGAGTCGTCACAGGCTCCGAACGAAGTAAAAATCAACAGTGTTCATCTCTTTACCTCCTTACTTTTCTGCTGCGTTTTAACTCGAGATTTTCGAATCGATATTCACCCCCCCTCTATCGAATTCAACGGTCTTACAAGTGGTATCAGAGCAGGTACCGCTCTGATTTGGTGCAACCACCAATCAGACAGGGGGTGAAATCATTTTTTTTAACAATTCCAAACTGATATTATTATCTTTTTGGAAGATTTTTTTCTCGTTGCATTTAAAATCTAAATTGGTACAACACCAACTTAGAGTTTCTATTTCTCCCGCACTGCTAATCCAAGACGAAGTCTTGGAATTTTTTTCCAGTTAATTTAGTGTGTGCAGGATAAGATGTCTCAACAAGAAGGTTTCAGCACAGTACGTCCTCCCCTATTCAACGGGGATGACTTTTCGTACTGGAAGAGGAGAATGGAGGTCTACATGAAGACAGACTACGACCAATGGATGAGCGTCACAAGGGCTTACAAAATTCCAGTAGACAACTCCGGGAACATAGTAGATCCTGAAGACTGGACAAATGATATAAAGAAAAAGGCATCAATTGAAAACAAAGCCATCAATACTCTACACTGCGGACTAACACGAGAAGAACTGAACCGGGTCGGACCGCATCAAAACGCTAAGGAGCTTTGGGATAAACTGATCGAGCTGCAAGAAGGAACAAGCGACGCGAAGGTAACAAAAAGAGATTTGCTGTTAAATAAAATTTTTAATATAAAAATGCAGGAAGGAGAAACGGCAAGTCAGCTCCACGCGAGGGTCAAAGATATCCTCAACGGTCTCCACGCGATAGGCCACCAAATGGAGAACCGAGACTTAATCAGGTACGCGTTAAATGCTTTTCCACGAAACAATTTGTGGGCATCAATCGTAGATGCCTACAAAATTTCAAAAAATTTATCTAAATTAAAATTGGACGAACTCTTTTGTGAATTAGAACTTCATGAGCAAACTAACGCCGGGGTCGAGAAAGGTGTAGCTTTATTTGCAGGTTCCTCTAAAGAAAAGAAGAACAAGCCCGAATCCGAAGAAGATTCCGATCAAGACTCTGAAGACGAAGAACACCTGGTGAACCTGGTAAGGAAAATGTTCACCAGGAAAAAGAGAAGCTTCAGCAAACAGGATCTTCAGAAGATCAGTTCGCCAGCCGACTCAAGAAATGTCACATGTTTCGGATGTAACAAAAAGGGGCACTACAAGAACGAATGCCCAAGATTGAAACTTGACAAACCAAAGTCAACAAATAAGAAAGCCCTCAAAGCAACATGGGACGATTCCTCCTCAGACGAATCGGAAGGAGAAAGGCAAAAGCACCAAAGTCACCTCGCGCTGATGGCTCGCGAAGCTGAAACGGAAGACGAATCAGAGGAATCGGAAGACGGGTCCGAACCCGAATCGAGCCACGAGTCCGCACTCATTTCCGAAGAGGTATACCTAAACTTAAATCGTAAATTCTTTAAAATTATCTCGTGTTTAAATAAAAAATTAGTTAAATTGGAAAATAAAAATAAATCGCTTCTTGAGGAAAATCAAAACCTCAAGGAACAATTAAAAATTTCGAATCCAATTGAAGATCGAACACTTGAGGAGGAGAATTTATCATTAAAAAATGAAATTAATAAGTTAAAAGAATTGTTGGAAAAATTCACAACAAGATCTAAAAATTTAGATTTAATTCTAAATAACCAAAAGGCATGCTATAATAAAACCGGACTTGGATATAAGTCAAACTCAAACAAAACCTTTAAATCATTATTAACCCAACACAAAGCAACTAAACAAGCTTGGGTCCCAAAAGCATGCTTAACCACGCAAGTAGGACTTAATCAATTCTATATACCTAAAGATAAAATACATTATATAAACTTGAATAAATCAGATCAAAAACTAAAATATAAATCTAAATTAAAATCAAAATTCAAAACTCAACAAAATTTAGATTATCACCAAGTTGATTATAACTATAAAAAGAATCGACACAAACCCAAAATCTAAATTAATGGCCAATAATTCAGGGGGAGGCTCCAGAATAGCTGGCACCTCCAAAACTAACCTACCCGACAGGGTAACCCAAAACAAACTAACCCGGCAGGGTAATTAGGATTAGTTAAAGAGAGACCAAGTTTAACTTGACTCATGATACTGGTGAAGTTTTTGGATGATAGTACGTTAGGGAAGCTTGGGCATCGCATGTCTAGAAAGATATGGCTTCGATCTGGTGCATTTGGCCAAGTGGAACTGACCGAAGCTACCCTTAAACGAATCCTAACCAGTTAGACTAAGATTTAGTACTAAGTTCCGTGGATAGGACTATTCGGAAAACTTCGAAAGGTTGGTTACTTCTAATGATGTCCATGTGACTCACCAAGCTTAGAAATTTATCCGAAAAATGCCTATTTGTGGAAACCAAAACTAAGTCTGAATCTAACACACGTTAAACCAAAACTCCATAATTAAAAATCTAATTTCATCTCACAAAATCATAGGACTCCCTGATTGATAATATAGATCGGGTGAGATGAATAAGGATTAAAAATTATTTTCAAAATTTTAAACTTAAAAATTATTTTCAAAATTTTAATTTAAAAAAAAATATTATTTTCAAAATTTTAATTTTAAACTTTTTTCAAAATTTTAACTTAAAAATTATTTTCAAAATTTTTAAACTTAAAAATTATTTTCAAAATTTTAAACTTAAAAATTATTTTCAAAATTTTAACTTAAAAAAAAAATTATTCTCAAAATTTAATTTTAAACTTAAATTAATTTTAATTTTAAAACTTAAAATCAATTTCAAAATTTTAATTCTAAAACTTAAATTAATTTCAAAATTTTAATTTTAACTTAAAAATTAATTTCAAAATCTTAAACCTAAAAATTATTTTCAAAATTTTAAACTTAAAAATTATTTTCAAAATTTTAACTTAAAAATTATTTTCAAAATTTTAAACTTAAAAATTATTTTCAAAATTTTAAACTTAAAAATTATTTTCAAAATTTTAAACTTAAAAATTATTTTCAAAATTCTAAACTTAAATTAATTTCAAAATTTTAATTTTAAAACTTAAATTAATTTCAAATTTTAATTTTAAAATTAATCTCAAAATTTAATTTTAAACTTAAATTAATTTTAATTTTAAAACTTAAAATCAATTTCAAAATTTTAATTCTAAAACTTAAATTAATTTCAAAATTTTAATTTTAACTTAAAAATTAATTAATTTCAAAATTTTAATTTTAACTTAAAAATTAATTTCAAAATTTTAATTTTAACTTAAAAATTAATTTCAAAATTTTAATTTTAATTTAAAAATTAATTAATTTCAAAATTTTAATTTTAATTTAAAAATTAAGTTTAATTATTTCAAAATTTTAATTGTAACTTAAAAATTAATTTCAAAATTTTAATGTTAACTTAAAAATTAACTTCAAACTTAAATTAACTTCAAAATTAAATTTTTTTTTTAAAATAATGATTGATTAAAAATTGATAAACTGAGACTAACATAAAAATCCTACTTCTTGTAGGAAACCAAGTGGATTTTGGACAGTGGTTGCTCCAAACATATGACTGGAGATCACACCAAGTTCACTCAATTAACCTACAAAAGCCTAGGAACAGTTGCCTTTGGAAACAACGGTAAACTCAAGGTAATTGGTATAGGTAATATTGAATTAAAAATAGATTTCATAATTACAAATGTTCTACTTGTTGAAAATTTTAAATACAATCTTCTGAGCATAAGTCAATTATGTGACACTAGGTATAAGGTAAAATTTCTATCTACAGAATGTTTGATCAAACATCTAGATAATCCAACTATAAGCCTAAAAGGCTTTAGAAAAGACAATATTTATGCCATTAACTTAACCACTTCTTCAGTCAAGTGTTATTTAACACAAAAAGAAGAAACCTGGTTATGGCATAGAAGAATGTCACACACACATTTCAGAAACATAACTAAATTAAATGGTCTAGTTAGAGGCTTACCAAAATTACCTAACTTAGATTTAACGATATGTAATGCTTGTCAACAAGGCAAACAAACAAAATCTACCCACAAACCAGTTAATGAATCCCAAACCAACTCGGTCCTAGAACTTTTACACTTAGACCTATTTGACTCCCATGGGGTCAAATCAATAAATGGAAGTCTATACTGTTTAATTATAATAGATGACTATTCTAGGTTCACTTGGGTCAAATTCTTAAAAAATAAAGATGAAACCTTTGAAATTTTTACAAATTTCTGCAAACAAATTGAAAATGAAAAAGGCATAAAAATTAAAAGAATCAGAAGTGATAATGGAGGAGAATTTAAAAATCATAATTTTGATAAATTTTGCCTTGAAAATGGCTATCATCATGAATTCTCTTGCCCTAAAACTCCCCAACAAAATGGAATTGTAGAAAGGAAAAATAGAACTTTACTTGAAGCATCTAGAACTATGCTAAACGAATACAACTTACCTAAATATTTTTGGGCAGAAGCTGTTAGTACAGCCTGCTATGTACAAAACCGAACAACACTAAACAAAAAACACAATAAAACATTTTTTGAAATATTTTACAACAAACAACCTAATATAAAACACTTTAAGGTATTTGGTTGCCCAGCCTTTATCCTAAATACTAGAGAACACTTAGGCAAATTCACTTCCAAAATAGAAAATGGAATTTTTTTAGGATACTCTCTGAATAGCAGAGGCTACAGAATTTATAATAAAGTTACCTTAAGAATTGAGGAAACCACCAATGTAAAATTCAAAAAATCCAATCAAAACCTAGAACAAGCCCAACCTCAACCAGTTGACCCTGTTAATGAACATATCAATTCTGAAGGAACAAACCAAACCCAAAATCATGAAGAAGAAGAACAACTACAAGAAAGTCAACCTTCTAGAACCATAAGAGTCAACCCAAACCATCCTACTGATCAAATAATTGGTGACCCAGACCTTAGGGTCCAAACTAGGTCATCTTTCAGAAACCTAAGTCAAATCTCGTTAATCTCAAATATTGAACCCAAAACTGTAGCTGAATCCCTACTCGACCCAGACCGGGTCATAGCTATGCAAGAAGAATTAGCTCAATTTGAGCGCAATGAAGTTTGGGACCTAGTACCTCCACCTAACGATAAGAAAATAATAGAAACCAAATGGGTATTTAGAAACAAGTTAAGTGAAACTGGAGAAATTACTAGAAACAAGGCCAGGTTAGTCGCCAAAGGGTTCAGTCAAGTTGAAGGACTTGACTATGATGAAACTTATGCCCCGGTAGCTAGACTAGAGTCCATTAGAATGTTACTAAGCTATGCAGCCCATAAAGGATTCAAACTATACCAAATGGATGTCAAGTCTGCCTTTCTTTATGGATTAATAAAAGAAGAAGTTTATGTAGGTCAGCCACCTGGTTTTGAAAGCCTAGAACACCCTGATTATGTCTACAAATTAAAAAAGGCATTATATGGACTTAAACATGCACCTAGGGCATGGTATGAAAGACTAACCTCTTACTTAATCTCTAAAGGGTTCAACCAAGGTCAAGTTGACCCAACACTATTTGTGAAATCAATAAAAGAAGATATTTTTATAGCTCAAATCTATGTAGATGATATCATCTGTGGTTCGACAAACTCAAAATTTTTAAACGAATTTACAAACCTAATGGAACACGAATTCGAAATGAGTCTGGTAGGAAAATTAACTTATTTTCTAGGGTTACAAGTCAAACAAACAAATGAAGGAAATTATATTTATCAACAAAAATATACTAAGGAGTTACTTAGAAAATTTGGAATGGAAAATACTAAAGAAATAAAAACACCTATGGCCGTAAACACAATCCTAGATGATGATCCTAATGGGAAATCTGTAGACTTAAAACATTATCGGAGCGCAATAGGTAGTCTACTTTACTTAACTGCAAGCCGACCTGACATTTTATTTGTAGTTAGTATGTGTGCTCGATACCAAACCTGTGCTAAAGAATCTCATTTGACTCAAGTCAAAAGAATCTTTAGATACCTCAAGGGAACCACAAATGTAGGAATTTGGTATCCTAGAACCAACAACTTTGAATTAATAGGATATTCTGACTCAGATTATGCCGGATGCAGATTAGACCGAAAAAGCACAAGTGGTGGATGCCAACTACTTGGTCCATCCCTTGTCAGCTGGTTTAGTAGAAAGCAACATTGTGTTGCACTATCTACAACTGAGTCAGAATACATAGCTATAGGCGAATGTGTTGCACAGTTATTATGGATGATGCATACTCTAAAAGATTTCAACTTAAATATCACAAATGTAAAAGTATTAATTGACAATATAAGTTCAATTAACTTAACCAAGAATCCTGTGCATCATTCAAGAACCAAACATATTGAAATTAGGCACCACTTCATCAGGGATCATGTTACTAAAGGTGATATTGAACTCAAGTACATTGAGTCTAAATCAAATTTAGCTGACATTTTTACAAAACCACTCCCTGAAAGTGAATTTAGCAACTTACGACGACAATTAGGGATGTGCTCAATAGACTAGGAAATTTCAAAAATACTTTCAAAATTGATTTCACCAACTTATAGGCTAAACTTGTTTGTTTTCAAACTTTCCATTTTTTAGACTTTCGAAAACAGTTTTGGCCTTAGACTAGTTTTGAATCCTTAGAAAGCATGTACCCATAGGTTTAGTTCTTGAGCATCTCACCAACATCTTAGGTTTACCTTGCTTGTGTTTGATAAACATAGAAAGGGGTGAGATGCATAGGCCAACTGTCTGGACTTAAGATGCTTATTTCAGTGCATCAACATAAGTCTGGACATTAAATACAATTCAGATATTAATCAGATTAAAGTTCATCAGTCAAGTCAAACACTGACTGATCATAATTAACTTAATCTGACTAACCAAGTGAAAGCTACTATCTTCTGATAGTTAGTTAGTACCTAATTGGTTAGACAGCTGGTAAGCGTTAAGTATCAAATTCAGGGGGAGAAATAAAACTACTTTAGTTTTTCAAATTAAATTTTAAACTTAATTTTGAAAATCAAAATTTAAAAACAACTTGTTTAAAATTGTGAAAATTTTTTTTAATTCACAAACTTTTTATCCTTTTTACCTAGTCTTTGAAAACTGAACTTTTCAAGTATTTTAAACCATGGTTTTGAATCTAGTACGTTTAAACTTCAAAAAATTTGATTTCGGAAAACAAATTTTATCAAAACATTCTAAAAAGTAAAGATTCAAATTTAATTTAACCTTACTTTGAAATGTTCCTGAATCTAGTTCTTAACATTTGATTTTACTTAGTTTTGACAATTTGATTTGAAAGTTAAATTTTACAAAACTTATTTTACAAACTAAGCTTCTCAAAAACATTAGTTTTTCAAACTTGATTTTTGAAATTTGAATCTTTTACAAACTTAGTGTTGAAAAATAAATTTCAATTTGTTTGGAAAAATAGATTTTTCAAACTTAGTTTTGAAATTTTGGTTTTGAAAACTTATGTTTGAAAAACGTTTCAAAGTTGAAACTTGTTTTGAAAATTTAATCTTGAAATTTAGACCTTATACACTTATGTTTGAAAATTAAACTTAAAAGTTTTCAAATCTTTATACTCCCCCCAGTCAACTTGATTTTTTCTTGGATTTAAAAATTGTACTTTTGTCCTTGAATCCTGAACCAAACTCAGTTATTTTTCAAGATTAAGTGTTATTGTTTTAAGTAACTCTACACTATGATTGTTTACCCTTGTTTTTTGATGAATGCCAAAGGGGGAGAAGGGTTAGGTGGTTAAGTTAGCTAGACCAATCTAAAAAACACAAACTAACTTTAAAACCACACAAATGCATGGTGTTTCGTACATATGCTTTCACTAACTTAACCAGGTTGTCATTCCATCAAAAAAGGGGAGATTGTTGGTGCGGGTAGCACTAACGGTCTAACCCAGGTTTTGATGAATGACAAATAGGTTAAGTTAGTTGTGTTGTTGTCTGACACTTTGATCGAGTGTGCAGGAGAAGTCCAGACAGGTCGACGGGCTGACCAGATGTCTGGCACGAAGTCCAGCTAGGTCGACGGGCTGACCGGATAGCTGGCGAGAAGTCCAAGCGGGTCGACGGGCTGACCGGACGCTTGGCGAGAAGTCCAGCTAGGTCGACGGGCTGACCGGATAGCTGGCGAGAAGTCCAAGCGGGTCGACGGGCTGACCGGACGCTTGGCAAGAAGTCCAGACGGGTCGACGGGCTGACCGGACATCTGGCAGGTAAGTAAGGTAAGTCATTGGAGGGGAGTGACTGCGAGGACGCGTTCCTGGAAGGGAACATTAGGCGCCGATCCGCTTAGATCCATTTCGGATATCTAAGTCGAGATCGTGACTAGATTCCGTCTCGAAAAGACGATCTAAGTCCACTTGATGCTAATTTTATTACCTAGTGTATCCGTAAAATGTGCTAACAAACTGTCATAGGTTTATTTGCTCGACTAACACCGCTTTGTAGGGAACAAGTGAGGGTCCGTGCCTGAATGGCTCCGCCACCGGAGGCAAATTTTATCCCCAGGACGACGTTGACAATTGGACTATGCTGGTTGGGAGTGTTACGTCACATTCCAGGCGCCCGGAAGGGATCTAGGCGCCCGGAGCAGCATATAAAAGAAGCCCCAGGCAGGAGCTTCAATATATCAGTCTTCTGAGAACTCTGAGTCCAATCACTTTGCTGCTCTGCGCTCCAACAACGTTCACAAAGCTCCGACGACTCACTCCGGCTCTCTTTTTAATTCATTGTTTGTCGATTAGCTTTGTTTTCTTTCTTTTTCATTAGCAATATTTGTACGTAAATTGTAATTATCCGAATTTCTAGTGAATTTCCCAACGAAAGTACTCAAGGAGTACGGGCCTTCGAGTAGGAGTCGTCACAGGCTCCGAACGAAGTAAAAATCAACAGTGTTCATCTCTTTACCTCCTTACTTTTCCGCTGCGTTTTAACTCGAGATTTTCGAATCGATATTCACCCCCCTCTATCGAATTCAACGGTCTTACAAGCTTCACTCACCAGGACTTTCACCTGGCTTCACTTACCAGGATTTCCTGAATCAGGTCGACTCACCTCGGGTCAACCAGGTCAACCTTGACCAAAGATTGCACCCACAATCTCCCAAGTTTGTATTATGTCAAACATCAAAATATAACTTTTCTATTCTCGTCAAACATCAGAATAGAACTTTTCTATTCTCGTCAAACATCAAAATACAACTCGAGTCAGGTCAACTCGAGTTAGGTCAACCAGGTCAACCTTGACCTAAGGTTGCACCAACAATCTCCCCCTTTTTGATGTTTGACAAAAACCATAATCAAGTTAGGTTAACCCGATAACCTAACTTAGGTTTTCCAATGTTCTTCCTTGAACATTCTCCCCAAACTCTAATGTTCTTCCTTGAACATTCTTTGGACATTCTCACATTCTCCCCCTTTTTGACACACATCAAAAAGAGTGATTCAAGGTCAAGAGTTTCTTCCTAATGAAAGTCCCATACCTTTCATTAAAACCCTTAATTTCCCCCTTGATACTAAAGTCAACAATCAACTTAGTGATAATCCCCATATCACTAATCATGATGAGTAAAAACTCCCCCTAAAAGTCAACTCCCGCCTGACCAATAGGTAAAACTCTCCCTAAAGGTCAACTCCCCCTTGACCATTGCACCAACAATGTCTCGGAGAGTTTCAAACCTTTAGAAATCCAAAACACAAACTGTGTTTTAACTTTCAGCTGAAATTTCAGAAATTTCAGACAGAATTTGGCACGCCCGATCGGTCACCAGACCGATCAGGAGCTCCCTGGATCGGTCCAGTGACCAATCCAGCATCCCCTGGACCGATCAGGGAACCTCCTGATCGGTCACACATGTCTGATTTCTGAATTTCTTCCTCCCGAAATTCAGAAACCCCTACAAAATTACAGAAAATTCCAAAAATTATAAAATTTTGAGGATACATTCCTCATAACATATACTATCATGGAAAAATAGTTTTCTATGAAAATAACTTCCATTTTCAAATCTTGATACAAAGTTTAAAAACTTTGAAATAGTTCAAGTTTACCTCAACTTTGTATCAACTTGCTCAATGATGAATGCTATCACTAGAAAAGTTTCATCAAGGTTTTTCAAATCAATTTTGAAATGATTTTAAATCATTCAATTTAGGACCACAATCTTAGGGCTAAGTGTACATGACTTGTACACAAGCTTTCCCTATGATCCTCCATTTAGAATTAGGCTCATCTAGGTACAAGAGCTATGCACCTTGATCCTAACTCATAATCCTAATATCTCACGCACATCTAAGGTGTATCAAACACATCCAAGTCAATTTTGATGTGAGATATGGGTTTAGGTCATCTTAGGCTAAGTTTTCATGCATTTTCTAAACAACAATTTGATCTCCATATCAAATTGTGTTTTTATCCTTAAATCAAATTAATTGATCATAAATGCAAGAGATGATGACATGGCATAAAATAATATCATAAGTGGAAACATGTGCCAATGTCATGATGTCATGTCATAAAGTATGAAACTTAAATAAGGCATGACATATAACTAACCTAAGCATTATCATGACATTTCAAATGATAGTAAAATAAATATGATGTCATGATATGGCATATGGCAAACAATATATGGCAAATAACATATAAACGTATAGAAAATACCTAATTCTAGCTTTAGTTGCCATTTTTGATAATTTTGATCATTTTTCCATAAATTCTATATTCCTAAGTGTAATAGACCTAAAAACATATACTCAAGATTTTTAGATCACTATGTGCCAATTAGATTGATCCTAGAAAACTCCTCAAATGTGGTTGGCACATCCTAATCACCTTAGGAATAATTTTTAATTTCATTTTCAAGGCTTGATTACACCTTGAAAATTCCTAAAGTGCCACCTTTTGTCATGAATAGATTAACTACCTATTCAATTAAGGTTGCCACACTCTAATCCATCTAGCATGATGGAATCATGCTCTTAGGAACCCAATACCTATTTGAGCTCATTGGGTTCACTAAATATTCACTAGGGATGACTTCCCTAGCAACCCTCCTAATGACCCTCTTAGGCTTTAAAGCCTTGGCCATTTGGGACTCATCAAGATCAACTCTAGGGGTGACTCCCCTTGTGACCTTGGTGATGGTCTTCCTAGCCCTAGGTCTTGTTCCATAATCGTATGGAACATTATGATAAGTGGGCTTGACCACTTGAGACTTAGGTTTGTGACTCAAACCTCTCATGTCCTTTGGCTTTTGCTTTTGACCCTTAGGCCCTAAAGATGATTTCTCCAAATTCTTAAGGGTCTTTTCTAAAGTGTCAAGTCTTGACCTCAAGACTTGATTTTCCTTTTCTAATACCTCAAGTTTTAATTTGTCATTTTTCTTTGAGGTATTCCTAAGCATATGTCTAGTTGTTTTGGGATTCCTACCTAGGTTTTCCTTAACCTTAGATGAGTTAGTCCTAGGGTTGGCATTTCTAGTATTGTTCTTGTCTAGGCTAACATGTTTTGCACCTAAACACATGTATCGGTTTCTAAGATTATCATGCTTATCATTATTGACAATTACAATAAAATTACTAGCATGTGTCTTATAAGGATTGCAAGAATGTGCCTTAAAGGATACCTTAGGGTTTGCCTTAGCTCCCCTATAGATGTGCTTGATCTCTTGTCCTTGTGAGGTTGCCTCCCCCTCGGACATTGACTTCTGTAATGTCCCCTTCGCTTGCATTGGAAGCACACTACGTGCTCCTTGCTCTTGCATTTCGGGACTCCGGCTTCCTTGACCTTTGGTGCCGGTGGAGTCTTCCTAATCCTCTTTGGACATTTACTCTTGTAATGCCCATATTCCCTACACTCAAAGCACATTATATGTAATTTACTTGAAATTAAATCGCTTGAGTTACCTAGGGTTGAGGATGGATGTAAGCTCTCTTCTTCATCCCTTCCAGAGGTAGAAGCTTCTTCTTGCACCAATCTTGAAGAAGAACTATCCTCCTCTTCTTCCATAGATGTTGAGTAGCCCTCAACTTCTAATTCCTTACCTCCATGATGTGAGCTACTTGGCTCACTTAACTCCTCTTCATGACTTGAATTGGAGCTCTCCTCAAGGAACTTAGCCAAGTTGTTCCACAACTCCTTGGCATTGTTGTATCCACCTATCTTACACAAGATATCACTAGGTAATGAAAATTCAAGGATTTTCGTTACCTCGTCGTTGATTGTGGATTGGTGGATTTGTTCTTTCGTCCACTTCTTTTTCTTGAGAAGTTCTCCCTTTCTATCCACCGGAGGAATAAAACCTACTCGAATTTGCTAGGTTTGTCATAAGAAAATACTTCATTCTTACCTTCCAATACGTGAAGTCGTAGCACTCGTAGAAGGGTGGAATCGTGATGTCTTCTCCGAGTCGATCCATTCTCTAGCTTGTGCTCCCCCGGGTGTTAATCCGACGAAGAGCAACCTTGCTCTGATACCACTTGTTAGGACCTTCGGATGCGGCTAGAGAGGGGGGGTGTGAATAGCCGACCCCAAATTCGCGTTTCTTCCTACAATTTTAGTTAGCGCAGCGGAAATACAATGTAGAAATGAAACAAAGAATAGCAAACCTTAAACTCGACGATGTAACGAGGTTCGGAGATGAAACTCCTACTCCTCGGCGTGTCCGTAAGGTGGACGAAGCGTATCAATCCGTCGGTGGATGAGACCCTGGAACACCGGCTAATAGAAACTCCTTCTGGGTGGAGAAACCTCGCCACAAACTTCTTGCAACAGCAAGATAGGAGTACAAAGATACAGCACAATACAAAGGCAGTAAGAATGTAAAAACACAGCTTGCCTTCTCGTTGACTGGATGAAGCAGAAACTTCACGAAACACCTACAACAGCAGGAACCAGCCGAAGGAAGCTTCCACGAAGCTTCAGGAAAATGAGAGCTCAGCAAAGCTCTGATTGCAGTAAGATCAGAAAGAAAAGAGAGGCAATCCAAATCCTGTAGCCCTCGACCTGTTATATAACCTGCGAAGAAGAAGACACATAAACTAGCCGTTGTGTCGCAACGACTAGGGCCTGGACCGATCAGGCACACTCCTGATCGGTCCAGAAGTGTTCTGATCGGTCTTGGGACCGATCAGCCAACTCTCTGTGAGAGTTGGCCTCGTCTCTGATCGGTCTGTGGACCGATCAGGACTCAGGTGGATCGGTCCACAGACCGATCCCCCCTCTTTCTACTCCCGATCTTCTTCGCTTCTGATCGGTCACCAGACCGATCAGGTAATTCACAGAAACACACTGTTTGGTTACTGATCGATCACCAGACCGATCAGTCAACCAGCGTATCACTGGATCGGTCACCAGACCGATCCAGGTTTAGAGCTCCCAACCTACCAGTCATCCAAAGAATCACTGGATCGGTCTGTTGACCGATCCAACGCCTATGTGACCTCGGCCTGGTCCGAGAACGAGCTACCGAGCTCTCTCCGACTCCATCCGGTCCAGAGAACGAGCTACCGAGCCCTCTCTGACCTAGTCCGGAGAACGAGCTACCGAGCCCTCTCCAACTCTGTCTGGTCCAGAGAACGAGCTCCCGAGCCCTCTCTGACCTAGTCCGGAGAACGAGCTGCCGAGCCCTCTCCGATTTCGCATACCAAGCTTCCATACTTTGACTTTTCCCGTGCCAAGCTCCCTGCTTGGACTTTTCCGTGCCAAGTCTCCATACTTGGACATTACTCCAGATGTCTGGTCAACCTTGACCTATCTGGATTTTCCTTGCCTGGCTTCACTCACCTGGGCTTTCCAACTGCCTGGCTTCACTCACCAGGACTTTCCCTTGCCTGGCTTCACTCACCAGGTCTTTCCAACTGCCTGGCTTCACTCACCAGGACTTTCCCTTGCCTGGCTTCACTCACCAGGACTTTCACCTGGCTTCACTTACCAGGATTTCCTGAATCTGGTCGACACACCTCGGGTCAACCAGGTCAACCTTGACCAAAGATTGCACCCACAATCTCCCAAGTTTGTATTCTGTCAAACATCAGAATACAACTTTTTTATTCTCGTCAAACATCAGAATAGAACTTTTCTATTCTCGTCAAACATCAGAATAGAACTTAGAATAGAACTTTTCTATTCTCGTCAAACATCAGAATAGAACTTTTCTATTCTCGTCAAACATCAGAATAGAACTTTTCTATTCTCGTCAAACATCAAAATACAACTCGAGTCAGGTCAACTCGAGTTAAGTCAACCAGGTCAACCTTGACCTAAGATTGCACCAACAATAAATACATGCATGTCTGGTTGCATTAAGCTCGTATTAGGGATTAGTGGTTGCATTAGTGGATAATAAATACCATGCATGCAAGCATGATATTTATTGCATAATTAGTGCATAATGGATCTTAAGGGATGTTAAATAGGAGAACTCTTGTATGGAAAATCAAGTAAGTTTGAATGAAAATTTTAGTTTCTCTTTGGTGAGAGCTTCCTTCTAGTTCTTAAGCAAAAAACTAATTCTGATCTTATCAAGGCAACTTGTGGCGATCAAACCTCATGATTTATCACTCACCTTCTCATCTTGCTTGAGTGTGGTGTCAATACCCTTCCCCAAGCTAAATTTCAAGGCGATCCATTTACAAGGTTTCTTATCATTTGGTATCAGAGCCTTGGCTCCTTGATTTTCAAGTTTGTGTCTTGTTTTTCATCTTTATTCTTGCCCATCTTTGTTGATCTCTCCGTCCCTATCTGTCGTAAATTTCTGTTCACTATTTGGGTCCTCAACTCTAAAAAAAAAAAGAAAAAAAAGGTGGAAAAAAAAGAAAATTCAGAAAAAAAAAAGAAGAAAAAGAAATCATTCGAGTCATTGGTTTCTTATTGGAAAAAAAGAAATGAAAAAAAAGGAGGAAGATTTGTGAATTGAAAGGACTCAATATTCTTTCTTTGTGAAATCTGGATTCAAAGATATTCCTTTCATTGCTCTTGATCGTTGCTGAATTTCTCATTTTATCCATTTATTTCTCTTGTTCTACTTATATTTCTCTTGTTGGTTTCTTGTTCACTTGATTGTCTACTTGCTGTCTTGAGAAAGACATTGATAAGTTTCTTTCTTTAAGAACTTATAAAGGAAGCTGAGTGGGAGTGCAACCACGTGAGTAGAGTGGTGAGGTCCGTCTAACATTTCTTTCATAATTTTCCTTGTCATTTTTTTTTTTGCAAGCATGAGTGGGGAAAATCACCTCATTCCCCTAGGCAAGATCTTAATAAGCTTCAAATGGAGGCACTTACTCAACAATTTGAGAGATTGCTTCAAAGACAACTTGAAGAAATATACGAAAGGATGGACCGACTTGAAGGAGAAAAGGTTTCCAACCATAGGGGTAATTCTAATCATGAAATATCTCATCAAAGTGACCCATTCTATGATACACCAAGAGAAAGAAGGAGGCATGAAGGGGGAAGAAGACATGAGAGAGGAGGTAGAGACCATAGACGAGAAGATGATCTAGGAGGTGTGAAAGTCCAGATACCTTCCTTCCAAGGGAGGAATGATCCCGAAACATATCTTGAGTGGGAGATGAAAATAGAGAAAATCTTGTCATGCCACAATTACAATGGTGCAAAGAAAGTAAAGGTGGCTTCCCTTGAGTTCACGGATTATGCCTTAATTTGGTGGGATCAATTGCAAAAGGAGAGAAGATGTATGAAGAGCATCCTATCAACACTTGGGACGAAATGACGACTTTGATGAGAAGGAGATTTGTACCTTCCCACTATCATAGGGAATTGCACAAGAAATTGCAAAGACACACCCAAGGGAGTAGGAGTGTGGATGATTACTACAAGGAGATGGAGGTGGTTTTGATTAGAGCCAATATTGTGGAGGATAGGGAAGCCACCATGGCTCGATTTCTCCATGGCCTAAATTGAGATATTGGAGACATTGTGGAGTTACAACATTATGTGGAGCTTGACGACTTAGTGCATCAAGCAATGAAAATAGAACAACAATTAAAGAGAAAGGGCGTTATGAAGAAATCCTCTTCTCCAAACTTCTCTTCAACTTGGAAGGACAAGCCAAAGAAGGAGGGTTTTTCTTCAAATTCTAAAGAGGCAGCAAGCACTAAGAAGCCTATTCCTACTACCTCTTCTACCACTTCTAAGAGTAGGGGTATCAAGTGTTTTAGGTGTTGGGACATTCTAGCCGCAAAAACCGCTTTTCCGTTGCGGAAACCCCGAAGTCTCATGCCACTAGATCCGTGCGAAGATTAAAAGAACAAAAATTTCGTGTACATGTTTTCTAACCTAGATCTACACTAGATCTACATGTTAAGGAGTTTATACCTTTGATGCGAAACCCTTCGCTTATCCCGCTCATCCAAGGTTCACCGGATCTCAAGGGTGTCAAGTGAACACCCCTCTATATGTATTCACACGAACAAAAAGGATGGAGAAGAAACCTTAGAGTGTGCTAGCACTCATAGAGGTTTCGGCCAAGGAGGAGGAGAGGGATAAAGATGAGAGGAGGAAGAAGATGGAGTTACACAAGCACACCAAATGCACACTTATGTGGCCGACCACTTAATGGAGGAGTTTTTATCTCCATGGTATACCAAGGGTTACAACTCTTGGTTTCCCTCATGAGGTGGCACACACTCATGTAACCTTTGATGATGTGGCAGATCATCATTGGCCGACCCTATGCCAAGTCACAATGACATGGCATTTGGTCAAGTCAATGTCAAGTCAAACTTGACTCTTCATCTTCCCTCTCAAGTCAAGTCAAACATGACTTAAATTCTCCCATGGTTGATCAAATCCAACCTTTGATTCAAGTCAATTTAATTTAGTGAATCTCTATCCATTAAATTAAATTGATTAATGAGTCATAATCTAAATTAGACTCATTGGACACATGAATCAAATTGAGTCCAACTCAATTAGTCTAGTTTGGATTACTCTTAATCCAATTTGGTTCATCACATGAACCTAATCCTCTTGGTTCATCAAATGAACCTAATCTCCATCTAATTTCCCTTTGTGTGTGACCCTATAGGTTCTTGTAACGTTGGCAATGCTCCTAAAGTATTTAGAAGCATAAGTAATGAGCGGTATCTAGCAACAAATCATTACTACCCAAGTTATAAGAATATTGAGATCCAACATCACCTTGTGACTACTAATTGTGACTCTTTACAATATATGACAATGTCCTTCTATCCTTGACCTCTAGATTGATCAATTTGAGGCATAGACAGTGTCATCCTCTAATCAATCTAAATCTTCAACTCCAAGTAGACTCACTATAATGAAATGAGCTCAATATCTCATATTGACTCATTTGGGCTTGGCCATGCACTTAGTAGTCTCACTCTATCAAGCATAACGATGTCACTCCCGTTATATAGGAGGGATAGATCCCATCAACATCACTCACATCCCTACGCATAATTTGTTACATTGCCAGTAATTGTTGGATTTTTTGGGCCGCAAAAATCACTTTTTGCGTTGCGGAAACCCCAAAATTCCCATGCCACCGGATCCGTGCGAAGATTAAAATTTCATAAAAACTTTCACGTACAAGTTTTCAAAGCCTAGATCTAAAACTAGATCTACAAAGGAGAAGAGCTTTACACTTGATGTGATGCCCTTCGCTAATCCCACTCGTCCAAGGTTCGCCGGATCTCGAGAGTATCAAAGTAGATACTCCTCTATGTGTATCCACACAAGCAAGAGATGGAGAAACCAAACAAAAAGGTGTGCTAGCACCTTTGAATGGTTCGGCCAAGGTGGAGGAGAGGGAGAGAGGAGAGAGCTTGAGGAAGAAGAAGGAGGTTTCAACACAAAATGAAACTTACCCTCGAATTGATGTGGCCGGCCACATTAAGAGGGATTATAACCTCCATGGAATGCCAAGAGTCACAACTCTTGGTAACTCCCATGAGGTGGCATCCTATTTAAGCAACCATGATGATGTGGAGCATCATCATTGGCCCACTCTTTGCCAACTCACCAATGAGGTGGCAAATGGTCAAGTCAAACTCGACCCTTCATCTTCCTCTCAAGTCAAGTCAAACTTGAACACTTCTCTCCCTTGGTTGATCTAATCTAACCATTGGTTCAAGTCAATTTTAATTTAATGAATCTCTATTCATTGAATTAAATTAATTAAATGAGTCTAAGTCCAAATTAGACTCACTTAACACATGAACTAAATTGAGTTCAACTCAAATAGCTCAATTTGGATTACTCTTAATCCAATTTGGTTCATCACATGAACCTAATCCTTTAGGTTCATCAAATGAACCTAATCTCCATCTAATTGTCCTTTGTGTGACCCTATAGGTTCTTGTAACATTGACAATGCTCCTAAACCCATTTAGAAGCATAAGTAATGAGCGGTATCTAGCAACACATCATTACTACCCAAGTTAAAAAGAATGTTGAGATCCAACATCACCTTGTGACTACTAATTGTGACTCCTCACAATATATGACATTGTCCTTCTATCCTAGACATCTAGAATGATCAATATGAGGCATAGACCATGTCATCCTCTAATCGATCTAAATCTTAAACTCTAAGTAGACTCACTCAATCAAATGAGCTCAACATCTCATATTGACTCATTTGGACATGGTCATGCACTTAGTGGTCTCACTCTATTAAGAATATCGATGTCACTCCCGTTATATAGGAGGGATAGATCCCATCTACATCACTCACATCCCTCCAAATAATTTGTTACATACCCAGTAATCGCCTTTATAGTCCACCCAGTTACGGGTGACGTTTGACGAAGCCAAAGTATGCAACTCCTTATGTAGGGAACCATGGTGATTTCAGGACCAAGGACTAATAGTTATACTAATAGCCACATGAGAAAGTATATGACACTCATATAACGATCCATGATACTTTCTCGTGGCGGGTCATTCAGTATACATTCTCCAATGCATACCCATGTGTCAACTTGATATCTCCATATCAATGACTTGTGAGATCAAGTCAACGAGTTGACCTACATGCTAGTCTCATCGCATTAACACTGTCCTTGAATGCTAATACTTGACTAGGAATGATTAAGAGTAGTGTTCCCTATATCATCTCACTATCGATTCAACTAACCGATTGATATAGGTAAGAACCTTCTACGAAAGGACACTAGTATACTTAGTTATTTGGAACCAATACAAGTAAGCATAATAACCATAAACAAATGCCTTTATATATATAAGAATATGATACAACGAGTCCATACAACAATCATCAAATGATTGACTCTAGGGCTCTAACTAACAATCTCCCACTAGTACTAGTGCCAATCAGTATAGGCTCTAAGGCCCAAAGACCTAGTGTGACCATCATGCCTTCTCTGTGCCAAAGCCTTGGTCAAGGGATCTGCGATGTTAGCCTCAGTGGGTACTCTGAAAATCTTCACATTTCCGCTATCGATGATCTCTCGAATGAGATGGAGGCACCGTAGTATGTGTTTGGTCCGCTGGTGTGAGCGAGGTTCCTTGGCCTGTGCTATTGCTCCATTGTTGTCACAATAGAGCTCTATGGGATCAGCTATGCTAGGAACCACCCCAAGCTCAGTAATGAACTTGTAGATCCAAACTGCCTCCTTTGCTGCTTCTGATGCAGCAATATACTCGGCCTCTGTTGGAGAATTAGCTACTATGTCCTGCTTCGAACTCTTCCAGCTCACAACACCACCATTTATGTAAAACATGAACCCTGACTGTGATCGATAATCATCTAATCAGTTTGGAAGCTAGCATCACTGTAACCCTTTACAGCTAGCTCATCATCGCCTCCATATATCAAGAAATATTCCTTAGTCCTTCTCAAGTACTTAAGAATATTCTTGACCACTTTCTAATGACTTTCACCTGGATCTGACTAGTATCTGCTCGTCATGCTCAAAGCATATGAGACATCAGGATGAGTACATAGCATGACGCACATGATAGATCCTATGACTGAAGTATAAGGGATCTAATCCATGCGCTCTCTCTCCTCTCTAGAAGAGGGACTTTGAGTATTCGAAAGACTCATACCATGTGACATCAGCAGAAATCCCTTCTTGGAGTTCTGCATGGCAAACCGAAGTAATACCTTGTCAATGTATGTACTCTGACTTAGGCCAAGCAATCTCGTAGATCTATCTCTATAGATCTGTATGCCAAGAATGCGGGATGCTTCACCTAAGTCCTTCATTGAGAAATAAGTCCCTAGCCAAGTCTTGACAGACTGCAGCAAAGGGATGTCCTTCCCAATGAGTAGTATGTCATCCACATACAATATTTGGAAGACAACTATGTTCCCTACAACCTTCTTGTAGACAAAAGATTCATCTTCATTCTTGATGAAACCAAACTGTTTGATTGCATCATCTAATCGAAGATTCCAGCTCCGAGAAGCTTGCTTTAGTCCATAAATGGACCTATGCAGCTTGCATACTCTGCCAGTTTGTTAGTTAGAGCCCTAGAGCCAATCATTTGATGATTGTATGGACTCATTGTATCATATTCTTGTATATTAATAAAGGCATTTGTTTGGTTATTATACTTATTTGTATTAGTGCCAAATAGACTAAGTATAATAGCGTCCTTGAGTAGAAGGTTCATACCTATATCAATGGATTAGTTGAATCGATAGTGAGATGATATAGGGAACACTACTCTAAATCATTCCTAGTCGAGTATTAACATTCAGGGACAATGTTAATATAATAAGACTAGCATGTAGGTCAGCTCGATGACTTGATCTCACAAGTCATGGATATAGAGATATCAAGCTGACACATGGGTATGCATTAGAGAATGTATACTGAATGACCCGCCATGAGAAAATATCATGGATCGTTATATGAGTGTCATATACTTTCTCATGTGGCTATTAGTATGACTATTAGTCCTTTGACCTGAAGTCACCATGGATTCCTACATAAGGAGTTATGTACTTTGGTTTCGTCAAACGTCACCCGTGGACTATAAAGGCGATTACTGGGTATATAACGAATTATGCAGAGGGATGTGAGTGATGTAGATGGGATCTATCCCTCCCATATAACGGGAGCGACATCGCTATTCTTGATAGAGTGAGACCACTAAGTGCATGGCCATGCCCAAATGAGTCAACATTAGATGTTGAGCTCATTTGATCGAGTGAGTCTACTTGGAGTTCAAGATTTAGATTGATTAGAGGATGACACGGTCTATGCCTCATATTGATCAATCTAGATGTCTAGGATAGAAGGACAATGTCATATATTGTGAGGAGTCACAATTAGTAGTCACAAGGTGATGTCGGATCTCGACATTCTTGTAACTTGGGTAGTAATGATGTGTTGCTAGATACCGCTCATTACTTATGCTCCTAAATGGGTTTAGGGGCATTGCCAACGTTACAAGAACCTATAGGGTCACACACTAAGGGCAAATAGATGGAGACTAGGTTCATTTGATGAACCTAAATGATTAGGTTCATATGATGAACCAAATTGGAGTAAGAGTAATCCAAAGTAGGATAATTGAGTTGGACTCAAGTTGGTTCATGTGTTAAGTGAGTCTAATTTAGACTTAGACTCATTTAATTAATTTAATTCAATGAATAGAGATTCATTAAATTAAAATTGGCTTGAACCAATGGTTAGATTAGATCAACCAAGGGATAGAAGTGGTCAAGTTTGACTTGACTTAAGTAGGAAGATGAAGAGTCATGTTTTTGACTTGACTTTGACTTGACCAATGCCACATCATCAAGGCCTCTTCATTTGGTCAAGTTTGACTTGACCAAATGCCACCTCATGGGAGTTACCAAGAGTTGTGACTCTTGATATTCCATGGGGGTTACAAGGTTTAATGTGGCCGGCCACTTTGAGTGTAAAATGAATGTTTTATTTTTCATTCAAGGCTAATTGATCTTCATCTTCTTCCTCTTGCTCACACTTCTTCTCTCCCTCTTCTCCTTCTTGCCGAGACCTTGCTTGAGTGCTAGCACACTCTAAGGTTTCTTCTCCATCTCTTGCTTGTGTGGATACAAATAGAGAAGTGTCTACTTTGACATTTTTGAGATCCGGCGAACCAAGGACAAGCGGGATTGCGAAGGGCTTCGCTACAAAGGTATAAATGGTTTATCCTTATGTAGATCTACTGTAGATTAAAGTTTTCAAACTCGTACTCGTATTTTCGTTCGGTTTTACCTTGCACGAGATCCGTCGCTTGGGCGATTCGGGGTTTCCGCGACGTGAAAAGCGGTTTTCGCGGCCTGAAAAACCCAACAGTGGTATCAGAGCCACGTGCAAGGCTTGTACGAGTTTGTTTTTATTTTTATGAAAAATAAAACCTTCTGTTATTTTCTGTAAAAATTAGTTTTTTATGATTTTATGGGTAATTTTTCCGTAGAAGCGAAGCACAAGTGTCTCGGCACTTGTAGGCTTCGGCTACCAGAAAGATCTTTCAAAACCGGCTTCGTTTTGCCCCAAATCCATTTGGGACAGCAGGCTTGGGGGCCATTAGATCGCAAAGGAGCAACTCACGATGGTTAGATCGTGGGTAGGGGTACTCCCCCTAACCCCGCAAGGGGATTTGCTCCGCGATCGCACCCGAAATCGCTAAAAACGAACCCGTCGGGAAGATTTTTCCGAAACGGCAATGTCTCGACCCAAATCGTTTTGGGACAGCGGGTTTAGGCGCTGTTGGATCGCAAAGGAACCCTCGCGATGGTTAGATCGCGGGTAGGGGCGATGCCCCTGGGCCCCGCAAGGGGATCCGTTCCGCGATTGCGCCCGAAACCGCTAAATGGGACCGCCGGGAAATTTTATTCGTAAAATTGTAAAAATTAATTTTAAAATTATAGAAAATTATGAAAAATATATAATTTTGAATTATATATTAATTTGTGATAGTCATGGCCCAAAGCCCAATATGATTGGTTGTGTTGTAATTCATAATACGGCCTGCGTGCCGTTGTGTGTTTGCGAGTGTTGTATTATATTCGCGACCTGCGCGTCGTGCCTTATCTTATTTTCTTGTTGTAAATTAGATCTAGACTCGAATGTAACTCGAGTTTCAAATTGTAATGTACAAATTGGAGCGGTGGAGGGTCCACACGAGACGGAGTTCCGAGGCGGGCACGAGCAACACAAGGTGGTCAAAGGGAGTAGCTTGAAGAAGTTGTTGACCCTAGGTTGACCAATTGATCTTCTCATTGGCTTGAGAAGATCGTAGTAGGGCCATGACTAAATCACAAATAGATTAATTAATTGCTTGTGTATGTGATGCATATTTAATAAGTAGTTAATTAATTAGTGCCTTACGATTAGATTAGATCTAAGTCGTGCACATGATGCACCCTTGCGATTAGATTAGATCTAAGTCGTGCACAAGATGCATCCCTTCTCGATTAGATTAGATCTCAATCGACTCAACTCTAATGCCTAACTGTGCCATGATACCTATCACTACCTCGATTGTTGAATCTGCCAAAGCAGAGCAATACATATTATCTTGGTAGGATACGGAGGGACAATCTTGGTCCCGTCTATCAACGCATGGGTGAATACAAACTCAATTAGATTGAGTATTCATAGTTACTCGGTTGGATCGAGTCAACTATAGGTATTCTTCCAATAGTTGGAAAGATAGATCAATATCACATCTATATTAACTCTCGGGCGTATTAGCCAAAGCTAACTCGAGTTTTAATATAAATGCGGATATTGATTCTATAAACAAGAGTTGCATAGAGATGTAATTGGTAATCGTTACCTACCGATCATACTAATCCTTGGGCGTATTAGCCAAAGCTAACTCAAGGGTTAGTATGATGTGGATCTTGTCCCACAAGAATTATAGAATTCAGTGGGAGCATCATTTAATTAAAAGGCCTAATTAAATGATTTTTAAAGAATATGATATTTATTTCTGTAAATTTTTCTGTTGTAGATAACCATGACGTCGAACACGAATTCCTTCTCCCTGCGATCTGTCCTTGAGAAGGACAAGCTCAACGGAGCTAATTTCCTGCTGGTACAAGAACTTGAGAATAGTTCTCACCAGGAGCGTAATTCTGGAGCAGCCCATTCGGAGGCTCCTCCCGCCAATGCCCCATGCAGACAAAGATGCTTACAAGAAGCATCAAGGCGACGTATTAGATGTGTCCTGTCTAATGCTCATGACCATGAACTCGAGCTTGAAGCAACATGAGTTGATGGGCGCTTTTGATATGGTTGAGCATCTTCGCCAACTATATCGGGGACAAGCGAGGCATGAGAGATCTGTTTCAGTGCAAGATGTCAGACGGGTCTCCTGTAGGTCCTTATGTACTCAAGATGATTGGGTACATAGAGAACCTACAAAGACTGGGTTCCCACTTGGCCAAGAGTTGGCCTGATCTTGCAGTCCTTTCCAGATAGCTATAGTCAATTAGTTCTCAACTATAACATGAACGAGATTGACAAGCCACTGCCCGAGCTACTTAGTATGTTACGAATTACTGAGATTAACCTTAAGAAGGTTAAGCCCATTCTGATGGTCCAGAAGCACAAGGGCAAGGGCAAGCCCAAAGGTAAGGGAAAGTCCCAAACCAAGGGCAAAGGCAAGGCACTGAAGCCTAAAGGAGGGGTCGCCAAGGATGCTACCTGCTTCCACTGCGGTCAGATCGGGCACTGGAAGAGGAACTGCAAGGTATACTTGGAGGATCTTAAGAAGAAGCGAAGTGAGACTTCCACTTCAGGTATATATGTTATAGAAGTCAATCTATCTATTTCTACATCATGGGTATTAGATACTGGATGTGCTTCTCACATTTGTACTGATGTGCAGGCGCAGAGAAATAGCAGAGCATTGGCAAAGGGCGAGGTGGACCTACGAGTAGGCAATGGAGCACGGGTTGCTACTGTTGCTGTAGGAACTTACTATCTATCTCTGCCCTAGATTTAGATGATTGTTGTTATGTGCCTGCTCTTACTAAGAACATAGTTTCAGTTTCTTGTTTAGACAAGAAAGGATACTCTTTTATAATAAAAGACAAATGTTGTTCTGTATATTTAAAAGATATGTTCTATTGTAGTGCACCTCTAATAAACGGACTCTATATTCTAGACCTTGAGAGCCCCATCTATAACATTAGTACCAAGAGGTTCAAGTCAAATGACATGAACCAAACCTACCTCTGGCACTGTCGCTTAGGTCATATAAATGACAAGCGCTTATCCCAGCTCCATAAGGATGGTTTGCTGGACTCATTTGATTTTGAATCATATGAGATATGCGAGTCATGCCTACGAGGCAAGATGACCAAGATGCCCTTTAGTAGGCATAGCGAGAGAGCAACTGATTTGTTAGGACTCATACATAGTGATGTATGTGGCCCTTTCAATGTTCTTAGAGGGTTATAGGTACTTCATCACATTTCTTGATGATAGTAGATACGGTTATGTGTACTTGATGACATAAGTCTGAATCCTTTGAAAGTTCAAAGAATTCAAGAATGAAGTATAGAACCGACTTGGCAAGAGTATTAAGGTACTGATCAGATCGAGGTGGTGAATACTTAAGCCATGAGTTTCGTGACTACTTAGCTGAGTGTGGGATTTTATCTCAACTCACTCCTCCTGGAACACCACAGTGGAATGGTGTATCTGAAAGGAGGAATCGTACCTTATTAGATATGGTACGATCTATGATGAGTCACACAGATCTTCCGACATATCTATGGGGATATGCTCTAGACACGGCAGCTTTCATACTCAACCGAGTTCCATCAAAGGCCGTGATAAAGACACCATATAGGATATGGACTGGGAGAGATGCCCAGGTGTCTTTCATGAGGATTTGGGGTTGTGAGGCTTACGTACGACGTCAAGTCTCAGACAAATTAGGACCCAAATCCGACAAGTGCTATTTCATCGGATATCCCAAGGAAACTAAGGGATATTATTTCTACATTCCCAGTCAGCACAAGGTAGTTGTGGCAAAGACTGGGGTCTTTCTAGAAAGGGACTTTGTTTCTAGAAAGACTAGTGGGAGCGCGTTCGATCTTGAAGAAATTTAAGATGCGAACAATAGCACTCATGCCACGATGGAAATTGAACTGGAACCACAAAGTGTTGTGGATGATGATGTTCCACAAGGAGTTGAGGAACAACAACCGGTTCATGTAGACATACCTCTTCGCAGGTCTGATAGGGTACGTCGTCAGCCTGAGAGATACTCATTTCTCTTGTCTGACCCTGATGACATTGTGCTCATAGAGGATGAGCCTACCACCTATCAAGAAGCTGTGATGAGACCAGATTCTGAGAAATGGCTAGAAGCCATGAGATCCGAGATAGAATCCATGTACACCAACCAAGTATGGACATTGGTTGATCCACCTGAAGGGGTAAAACCCATTGGGTGCAAGTGGGTCTTTAAGAGAAAGACTGACATGGATGGACTTATCTATAAGGGTCGCTTGGTAGCTAAAGGTTTCAAGCAGATTCATGGTATTGACTATGATGAAACATTTTCTCCAGTGGCGATGTTTAAGTCCATTCGGATCATGCTTGCTATTGCAGCCTACCATGACTATGAGATATGGCAGATGGATGTCAAAACCGCGTTTCTGAATGGAAACTTACTCGAGGATGTGTACATGACACAACCTGAGGGTTTTGTAGATCCACAGCATACTAGTAGAGTATGCAAGCTGCATAGGTCCATTTATGGACTAAAGCAAGCTTCTCGGAGCTGGAATCTTCGATTCGATGATGCGATCAAACAGTTTGGTTTCATCAAGAACGAAGATGAGCCTTGTGTCTACAAGAAGGTTGTAGGGGACATAGTTGTCTTCCTCATATTATATGTGGATGACATATTACTCATTGAGAAGGACATCCCTATGCTTCAGTCTGTCAAGACCTGGCTAGGGAGTTGCTTCTCAATGAAGGACTTAGGTGAGGCATCCCGCATTCTAGGGATACAGATCTATAGAGATAGATCTAAGAGATTGCTTGGCCTAAGTCAGAGTACATACATTGACAAGGTACTCCTTCGGTTTGCCATGCAGAACTCCAAGAAGGGATTTCTGCCGATGTCACATGGCGTGAGTCTTTCGAAGACTCAAAGTCCCTCTTCTAGAGAGGAGAGACCGCATGGATCGATCCCTTATGCCTCGGCCATAGGATCGATCATGCACGCCATGCTATGTACTCGACTGGATGTCTCGTATGCTTTGAGCATGACGGGCAGATCCAGGTGAAAGTCACTGGATAGTGGTCAAGAATATTCTTAAGTACTTAAGAAGAACTAAAGAATATTTCTTGATATATGGAGGCAATGATGAGCTAGCTGTAAAGAGTTACAGTGATGCTAGCTTCCAGACCAACCAGGATGACTATAGATCGCAGTCGGGGTTCATATTTTGCATTAATGGTGGTGCTGTCAGCTGGAAGAGTTCAAAGCAGGATACAATAGCTGATTCTACAATGTACATTCCGCATCGAGGCGAAAGGAGGCAGTTTGGATCCGCAAGTTCATCACTGAACTTGGGGTGGTTCCTAGCATCGCTGACCCAGTTGAGCTATATTGTGACAACAATGGAGCTATAGCACAGGCGAAGGAACCTCGCTCACACCAGCGGACCAAGCACATACTACGGCGCTTCCATCTCATTCGAGAGATTATCGATAGAGGAGATGTGAAGATTTGCAGAGTACCTACAGAGGCTAACATCGCAGATCCCTTGACCAAGGCTTTGGCACAGAGGAAGCATGATGGTCACACTAGGTCATTAGGCCTTAGAGCCTATACTGATTGGCACTAGTGCTAGTGGGAGATTGTTAGTTAGAGCCCTAGAGCCAATCATTTGTGATTGTATGGACTCATTGTATCATATTCTTGTATATTAATAAAGGCATTTGTTTGGCTATTATACTTATTTGTATTAGTGCCAAATAGACTAAGTATAATAGCATCCTTGAGTAGAAGGTTCATACCTATATAAATCGATTAGTTGAATCGATAGTGAGATGATATAGGGAACACTACTCTAAATCATTCCTAGTCGAGTATTAACATTCAGGGACAATGTTAATACAATAAGACTAGCATGTAGGTCAGCTCGATGACTTGATCTCACAAGTCATGGATATAGAGATATCAAGCTGACACATGGGTATGCATTAGAGAATGTATACTGAATGACCCGCCATGAGAAAGTATCATGAATCGTTATATGAGTGTCATATACTTTCTCATGTGGCTATTAGTATGACTATTAGTCCTTTGACCTGAAGTCACCATGGATCCCTACATAAGGAGTTATGTACTTTGGTTTCGTCAAACGTCACCCGTAACAGGGTGGACTATAAAGGCGATTACTGGGTATATAACGAATTATGCAGAGTGATGTGAGTGATGTAGATGGGATCTATCCCTCCCATATGACGGGAGCGACATCGCTATTCTTGATAGAGTGAGACCACTAAGTGCATGGCCATGCCCAAATGAGTCAACATTAGATGTTGAGCTCATTTGATCGAGTGAGTCTACTTGTAGTTCAAGATTTAGATTGATTAGAGGATGACACGGTCTATGCCTCATATTGATCAATCTAGATGTCTAGGATAGAAGGACAATGTCACATGTTGTGAGGAGTCACAATTAGTAGTCACAAGGTGATGTCAGATCTCGACATTCTTGTAACTTGGGTAATAATGATGTGTTGCTAGATACCGCTCATTACTTATGCTCCTAAATGGGTTTAGGGGCATTGCCAACGTTACAAGAACCTATAGGGTCACACACTAAGGGCAAATAGATGGAGACTAGGTTCATTTGATGAACCTAAATGATTAGGTTCATATGATGAACCAAATTGGATTAAGAGTAATCCAAAGTAGGATAATTGAGTTGGACTCAAGTTGGTTCATGTGTTAAGTGAGTCTAATTTAGACTTAGACTCATTTAATTAATTTAATTCAATGAATAGAGATTCATTAAATTAAAATTGGCTTGAACCAATGGTTAGATTAGATCACCCAAGGGATAGAAGTGGTCAAGTTTGACTTGACTTAAGTAGGAAGTTGAAGAGTCATATTTTTGACTTGACTTTGACTTGACCAATGCCACATCATCAAGGCCTCTTCATTTGGTCAAGTTTGACGTGACCAAATGCCACCTCATGGGAGTTACCAAGAGTTGTGACTCTTGATATTCCATGGGGGTTACAAGGTTTAATGTGGCCGGCCACTTTGAGTGTAAAATGAATGTTTTATTTTTCATTCAAGGCTAATTGACCTTCATCTTCTTCCTCTTGCTCACACTTCTTCTCTCCCTCTTCTCCTTCTTGCCGAGACCTTGCTTGAGTGCTAGCACACTCTAAGGTTTCTTCTCCATCTCTTGCTTGTGTGGATACAAATAGAGAAGTGTCTACTTTGACATTTTTGAGATCCGGCGAACCAAGGACAAGCGGGATTGCGAAGGGCTTCGCTACAAAGGTATAAATGGTTTATCCTTATGTAGATCTACTGTAGATTAAAGTTTTCAAACTTGTACTCGTATTTTCGTTCGGTTTTACCTTGCACGAGATCCGTGGCTTGGGCGATTCGGGGTTTCCGCGACGCGAAAAGCGTTTTTCGCGGCCCGAAAAACCTAACACAGTTTACTGTGGATCTATAAAACCCTCAGGTTGTGTCATGTACACATCCTCGAGCAGGTTTCCATTCAAAAATACGATTTTGATATATATCTTCCAGATCTCATAATCGTGGTATGCTGCAATAGCAAGCATGATCCGAATGGACTTAAACATCGCTATTGGAGAAAAAGTTTCATCATAGTCAATACCATGAATTTGCTTGAAACCTTTAGCTACCAAGCGACCCTTATAAATAAGTCCTTCCATGTCAGTCTTTCTCTTAAAGACCCACTTACACCTAATGGGTTTGACCCCTTTAGGTGGATCAACCAAAGTCCATACTTGGTTAGTGTACATGGATTCCATCTCGGATCTCTTGGCCTCTAGCCATTTCTTGGAATCTGGTCTCATCACAGCTTCCTGATAGGAGGTAGGCTCATCCTTAATGAGCACAACGTCATCATGGTCAGACAAGAGAAATGAGTATCTCTCAGGCTGACGACGTACCCTATTAGATCTACGAAGAGGTAGGTCTACTTGAACTGGTTGTTGTTCCTCAAATCCTTGTGGAACAACATCATCCACAACACTTTGTGGTTCCAGTTCAACTTCCATCGAGGCTTCAGTGCTATGGTCCACATCTTGAACTTCTTCAAGATCGAACGTACTCCCACTAGTCTTTCTAGAAACAAAGTCCCTTTCTAGAAATACCCCAGTCTTAGCCACAACTATCATGTGTTGACTGGGAATGTAGAAGTAATATCCCTTTATTTCCTTGGGATATCCAATGAAATAGCACTTGTCGGATTTGGGTCCCAGTTTGTCCGAGACTTGACGTCGAACGTAAGCCTCACAACCCCAAATCCTCATAAAAGACACCTGGGCATCTCTCCCAATCCATATCTTATATGGTGTCTTTATTACAACCTTAGATGGAACTCGGTTGAGAATGAAGGTTGTTGTGTCTAGAGCATAGCCCCAAAGACACATGGGAAGATCTGTGTGACTCATCATAGACCGTACCATATCTAATAAGGTACGATTCCTCCTTTCGGATTCACCATTCCACTGTGGTTTTCTAGGTGGAGTGAGTTGGGATAGGATCCCACACTCAGCTAGATAGTCACGAAACTCATGGCTAAGGTATTCACCACCTCGATATGATCGAAGTATTTTAATACTTTTGCCAAGCTGGTTTTGTACTTCATTCTTGAATTCTTTGAACTTTTCAAAGGATTCAGATTTATGTGTCATCAAGTACACATAACCATATCTACTGAAATCATCAGTAAATATAATGAAGTACCTATAACCACCTCTAGCAGCGACATTGAAAGGGCCACATACATCACTATGTATAAGACCTAACAAGTCAATCGCTCTCACTGTGTCCACTAAAGAGAGTCTTGGTCATCTTTCCTAGAAGGCATGACTCACATATCTCATATGATTCAAAATCAAATGAGTCCAGGAAACCATCTTTATGGAGCTGGGATAAGCGTTTGTCATTTATATGACCTAAGCGACAGTGCTAGAGATAGGCTGGGTTAATGTCATTTGACTTGAACCTCTTGTTACTTATGTTATAGATAGGGTTCTCAAGATCTAGAATATAGAGTCTGTTCATCAGAGGTGCACTACAATAGAACATATCATTTAAATAAACCGAACAACATTTGTTCTTTATTATAAATGAAAAACCTTTCTTGTCCAAACAAGAAACTGAAATTATGTTCTTAGTTAAAGCAAGCACATAACAACATTCATCTAATTATAATACAATCCCAGAAGGCAGAGATAGATAATAAGTTCCTACAGCAACAGTAGCAACCCGTGCTCCATTGCCTACTCGTAGGTCCACATCGCCCTTCGTTAATGCCCTGCTATTTCTCAGTGGCTGTACATTAGTACAAATGTGAGAAGCACATCTGGTATCTAATACCCATGATGAAGAAATAGATAGATTGACTTCTATAACATAGATACCTGAAGTGGAAGTCTCACTTCTCTTCTTCTTAAGATCTTCCAGGTAGACTTTGCAGTTCCTCTTCCAGTGCCCGGTTTAACCGCAATGGAAGCAGGTAGCATCCTTGGCAACCCCTCCTTTGGGTTTTAGTGCCTTGCCTTTTCCTTTGGTTTGGGACTTTCCCTTGCCTTTGGGCTTGCCCTTGGCATTATGTTCCTGAACCATCAGAATAGAGTTGGGCTTAACCTTCTTAAGGTTGAGCTCAGCAGTTCTTAACATGCTAAGAAACTCGGGTAGTGGTTTGTCAATTTCGTTCATGTTATAATTTAGAACGAATTGACTATAGCTATCTGGCAAGGATTGCAAGATCAGGTCAATGGTTAACTCTTGGCCAAGCGGGAATCCCAACCTCTGTAGGTTTTCTATGTACCCAATCATCTTGAGTACATATGGGCCTACGGGAGTCCCATCTTGCATCTTGCACTGAAACAGTGCCTTAGAGATCTCGAATCTCTCGTGCCTCGCTTGTCCTTGATATAGTTGACGTAGATGTTCAACCATTTCATAAGCACCCATCAACTCATGTTACTTCTGAAGCTCAGAGTTCATGGTTGAGAGCATTAGACAGGACACATCTAATGCTTCATCTTGATGCTTCTTGCAAGCATCACGGTCAGCTCGCGTGGCAGTGGTAGGAGGTGCCTCCGAAATGGGCTGCTCCAGAACGTACAGTTTACGTTCTTGTGTGAGAACGATTCTCAGGTTTTTGTACCTGTCCAGGAAATTAGCTCCGTTGAGCTTGTCCTTCTCAAGGACGGAACGCAGGGAGAAAGAGTTCGTATTTGACGTCATGGTTATCTAAAACAGAAAAATGTAGAAAAATAAATATCATATTCTATTAATCATCTAATTAGGCCTTTAATTAAATGATGCTCCCACTGAATTATAGAATTCATGTGGAACAAGATCCACATCATACTATGCCTTGAGTTAGCTTTGGCTAAATCGCCCAAGACTTGGTATGATCGGTAGATAACTAATTACCAATTACATCTCTATGCAACTCTTGTTTATAGGATCAAGATCTGCATTTATATTAAAACTTGAGTTAGCTTTGGCTAATACGCCCAAGAGTTAATATAAACGTGATTTTGACCTATCTACCAACCATTGGAAAATGCCTATAGTTAAACTCGATCCAATTAAGTTAACTAGTTACTCAATCTAATTGAGTTGTACTCACCCATGCATTGATAGGCGGGACCAAGATTGTCCCTCCGTATCCTACCAAGATAATATGTGTTGCTCTGCTTTGGCAGATTTAACAACAACGTGTGATCGAGGTAGTGATAGGTATCATGGCATGGTAGACATTTTTGAGTTGACACGATTGAGATCTAATCTAATCGACGATGCATATCATATACTCGATTTAGATCTAATCTAATCGTGGAGGTGCATCATGTGCGCGATTTAGATCTAATCTAATCGTTAAGGCACTAATTAATTACTAAACTAGCATGCATCACATATACACACACAAGCAATTAATTAATATATATTATGATTAGTCATGGCCCTACAACGATCTTCTCAAGCCAATGAGAAGATCGGATGGTCAACCTAAGGTCAACAGCTTCTCAAGCTCCTTCCTTTGACCACCTTGTGTTGCTCGCACCCTCCTCGTAACTCCGTCTCAAGTGGACCTTCCACCGCCTCATTTTTGTACATTACAAAAGGTGAAACTCGAGTTACATTCGAGTCTAAACTATTTACAATAGGAATAAATAAATAGAAAGGCACGACGCGCAGGTCGCGTATCAAATATATAACACGCACAATCACATGACGGCACGTAGGTCGTATTATGAATTACAACACACAATATCCAATCAAATTGGGTCTTTTGGGCCATGACCATCACAAAATAATACATAATTCTAAATTATGTAATTTCTATAAATTTCTATAATTTTTCTTATAATTTTTACAATTTTTATGAGTAAAAATTCCCGGCGGTCCCATTTAGCGATTTTCGGGCGCAATCGCGGAACGAAGCCCCATGCGGGGTCAGGGGCAGCACCCCTATCCGCGATATAACCATCGCGAGTGTTCCTAAGTGATCCTACAATGCCTTAGTCCACTGTCCCAAAATGATTTGGGGCGAAGCCTTGCCATTTCGAAAATATTTTTCGGAAGTTGAAGCCTACAAGTGTCTAAACACTTGTGCTTTGGTTCTACGAGAAAATTACCCATAAAATCTATAAAAATCATAAAAACACAGAAACTTACAGATCTGTAGAATTTCATAAAATTCAAAATAAAACTCGTACGCGCTTCGCACGTGGCTCTGAAACCACTGTTGGGTTTTTCGGGTCGCAAAAATCGCTTTTTGCATTGCGGAAACCCCGAAATTCCCATGCCACCGGATCCGTGCGAAGATTAAAATTTCATAAAAACTTTCACGTACGAGTTTTCTAAGCCTAGATCTAAAACTAGATCTACAAAGGAGAAGAGCTTTACCCTTGATGCGATGCCCTTCGCTAATCCCGCTCGTCCAAGGTTCGCCGGATCTCGAGAGTATCAAAGTAGATACTCCTCTATGTGTATCCACACAAGCAAGAGATGGAGAAACCAAATAAAAAGGTGTGCTATCAACTTTGAATGGTTCAGCCAAGGTGGAGGAGAGGGAGAGAGGAGAGAGCTTGAGGAAAGAAGAAGGAGGTTTCAACACAAAATGAAAGTTACCCTTGAATTGATGTGGCCGGCCACATTAAGAGGGATTATAACCTCCATGGAATGTCAAGAGTCACAACTCTTGGTAACTCTCATGAGGTGGCATCCCACTTAAGAAACCATGATGATGTAGAGCATCATCATTGGCGCACTCTTTACCAACTCACCAATGAGGTGGCAAATGGTCAAGTCAAACTTGACCATTCATCTTCCTCTCAAGTCAAGTCAAACTTGACCACTTCTCTCCCATGGTTGATCAAATCTAACCATTGGTTCAAGTCAATTTTAATTTAATGAATCTCTATTCATTGAATTAAATTGACTCAATGAGTCTAAGTCCAAATTAGACTCATCTAACACATGAACCAAATTGAGTCCAACTCAATTAGCCTAATTTGGATTACTCTTAATCCAATTTGGTTCATCACATGGACCTAATCCTTTAGGTTCATCAAATGAACCTAATCTCCATCTAATTTCCCTTTGTGTGTGACCCTACAGGTTCTTATCACATTGGCAATGCTCCTAAACCCATTTAGAAGCATAAGTAATGAGCGGTATCTAGCAACACATCATTAGTACCCAAGTTATAAGAATGTTGAGATCCAACATCACCTTGTGGCTACTAATTGTGACTCTTCACAATATATGATAAGTGTGCTTCTATCCTTGACATCTAAATCGATCAATGTGAGGCATAGACCGTGTCATCCTCTAATCAATCTAAATCTTGTATCCCAAGTAGACTCACTCAATCAAATGAGCTCAACATCTCATATTGACTCATTTGGGCATGGCCATGCACTTAGTGGTCTCACTCTATCAAGAATATCGATGTCACTCCCATCATATAGGAGGGATAGATCTCATCTACATCACTCACATCCCTCCGCATAATTTGTTACATACCCAGTAATCACCTTTATAGTCCACCTAGTTACGGGTGACGTTTGACGAAGTCAAAGTATGCAACTCCTTATGTAGGGAACCATGGTGACTTCAGGTCCAAGGACTAATAGTCATACTAATAGCCACATGAGAAAGTATATGACACTCATATAATGATCCATGATACTTTCTCATGGCGGGTCATTCAGTTTACATTCTCCAATGCATACCCATGTGTCAATTTGATATCTCCATATCAATGACTTGTGAGATCAAGTCATCGAGTTGACCTACATGCTAGTCTCATCGCATTAACATTGTCCTTAAATGTTAATACTTGAGTAGGAATTATTAAGAGTAGTGTTCCCTATATCATCTCACTATCGATTCAACTAACCGATTGATATAGGTAAGAACCTTCTACTCAAGGACGCTATTATACATAGTTATTTGGCACCAATATAGGTAAGCATAATAACCATAAACAAATGCCTTTATATATATAAGAATATGATATAACGAGTCCATACAACAATCATAATATGATTGGCTCTAGGGCTCTAACTAACAGTAATCGCCTTTATAGTCCACCCAGTTACGGGTGACGTTTGACGAAGCCAAAGTATGCAACTTCTTATGTAGGGATCCATGGTGACTTCAGGTCCAATAACTAATAGTCATACTAATACCACATGAGAAAGTATATGACACTCATATAACGATCCATGATACTTTCTCATGACGGGTCATTCAGTATACATTCTCCAATGCATACCCATGTGTCAACTTGATATCTCTATTTCCATGACTTGTGAGATCAAGTCATCGAGTTGACCTACATGCTAGTCTCGTCGCATTAACATTGCCCCTGAATGTTAATACTTGACTAGGAATGATTAAGAGTAGTGTTCTCTATATCATCTTAGTATTGATTCAACCAATCGATTGATATAGATAAGAACCTTCTGCTAAAGGAAGCTATTATACTTAGTTATTTGACACCAATACAAGTAAGTATAATAACCAAAACAAAAGCCTTTATATACATAGGATTATGATACAATGAGACCATACAACAATCATCATATGATTGGCTCTAGGGCTCTAACTAACAATCTCCCACTAGCACTAGTGCCGATCAGTATAGGCTCTAAGGCCTAATGACCGAGTGTGACCATCATGCTTTCTTAGTGCCAAAGCCTTAGTCAAGGGATCAGCGACGTTAGCCTCTGTGAACTCTTCCATCTCACAACACCACCATTCCAACAAAACACTAACCCAGACTGCGATCCATAGTCATCCTGGTCAGTTTGGATGCTGGCATCACTGTAACCCTTTACAGCTAGCTCATCATCGCCTCCATATATCAAGAAATATTCTTTGGTCCTTCTTAAGTACTTAAGAATATTCTTGACCACTATCTAGTGACACTCGCCTCGATCTGACTGGTATCTGCTCATCATGCTCAAGGCATACGAAACATCAGGACGAGTACATAGCATGGCGTACATGATAGATCCTATGGCTGAAGCATAAGGGATCCTATCCATGCAGTCTCTCTCCTCTCTAGAAGAGGGACTTTGAGTCTTCGAAAGACTCACACCATGTGACATCGGCAGAAAACCTTTCTTGAAATTCTGCATGGCAAACCGTAGTAATACTTTGTCAATGTATGTACTTTGACTTAGGCCAAGCAATCTCTTAGATCTATCTCTATAGATCTTAATGCCTAGAATACAGGTTACTTCACCTAAGTCCTTCATTGAGAAATAATTCCCCAGCCATGTCTTGACAGACTGCAGCAAAGGAATGTCATTCCCAATGAGTAGTATGTCATCCACATAAAATACAAGGAAGACAACTGTGTTCTCAACAACCTTCTTGTAGACACAGGGTTCATCTTCATTCTTGATGAAACCAAACTGTTTGATTGCATCATCGAATCGAAGATTCCAGCTCCGAGAAGCTTGCTTTAGTCCATAAATGGACCTATGCAGCTTGCATACTCTGCCAGTTTGCTGTGGATCTATAAAACCCTCAGGTTGTGTCATGTACACATCCTCGAGCAGGTTTCCATTCAAAAATATGGTTTTGATATCTATCTTCCTGATCTCATAATCGCATCATCGAATCGAAGATTCCAGCTCCGAGAAGCTTGTTTAAGACCATAAATGGACTTATGCAGCTTGCATACTCTGCCAGTATGCTGTGGATCTACAAACCCTCAGGTTGTGTCATGTACACTTCCTCATGCAAGTTTCCATTCAGAAACACAGTTTTGACATCCATCTGCCAGATCTCATAATCGTGGTATGCTGTAAAAGCAGGCATGATCCGAATGGACTTAAACATCGCTACTGGAGAAAAGGTTTCATCATAGTCAATACCATGAATTTGCTTGAAACCTTTAGCTACCAAACGACCCTTATAGATAAATCCATCCATGTCAGTCTTTCTCTTAAAGACCCCCTTACACCCAATGAGTTTTACCCATCAGGTGGATCAACCAAAGTCCATACTTGGTTGGTGTACATGGATTCCATTTCGGATCTCATGGCCTCTAGCCATTTCTTAGAATCTGGTCTCATCACAGCTTCCTGATAGGAGGTAGGCTCATTCTCAATCAGCATAGCATCAACATGGTTAGACAAGAGAAATGAGTATCTCTCAGGCTGACGACATACCCTATCAGACCTGCGAAGAGGTAGGTCTACTTGAACTGGTTGTTGTTCCTCAACTCCATGTGGAACAATCTCATCATCCACAACACTTTGTGGTTCCAATTCAACTTCCATCAAGGCTTCAGTGCTATGGTCCATATCTTGAACTTCTTCAAGATTGAATGTACTCCCACTAGTTTTTCTAGAAACAAAGTCTCTTATTAGAAATACCCCAGTCTTAGCCACAACTACTTTGTGTTGACTGGGAATGTAGAAGTTATATCCTTTCGTTTCCTTGAATAACCTATAAAATAGCACTTATCGGATTTGAGTCCCAGTTTGTCCGAGACTTGACGTCGAACGTAAGCCTCATAACCCCAAATCCTTATAAAAGACACATGATCATCTCTCCCAGTCCATATCCTATATGGTGTCTTTATCATAGCCTTGGATGGAACACGATTGAGTATGAAGGCTGTTGTGTCCAGAGCATAGCCCCAAAGAGATATAGGAAGATCTGTGTGACTCATCATATACAGTACCATATCTAATAGGGCACGATTCCTCCTTTCGGATACACCATTCCACTGTGGTGTTCCAGGAAGAGTGAGTTGGGATAGAATCTCACACTCAGCTAGATAGTCACGAAACTCATGGCTAAGGTATTCACCACCTCGATCTGATCGAAGTATCTTAATACTTTTGCCAAGCTGGTTTTGTACTTCATTCTAGAATGCTTTGAACTTTTCAAAGGATTCTAACTTATGTGTCATCAAATACACATAACTATATCTACTGAAGTCATCAGTAAATGTAATGAAGTACCTATAACCACCTCTAGCAGCGACATTGAAAGGGCCACATACATCACTATGTACAAGTCCTAACAAGTCAGTCGCTCTTTCGCTGTGTCCACTAAAGGGAGTCCTGGTTATCTTGCCTAGTAGGCATGACTCGCATGTCTCATATGATTCAAAATCAAATGAGTCCAGCAAACTATCTTTATGGAGCTGGGATAAGCGTTTGTTATTTATATGACCTAAGCGACAGTGCAAGAGATAGGTTTGGTTTATTTCATTTGATTTGAACCTTTTGGTATTTATGTTATAGATGGGGTTCTCTAAGTCTAGAATATAGAGTCCGTTCATCAGAGGTGCACTATAATAGAACATATCATTTAAATAAACTGAACAACATTTGTTCTTTATTATAAATGAAAACCTTTCTTATCCAAACAAGAAACTGAAATTATGTTCTTAGTAAGAGCAGGCACATAACAACATTCATCTATTTCTAGTATAAGCCCATAGGACAGAGATAGAAAGTAAGTCCCTACAACAACAACAGCAACCCGTGCTGCATTACCAACTCGTAGGTCCACCTCGCCCTTCGTCAATGCTCTGTTATTTTCAATGCCTGCACATTAGTACAAATGTGAGAAGCACATCTGGTATCTAATACCCATGATGAAGAAATAGATAGATTGACTTCAATAACATATATACCTGAAGTAGAAGTCTCACTTCTCTTCTTCTTAAGATCTTCCAGGTAAACTTTGCAGTTCCTCTTCCAGTGCCCGGTCTGACCGCAGTGGAAGCAGGTAGCATCCTTGGCAACCCCTCCTTTAGGTTTCAGTGCCTTGCCTTTGCCCTTGGCTTGGGACTTTCCCTTACCTTTAGCCTTGCCCTTACCTTTGTGCCTTTGCACCATCAAAATAGAGTTGGGCTTAACCTTCTTAAGGTTGAGCTCAGCAGTTCTTAACATGCTTAGCAGCTCGGGCAGGGGTTTATCAATTTCGTTCATGTTGTAATTTAGAACAAATTGATTGTAACCATCCGGTAAGGATTGCAAGATCAAGTCAGTGGCCAGCTCTTGGCCAAGTGGGAATCCCAACCTCTGTAGGTTTTCTATGTACCCAATCATCTTGAGTACATATGGACCTACGGGAGTCATGTCTTGCATCTTGCACTGAAACAGTGCCTTAGAGATCTCGAATCTCTCGTGCCTAGCTTGTCCTTGATATAGTTGACGAAGATGTTCTACCATATCATAAGCACCCATCAACTCGTGTTGCTTCTGAAGCTCAGAGTTCATGGTCACGAGCATGAGATAGGACACATCTAATGCATCATCTTGATGCTTCTTATAAGCATCACGGTCAGCTCGCGTGACAGTGGCAGGAGGTGCCTCGGGAATGGGCTGCTCCAGGACGTACAGTTTTCGTTCCTGTGTGAAAACAATTCTTAGGTTCCTGTACCAGTACAGGAAGTTAGCTCCATTGAGCTTGTCCTTATCAAGGACAGAACGCAGGGAGAATGTGTTCGTGTTTGACAACATGGCAATCTACAATAGATAATCTAGAAAATAAATATCATATTCCACTAATCATTTAATTAGGCCTTTAATTAAACGATGCTCCCACTGAATTATAGAACTTTTTGTAGAATCGAGTCATGGATGTGGTCAAACCACGCTCACTAGATTGTAACCAACTAGCTATAATTCTTGTGGGACAAGATCCACATCATACTACGCCTTGAGTTAGCTTTGGCTAAATCACCCAAGACTTAGTATGATCGGTAGGTAACTAATTACCAATTACAACTCTATGCAACTCTTGTTTATAGGATCAAGATCTGCATGTATATTAAAACTTGAGTTAGCTTTGGCTAAATCACCTAAGAGTTAATATAAATGTGATTTTGACCTATCTACCAACCATTGAAACATGCCTATAGTTAAACCCGATCCAATTGAGTTTAACTAGTTTTACTCAATCTGATTGAGTTTGTACTCAACCAGGCGTTGATAGGCGGGACAAAGATTATCCCTCCGCACCATACCAAGATAATATGCGTTGCTCTGCTTTGGCAGATTCAACAACAACATGTGATCGAGGTAGTGATGGGTATCACGACATGGTAGGCATTTTGAGTTGACGCGATTAAGATCTAATCTAATCGTTGATGTGTATCATATACGCAATTTAGATCTAATCTAATTGTGGTGCATCATATACGTGATTTAGATCTAATCTAATCGTTAAGGCACTAATTAATTACTCTACTCTAGCATGCATCACATACACACACACAAACAATTAATTAAATTGTGATTAGTCATGGCCCTACTACGATCTTCTCATGCCAATGAGAAGATCAGATGGTCAACCTAGGGTCAATAGCTTCTCCAAGCTCCTACCTTTGACCGCCATGTGTTGCTCGCACCCTCCTCGTAACTTCTCCTCGAGTGGACCTTCCACAGCTCCATTTTGTACATTACAAAGATGAAACTCGAGTTACATTCGAGTCTAAACTATTTTACAATAGGAAATAAAATAGAAAGGCACGACGCGCAGGTCGCGTATCACATATACAACACGCACAATCACACAAAATGGCGCGCAGGCCATATTATGAATTACAACACATGTAACCAATCCAATTGGGGTTTTTGGGTCATGACCATCACAAATCATACATAATTCTAAATTATGTATTTTATATAAATTTCTATGATTTTATTACTGTTTTTACGATTTTATGAGTCGCAACTTCCCGGCGGTCCCGTTTAGTGATTTTCAGGTGTGATCATGGGACATTGCCCCTTGCGGGGTTAGGGGCAGCACTCCTTCTCATGAAATGAGTCTCACGAGTGTCCCACGATGATCTTACAGCACCCTAAGCCACTGTCTCAAAACATTTTGGGCGAGACCTTGCCGTTTCGGAAGGTGTTTCTCGGTAGTCGAAGCCTACAAGTGACCAAACACTTGTTGCTTCGCTTCTACGAGAAAAATACCCATAAAATACATAAAAACAGTAAATATACAGAAAATTACAAATCTATAGTTTTTCATAAAATCAAAATAAAACACGTACACGCTTCGCACGTGGCTCTGATACCACTGTTGGGACTTTCGAGCCGCAAAAACTACTTTTTGCGTTGCGGAAACCCCGAAGTCCCATGCCACTGGATCCGTGCGAAGATTAAAAGAACAAAAATTTCATGTACATGTTTTCTAACCTAGATCTACACTAGATCTACATGTTAAGGAGTTTATACCTTTGATACGAAGCCCTTCGCTTATCCCGCTCGTCCAAGGTTCGCCAGATCTCAAGGGTGTCAAGTGAACACCCCTCTATGTGTATCCACACGAACAAAAAGTATGGAGAAGAAACCTTAGAGTGTGCTAGCACTCATGGAGGTTTCGGCCAAGGAGGAGGAGGGGGAGAAAGATGAGAGGAGGAAGAAGATGGAGTTACACAAGCACACCAAATGCACACTTGAGTGGTCGGCCACTTAATGGAGTAGTTTTTATCTCCATGGTATACCAAGGGTCACAACTCTTGGTCTCCCTCATGAGGTAGTACACACTCATGTAACCTTTGATGATGTGGCACATCATCATTGGTTGGCCCTATGCCAAGTCACAATGACATGGTATTTGGTCAAGTCAAGGTCAAGTCAAACTTGACTCTTCATCTTCCCTCTCAAGTCAAGTAAAACTGACTTAAATTCTCCCATGGTTGATCAAATCCAACATTTGATTCAAGTCAATTTAATTTAGTAAATCTCTATCCATTAAATTAAATTGATTCAATGAGTTATGATCTAAATTAGACTCATTGGACACATGAATCAAATTGAGTCCAACTCAATTAGTCTAGTTTGGATTACTCTTAATCCAATTTGGTTCATCACATGAACCTAATCCTCTTGGTTCATCAAATGAACCTAATCTCCATCTAATTGCCCTTTATGTGTGACCCTATCGGTTCTTGTAACGTTGGCAATGCTCCTAAAGTATTTAGAAGCATAAGTAATGAGCGGTATCTAGCAACACATCATTACTACCCAAGTTACAAGAATGTTGAGATCCAACATCACCTTGTGACTACTAATTGTGACTCTTCACAATATATGACAATGTCCTTCTATCCTTGACATCTAGATTGATCAATTTGAGGCATAGACGGTTTCATCCTCTGATCAATCTAAATCTTGAACTCCAAGTAGACTCATTATAATCAAATGAGCTCAATATCTCATATTGACTCATTTGGGCATGGTCATGCACTTAGTAGTCTCACTCTATTAAAAATAATGATGTCACTCCCGTTATATAGGAGGGATATATCCCATCTACATCACTCACACCCCTCCGTATAATTTGTTACATACCCAGTAATCTCCTTTATAGTCCACCCAGCTACGGGTGACGTTTGACAAAGCCAAAGTATGCAACTCCTTATGTAGGGAACCATGGTGACTTCAATTCCAAGGACTAATAGTCATACTAATAGCCACATGAGAAAGTATATGACACTCATATAACGATCCATGATACTTTCTCATGGCGGGTCATTCAGTATATATTCTCCAATGCATACCCATGTGTCAACTTGATATCTCTATATCCATGACTTGTGAGATCAAGTCATCGAGTTGACCTACATGCTAGTCTCGTCGTATTAACATTGTCCCTGAATGTTAATACTTGACTAGGAATGATTAAGAGTAGTGTTCTCTATATCATCTCACTATTGATTCAACCAATCGATTGATATAGATAAGAACCTTCTACTCAAGGACGCTATTATACTTAGTTATTTAGCACCAATACAAGTAAGTATAATAACCAAAACAAATGCCTTTATATACATAGGAATATGATACAATGAGTCCATACAACAATCATCATATGATTGGCTCTAGGTCTCTAACTAACATTAGGTGTTTGGGAAAAGGTCATATTGTTGGGTTTTTTGGGTCACGAAAACCGCTTTTTCGCGTTGCGTAAACCCCGAAACCCTCGCCACCGGATCCGTGCGAAGGAAAAATAAAACAAAATACAAGTATGAGTTTCTAAAGTCTAGATCTACACTAGATAAGAGCGTTACCCTCGATACGATGCCCGTCGCTATCCCGCTAGTCCAACGGTTTGCCGGATCTCAAGATTGTCAAAGTAGACAACCCTCTAGAAGTATCCACACGAACAAAATTAGGTGGAGGGGACCAAACAAAGGTGTGCTAGCACCTAGGGTGTTCGACCAAGAGCAGAGGGAGAGCAAGAAGAGAGAGCTCTAGGAGGAAGAAGATGAGATTTACTTCACAAATGAAAACTCACAACCACATTCATGTGGCCGACGACATTAAGAGGAGTTGTAACCTCCATGTAATGCCAAGAGTCACAACTCTTGGTAACTCCCATGAGGTAGCATCCCACTTAATCAACCATGATGATGTGGAGCATCATCATTGGCCCAATCAATGCCAACTCACCAATGAGGTGGCATAAAGTCAACTCAAACTTGACTCTTCATCTTCCTCTCAAGTCAAGTCAAGCTTGACTTAATCTCTCTCATGGTTGATCTAATCCAACCATTTAATTCAAGCCAATTTAATATAATGAATCTAATTCATTTAATTAAATTGATTCAATGAGTTATAATCTAAATTAGACTCATTAAACACATGAATCAACCTGAGTCCAACTCAATTAGCCCAATTAGGATTACTCTTAATCCAATTTGATTCATCAAATGAATCTAATCCTCATGGTTCATCATATGAACCTAATCTCCATCTAATTGTCCTTAGTGTGTGACCTTATAGGTTCTTGTAACGTTGGCAATGCCCCTAAACCCATTTAGGAGCATAAGTAATGAGCGGTATCTAGCAACACATCATTACTACCCAAGTTACAAGAATGTAGAGATCCAACATCATCTTGTGACTACTAATTGTGACTCCTCACAATATATGACAAGTGTCCTTCTATCCCAGACATCTAGATTGATCAATATGAGGCATAGACCATGTCATCCTCTGACCAATCTAAATCTTGCTCTCCAAGTAGACTCACTAAATCAAATGAGCTCAATATCTCATATTGACTCATTTGGGCATGGTCATGCACTTCGTGGTCTCACTCTATCAAGAATATCGATGTCGCTCCCGTCATATAGGAGGGATAGATCCCATCTACATCACTCACATCCCTCTGCATAATTCGTTACATACCCAGTAATCGCCTTTATAGTCCACCTAGTTACGGGTGACGTTTGACGAAACCAAAGTACATAACTCCTTATGTAGGGAACCATGGTGACTTCAGGTCTAAGGACTAGTAGTCATACTAATAGCTACATGAGAAAGTATATGACACTCATATAACAATCCATGATACTTTCTCATGGCGGGTCATTCAGTATACATTCTCCAATGCATACCCATGTGTCAACTTGATATCTCTATATCCATGACTTGTGAGATCTAGTCATCGAGTTGACCTACATGCTAATCTTATTGCATTAACATTGTCCCTGAATGTTAATACTCGACTAGGAATGATTAAGAGTAGTGTTCCCTATATCATCTCACTATCGATTCAACCAATCGATTGATATAGGTAAGAACCTCTACTCAAGGATGCTATTATACTTAATTTATTTGGCACCAATACAAGTAAGTATAATAACCAAAAACAAATGCCTTTATTTATATAAGAATATGATACAACAAGTCCATAATATAATCATCAAATGATTGGCTCTAGGGCTCTAACTAACACATATTGCATCCGAATGCTCGAATAAGAAGACTATGGTGGTGAGGGATAATGGGAATATCTCTAGTTAAGAAATTTCTTCTCATTCCTCTTCCTCAAGCGATGAGGAAAATGATGGAGCAACCTATGCGCAAGATGGAGATCTCTTAGTGGTAGGAGATTATTGGGAAGCCAAGCTAAGGAACATGAGGAGGACCAAAGAGAAAATAATTTTCATACCCGCTGCCCTATGCAAGGTAAGACATGCTCTATGATCATTGATGGTGGAAGTTGTACCAAGGTGGCTAGCACTAGATTAGTCACCAAACTCAACCTTAATACTACACCACATGCAAGACCATATAAACTCCAATGGCAAAGTAATAGTGGTGAATTGCCAGTGAACCAAAAAGTGCTGATTAATTTCTCCATTAGCAAATGTGAAGATCAAATTCTATGTAATATTGTGCCTATGGAGGCAAGCCACATTCTTCTGGGAAGACCTTGCCATTTTGATAGGCGAGCTCACCATGATGGATTCTTCAACAAGTTCTCTTTTGTCCACAATTCTCGCAAAGTCACACTTGTACCATTATCACCTAGGGAGGTTTGTGAGGATCAAATAAAAATGAGAGAGAAAAGAGAAAAAGAAGAGCGAGAGCTTAAGAAAAAGAAAGAGTGTGTGAAAAAGAAAATACTTGATTTTGAGGACAAAATTCAAAAGAAAAGAGAGAATGAGGAAAAGAAAGAGAGAAAAATAGAAAATTTGTTTACAAGAGGAAGTGAGGCGAAGAAAGCTTATTTGACAAGGCAACCTATATTTCTTCTTTTGTGCAAGGAAACTTGCTTGGAATCTAATACGAACTCCTTGCCTAGTGATGTTGTTGTTATTTTGCAGGATTTTGAGGATGTATTTCCCAAGGAAGTACCTCACGGTTTGCCTCCAATGAGGGGGATTGAACACCAAATAGATCTTATTCCTGGCGCTTCTCTGCCCAATAGGCCAGCTTATAGGAGCAACCCTCAAGAAACAAAGGAGATAGAAAATCAAGTGGAGGAGTTATTGCAAAAAGGATGGGTTCGAGAAAGTTTAAGTCCTTGTGTTGTACCTGTAATTTTGGTGCCTAAAAAGAATGGATCATGGAGGATGTGCACTGACTGTAGAGCCATCAACAAAATCACAATTCAGTATAGAAATCCTATCCCTATACTTGATGATTTGCTTGATGAATTGCATGGTGCTTGCTTCTTTTCTAAAATTGATTTGAAAAGTGGGTACCATCAAATTAGGATAAGGGAAGGGGATGAATGGAAAACAGCTTTCAAAACCAAATATGGATTGTATGAATGGTTGGTAATGTCTTTTGGGTTAACTAATGCACCAAGCACTTTTATGAGGCTTATTAACCATGTCTTACGAGAATTTCTTGGAAAATTTGTGGTAGTATACTTTGATGATATTTTGGTATATTCCAAGAGTTTTGTTGAGCATATTGCACATCTCTAATCTATCTTGCATGTCCTTAGAAAGGAAAAACTATATGCTAACTTGGAAAAATGTTCTTTTTGCACTAATCATGTGGTTTTTCTTGGTTTTGTCATAACTTCTAAAGGAGTGCAGGTTGATGAAGGGAAAGTTAAGGTCATTAGAGATTGGCTAACTCCTAAAATTGTGAGTGAGGTTAGGAGCTTCCATGGGTTGGCAAGTTTCTATAGGAGGTTTGTGAAGGACTTCAACATAGTGGCAGCACCCCTAAATAAAATTGTTAAGAAAAACATGGGTTTTAGATAGGGAGAGAATTAATAAAATGCATTTCAAACACTTAAGGATAAACTCACACATGCACCCATTCTTGCTTTACCTGATTTTTTCAAATCATTTGAAATTGAATGTGATGCATCTCATGTGAGTATTGGGGCTGTTTTACTTCAAGATGTTCATCCCATTTCATATTTTAGTGAGAAACTAAGTGGCACCACTCTCAACTATTCCACTTATGATATAGAATTGTATGCACTTGTTAGAGCATTGTAAACATGGCAGCATTATCTTTTGCATAAAGAATTTGTTATTCATAGTGATCATGAATCTTTGAAGTATTTGAAAGGGAAGGGGAAGCTCAACAAAAGGCATGCCAAATGGGTCGAATTTCTTGAACAATTTCCTTATGTGATTAAGCATAAGCAAGGAAAGGTAAATGTTGTAGCAGATGCACTTTCAAGAAAGTATAACTTGTTAGCTACACTTGAAACTAAATTGCTTGGCTTTGAACATATTAAGGAATTGTATGTACATGATAATGAGTTTTCCCAATTATATGCTGCGTGTGAAAAGAAATCACAAAATGGGTTTGTTAGGCATGACAACTACTTGTTTAAGAATAATAGACTTTGTGTGCCTAGAGGATCCATGCGTAAATTGTTAGTTAGGGAAGCACATGAGGGGGGTTTAATGGGACACTTTGGGGTTCAAAAGACCTTGGAATGGCTGCTTGAACATTTTCATTGGCCACACATGAAACACGATGTGCAGAAATTTTGTGCACGGTGCATTGTGTGTAGAAAAGCAAAATCTAAGACATTACCTCATGGACTTTACATGTCTTTGCCTATTCCTAATTTTCCTTGGACTAACTTGTCTATGGATTTTATTTTAGGGCTACCACGTACTCAAAAAGGTAAGGACTCCATTTTTGTGGTAGTTGATAGATTCTCTAAGATGCCACACTTCATACCTTGCCATAAAGTGGATGATGCAACTCATGTGGTAGATTTGTTTTTCAAAGAGGTGGTAAGACTTCATGGCATTCCTAGGAGCATTGTTTCAGATCATGACACCAAATTTTTAAGCCATTTTTGGAGGAACTTATGGAACAAGCTGGGAACAAAGCATCTTTTCTCCACCACATGCCACCCACAAACTAATGGCTAGATTGAGGTGGTAAATAGGACACTTTCTGCTCTTCTTAGAGCAATTATTAAGAAGAACATTAAATCTTGGGAAGAATGTTTACCTCATGTTGAATTTGCTTATAATAGGGTAGTCCATTCTACTACTCAATTTTCTCCTTTTGAGATTGTTTATGGGTTCAATCCACTAACACCTCTTTATTTGCTTCCTTTACCTAACACTTCTTCTTTAGTTCACAAGGATGGCAAAACAAAGGCAGAATATGTGAAGAAGCTTCATGAGCAAGTTAAAGCTCAAATTGAGAAGAAAATGGAGCAATATGCAAATCGAGCCAATAAAGGGAGAAAAAGAATTGTCCTTGAACCCGGTGATTGGGTGTGGGTTCATATGAGGAAGGAACAGTTTCCTACCCAAAGGAAATCAAAGCTTCAACCAAGAGGAGATGGACCATTTCAAGTGTTGGAAATAATTATAGACAATGCTTACAAAATTGATTTGCCCGATGAGTATGATGTTAGTGCAATGTTTAATGTGGCTGATTTGAGTCCTTTTGATGTAAATGATGATGACCTAAATTCGAGGACGAATTCACCTAAGGAAGGAGGGAATGATGTGAGCTAAGAAGAGACATTGAAGAGAATTGGGGGACCCATGACGAGGTCCAAGACTAAGAGAATGAAGCAAGCTTTGGAAGGCTTAATAATGGTGCTCAAGGAAAAGGAGGATCAATGCACAATGGAGGCAACAACTAAATGGATCACATTCCTTCAAATTAGAAGTGAAATTGGACCAACATGAGGACCATTTTCGTATGCATTTTTGGGGTGTTTTTTCTAAAGTGACTTTTGATGTCCTTTGTGGGTTTTTAATGTATTTTTGAGAGTTCCTAAGCTAGTATAATAAATACCATGCATGCATGGTTGCATTAAGCTAGTATTAGGGATTAGTGGTTGCATTAGTGGATAATAAATACCATGCATGCAAGCATGATATTTATTGCATAATTAGTGCATAGTGGATCTTAAGGGATGTTAAATAGGAGAACTCTAGTATGGAAAATCAAGTAAGTTTGAATGAAAATTTTAGTTTCTCTTTGGTGAGAGCTTCCTTCTAGTTCTTAAGCAAAGAACTAATTCTGATCTTATCAAGGCAACTTGTGGCGATCAAACTCCATGACTTATCACTCACCTTCTCATCTTGCTTGAGTGTGGCGTCAATACCCTTCCCCAAGCTGAATTTCAAGGTGATCCATTTACAAGGTTCCTTATCATTTGGCGCCGTCTATGGGAAACGAACCCACAACCATGTAGTTAAAGGCGATCCATTTACAAGGTTCCTTATCATTGTGCATTAATCCTTCTTTTCCTTGAGCCCCATTATTAAGCCTTCCAAAGCTTGCTTCATTCTCTTAGTCTTGGACCTCGTCATAGGTCCCCCAATTCCCTTGAATGCCTCTTCTTGGCTCACATCAAAACATGAAGCTGATCCCTGGACATATGATGAAGCACTCCAAGATAAAGATGCAACATCTTGACAAAGTTCAATGAACTCTGAAATGGAATCTATGCATTCTAATCAGGTCTGGGAGCTTGTAGAACTACCAAATGGTGTAAAAGCCATTGGATGTAAATGGGTCTACAAAAGGAAAAGAGGAACAAACGAGAAAGTGAAACCCTTTAAAGCGAGACTTGTTGCGAAGGGGTATACTCAGAAAGAGGGAATCGATTATGAAAAAACTTTTTCGCCGATAGTTATGCTTAAGTCTATCCGGATTCTTTTATCTATTGCTGCTCATATAGATTATGAGGTTTGACAAATGGATTCAAGACAGCTTTCCTTAATGGAAGTGTTGAAGAAAATATCTATATGAAGCAACCAGAGGGATTCATTGTGAAGGACAAACAACATCTTGTATGTAAGCTCAATCAGTCCATTTATGGGCTAAAGCAAGCTTCAAGATCTTGGAACATCCGGTTTGATGAAGTGATCCAGTCTCATGGATTCATTCAGTGTCCGGATGAGTCTTGTGTATACAAGAAAAGTGACGGAAACATGGTGGTATTTATTGTACTATACATAGATAACATTTTGCTTATTGGCAACAATGCCAAAGTGTTGTTAGACGTAAGGGTATGGATGTCCAAGCAGTTTGATATGAAGGACTTGGGAGAATATGGGCATATTCGTGGGATTAAAGTAATAAGGAATCGCAAGAAAAGGATGTTGTACTTTTCCCAAGCTTCATACATCGATATCAGCCTAGCTCGTTTTAGCATGCAAAACTCCAAGAAAGGTTTTCTACCTTTTCGGCATGGAGTACCTTTATCTAAAAAGATGTGTCCTAAGACACCAAAGGAGATAGAGGAGATGAAGATAGTTCCTTATGCTTCGGCTGTAGGAAGCCTAATGTATGCGATGCTATGTACAAGACTAGATATTTGTTTTGCCGTGGTCATGGTTAGCAGATATCAAAGTAACCTACGACCGGGACATTGGACTGTCGTAAAGCATTTATTAAAGTACCTGAAAAGGACTAGAGATTATATGCTGGTTTACCAAAAAGATGATTTGCTCCTTTTGGGTTACACGGATTCCGACTTCCAATCAGATAGGGATAGTAGTAAATCAACCTCGGGGTATGTGTTTACTTTGGGAGGTGGAGCCATAGCATGGAGGAGTGTTAAGCAGAAATGCCTTTCAGACTCTACCATGGAAGCTGAGTATGTGGCAGCCTCTGAGGCAGTCAAAGAAGCTGTATGACTCAGAAACTTCTTGATGGACTTAGATATGATTCCTGGTTTGCCCAAAATTATCACAATTTACTGTGATTACAGTGGTACAGTAGTAAAATCGAAGGAACCACGAGCCCATAAGGTAAGTAAACACATTGAGCACAAGTACCACCTGATACGAGATATCATAAAACGAGGAGAGGTTATTGTTACCAAGATTACATCAGTAGATAACCTGGCCGATCCTTTCACTAAGGCCCTTTCGGGGAGAGCTTTTGATAGGCATATTGAGGGGATGAGAATCAAATGTATGGCAACATAGTCTTTTAGTATAAGTGGGAGATTGTTGGGATGTATACTATAAGCCTAACTTTTGTATGAACATCTATTTTGAAATATTTTGAAATGAGAATCACTTTGGTCAAATATTTACATTTTATATTTATATATATGTCAATGTAGTTGTTCATTTAATTTATATTGTAGATAACATGGTGTGTGGTGCTGCATAGAAGATCATGTTATCGGTCCCTTATAAATTATAAATAATAGCTCACAAACAAGATGAATTGGGACAAACCATTGGAATGGTTGTAGTATAAATTGTTATTAATCTGTCTTGACTATAAAATTACGCTAGTACATTATGTGTGTATTGAGCATAACCATTTGAGGTTGTTTGATTTGTACTGACTACATAAAAGAACAGAGCCTCTATTATTATGGATGTGCGTCCTCTTAATCCCTATAGAATAACAAGCATGTATACTTAGTATTTATATTTTTAGCATATCAATGGGTGAGATTTATTCATTAAATCAATAGGCCCGATGAGTTGGGAAATAGTACTGTTTATATGGTGTGTTGTTGATTATAGAAGGAATCTATGTCCTAATTATTTAGGCTGATGATATCCCCTTGAGGAACTCATAAGGATTATCATGTAAACCCTACAGGTGGACTTAGTTCGGCATGATAATAAAGTTGAGTGATACTACTCTTGGAATAAGATGTTAATTAATTGAGTTGTTAGTAACTCATTTAATTAACAAACATAGGATATCTTAAACACAGTGAGATTAACACACTCATGATAAGAAGGAGCTCATATTGTAATATGGGATTGGTGCAGTAGTTCAATAATAACACTTTAGTGGTATGAGTTATTATTGATGGACTTGAGTTGAGTGTTCGGGCCAAACACAGGAAGCCCAAGCCCATCAGGAGGCCTAAACCAATTCTCCTCTAGGTCCCTGTTATAGCCTCTATGTAAATCCACGCATCCACCCACTCAGGTGTTGTTTTTGGTTTTCTCTTCCTTGCTAGGGCCGACGTCTTCTCTTCCTTGCTAGGGCCGACGACTTGTCTTCCTTTCTAGGGTCGGCGACTTCTCTTCCTTGCTAGGGCTAGTGGCTCCTCTTCCTTGCTAGGGCTAGTGGCTCCTCTTCCTTGCTAGGGCCGACACCTCCTCTTGCTTTCTAGGGGTCGGCGCCTCTTGCTTAGATTCCTTAGTGGGCGGCGGCTTGGAGAAGAGGAAGAAGAGGAGAAGGCACCCCATTCTAGGGCTTCTCTTGGTTGTCGGCGGTTTGGAGAAAAGAAGGGAAGAGTGTTTGTTATCTTGGTAGATCGTCACCCACACGACGTCCAAGAAGAGGAGAGGAATACAACAGAAGATCAAGAGGTCTTTAACTACAAAGGAAAGGTACAACTAGTTCTTTGATTCTGCTGCGTAATTAGTTTAGTTTTCTTTGTATTGATTTTGAATACCAACATAAGAGGCCAGTGATCTTGTACTTCGATCAAGGTGTGCTTTGATCCATCAAGAACTTGCTTGATTGATCAAACACATGTCTGATCGAACATGCGGGTTGTTAGGAAAAGTTCTGTACTTGTACAATTTTTGTACAGGGAAATTGAAACAGAACGGAATTCCAGCACCTTCAAACATAACCATGGCTACCATACAACAAGCATCTAACAAGTCCTGAGTATCTCAAATTGCTACCACAAATAGATTCAACATGGTCAGTTAGGATATATAACTAGACATTGTCCATAGGAGAACACTCTACCACGGATGGTCTCGTGGATAGACAGGATAAGGTAGCTGTCTGGCTCCCCAGCTATTGACTGTAGGAGAACGCTCTACCACGGATCGACCCGTGGGTAGTCAGGGTATGTAAGAAGTCACTGTCTGTGGGAGAACGCTTTACCAGGGATGGTCCTATAGGCAGATTGGATAATAAACAACCACTATTTGTGGGAGAACACTCTACCACAGATAGTCTCATGGGCAGACAGGATATCTAAGTATACAAAACATCAATGATAAGTAATCAGTAACAATCGCATTCAAGAATGAATTCTGCTTGCTACACTTTGGTATGGTCTCACTATCATATATCAAGTATAACAACAGTTATTGACAACCCTCTTTCAACCACGAATGGGAGACAATGGTTGACACCGAGTACAATAATGTATTGATAGAAGGGTCTAATCTTACTAGCATTTAGGCATGAGCCTAAATAACAAACAAGGCCTCTAAGATACTCGATATCCTACACTACAGTATGACCCTACTAATGTATAAGCCTAAGCCGAAATTCGAATAAGGATAAGGTAAGATACTCGATATCCTACACTACGGTGTAATCCTACTCATACTCAAGCATGACTAAATGTTAAACAGGTATCTTAGCTCAATATTCTACATCATTGCTATGGTATAGCATCACTAGCATGATAGTCCAAGCATAAATGGTCACAAATACCATGGATAATAATAAGATTGCATGAATCTCAAAATAGACTAAAATATAAGGTCAAGCAATGAAAGGTCCAACTCAGAAAGTAACATAGGGTGAACATCATGGTAAAATATTACACAATGAATACAGATAACATGATCATGCACTAAGGTCAATGAACTATGAAAGCAAGGAAAGAATGTACCCACCTTTATCGTAGATTGTTCAAATTGTCTTCAAGTCCGTGAGATCAAATCAAGCTCAAATCCTCTTCTTACTTCGGTTTCTTCTCTGACGGCATCGGTTGCTCGATGGATAGAGGCTTGTGAGTCACGAATAGTGGCCAGCAGCGATAATCGCAGGGCTGGAGCTACCTACAGAGGCTTAGGTGGGGCGACCGGCGCACAAGAAGGTGGCGGCTGGGGTGAAGGCTATAAGAATTGTCGACGCGGCGGAAGCAAGGCGCTCTTATTTGCATGGGAAGAGAGTTGTTCCAGTGGTTGGGTGCACAACAACTATTGCAGACAGGATGACGATCATCGACACTTGGAGACGGCATCAGGGTAAAAGATGAACGTAGATCCCAGTGTCGTTTGTTGCGTGGGCAGCGGCGATCTGTAGCCATTGTCGTTGGCGAGGGGCTCGTGGACCAGTAATGGCCAACGATGTCCTCAGGGTAGGAAGTGAACGTGGCTCCGACGTTACCTATTGCATGGACTGAGGCTGTGCCAACGATCAGCGATGGGTGGTGTGGTCGATCGCTCATGCTGCCGACTCGTGTCGTAGGTGTGCAGAGGGGAAAACAACGGAGAATGAAAAAAAGAAATCAAACCTAGGGTTTTAATAAAACTCCTTTTGGTTTAATAGACTCCTAAATAAAGTATTTCCAAACAAGCTTTCCATTAACACGTTTACCCCCATAAAAATAAAAATCACTCATTTAAAATCTAGAAAAATTTCATTAAATTCTATAAATTCATATAAACTTATTTCTTGATTAATCATCCATTTTTATAATATTATTTTTCTAAATAAATCTAATTATCTCAAATTATAACCATTTTAATTCTTGTATATTTTTAGTGTATTACAATGTTGGTCATTTATAATTAACCATTAATTACAAATAGATTATGAGTGACACCTAGTAGTACATCATAATCTCCAATTGACCAAAAAATCAATGGTTTGAAAACCTAACACTTAGGGCTTTTCTAAGAGAGTTGTATTATTTTTCTATCCTCTCTAGATCTATTTATAGATCTCCTAATGGGTTTGATTAACGAATCCAAACGCGTTACCGTTAAACCCACATTCCAAACCAATAGTCTTAAGTTTGGTTCAAAATCAAACCATCTTGGTTCAAAAACCAAATCACTTTGTTCAATAACTAAACCTCCTTTAATTAAAATCAAACCAATTTAGTTTATAATTAACTAAAGAGAGTCCAACTTGTCTTCAAAATATGTGGCTCATCCGTGCTTCCGTTAGGATAAAATATCTTCCATATTTGCCCTTCGTCTGGTCCAACCAGACTCAATCTTTCTCAATCTGCTAATCCAATTCTCAAACTTATTTTAAGTCTTTCGGATAAACTCATAGTGTGTGTGACCCAATAAGTGTCCGATTATGTTAGTTATTTATAATTAACCATTAATTATGAATAAATCATGAGTGACACCTAGTAATACATTATGATCTCTAATTGACCAGAAAACCAACAGTTGATCTCAAAACCACTTCTGAACCCTTCAGTAACTACGGTGAGTTGTGCCTCATTCCTTTCATTCATCTTATGCCCACTTGGTTCAAGACATGATCTATGTATCAGTCTCCACTAGGTTGACTATGTCAAACCTAGACCAAGTCATACTTCCTTATCTTGTGTATTCAAATTACTCAAACATGTATCTAAAAGTATCATATGACAAGTATGTTTTGACCAAAGACTTTGAATAATAATCCTTACAAGGGATCATAATGCATATATCTCCTTTTGTAAGGAGTGGTGAATCCTTTGTAGGCTATCCAAACACCTTCTAACACTTTGACATATACCTAATTTGTTGGGGAGCCCGATGCGGATGTGTGCTAAAACATGTTTCATAAACATGTACAACGAAAAGTAAAAATTAATAATAAACTATTTTATTACGACACACACCACACACATATGAGGATACATCCATGTTAACATGATCATAAAATAAAATTTGCAAAAAATAAATTTACTCTAGTTATACCTAACAGATGATGTGAAGTGAAAGGGCATCAACCATTCAATGCTCTCGAGCCTCACTTCTATTCATATCATTGCCGAGAGATCGTCAAGATTGCTTCACAAAGCCATGAGTCATGCCTTCATCTTCAGTACTAGTCGATGATCAGAAACAAAGCGATCTAAGAGAGTGATCAAAGCTAGATTCATGTCCTACATCCGAAGCAACCCAATGACACAAATCAAGCAAGAGGAACAACCGAAAGGGGCTATTGTTCCGGTGGCATAGTAGGTTTATACCTGTTGTTCGTGTTAGAGTGTATACTAAAAGCCTAGCTTTTGTAAACATTTATTTTTGAAATAAAAGAATCACATTTGGTCAATATCTACATTTATTTGTTAAATGTAATTGTTCAATTAATTTATATAGTAGATAACATAGAGTGTGGTGTCACACTCAGAAAATCATGTTGTCGGTTCTTTATAAATTATAAATACTTGCTTGCGACTAAGATGGAAAGGAACAAACCATTAGAATAGTTGTAGTGTAATTAAGTATTAGTTTATCTTGACTAATATATTACACTGGTACACTCTAAGTGTATTGAGTAGGACCATTTTAGGTAAGCTATTTTTATACTGACTTAATAAAAGAACTAGACCTTAGTTATTATGGAAGTGTGTGCTCTTAATCCAAATAGAATAACAAGCACATATATTTAATATTTATTTCTTTGACTTATCAAAGGTGAGGTTCAGCTCGATAAATCAATATGCCCGATAAGTTGGGAAATGATATTACTTATAGTGTGTATTGTTGATTATAGAAGGAATCTGTGTCCTAGTTATCTAGGTTGAGAATGTCCCCAAGAGTAGCTCATAAGGATTGCCATGTTAAACTCTGCAGGTGGACTTAGTCCGACATGACAATGAAGTTGAGTGGTACTACTCTTGGAGCTAGATATTAATTAAGTGAGTTGCCAGTAACTTAATTAATTAGTGGGCATTCATTATCTTAAACACAGGGAGACTAACACACTCATGATAAGAAGGAGTCCATAATGTAATTTCAGATTGGTGCGGTAGTGCAATAATAACTCCCTAGTGGAATGAGTTATTATCGATGAACTTGAGTTGTGTGTTTGGGGCGAACACGGGATACTCAAGCTCATTGGAAGGCCAAAACCAATTTCTCCTCTAGGTCCCTGTCGTAGCCTCATTATAGCCTCAAGTCCATCCAAATGTAAGGCTCTTCTTGGTGTACAAGAAGGGGGTCGGTCCATTGCTTGGTGACAAAGCAATGGTCGACCACATCCTCTTCTATAGGGGCTGGCCCTATTGCTTGGTGACCAAGCTAGTAGGGGCCGGCCACAATAATTTAAACAAGGAGGGTTGTTTTGAATTTTTAAAATCTTCTCTTTGTAGAAAACTATAAGTTTTAAAAGAGAGATTTTAATTTTTAAAACTTTCCTTATTTGAATTAGGCCACATGTTTTAATAGCGTGTTTTAAAAGTATTAAAACTTTCCTTTTTAACCATCCTCATGGTTTTAGAAAAAAGGAAGAGAAGTTTTAAAAATTAAAATTTTCTATTCATGTTAAAAAAAAGGAAATTTTTGAAGAGAAATTTTAAATTTTAAAACATGGTTTTAATTTTTAAAGTTTTCCTTTTTAACATCCACTTTAGGAAAGAGAGCTTGTAAAATTTTATAAGAGAATTTCTTCTTGTAAAATTTTATTAAAAAATATATTTCCTTCCTCTTATGGGGGTTGGCCACCCTTGCTTGGTGCGCAAGTAAGGTAGCCGACCAAATTGAAAAAATAAAATCATCAATTTATTTTTGGTGATTGATTCAATCAAGAGGAAAGAAAAGGAAAAATTAAAAGGGAAATGAAAAAATTAGAGGAAGATTTTAATTTTTGTAAAAATTATTCCCTTATTTACCTTGGGCAACTAATATAAAAGAAGGGGTGGTTGTGGTACTACAAGAAAAGAAGGAGGATCTCTTGGTGGCCGACCCTCTTTCTTCTCCCTTTCTCTTTGCTCTCTTCTCCTTGGTGGTTGTGGTACTACAAGAAAAAAGCCTTACAACAACGGTTTTTCACCGTTGTCGTAGCCCCTTTCGGACTGTAGTTAAAGGCTGTGTTGTTAAAGGGGGTACTCAAAGACAACGGTTTTTAACCGTTGTCTTTGAAGATAAAGACAACAATTTTTACAACGGTGAAAAACTGTTGTCTTTTCCTTCAAAGACAACAGTTTTTCACCGTTGTCTTTGAGCGTCTACTTTAATAACAAGGTCTTCAACAACAGTTTTAAACTATTTACGACAACAGTGAAAAACCGTTGTCTTTTTTTGATAAAAAATAAAAAAATATTAAAATTTATTATACAATTTTCTAGTATTATAAATCATTCAAAATACTAAATTTGTAAATAAAATTTAACATATAATTTTCTAACATTCGAAAATAATATTTACAACATTCCGAAGAAATTTCAAAAGGAGCCAACAAAATGACAACGACACTATTAAAACAAAGGTAGAACAACACAACATCCTAATCCTAGAAGAGTAACACAACATCCTAATCTTGATATCCAGTTTTGAAGAGTTGGATCATTTGAACTACTTTTACCATGTACAACACTAGAAGAGTAACAAAACACTGCTTCTTAATTCTCCTAATCCTTCATCTTCTTCATCCTTGCCATGTTTGCATCGTACTTGGATCGAAGTGGACCAAGTAGATAAAGAAAGAAGATAAACTAAATGCTTTCATCTTCTTCATCCTTTCTTCTTAATTCTCCTAATCCTTCATCTTCTTCATCCTTGCTTCTTAATTCTCCTAATCCTTCAAACTCCACCTGTAAGAAGAAGATAAAGAAATGTCACTTGATCTAAACTAAATGCCTATGAATAATAAAAATGCATTTTCCTGTTTAATAAAGGATGTGATAGCTTGTTTCAACTAATGCATTTGTTTCACCATATCCTATATCAATGAACAAGCTAATGCTTTTGTTTCAACTATTTCTTGAGCAACTAAATTGTATTGCTGAATGCATTGTGCCTATTAGTACACTCAAGTAAGACTGTGACTTAACTTAATAAATTGAAATTATGTTAAATTATATATCTGAAATAGTCATGATAAAGGAAAATTGTAAATAATATTGTGACAGAGGCTATCTGGAACAATCTTGTAAGAATAAAAGGTTATCTTTAGGATCATTACTAACTGAAACAACTTGAGAGCAAAGCATTGAAAATGGACCTTTGATTTCACTGTTGCATTGGTATGGAATAACACCATATGTACACTTAATAAGTGAAATTTGTAGCATTGAACTGTACCGTCAAAAATCCTCCAATGGACAAACTACAAGTATGTTAAACTATCTCTCTAAATAATTACACTGGGAGCAAAGCATGGCTAAATACATCATCAATTAGGAACAAACTACTAAGAATAAAGAAAGGAAGAATGTAGATGAACTGAAACAACTACTGGCTAAATACCTAAGTGGATCTTCAAAAGTATAGTTATATTGCAAAATTGTTTAAGCGTGGCTCTTGAGTATGCAATATCAAACAGTATAAAGGAATCCAAAAGAAGAATGCATGTGCACAAATGTTAGGAAGGTGAATCCAATGGTCAATTGCATTTTATGGACCTGAAGAATTTTAACTTTTTTACGCAGATCATCAACTAATCTTGTGGTTGGTCTTTCTTGAAGTTCTCTTCTTATCTCCAAAAGAGCACTATCCTGCAAGAAAATAGAGATATAGAGATTAGGAACTGTAAGCATTGCTATTTTATCAAATCTAATTGTGTTAATAAAGGATGTGATAGCTTTAAACATGTCCAAGATCATATTGTTGTGCCGAGAAATTGTGATAAAATTTTAATTGAACTATAATTGTTGGTCATCTCAAATGCCAAAATATTGCAACTTATACTTCATATCAGTTATCGTATAAAAAATTAGGTATAAACAAAGAACTGAAACCTTTTCATTGATTAGTGCATTCAACTTCTTTATTTCATTCAAATGCTGCTCCCTCCCCTTTAATAATGTGGATTCCATGTTATGAAGCTCCATATTCAACTCAGAGATTATTTTCTCCTTTGCATTCAAGGAGCTCTCCAACATAATGTTCATCTCCACATCACTACAATAGATGCATTAAAAAAAAAGAATTGAATAATAACCAGGGAAAAATGACAACATCTAATAAAAATTTGCTTTAAACAAAAAAATTAATTTCATCAATTATGAAATGGGTGCAACAGTTGCAAACGTCAAGGAATTTAATTTACGCTAATTGGAAAAAAATGAATTGAGCAAAATGTTTTTAACATACCAATCAAAAGTTGTATAGATCAAGATCTATGCATAAAAGGTATTACAAAATACAGGAATGAAATATAAAAAAACTAAAGATCAAAGATCAGTCTAGCCCTAGGTAGGCTTAACATCTAGGCATGCAAATTACTATGTAGCTTGAACATTAATATAATGAAACATTGAAAATGCTTCAATGATCACTTGAACTCAACCAAATAGCCTAGGACTTATCAATCAGATAGTTACAACTTTCAATTGTTGTCTTTGTACCGATTGGTGAAGAAATATTTGTCTATTTTGTAAGAAATAGAGTATAAAATATTTTCTTGTCTTCATTGGTTTCGTCTGTTGATTGCATCTGGGAACGGAAAGTCCCTGCACAAAAAGTAACAGTAAAATATTATAAAGTAACTTGGCAGAAAAATAAAAAATAAATAAGTGATACAGAGAATATAGGAATAATAATACAGAGAATATAAGAAATACAAATAAACTGAAAATCTCTGTAGACAAGCATAATTGCAACATATTCTGTCGTGTTGTATATATATTTACCAAATGCATTTTCCTTCCACATGATTGAACTCTAAAAATAATTCAGAAAGTACCCTAATAATAAGACTGACAACAGAAAACACCCCAAACATAAAAATTTAGTTTTATTTGCAATTATGACAGATAATCATGTAACTAGCTTCAGTATTCCCACAAAAAAAAGATATGTAACATAACAATATACTGATACAAAGAAAACTAAAGGGATGACCATTAAAGGAAAGAATACCTTAAATAAAATGAATTCAGAAAGTTCCCATAGGCTCTGGATTAATCCTTTAAGTTTACTTTGATCATGAGCTAAAACATTGCAGTGAATAGATTTAAATCGAAGTAGGTAAAATTCCCATTTTGGCAGCCTGTATACCTCACGAAACCCATCTGCAATTTCACACTAGAGGTTGAAATCGAGCTCTTAAAAATCTTTAAACTTGATATACCGAAAGCTGGAATAGAGCAGGAGGCTATACTCACCAGAAAAATCCAAATTGATGCTGGAAATCATTGAAAAAGGGATGAGTAGATTCAAAACTCTACTAAGCTTGAACACCAACATCTCACGACTGGAAGCCCTAAGAATCGACCTGAAATTAGTCAAAAAATTGAAGATTTTGTGACTAAAAATTTACGCAGAAATAGGTCACAAAAAGGACTCTATTTGGGCAGAAACAAGCATAAAAAATATGTAAGGAACAAAACCCCTCAAATGATTTGAAAATGAGGGAGGCGAAGGGTGTCAGTGACAGTTGCGAGTACGCGGAGAAGAAGTTTGTCCAAGAGCAGCAGAGATCTCTTCCTCCATCGCAGGTTCATTTTCATTAGGGTTTGTGTTTGATCACTGAGTCGCATGTTGAAGAGTGCATGATAGAGAGGCCTTTTAGTTGAGGCGGCAGCGACGCATATGGCAGAAGCGAACCTGAGGCCCATCTAGGATGGAAGGTAGTGGAGCATCTAGGGTTTTTGATGAGAAGATGCAGGAGGAAGAAGTAGAGGACACTTACTGTTAGTGGATTTCATGTCGGAGGTCTTGCCGGTGAGGGTGTCCTTAATGGACTCGTGAACTGCTGCTGCTCCTGCGATGCTCCGGTGAGCGAGTGATTGTGAGAAAAGAGAAAAGAGGGACGGATTGAGAAGATAAAAGGGTGGAATGCGGCGGCAAAAAACTTTCGGGGAGAGGGAAAGAAAAAAAGCGGGGCAAAAATTGGCGAAGGGGAAAAAACGGCGAAGGAAAAAAACACTAGTATTCAACATCACTTAAGAGACAACGACTTTTAAAAACTGTTGTCGTAATCCCAAAAAAAGCACACATAGACAACAGTTTTCAAAAACTGTTGTTGTAGCATTTAAAAACTGTTGTCGTAGTCTTAAAAAAACATAAATAGACAACGGTTTTTAAAAACCGTTGTCATAGGCAAAAAAAATTCCTAAAAGACAACGGTTTTGGTTAAAACCGTTGTTAAAAGGCAAAAAGACAATGGTTTGGTATAAAACTGTTGTCGTTTGAGTGTTGTTGAATGACATTTTTCTTGTAGGTGGCCGAATTTTAGAGGAAGAGGAAGAACGCTTTTGGGTGGTGTTCATCTTAGAGGATCGTCACCCACACGACGTCCAAGGCGAAGCGAGGAATACGGCAGAAGATCTCGAGGTCATTAGCATACAAAGAGAAGGTATAATTAGCAATTGTTTTCCACATCATGCTAGTTATTTTTCTTTGTTAGAATTCCAAACACAAGAGGCATTAGATCTAGTTTTTCGAATTAGTTTTTCGAGTTTGTGTTTTCTTCTTTTTCAAATTTGTGATTCGATTGTTCTTTTTGGTTAACCTATAGTTATTTAAGGAAATTAAATATTATCTTTCCTTAAAAGGCTTTGTCTAGGCGGTGGTGGTTGCTCCCATATCCAAGAAGGCCATGTGCCTCGCCATGCAATCCTGGAAGCCAATTTTGGAAATTAATATTTAATGGAATTAATAACATAGGTGGATTTGAATCAATAGTGTTAAGTTCTGCTTGCGATTCAAATCTAAACCATTAAGAACAAATAAGTTAAATTTGGAATCAATGATGTTAAGTTCCATCTGCGATTCCTAATTTAACTTCTAAAGAACACAATAGGTTATTTAAGGAATGTTTCGACACTTGTACAAAATTTGTGTATAGTGGAACTGGTACGTGGATCGTATCTTTACGTCTGCGGATCGTATCTTTACGAGGCGTGGTGCTATTGATGGACCAGAGGCGTAGCGGAATAAGAAGCAAGATAGATGCGACAACTCGACCCGATGGCGGTGGCTAAAGATGGCAGCAGTTAGGGTTGGAGCATACTGAAGACAGTGATGGAAAATGCCATAATAGTTGGAAAATTAATTTTCAAATTTATTGCTTTTATTTACTGTGATGTTTATATGCATGTGATGTATGCTAGCATAGGTTAAAATCCTCATTTTAAATAACTTAGTGGGAGAGGGATTTTAAATAAATCTCATGGTCTCCATTACTGGTTTGTAAGTGATGCAACGAGCTTGCGTGTTGGCTCTGAGTGCCTCCCTCCACAATGAATGGGTTTGTTGCAGATCACTAGATCAAACTTCCTTTATGGATGGTTATAGGAAATTATTTAGGAGCGTGTGATATTCTCCAACTGAAGGGGCACAATCCTATTTAATGGACTTAGTATCAAGTAATGGTATACACTTAGACGCATTCAATAGTATCCTCCCCAACGGAGTCACTGCTATTGTTTTGTGTGGTCAAAGAAAAACCAACTATTAATTTTATTTGTCATAAAGTAAGGATGACAAGATAATAAAATTAATGAGTTACACCCTCCTTTTACAAATGTTGAATTTGTATACGTCCACACTAATGTGGCATGCAATACTCACGGTGATTTGAGGTGTTGGTTAATTTAAAATAGTATTATTTGAGGAATCAATATTATTCTAAATTCAGAGTCTTGACCAAAGTTTATTTTGTGATTCTTAGGATGACTTTCAACCCACTGGCCATTATACTGAAAGAGAACAAACTTACTGGTCCCAACTATATATATTGGAAAAGGAACCTGGACATTGTTCTTACTGCCGAGAGCTATAAGTTTGTACTAACTGAGACTTGCCCTGATGCACCTAACGGTTGTTGGTTTTTTCGGGCCGTGAAAACCGTTTTTTCACGTCACGGAAACCCCGAAACCCCCTCCACATAGATCCATGCGAAGAAAATTGAAAAACAAAATACGAGTACGAGTTTACAAACTCTAGATCTATACTAGATAAGAGCGTTACCCTCGATACGATGCCCTTCGCTATCCCGCTAGTCCAACGGTTTGCCAGATCTCGAGATTGTCAAAGTAGACAACTCTCTAGAAGTATCCACACAACACAAGAAGGAGATCACCAAACTAAAGTGTGCTAGCACCTTAGTAGGATTTGGCAAGATGAGGAGAGGAAGAGCAAGAAGAGAGAGCACTAGGAGGAAGAAGATGTGAATGAATACAATTGAATGAAAAATTCATTCTTTCCCATCAAAAGCGGCCGACCACATTCATGGAGTTGTAACCCCCATTTTTGCATTAAGTGTGGCCATTAAAGAGATTTGTAACCTCCATGAGGTGGGACACACATGTGCTAAACATGATGATGTGGCACCTCATCATTGGCCACTTAATGCCAAGTCACAAATGATGTGGCATAAAGTCAAGTCAAACTTGACTCTTCCTCTTCCTCTCAAGTCAAGTCAAACTTGACTTAATCTCTCTCATGGTTGATCTAATCCAACAATTTAATTCAAGCTAATTTAATATAATGAATCTAATTCATTTAATTAAATTGATTCAATGAGTCATAATCTAAATTAGACTCATTGAACACATGAATCAACTTGAGTCCAACTCAAGTAGCCCAATTAGGATTACTCTTAATCTAATTTGATTCATCACATGAATCTAATCCTCTTAGTTCATTATATGAACCTAATCTCCATCTAATTATCCTTAGTGTGTGACCCTATAGGTTCTTGTAACGTTGGCAATGCCCCTAAACCCATTTAAGAGCATAAGTAATGAGTGGTATCTAGCAACACATCATTACTACCCAAGTTACAAGAATGTTGAGATCCAACATCACCTTGTGACTACTAATTGTGACTCCTCACAATATATGACAAGTGTCCTTCTACCCAAGACATCTAGATTGATCAATGTGAGGCATAAATCGTGTCAACCTCTAATCAATCTAAATCTTGAACTCCAAGTAGACTCACTAAATCAAATGAGCTCAATATCACATATTGACTCATTTGGGCATGGTCATGCACTCGTGGTCTCACTCTATCAAGAATATCGATGTCGCTCCCATCATATAGGAGGGATAGATCCCATCTACATCACTCACATCCCTCTGCATAATTCGTTACATACCCAGTAATCGCCTTTATAGTCCACCTAGTTACGGGTGACGTTTGACGAAACCAAAGTACATAACTCCTTATGTAGGGAACCATGGTGACTTCAGGTCTAAGGACTAGTAGTCATACTAATAGCCACATGAGAAAGTATATGACACTCATATAACGATCCATGATACTTTCTCATGGCGGGTCATTCAGTATACATTCTCCAATGCATACCCATGTGCCAACTTGATATCTCTATATCCATGACTTGTGAGATCAAGTCATCGAGTTGACCTACATGCTAGTCTTATTGCATTAACATTGTCCCTGAATGTTAATACTCGACTAGGAATGATTAAGATTAGTGTTCCCTATATCATCTCACTATCGGTTCAACTAACCGATTGATATAGGTGAGAACCTTCTACTTAAGGACGCTATTATACTTAGTTTATTTGGTACCAATACAAGTAAGTATAATAACCAAAAAAACAAATGCCTTTATTTATATAAGAATATGATACAACAAGTCCATAATACAATCATCAAATGATAGGCTCTAGGGCTCTAACTAACAACGGTGACTCTACCCTAGAGGAGATTGAGTATCATAGGAAATGGGTAAAAACAGATGAGATGGCGTGGTGTTACATTTTGGCTTCAATGTCAAATGTATTGCAACATCAGCATCAAGATTTACCAACGGCTTATGATATAATGAAAAATCTCAAAGAACTCTTTGGGCACCAGAGTTGGATTGCTAGGCAAGAGGCAATGAGAAAGCTAATGACAGCCACCATGTCTGAGGGGACACCCGTAAGGGATCATATCCTCAAAATGATGGCTTATCTGAACGAAATACAAGTCCTTGGAGGAGAAATCGATGAGAAAACCCAGGTCGATATAATTCTCCAAATACTACCCAGAAGTTTTGAGCAGTTCCGCTTGAACTATAACATGAACAAAATAGAGTATACGTTGGCGGAACTTCTGACAGAACTACAGGCAGCAGAAAGAATATTTCATCACAGTTCTCAGATTCACTATGCTGAAAATGGTTCTACTTCTAAGTCGAAAGGAAAGAAGAAAAAGAAACATGTCTTTTCAGCAAAGAAGGTGATTAAAACTCAGGGTACAGGACAGAAAGTTGGAATGAAGAAGCCGAAGGGCAAGTGCTTCATCTGCAAGCAGTCAGGATATTGGAAGGTGGACTGCCCTCGTAGGAATCAGAACAATAAAGGTATATCTCATACTCTAGTAGTTGAACATGTTTAGCGGTGTTATCTACCAGCACCTAGTGTGTAGATACGGGAGCCACTGATCATGTCTGTAATTCTTTGCAGGGGGTTCAAGGAAACCCCATGACTATTTGAAGAAGAGATAACCGTCTACAAGGGAAATGCTACTAAGGTGGCGGCTGTTGCAGTGGGAGACGTCTACTTATCTTTTGATAGGAATAGAAATTTATTTTTAAGAAATTATCTTTATGTACCCAGTTTTAGAAAGAATTTAATTTCAGTTTCTAAACTGTATTTGGATGGATATTCAGTTTCCTTTAGTAACAATGTGGTTATAAAGAGAAATAAGGTGATTATCTGTTCTGGTGCATTAGTTGGCAATTTATATACTTTAAACTAATTTCTCCCAAAAAGTAAAATATGGAAATTAATAACATATCTTCTAACTCTAATAAGATAAAAGAACCTTCGGAAATGAACCAAACGTATCTTTGGCATCTAAGGCTTGGTCATATTAACTTAAGTAGGATTCAAACACTTGTAGCCGATGGACTCTTGGGTTCATTAGAGTTGGAAAACTTTCCAACATGTGAATCTTGCTTGGAAGTTAAATTAGCAAGAGACCTTTTAAGGCCAAGGGGTATAGAGCCAAAGATGCGTTAGAACTGGTTCATTCTGATTTGTGTGGTCCTATGTCTATCCAGGCAAGAGGTGGTTATGAATACTTTGTCTCCTTTATAGACGATTATTCAAGATACGGATATATTTACCTGATGCGCCGCAAGTCTGAATGCTTTGACAAGTTCAAAGAATATAGGGCTGATGTGGAGAAACATCTTGGTAAAAGTATCAAGACACTACGGTCTGACCGTGGTGGAGAATACCTCTTTGAAGAGTTTAGGAATTACTTATCAGAAGTCGGGATTCAATCCCAATTGTCTGCACCTAGTACACCCCAATAGAATAGTGTGGCAGAACGAAGGAATAGAACTCTTATGAAAATGGTTAGATCGATAATGAGTTTTTCAGAATTACCAAATTCATTTTGGGGATATGCTTTAGAAACAATAGTGTACATTCTGAATATGGTACCTTCTAAAACAGTTCCTTCTACTCCCATGGAATTATGGAATGGGCGTAAGCCTAGTCTTAATCATATCCGAATATGGGGTAGTCCAGCACTTGTGCTGAAGGGAGATACTGACAAGTTGGAATCACGTACAGAAGTTTGTCTATTTGTGGGATATCCTAAGGGAATGAAAGGTGGTTTGTTTTATAATCCTAAAAATCAAAAGATCATTGTTAGCACCAATGTTCGATTTTTAGAAGAAGATTATGTAATGAGCAATAAGCCCATGAGAGAAATAGTTCTAGAAGAAATAAGAGAGGACACGTCTACTTTAGTACCAACAGTACAAAATGAAGTACCACTAGAAACTGCAACATGTGCCACATAGGATACACAACCAGAGATAATGCCTTCTCATAGTGGGAGGGTTGTAAGGCAACCTGAGAGATTCATGTTTTTGGGAGAGTCTTCGGACTTGATCCCGGGTAAACATGAACCTGATCCTCAAACATATGACGAAGCACTCCAAGATATAGATGCAGTATCTTGGCAAAAGGTAATGAATTCCGAAATAGAATCTATGTATTCTGATAAGGTCTGGGAGCTTGTAGAACCACCTGATGGTATAAAAGCCGTTGGATGCAAGTGGATCTACAAAAGGAAAAGAGGGGCAGACGGGAAGGTAGAAACCTTCAAAGCAAGGCTTGTTGCGAAAGGGTACACTCAGAAAGAGGGAATCGATTATGAGGAGACTTTTTTGTCGGTAGCTATGCTAAAGTCTATCTGGATACTCTTTTCCATTGCTGCTCATATGGATTATGAGATTTGGCAAATGGATGTCAAGACAGCTTTCCTTAACGAAAGTCTTGAAGAAAACATCCATATGAAGCAACCAGACGGTTTCATTGAAAAAGGCAAAGAGCATCTAGTGTGCAAGCTCAATCGGTCCATTTATAGACTGAAGCAAGCTTCAAGATCTTGGAACATCCGGTTTAATGAAGTTATCCAGTCATATGGATTTATTCAGTGTCCGAATGAGTCTTGGGTATACAAGAAGTGTAATGGAAACGTGGTGGTATTTCTTGTACTATACGTAGATAATATTTTGTTAATTGGCAACAATGTCAAGGTATTATCGGAGGTAAGGGTATGGTTGTCCAAACAATTTGATATGAAGGACTTAGGAGAATGTGCACACATTCTTGGGATCAAAGTTGTAAGGGATCGCAAGAAAAGAATGTTATGCCTATCGCAAGTTTTATATATAGATATAATCCTTGCTCGTTTTAGCATGCAGAACTCCAAGAAAGGTTTCTTACCTTTCAGGCATAGAGTAGCTTTATCTAAAGAGATGTCTCCGAAGACATCGAAGGAGATAGAGGACATGAAGGCAGTTCCTTATGCCTCGGCTGTAGGAAGCCTTATGTATGCAATGCTGTGTATGAGACCTGATATCTATTTTTCCAAGGCCATGGTTAGCAGATATCAGAGTAACCCTGGACAAGGACATTGGACTACTGTGAAGCATATATTAAAGTACATAAGAAGGACTAGAGATTATATGCTAGTCTACCAAGCAGACGATTTGCTCCCTGTGGGTTACACGAATTCGGATTTTCAATCAGATAGGGATAATAGTAAGTCTACGTCAGGGTATGTGCTTACTCTGGGAGATGGAGCCATTGCATGGAGGAGTGTTAAGCAGAAATGCATCTCAGACTCAACCATGGAAACTGAGTATGTGGCAGCTTCTGAGGCAGCCAAAGAAGTTGTGTGGCACAGGAACTTTCTAATGGACTTAGATGTGATTCCTGGTTTGCCCAAAATCATCACAATTTATTGTGATAATAGCGGTGCAGTTGCAAACTCGAAGGAATGGTGAGCCCATAGGGCAAGCAAACATATAGAACGCAAGTACCACCTGATACGAGACATTGTCAAACGAGGAGAATTTTCGTCGCCAAGATTGCATCAGCAGATAACCTGGCAGACTCTTTCACTAAGGCCCTTCCAGCGAAAGCTTTTGATCGGCATGTGGAGGGGATGGGAATCAGATGTATGGCAATAGATATGGCAGCTTAGTATTTTAGTATAAGTGGGAGATTGTTAGAGTGTAAACTAAAAGCATAGCTTTTGTAAACATTTATTTTTGAAATAAAAGAATCACATTTGGTCAATATCTACATTTATTTGTTAAATGTAATTGTTCAATTAATTTATATAGTAGATAACATAGAGTGTGGTGTCACACTCAGAAGATCATGTTGTCGGTTCTTTATAAATTATAAATAGTTGCTCGCGACTAAGATGGAAAGGAACAAACCATTAGAATAGTTGTAGTGTAATTAAGTATTAGTTTATCTTGACTAATAAATTATACTAGTACACTCTAAGTGTATTGAGTAGGACCATTTTAGGTAAGTTCTTTTTATACTGACTTAATAAAAGAACTAGACCTTAGTTATTATAGAAGTGTGTGCTCTTAATTCTAATATAATAACAAACACATATATTTAATATTTATTTCTTTGACTTATCAAAGGTGAGATTTAGCTCGATAAATCAATATGCCCGATAAGTTAGGAAATGATATTACTTATAGTGTGTGTTGTTGATGATAGAAGAAATCTGTGTCCTAGTTATCTAGGCTGAGAATGTCCCCAAGAGGAGCTCATAAGGATTGCCATGTTAAACCCTGCAGGTGGACTTAGTCCAACATGACAATGAAGTTGAGTGGTACTACTCTTGGAGCTAGATATTAATTAAGTGAGTTGTCAGTAACTTACTTAATTAGTAGGCATTCGTTAACTTAAACACAGGGAGACTAACACACTCATGATAAGAAGGAGCCCATAATGTCATTTCGGATTGGTGCGGTTGTGTAATAATAACTCCCTATTGGAATGAGTTATTATCGATGAACTCGAGTTGTGTGTTTGGGGCGAACACGGGATACTCAAGCTCATCGGAAGGCCAAAACCAATTTCTCCTCTAGGTCCCTGTCGTAGCCTCATTATATCCTCAAGTCCATCCAAATGTAAGGACCTTCTTGGTGTACAAGAAGGGGGTCGGTCCATTGCTTGGTGACGAAGCAATGGCCGACCACATCCTCTTCTATAGTGGCCGACCCTATTGCTTGGTCACCAAGCTAGTAGGGTGTCACGCTCCGCAAGTGTACGGAAATGTCGCAAGTAATATAAAAGATTATCGTATCCACAGGGACTGGAATAAGCACTAGAAATGTCTCAATGCGAATTAGCTAAACAACTATCCAATCGTTTTAAATGCAAAGTGAAGGTAAACAAATCTAATATTATAGATCAACAAACAAGAGTTTAGTATTTTGGGTTATGATAAGGGAGATTCTAGGAGTTTCGGTTTCTTTGTAAGATTTCTTGAATGTAAATGGTTCACCAATTCTTATCCCTCAATTGCCAAACACTTGTAGAAAGTTGCCGGTTCTCTCTTGCAATAGATAACCGGCTAAGGACTGAGAAATGTATCTAAATATGATCAATTAGACGTGAACCTACGTTGTCCTTACACAGAAGTGCACCTATTACTATGCCTTCCTCGGATATCAACATAGAAGCCCACAACTTATTAATCTATCAAGATACAAGAAACTAATCACAAAATCCATCCTACTCTCTTGAATATTCCTATTTCCTCTTCAAGATTATCTCTCAAACGTCCTTACACGGGCTTGCACCTGTCACGTGGATCCCTCGGATGATCGAGTGAGAGTTTATCTTTACAAAGTCCACAAGAAATCCAAACAATCAATCAAGAATGAGAATTAAGCACAAATCACCATTTATCATTCAGGATCTAATTGATACAAGCAAGACAATGTCATTGAAACAAGAAAATGACAAATCCATAAGAGATTACATCAATCCATCATACAAATACTCCCTTAATCCTAGAATACAAGATCTACTCCATGAATCGAGGAAGAATATCCGAAGAAATGAAGATTACAAGCATTTCTTAAATCCCCAATCCAAGAAACCAAGAAAAGGGGGAAAGAGAAAACTTATCTACGAAGAAGCCTCGTCTTCGGATCCAATCCTCGCTCTGGAGTCGAAATCGTCAAGAACTCCCTTAGAATCGCCCAGAAATCCTCCCAAGAATGGGAGGAAACCACCAAATCTTGCCTTCTCCCAAAGGGGGAGAGATCCCCTTTCAATTCATGGAGGGTTTAAATAGAGGAGGGAATCGGGCGCCACACGGCCCCGTGACACGGCCGTGTGAGATTCACACGGCCATGTCCAGTTCCTTCTCTGCCAAAGCTGCACGGCCGTGTGACTCACACGGCCAGGACCCTTCTGCTCTCTGGAAATGCTACACGGCCGTGTGGTGAATACGGCCATAGCCTGCTTGGTTTCTCGAAACCTCACACGGCCGTGTAGATCCACACGGCCATGTAAGGCTTCTGCTCTAGTTGGCTTCAAATCTTGACACGGTCGTGTGAGGTTCACACGGCCATGTCATCTTCCTCTTCTGTTGGTGCCAAACTCCACACGGCCCGAGCTCCATACCAGTGCAGGGCCGTGTGAGGTACACGGCCTGGTGCTTTCTCCCTTTGTTTCCTCCAAGGCTTGCCCAAAGATGTAGATTCTTCACCAAATCGACTCCTGTGTACAAAAAATGCACAAAAAGTAGATCTCCGAACCAAAAGAGTAAATATGCTAAAAGGAAAGCTGGAAGTATAAAAATGCATAGATCAAGCATGCTCAAAGTATGTAAATGTGTGTAAAAACATGCATAAAAGAGTATATAATCTACGCACATCACACCCCTAGACTTAAACCTTTGCTTGTCCTCAAGCAAAATGCCGCAGTCTAAATTCATATGTTCTACAACACATTTATAAAACCTAGTGCACTTTCCTAACTCTATCAAAAAGTTTCATTAACAAGCATGATCATAGAAACAAGTAAAGTATGGTTCAAGAATAAGAATCTTGTGCACAGTGTAAAAGTAACTCAACACCCTTCAAGTTTCAATCCATGTCCTAGTCAAGTCGTCATCAAATTTGAATTCCTAGTGTTTCCAGTGAAAGACAAGTAACCAGTGATAGGCACTTACTCACCATTCACTTGGTTCATATTTCTCAACTAACCCAAGGTCTCAAAGGTGTGCTCAATCTCAAGGGAAGCTAAGCAGTCATTTCCCCAGTAACCTAACTCGGTCTTAAAGGGGTGACTTGCTAGATTCCACTCATGACAACTATTTTTTATATCCCTTATTTTTTTTTTATAAGTGTTTGCATTGTGCAAAACTTATTCACAAATGTACTTTTTAGCACACATGTTGGGATATTTTGATTTTTCCAAATGAGCTTTAATGATTTGAGCCTCATCCAGTGACCAAAATGAAAGTTGAGAAATCACCATGGAAACCAAGTACTAAGCAAACAAGATGAATCATGACTATTTCAATGACATCAACTATTCAAGCATCAAGCACAAGTGTAGTGAAGATAAAATCCTTAAGGTTGAACCAAAACTAAAACTCATCACCATAAGATTCTCAGCTTGTTAATGCTTCCCAAGATAGAAAAAAGAACTACACAAAGTTTACTACTAGCATCATTCGAACACCATGAATCAAGACAATAATCGTGCTAACATTTCACTTGAATCCAAGAAAGCATATAAGTGAAGATTGATGTTCTAAAAAAAATTTTTTTTTTTGCCATGATTATTTCAAAAACAAGCAAAATAAAGCAACAAGAACCAACATGAAAAACTAACAAAAACTAAAAACTGAAAATGAAAACCAAACTAAACAGTACATGACACCCCCCCAGACTTAAACTTTTCATCGTCCCGATGAAATCAATATGGTGGAGGAGGTGGAAAATCAGGGAAGAGAAATGCAAAATCTTCAACAAACCATCTAACTTCGTTTCTGAAAAAATTATGATACTCAAGCAATTTATCAATATCATCCTGCACAAATCTCATAAAACCTCTAAGATCTTCATGAAATTCCATTTTAGCCTTATAAGCATTCATCATTTTAGAAATCTTATCACACAATTCTCTCTCACTCTTAAAACAATCTTGTAACTTTTTAAATAGTTCCTCCTCCATAAGCTTCTTATTCTCAAGAAATTCATAAGTTGAATCTAAATCACTATGAATATTCTTTAAAGCAGAATTAAGTTCTTGAAACATAAAACTATGAATCTCTTGGTTACCCTTAGGAACATTTCTTGGAGTAAAAGATGACAAAGCTCTAGATTGTTGCCTAGCTAACTTCAAACACCAATTCTCTTTATTATGAATTGTAGTAAAATCATGATTGGGCAATTTTAAAGGGAAACCATTTTTAATGACTAAACTAAATCCATGCTCTTCATGCTTAATCATTTTCATTGCTAACATGAATTCAAATCCAATGTACAAGAACTCTCCACCACCTCTAATTCACTCAAATCACATCCTAATACTAAGGCCAATTGAGTAAGTAATCCCCCTAAAATAATAGGTGTGGTAGAATTCGATTTCCCTAATTTTTCCAAATGTAAGAAAGAAATAACCAGAATTAATTTGAACATTTTCGACCATTGCCCACAAACAATACAAATCTACAAGTCTTACTGATCCCTCTTTGTCCTCCATTCCAAATATAGTGTTTTTCATGAATAAGTAAGCATATTTAAAAATAGGATTGATAATTTGGGAAACTCTAGAATTATAAGGATCAAATAGCGGTTGTTCAGAAATTTGTTGCCAAAAATGTGAATTCTCAAATTGGGGCAAAATCACACACAGCTCATTCTTTGGCAATTCATAACAAGTATTAAAATCTCCCAACGTCCATTCATAACTTTCATTAAACAAACGAAATTTAAACTTCCCCCCACCTTGTACATTATCAACCTCTATTGAGCTTAAAAATTCAAAAACAATTCTAGGGCAAGTAGGATATTTCATGTTCACTAAACCACTCCATCTTATCCTTTCAAATAACCAAACTAAATCATCCTTAAACCCCAAAGTTTCTAAAGTTTCAACATCAAGAAACCTAGTGCCTAAAAGAGGTCGTTTACATAAAGAAGAATATCTATACCGTTGCTCATCACTAGAGAAAACAATACCAAAGTCATTAGAAATACCTTTAAAGCAAACATTCCTCTCCTTTCTTGCAACCACCTTCTCCTTCCCTTTTCTTGTGGCCGAAATCTCCTCAATCACGTTTTCCATGGAAGAAAATCAAATCTCCTTAAGAAGAATGAGAAAGAAAAATTAGAAGAAGTAGTTTAAACCTTTAGAAATGGGAAAATAGGAAAGAGGAACGAGCGGCGGTACACGGCCGTGTTCCGCCCACACCCCGTGCCCTAATTCCCTAGAAAGAAGTGGATCGGGCCGTGTGATATCACACGGCCATATTCATTTCTCATCACACGGCCGTGTCTGTGACACGACCCCCTTCTCTTTCTTCTCTGGATTCCAGACACGGGCCGTGTTTGGGACACGGCCTCTCCATCCTTCTTCTCGGGATTATTTACACGGTCATGTCTGGGACACGGCCTATACCTTTTTCTCCTCGGGAGATCCCACACGGCCGTGTCTGGATGACATGACCCTAACACTTCCCTTCTCTGCAACCTTTACCTGGCCGTGTATAACACACGGCCTGGCTCTGTTTTGCACCTAATCTGAAAACAAAATCAAAAACAAGTAAAAACCAACAAAATGAATTTATACTAGCTAAAAGAATTCAATCTGGAGGGCGAGGTTCAGAAAAATACAACCTTTGTACCTCTTCTATTTTCGCACCATGAATATATTTTTTCAACCGTTGACCATTTACCTTAATTATCCCAAAATCTTTGTTCCAAATATCTATAGCTCCAAAAGGATAAACCTTTTTTACCTCATATGGACCCGTCCACCTTGACTTAAGCTTCCCAGGAAAAAGTTTTAATTTCGAATTGAACAACAAAACCAAATCTCCTACATTAAAGTCTTTACGAAGAATGTGCTTATCGTGCCATTTCTTCGTCCTTTCTTTGTAAGACTTAGCATGCTCATATGCATCCATCCTTAATTCATCAAGTTCGTTCAACTGAAGCTTCCTTTTCTCCCCTGCTTCCTTTAAATCCATATTCAAATTTGCAATTGCCCAATAAGCCTTGTGTTCTAGTTCAACTGGAAGATGGCAAGGCTTACCATAAACTAATCGAAATGGGGTCATCCCAATAGGAGTTTTATAAGCAGTTTGATATGCCCATAAAGCATCATCTAATTTCAATGCCCAATCCTTTCTTGAAGTGGATACAGTCTTTTCCAATATGAACTTAATTTCCCGGTTAGATATCTCAGCTTGCCCATTAGTTTGAGGATGATAAGGTGTTGCTACTTTATGCTTCACTCCATATCTTCTAAGTAAATTTTCAAACTGTTTCTCTATAAAATGTGATCCTCCATCACTAATGACTGCCTTTGGCACCCCAAATCTTGGAAAGATAATACTCCTAAATAATTTGATAACTGTTTTCGCATCGCACGTAGGAGATGCCACAGCTTCTACCCATTTGGACACATAATCCACCGCCACAAGAATATACCTATTCCCATATGAAAGAGGGAAAGGTCCCATGAAATCAATTCCCCAAACATCAAATAACTCAACCTCAAGAATGTAATTTAACATCGTTTCATTTCTTTTAGTTATATTCCCAGTTCTCTGACATTGATCACAAGACTGAACAAACAACTTAGTATCCCTGAATAAGGTTGGCCAATAAAATCCTGCTTGAAGAATTTTCGTAATTGTTTTTGAACTACCCAAATGTCCTCCATAGGACGAAGAATGGCAATGAAACAAGATATCTCTAACTTCTTCTTCAGGTATCCATCTTCGATAAATCACATCATTGCACTTCTTATACAGGAGAGGTTCATCCCAAACTTTTTCCTTTGTTGATGAGAAAAATCCGGAGGTAACACTCCACTAGCAAGGAAATTCACAAAATCTGCGTACCAAGGAGTTTTCACACTTGATAAAGCTAATAAGTGTTCATCCAGGAATATGTCATCAATAGGTAAATCAAAATCCATCTCATTTTCTGACTTTTGAGATATTCTAGACAAATGATCCGCTACTACATTTTCAGCTCCTTTCTTATCCCTAATCTCAAGGTTGAACTCTTGCAAAAGTAAAATCCACCTGATTAACTTGGTTTAGCATCTTTCTTTCCAAGTAAATACCGAATAGCTGCATGATCAGTATACACTATTATTCTTGATCCTACTAGATAGGATCTGAATTTATCAATAGCAAATACCACTGCCAATAATTCTTTTTCTGTAGTAGAATAGTTTACTTGGGCGGCATCAAGTGTTTTACTTGCATAATGGATCGCATGTAAAATCTTATTCCTTCGTTGTCCCAAAACTGCTCCTACAGCAAAATCACTAGCATCACACATTATTTCAAAAGGAAGATCCCAATCAGGTGCTTGAATGACTGGAGCTGTTGTAAGAGCACTCTTGATTTTATTGAAGGCTTCAATACATTCGCTATCAAAACAAAACTCAACATCTTTAATCAACAGATTAGTCAATGGCTTGGAAATCTTTGAAAAGTCCTTAATAAAACGTCTATAGAAACCAGCATGTCCCAAAAAACTCCTAACTCCTTTTACACTGATGGGTGGGGGTAATTTGTCTATTACTTCTACTTTATCCTGGTCTACCTCAATACCACGCTCTGAAATTTTATGCCCCAAAACTATTCCTTCCTTAACCATAAAATGACATTTTCCCCAGTTCAACACTAGGTTTGTATCTTCACACATTTTTAGAACAGTAGAAAGATTTGACAAACAAGAATCAAAGTCATTTCCATAAACTGAGAAGTCATCCATGAACACCTCCATAATTTTTCTATTAAATCTGAAAAAATTGCCATCATGCATCTCTGAAAAGTGGCTGGAGCATTACAAAGCCCAAATGACATCCGACGATAAGCAAAGGTACCATAAGGACAAGTAAAAGTAGTCTTCTCCTGGTCTTGAGGATGAATTGGAATTTGAAAAAATCCAAATATCCGTCCAAGTAACAAAAGTAGGAATGTTTAGCTAATCTTTCAAGCATTTCATCAATAAATGGTAAAGGGAAATGATCCTTCCTTGTTTCTTTATTCAACTTCCGATAATCAATGCACATTCGCCACCCTGTCACTGTTCGTGTTGAAATTAGCTTATCTTCTTCATTCTTGATAACCGGCATTCCTCCTTTCTTTGGAACCACGTGGACCGGACTCACCCATTCACTATCTGAAATTGGGTAAATAATCCCTGCATCAAGAAGTTTAATCACTTCCTTCTTTACTACCTCTTTTAAATTTGGATTTAGTCTCCTTTGATGCTCAATTGAGTTCTTGTACCCCTCTTCAAGTAAAATTCTATGCATACAGAGAGATGGACTAACCCCTTTTATATCATCAATTGTATATCCAATGGCCTTTCTATGCAACCTTAACTCATCCAACAGTCTCTTTGTTTCAAACTCATTTAACTGAGCATTAATTATAACTGGATAAGTAGAATTCGGCCCAAGAAATTCATACTTAAGATTTGGTGGTAATGGTTTAAGTTCAAGTTGAGGTGGTACTATTTCTGGTAAAACTGGCTCTTGTTCTATCAACATAGTCTCCTCCTTAGCCAAGCTTTCTTCTAAAAACTCTTCATTATCTAAAGACAGATCATCCTCCTTAAGATCACCAAGACATACCCCCTTTTCTGTTGAAAATGCTTTTTCACCAAACATTTTTGATAATGATTCACAGCACCAAGGAAATAATGTTTGGAAATCGTTTTGATTCAAGATAAGCCCTTTTTCAACATCATCCTTTTCCCTAATGATATCCATTGTTAAGAATGAGCTATCTTGCTCTGCCCAATCATTGGAATTTTGCGTAATTCTGCCAACTATCTCAAAAGTTTCTTCTAGATTTTTTTTCAAGAATGATCCTCCAGATGCTAAATCCAGTTGATTCTTATTTGAGAAAGAAAGCCCAACATAGAAAAAATGCATAATTAACCATTTCTCAATTCCATGATGTGGGCATAACTGCTGAAGAGAAGAATATCTTTCCCAGGCTTGGTATAATTTTTCTCTATCCAATTGCTTAAAATTTAAAATTTGACTTCTCAAATAAGTAGTTTTCCTTGGAGGGAAATATTGGTCAAGGAATTTTTGCTCTAACTCATCCCATGTTTTGATACTTTGAGACTTTAGAGAATTATACCATCTTTTTGCAGCATCCTTCAGACTAAAAGGAAAAGCAAGCAACTGAATAATATCAGATGAAACTTCTTCATATTTCAAAGTATAACAATATCTATAAAACTCCATCAAATGGGAATAAGGGTTCTCAATCTCCAATCCTCCAAACTGAGTTTTATGAACCATGGAAACAAAAGATGGTTTGAGTATAAAATTTCTTGCTTGTATGTTAGGGTAAACAATTGCTCCCATTTGTTTTGCAGACTTCGGAGCTCCATAATCTCCTAGTGACTTGCACACCATGTTAAGATATTCTTGTTCATCTATTTGCCTTTGCAGAATTCCTCTTTTATGGAAAGTTCTGTCAATCTCAGGGTCAAAAGGAAAGAATTCCCCCGCAAAGTTAGATCTTCGCATACACAAGAACAAGATAGCAAATGACAATTCAACAGAAAAAGAAAAATAAAAGAATAAAAAATACAGAATTGAATTTGTACAAAAAGAATTAACAAGAAGTAAAAGTTATACAAGAAAATAAAAACAGAAATCTAATGATTAGTTACAACTATGCAATATGAAAGGAAAACAAATGTTATGTTTAGTCTAACTCAATTGATAATTCCTAATGTTATAGCGCAGTCCCCGGCAACGGCGCCAAAAACTTGTCACGCACCGCAAGTGTACGGAAATGTCGCAAGTAATATAAAAGATTATCGTATCCACAGGGACTAGAATAAGCACTAGAAATGTCTCAATGCGAATTAGCTAAACAACTATCCAATCGATTCAAATGCAAAGTGAAGGTAAACAAATCTAATATTATAGATCAACAAACAAGAGTTTAGTGTTTTGGGTTATGATAAGGGAGATTCTAGGAGTTTCAGTTTCTTTGTAAGATTTCTTAAATGTAAATGGTTCACCAATTCTTATCCCTCAATTGCCAAACACTTGTAGAAAGTTGCCAGTTCTCTCTTGCAATAGATAACCGGCTAAGGACTGAGAAATGTATCTAAATATGATCAATTAGACGTGAACTTACGTTGTCCTTACACAGAAGCGCACCTATTACTATGCCTTCCTTGGATATCAACATAGAAGCCCACTGTAACACCCCAAATTTCATGATTTGGAGTCCTAAAAGACCTTATTAAAATCTAGAAATGCTTTAGAAAAATTCTAGAGATTTTTAGAAATTTTTAGAGTATTTTTATGAAATTTTTGGAGTTCGTTTGATATTTTTACCAAGAGGAAAAGGTAGAAAAAAAAGGGGAAAAGAATATGTTGAAGTCAGGTTTTGAACCCAAGAGCTCGGACCCGAGCAACACCGGATCAACCAACTGGGCTAGCAATTGTTGCTTGATTAAATAAAGGAAGAATCTTATTTAATGAGCAGAGGTTAATAACAAGAATTAATAGATAAAAATTGGTTAAAGGCAGGATTCGAACCCACAAGCCAAACTTTAACCCACGCACGCGCTGACCAAGTGTGCTAGCAATCGGTTCTATTTAGAATAGGAAACAAAATTAGTTAAGCAATAACCGAACTTAAGAATAACCCTAGGTTATAAAAAGAGGTTAAGTTAAGAGAGGATTTATTTTCTCGATCCCTCTCCCTTCTCTCGAGTTCGACGGCGCGGCTTTTCTCAGCGAAGACGCAGCGAGCAATCCGGTGTCTCCGGCGGCCGGCCAAGGTTCTCCGAAGGGTTTCTCCACCTTAAGCTCTTCTCGTTGAGGAGGAGTCGTGAGCATGAAGTAGGGCCGAGATCTCAAGCCTTCCGAACCCTAGAACCTTCCTCCTTCTCGGTTTGAGTCCAAGAACCCAAGGTAAGTCGCTCCTCACCTGCGGTAAGATAGTTTCGAGCCTTTGATTTAGAGTATCTCTTGTTTGCAAACGTGCCGTGAGGAATTTCGGATTTCGGAGTTGGTTTCGTTTTGTTTCCGAATTTTGTCATGGAGAATGGATTGTAAAGGGTAGGTACACGGTTTGAGTTCTTCAGAATTCGGAATATGTTGGATTGATATTGTAGTAGTTAGATACGGCTTTCTTTTGGGCTTCAGATCATGCTAAGTAGAATTGGGTTGCTGGAGGCTTTAGTGTAGCTTCGGTATTTGCCGTCTTCTTTGTATTTCGCTGTAGCATACAAGTTGTGAATAAGTTTCATATAGTTTTTAAACTTGAGTAGGCTTTAGCTTGGAATGATTGTGTGTAGCATTTTGGCTTGAACAGCTTTGTGCCGTCATGTGTGTTTTAATGTAGATTTGTAAGCAATCGTTTTAGTTTCTAATGCAAGTTTTGTGCTGTTAGCATTTCTATTGCTTAGTTCGATATAGATCCTTCCTTATTAGTTTTATGCATGCAGATTTCAAGTTTATGTAGCTCCAATGAGTAGGAACAACTATGTCAGTTCACGTTGCAGTTTTGGGTTTCCTTTGCATTCATTTTAGCATGCTTAAAGATCTCAGAATTGTTTCCTTTGTTTTAAATCTGTTGTAGTATGTTTGAAGAAGTTAGATATGCTTTCTTTTGATTCGTCTCTGATATAGCATGCTTATAGAAGTCAGATTTTCTTTCCTTTAATTTAATTATGTTGTAGCATGCCTACGTTCTTTTTAAGAGTTTAAGAAAAATATAAGAAAGATAAAGAAAAGAAAGAAAAAGGCCAAGGCCTTAAGTAGATCCCAAAGTCAAGACTTTAGGGATTTTGGCACACAAGGTGCTTAAGAAAATGCCGAGGCATTATATAGAAGTATTAAAAGATAACAAGTATTTTACTTTTATCAGTGGCACTGTACTGGACTCTCTGTCCTTGGGCTGGGCTCCCATAGTCGTCCCTAGGTTTAGATAACCTAGTAGTAACGGCTCGGCCGACGGTCGACGGTCGACGACCATAGGGTCGCCAAATGGGTCGCCAAATGGGCCGCCGAATGGGTCGAGTCGTTACAAAAGTAAAAGCACAGTTGCCGGGCCCAAGAAGAAGATGATTATTATTTTGAAGTATTATAAGTATAAGTTTTCGAATAAGTAAAACGAGTTTTTATATAAACATAAAGTGTTAAAGAATAAGTTAGAACAAATGAATCAAGTTTCACTTTGTTTTAGAATCAGCAAGTTTAGTTCCCTTTTATGCTATCATGTTATTTAGATTAGCTTACTGTTCTTTGCTATTAGAAGAGCATGAGTAGTTTTACATGTTTAGCTTTACATGTTAGCATTCAGTTTTAGCATGTTTTTATTTCAGAATATTCACATGCATATCGAGTTTTTGTGAGTTAGATAGCGCTTACTAAGCATTTTGCTTATAGACTACACTTCCTCTTACTGCAGATACAGGAAAGGAAAAGATATAGAAAGGAAGGCGACAAGGAGGTGTTCGAAGGATGTGTGATGCCAGGACTATGGAAGCCTTGGGACTAGGAAAGAAGTTTTAATTTTAGTTTCCGCATTTTAGTAATTAATAAACATTCGAGTTGTATTTTAAGTTCATGTCATTTGAGATTTTCCTGTTTAGATTACATGTAGGATGAGTTTAGTAAGTAGATATTTGTGTGATTGATATTTATTATACTGCGTGGTTGATTGATATGTGTTCCAGCCGCTTGTGGCTGAGTATATATTGCATGTATTGTTGAGTAAGGTCACCGGAACAGGGGAGACTCTGCCGGAATTTTTTGGTAGGGTTTCCATGTGATTTTTTAATCATACCGGTTAAGTAGAGTTAGTAGTTAAGTAACGGTCATCCTTAGAGGATAGTAGTAGTAAGAAGGGTGGTCGTTACAGTTGGTATCAGAGCAGTTCCCATTCTCCAGCATCACACATCAGCACTATCCTTGCCGTCTTCAAGTAAGAAAGTATTTAATTTTTCTTTTATGCTTTCTTTATTATTGCAGTATAGAGTATCTACTTATACGTGCTTTAGTAAGATAGAAGTTCTAGTTTTTGCTATTTCTTATATATAGAGAAATGTTTAGAAGTACTTGCTTGAATAAGTTTAAAGTCAAGACTCAGGATTAAGTCAGGTATATCTAGAAAGTATAGTGAGTAAGAAAGTATAGTGAGGAAGAATTTATAGAATTTAGACAAGGTGACCTAGCCAAGTGGTTCAGCCTCAGTCAGTGCAGATCTAAGAGGATCTTAGCTATGAGAGCAGATCTACATAGATAGTGGACAAAGAAGTTAAAAGACTAAGAAACAGAGAAGTGCCACTAGGAAGTTAGTTGGAAATGTGAAGACAGCATGAGATAGAAATGTCTAGAATTATTCTAAGTTCGAGGACGAACTTTTTATAAGGGAGGGAGAATTGTAACACCCCAAATTTCATGATTTGGAGTCCTAAAAGACCTTATTAAAATCTAGAAATGCTTTAGAAAAATTCTAGAGATTTTTAGAAATTTTTAGAGTATTTTTATGAAATTTTTGGAGTTCGTTTGATATTTTTACCAAGAGGAAAAGGTAGAAAAAAAAGGGGAAAAGAATATGTTGAAGTCAGGTTTTGAACCCAAGAGCTCGGACCCGAGCAACACCGGATCAACCAACTGGGCTAGCAATTGTTGCTTGATTAAATAAAGGAAGAATCTTATTTAATGAGCAGAGGTTAATAACAAGAATTAATAGATAAAAATTGGTTAAAGGCAGGATTCGAACCCACAAGCCAAACTTTAACCCACGCACGCGCTGACCAAGTGTGCTAGCAATCGGTTCTATTTAGAATAGGAAACAAAATTAGTTAAGCAATAACCGAACTTAAGAATAACCCTAGGTTATAAAAAGAGGTTAAGTTAAGAGAGGATTTATTTTCTCTCGATCCCTCTCCCCTTCTCTCGAGTTCGACGGCGCGGCTTTTCTCAGCGAAGACGCAGCGAGCAATCCGGTGTCTCCGGCGGCCGGCCAAGGTTCTCCGAAGGGTTTCTCCACCTTAAGCTCTTCTCGTTGAGGAGGAGTCGTGAGCATGAAGTAGGGCCGAGATCTCAAGCCTTCCGAACCCTAGAACCTTCCTCCTTCTCGGTTTGAGTCCAAGAACCCAAGGTAAGTCGCTCCTCACCTGCGGTAAGATAGTTTCGAGCCTTTGATTTAGAGTATCTCTTGTTTGCAAACGTGCCGTGAGGAATTTCGGATTTCCAGGAGTTGGTTTCGTTTTGTTTCCGAATTTTGTCATGGAGAATGGATTGTAAAGGGTAGGTACACGGTTTGAGTTCTTCAGAATTCGGAATATGTTGGATTGATATTGTAGTAGTTAGATACGGCTTTCTTTTGGGCTTCAGATCATGCTAAGTAGAATTGGGTTGCTGGAGGCTTTAGTGTAGCTTCGGTATTTGCCTTCTTCTTTGTATTTCTGCTGTAGCATACAAGCTGTGAATAAGTTTCATATAGTTTTTAAACTTCAGTAGGCTTTAGCTTGGAATGATTGTGTGTAGCATTTTGGCTTGAACAGCTTTGTGCCGTCATGTGTGTTTTAATGTAGATTTGTAAGCAATCGTTTTAGTTTCTAATGCAAGTTTTGTGCTGTTAGCATTTCTATTGCTTAGTTCGATATAGATCCTTCCTTATTAGTTTTATGCATGCAGATTTCAAGTTTATGTAGCTCCAATGAGTAGGAACAACTATGTCAGTTCACGTTGCAGTTTTGGGTTTCCTTTGCATTCATTTTAGCATGCTTAAAGATCTCAGAATTGTTTCCTTTGTTTTAAATCTGTTGTAGTATGTTTGAAGAAGTTAGATATGCTTTCTTTTGATTCGTCTCTGATATAGCATGCTTATAGAAGTCAGATTTTCTTTCCTTTAATTTAATTATGTTGTAGCATGCCTACGTTCTTTTTAAGAGTTTAAGAAAAATATAAGAAAGATAAAGAAAAGAAAGAAAAAGGCCAAGGCCTTAAGTAGATCCCAAAGTCAAGACTTTAGGGATTTTGGCACACAAGGTGCTTAAGAAAATGCCGAGGCATTATATAGAAGTATTAAAAGATAACAAGTATTTTACTTTTATCAGTGGCACTGTACTGGACTCTCTGTCCTTGGGCTGGGCTCCCATAGTCGTCCCTAGGTTTAGATAACCTAGTAGTAACGGCTCGGCCGACGGTCGACGGTCGACGACCATAGGGTCGCCAAATGGGCCGCCAAATGGGCCGCCGAATGGGTCGGGTCGTTACAAAAGTAAAAGCACAGTTGCCGGGCCCAAGAAGAAGATGATTATTATTTTGAAGTATTATAAGTATAAGTTTTTGAATAAGTAAAACGAGTTTTTATATAAACATAAAGTGTTAAAGAATAAGTTAGAACAAATGAATCAAGTTTCACTTTGTTTTAGAATCAGCAAGTTTAGTTCCCTTTTATGCTAGCATGTTATTTAGATTAGCTTACTGTTCTTTGCTATTAGAAGAGCATGAGTAGTTTTACATGTTTAGCTTTACATGTTAGCATTCAGTTTTAGCATGTTTTTATTTCAGAATATTCACATGCATATCGAGTTTTTGTGAGTTAGATAGCGCTTACTAAGCATTTTGCTTATAGACTACACTTCCTCTTACTGCAGATACAGGAAAGGAAAAGATATAGAAAGGAAGGCGACAAGGAGGTGTTCGAAGGATGTGTGATGCCAGGACTATGGAAGCCTTGGGACTAGGAAAGAAGTTTTAATTTTAGTTTCCGCATTTTAGTAATTAATAAACATTCGAGTTGTATTTTAAGTTCATGTCATTTGAGATTTTCCTGTTTAGATTACATGTAGGATGAGTTTAGTAAGTAGATATTTGTGTGATTGATATTTATTATACTGCGTGGTTGATTGATATGTGTTCCAGCCGCTTGTGGCTGAGTATATATTGCATGTATTGTTGAGTAAGGTCACCGGAACAGGGGAGACTCTGCCGGAATTTTTTGGTAGGGTTTCCATGTGATTTTTTAATCATACCGGTTAAGTAGAGTTAGTAGTTAAGTAACGGTCATCCTTAGAGGATAGTAGTAGTAAGAAGGGTGGTCGTTACACCCACAACTTATTAATCTATCAAGATACAAGAAACTAATCACAAAATCCATCCTACTCTCTTGAATATTCCTATTTCCTCTTCAAGATTATCTCTCAAACGTCCTTACACGGGCTTGCACCTGTCACGTGGATCCCTCGGATGATCGAGTGAGAGTTTATCTTTACAAAGTCCACAAGAAATCCAAACAATCAATCAAGAATGAGAATTAAGAACAAATCACCATTTATCATTCAAGATCTAATTGATACAAGCAAGACAATGTCATTGAAACAAGAAAATGGCAAATCCATAAGAGATTACATCAATCCATCATACAAATACTCCCTTAATCCTAGAATACAAGATCTACTCCATGAATCGAGGAAGAATATCCGAAGAAATGAAGATTACAAGCATTTCTTAAATCCCCAATCCAAGAAACCAAGAAAAGGGGGAAAGAGAAAACTTATCTACGAAGAAGCCTCGTCTTCGGATCCAATCCTCGCTCCGGAGTCGAAATCGTCAAGAACTCCCTTAGAATCACCCAGAAATCCTCCCAAGAATGGGAGGAAACCACCAAATCTTGCCTTCTCCCAAAGGGGGAGAGATCCCCTTTCAATTCATGAAGGAGGGTTTAAATAGAGGAGGGAATCGGGCGCCACACGACCCCGTGACACGGCCGTGTGGGATTCACACGGCCATGTCAAGTTCCTTCTCTGCCAAAGTTGCACGGCCGTGTGACTCACACGGCCAGGACCCTTCTGCTCTCTGGAAATGCTACACGGCCGTGTGGTGAACACGGCCACAACCTGCTTGGTTTCTGGAAACCTCACACGGTCGTGTAGATCCACACGGCCATGTAAGGCTTCTGCTATGGTTGGCTTCAAATCTTGACACGGCCGTGTGAGGTTCACACGGCCATGTCATCTTCCTCTTCTGTTGGTGTCAAACTCCACACGGCCCGAGCTCCATACCAGTGCAGGGCCGTGTGAGGTACACGGCCTGGTGCTTTCTCCCTTTGTTTCCTCCAAGGTTTGCCCAAAGATGTAGATTCTTCACCAAATCGACTCATGTGTACAAAAAATGCACAAAAAGCAGATCTCCGAACCAAAAGAGTAAATATACTAAAAGGAAAGCTGGAAGTATAAAAATGCATAGATCAAGCATGCTCAAAGTATGTAAATGTGCGTAAAAACATGCATAAAAGAGTATATAATCTACGCACATCATAGGGGCCGGCTATAATAATTCAAATAAGGAGGGTTGTTTTGAATTTTAAAAATCTTCTCTTTGTAGAAAACTATAAGTTTTAAAAGAGAGATTTTAATTTTTAAAACTTTCCTTATTTGTATTAGGCCACATGTTTTAATAGAGAGTTTTAAAAGTTTTAAAACTTTCCTTTTTAACCATCCTCATGGTTTAAGAAAAAAGGAAGAGAAGTTTTAAAAATTAAAATTTTCTATTCATGTTAAAAAAGAAAATTTTTTAAGAGAAGTTTTAAATTTTAAAATATGTTTTTAATTTTTAAAGTTTTTCTTTTTAACATCCACTTTAGGAAAGAGAGTTTGTAAAATTTTATAAGAGAATTTCTTCTTGTAAAATTTTATTAAAAAATATATTTCCTTCCTCTTATGGGGGTCGGCCACCCTTGCTTGGTGCCCAAGCAAGGTGGCCGGTCAAATTGAAAAAATAAAATCATCAATTTATTTTTGGTGATTGATTCAATCAAGAGGAAAGAAAAGGAAAAATTAAAAGGGAAAAGGAAAAATTAGAGGAAGATTTTAATTTTTGTAAATATTTTTCCCTTATTTGCCTTGGGCAACTAACATAAAAGAAGGGGTGAGGAGGCTTTATGAGACACAACTCTTATTCTCTTGCTTGGAGGATCTCTTGGTGGCTGGCCCTTTTTCTTCTCCCTTTCCCTTTGCTCTCTTCTCCTTGGTGGTGGTGGTGGCCGGATTTTAGAGGAAGAGGAAGAAAGCTTTTGGGTGGTGTTCATCTTGGAGGATCGTCCCCCACACGACGTCCAAGGCGAGGCGAGGAATACAGCAGAAGATCTTGAGGTCATTAGCATACAAAGAGAAGGTATAATTAGTAATTATTTTCCGTATCATGCTAGTTATTTTTCTTTGTAAGAATTCCAAACACAAGAGGCATTAGGTCTAGTTTTTCGAATTAGTTTTTCGAGTTTGTGTTTTCTTCTTTTTCGAATTTGTGATTCGATTGTTCTTTTTGGTTAACCTAAAGTTATTTAAGGAAATTCAATATTAGCTTTCCTTAAAAGGCTTTGTCTAGGCGGTGGTGGTTGCTCCCATATCCTAGAAGGCCATGTGCCTTGCCATGCAGTCCTGGAAGCCAATTTTGGAAATTAATATTTAATGGAATTAATAACATAGGTGGATTTGAATCAATAGTGTTAAGTTCCGCTTGCGATTCAAATCTAAATCATTAATAACAGATAAGTTAAATTTAGAATCAACGATGTTAAGTTTCGTCTACGAATCCTAATTTAACTTCTAAAGAACACAATGTAACGCCCGCCCCTCTGGTAGGGCGGGGTTACGGGAACATACATGCATATTAATCTATTTCGAAATCAGCGGAAGTATTTATTTATATATTCTTTTATATTTTTAAATTACTTTTCTTTTAAACACCAATAACTAATTATCTAAACATTTATAATCATATGAGCATGTTAAGCATAATTTCAAATTTAAAAAGTCATGATATCAATTTCCAACATAAGCATGAATAAGTATCAAGTAATCATGCAAAACATTAACATAAGGTAGGCATAGTTCATATCAAGCATAGTTTAACATAAGCAGGTCTTTTCCTTAGCCGAGCTACCACCACACACATCTCTTGCCCCTCCTGCTGCTCCCTTAGTTTATCCATCCTTTACCTTTATCTGTGGTACAAGGAAAGTAAACTATAAGCACACAGGCTTAGTAATATCCTTTCCTACTCACAAAAACCATGTATCATAGCATAATCACATAAGCATATTGTTGGTTGCTACTCGGAAAACCTAGAGGTTCCACTGTACAAAAATTTTGTACAAAGGTCTGAACCTTTTCCTAGCTACCATGTGTTCTTTTAAATTAAATTTTGGATCGCTTGCGGAACTTAACACATTTGATCCAAAACTTAATCTATTTGTTCTTTTAGGTTTTGACTTGGATCTCCTGCGGAACTTAACACGTTTGATCCAAATCACCTAAGTTATTAATTCCATTAAATATTAATTTCCAAAATTGGTTCCCAATACTAACATGGCGAGGCACATGGCCTTCTTGGATATGGGAGCAACCACCACCGACTAGACAAAACCTTTTAAGGAAAGCTAATATTTAATTTCCTAAAATAACTTTAGTTCAACCGAAAAGAACAATCAAATCACAAGGAAAAGAAAAACAAAAGAACACTATATCGAAAACAAATTCGAAACACTAGAATCGTATGCCTCTTGTATTTAGTATTATTTTCAAAAATAACTAGTATGATGCGGAAAGAAAAATTACTAGTTATACCTTTTAGAAAGACTTCTTGATCTTCTACCGTATTCCTCTTCTAACCTCGGACGTTGTGTGGGCAACGATCTTCCGAGATGAGAACCACCTAGGCACCTTCTTTCTTCTTCCTTCAAGTTTCGGCCAAGCACAAGAACTTCCAAAGGATGAAGAATTTTCCATCAACCAAGCTCCAAGGGATGCATGCTTTCTCTCCTTCTTCTCCTTCCTTGATCCGGCCACATCCTCCAAGCTCCAAGAGATGATAGATTTTGGCCACAACAAGAGGAGAGAAGAGAAAGAGAAGGGCCGACCACCACACCAAGGAAAATAGGGAGAAAAATAGAATAGAGTCCTTAGCCTTGAAGCCTCCTCTACCCCCTCTTTTATAATCCTTGGTCATGGCAAATAAGAAAAATTTAATAAAAACTTCCTTAATTCTTTTGCCTTTGAAAAGGAAAATTTATTTAATTAAAAACAAATTTTCTTTTCAATTTGTAATGGTCGGCCACCACATAAATTCTCCAAGAAAATAAAATTTTAAACAAAAATTAAAACTTCCTTATTTGCTTCCGGAAATTTATAAAAATTTGTACAATAATTTTTCCCTTCATGATTGGTTTATAAAAAGGAAATTTAATAAATTAAAATCTTTCTTTTAAACATGTGGATAAAAAGAAAGTTATCTCTATAAATTAAAATATCTTTTAATCTACAAATAAGGAAAGATATCAAATCTTTTCTTAATCTTTTGTAGAAACTTATAAAAGAGAATATTTAATTTTAAGCTCTCTTTTAAATCATGACCATGGTTAAAAAGGAAAGTTTTCTTAAAATTTAAAATCCTCCTTTAATCAACAAATAAGGAAAGATTTCAAATTTTAAACTCTCTTTTAAACATGTAGACGATTTACAAATAAGGAAAGTTTTTACAAAAATTAAAACCATCCTTTTAAACTACAAATAAGGAAAGAGATTAATCTCTTCTCTTAATCTTTTGTAGAAAGCTATAAAAGGAAATTTTTAATTTTTAAACTCTCTTTTAAAATCATGATATCCACATAAGAAAAAATCTTTTTTAATATTCTAGTGTCTGGCCACCTACATGGTGAGCACTTGGTCTTGGCCGGCCCTAGCTTGGGTTCCAAGCTAGCTTGGTTGGCCCCGTTGGATGGGTAAGAAGGTAGGTATGCGGTGGGTATAAATCTCTATATACTAGAGGCTACGATAGGGACCGAGAGGAGGAATTGGTTTTGGTCTCCCGATAAAATTAAGCATCCCGTGCTCGGCCTGAACACACAACTTAATTTTATCAATAATAATTCATTCCACTAGAGAACTATTATTGAACTACCGCACAAATCCCAAATTACATTTTGGGCTCCTTCTTATCATGAGTGTGTTAGTTTCCCTGTGTTTAAGATAACAAATGTCCACTAATTATGTAAGTTACTGACAACTCACTTAATTAATATCTAGCTCCAAGAGTAGTACCACTCAACTTCATCGTCATGTCGGACTAAGTCCACCTGCAGGGTTTAACATGACAATCCTTATGAGCTCCTCTTGGGGACATTCTCAACCTAGATTACTAGGACACAGTTTCCTTCTATAATCAACAACACACACTATAAGTGATATCATTTCCCAACTTATCGGGCTTATTGATTCATCGAACTAAATCTCACCCATTGATAAGTTAAAGAAATAAATATCAAATATATGTGCTTGTTATTATATAAGGATTAAGAGCACACACTTCCATAATAACTGAGGTCTTTGTTCCTTTATAAAGTCAGTATAAAAGAAACGACCTCTAATGGTCCTACTCAATACACTCTTAGTGTACTAGTGTAATTATAAAGTTAAGATAAACTAACACCTAATTACACTACGACCTTCCAATGGTTTGTTCCTTTCCATCATGGTCGTGAGCTACTGTTTATAATTTATAAGGTACTGATAACATGATCTTCTGTGTGTGACACCACACACCATGTTATCTATAATATAAATTAATTGAACAACTACATTTATCACAAATGTAGACATTTGGCCAATGTGATTCTTATTTCTAGATAAATGTTTTATACCAAAAGCTAGGCTTTTAGTATACATTCTAACAATCTCCCGCTTATACTAAAAGACTAAGCTGCCATATCTGCTGCCATACATCTGATTCCCATGCCTTTCAAAAAGCTCTTGCCTTAAGGACCTTAGGTTATCATCTGATGCAATCTAGGCGGCAACAACTTCTCCTCGTTATACAATTTCTCGTATTGGGTAGTACTTGCACTCTATTGTGTTTACTTGCCTTATAGACTCATGGTTTCTTCGAGTTTGCTACTGCACCATTATTATTACAATAAATTGTAATAATCTTTGGATAAACTAGAAATCATAACTAAGTCTATCTTGAGGTTATTAAGTCATTCAGCTTTTATGGCTACCTCAGAGACTTGCCATATACTCAGCTTCTATGGTGGAGTCCAGAAAAACACCTATGCTTATCACTCTTCCATAGTTATGACTTTTCCTTCTAAAGTAAACACAAAACCCCGAGTTCGACTTATTATTGTCCCTATCCGATTGCAAGTCAAAATCCGTGCAACCTACAGGAACCAAATTAACTGCCTTGTAAGCTAGCATATAATCTCTAGTGCCTCTAAGGTACTTTAAATATATGCTTTACTGCAGTCCAATGTCCTTGTCTAGGGTTACTTTGATATCTGCTAACTATGCCCTTGGCAAAATATATTTCTGATCTCGTACATAGCATACATTAGGTTGTATAACTGCCGAAACATAATGAACTGCCAACATGTCCTCAATCTCCTTTGATGTCATCGGAGACATCTCTTTAGATAAAGACACTCCATGCTTAAAAGGTAAGAAACCTTTCTAGGAGTTTTTGTAACGCCCGAAAATTCTTAAAACTATTTTAGAAATATTCTATGATTTTTTTGGAATTTTTAGATATTTTTCCGGAATTTTTAGAATAGCGGAAGTAGCAAAAATAATTAGAACCGCAAAATAGCTTAGGCGGGAATCGAACCCGGGACCTCTTGGATCCGATAACTTTTAGTTAGCCTTAGTAACCAGATGAACCCAGCAGGGCCGTGCTGAAAGGAAAGGGAAACAATTTAATTTATATTAGAGTCGGGCCAAAATACCCACTTAATATAAATATAAACTTAAAAAGGGGTTTGGGTTATTTCTTTGGTTCGGCAACTCCCTCTCCTTACCCTAGCCTCATGCCGCCCCTCTCCTTTCCTCCTCCTTCTCTCGGCGCACCAAGCCAAGGGCCCTAGGAGCACCTCCCGGCAACATCAAAGGCACGAGGACGCTCTTCTTCGCGAGAGGAACGCATAGACGCGAGAAGATTGTCGAAGGGGTCGTCTCCACCGGAATTCTAGCGAATAGAATTGTAAGAAAATTAGCGTACAAGGTAAGAAACCCCTCACCTGCAGTATAAGTAGCTCCGTTTGGGTTTTCTACGCATTAGTTTAGCTATATGCAGATTTTTATCAACGCATAGCGTGAAATTGACCCTCCTCGCAGGTTTAGGAATTTAGTGAGCACTTCTAGATGGACCGGACACGTAATCCCTCTTCAGTGGGGGTTTCTAGAAGTTGTCGGGTGCCTAGAAGTGGTCTCCCTAATAGAGAGGAGAGTTGGGGCACACTAAGTGTTCGATAAAATAGCTAGTTAAGTAAAAATGCAAACTAAGCATTTTAACAGCTCAGTTGAATGCATTAGAAGCATCTAAATCAGTAAATCAGTTTATTCTAGCTTATATGGGACTACGGTCCAATGGGTGGGCTCCCACAGTCGCCTCTGGGTTCAGACAACCTAGCTCTAGGTTCAGATAACCTATAAATAGCAAATTAGAACAGTTTAGCTATATTCAGTATTTTACTTTTCAGTTGGCACTGTACCGGATTAGATATCCATTGGGTTGGACTCCCACAGTCGTCCCTAGGTTCAGATAATCTAGTAAACCCTACTAAATTTGGGACTTGTAAACCCGGGTTTAGTTAGGGATGCGTGCACAGCAAGTACAGTTGCCGGGCCCAACAGCACATGATTATTATTTTTCAAAACTCATAAAATCAGTTATGTTAGTTGAGTTTGATTTCACTTCAGGTTAGCTTCATTAGCTTAGTTCTCTATTATTGTTCTATGTGATTAGCTTGCTATGCCATGCTTCACTTACATATTCAGTTATGCTTGCAACCATAGTATGCCATGCCAGTACATGTTTTCAAATAGCATTCTTTAAAAGCATGTTTGCATCGTTGCATGTTTTAGTGAGGTAGTTGGTTTCTTACTAAGCTTTAAGCTTACAGATTCTACTTTCCTTATACTGCAGATAAAGGTAAAGGGAAAATGGACTAGCAGAGGAAGCTGGAGTTTAATGCAAAGATGGTGTGTGTGGCAGGAACTGGAATAAAAGATCCTTAGGGGTTTTAGCAAGCTTAAATAGTTGAATTCTTAGTATTTCTTCTTTCATGCATTTTTAGACCTTAGAATGTTTAAACCATGGGAGATTTATTTAGTTTGTTAGTAATTATGTTAGAATGTTGGTTAATAGTTGCTAGAATATATTCCAATTGATTTTAGAATTGTTGTGTGAGGTTTTGGCACTCCAGAGTGCTGAAATCAGAGTTTCAGGGTGAGATCAGAACCCAGATCGGTCTGCAGACCGATTAGAGCCGGGTTGTGCCGCTGGATCGGTCAGCTGACTGATCCAAGCGTGAACAGAGAGTTTATGGATCGGTCAGCCGACTGATCCAGAGGCGAACAGTGAGTACAGAGGTCTACTGATCGGTCAGTCGACCGATCGGTCAGCCGACCGATCCAGAGCCTTCTTCCGTGCCAGTATCAAGCTGGATCGATTACGGGATCGATCCGACAGCCCAATCGATCCATGGATCGATTGAAATGCCTGATTACATTTAGCAGGACATCCGAAAGGCATAGAATATCTCCCCTAGCATGTGTACGACTCCTAGGTACACCTAGAATATTAAGTTCAGTTTACAGTAATTAGTTTAGTAAAAATTTTAATCAATCCAGATTTTCCGCAATAGTAATTTAGCACAGCATTACGTAACGATCGGCCTCGCAGCCTAGTCAGTAGGAGGCGGGTCGTTACAGAGTGGTATCAGAGCAGTGTTCCATACTTCCTACACACACATCAGCATTGAACCTGCAGCTTTCAAGTAAGAATACCTCTATTTTACTTATGTTTCTTGCTTTCTTGTTATAGCTCATGTTTATAGATAACTGATGCATGTTAATATGTGATAGTATATAACATGATAGCAATAGTTATACAATTATGATTGTATTAGTTATGCATGTCCTGTCCTCTATGTCTTTAGACATGGCATGAGGACGCCCAGCTAGAAGGGCACCAGCTACTGAGCCACAGTATGAGGCAGGCAGTTCAGTGCCTCCCCTAGACCTGACAGCATTGGTGGCTCAGTTACAGCAGCAGGAGATAGCCACTCTTAGGGCTAATCAGCAGAATACTCCCACAGTTACCCCTGAACCTGACCTAGCAACCCCAGCATTTATAGAGGTTCCACCAGTCCAGCCTACAGTACCAGCAGCCCCAGTAGCAGAGGTAAAGAGGGAAGCCTATCTGATCCAGTGGCAGAGAGTCAAGCCAGAGAATTTCTCAGGCAGCAATGAACCATGGGATGCTCAAGCATGGTTCAAAACACTGAAGAGGACGATGGAGCTTCTGGACTGGCCAGAACATGAGAAGGTGAAGTGCGCCTCCTTCTGTCTGACAGGAGACGCCAGTATGTGGTGGGAGAGAATCAGAGCGAAGCGCCCAGTAAACCAGATGACATGGGCAGACTTCGAGAAGGAGTTCTTTGAAGAATTCTTTCACATGCGGGTCACAAACCGCCACTACGACGAGTTCACTGAGTTCCGTCAGGGCAACCTATCAGTTGAGGAAGCCGTGAAGAAATTCAACAGGTTGGCTCGTTTATGCCCTGAATTAGTCAGCACAGAAAGAGAACGAATCCGGTTAATGCTCAAGATGCTGAGGCCGGAAATAGCAATGAACGCGGCTGGTGGCGTTCATAGGCCACAAACCACAGAAGAATTAGTGAGCAGTGCTCTAATCACTGAGCATTACCAGAATAGCATCAAGCAGCAGAAGCAAGTCCTCTCAGAAGCTAAAGGTCAAGGAGGCTCAGGCACTCAGAAGCAGCAGGGCCATAGCTCCCATGGCTCTAACTAGAAAGGGAACTCCAGCAACAAGCGCAAACCAGGGAGTTACCCAAAAGGAGGACCAGCCAGCAAGCAGCCCAGTTATCCAAATTGTGCTACTTGTGGGAAATTCCATCCTGGAGTTTGTCGTAAGGGCACACGAGGATGCTTTGAATGCGGACAGGAAGGGCATATGGCCAAGCAGTGTCCAAACAAGACCAGTTTTCCAGCCAGCTCAGTTACATCAGATGCAGGCTGCTTTAGATGGTCCACATATCAGCCAGGGCAGATTAGAAGCCCCTCCAGCTACGACCAATGCGAGAATCTATTCACTGACCATAGAGGACGTAGCAAACGCCTCGACAGTTGTTCAGGTCAGATTAGTATTTTACAGCAAAGTGCAACTGTCTTATTCGATACTGGGGCAACCCATTCTTATATATCTAGGGCATTTGCAAAGAAATTAGCGAGACCTCCAGAGGTACTCAGTGGTCAGTTTCTGACGACCTTACCTTCAGGAGAAATTATGGCATCCACGCACTGGCTCAGAGCAGTGTCAGTCATTATAGCAAACAGAGAGCTCTTTTGTGATCTGATAGTGCTAAATATGACTGACTACGATGTCATCCTTGGAATGGACTTCTTGATCAGATACGGTGCTTCCATCGAGTGCCGTAAACAGAAAGTCATATTCCAACCTGAAGCGGAAGCACAGTTCGAATTCGTCGGAGAACCTAGGAGAAAGGCCAAGAAGTTTCTCTCAGCTATGAAGGCACAGAGGTTGATGGATTCAGGATGTACGGGGTTCTTAGCACAGTCGACCGGTCGGGACAAGGACCAACTAGCGGAGGTCAGTCGTATGTGACTACCGGTGGTCTTCCACGAAGAGTTACGGGCCTAGCACCGAGTGAGATCGAATTTGAGATAGAGCTCATTCCGGTACAAATCCTATTTCCAAAGCACCTTACCGCATGGCTCCAGTCTGAAGGAACTTCATGAACAACTACAGGCTTGACAAGGGCTTCATCCGTCCTAGTCACTCACCATGGGGAGCACTGTATTGTTCGTGAAGAAGAAAGACGGGAGCATACGCTGTGTATAGACTACCGGACACTGAACCAAGTCACAATCAAGAATAGGTATCCTCTTCCCGAATAGATGACATGTTTGATCAGCTAAAGGGAGCGGTGTTCTCTAAAATAGACCTCGGATCAGGTTATCATCGGTGAAGGTTAAAGAAGGACATACCCAAGACATTCGTGACCGGAATCTGGACATTACGAGTTCGTAGTCATGCCCTTTGGCGTGACAAATGCTCCAGCTACTTTTATGGACCTTATGAACAGGGTATTCAGAGAATATTTAGATAGGTTCGTTATCGTGTTCATCGATGATATCCTTATCTATTCCAGAACTCAGGAAGAACACCTGAAAACAGTATTGCAGACCCTTCAGCAGAATCAGCTGTACGTCAAGTTCACCAAATGTGAATTTTGGCTAGATCAGGTGTCCTTCCTGGGTCACATCATCTCAAAGGATGGTATCATGGTAGACCACAGTAAGATAGAAGCTGTGAGTAACTGGAAAAGACCCAAGAACGCCAGTGAGATCAGAAGCTTTATGGTAGATGACTTCTCCAGGATAGCCTCCCCACTGACAGCTCTTACCAGAAAGAACAGAAAATTTCAGTGGACAGAGGACTGTGAGAACAGTTTCAGCGAGCTGAAGAGGAGATTGACCAGTGCACCTATTCTGACTCTACCAGAGAACGCAGATAGCTTTGATATATATAGTGATGCCTCGAAGTTGGGACTAGGAGCAGTGCTGATGCAAGATGGCAAGGTAATCGCCTACGCCTCCAGACAACTTAAGGATTATGAGAAGAACTATCCTACTCATGACCTTGAGCTTGCAGCAGTGGTGTTCGCTCTCAAGATTTGGAGACATTACTTGTATGGAGCTCAGTGCAGAGTGTATATAGATCATCAGAGTCTGAAGTACTTCTTCACTCAGAAGGATCTGAATATGCGACAGCGCAGATGGCTAGAGCTGGTCAAGGACTACGATATAGACATCCTCTACCACCCAGGGAAAGCCAATAGGGTAGCAGATGCACTTAGCAGAAAGTCCAGTGCTACCTTATTATCTCTAGCAGCCATGTCACCACCCCTACAGAAAGAGATCACAGATTTTGGTCTCGAACTCATAGTTGGGCAGCTCTCTACTATGACCTTAGAGTCGACCTTGCTTGGTGACATCCAGACAGCTCAGATACTGGATCCTGAAATTCAGAAAATCAAGCAAGGATTAGCAGAAACAGATGGTGGAGAGTTCAGAATATCAGATAGCGGGGTGTTGTATTTTGGTGACAGGCTGTGTTCCGGATCAGGAGGAACTACAGAGGAAAATTCTACATGAGGCTCACAAGACTCCCTATGCGATGCATCCAGGCTCCACCAAAATGTACCAGGACATGAAGAAACATTTTTGGTGGCCCGGGATGAAGAGAGACATCGCTCGATATGTCAGCACCTGCCTAACCTGTCAGAGGGTCAAGGCGGAACATCAGAGACCAGGAGGAGTTCTGCAGCCTATTCAGATTCCAGAATGGAAGTGGGAAGACATTTCTATGGATTTTATAGTGGGACTACCCAGAACCACGAATGGTTTCGACACCATCTGGGTAATAGTCGACAGGTTGACTAAATCAGCCCACTTCCTAGCTATCAGAATATCCTATTCCATGGAGCAGTTAGCTCAGTTGTATCTCAAGGAGATTGTCAGGCTGCATGGAGTCCCACGAACCATTATTTCAAACAGAGACAGTAGGTTCACATCACACTTCTGGGAGTGTGTATAGTCAACTTTGGGCACGAAGCTAAAATTCAGCACAACCTTCCATCCTCAGACAGATGGTCAAACGGAGCGAGTAAATCAGGTACTCGAAGATATGCTCCGAGCATGTGCCCTAGATTTCAAGGGAAGTTGGTGCAAATATCTTAGCCTAGCAGAATTTGCATACAACAACAGCAATCAGGCCACTATCGGCATGGCACCTTACGAGGCTCTCTATGGGCGGAGGTGTAGATCTCCAATCTGCTGGTATGAGAGTGGTGAACAGAAAGAACTAGAACTACAGACAGATCTAGTGGCAGATACCACAGCAGCTATACAGCAGATCCAGAGCCGCCAGAAAAGCTATGCTGATACACGGCGCAGACCTTTAGAGTTTTCAGTTGGGGATTCAGTGTTCCTGAGAGTGGCTCCCATGAAGGGAGTAATGCGTTTTGGGAAGAAGGGCAAGCTAAGTCCCAGATATATGGGACCATACCTTATCAGCAAAAGAGTGGGCAAGGTAGCATATGAGCTAGAGCTACCCCAGGAAATGTCAGCTGTCCACAATGTATTTCATGTCTCTATGCTGAAGAAGCATATCCCAGATGCCACCCAGGTGATTGAGCCCCAGTTGGAACAGATCCGCGAAGACCTCAGCTATGACAGTCGGCCTATTCAGATAATAGACCGAGCAGTTAAGAAATTACGGAACAAGGAAGTACCATTAGTGAAAGTTATTTGGCAAAGTCACACAGCAGAAGAGGCAACTTGGGAGACAGAAGTACCCAGAGTTGTTCTAAGTTCGAGGATGAACTTTTTATAAGGTATGGTGAATTGTAATGCCCGAAAATTCTCAAAACTATTTTAGAAATATTCTATGATTTTTCTGGAATTTTTAGATATTTTTCTGGAATTTTTAGAATAGCGGAAGTAGCAAAAATAATTAGAACCGCAAAATAGCTTAGGCGGGAATCGAACCCGGAACCTCTCGGATCCGATAACTTTTAGTTAGCCTTAGTAACCAGATGAACCCAGCAGGGCCGTGCTGAAAGGAAAGGGAAACAATTTAATTTATATTAGAGTCGGGCCAAAATACCCACTTAATATAAATATAAACTTAAAAAGGGGTTTGGGTTATTTCTTTGGTTCGGCAACTCCCTCTCCTTACCCTAGCCTCACGCCGCCCCTCTCCTTTCCTCCTCCTTCTCTCGGCGCACCAAGTCAAGGGCCCTAGGAGCACCTCCCGGCAACATCAAAGGCACGAGGACGCTCTTCTTCGCGAGAGGAACGCATAGACGCGAGAAGATTGTCGAAGGGGTCGTCTCCACCGGAATTCTAGCGAATAGAATTGTAAGGAAATTAGCGTACAAGGTAAGAAACCCCTCACCTGCAGTATAAGTAGCTCCGTTTGGGTTTTCTACACATTAGTTTAGCTATATGCAGATTTTTATCAACGCATAGCGTTAAATTGACCCTCCTCGCAGGTTTAGGGATTTAGTGAGCACTTCTAGATGGGTCGGACACGTAATCCCTCTTCAGTGGGGGTTTCTAGACGTTGTCGGGTGCCTAGAAGTGGTCTCCCTAATAGAGAGGAGAGTTGGGGCACACTAAGTGTTCGATAAAATAGCTAGTTAAGTAAAAATACAAACTAGGCATTTTAACAGCTCAGTTAAATGCATTAGAAGCATCTAAATCAGTAAATCAGTTTATTCTAGCTTATATGGGACTACGGTCCAATGGGTGGGCTCCCACAGTCACCTCTGGGTTCAGACAACCTAGCTCTAGGTTCAGATAACCTAGAAACAGCAAATTAGAACAGTTTAGCTATATTCAGTATTTTACTTTTCAGTTGGCACTGTACCGGATTAGATATCCATTGGGTTGGCTATATTCAGATAACCTAGTAAACCCTACTAAATTTGGGACTCGCAAACCCGGGTTTAGTTAGGGATGCGCGCACAGTAAGTACAGTTGCCGAGCCCAACAGCACATGATTATTATTTTGATCTACTATGCTATTAGTTTTCAAAACTCATAAAATCAGTTATGTTAGTTGAGTTTGATTTCAGCTTCAGGTTAGCTTCAGTTAGCTTAGTTCTCTATTATTGTTCTATGTGATTAGCCTGCTATGCCATGCTTCAGTTTACATGTTCAGTTATTTCAGTTTATGCTTGCAACCATAGTATGCCATGTCAGTACATGTTTTCAAATAGCATTCTTTAAAAGCATGTTTGCATCGTTGCATGTTTTAGTGAGGTAGTTGGTTTCTTACTAAGCTTTAAGCTTACAGATTCTACTTTCCTTATACTGCAGATAAAGGTAAAGGGAAAATGGACTAGCAGAGGAAGCTGGAGTTCAATGCAAAGATGGTGTGTGTGGAAGGAACTGGAATAAAAGATCCTTAGGGGTTTTAGCAAGCTTAAATAGTTGAATTCTTAGTATTTCTTCTTTCATACATTTTTAGACCTTAGAATGTTTAAACCATGGGAGATTTATTTAGTTTGTTAGTAATTATGTTAGAATGCTGGTTAATAGTTGCTAGAATATATTCCAATTGATTTTAGAATTGTTGTGTGAGGTTTTGGCTCGCCAGAGTCTTGAAATCGAGTTTGAGTGAGATCGAGAACCCGATCGGTCCGCAGACCGATCGAGGCCGGTGTGCCGGATCGGTCGGTGACCGATCCAAGCGCTTGATCGAGAGTTTATGGATCGGTCAGCCCACCGATCCAGAGCGAACAGAGAGCACCGATAAGCTATATGGCTTCTGCACGCTCTGGATCGGTCTACCGACCGATCGGTGTACTCTGGATCGGTCGGTGACCGATCCACCGCATCTAAAAGCGTCTGACACGGATCGGTCACCGACGATCGAGCCTTCTTCCGCCAAGATTGGATCGATCACGGATCGATCAAGCGAATCGATCCATGGATCGATTGAAATGCCTGATTACAGCTAGCAGGACATCCGAAAGGCATAGAATATCTCCCCTAGCATGTGTACGACTCCTAGGTACACCTAGAATATTAAGTTCAGTTTACAGTAATTAGTTTAGTAAAAATTTTAATCAATCCAGATTTTCCGCAATAGTAATTTAGCACAGCATTACGTAACGATCGGCCTCGCAGCCTAGTCAGTAGGAGGCGGGTCGTTACAGTTTTTCATGCTAAAAACGAGCAAAGATTTTTCCAATGTATTAAGCTTGGGATAAGTAATATATATATATATATATATATTTCTTGCGATCCCTTATTACTTTGATCTCAAAAATATATACATTCTCCCAAGTCCTTTATATCGAATTATTTGAACAACCATACCCTTACTTCTGACAACATTTTGATATTGTTTCCAACTACCAAAAATGTTATCTACGTATAGTACAAGAAACACCACCACGTTTCCATCACACCTTTTGTATACACAATACTTATCCGTTTACTCAATAAATCCATAGGTCTGGATTACTTTGATAAACTGGATGTTCCAAGACCTTGAAGCTTTGCCTCAGTCCATAGACTGATTGATCTTACACACAAGATGCTCTTAGCCCTTTACAATGAACCCTTCTGGCTGCTTTATATGGATGCTTTCTTCAAGACTTCTATTAAAGAATGCTGTCTTGACATCCACTTGCCAAATAGATAAAAGAATCTGGATAAACTTAAGCATGGCTACCAGTGAAAAAGTTTCCTTTTTCATATAGCCTTGTTTTTGAAAGTTTCTACTTTCCTATCTATCCCTCTTTTCCTATTATAGACCTTTTTACTCCCAAGGCTTTTACACCATACAAGCTTCCAGATTTTATTAGAATACATATATTCTAATTCTGTTATTCATTACTCTTTGCCAAGATGTTGCATCTTTATCTTGGAGTGCTTCGTCATATATCCGGAGATCAGGTTCATGTCCTCCAGGGATCGAGTCCAAAAACTCTCCCAAAATATGAATCCTTTTAGGTTGCCTAACAACCCTCCCACTATGACAAGGCACTTTCTGCAATTGTGTATCATTTGTGATACGTGTTGCAGTTTCCTTGTGGTATCTCATCTTGTACAGTTTGTACTAGATTAGACATGTCTTTTATTATTTCCTTAAGAATAAATTTTCTTATGGGCACATGGTTTATTACATAGTCCTTAAAAATCGGTCATTGATGCTAACAATGACGTGTTGTAGTTTCCTTGTGGTATCTCATCTTGTACAATTTGTACTAGATTAGACATGTCTTTTATTATTTCCTTAAGAACAAATTTTCTTATGGGCACATGGTTTATTACATAGTCCTTAAAAATCGGTCATTGATGCTAACAATGACCTTCTGATTTTTAAGACTATAAACCTACTTTCATTTCTCTAGGATAACCCACAAACAAGTGAATTCCTGTCCAACTTATCATTGTCTCTCTTTAGCATATGTGCTGGACTACCCGAATCCGAATATGCTTCAAAATAGGCTTACGTCTATTCAGCAATTCTATATGAGTAGAGAGTTCTGACTTTGGAAGGTATTATGTACACTTCTGTTTCTAGTGTATATCCTTAAAACGAATTTGGTAATTCATCATCAATCTACTTATTTCTATAAGAGTTTTATACCATCTTTCTACTACACCATTCTGTAGGGGTGTACCAGGTGCAGTTAGTTGGGATTGAATCTCTACTTCTGATAAGTGACTCCTAAATTCTCCCAAGAGGTACTTGCCACTACGATCTCACCATAATGTCTTGATACTTTTACTTTGTCGTTTCTCCACATCAGCCTAGTACTCTTTGAACTAATCAAAGCACTTAGACTTGCAACACATCAAGTAAATGTATCCATATCTCAAATAGTTGTCTATAGACAAAATATTTGAAACAACCTCTTGCCTGGATAGTCAAAAGTCTTCACAAATCAGAATGAACCTATTCCTATATATCTTTGGCTCCAAACCCCTTAGACTTAAAAGCTTCTTGGTGATTTTTCCTTCCAAGTAAGACTCACAGGTTGGAAAGATTTCCACTACCAATGAACCCAAAAGTTCATCAGCAACCAATGAATCCTACTCAAGTTAATATAACCTAGCCTTAGACGCCAAAGATATAACTGGTTTATTTTCAAAGGTTGCTTTCTCTTAAAATTAGAAGATGTGTTACTAATTTCCATTTGTTGCATCGTGGGAGTTATTGGATTATAAATTGTCAACCATCATACCAGAATATATAACTTCCCTATTTTTCTTGATAACAACTTTGTTATCAAAATAGACACAATATCTATTCTATAATAGTTTAAAAACTGAAATCAGGTTCTTTCTAAACTTAGTATGTAAAGACAATTTCTAATAATCCAAATTTTATTCCTATTAGAGAATAAACCTCTCCCACTGCAACAGTTGCTACTTTTGCAGTAGTGCTCATGTGGACGGTGTTTTTATTTTCATTTAGTTGTCAGGTTTCCTGGAACCCTGCAATGAATTGCAGACATGATTAATGGTATCTGTATCTACACTCCAGGTTCTGGTAGATAACACCACTAGACATGTTCCAACTAATGAATTAAATACACCTAAATTGTTCTTAGTTCTAAGAAGACAGTCTACCTTAATGTCCAAGTCCTATTTTCAATCATTACAATTGGGACTACTAAGTCTTTTCTATAGTATAACAACTAGGGGATTGACAAACATTTTAAATCCTAAGAATCACAAAAATATTTGGTCAAGATCAATTCCTTAAAATCCCCATGAATTTTGTATACCACGATAGTATGGACGTATACAAAATCAAAGAAGAGATTTTATCCATTAATTTTATTATCTCGTCAACTTTACTTTATGACGAATAAAATTAATAGTTGATCTTTCTTTAATCAAATATGTGGTCAAAACTTTTGAATTTAAAATAACATTGATTCCTCAAACAATATTATTTAAATTCACCAACACCTCAAACACCGTGAATTTTGCATGCCACGATAGTGTGGACGTATACAAAATTAAACATTTGTAAGAGGAGGGGTTTACCCATTAATTATCTTGTCAATAAATCTTTATGACAAATAAAATTACCTCAAACACTGTGAATTTTGTATGCCACGATAGTATGGACGTATACAAAATCAAACATTTGTAAGAGGGGTTTTTAATTTTATTATCTTGTCAACTTATTTATTTGAAAAATCAATAGTTGGTTTTCTTCGGTTACACAAATAATAGCAGTGACTCCGATGGGGAGGATACTATTAGACGTGCCTAAGTGTATACCATTACTTAACACTAAGTCTGTTAATAAGATTGTGCCCCTTCCGATGGGGAAGATCACACGCTCTTAATTAACTTCCTATAGTCATCCAAAATGGAAGTTTAAGCTACTGATCCGCAAACAAGCTCATCCGATATGGAGGAAGGCACTCAGAGCCAACACGCACGCTTGTTGCATCACTTATAAACCAGTAATGGAGACCATGGAATTTATTTAAAAATAAATCCCTCTCCCACTTAGTTATTTAAAGTGAGGAATTTTGACTATGCTAGCCTACTAGACATGTACACTAACATGCACACACAGCACAATATAAAAGCAATAAATGAAAAACTAATTTTCAACTATTATGGCTTTTATCTATTGTTGTCCTCCGTGTGTCGCCAACCCTAGCTGCTGCCATCTTTGGCCACCGCCACCGGGTCTAGTTGTCGCATCCATCTTGCTCCTTGTTCCGCTGCACCTCTGGTCCTTAAAAGGTTCCACGCCTTGAAAGATTCGATCCGCGACATAAATAGAATTTTACATTTTTCGATCCTATATTCGTCGAAGGAATGTACATGTAAACTAGATCGACCATAAAATAAAATTTACATCCATCGATCCTATATTCCATAAAAGGAATGTACATGTAACTAGATCAAAAAATAAAATCCTAATAAAACAAAATACAGCTCCTGCTGTATTTTATAATACAATCATGCACACACAATAAATGCCCTTGACATGTCCAAGGGTCCAATCACACACATAATAACTATAAGCTATAATAGTTGGATCCTGCATCCACAAAGTTAGCACATCCTACTATTATCCTGCCTAAATTATGTATGACATGTGCATAATTAAACTAATACCAAATACACAGAGGCAAAACCCTAGCTCTGATACCAATTGTTGGTTGCTACTCGGAAAACCTAGAGGTTCCACTGTACAAAAATTTTGTACAAAGGTCTGAACCTTTTCCTAGCTACCATGTGTTCTTTTAAGTTAAATTTTGGATCGCCTGCTGAACTTAACACATTTGATCCAAAACTTAATCTATTTGTTCTTTTAGGTTTTGACTTGGATCTCCTGCGGAACTTAACACGTTTGATCCAAATCACCTAAGGTATTAATTCCATTAAATATTAATTTCCAAAATTGGTTCCCAGTACTGACATGGCGAGGCACATGGCCTTCTTGGATATGGGAGCAACCACCACCGACTAGACAAAACCTTTTAAGGAAAGCTAATATTTAATTTCCTAAAATAACTTTAGGTCAACCGAAAAGAACAATCAAATCACAAGGAAAAGAAAAACAAAAGAACACTATATCGAAAATAAATTCGAAACACTAGAATCGTATGCCTCTTGTATTTAGTATTATTTCCAAAAACAACTAGTATGATGCGGAAAGAAAAATTACTAGTTATACCTTTTAGAAAGACCTCTTGATCTTCTACCGTATTCCTCTTCTAACCTCGGACGTTGTGTGGGCAACGATCTTCCGAGATGAGAACCACCTAGGCACCTTCTTTCTTCTTCCTTCAAGTTTAGGCCAAGCACAAGAACTTCCAAAGGATGAAGAATTTTCCACCAACCAAGCTCCAAGGGATGCATGCTTTCTCTCCTTCTTCTCCTTCCTTGATCCGGCCACATCCTCCAAGCTCTAAGAGATGATAGATTTCGGCCACAACAAGAGGAGAGAAGAGAAAGAGAAGGGTCGGCCACCACACCAAGGAAAAGAGGGAGAAAAATAGAATAGAGTCCTTAGCCTTGAAGCCTCCTCTACCCCCTCTTTTATAATCCTTGGTCTTGGCAAAGAAGAAAAATTTAATAAAAAATTCCTTAATTCTTTTGTCTTTGAAAAGGAAAATTTATTTAATTAAAAACAAATTTTCTTTTCAATTTGTAATGGCTGGCCACCACATAAATTCTCCAAGCAAATAAAATTTTAAACAAAAATTAAAACTTCCTTATTTGCTTCCGGAAATTTATAAAAAATTTGTCCAATAATTTTTTCCTTCATGATTGGTTTATAAAAAGGAAATTTAATAAATTAAAATCTTTTTTTTAAACATGTGGATAAAAAAAAAGTTATCTCTATAAATTAAAATCTCTTTTAATCTACAAATAAGGAAAGATATCAAATCTTTTCTTAATCTTTTGTAGAAATTTATAAAAGAGAATATTTAATTTTAAACTCTCTTTTAAATCATGAACATGGTTAAAAAGGAAAGTTTTCTTAAAATTTAAAATCCTCCTTTAATCAACAAATAAGGAAAGATTTTAAATTTTAAACTCTCTTTTAAACATGTAGACGATTTACAAATAAGGAAAGTTTTTACCAAAAATTAAAACCATCCTTTTAAACTACAAATAAGGAAAGAGATTAATCTCTTCTCTTAATCTTTTGTAGAAAGCTATAAAAGGAAATTTTTAATTTTTAAACTCTCTTTTAAAATCATGATATCCACATAAGAAAAAATCCTTTTTAATATTCTAGTGGCCGGCCACCTAAGCTTGGGACCTGTAACGACCCGACCCTTTGGCCTCTTGGCGGCCCTTGTGGCGGCCCAACTGGCGGCCCTTATGTCGTCGGCCTATTTGGCGACCTCTCATGTCGTCGAACGACAACCCTTTGGCCGTGTCGTTACTCACTAGGACTTTCCACCCCTGGCAGTGGGTTTTTGCCTCCCCTAGGATTCGAACTCTAAATCTCCAAGCTTAAGTATTAGAGTTTATGAATCCTGGTAACCAAGTGAGATCACTTGGTTACCAGGATTCATAAACTCTAATACTTAAGCTTGGAGATTTAGAGTTCAAATCCTGGGGGAGGCAAAAATCCACTGCCAGGGGTGGAAAGTCCTAGTGAGTAACGACACGGCCAAAGGGTCGTCGGTCGACGACATGAGAGGTCGCCAAATAGGCCGACGACATAAGGGCCGCAAGTTGGGCCGCCACAAGGGCCGCTAAGAGGCCAAAGGGCCAGGTCGTTACAGGACCCAAGCTTTGGCCGGCCACCTACATGGCTCATCCACTTGGTCTTGGCTGGCCCTAGCTTGGGTTCCAAGCTAGCTTGGCCGGCCCCATTCGATGGGTAAGAAGGTAGGTATGCGGTGGGTATAAATCTCTATATACTAGAGGCTACAATAGGGACCGAGAGGAGGAATTGATTTTGGTCTCCCGATAAAATTAAGAATCCCGTGCTCACCCTGAACACACAACTTAATTTTATCAATAATAATTCATTCCACTAGAGAACTATTATTGAACTACCGCACCAATCCCAAATTACATTTTGGGCTCCTTCTTATCATGAGTGTGTTAGTTTCCCTGTGTTTAAGATAACAAATGTCCACAAATTAAGTAAGTTACTGACAACTAACTTAATTAATATCTAGCTCCAAGAGTAGTACCACTCAACTTCATCGTCATGTCGGACTAAGTCCACCTACAGAGTTTAACATGACAATCCTTATGAGCTCCTCTTGGGGACATTCTCTACCTAGATTACTAGGACACAGTTTCCTTCTATAATCAACAACACACACTATAAGTGATATCATTTCCCAACTTATCGGGCTTATTGATTCATCGAACTAAATCTCACCCATTGATAAATTAAAGAAATAAATATCAAATAAATGTGCTTGTTATTATATTAGGATTAAGAGCACACACTTCCATAATAACTGAGGTCTTTGTTCCTTTATAAAGTTAGTATAAAAGAAACGACCTCTAATGGTCCTACTCAATACACTCTTAGTGTACTAGTGTAATTATAAAGTTAAGATTAACTAATGTAACGACCCAATTTTCCCTATTTCGAGTTCCAAATGTCCATAAAAATATTTGGAAATGATTTTAAAATATTCTAGAGATTTTTAAAAAATTTTAGAGTATTTTTACGTAATTTTTGGAGGTCGTTTAGTAGGTTAACAAAAAGAAAGAAGTTTTGACAAAAACCGTTGAAGGTGAGACTCGAACCCAAGACCTCCGGCCGAACCCGACCTAACCGGATACAGCCAACCAACTGGGCTGCGCACGCTTTGTTAACCAAGTATGAGGAGAAATAAGTTTAAGGTATAGTATAATGGGAACCCAAAATCAGACCTAGCTATAAAAGGTTAAGTGAAAAGGGATTATTTTTATTCTTCTTTTTCTCCCGAAATCCCTTCTTCCTCTCGTTCTCGCGTGCGACAGCGGCGGCGTTGCTTAGGCGAAGACGAAGCCGAAATTAGGGCTGCATTCCGGCGGCTGGTGAGCGTTCTTCTTCAAGGGTTCTTCACAAACCAAGCTTCTCTCGGCAAGGCAAACGCTAGGGCAAGAGAAGAGGCCGAGATTTGGAGCTTCGCTCGAACCCTAGACCTCCTCCTCCTCGGTTGTAAGTCCAAGAACCGGCGGTAAGTACTACTCACCTGCGGTAGGAGTTGCTCCGAGCTTTCGGTTTTCGTTACCTTGCTTCCGGATCTTGTTGTGCCGAGTAGAAGAATATGCTAGGGTTTTCTTCGTTGCTTTGTTGAGATGCCATCTTCGGTTTCTGTTAATTGAACACCAATAGCTACCATTTGCTATTTAGATATGCATGCAAGTTTCCTAAATTTCACTAGTTCTAAGTTGGGCACGAACAGCCCTCAATTTAGGTACATAGTGTTAGTTTTCCTTGCTAATGCTATGCACCTGATTAGTTTTAAGTTGGTATTTCAGCCTATGGTTGTCTTTTAAGCGTGCCTTTAATTCTTAAATGTGATACCCGTGTAAGTCTAATTGCTGCCATAAATTCCAGCAAAAAGGGATTCCTTTGCCCTATTTTTACGGCATGATAGAAAGTGTAAAGTTGCATTCTTTTGCTTTTATTACAGCATACTTAGAAAGCCCCAAAATTAGCTTCCTTTTGCTTTTATCACAGCATGTTTAGGAAATCTAAATAAGCCCCTTTTGGTTTATTTTACAGCATGTTTAGTAAGTCTAAGTTAGCTTTCTTTTGCTCTATTTTACAGCATGTTTAGCAAGTCTAAGTTAGCTTTCTTTTGCTCTATTTTACAGCATGTTTAGTAAGTCTAAGTTAGCTTTCTTTTGCTCTATTTTACAGCATGTTTAGCAAGTCTAAGTTAGCTTTCTTTTGCTCTATTTTACAGCATGTTTAGCAAGTCTAAGTTAGCTTTCTTTTGCTCTATTTTATAGCATGTTTAGAAAGTCCAAGTTATCTTTCTTTTGCTCTATTTTGTAGCATGATTAGTAAGATTAGATTTGCTTCTTTTGCTCTTATCACAACATGTTTAGAAGGTTCAAATTAGCTTTCTTTTGCTCTTATCACAGCATGTTTAGATAATCCAAATTAGTTCTCTTTTGCTCTATTTTGTAGCATGATTAGTAAGATTAGATTTGCTTCTTTTTGCCATATTTTATAGCATATTTAGAAGGCCCAAAGTTACTTTCTTTTGCCCTATTCTATAGCGTGATTAGTAAGTTCAGATGTGCTTTCTTTTCCTTTATTTACAGCATGTTAGAAGTTTAGATTTTGCTTTTCTCTTGCCTTGTTGATAACATGCTTAGAGAGAGTTCAGATTTGCTTTCATTTATGTTATTTTTATATAGCATGCTTGGTTAGTTGTAATCCTATACTTGTTAGATATATCTATAGGATTCTAATAGGCTCCAATAAAGAATTATAAGAAGCATGAGTAATGAAGAAGGCTAAAGTCTAGTTAAAAAGAGATAACAAGTAAATTAAAGTAAGAGGCTAGTACCCGACTTCCGAGGTAGTCGTTAAACAAATCCAGGTGACCAATTCCGAGGTCTTGGCCCTGGTAAGACCAAGGTCTTTATACTCATAGGGTTGGAGGCTCGCTACCCCAGTCACTATTAGAGAGTGCGCAAAACAAAGATGGTACTAAGCCTGGGCCCAAAGAAGAAAAGAAAAGAAAAGAAGAACAAGAAGAAGAAAGTGAAAGAGAAATTAAAAGATTAATTTCTAGTATAAGTAAAGCAAGAAGAAAAGAAGAAGAAGGTAAAAGAGAAATTAAAAGATTAATTTCTGGTATAAAGATATAAGAAAATGAAACAAGTTTTATGCTTAGAATCAATAAAAGTTTAGTTCTTTAATTCTAAGCTTACAGTAGTTGTTTCATTACTTTCCTGTCAGTTAGTGAGCATGTTTAGTATTCAGTTTTATTTTTGTATACCATGAGTACATGCAGCTTTGCTTTTAGCATTTCAGTTTTAGTATTGTTGCATTCTTTTTATGCGCTTTGATGTTTTTGTGAGATAGATTAGTACTTACTAAGCGTTTTCGCTTATAGATCTTTTGTTTTTTTCCTCCTACCGCAGATAAAGGAAAAGCTAAGATATGAAATGAAGGCGACAGGATGGTGGTGGTGATGAAGGTGTGTGATGTCTGGACTGTGGAGAGATCCAGAAGTAGCTGGCAAAATTGTCTAGACTTTCTTTTAGTCCTCTGTTAATGTTGTATTACATTTGGGATTGTAGTTGAGTTTATTTCTGCATGTCTAGCTAGTCTCTTTTATTATTTGTGGAGTGTTGTAGTCATTGCTATTGCTAGAGTAGTTTCTTTGTTTTTATTGTGATTTTTATTACTGTGTGGTTGTGGAAAATATGTTCCAGCCGTTTGTGGCTGCGTATACTATGTTTGTATTATAGATTTGGTCACCGGTACATGGGAGACTCTGCCGAAATTTTTCGGTAGGGTTTCCATGTGATATTTAATCATACCGGTTAAGTAGAGTTAGTAGTTAAGTAACGGTCATCTTTAGAGAGTAGTAGTAGTAAGAAGGGTGATCATTACAGTTGGTATCAGAGCAGTTTCCATTCTCCAGCATCACACACACATCAGCATCATCCTTGCCGTCTCCAAGTAAGAAAGTATTTAAATCCTTTCTTTATTCTGCTTTACTTATTATTAATTGCAGTATAGAGTACTTATTTTTTTGAGTACTAGAGTAAGATAGAAGATTTAGTTTCCCTTTTCTTTATTCATATTTATGTATGATTAGAAGGGTTAGAGAGAGGATACCAAGTCTTTTCTTTGCATAATTAGATGTTAAGAAAAAGGATGTCCCCGTACCATTCGTACTGTGAACCAAGATCAGGAGAACGAAGAGCTTAGATCAACTGAGCCCAATCTCTCTGAAGTTGTTGCCTAACTCCAGAGACAAGTAGTAGAACAGCAACAAGTGATTGTCAATCTGATGGCAAATCAGCCAGCAGTTCCTCCCCCTCCTCCAGCTGTCACCGCAGAGAATCCAGTGGTAACTGAGACTCCACCAGCTGTCCTGGGAGCCGTCACAGCACCCCAGAGACCAGAAGCTTGTCTTATACAGTGACTGAAGCTGAAACCAGAGAGCTTCTCAGGCACGACTGAGCCCTAGGATGCCCAGGCTTGGTTTAAAACACTAGAGAGCACTATGGAGCTTCTTGACTGGCCAGAAGTCGAGAAGGGCAAGTGTGCCTCTTTCTGCCTGTCTGGAGATGCTCATATGTGGTGGGAGAGGATAAAGACCAAGAGAGCAGCCGATCAGATGAGCTGGGCAGATTTTCAGTTAGAGTTTTATGAAGAGTTCTATCACCAAGAAGCACTATGAGGAGTTTATAGAGTTCAAGCCAGTCAAGATAGAAGACAAGACAGTAGGGAGCCCGGAGCCCCAGTCAAGTAAGTGCAGAAGAACAGAAAAAGGTAAGAAAGAGGGGGTTCGGGTGGTCTGTGAATATCTCGAGGTATTCCCAGCAGATCTACCTGGACTACCTCCCAATAAATGAGTGGATTTGAAATTGAATTGGTTCCTGGAACCGGTCCAATTTCAAAAGCTCCGTATCGCATGTCTCTAGCAGAGCTGAAGGAGTTATAAGAACGACTCCAGGAGCTACTTGACAAAGGCTTCATCCGCCTTAGTCACTCACCTTGGGGAGCTCCTGTGTTGTTTGTCAAGAAGAAAGATGGATCTATGCGAATGTGCATAGATTACAGAGCTCTGAATCAAATGATGATCAAGAACAAGTACCCCCTTCTCAGGATCGACGACTTATTTGATCAGGAAAGAGGAGCAACAGTGTTCTCAAAGATAGACCTGTGCTCTGTGTACCATCAGCTGAAGGTGAAAGAAAGAGATATACCCAGAACGACGTTCAGGACCAGCTATGGACACTACGAGTTTGTAGTCATGCCTTTTGGTGTGACTAATGCACCAGCAGTCTTCATGGACTTAATGAACAGAGTGTTCAGAGAATACCTTGACAAATTTGTCATCGGATTCATCGACGACATTCTAGTCTATTCAAGGACCCCAGAGGAGCAGCACACACTTGAGAATAGTACTGCAGACCCTACAGTAGAAGCAGCTTTATGGTAAATTCTCAAAGTGCGAGTTCTAGTTAGATCAAGTGACATTTCTAGGTAACATAATTTCTAAAAAAGGTATTCAAGTGGACCCAACCAAAATAGAGGCGGTCAACAACTGGCATAGACCCAAGAACGCCAGGGAGATCAGAAGCTTCCTTGGTTTAGCTGGGTACTACAGGAAGTTCGTGGAGGACTTTTCCCGGATAGCCTCTCCACTAACAACCCTCACCAGAAAGAACAAGAGATTCGAATGGTCAGATAAATGTGAGCAGAGTTTCCAAGAGCTAAAGAAGAGATTGATCAGTGCTCCCATTCTGACTGTTCCACAGAGCGACAAGAGTTTCGACATCTATAGTGATGCTTCCAAGATGGGCTTAGGAGCTGTACTCATGCAAGAAGGAAAAGTCATAGCTTATGCTTCCAGACAACTTAAAGATTATGAGAAGAACTATCCTACTCATGATCTTGATCTGGCAGCTGTGGTTTTTGCACTTAAACTCTGGCGACATTATTTGTATGGAGTTCAGTGTAGAATCTTCACAGATCATCAGAGTCTTAAGTACTTCTTCACTCAGAAGGACTTAAATATGAGACAGCGCAGGTGGCTGGAGTTGGTCAAAGATTACGACTGTGAAATTCTCTACCACCCAAGCAAAGCTAACAAAGTGGCAGATGCACTCAGCAGAAAATCTAGTGCATCACTGATGTCTTTGTCATCACTAGCCCTGCCATTGCAAAAGGAGTTGTCAGATTTTGGACTTGAAATTATCAAAGGACAGCTCTCTGCATTGACCTTAGAGTCTACATTGCTTGTGGAGATACAGAGAAAGCAAAGTGAAGATCCGGACATCCAGAAGATCTAGCAGGGGATACAGAAAGAAGACAACTCAGAGTTTAGAGTAACAGATAGCGGAATTCTTTATCAAGGGAGTCGCATTTGCGTGCCCCATGATGAAGAACTGAGGAAGAAGATCTTAGAAGAAGCTCACAGTACACCATATTCCATGCATCCTGGTTCTTCCAAGATGTACCAAGATGTGAAACAGAGGTTCTGGTGGTCAGGACTTAAAAGAGACGTTGCTAAATATGTCAGTACCTGCTTGACATGCCAGAGAGTCAAAGCAGAGCACCAGAGACCAGGAGGAGTTCTTCAGCCTCTCCCAATACCATAATGGAAATGGGAAGACATATCCATGGACTTCATAACAGGTCTTCCAAGAACCACCAATGGATATGATGCGATATGGGTAATAGTAGACCGATTGACCAAGTCTGCTCACTTCCTAGCCATCAAGGTGTCCCACTTTATAGAGCAGTTGGCCCAGCTATATGTTAAAGAGGTAGTCAGACTTCATGGAGTTCCTAAATCTATCGTTTCGATAGAGATGGGGGCTTCACCTCACACTTTTGGGAGTGTGTTCAGACTGCACTAGGCACCAAACTCAAGTTCAGCACAGCTTTCCATCCAGACTGATGGACAGACAGAGCGAGTGAATCAGATTTTAGAAGATATGCTCAGAGCTTGTGCACTGGATTTCAAGGGAAGTTGGTGCAAGTATTTGTGCTTAGCTGAATTCGCCTACAACAATAGCTATCAGGCCACCATCAAGATGGCACCTTATGAGGCACTATATGGCAGGAAATGCAGATCACCCATATGCTGGCAAGAAGCAGGAGAGAGAAAAGAAATGGAAGTAGAGCTGGGTATTCAGACAGAAGTGATAGACGAGACTACTCAAGCAATTCAAAAAATCAGACAGAGAATTGAGACTGCCCAGAGCAGACAGAAGAGTTATGCTGACACACGTTGTAGGCCATTGGAATTCCAAGTAGGAGATTCAGTTTTCCTCAAGGTCGCTCCTATGAAGGGAGTGATGAGATTTGGCAAGAAGGGCAAATTACGTCCTCGCTATGTAGGACCTTACCTAATCATAGAAAGGGTTGGGAAAGTAGCTTACAAGTTGGACTTACCACAAGACATGTCAGCAATACATAATGTATTTCATGTCTCCATGCTAAAGAAGTGTCTCCATGACTCGAGCCAAGTGGTTCAGCCTCAGTCAGTGCAGATCCAAGAGGATCTTAGTTATGAGAGCAGACCTACACAGATAGTGGACAGAGCAGTCAAGAGATTGAGAAACAAAGAAGTACCACTAGTGAAGGTCGTCTAGCAGAACCAGAAGCATGAGGAAGTCACTTGGGAGCGGGAGGACAGCATGAGACAGAAGTATCCAGAGCTATTCTAAGTTCGAGGATGAACTTTTTATAAGTTATGGAGGATTGTAATGACCCAATTTTCCCTATTTCGAGTTCCAAATGTCCATAAAAATATTTGGAAATGATTTTAAAATATTCTAGAGATTTTAGAAATTTTTAGAGTATTTTTACGTAATTTTTGGAGGTCGTTTAGTAGGTTAACAAAAAGAAAGAAGTTTTGACAAAAACCGTTGAAGGTGAGACTCGAACCCAAGACCTCCGGCCGAACCCGACCTAACCGGATATAGCCAACCAACTGGGCTGCGCACGCTTTGTTAACCAAGTATGTGGAGAAATAAGTTTAAGGTATAGTATAATGGGAACCCAAAATTAGACCTAGCTATAAAAGGTTAAGTGAAAAGGGATTATTTTTATTCTTCTTTTTCTCCCGAAATCCCTTCTTCCTCTCGTTCTCGCGTGCGACAGTGGCGGCGTTGCTTGGGCGAAGACGAAGCCAAAATTAGGGCTGCATTCCGGCGGCTGGTGAGCGTTCTTCTTCAAGGGTTCTTCACAAACCAAGCTTCTCTCGGCAAGGCAAACGCTCGGGCAAGAGAAGAGGCCGAGATTTGGAGCTTCGCTCGAACCCTAGACCTCCTCCTCCTCGGTTGTAAGTCCAAGAACCGGCGGTAAGTACTACTCACCTGCGGTAGGAGTTGCTCCGAGCTTTCGGTTTTCGTTACCTTGCTTCCGGATCTTGTTGTGCCGAGTAGAAGAATATGCTAGGGTTTTATTCCTTGCTTTGTTGAGATGCCATCTTCGGTTTCTGTTAATTGAACACCAATAGCTACCATTTGCTATTTAGATATGCATGCAAGTTTCCTAAATTTCACTAGTTCTAAGTTGGGCACGAACAGCCCTCAATTTAGGTACATAGTGTTAGTTTTCCTTGCTAATGTCATGCACCTGATTAGTTTTAAGTTGGTATTTCAGCCTATGTTTGTCTTTTAAGCGTGCCTTTAATTCTTAAATGTGATACCCGTGTAAGTCTAATTGCTGCCATAAATTCCAGCAAAAAGGGATTCCTTTGCCCTGTTTTTACAGCATGATAGAAAGTGTAAAGTTGCATTCTTTTGCTTTTATTACAGCATACTTAGAAAGCCCCAAAATTATCTTCCTTTTGCTTTTATCACAGCATGTTTAGGAAATCTAAATAAGCCCCTTTTGGTTTATTTTACAGCATGTTTAGTAAGTTTAAGTTAGCTTTCTTTTGCTCTATTTTACAGCATGTTTAGCAAGTCTAAGTTAGCTTTCTTTTGCTCTATTTTACAGCATGTTTAGTAAGTCTAAGTTAGCTTTCTTTTGCTCTATTTTACAGCATGTTTAGCAAGTCTAAGTTAGCTTTCTTTTGCTCTATTTTACAGCATGTTTAGCAAGTCTAAGTTAGCTTTTTTTTGCTCTATTTTATAGCATGTTTAGAAAGTCCAAGTTAGCTTTCTTTTGCTCTATTTTGTAGCATGATTAGTAAGATTAGATTTGCTTCTTTTGCTCTTATCACAGCATGTTTAGAAGGTTCAAATTAGCTTTCTTTTTCTCTTATCACAGCATGTTTAGATGGTCCAAATTAGTTCTCTTTTGCTCTATTTTGTAGCATGATTAGTAAGATTAGATTTGCTTCTTTTTGCCATATTTTATAGCATGTTTAGAAGGCCCAAAGTTACTTTCTTCTGCCCTATTCTATAGCGTGATTAGTAAGTTCAGATGTGCTTTCTTTTCCTTTATTTACAGCATGTTAGAAGTTCAGATTTTGCTTTTCTCTTGCCTTGTTGATAACATGCTTAGAGAGAGTTCAGATTTGCTTTCCTTTATGTTATTTTTATATAGCATGCTTGGTTAGTTGTAATCCTATACTTGTTAGATATATCTATAGGATTCTAATAGGCTCCAATAAAGAATTATAAGAAGCATGAGTAAAGAAGAAGGCTAAAGTCTAGTTAAAAGAGATAACAAGTAAATTAAAGTAAGAGGCTAGTACCCGACTTCCGAGGTTGTCGTTAAACAAATCCAGGTGACCAAGTCCGAGGTCTTGGCCCTGGTAAGACCGAGGTCTTTATACTCATAGGGCTGGAGGCTCGCTACCCCAGTCACTATTAGAGAGCGCGCAAAACAAAGATGGTACTAAGCCTGGGCCCAAAGAAGAAAAGAAAAGAAAAGAAGAACAAGAAGAAGAAAGTGAAAGAGAAATTAAAAGATTAATTTCTAGTATAAGTAAAGCAAGAAGAAAAGAAGAAGAAGGTAAAAGAGAAATTAAAAGATTAATTTCTGGTATAAAGATATAAGAAAATGAAATAAGTTTTATGCTTAGAATCAATAAAAGTTTAGTTCTTTAATTCTAAGCTTACAGTAGTTGTTTCATTACTTTCCTGTTAGTTAGTGAGCATGTTTAGTATTCAGTTTTATTTCTGTATACCATGAGTACATGCAGCTTTGCTTTTAGCATTTCAGTTTTAGTATTGTTGCATTCTTTTATGCGCTTTGATGTTTTGTGAGATAGATTAGTACTTACTAAGCGTTTTCGCTTATAGATCTTTTGTTTTTTTCCTCCTACCGCAGATAAAGGAAAAGCTAAGATATGAAATGAAGGCGACAGGATGGTGGTGGTGATGAAGGTGTGTGATGTCTGGACTGTGGAGAGATCCAGAAGTAGCTGGCAAAATTGTCTAGACTTTCTTTTAGTCCTCTGTTAATGTTGTATTACATTTGGGATTGTAGTTGAGTTTATTTCTGCATGTCTAGCTAGTCTCTTTTATTATTTGTGGAGTGCTGTAGTCATTGCTATTGCTAGAGTAGTTTCTTTGTTTTTATTGTGATTTTTATTACTGTGTGGTTGTGGAAAATATGTTCCAGCCGTCTGTGGCTGCGTATACTATGTTTGTATTATAGATTTGGTCACCGGTACAGGGGAGACTCTGCCGAAATTTTTCGGTAGGGTTTCCATGTGATATTTAATCATACCGGTTAAGTAGAGTTAGTAGTTAAGTAACGGTCATCTTTAGAGAGTAGTAGTAGTAAGAAGGGTGATAGTTACAGTTGATCTCACTTGGTTACCAGGATTCATAAACTCTAATACTTAGCCTGGAGGTTTAGAGTTCGAATCCTGGTGAAGGCAAAAATCCACTGCCAGGGGTGGAAAGTCCTAGTGAGTAACAGCACGGCCAAAGGTCGTCGGTCGACGACATGAGAGGTCGCCAAATGGGCCGACGACATAAGGGCCGCCAGTTGGGCCGCCACAAGGGCCGCCAAAGAGGTCAAATGGCCGGGTCGTTACAACTAACACCTAATTACACTACGACCTTCCAATGGTTTGTTCCTTTCCATCATGGTCGTGAGCTAGTGTTTATAATTTATAAGGTACTGATAACATGATCTTCTGTGTGTGACACCACACACCATGTTATCTACAATATAAATTAATTGAACAACTACATTTATCACAAATGTAGACATTTGACCAATGTGATTCTTATTTCTAGATAAATGTTTTATACCAAAAGCTAGGCTTTTAGTATACATTCTAACACATATTGCATGGAGACATAATCATCTAAAACATCATATCATGTAAAAGAGCATCATAACATATCATATCATATCATTCTATATAAAAGCATCATGTTATACCTATCATATCATGGAAGAACATCATGTCATATCATATCATCAAAGAGTATCATGTCATTTTATATCATATCATAAAAGAGCATCATGTCATATCATGTCATATCTTAACCTATCATATCATAAAAGTATATACAAGATGTCTTTCAAAAACATGTGTCATGTCATGTGCAAGATGTCTTTTAAAATAAATATCATATAATACTTAAATATAATCTCAACATGAGGGCCCGACTATGTACCACATAACATAAATGCGCGCAATCCCTAGGACGGGGTAGCTAATCCCGAACCTACTAGGGAACTAGGTCCGTACTACGTCCGTTGACCTAGGGGCAAACTAAGGAGCCCATCCCTTGGACACTAAGGTCCAGTACAAGCCACATAAAAAAGTAAAGTAGCATGTCATATTTACTTATCATATCATGAACAGTGCTCTTAGTCCCAACAAAAAGGGAAGCAACTCTTAGGCCTTTACTTGTCATATCATAAAGAGTGCTCTTAGTCCCAACTAATAGGGAAGCAACTCTTAGGCCTTTACTTGTCATATCATAAAGCATGCATACTTGAGCATCTAACCCATCATAAGAGTCATTATCATGCATGATTCATAAGCATACATAAATGAGCATATAACATATCATAGGGAAACATAATCAGGCATGGAAATCATTAACTAGCATCTCCTAATTCATATCATAGCATGTGAGACACATAGTAAATCATAATTGGGTCTCTAACCCTAATTCCATGAAGTGGCCGAAACTTACAAGGTATTGAATCTAGGTTACAAGTAACATAAAAGAATATGAACCCTAAACCAACTTCATAACATTTATCATAAAGAACATCATGAGCATGTTTAGTTTAGGTTCTAAGCTTCCTAGGTCTTTTAATCCCATTATGGCCGAAACTTGCCAAGCATGAATCTAGGTTACAAGTAACATAAAAGCATGTGAACCCTAAACCAAATTCATATCATATACTATAAGGAATATCATGAGCATATTTAGTTTAGATTCTAAGCTTCCTAGGTCTTTGGTCTTGTTATGGCCGAAAGTTGCCAAGCCTAACCCTAGGTTACAAGTAACATAAAAGCATGTGAACCCTAAACCAATTTCATATCATATACCATAAAGAACATCATGAGCATGTTTAGTTTAGGTTCTAAGCTTCCTAGGTCTTTGGTCTTGTTATGGCCGAAAGTTGCCAAGCCTAACCCTAGGTTACAAGTAACATAAAAGGATGTGAACCCTAAACCAATTTCATATCATATACCATAAAGAACATCATGAGCATGTTTAGTTTAGGTTCTAAGCTTCCTAGGTCTTTGGTCTTGTTATGGCCGAAAGTTGCCAAGCCTAACCCTAGGTTACAAGTAACATAAAAGCATGTGAACCCTAAACCAATTTCATATCATATACCATAAAGAACATCATGAGCATGTTTAGTTTAGGTTCTAAGCTTCCTAGGTCTTTGGTCTTGTTATGGCCGAAAGTTCAAGGAACATGAAACTAAGTCTAAGCAACATACAAGCATAAGAATATCAAGCTAACTTCATATCATATCATAAGGAAAACCATGAGCATATTAGATTTGTTTTTTTTAAGCTTTCTTAGGCCTTTAATATCATCATGGCCGAAACCTTCTAGGCCTAGGTCTAGACCACAAGCAACATAAATAAATACATGAAAATTTTAAACAAAGCTCATATCCTAAGCTACCTATCATAAGGAACATCGTGAGCATGTTTAGTTAGGTCTTAAGCTTTCCTAGGTCTTTTAATCTTATCATGGCCGAATGTTTAAGGAACATGAATATAAGTTCTAAGCAACATACCAGCATAAGAACATTAAACTAATCTTCTATCATAGGGTACATATCATAAGGAACATGGTGAGCATATTTAGTTTAGATCTTAAGCTTTCTTAAGATTTTATACTTTGGTGGCCGAAAGTTTCAAGAGGCAGCCCTAGATTTTTAAGTAATCTAAACTCATGGAAGGACACATGAACTAGTTGTACCACAGGTGAGGGGATACTTACATCCTCTTGCTTGGTTTTTTTCTTAGAGAAGGTACCCTTGTGAAGAGGAAGAAGAAAGCTTCTCCTTCTAGTTTTCCCTTTTGCTTCTCTTGCTTGTAAGTGTTGGTTGCTACTCGGAAAACCTATCGGTTCCACTGTACAAAAATTTTGTACAAAGGTCTGAACCTTTTCCTAGCTACCATGTGGTCTTTTAAATTAAACTTGGATCGCCTGCGGAACTTAACACGTTTGATCCTAAGTTTAATTTATTTGTTCTTTTAGGTTTAGACTTGGATCTCCTGCGGAACTTAACATGTTCGATCCAAATCACCTAGGTCACAAAGTTGATTAAAAATTAATTTCCAAATTTGGCTTCCAGGACTGCATGGCGAGGCACATGGCCTTATTGGATATGGGAGCAACCACCACCGCCTAGACAAAGCCTCTTAAGAAAAGTTAATATTTAATTTCCTTAAATAACTCTAGGTTAACCAAAAAGAACAATCGAAATACAAGTTCGAAAAGAAAACAAAAGAACACAACATAGAAACCTAATTCGAAACCTAGAATCACATGCCTCTTGTATTTGGTATATTTTAGAAAGAAATAAAACTAGTATGATGCGGAAAACAATTACTAGTTATACCTTTCTTTGTGAACTTTTAATGACCTCTTGATCTTCTACCGTATTCCTCTTCTAACCTCAGACATTGTTTGGGCAATGATCTTTCAAGATGAGAACCACCAAGGCACCTTCTTCTACCTTCCTTCAAGTTTCGGTCAAGCCAAAACTTCCAAAGGATGAGGAACTTTTTCCACCAACCAAGCTCCAAGGGATGCAAGAAACAAGCCTCCTTTCTCCAAGCTAGATCCAGCCACTTCTATGTCTCCAAGAGGTGATGAAGTCTTGGCCACAAGAAGGAGAAGAGAGAAGGGGAAGGGGAACCTCTAGGGGCCGGCCACACCTAGGAAGAAAAGAGAGGAAAAAGAATAGAGTCATTTTTTCATGAAGGCACCTCTACCCCCTCTTTTATAATCCTTGGTCTTGGCAAATAAGGAAATTTAAATAAAAATTTCCTTAATTCTTTTGCCATGAAAAATAAAAATTATTTTAATTAAAACAATTTTCTTTTTTTCAATTACAATGGTCGGCCACCTCTTTCCCCAAAACAAGGAGAGTTTTAATTAAAACAAGAATTAAAACTTCCTAATTTGTTTCCGGAAATTTATAAAAATTTCTCCAATAATTTTTATCCCTTCATGATTGGTTAATAAAAAGGAAATTTTATAAATTAAAATCTTTCTCTTAAACATGTGGATAATTTCCAAAAAGGAAAGTTATCTCTAAAAATTAAAATCTCCTTTCAATTTACAAATAAGGAAAGATATTAAATCTTTTCTTAATCTTTTGTAGAAACTAATAAAAGAGAATTTTTAATTTTTAAACTTTCTTTTAAATCATGAACATGATTAAAAGGAAAGTTTTTACCAAAATTAAAATCAACCTTTTAATCTACAAATAAGGAAAGAGATTTAGCTCTTCTCTTAATCTTTTGTAGAATCTTATAAAAGGAAAGATTTAAATTTTTAAACTCTCTTTTAAATCATGTTATCCACATAAGAAAAATATTTAAAATTAAAATCCTTTTTATTTTAATAGGGTCGGCCACCTAAATTCACCCATGTACCTAGCCATGGCCGGCCCTAGCTTGGTCTCCAAGCTAGCTTGGCCGGCCTGTAACGACCACCCTTCTTACTACTACTACTACACTCTAAGGATGACCGTTACTTGACTACTAACTCTACTTAGTAGGTATGATTAAGAATCACATGGAAACCCTACCGAAAAATTTCGACAGAATCTCCACTGTACCGGTGACCATATTCAACAATACATGCAATATATACTCAGCCACAAGCGGCTTGAACACATATCGATCAACCACGCAGTTAAATAAGTATCAAACACACAAATGTCTACTTACTAAACTGAACTCATCCTACATGCGATCTAAACAGAATAATCTCAAATGACATGAACTTAAAATACAACTCAAATGTTTACAATAACTAAAATGTGGAAACTAAAATTAAAACTTCTTTCCTAGTCCCAAGGCTTCCATAGTCCTGGCATCACACATCCTTCGAACACCTCCTTGTCGCCTTCCTTTCTATATCTTTTCCTTTCCTGTATCTGCAGTAAGAGGAAGTGTAATCTATAAGCAAAATTTGCTTAGTAAGCGCTATCTAACTCACAAAAACCTGATATGCATGTGAATATACTGAAAACTAAAACTGAATGCTCAAAAGGGAAATTACTCATGCTCATCTACTAGTAAATAAACAAACATACCGAAGTGCTAAACACGCAAAGCTACTCATGCTCTTCTAATAGCAAAGAAAAGTAAACTAATCTAAATAACATGCTAGCATAAAAGGTAACTAAACTTACTGCTTTTAAAACAAAGTGAAACTTGATTCATTTGTTTTAAACTTATTCTTTTATACTTTTATACTTATGTGAAACTTATTTTGTTTGTTCAAAAACTTATACTTATAATACTTCAAAATAATAATCAACTTTCTTCTTGGGCCCGGCAACTGTACTTGCTATGCGCGCATCCCTAACTAGACCCGAGATAGCTGGTCCCGAATCTAGTAGGGTTTACTAGGTTATCTAAACCTAGGGACCGATTATGGGAGCCCAGCCCAAGGACTACTGAGAGTCCTGCATACTAGGTTATCTTTTAATACTTCTAATATATAATGCCTTGGCATTTTAATAAGCACCTTGTGTGCCAAAATCCCTAAAGTCTTGACTATGGGATCTACTTAAGGCCTTGGCCTTTTTCTTTCTTTTCTTTATCTTTCTTATACTTGCTAACACTTCTAATAAAAGAATGTCTCATATAAAACTGAGATATCCAAAACTGCATGCTTATAAATAAAACCGTTCATGCCTATTAAGGTAACAAGAAACTTAATTCTAAATGCTTGAAATAAATAACATATATGTATAGCTACTCATGTTATTCAAATAGCAAGGAATCTAGAAAATCTGCTCATGTTATTCTAATAATAAAGAAACTACACATGCTTAACTAATAACAAATAGGAAAGTCCAACAACATGCTAAATCATAAGACTAAAGAATCTAACCCACATGCCTTATCTATGCCAAGTTAAACTTGCTGTAATACTTTAACATAAAGACCTATACACAAAACTTATTCACAGCTTATGTTTTTATAGAGTAAAGGAAACCTTTAAGCATGCTTTACCACCGACACTTCAATAAATCTACAGAAACTTTAGGCAACCTTGTACTGGTCAGCAGCTCCAAAGAGGACTGCTCTGAGCTTCAAATGAAGCTGTTCATACTAATATAGAGACTTCTCTAAACAATAACATAGTTGGAAACATACACAGCTTTTATTGTGACTAGAACATGATAGCATAGTAAGCACAAATTTGAACCTTACCAGCCACATTAATCTAAATTAATACAAGGCTACATAAACTAAACAAAATATGCAAATCTAACAAAAGCAACCATCTAATCACATGCTTAAACTATACTATTTACTTCCTTTCTTTGTGATTCACGGTAGCAAACAAGCAAGAATCCAGCACAACCTTAAAACTGAATTATGCATCATTAATTGCAACTCAAGATGTAGGTACAGCTATATTCAACGCATTACAAACTGAACTACAAAGCTTGGAGGTAAAACGCCCACATGCTTGAACTTACCATTCTTGTTCTTCCCTAAACCTCACGGCAGCAAATTTTCACAGATCACAACTGAAATCCAAATATGCTACATATGGCCAATCCAAACTGAAGCCTACTGAAGCTAAAAAAACTATACAAAACTCATACAAATCTTGTATACTACAGCAGAAATACATAGAAGAAGGCAAATCCCGAAGCTACACTCAAGCCTCCAGCAACCCAATTCTACATAGCATGATCCGAAGCCCAAAAGAAAGCCATATCTAACTACTGCAATATCAATACAGCATATTTCGAAATCTAAAGAACTCAAATCGTGTACCTACCCTTTACAATCCATTCTCTATAACAAAATTCGGAAACAAAACGAAACCAAACTCCTGGAAATCGAAATTTCTCACGGCACAAGACAAATCCCTAACATGCTTCACAGCAAAACTCGAACAAATAAGGGAACACCAAAATGAATCAAAATCCGAAACTATCCTACTGCAGGTGAGTAGCGACTTACCGTGCGTTCTTGGGCTCACTACCGAAGGAGAAAGCTTTCTAGGGTTCGGACAACTTGAGATTTCTGGCCTCCTCTTATGCTCGCCGATCCTCCTCGACAAGAGGATCACCACTGAGTGAAGAGCCCCTCGGAGAAACCCTCGCTGGCCGCCGAAGGAACCCTAGCTTCTAGCCGCGTCTTCGCCCGAGAGGAGAATCGCCGACGCTCGCGTGAGGTGAGGAAAGGAGAGAAAGGTTCGGGTTCCCCAAATACCTAAGTTCTCTTTTTCTTATAACTAGGGTTTCAAATTATAACTCAAATATTATTCGGTTTGAGTTTTTCTAAGAAATATTTGGCTGGTCTGTTGGTTAAGCGAATCTCTGCTTAACCCAAGGTTTTCGGTTCAAACCTCGGCTTGGACATTTTTTGTCGAAACTTCCTTCGTTTAGTAAAAATACCAAACGACCTCCAAAAATTGCATAAAAATATTCTATAAATTCCTAAAAATCTCTAGAATTTTTCTAAAGCATTTCTAGATTTTAATAAGGTCCTTTAGAACTCTAAATCATGAAATTTGGGGTGTTACACGACCCCGATAGGATGGGTAAGAAGGTGGGTATAGGTGGGTATAGTACTCTATAATTAAGAGGCTACGATAGGGACGGAGAGGAGGAATTGGTTTTGGTCTCTCGATAAAATTAAGCATCCCGTGTTCGCCCCGAACACACAACTTAATTTTATCAATAATAATTCATTCCACTAGAGAACTATTATTGAACTACCACACCAATCCCAAATTACATTTTTGGGCTCCTTCTTATTATGAGTGTGTTAGTCTCCCTGTGTTTAAGATGTCGAATGCCCACTAATTAAGTGAGTTACTGACAACTCATTTAATTAATATCTTAGTCCAAGAGTAGTACCACTCAACCTTATCGTCATGTCGGACTAAGTCCACCTGCAGGGTTTATCATAACAATCCTTATGTGCTCCTCTTGGGGACATTCTCAACCTAGATTACTAGGACACAGTTTCCTTCTTTAATCAACAACACACACTATAAGTGATATCATTTCCCAACTTATCGGGCTTATTGATTTATCGAACTAAATCTCACCCATTGATAAATTAAAGAAATAAATATCAAATATATGTGCTTGTTATTATATTATGATTAAGAGCACACACTTCCATAATAACTGAGGTCTTTGTTCCTTTATAAAGTCAGTATAAAAGAAACAACCTCTAATGGTCCTACTCAATACACTCTAAGTATACTAGTGTAATTATATAGTTAAGATAAACTAATACCTAATTACACTACGACTTTCCAATGGTTTGTTCCTTTCCATCTTGGTCGTGAGCTACTATTTATAATTTATAAGGTACTGATAACATGATCCTCTGTATGTGACACCACACACCATGTTATCTACAATATAAATTAATTGAACAAAATCATTTATCATAAATGTAGACATTTGACCAATGTGATTCTTATTTTTAGATAAATGTTTATACCCAAAGCTAGGCTTTTAGTATACATCCTAACAATCTCCCACTTATACTAAAAGACTAAGCTATCATATCTGCTGCCATACATCTGAATCCCAACCCTTCAAAATGCCCATCAAAAGATCTTGCCTTAAGGGCCTTAGTGAAAAGATCTATAGGTCATCATCTGATGCAATCAAGGCAGCAACAACTTCTTCTCGTTTATACGATTTCTCGTATTGGTTGGTACTTGTGCCCTATTGTGTTTACTTGCCTTATAGACTCATGGTTTCTTTGAGTTTGCTACTGCACCACTATTATTACAATAAATTGTAATAATCTTTGGACAAACCAGAAATCATATCTAAGTCTATCTTGAGGTTATTGAGTCATTCATCTTTTATGATTACCTCAGAGGCTTGCCATATACTCAACTTCTATAGTGGAGTCCATAAAAAACACTTATGCTTATCACACTTCCATAGTTATGACTTTACCTCCTAAAGTAAATACAAAACCCCGAGGTTAACTTACTATTGTCCCTATCCGATTGGAAGTCAAAATCTATGCAACCCACAGGGACCAAATTTACTGCCTTGTAAGCTCGCATATAATCTCTAGTGCCTCTACGGTACTTGTAACGACCCAATTTTCCCTATTTCAAGTTCTAAAAGTCTATAAAAATATTTGGAAATACTTTTAAAATATTCTAGAGATTTTTAGGAATTTTTAGAGTATTTTTACGTAATTTTTGGAGATCGTTTAGTAGGGTTACAAAAAGAAAGAAGTTTTAAAAAAAAAACGTTGAAGGTGAGATTCGAACCCACGACCTCGGGTCGGACTGACCCAAGCAAAGCCAGCCCAACCAATCGGTCTGCAGTTGTTTTGTGAATAAGAAGGGAAGCGAATATATTTAAGCAGTAAGGAAAAACGGAAATAAATTGAAACAAAATGACGTGGCTGGGGATTTGAACCTGTGGCCTTTGTCTTGGGTTAAAACTCGGCTGACCAGCTGCGCCAGCGGCCACTACTAATTAGATAGGCAGCGACAAATATATAAGCTATAGTTGGAACGTTTAAAATAAATTGGAAATAAAAGTGCGCGGCTGAGGGTTCGAAGCCAAGGCCTTTGACCCGAGCAAAACCCACCTGACCAGCTGTGCCGGCGGCAATTGTTAAATAAGAAAAGAGTGAATAATATTTAAGCAGTAGTTAGATAATAAGAACCCTAGTTATAAGAAGAGAACTTAGGTATTTTCCCGTGACCGAAAATTTCCTCACCCCTCTTCTCTTCTCGCGACGGCGTCGCGACTTCTGCTCGGGCGAAATAGGCGACGGGGCTAGGTTTTCTCTCTCCGGCGCCGGCGAAGGGCTTTTCCGGCGGGTCCTCAACCGTGTGCGACCACCATCGTCGAGGAGGATCGGTGGGCGCAAGAAGAAGCCGAAAACTCAAGTTATCCGAACCCTAGAGTTCTTCCCGTCGGTTGTAAGTTCAAGCAAATCACGGTGAGTTGCTACTCACCTGCAGTAGGAGTAGTTCCGCGATTTCGTTGTTCTTCTTTGCTTTCTCGTCGAGCAGGAACAGCCCTAGATTCGTCGGTTGTTATATTGAGCATTTCGGTTTTCCCTTTGCTAATAATTAAGCATGATCAGTTTTATTTGCATTTTTGTAACCACGAACAGCTTTACTAGAGCTTAGAACATCCCCTATTAGTTAGGATTTCAATTTAGACGTCCTTGCTACCTTGATGGGTTTGTTCGGTTTTCAGTTAGCCTTTAGTTTTGAAGTTTTGTACTGGGCAGGGAGTATGAAACGGGGCAGACTTTTGGAACAAAATACAATACAGAATATTTAAAATCTGATGGGCAATAAATAATAACAATCTGTGTGTTGTTTTATTTGTAAACCCATTTACAAAGTGCAGATTTGTAAACCACGTACAGGTCTACAAAGTATACCACAAGTCAGATAAGATTAAGATCTGTACTTTGTAAACCAATTAAGTGCCTAAAAATTCCAACAAGTTTTAGATTTAGTTTAAGCTTGTATGATATGCAAATTTTAGTTTATATAGATATACAGGAGTAGATCTTTTAACTTTCATTTGCTAGGCAGTAAGCATGAAGAACAGATTCGAATCTAGGTTATCAATGATAATTCTCTTTTGTTGGTTAATTTCCTTTTTGCTGCCCTAGCTTGGTTAATCTACCTTTGCTATCATGAGTTTGTTAAAGAAGAGGAGAAGGAATTTGAATGGGTTTAGCATGTTGTTTAGACTTTACCTCTTTGCTGTAAAATGCTACTTTGCTGGTTAATTTCCCTTTTTGCTGCCTTAGCTTGGGTTAATTTCCCTTTTTCTGCCGTGAGTTTGATTAAGAAGAGGAGAAGGGATTTAAATGGATTTAGCATGTGTTTAGTATATCACGTGTTAGTTTTGAAGAAATGTAACAAGTTTTACATAAGCTTTTGAATTCCAGCAGGTTTTAGCTTGAATTGTGCTATTTAGTGGGCACGAACAGCCCTAAATCTAGGAACATAGTATTAGCTTTCTTGCTATTTAATAAACATGATCAGCCCTGTTTAGTAGCATTGAAAATTTAGTTTTCTTGTTTATTTTATAAGCACGAGCAGTTTTTTTTTAATTGCTGTAATGTGAGCATGTGCAGATTTTTATAAGTATAGTATGCAGATTTTTATAAGTATAGTATGCAGATTTTAATAAGCAGATTTTCATAAGTACTGCTTGCAGATTTTGATAAGTATTGCATGCAGAACCTCAATCTTAGAACAGATTTTTATTAAGCTTAATATGCAAAATTTTATTAAGCATTAGTGTGCAGATTTTTATTAAGCATTAGTGTGCAGATTTTATTAATCATTAGTGTGCAGATTTTTATTAAGTATTAGTGCAGATTTCTGTTGAGCATTAATATTGCAGAATTTTATTAGCATAGTATGCAGATTTTTGGTTTAAGCATTTCAAAGTTAGAATTTGCTTAAACATTTCAGTTTCTTTTAAAAGAAGTATTCTTTTAGAAGTATTAACAAGTATAAGAAAGTTAAAGAAAAGAAAGAAAAGGCCAAGGCCTTAAGTAGATCCTAAAGTCAAGACTTTAGGGATTTTGGCACACAAGGTGCTTAAATAAATGCCAAGGCATTTTATTATAAGAAGTATCTAAAGATAAAAAGTATTTTACTTTTAAAGAGCATGTACCGGACACAAGGTCCAAGGGATGGGCTCCAAGTTGCCCCTAGGCACATGGCCTAGAAGTATCTTAGTAGTTTCGGGATTAGCTACCTCGATTCTTATTAAGAATGCGCGCAAAGTGGTACAATGCCGGGCCCAAGAGAAGTTGATTATTATTTTGAAGTATAAAAGTAAAAGTTTTTGGAAACAAATGAAACAAACATCAAATATGTTTAGTATTAGAAAGTTTAGCTTCTTGTTATTTGAAGCATGCAGTATCAGTTTTCATTTGCTTCCTTATGAGTTTATTTGAGCATGACTATATGTCTTATCATTTAGTTGATTTCTTGATATTAGATTATTTAGCATGATTAGTTTTATTTGCTTTTCAGCATGCAGTTATAGTTTTATTCTTGTATAGCATGAGTAGCTTTACATGTTAGCTTTTCAGTTAGTATGATTCCTTTATTGGATTATGAGCATGATTAGCTATACATGTTTAGTATTTTCAGTTAGTATGATTCTTTTATTGGATTATGAGCATGATTAGCTATACATGTTTAGTATTTCAGTTAGTATGATTCCTTTATTGGATTATGAGCATGATTAGCTATACATGTTTAGTATTCCAGATAGTATGATTCCTTTACTATTTATGAGCATGAGTAGCTTTACATGTTAGCATTCAGTTTTAGCATGTTTTTATTTATATACATGCATATCTAGTTTTTGTGAGTAGATAGCGCTCACTAAGCTTTATGCTTATAGACTGCATTTCCTCCTACTGCAGATAAAGGAAAAGCTAAGGTATGAAAGGAAGGCGACAAGGTGGTGGTGATGAAGGTGTGTGATGGCTGGACTATGGAGAGATCAAGAGTTTGCTATGGAGTGTTAAAACTTACCTGATTAGAGTTTCCTTTTCTTTTCTCCTTAATGCTATGATGAAGTTGAGATTGTAATTGAGTCTATTCCGCACTTTGTTATGTTTTATTGTTGGAGTATTATCTGTTTACTATTGCTAGAGTAGTTTCATTCTTCTTATTGAGTTATTATACTGCGTGGTTGAGTGATTATATGTTCCAGCCGCCTGTGGCTGAGTATACACTGTTTGTATTGTTGATTTGGTCACCGGTACAGGGGAGATTCTGTCGAAATTTTTCGGTAGGATTTTCCTAGAGATTTTTAATAAACCGGTTAAGTAGAGTTAGTAGATAAGTAACGGCCATTCTTAGAGAGTAGTAGTAGTAGTAAGAAGGGTGGTCGTTTCAGTTGGTATCAGAGCAAGTTCCATTCTCCAGCATCACACACACATCAGCATCATCCTTGCCGTCTCCAAGTAAGAAAGTATTTAAGTTCTTTCTTTATTGCTTTCCTTATTATTAACTGCAGTACTGAGTAATTGCTTATGAGTGCTTAAGTAAGATAGAAGTTACTGTTTCTCCTTTCTTGATTCATACATATGTTTGTTTAGAAGGGATAGAGAAGTTAGAAAGGATAGAGAAGATATCAAGCCTTTTCTTTGCATAACTAGATGTTAAGAAGAGGATATCCCCGCACCGTTCGTACTGAGAACCAAGATCAGGTGAACGAAGAGCTTAGATCAATTGAGCCCAATCTCTCTGAAGTTCTTGCCCAACTCCAGAGACAAGTAGTAGAGCAGCAACAAGTGATTGTCAACTAGATGACCAATCAGAAGCCAGCTCCTCCCACTTCCCCAACCATTAATGTGGAGACCCCAGTGGTGATTGAAGTCCCATGAGTTGCCCTAGAAGTCGCCACATCACTTAGAAGACAAGAAGCTTACCTGATACAGTGGCTGAAGCTGAAGCCAGAAAGTTTCTCAAGCACGACTGAGCCCTGGGATGCTCAGGCTTGGTTCAAGACATTTGAAAGCACAATGGAGCTTCTTGACTGACCAGAAGTCGAGAAGGTCGATACCATTAAGTGTGCCTCTTTCTGCCTATCTGGAGATGCTTGTATGTAGTGGGAGCGAATTAAGAGTAAGAGAGCAGTCAACCAGATGAGCTGGGTTGACTTCGAGATAAAGTTTTACGAAGAAGTCTTCCGTCAACGGATCACCAATAAACAGTATGAGAAGCTTATGGAATTCAGACAAGGTGACCTGCTAGTAGAAGAAGCGGTTAAAAGATTTAACAGGCTAGCTCACCTTTGCCTAGAGTTAGTAAGTACAGTGAAAGAACGAGTCAGACTGATGCTCCTAATGCTGAGACCAGAAATAACAACTAATGTGAGTAGTGAAACTCACCGACCATAGATTGGTGAAGAGCTGGTCAGCAGGGCATTAGTGAGCACTATCTGAACAGCAACAAGACTCAACAAACGCAACACAAGCCAGTCAAGATAGAAGACAAGACAGTGAGGAAACAGACACCCCAGTCAAGTAATCAGAACTAGAAGGACAAAGATAACAAGAAAGACCCAAGCAGGAAGATGTTCGGGTAGTCTGTGAGTATCCAAAGGTATTTCCAGAAGAGCTACCTGGACTACCTCCCAACAGAGAAGTGGAGTTTGAAATTGAATTGGTTTTTGGTACCGGTCCAATTTTAAAAGCTTCGTACCGAATGTCTCTAGCAGAGCTAAAAGAGTTACAAGAACAATATCAGGAGCTACTTGACAAGGGTTTCATCCGCCCTAGTCATTCACCTCGGGAAGCTCCAGAGTTGTTCGTTAAGGAGAAAGACGGATCTATGCGGATATGCATAGATTTTAGAGCGCTAAGCAAAGTAACAGTATTTTCAAAGATAGACCTGCGCTCTGGGTACCATCAGTTGGAAGTGAAAGGAATTGATATACCCAGAACAGTTTTCAGGACCAGATACGGACACTACGAGTTTGTAGTCATGCCTTTTGGTGTGACTAATGCACCAGCGGTCTCCATGGACTTAATGAACAGAGGTTCTGGTGGTCTGGACTCAAAAGAGATGTTGCGAAATATGTCAGTGCCTGCCTGACATGCCAGAGAGTCAAAGCAGAGCACCAGAGACCAGGAGGAATGTTACAACCTCTTCCAATACCAGAGTGGAAGTGGGAAGATATATCCATGGACTTCATAACCGGTCTTCCAAGAACCACCAAAGGATATGATGCGATATGGGTAATAGTAGATTGATTGACCAAGTCTGCTTATTTTCTAGCCATCAGGGTGTCTCACTCTATAGAGCAGTTGGCACAGCTGTATGTTAAAGAGGTGATCAGACTTCACGGAGTTCCTAAATCTATTGTTTCTGATAGAGATGGGCGCTTCACCTCTCACTTTTGGGAGTGTGTTCAGAATGCACTAGGCACCAAACTCAAGTTCAGCACAGCTTTCCATCCACAGACTGATGGACAGACAGAGCGAGTAAATCAGATTCTAGAAGATATGCTCAGAGCTTGTGCACTAGATTTCAAGGGAAGTAGGTGCAAGTATCTGTGCTTAGCTGAGTTTGCCTACAACAATAGCTATCAGGCCACCATCAAGATGGCTCCTTATGAGGCATTGTATGGCAGGAAGTGCAGATCACCCATTTGTTGGCAAGAAGCAGGTGAAAGAAGAGAGATGGAAGTGGAACTGGGCATTCAGACAGAGCTGATAGATGAGACTACTCAGGCTATCCAGAAGATCAGACAGAGGATTGAGACTGCCCAGAGTAGACAGAAAAGTTATGCTGACACACGCCGTAGGCCACTTGAATTCCAAGTAGGGGATTCAGTCTTTCTCAAGGTTGCTCCTATGAAGGGAGTGATGAGATTTGACAAGAAGGGCAAATTAAGTCCTCGTTATGTAGGACCTTACCTGATCACAGAAAGGATTGGGAAAGTAGCTTACAAGCTGGATTTACCACGGGACATGTCGGCAATACATAACGTATTTCATGTCTCTATGCTAAAGAAGTGTATTCACGACCCTAGTCAGGTGATTCAGCCTCAATCAGTGCAGATCCAAGAGGATCTTAGCTACGAGAGCAGACCTACACAGATAGTGGACAGAGCAGTCAAGAGATTAAGAAACAAAGAAGTGACACTAGTGAAGGGCATCTGGAAGAACCAGAAGCACGAGGAAATCACTTGGGAGCGTGAGGACAGTATGAGACAGAAGTATCCAGAATTGTTCTAAGTTCGAGGACGAACTTTTTATAAGGTATAGGGAATTGTAACGACCCAATTTTCCCTATTTCAAGTTCTAAAGTCCATAAAAATATTTGGAAATACTTTTAAAATATTCTAGAGATTTTTAGGAATTTTTAGAGTATTTTTACGTAATTTTTGGAGGTCGTTTAGTAGGGTTACAAAAAGAAAGAACTTTTAAAAAAAAACGTTGAAGGTGAGATTCGAACCCACGACCTCGGGTCGGACTGACCCAAGCAAAACCAGCCCAACCAACCAGTCTGCAGTTGTTTTGTGATTAAGAAAGGAAGCGAATATATTTAAGCAGTAAGGAAAAACGGAAATAAATTGAAACAAAATGGTGTGGCTGGGGATTTGAACCTGTGGCCTTTGGCTTGGGTCAAAACTCGGCTGACCAGCTGCGCCAGTGGCCACTACTAATTAGATAGGCAGCGAAAAATATATAAGCTATAGTTGGAACGTTTAAAATAAATTGAAAATAAAAGTGCGCGGCTGAGGGTTCGAAGCCGAGGCCTTTGACCCGAGCAAAACCTGCCTGACCAGCTGTGCTGGCGGCAATTGTTAAATAAGGAAAGAGTGAACAATACTTAAGCAGTAGTTAGATAATAAGAACCCTAGTTATAAGAAGAGAACTTAGGTATTTTCCCGTGACCGAAAATTTCCTCACCCCTCTTCTCTTCTCGCGACGGTGCCGACTCCTGCTCGGGCGAAAATGCAGCACGGGCTAGGTTTTTCTCTCCGGCGCCGGCGAAGGGCTTTTCCGGCGGGTCCTCAACCGTGTGCGACCACCATCGTCGAGGAGGATCGGTGGGCGCAAGAAGAAGCCGAAAACTCAAGTTATCCGAACCCTAGAGTTCTTCCCGTCGGTTGTAAGTTCAAGCAAATCACGGTGAGTTGCTACTCACCTGCAGTAGGAGTAGTTCCGCGATTTCGTTGTTCTTCTTTGCTTTCTCGTCGAGCAGGAACAGCCCTAGATTCGTCGGTTGTTATATTGAGCATTTCGGTTTTCCCTTTGCTAATAATTAAGCATGATCAGTTTTATTTGCATTTTTGTAACCACGAACAGCTTTACTAGAGCTTAGAACAGCCCCTATTAGTTAGGATTTCAATTTAGACGTCCTTGCTACCTTGATGGGTTTGTTCGGTTTTCAGTTAGCCTTTAGTTTTGAAGTTTTGTACTGGGCAGGGAGTATGAAACGGGGCAGACTTTTGGAACAAAATACAATACAGAATATTTAAAATCTGATGGGCAATAAATAATAACAATCTGTGTGTTGTTTTATTTGTAAACCCATTTACAAAGTGCAGATTTGTAAACCACGTACAGGTCTACAAAGTATACCACAAGTCAGATAAGATTAAGATCTGTACTTTGTAAACCAATTAAGTGCCTAAAAATTCCAACAAGTTTTAGATTTAGTTTAAGCTTGTATGATATGCAAATTTTAGTTTATATAGATATACAGGAGTAGATCTTTTAACTTTCATTTGCTAGGCAGTAAGCATGAAGAACAGATTCGAATCTAGGTTATCAATGATAATTCTCTTTTGTTGGTTAATTTCCTTTTTGCTGCCCTAGCTTGGTTAATCTACCTTTGCTATCATGAGTTTGTTAAAGAAGAGGAGAAGGAATTTGAATGGGTTTAGCATGTTGTTTAGACTTTACCTCTTTGCTGTAAAATGCTACTTTGCTGGTTAATTTCCCTTTTTGCTGCCTTAGCTTGGGTTAATTTCCCTTTTTCTGCCGTGAGTTTGATTAAGAAGAGGAGAAGGGATTTAAATGGATTTAGCATGTGTTTAGTATATCACGTGTTAGTTTTGAAGAAATGTAACAAGTTTTACATAAGCTTTTGAATTCCAGCAGGTTTTAGCTTGAATTGTGCTATTTAGTGGGCACGAACAGCCCTAAATCTAGGAACATAGTATTAGCTTTCTTGCTATTTAATAAACATGATCAGCCCTGTTTAGTAGCATTGAAAATTTAGTTTTCTTGTTTATTTTATAAGCACGAGCAGTTTTTTTTAATTGCTGTAATGTGAGCATGTGCAGATTTTTATAAGTATAGTATGCAGATTTTAATAAGCAGATTTTCATAAGTACTGCTTGCAGATTTTGATAAGTATTGCATGCAGAACCTCAATCTTAGAACAGATTTTTATTAAGCTTAATATGCAGAATTTTATTAAGCATTAGTGTGCAGATTTTTATTAAGCATTAGTGTGCAGATTTTATTAATCATTAGTGTGCAGATTTTTATTAAGTATTAGTGCAGATTTCTGTTGAGCATTAATATTGCAGAATTTTATTAGCATAGTATGCAGATTTTTGGTTTAAGCATTTCAAAGTTAGAATTTGCTTAAACATTTCAGTTTCTTTTAAAAGAAGTATTCTTTTAGAAGTATTAACAAGTATAAGAAAGTTAAAGAAAAGAAAGAAAAGGCCAAGGCCTTAAGTAGATCCTAAAGTCAAGACTTTAGGGATTTTGGCACACAAGGTGCTTAAATAAATGCCAAGGCATTTTATTATAAGAAGTATCTAAAGATAAAAAGTATTTTACTTTTAAAGAGCATGTACCGGACACAAGGTCCAAGGGATGGGCTCCAAGTTGCCCCTAGGCACATGGCCTAGAAGTATCTTAGTAGTTTCGGGATTAGCTACCTCGATTCTTATTAAGAATGCGCGCAAAGTGGTACAATGCCGGGCCCAAGAGAAGTTGATTATTATTTTGAAGTATAAAAGTAAAAGTTTTTGGAAACAAATGAAACAAACATCAAATATGTTTAGTATTAGAAAGTTTAGCTTCTTGTTATTTGAAGCATGCAGTATCAGTTTTCATTTGCTTCCTTATGAGTTTATTTGAGCATGACTATATGTCTTATCATTTAGTTGATTTCTTGCTATTAGATTATTTAGCATGATTAGTTTTATTTGCTTTTCAGCATGCAGTTATAGTTTTATTCTTGTATAGCATGAGTAGCTTTACATGTTAGCTTTTCAGTTAGTATGATTCCTTTATTGGATTATGAGCATGATTAGCTATACATGTTTAGTATTTTCAGTTAGTATGATTCTTTTATTGGATTATGAGCATGATTAGCTATACATGTTTAGTATTTCAGTTAGTATGATTCCTTTATTGGATTATGAGCATGATTAGCTATACATGTTTAGTATTCCAGATAGTATGATTCCTTTACTATTTATGAGCATGAGTAGCTTTACATGTTAGCATTCAGTTTTAGCATGTTTTTATTTATATACATGCATATCGAGTTTTTGTGAGTAGATAGCGCTCACTAAGCTTTATGCTTATAGACTGCATTTCCTCCTACTGCAGATAAAGGAAAAGCTAAGGTATGAAAGGAAGGCGACAAGGTGGTGGTGATGAAGGTGTGTGATGGCTGGACTATGGAGAGATCAAGAGTTTGCTATGGAGTGTTAAAACTTACCTGATTAGAGTTTCCTTTTCTTTTCTCCTTAATGCTATGATGAAGTTGAGATTGTAATTGAGTCTATTCCGCACTTTGTTATGTTTTATTGTTGGAGTATTATCTGTTTACTATTGCTAGAGTAGTTTCATTCTTCTTATTGAGTTATTATACTGCGTGGTTGAGTGATTATATGTTCCAGCCGCCTGTGGCTGAGTATACACTGTTTGTATTGTTGATTTGGTCACCGGTACAGGGGAGATTCTGTCGAAATTTTTCGGTAGGATTTTCCTAGAGATTTTTAATAAACCGGTTAAGTAGAGTTAGTAGATAAGTAACGGCCATTCTTAGAGAGTAGTAGTAGTAGTAAGAAGGGTGGTCGTTTCAGTACTTCAATATATGCTTTACTATAGTCCAATGTTTTTGTCCAGGGTAACTTTGATATCTGATAACAATGGCCTTGGCAAAACAAATTTCTGATCTCGTGCATAGCATACATTAGGCTTCCGTCAGCCGAAGCATAAAGAACTGCCTTCATTTCCTCTATCTCCTTTGATGTCTTCGGAGACATCTCTTTAGATAAAGCTACTCCAAGCCCAAAAGGTAAGAAACCTTTCTTGGAGTTCTGCATGCTTAAAACGAGCAAGGATTTTTTCGATATATGAAGCTTGGCATAAGTAAAATATTCTTTTCTTGTGATCCCTTATTACTTTGATCCCAAGAATATATACATTCTCCCAAGTCCTTCATATCGAATTGTTTGGACAACCATACCCTTACTTCTGACAACACTTTGATATTATTTCCAACTACCAAAAATGTTATCTACGTATAGTACAAGAAATACCACAACGTTTCCATCACACTTTTTGTATACACAAGACTTATCCGGTTACTAAATAAATCCATAGGTCTGAATTACTTTGATAAACCAGATATTCCAAGACCTTGAAACTTTGCCTCAGTCCATAGACTGATTGAGCTTGCACACAAGATGCTCTTTGCCCTTTGCAATGAACCCTTCTGGTTGCTTTATATGGATGTTTTCTTCAAGACTTCCATTAAGGAATGCTGTCTTGACATCCACTTGCCAAATAGATAAAAGAATCCAGATAGACTTAAGCATGGCTACCAGTGAAAAAGTTTCCTTTTTCATCAAGCCTTGATTTGAAAGTTTCCACCTTCCAGTCCATCCATCTTTTCCTATTGTAGACCTATTTTCACCCAATGGCTTTTACACCATCTGGTGGTTCTACAAGCTTCCAGATTTGATTACAATACATATATTCTAATTCTGTATTCATTGCTCTTTGCCAAGATGCTGCATCTTTGTCTTGGAGTGCTTCATCATATGTCCGGGATCAGGCTCATGTTCATTTGGGATCAAGTCCAAAGATTTTTCCAAAACATGAATGTTTTAGGTTGTTTGACAACCCTTCCACTACGATGATGCACTGTCTATAATTGTGTATCAATTGTGATACATGTTGCAATTTCTTGTGATATTTCATCTTGTACAGTTGGTACTAGATTAGACGTGTCTTTTATTAAGAACAAATTTACTTATGGGCTTGTGGTTCATTATATACTCCTCTTCTAAAAATAAGTCATTGATGCTAATAATGACCTTCTGATTTTTAAGACTATAAACCTACTTTCGTTTCTCTAGGATAACCCATAAACAAGTGAATTCCTATCCAACTTATCATTGTCTCTCTTCAGCATATGTGTTGGACTACCCGAATCTGAATATGCTTCAAAATAAGCTTATGCCTATTCAACAATTCTATATGAGTAGAGAGTTCTGACTTTGGAAGGTATTATGTTCACTTTTTTTTTTCAGACTATATCCTTAAAACGAACTTGGTAATTTTCTGAATAACTCATCATCAATCTAATTATTTTCATAAGAGTCCTATACCTTCTTTCTACTACACCATTCTATTAGGATGTACCAGGTGCAGTTAGTTGGGATTGAATTCCTACTTTTGATAAGTGACTCCTAAATTGTCCCAAGAGGTACTTGCCACTATGATCTTACCATAGTGACTTGATACTTTAACTTTAACGTTTCTCCGCATCAGCCATGTACTCTTTGAATTAATCAATGCACTTAGTCTTGCGGCACATTAAGTAAATGTATTTGTATCTTGAATAGTTGTCTATAAAATAGACCAAATATTCGATACTACATCTTGTCTGGATAGTCATAGGATCGCACAAATCAGAATAAACCAATTCCAATGTATCTTTGGCTCCATACCCCTTATACTTAAAAGCTTCTCGGTTATTTTTCCTTCCAAGTAAGACTCGCAGGTTGGAAAGATTTCTACTACCAATGAACCCAAAAAATCATCAGCTACCAATGAATCCTACTCAAGTTAATATAACCTAGCCTTAGATGCCAAAGATATAATAGGTTCATTTCTGAAGGTTGCTTTCTCTTAAAGTTAGAAGATGTGTTACTAATTTCCATTTGTTGCATCGTGAGAGTTATTGGATTTATAAATTATCAGCCAACGTACCAGAATAGATAACTTCCCCCTTTTTCTTGATAACAACTTTATTAAAAGAGACAGAATATCAAGTTCTTTAAATAGTTTAGAAACTGAAAACTAGTTCTTTCTAAACTTGGTACGTAAAGACAATTACTCAAAAATCCATGTTTTATTCTTATCAAAGGATAAACATCTCCCACTACAATAGTTGCCACTTTTACAGCAGTGCCCATGTGGATAGTGTTTTTATTTTCATTTAGTTGTCGGGTTTCCTGGAACCCTGCAATGAATTGCGGACATGATTAATGGCATCTGTATCTACACTCTAGTTTATGGTAGATAACACCACTAAACATGTTTCAACTAATGAATTAAATACAGCTATATTGTTCTTAGTTCTAAGAAGACAGTCTACCTTAATGTCCAAGTCCTATTTCCAATCATTACAATTGGGACTACTAAGTCTTTTCTATAGTATAACAACTAGGGAATTGATAAACATTTTAAATCCTAAGAATCACAAAAAATATTTGGTCAAGATCAATTCTTTAAAATTCACATAAATTTTCTATGCCACGATAGTGCGGACATATACAAAATCAGAGAAGAGATTTTATCCATTAATTTTATTATCTCGTCAACTTTACTTTATGACGAATAAAATTAATAGTTGATCTGTCTTTGATCAAATATTTGTTTAAAACTTTATGAATTTAAAATAACATTGATTCCTCAAACAATATTATTTAAATTCACCAACACCTCAAACACCGTGAATTTTGCATGCCACGATAGTGTGGACGTATACAAAATTTAAACATTTATAAGAGGAGGGTTTTACCCCATTAATTATCTTGTCAATAAATCTTTATGACAAAATAAAATTACCTCAAACACCGTGAATTTTGTATGCCATGATAGTGTGGACGTATACAAAATCAAACATTTGTAAGAGGAGTTTTTAATTTTATTATCTTGTCAACCTATTTATTTGACAAATTAATAGTTGGTTTTCTTCGGTCACACAAATAATAGCAGTGACGCCGATGGGGAGGATACTATTAGACGTGCCTAAGTGTATACCATTACTTGACACTATGTCCATTAATAAGATTGTGCCCCTTCCGATGGGGAAGATCACACGCTCTTAATTAACTTTCTATAGTCATTCAAAATGGAAGTTTAATTTAGTGATCCGCAAACAAGCTCATCCGATATGGAGGAAGTCACTCAGAGCCAACACGCAAGCTTGTTGCATCACTTATAAACCAGTAATGGAGACCGTGGAATTTATTTTAAAAATAAATCCCTCTCCCACTTAGTTATTTAAAGTGAGGAATTTTGATTATGCTAGCCTACTTAACATGCATACTAACAAGCACACACAACACAGCATAAAAAACAATAAATAGAAAATCAAATTTTCAACTATTATGGCTTTTATCTATTGCTATCCTCCGTGTGTCGCCAACACTAGCTGCTGCCATCTTTGGCCACCGCCACCGGGCCAAGTTGTCGCATCCATCTTGCTCCTTGTTCCGCTGCGCCTCTGGTCCTCAAAAGGTTCCACACCTTGCAAGATTCGATCCACGACATAAATAGAATTTTACATTTTTCGATCCTATATTCGTCGAAGGAATGTACATGTAAACTAGATCGACCATAAAATAAAATTTACATCCATCGATCCTATATTCCATAAAAGGAATGTACATGTAACTAGATCAAAAAAATAAAATCCTAATAAAACTAAATACAGCTCCTGCTGTATTTTATAATACAATCATACACATATAATAAAATGCCCTTGACATGTCCAAGGGTCCAATCATACACACAATATCTATAATCCATAATAGTTGGATCATGCATCCTCAAAGTTAGCACATCCTACTATTATCCTGCCTAAATTTTGTATGACATGTGTATAATTAAACTAATACCAAATACACAGAGGCAAAACCCTAGCTCTGATACCAATTGTTGGTTGCTACTCAGAAAACCTATCGGTTCCACTGTACAAAAATTTTGTACAAAGGTCTGAACCTTTTCCTAGCTACCATGTGTTATTTTAAATTAAACTTGGATCGCCTACGGAACTTAACACGTTTGATCCTAAGTTTAATTTATTTGTTCTTTTAGGTTTAGACTTGGATCTCCGGTGGAACTTAACACGTTCGATCCAAATCACCTAGGTCACAAAGTTGATTAAATATTAATTTCCAAATTTGGCTTCTAGGACTGCATGGCGAGGCACATGGCCTTCTTGGATATGGGAGCAAACACCACCGCCTAGACAAAGCCTCTTAAGGAAAGTTAATATTTAATTTCCTTAAATAACTCTAGGTTAACAAAAAAGAACAATCGAAGCACAAGTTCGAAAAGAAAACAAAAGAACACAACATCGAAACCTAATTCGAAACCTAGAATCACATGCCTCTTGTATTTGCTATATTTTACAAAGAAATAAAACTAGTATGACGTGGAAAATAATTACTAGTTATACCTTTCTTTGTGAACTTTTAATGACCTCTTGATCTTCTACCGTATTCCTCTTCTAACCTCGGACATTGTGTGGGCAATGATCTTTCGAGATGAGAACCACCAAGGCACCTTCTTCCTCCTTCCTTCAAGTTTCGTCCAAGCAAAAACATCCAAAGGATGAAGAACTTTTTCCACCAACCAAGCTCCAAGGGATGTAAGAAACAAGCCTCCTTTCTCTCCTTTTCTCCAACCTAGATCCGACCACTTCTATGTCTCCAAGAGGTGAAGAAGTCTTGGCCACAAGAAGGAGAAGAGAGAAGGGGAAGGGGAACCTCTAAGGGCCGGCCACACCTAGGAAGAAAAAGAATAGAGTCATTTTTTCATGAAGGCACTTCTACCCCCTCTTTTATAATCCTTGGTATTGAAAAATAAGGAAATTTAAATAAAAATTTCCTTAATTCTTTTGCCATGAAAAATAAAAATTATTTTAATTAAAACAATTTTCTTTTTTTCAATTACAATGGTCGGCCACCTCTTTCCCCAAAAGAAGGAGAGTTTTAATTAAAACAAGAATTAAAACTTCCTAATTTTTTTCCGGAAATTTATAAAAATTTCTCGAATAATTTTTATCCCTTCATGATTGGTTAATAAAAAGGAAATTTTATAAATTAAAATCTTTCTCTTAAACATGTGGATAATTTCCAAAAAGGAAAGTTATCTTTAAAAATTAAAATCTCCTTTCAATCTACAAATAAGGAAAGATATTAAATCTTTTCTTAATCTTTTGTAGAAACTAATAAAAGAGAATTTTTAATTTTTAAACTTTCTTTTAAATCATGAACATGATTAAAAGGAAAGTTTTTACCAAAATTAAAATCAATCTTTTAATCTACAAATAAAGAAAGAGATTTAGCTCTTCTCTTAATCTTTTGTAGAATCTTATAAAAGGAAAGATTTAAATATTTAAACTCTCTTTAAAATCATGTTATCCACATAAGAAAAATTTTTAAAATTAAAATTCCTTTTTATTTTAATAGGGCCGGCCACCTAAATTCACCCATGAACCTAGCCATGGCCGGCCCTAGCTTGGTCTCCTAGCTAGCTTGGCCGGCCCCTATAGGATGGGTAAGAAGGTGGGTATAGGTGGATATAGTACTCTATAATTAAGAGGCTACGAAAGAGACCGAGAGGAGGAATTGATTTTGGTCTCCCGATAAAATTAAGCATCCCGTGTTCGACCCGAACACACAACTTAATTTTATCAATAATAATTCATTCCACTAGAGAACTATTATTGAACTACCGCACCAATCCCAAATTATATTTTTAGGCTCCATCTTATTATGAGTGTGTTAGTCTACTTATGTTTAAGATGTCGAATGTCCACTAATTAAGTGAGTTATTGACAACTCATTTAATTAATATCTTAGTCCAAGAGTAGTACCACTCAACCTTATCGTCATGTCGGACTAAGTCCACCTGCAGGGTTTAACATGACAATCCTTATGAGCTCCTCTTGGGGACATTCTCAACCTAGATTACTAGAACACAGTTTCCTTCTATAATCAACAACACACACTATAAGTGATATCATTTCCCAACTTATCGGGCTTATTGATTTATCGAACTAAATCTCACCCATTGATAAATTAAAGAAATAAATATCAAATATATGTGCTTGTTATTATATTAGGATTAAGAGCACACACTTCCATAATAACTGAGGTCTTTGTTCCTTTATAAAGTCAGTATAAAAGAAACAACCTCTAATGGTCCTACTCAATACACTCTAAGTGTACTAGTGTAATTATATAGTTAAGATAAACTAATACCTAATTACACTACGACCTTCCAATGGTTTGTTTCTTTCCATCTTGGTCGTGAGCTACTGTTTATAATTTATAAGGTACTGATAACATGATCCTCTGTGTGTGACACCACTCACCATGTTATCTACAATATAAATTAATTGAACAACTTCATTTATCATAAATGTAGACATTTGACCAATGTGATTCTTATTTCTAGATAAATGTTTATATCAAAAGCTAGGCTTTTAGTATACATCTTTACAATCTCCCACTTATACTAAAAGACTAAGCTGACATATCTGCTGCCATACATCTGAATCCCAACCCCTCAACTTGCCCATCAAAAGCTCTTGCCTTAAGGGCCTTAGTGAAAAGATCTATAGGTCATCATCTGATGCAATCTAGGTAGCAACAACTTCTTCTCATTTATACGATTTCTCGTATTGGGTGGTACTTGCACTCTATTGTGTTTACTTGCCTTATAGACTCATGGTTTCTTCGAGTTTACTACTGCACCACTATTATTACAATAAATTATAATAATCTTTGGACAAACCAGAAATTATATCTAAGTCTATCTTGAGGTTATTGAGTCATTCAGCTTTTATGACTACCTCAGAGGCTTGCCATATACTCAACTTCTATGGTGGAGTCCAGAAAAAACACCTATGCTTATCACTCTTCTATAGTTATGACTTTACCTCCTAAAGTAAACACAAAACCCCGAGGTTGGCTTACTATTGTCCTTATCCGATTGGAAGTCAAAATCCGTGCAACCCACAGGGACCAAATTTACTGCCTTGTAAGCTAGCATATAATCTCTAGTGCCTCTAAGGTACTTCAATATATGCTTTACTGTAGTCCAATGTTCTTTTCCAGGATTACTTTGATATCTGCTAACTATGCCCTGGGTAAAACAGGTTTTTGATCTCGTGCATAACATACATTAGGCTTCCGTCAGCCAAGCATAAAGAATTGCCTTCATTTCCTCTATCTCCTTTGATGTCTTCGGAGACATCTCTTTAGATAAAGCTACTCCAAGCCCAAAAGGTAAGAAACCTTTCTTGGAGTTCTGCATGCTTAAAATGAGCAAGGATTTTTTCGATATATGAAGCTTGAGATAAGTAAAATATTCTTTTCTTGTGATCCCTTATTACTTTGATCCCAAGAATATATACATTCTCCCAAGTCCTTCATATCGAATTGTTTGGACAACCATACCCTTATTTTTGACAACACTTTGATATTGTTTCCAACTACCAAAAATGTTATCTACGTATAGTACAAGAAATACCACCACGTTTCCATCACACTTTTTGTATACACAAGACTTATCCGGTTACTAAATAAATCCATAGGTTTGGATTACTTTGATAAACCAGATGTTCCAAGACCTTGAAACTTTGCCTCAGTCCATAGACTGATTGAGCTTGCACACAAGATGCTCTTTGCCCATTGCGATGAACCCTTCTGGTTGCTTTATATGGATGCTTTCTTCAAGACTTCCATTAAGGAATGTTGTCTTGACATCCACTTGCCAAATAGATAAAAGAATCCGGATAGACTTAAGCATGGCTACCAGTGAAAAAGTTTTTTTTCCATCAAGCCTTGCTTTGAAAGTTTCTACATTCCTGTCTTTCCATCTTTTCTTATTGTAGACCTATTTTCACCCAATGACTTTTACACCATCTGGTGGCTCTACAAGCTTCTAGATTTGATTAGAATACATATATTCTAATTCTGTATTCTTTGCTCTTTGCTAAGATGCTACATCTTTATCTTGGAGTGCTTCATCATATGTCCGGGATCAGGCTCATGTTCATTTGGGATCAAGTCCAAAGATTTTTCCAAAACATGAATGTTTTAGGTTGTTTGACAACCCTTCCACTACGATGATGCACTGTCTATAATTGTGAATCAATTGTGATACATGTTGCAGTTTCTTGTGATATTTCATCTTGTACAGTTGGTACTAGATTAGACGTGTCTTTTATTAAGAACAAATTTACTTATGGGCTTGTGGTTCATTATATAGTCCTCTTCTAAAAATTAGTCATTGATGCTAATAATGACCTTCTGATTTTTAAGACTATAAACCTACTTTCATTTCTCTAGGATAACCCATAAACAAGTGAATTCCTATCCAACTTATCATTGTCTCTCTTCAGCATATGTGCTGGACTACCCGAATCCGAATATGCTTCAAAATAGGCTTACGCCTATTCAGCAATTCTATATGAGTAGAGAGTTCTGACTTTGGAAGGTACTATGTTCACTTTCTTTTTCAGACTATATCCTTAAATGAACTTGGTAATTTTCTGAATAACTCATCATCAATCTAATTATTTCCATAAGAGTCCTATACCTTCTTTCTACTACACCATTCTGTTGGGGTGTACCAGGTGCAGTTAGTTGGGATTGAATCCCTACTTTTGATAAGTGGCTCCTAAATTGTCCCAAGAGGTACTTGCCACTACGATCTTACCATAGTGACTTGATACTTTTACTTTAACGTTTCTCCGCATCAGCTTTGTACTCTTTGAACTAATCAAAGCACTTAGTCTTGCGGCACATTAAGTAAATGTATTTGTATCTTGAATAGTTGTCTATAAAATAGATGAAATATTCGATACTACCTCTTGTCTGGAGAGTCATAGGATTGCACAAATCAGAATAAACCAATTCCAATGTATCTTTGGCTCCATACCCCTTATACTTAAAAGCTTCTCGGTTATTTTTCCTTCCAAGTAAGACTCGCAGGTTGGAAAGATTTCCACTACCAATGAACCCAAAAGTTCATCAGCTATCAATGAATCCTACTCAAGTTAATATAACCTAGCCTTAGATGCCAAAGATATAATTGGTTCATTTCTGAAGGTTGCTTTCTCTTAAAGTTAGAAGATGTGTTACTAATTTCCATTTGTTGCATCGTGATAGTTATTGGATTTATAAATTGTCAACCAACGTACTAGAACAGATAACTTTCCTCTTTTTCTTGATAACAACTTTATTAAAAGAGGCAGAATATCAAGTTCTTTGAATAGTTTAGAAACTGAAAACTAGTTCTTTCTAAACTTGGTACGTAAAGACAATTACTCAAAAATCCATGTTTTATTCATATCAAAGGATAAACATCTCCCGCTGCAATAGCTGTCACTTATACAGCAGTGCCCATGTGGATGGTGTTTTTATTTTCATTTAGTTGTCGGGTTTCCTGGAACCCTGCAATGAATTGCGAACATGATTAATGGCATCTGTATCTACACTCTAAGTTATGGTACATAACACCACTAAACATGTTTCAACTAATGAATTAAATACACCTATATTGTTCGTAGTTCCAAGAAGACAGTCTACTTTAATGTCCAAGTCCTATTTCCAATCATTACAATTGGGACTACTAAGTCTTTTCTATAGTATAACAACTAGGGAATTGACAAACATTTTAAATCCTAAGAATCACAAAAAATATTTGGTCAAGATCAATTCTTTAAAATCCCGATGAATTTTGTATGCCACGATAGTGCGGACGTATACAAAATCAAAGAGGAGATTTTATCCATTAATTTTATTATCTCGCCAACTTTACTTTATGACGAATAAAATTAATAGTTGATCTGTCTTTGATCAAATATTTGGTCAAAACTTTTTGAATATAAAATAACATTGATTCCTCAAACAATATTATTTAAATTCACCAACACCTCAAACACCATGAATTTTGCATGCCACGATTGTGTGGACGTATACAAAATTTAAACATTTGTAAGTGGAGGGTTTTACCCATTAATTATCTTGTCAATAAAACTTTATGACAAAATAAAATTACCTCAAACACCGTGAATTTTGTATGCCACGATAGTGTGAACGTATACAAAATCAAACATTTGTAAGAGGAGTTTTTAATTTTATTATCTTGTCAACCTATTTATTTGACAAATTAATAGTTGGTTTTCTTCGATCACACAAATAATAGTAGTGACTCCGATGGAGAGGATACTATTAGACGTGCCTAAGTGTATACCATTACTTGACACTATGTCCATTAATAAGATTGTGCCCCTTCCGATGGGGAAGATCACATGCTCTTAATTAACTTCCTTTAGTCATCCAAAATGGAAGTTTAATCTAGTGATCCGCAAACAAGCTCATCCGATATGGAGGAAGGCACTCAGAGGCAATGCGCAAGCTTGTTACATTACTTATAAACCAGTAATGGAGACCGTAGAATTTATTTTAAAAATTAATCCCTCTCCCACTTAGTTATTTAAAGTGAGGAATTTTGATTATGCTAGCCTACTTAACATGCATACTAACAAGCACACACAACACAACATAAAAAGCAATAAATATAAAAACTAATTATCAACTATTATGGCTTTTATCTATTGTTGTCCTCCGTGTGTCGCCAACCCTAGCTGCTGCCATCTTTGGCCACCCCCACCAGGTCAAGTTGTCGCATCCATCTTGCTCCTTGTTCCGCTGCACCTCTTGTCCTTAAATGGTTCCACGCCTTGCAAGATTCGATCCGCGACATAAATAGAATTTTACATTTTTCGATCCTATATTCGTTGAAGGAATGTACATGTAAACTAGATCGACCATAAAATAAAATTTACATCCATCGATCCTATATTCCATAAAAGGAATGTACATGTAACTAGATCAAAAAATAAAATCCTAATAAAACTAAATACAGCTCCTTCTGTATTTTATAATACAATCATACACATACAATAAAATGCCCTTGACATATCCAAGGGTCCAATCACACACACAATATCTTTAAGCCATAATAGTCGGATCCTACATCCACAAAGTTAGCACATCCTACTATTATCCTGCCTAAATTATGTATGACATGTGTATAATTAAACAAATACCAAATACACAGAGGCAAGACCCTAGCTCTGATACCAATTATTGGTTGCTACTCGAAAAACCTATCGGTTCCACTGTACAAAAATTTTGTACAAAGGTATGAACCTTTTCCTAGCTACCATGTGTTCTTTTAAATTAAACTTGGATCACCTGCGGAACTTAACACGTTTGATCCTAAGTTTAATTTATTTGTTCTTTTAGGTTTAGACTTGGATCTCCTGTAGAACTTAACACGTTCGATCTAAATCATCTAGGTCACAAAGTTGATTAAATATTAATTTCCAAATTTGGCTTCCAGGACTGCATGGCGAGGCACATGGCCTTCTTGGATATGGGAGCAACCACCACTGCCTAGACAAAACCTCTTAAGGAAAGTTAATATTTAATTTCCTTAAATAACTCTAGGTTAACAAAAAAGAACAATCGAAGCACAAGTTCAAAAAGAAAACAAAAGAACACAACATCGAAACCTAATTCGAAACCTAGAATCACATGCCTCTTGTATTTGGTATATTTTACAAAGAAATAAAACTAGTATGATGCGGAAAACAATTACTGGTTATACCTTTCTTTGTGAACTTTTAATGACCTCTTGATCTTCTACCGTATTCTTCTTCTAACCTCGGATATTGTGTGGGCAATGATCTTTCGAGATGAGAACCACCAAGGCACCTTCTTCTTCCTTCCTTTAGGTTTTGTCCAAGAAAAAACTTCCAAAGGAAGAAGAACTTTTTCCACCAACCAAGCTCCAAGGGATGCAAGAAACAAGCCTCCTTTCTCTCCTTTTCTCCAAGCTAGATCCGGCCGCTTCTATGTCTCCAAGAGGTGATGAAGTCTCAGCCACAAGAAGGAGAAGAGAGAAGGGGAAGGGGAACCTCTAGGGGCCGGCCACACCTAGGAAGAAAAGAGAGGAAGAAAAAGAATAGAGTCATTTTTTCATGAAGGCACCTCTACACCTCTTTTATAATCCTTGGTCTTGGCAAATAAGGAAATTTAAATAAAAATTTCCTTAATTCTTTTGCCATGAAAAATAAAAATTATTTTAATTAAAACAATTTTATTTTTTTCAATTACAATTGCCGGCCACCACTTTCCCCAAAACAAGGAGAGTTTTATTTAAAACAAGAATTAAAACTTCCTAATTTGTTTCCAGAAATTTATAAAAAAATTTCCAATAATTTTTATCCCTTCATGATTGGTTAATAAAAAGGAAATTTTATAAATTAAAATCTTTCTCTTAAACATGTGGATAATTTCCAAAAAGGAAAGTTATCTCTAAAAATTAAAATCTCCTTTCAATCTACAAATAAAGAATGATATTAAATCTTTTCTTAATATTTTGTAGAAACTAATAAAAGAGAATTTTTAATTTTTAAACTTTCTTTTAAATCATGAACATGATTAAAATGAAAGTTTTTACCAAGAGGATTAGATTCATGTGATGAATCAAATTGTATTAAGAGTAATCCTAATTGGGCTAATTTAGTTGGACTCAAGTTGATTCATGTGCTCAATGAGTCTAATTTAGATTATGACTCATTGAATCAATTTAATTAAATGAATTAGATTCATTATATTAAATTGGCTTGAATTAAATGGTTGGATTAGATCAACCATTAGAGAGATTAAGTCAAGTTTGACTTGACTTGAGAGGAAGAGGAAGAGTCAAGTTTGACTTGACTTTATACCACATCATTTGTGTCTTGGCAATAAGTGGCTAATGATGATGTGCCACATCATCAAGGCTAGCACATGTGTGTGCCACCTCATGGAGGTTACAACTCTCCTTTAATGGCTACATTAATTGTGAATGGAGGTTACAATCCATGAAGGTGGCCGACCACTTTTGATTGTGAATGTAATTCATTTTTCATTCAAGGCTCATTCAACTCTCATCTTCCTCCTTGCTCTCTCTTCTTGCTCCTCCTCTCCTCATCTTGACGAGACCTTCTTGGAGTACTAGAACACTCTAAGGTTCTCCCTCCATCGAGTTGTTTGTGTGGATACTTCTAGAGGGTTGTCTACTTTGACAACCTCGAGATCTAGCACTTACTTGGACGAGCGGGATTCGTAAAGGGCACGCATCAAGGGTAAAAGGTTTTCTCCTTGTAAATCTAGTTTAGAACTAGCATAAAACTCGTACTCATTGGTTTTTCGAAATTTTATTCTTCGCACGGCTCCGGTGGCGGGGGTTTCAGGGTTTCCGCGACGCGAAAAAGCGGTTTTCTTGGCTCGAAAAACCCAACAGTGGTATCAGATCCACGCGCGATGACTTGTACGAGTTTAGTTTGTATTTTTATGAAAAATATAGATTTTGTAACATTCTGTAATTTTAATTATTTTATGGTTTTTATGGGTAATTTTCTCGTAGAAGCGAAGCACAAGTGTTTCGAGACTTCTAGGCCTCGACTACCGAGAATATTTTTCCGAAACGGCAAGGTTTCGACCCAAAACTTTTTGGGACAGCTGGCTAAGGCATTGTAGGATCGCTAAGGAACTCTCGTGATGGTTAGATCGAGGGTAGGGGCGCTTCCCCTGGCCCCGCAAGGGGATTCGTTCCGTAATTGCGCCCGAAAACCGCTAAACGGGACTGCCGAGAAATTTTACTCGTAAAAATTGTAAAAATTAGTATTAAAATTACAGAAAATTATGGAAATTACATAATTTAGAGTTATTTATAATTTGTGATAGTGATGGCCCAAAAAGACCCAATCTGATTGGATTTGTGTTGTAATTCATATTACGGCCTGTGCGTCGTCATTTGTGTTGTGTGTGCTGTATATTTGATACACGACCTATGCGTCGTGCCTTTCTCCATTTATTCTTGTTGTAAATTTGTTTAGACTCTTATGTAACTCGAGTTTCAAAATTGTAATGTACAAAATTGGAGCGGTGGAAGGTCCACTCGAGACGGAGTTATGAGGAGGGCGCGAGCAACACAAGGTGGTCAAAGGGAGGAGCTTGAGAAGCTGTTGACCTTAGGTTGACCATCCGATCTTCTCATTGGCTTGAGAAGATCGTAGTAGGGCCATGACTAATCACAAATAAATTTAATTAATTGCTTGTGTGTATATGATGCATGATTAGTAATTAATTAGTGTCTAACGATTAGATTAGATCTAAATCGTGTACAAGATGCACCCTCTCGATTAGATTAGATCTCAATCACATCAACTCTAATGCCTACCGTGCCGTGATACCTATAACTACCTCGATCACATGAGTTGTTGAATCTTCCAAAGCAGAGCAACACATATTATATTGGTAGGGTACGGAGGGACAATCTTGGTCCCGCTTATCAACGCATGGGCGAGTACAAACTCAATTAGATTGAGCATAACTAGTTAACTCAATTGGATCGGGTAAAACTATAGGCATTTTCCAACAGTTGGACGATAGGATAAAAATCACATTTATACTAAATCTTGGGCGATTTATCCAAAGCTAACTCAAGTTTTAGCTCGGTTGGATCGAACGTGTTAACTCGGTTGGATCAAGTACAACTGTTGTTCTATTTATAAAAGGTTTCTCTTTTATAATTAAGGACAAATGTTGTTCTGTTTATTTAAAATATATGTTCTATTGTAGTGCACCTCTGATGAATGGACTCTACATTCTAGACCTTGAAAGCCCTATCTATAACATAAATACCAAGAGGTTCAAGTCAAATGACTTGACTCAAACCTATCTCTGGCACTGTCGCTTAGGTCATATAAATGACAAGCGCTTATCCCGGCTCCATAAGGATGGTTTGCTGGACTCATTTGATTTTGAATCTTATGAGACGTGCGAGTCATGCCTACTAGGAAAGATGACCAAGACTCTCTTTAATAGGCACAGTGAGAGAGCGACTGACTTGTTAGGTCTTATACATAGTGATGTATGTGGCCCTTTCAATGTCGTTGCTAGAGGTGGTTATAGGTACTTCATCACATTTACTGATGACTTTAGTAGATATGGTTATGTGTACTTGATGACACATAAGTCAGAATCCTTTGAAAAGTTCAAAGAATTCAAGAATGAAGTACAGAACCATCTTGGCAAGAGTATTAAGATACTTCAATCAGATCAAGGTGGAGAATACCTTAGCCATGAGTTTCGTGACTATCTAGCTGAGTGTGGGATTCTATCCCAACTCACTCCTCCTGGAACACCACAGTGGAATGGTGTATCCGAAAGGAGGAATCGTACCCTATTAGATATGGTACGATCTATGATGAGTCACACAGATCTTCCATCATTCCTTTGGGGCTATGCTCTAGATACGACAGCTTTTATACTCAACCGAGTTCCATCCAAGGCCGTGATAAAGGCACCATCTAGGATATGGACTGGGAGAGATGCCCAGGTGTCTTTTATGAGGATTTGGGGTTGTGAGGCTTACGTTCGATGTCAAGTCTCAGATAAATTAGGACCCAAATCCGACAAGTGCTACTTTATTGGATATCCCAAGGAAACTAAGGGAAATTACTTCTATATTCCCAGTCAGCACAAGGTAGTTGTGGCAAATACTGGGGTCTTTCTAGAAAGGGACTTTGTTTCTAGAAAGACTAGTGGGAGCACGTTCCATCTTGAAGAAGTTCAAGATGTGGACCATAGCACTGAAGCCTCGATGGAAGTTGAACTGGAACCACAAAGTGTTGTGGATGATGTTGTTCTACAAAGAGTTGAGGAACAACAACCAGTTCAAGTAGACATACCTCTTCGCAGGTCTGATAGGGTACGTCGTCATCCTGAGAGATACTCATTTCTCTTGTCTGACCATGATGACGTTGTGCTCATAGAGGATGAGCCTACCACCTATCAGGAAGCTGTGATGAGACCATATTCTGAGAAATGGCTAGAGGCCATGAGATCCGAGATGGAATCCATGTACACCAACCAAGTATGGACTTTGGTTGATCCACCTGAAGGGGTAAAACCCATTGGGTGTAAGTGGGTCTTTAAGAGAAAGACTGACATGGATGGACTTATCTATAAGGGTCGCTTGGTAGCTAAAGGTTTCAAGCAAATTCATGGTATTGACTATGATGAAACCTTTTCTCCAGTAGCGATGTTTAAGTCCATTCGGATCATGCTTGCTATTGCAGCATACCATGACTATGAGATATGACAGATGGATGTCAAAACCACGTTTCTGAATGGAAACCTGCTCGAGGATGTGTACATGACACAACCTGAGGGTTTTGTAGATCCACAGCATACTAGCAGAGTATGCAAGCTGCATAGGTCCATTTATGGACTAAAGCAAGCTTCTCGGAGCTGGAATCTTCGATTCGATGATGTAATCAAACAGTTTGGTTTCATCAAGAACGAAGATGAGCCTTGTATCTACAAGAAGGTTGTAGGGGATATAGTTGTCTTCCTCATATTGTATGTGGATGACATACTACTCATTGGGAAGGACATCCCTTTGCTTCAGTTTGTCAAGACCTGGCTAGGGAATTGCATCTCAATGAAGGACTTAGGTGAGGCATCCTACATTCTAGGGATACAGATCTATAGAGATAGATGTAAGAGATTGCTTGGCTTAAGTCAGAGTACATACATTGACAAGGTACTCCTTCGGTTTGCCATGCAGAACTCCAAGAAGGGATTTCTGCCGATGTCACATGGCGTGAGTCTTTCGAAGACTCAAGGTCCCTCTTCTAGAGAGGAGAGAGACCGCATGGATCAGATCCCTTATGCCTCAGCCATAGGATCTATCATCTAGCTGTAAAGGGTTACAGTGATGCTAGCTTCCAGACCGACCAGGATGATTATCGATCGCAGATAGGGTTCGTGTTTTGCATTAATGGTGGTGCTGTGAGCTGGAAGAGTTCGAAGAAGGACACAGTAGCTGATTCTATGACAGAGACCGAGTACATTGCTGCAACAGAGGCAGCAAAGGAGGTAGTTTGGATCCGTAAGTTCATCACTGAACTTGGGGTGGTTCCCAGTATCGCTGACCCTATTGAGCTCTATTGTGACAACAATGAAGCTATAGCACAGGCGAAGGAACCTCGCTCACACCAGCGGACAAAACACATACTACGGCGCTTCCATCTCATTCGAGAGATTATCGAGAGAGAAGATGTGAAGATTTGCAGAGTACCTACAGAGGCTAACATCGTAGATCCCTTGACCAAGGCTTTGGCACAGAGGAAGCATGAAGGTCACACTAGGTCATTGGGGCTTAGAGCCTGCACTGATTGGCACTTGTGCTAGTGGGAGATTGTTAGTTAGAGCCCTAGAGCCAATCATTTGATGATTGTATTATGGAATTGTTGTATCATATTCTTATATAAATAAAGACATTTGTTTTTGGTTATTATACTTACTTGTATTGGTGCCAAATAAACTAAGTATAATAGCATCCTTGAGTAGAAGGTTCTCACCTATATCAATCGGTTAGTTGAACCGATAGTGAGATGATATAGGGAACACTACTCTTAATCATTCTTAGTCAAGTATTAACATTCAGGGAAAATGTTAATGCAATAAGACTAGCATGTAGGTCAACTCGATGACTTGATCTCACAAGTCATGGATATAGAGATATCAAGTTGACACATGGGTATGCATTGGAAAATGTATACTGAATGACCCGCCATGAGAAAGTATCATGGATCGTTATATGAGTGTCATATACTTTCTCATGTGGCTATTAGTATGACTACTAGTCCTTAGACCTGAAGTCACCATGGATCCCTACATAAGGAGTTATGTACTTTGGTTTCGTCAAACGTCACCCGTAACTGAGTGGACTATAAAGGCGATTACTGGGTATGTAACGAATTATGCAGAGGGATGTGAGTGATGTAGATGGGATCTATCCCTCCTATATGACGGGAGCGACATCGATATTCTTGATAGAGTGAGACCATGAAGTGCATGGCCATGCTTAAATGAATCAATATGAGATATTGAGCTCATTTGATTTAGTGAGTCTACTTGGAGATCAAGATTTAGATTGGTCTGAGGATGACACAGTCTCACATTGATCAATCTAGATGTCTAGGATAGAAGGGCACTTGTCATATATTGTGACGAGTCACAATTAGTAGTCACAAGGTGATGTTGGATCTCAACATTCTTGTAACTTGGGTAGTAATGATGTGTTGCTAGATACCGCTCATTACTTATGCTTCTAAATGGGTTTAGGGGCATTTCCAACGTTACAAGAACCTATAGGGTCACACACTAAGGATAATTAGATGGAGATTAGGTTCATATGATGAACCAAGAGGATTAGATTCATGTGATGAATCAAATTGGTTTAAGAGTAATCCTAATTGGGCTAATTGAGTTGGACTCAAGTTGATTAATGTGTTCAATGAGTCTAATTTAGATTATGACTCATTGAATCAATTTAATTAAATGAATTAGATTCATTATATTAAATTGACTTGAATTAAATGGTTGGATTAGATCAACCATGAGAGAGATTAAGTCAAGTTTGACTTGACTTGAGAGGAAGAGGAAGAGTCAAGTTTCACTTGACTTTATGCCACATCATTTGTGACTTGGCATTAAGTGGCCAATGATGATGTGCCACATCATCAAGGCTAGCATATGTGTGTGCTACCTCATGGAGGTTACAACTCTCCTTTAATGGCTACATTAATTGTGAATGGAGGTTACAATCCATGAAGGTGGCCGGCCACTTTTGATTGTGAATGTAATTCATTTTTCATTCAAGGCTCATTCAACTCTCATCTTCCTCCTTGCTCTCTCATCTTGCTCCCCCTCTCCTCATCTTGCCGAGACCTTCTTGGAGTGCTAGCACACTCTAAGGTTCTCCCTCCATCGAGTTGTTTGTGTGGATACTTCTAGAGGGTTGTCTACTTTGACAACCTCGAGATCCGGCACTTCCTTGGACAAGCGGGATTCGTAAAGGGCACGCATCAAGGGTAAAAGATTTTCTCCTTGTAAATCTAGTTTAGAACTAGCATAAAACTCGTACTCGTAGGTTTTTTGAAATTTTATTCTTCGCACGGATCCGGTGGCGGGGGTTTTGGGGTTTTCGCGGCCCGAAAAACCCAACATTAAAAGAGAGTTTAAAAATTAAATATTCTCTTTTATAAGTTTCTACAAAAGATTATGAAAAGATTTGATATCTTTCCTTATTTGTAGATTGAAAGGAGATTTTAATTTTTAGTGATAACTTTCCTTTTTGAAAATCATCCACATGTTTAAAAGAAAGATATTAATTTATAAAATTTCCTTTTTATAATCCACCATGAAGGGAAAATTTATTGGAGAAATTTTTATAAATTTCCGGAGACAAATTAGGAAGTTTTAATTCTTGTGTTAATTAAAACTCTCCTTGTTTTGGAGATTAATGTGACCGCCATAATGTTTAATGAGAAGAAAATTATTTCTAATTAAATAACTTTTCCTTTTCATGGCAAAAGAATTAAGGAAGTTTTTTATTTAAATTTCCTTATTTGCCAAGACCAAGGATTATAAAAGAGGGGGTAGAGGTGCCTTCATGGCTAATGACTCTATTATTTTTCTCCTTGGGTGTGGCCGGCCCCTCCTCTTTCTCACTTCTCCATCTTGTGGTCGAACATAATCTCATCCTTGGAATCCTTGTGGTGGCCGTATCTTGCTTGGAGAAGAAGGAGAGAAAAGGAGGCGATATTTCTAGCATCCTTTGGAGCTTGTTGGTGGCCGAACCTCTTTATCTTTGGTGGAGCTTTTGGTGGCCGAAACCTAGAAGAAAGAAGAAGGTGCTTGGTGGTTCTCATCTCGGAAGATCGTTGCCCACACAACGTCTGAGGTTAGAAGAGGAATACAGTAAAAGATCAAGAGGTGATTTGCTTACAAAGAAAGGTATAACTAGTAATTATTTTCCGCATCATACTAGTTTTCTTTGTATAGTTATTTTTGGAAATACCAAACACAAGAGGCATATGATTCTAGAGTTTTCGGATTTGTTTCGAAGTTGTGTTTCTTTTATTTTATTTTTTTGAATATGTGATTCGATTGTTCTTTTTGGTTAACCTAGAGTTATTTAAGGAAATTAAATATTAGCTTTCCTAAAAAGGCTTTGTCTAGACGGTGGTGGTTGATCCCATATCCAAGAAGGTCATGTGCCTAGCCATGCAGTCCTGGAAGCTAATTTTGGAAATTAATATTTAATGGAATTAATAACATAGGTGGATTTGGATCAATAGTGTTAAGTTTCGCTTGCGATCCAAATCTAAACCATCAAGAACAGATAAGTTAAATTTGGAATCAATGATGTTAAGTTCCGTCTGCGATTCCTAATTTAACTTCTAAAGAACACAATAGGTTATTTAAGCAAAGGTTCGACACTTGTACAAAATTTTTGTACAGTGGAACCGGTATGTTTTTCCTAGGACTAACCAACACTTCTATTCATCCATGTGAGAAAATAAAAGGAAGGTTTTCCTTTATTTGATATGAGTCGTCCATTCATGTGAGGAAGAGAGATGAAGATTTGACTGTCAGATCTTTAGATGAATGATTTGGATCACTTGAGATTAAATTGAAGTTGATTTCATCTTTTGATCAAATGGTCCACATAACTTCAAATCTAGATAGAGGGTTGGATGACTTAGATATGAATGAAGGAACAAGATCTCTCTAGATCTGGATCAACATTCATATTGATTCAGCTTGATCTCTTACATTTGACCTCTAAATCACACCGGATTCAATTTGACTCGACCCTAATCCTTGGTTTTTTAGATTTCCTACAAAATCACATTAAAAATATGAGATTTCTCTTCACATTTGTAGGAAATTTATAATTAAGTCCAAAATAAATTCCTACTCATAAAACACGATATAAACACTAAATTTAGCGTACAAGAAGGTAAAACTTGCCAAATATAAGAGCCAAAATAATAGATAAAAATGCTAGTTATTAACTCCCCTACACTTATTTTTCATGTCTTGTGCAAGTAAACAAAACAAGTAAATAACTAAAGATGCATTCCCCTAGCAATTCTCAATCATTCTTAGAAAATCTTGAAAGAAAATTACCTAAGATTGTCAAATCTTAGAGACTCAAGCATTTATGAATTCAATTCATACACTAATTAACAAGAATGATAACTTCAATCCATAATAAATAAACTAAGAATGATAATAAAATAAATCTCACAAGGTAAGTGATGATGGCTCTCCTCTCATATTCATGCAATAGTGGAGCTCACATAAGCTACTCATGACTTATGCACTATCATATGCTTGCTTTTCTTTTAATCTTCACCACTATCATATGCATAAAAATGCACAATAAAACAATGAAAGCTTATTTGGAATGTAAGGGAAACATAAATAAAAGAAAATGATAGTATGTGTGTAAAGAAAGAAAGAGATATAAGAGATAAAATAGCGAAAGAAATGCAAGAAGACATGGAAATATTGGAATGTCACATGGATGAGTACAAGAAAAAATATTGCCCCAAAGATATTTCATCCAAACTTCCAAGCTAGCTTTCATAACTCAATAAACATGTAAACAACTATAGCTTTTCATAATAAAATTTCTATCAATGATATACAATAATATCTCATTGTTGCTACAATAAAGATTGCTACTCACAAAAGTTCTACAACAAATGAATATAAAATGCACGACATGTCAACAATTAATTTTTTTTTCACTTTTTCTATTATTTTTTCTTTTGTTTTTTCATTTTTTCCATTTCTATCTTTTTTTGTTTTTATTTTTAGTCCATTTTTTTTCAATATATTGTGCACTTTCCTACACATCATCAATAATAGCTCAACTAAAATGATAAAGAGCATGGTGCACCTATGGTGATCAAACATGGTTTATCTATGCTTCTTCTAAATTCTTCTAAGCTATTTTTCTCCCCCACACTCAAACTTTTGTCCATCCTGAGTAAAATACTCATCATGAAGTAACCAAATATCCATATCCAAAAGAAGAATAAAGTGAAATAATAGAAGAGAGAAAAAGAATGACATGACCAAAGATAAGAGAATTATTCAAAAATATGTGGTAATAAAAGAAAAGAATAGAAGAACGTGAAGTTGCCTTCATAAAAATTATGCAAACCTATGATAATGTGGTCTCAAAAGAATTAATGCAAGTTCTAGAGTAACATTAACCACAAGAATGCATAGAAAATTTATTATAAAAACCAACAAGACAAAATAAAAATAAACAACCAAGCAAAAGCAAAAGCAAAAGCAAAAGCAAAAGCAAAAGCAAACAAAGCAAAGAAATATATACAAACAAAAAGAAAAGGAGAAAGTAAGATGGAACAAACTCCCTTAAATTTCTAGTGGTTTGAGTCGATTTAGTTCTATTAGCCAATCTAGCAATGGAATAATTATAGGTGAAGTGAGGACCACTCTCTCCACCATTGTCTCCTCAAAAATTTTCTCCAGTGGTTGGAGACAATTCGGTCAGAGTACCCACTCCAAAAGCTTAATTATTGCATAAAGAGTTAGGGCCTTCTTTACATGGTAGAATGCATCGTTATGTGATTGACTACAAATGAAATGCCTATTAAAATCCTTAGCACTAAAAAGAGAAGGATGCATTTCCTATATGCATGTGGGTTAAGATGGACTAGAAATAATATCAATGCTAACAGAGCATGAATCAAGAGATGTGTCACATCCAATAAAATTAGATATAATTACCTCCATGGAATTTTCTAAAAATTTAGAGAAAATATTGACCTTATTGTTAGGACCTTCGGATAGCGGCTAGAGAGGGGGGGTGTGAATAGCCGACCTCAAATTATCGTTTCTTCCTACAATTTAGGTTAACGCAGTGGAAATACAATGTAGAAACGAAAGTGGAGAAGATCAAACCTCAAACACGATGATGTAGCGAGGTTCGGAGATGATACTCCTACTCCTCGGCGTGTCCGTAAGGTGGACGAAGCCTATCAATCCGTCGGTGGATGAGACCCCGGAAAATCGGCTAACAACAACTCCTTCTGGGTGGAGAAACCTCGCCACAAACTCTTTTGCAACAGCAATAAAGGAGTACAAAGAATAGAGCAAGAAACAATGGACAATATGAATGTAAAAACACCCTACCAAGTTTGCTTGTCTTCTCGTTGTTTACTGGAGTCCGTTGATGAAGCAGCAACTTCACGGATCCAATAACAGCAGCTAGAAAACCAGCCGATGGAAGCTCACACGAAGCTTCAGCAGTGGAGAGCTCAACAAAGCTCAGATCGCAGGAGCAAGAACCGTAGTCAGCAAGCGTTATCTTCCCTTCTTCTACTGTAGCGGCCTAATATCCTGCACCTGCGAAGAAGACAAAGAAGAATCCAGAAATCTAGCCGTTGAGTCACAACGGCTAAGCCTGGACCGATCAGGATCCATCCTGATAAGTCCAGGAGGACCCTGATCGGTCCACAGACCGATCAGGCATGGTCCTGTATCCCTGATCGGTCTGTGGACCGATCAGGATACAGGTGGATCGGTCCACAGACCGATCCCCCCTTCTCTGAATCCCCTCGCTTCCTCAGATAACATCGCTTCCTGATCGTTTCCTGATCGGTCTGGTGACCGATCAGATACCTTACAGTGAGCCACTGTTTGGTTACTGATCGGTCACCAGACCGATCAGATAACCCATAGTATCACTGGATCGGTCTACAGACTGATCCAATTTCCCAGCCTTAAACCTAAAGCCTTCCCGGTCTAGAGAACGAGCTACCGAGCCCTCTCTGATCTAGTCCGGAGAACGAGCTACCGAGCCCTCTCCGACTTCCTCATCCGGTCCAGAGAACGAGCTACCGAGCCCTCTCTGACCTAGTCCGGAGAACGAGCTACCGAGCCCTCTCCGACTTCGTCCGGTCCAGAGAACGAGCTCCCGAGCCCTCTCTGACCTAGTCCGGAGAACGAGCTACCGAGCCCTCTCCGACTTCCACGTCCGGTCCAGAGAACGAGCTCCCGAGCCCTCTCTGACCTAGTCCAGAGAATGAGCTACCGAGCCCTCTCCGACTTCGTCCGGTCCAGAGAACGAGCTCCCGAGCCCTCTCTGACCTAGTCCGGAGAACGAGCTACCGAGCCCTCTCCGACTCCATCCAGTTCAGAGAACGAGCTACCGAGCCCTCTCTGACTTCCCATGCCAAGCTTCCATACTTGGACTTTTCCCCGTGCCAAGCTCCCTGCTTGGTCTTTTCCCGTGCCAAGCTCCCTAATTGGACTTTTCCGTGCCAAGTCTCCATACTTGGACTTTTCTGTGCCAAGTCTCCATACTTGGGCTTTTCCCGTGCCAAGCTCCCTGCTTGGACTTTTCCGTGCCAAGTCTCCATACTTGGACTTTTCCCGAATCAGGTCAACTCAAGTCGGGTCAACCAGGTCAACCTTGACCAAAGGTTGCACCCACACTCCCAAGTTCCTATTCTTGTCAAACATCAAGATACAACTTTTCTATTCTCGTCAAACATCAAAATACAACTCGAGTCAGGTCAACTCGAGTCGGGTCAACCAGGTCAACCTTGACCTAAGGTTGCACCAACACTTACCATACTAAAAGGTACCTAGAGGGTCTACAAAGGTAAATATGACATTCTCTTGGATAGGTAAAGGATCTAGATCTAGTTCAGGTAGTCGTGCAATCAAAGGAAGTAATTCTTCAGCCGTCCCTACACTTCCATCATCATTAAGTGCAACAGTAGGCTCAACTAGCTTAGGTGATAGTGTAATCAAAGGAAGCGATTATTGGGACATTGTCTCCACAGTACAAGTCCATACGCTTTCATCATTATCAACAACACCTGCAACATCAAAAATATTTGAAACAACAATATTATCAACAGCATCATTACCAAGCTTAGACTCATCTACAATTACAACATTACGATATAAGAAACTAGAGGAGTCATGTAGAGTAGAGGAATCAAGGTCAGGACTATCACAAACTCCACAATCCATCTCCTCCAACACATTGATACCAGTAGGAATGGTGTCTGAGTAAATTTGACTGGAATCGTGTGCTTGTTATTGGGAAATTGATGTTGTAAGTTGATCCAATTGCAACTGTAATAGGGTCAATGAATGTGTCCTTGTCTAGAACTGTGTTTCTTATTGTTGCCAAAATTATTGCAATTGCTCCTCAAGATCCTGCTAAGGCTGATGGTACTGAAAATAAGGTTGGTAATACTCAGGGCACTTAGAAGTCCCTTGTTGTGTGTTCCCATACTTGAATCTTGAAAATAAATTATACCTGTCTTGCTGATGGAGCTGATAGTACTGAGGATCAAGATGGTGAAACTGGATTATAGTCGAGAACTCATTGGCAAAGGAATGAACATCTTTGGTAATCATCGATCTAGTCCTAAACTATTGATAATTTACAGTCATAATCTTAATAAGTTCTCTAGCCTAAGTAGATGTCTTACTGGCTAGAGCCCTCCACTAGCTATATCAACGATACTCCTGTCCATGGGACACAATCCCTCATAGAAGTACATAATCAATAGTTGATCACAAATCTAGTGTTGAGAGAAAGTAGTAGCAAGTCCTTTTAATCTCTCCAAATATTATTTTAATGGTTCTCTTATGAATTGTTGAACTCCATAAATACTCCTTTAGACAGCTACAGTCCTAGAAGGAAGAAAGAACCTCACCAAAAATAATTTTTTCATCTCAAATCAACTGATGATAAAGTTAGGTGGAAGACAGTATAACCAATATTTTGCTGAATTTGCCAGTGAGAATAGAAATGCTCGAATTCTGATATCTTCTTCTAATATGACATGTGATTTTAATATAGAGCACACCATATGAAATTCCTATATATGTCTATTGGGATAATCACCAAAAAGTCTATGAAACTTCAGTAATAAATGTAAGAATCGTCATAACTCGAAGTCTGCATCCAAATTAGAGTAACGGATGCAGAAGGACTAATTTGTCGAATCTGGTGTCCAAAGCTCTCTGAAAGTCTTTTTAGTGTTATTCTCCATGTTGCCTATCAAATCTGAGGTCTTGATCATATACTGAAACATTGATAATAGGAATCTATAGTTGTTCACATGAGAGATTTCCTAGTCTTACCCTGAAATATTGACACAAATAAATAGATAAAATGCATGCATACATGAGATGAAATAATTAAGCCCTAAAAATATTTTTGAATTTTTATGACCACCAAAGAAATATAAATAAGGGAGAATAAAATAAAAAATTGAAATAAAAAATATTAAAAAATTGAAAAGGTGGTCTAAATGATGAAATTTAGCAAAAACATGCCTTTCTTCATGGCGTAGCTGTGAGCATTACTCCCCTCGCCCCTGTCCTTCAACTTCCAAAGTCCTAGAGCAAAAGGAGAAATTGACAGTTACATTGACAGAAAAATAAAATAACAAAATAGAAAAGCAAGAACAAGAGAAAGATAAAACCAGTACATAGTCTAAAAACAAACAAACACCACTGAGTTCCTCGGCAATGGTGAAAAAATTTTGATCGCGCGTCTGTCACTCATTCAAATCAAAATTAACAATTTTTAATCAACCGAACCCCTTAACTTACACTAAGGAAGTATAATAGAAGGTCTGTTTCATCTCTCTCGTTATACCAATGGCAGGACATTTACCTTCTGACGAAATTGAACAAAGGGGTTTTATTTAAGGTTGTTCTACAAACCTAATGAAATAAATGAAAGTTCTATCTAACCATCAATGATAAACCCATAACGTAGTGCCACTCGAAACTATGGATAACACCATCAACAGTCATGACATGCATAATTGAAACTAAAATCCTATCTAACTTCAAAGATAAACTTCACTACATTGTCACCCTATAACATAAGAATCACCATCAATAGACATGATACAAAAATAAATGGAATTGCAAGACAGATAATTAAATAATGTAAATCTAGAGGAAACAACCAACAAGTACAAGAAATAAAACCTAATTAACCAATCCAATTCCTTGATCAAACATGAGAAGTATTCTGCTTGTCACTAATAGAACCACAGAGGAACAAATCTGCTATCTTTCAAAATGCTCCAGACTTTGGTGGAAGGTAACGCTGTTGGTCAGATATGTAAACATCGATGGTGGAAGTGCAACTCCCTCAAAGCAAACCACTTCGAGGAAAATCTACTGGATGTAAAGGAATTCTAGCCAAGAACTGTCAACCCTAATGTACCCTCTTCACCATGTTCGACAGAGTGAGGCTATGTGGTGTTGGAGCTTGGAAGAACTCCAATTGGACTTCTCTAGCAAAGGTAGAAATGACAGTTGGAAATCTGAGTTGTTATTATCTTCTTCACCATTTTCCGATAGAGTACTCTGAGCTCTAATACTGGTATGATGGATGTGGATGATGTAGGGATCTGATGCATAAAACAACACATAATGCAGCAGAAAAAATATCCCTCCAAAGATCATTGTGAATACTATATACTACGTTTTCCTATTCTATAAAATAGAATAGTTACCTTTGTTGCGTGAACCAGTACTCCCAACAGCAACTTTGATTTAGATGTAGATCTCAGCCTGATCTGCACGTCTACGCTTACGATATCCACACAAACACGTTCTCTATCTGTCTCATGAACTCACAACTTGGAGAAGAAACAACCTTTGCTGTGCTAGCAACTACACAAGGTTATTTTTGGCCAAGAGAAGAAGAGGAAGAAGACCAAAAACCAAGAAGATCACCATCACCCAAAAGATTACTTCACCTATATAAGGTGACTTCACTAAAAGGTTACTTTACCAATTAGGTTACTTCACCAAAAGATTACTTTACCAAAATTGTTACTTTACCAAAAGGTTACTTTTACAAATAGCTTTTGTACTCATCCAAGGAATATAAAAATATTTTTCTCTCTTGATCTTCCTTTTGATTAATGATATATTAATCTCTATTAATATTTATTAACTAAGTGGGTTGAATTTTGTATATTGGATTAACCATTAACCTAATAAGCCTTTAACCCAATAAACCAATGAGTCTAACCCATTACTCAATGAGTCTAATCTGAATTCATTCGAGTCTAACTCAATGTATATAATTCTGGATTAGACTTAACCCTATAATTCATCTCCAAATAAATATGTTTTATGTGTGACCCAATAGACTCTCATAACGTTGGAAATATCTCTAAAACTATTTTAAAAACATAAATAATGAGTGACATCTAGCAAGACATCATTGCTACCTAAGTGGCGAGAATATCGAGATCTGACTTAGCCTTTCTATGTCCATTATCTTGTATGACTCAATCTTTCTATCCTTGATATCTAAATTGATCAATGAGGCATAGACTGTGTCATCCTCTTACCAATCTTTGTATTTTTTTTTTATCTTTAAGTAGACACACTCAATCAAATAAGCTCAATATCATATATTAACTCATTTGAGCATGACTATGCATCTTGTGTTCTACTAATCAAGGGGCTCACAGATATCATTTTTGTCATATGGAAGGGATAAATTCAATCTACATCACTCATATCCCTCTGCATAACTTATTGCATACCCAGTGATCAATTTTATGGTCCACCCTATTATAGGTTATGTATTTGGATGGCTGATGAGAGCGAGGTTCCTTAGCCTGTGAAATAGACCTATTGTTATCACAATAGCAGTCTATTAGGTTTGCTATACTAGGAACAACACCAAGCTTTGTAATGAACTTCTAGATCCAAATAGCCTCTTTAGCTACAGCTGAAGTGGCAATGTACTCGGCTTCTGTTGTAGAATCAGTGATTGTGTCTTGCTTTGAACTCTTCCAGCTCACAACACCACCATTTAAGTAAAATATATATCCTGACTGTCATCTATAATCATCCTTGTCAGTTTGGAAGCTAGTATTGGTGTAACCCTTTACAGCAAGCTCTTCATCATCTTCAAAGATCAAGAAATAATCTTGAGTTCTTCTCAAGTAATTAAGAATATTCTTGACTGCTGTCCAGTGACCTTCACTTGGATTTGACTTGTATTTGCTCATCATGCTTAACGCATACGAGACATCTTGGCGAGTACAAAGCATGGCGTACATGATAGACCCTATAGCAGATGCATAGGGAATCTGATCCATGCGGTCTCTTTTTTCCTTAGAAGAGGGGCATTGAGTCTTTGAAAGACTCACACCATGTGACATCAGTGGAAATCCCTTTTTAGAATTCTACATGGAAAAATATTTAAGCACCTTTTAATATATGTACTCTGACTTAGACCAAGCAATCTCTTAGATCTATCTATATAGATTTTGATGTCTAAAATATAAGTCGCTTCACCTAAATCCTTCATTGAGAAATAATTCCCAAGCCAAGTCTTCTCTGATTGAAGAGTAGGAATATCACTTCTAATGAAAAGTATGTCACCTACATACAATATGAGAAAGATGATTGTGTTGGATCGATCACACGTGAGAGGGGGGGAGTGAATCACGTGATTTAAAAAACTCATTTTGTCAGTTTTAAAATCATAAGTATGCGCAGTGGAAAGTACATATGAAATCAAAATTAAAAAGGCATGAGAAAGACACAAGCGGTTTACTTGGTTCGGAGCCTTCGACGACTCTAACTCCAAGACACAGGTCTTTGGACCTATCGATGGGTAATCCTCTAAAGGCCTCTTCTAGTACCTCTAGAAGAGGAAATCGAGTACAAAGAAAGTTTGAACAAGTGCAACACATTGCACTTGTCCTTTTGCAATAATCAAGTACACAAATAAAATATTATTGACACTTTTAGAAATAGAAGTAGGATCACTCGTGTGTCGATGTCGGTCAATCGACCACGATTGAAAGTTCTTGAAGCAGTTTTCGGGTGCAGCAGCTTTGTAGCAGAGTCATAGCAAAAGCATGGGGCAGTCGGAAGCTCAAAAGGATGCACGGTAGCTCGTATATCAGTGTTATAGGAATGCCTTCTCAAGATTGCCTTATATAAGGTGATGGACTCAAAGAAAGAGAGCAACAAGCTAACGATATGGATCATGGTCAACCCACTCTAGATGTTAATGATGATCCATTATGCATCAATGGAGGCCCAATTACAAGGGCTAAGACTAGAAAGATGAAAGAAGCACTTAATGTACTAATTTAAGAAGTGAAGGCCAAAGCTACCATTGAAGAAGGTTTGACCAAGAGCAAGTCATTCGGCATAGTCAACCTAATTCATGCCTTAGATGAGCTTAATTAGCACTTAAGTCTCATGTCTATGTAGTAGGGATATGTAGGCTTAATTTAGACTCAATTTCTACTTTTTTTTGGGTTGTAATAAAGTCATAAGCTTAAAATGACTAAGTAGTCTACATAGGCCTTTACTAAATGGGCTTTCTTTTGGCCATTTAGGGTTTTTTTGTCACCTTATAGCAATAAATAAAGGGGTGACGACCACACATGTATCTTTGACATATTTTTCAATCTAAAGCACGGTGAGGCTCTCGCTTGTTGGTTCTTCATTGAACTTGAACTTATCAAGGCATCTCCTTGTGGCGTTCAAAGACTTATCAACCTCAATCCCAAGGTTGTGGCATCTTCTATCTCGTATACCAAGGTTTGTGCTTTTCTAAGCATTGGATCGAGGTTTCTTTCATCCATCTTATCGTCTTTAGACCTTCCTTTTTTCTGTTTTCAATTCATTGTGGGTTCTTGAGATATCTTTCTCATTAGGTTCACATCATTTGGTATTAGAGCTTTGGTTTTCTAAATCAATTTGGTTATCCTTTTATTCTTTGTGCTTGAAACTTTATCTATTTGTTCAAAATTATCTGCTTATCATTATCATCTCAATCTTAGTGAGTTTTATTCATTTTGGTGCTATCAAATTATTTTCGGTAAAAAAAAGATGCCGAAATTCAAAAAAATATATATATTTTTTTGGTAAAAAAAAAATAGTTAAAAAAAAGGACCGAAATTCTAAAAAAAAAATCAAAAAAATAGGAAAAAAAGGTGAGTGTAGATAATTGTTATTTCTATACTTACACTTTCCAATTCCGCATTTCCTTTAAAATTTTGCCTAGTATATTTGCACTTTCCAATTCCACATTTCCTTTAAAATTTTGCCTAGTATATTTGCACTTTCCAATTCCGCATTTCCTTTAAATTTTTGTCTAGTATACTTTAACTTTCCAATTCTGCATTTCCTTTAAAGTTTTGCTTAGTATACTTTCACTTTCCAATTCCGCCTTTCCTTTAAAGTTTGCCTAGATTTAATTTTGCACCTGTCTAGATTAAGTTCTGAAAAATTCCTTTTCAGTTCTTATTTCAAATATCTTTATTTTTTAGTCCCGCATTCTCATAAGTTTTGCCTAGATTCAATTCTGGCAAATTTCCTTTCTGAACTTAATTTAAGTTTTCAATTCTACAATTTGAATTCTTCTATCAATTCCTTTCTTTTGTCCTAGTCTTTTGGGATTTTCAATCAGTCAATGATCATTTACAAGGAATTGCCACAATTCTAAGTTCTATAAAGAGCTAACATTAGCGAGTTGAGTGATTGAGTGACAACATATTGCATTAATGGCGACAAGTGGAGAAAAGCAAGACCTAGAGAAACACTTGAACAACGTGCCTTGACCAACACTTGGAACGCATGGAAATCAGATTCAATCAAATCCTCGACAGATTGGAGAGACAAGATGCTGTAATTATTGAATTGCAAAATAGCCAAGCTGGTAGAGTTCCTACACGAAGTTCAAGGCAATATAATCGTGAAGACAACAATGATGATGATGATAGTATTTCTGAGGACATTGATGATAGAGCTTCTAGTGGCAGATCTGGTGGTATCAAAATTGGTGGTAGAAGGGGAAGGAGGAGTGATTATGTTGATAGAAACTTGGGAAATATCAAAATGAAGATTCCTTCTTTTCAAGGCAAAAGTGATCCAGACGCATATTTGGAGTGGGAAAAGAAAGTAGAATTAGTATTTGATTGTCACAACTACTCTGAAGAGAAGAATGTAAAACTTGTTGCTGTTGAATTTATTGATTATACTATTATTTGGTGGGATCAAGTTATTTTATGCAAGAGAAGAAATACCGAGAGACCTGTTGGCACTGGGGAAGAGATTAAATCAATTATGAGAAAGAGGTTCATTCCATCACATTACTATCGAGATTTGTACCAACGGCTACAAAGTCTAACCCAAGGATCCAGGACTGTGGAGGAATACCATAAAGAGATGGAAATTGCCATGATTCGAGCCAATGTGGAGGAGGACCGAGAAGCAACCATGGCAAGATTTTTACAAGGTTTGAATTTAGAAATTGCAAATATAGTAGAGTTGCAACATTATGTGGAGCTGGAAGATATGGTGCATATGTCCATGAAAGTTGAAAGGCAACTCAAAAGGAAGGGTTTAATCAAGCATGGTCAAAGTTCTAATTTATCCACTTGGAAATCTAGTTGGAACAAAAGAGATGATAAAGTTGAATCAAAAAATAAGACTGAGTTTTTGAAGAATAGGATGCTAATTCTCCATTGGTTAAAGGTAAAGAACCTATCCAATCTTCAAGAAATAGAGATATTAAATGCTTTAAGTGTTTGGGAAGAGGACATATTGCTTCACAAACACTTAAGGGATGTTAAATAGGAGAACTCTTGTATGGAAAATAAAGTAAGTTTGAATGAAAATTTTAGTTTCTCTTTAGTGAGAGCTTCCTTCTAGTTCTTAGGCAAAGAACTAATTCCAATCTTATCAAGGCAACTTGTGGTGATCAAACCCCATGAGTTATCACTCACCTTCTCATCTTGCTTGAGTGTGGCATCAATACCCTTCCCCAAGCTAAATTTCAAGGCGATCCATTTACAAGGTTCCTTATCATTTGGTATCAAAGCCTTGGCTCCTTGATTTTCAAGTTTGTGTCTTGTTTTCATCTTTGTTCTTGTCCATCACTATTTGGGTCCTCAACTCCAAAAAAAAAGGAAAATTTGGAAAAAAAAAAAAAAAAAAAAGAAAGAAAAAGGAATCATTAGAGTCATTGGTTTTTGATTGAAAAAAAAAAGAAATTAAAAAAGGAGGATTTGTGAATTGAAAGGACTCAATATTCTTTCATTGTGAAATCTGAATTCAAAGATATTCCTTTCATTGCTCTTGATCGTTGCTGAATTTCTCATTTTATCCGTTTATTTCTTTTGTTCTACTCATATTTCTCTTGTTAGTTTCTTGTTCACTTGATTGTCTACTTGCCGTCTTGAGAAAGACATTGATAATATTCTTTCCTTAAGAGCTTATAAAGGAAGCTGAGTGGATAAATTTGAGTGCAAACATGTGAGTAGATTGGTGAGGTCCGTCTAACATTTCTTTTGTAATTTTCCTTGTCATCTTCTTTTTTTGCAAGCATGAGTGGGGAAAAATCACCTCATTCCCCTAGGCGAGATCTTAATAGGCTTCAAATGGAGGCACTTACTCAACAATTAGAGAGAATGCTTCAAAGACAACTTGAAGAAATACACGAAAGGATGGACCGTCTTGAAGGAAAAAAAGTTTCCAACCGTGGGGGCAATTCTAATCATGAAGAATCTCGTCAAAGTGACCCATTCTATGATTCACCAAGAGAAAGAAGGAGGCATGAAGGGGGAAGAAGACGTGAGAGAGGAGGTAGAGACCATAGACGAGAAGATGATCTAGGAGGTGTGAAAGTCCAGATATCTTCCTTCCAAGGGAGGAATGCCCCCGAAACATATCTTGAGTGGGAGATGAAAATAGAGCCAATCTTCTCATGCCACAATTACAATGATGCAAAGAAAGTAAAGGTGGTTGCCCTTGAGTTCACCGATTATGCCTTAATTTGGTGGGATCAATTGCAAAAGGAGAGAAGTGTAACACCCACGAAATGATAAGCTATACCTATGAGTATTTTTCCTTTAGAATAAAAGAAAAAGAGAAATGGAAATAGAAACCAAAATGAAATAAAAAGAAAGTGAGGTTAAGGTTTGAACCTTGAACCTCCCACAAATAATAGAGTTAAATTGGTGTATGGTAACCACTAGAGTAATGAATAATAGATGAATAGAAAAGAATGGAAATTATAGTTAAAAGTAAGAGGATAGTTAAGTAAAGGAGCAAGAGAAAACCCAGTAGCTTACCTCCTCTTCCTCTTGGTTAAGGAAAGAAGCAAGCAAAAGCCAAGTTGCCTTCCTTCCTTCTTTTCCTCTAATTTCGTGGGAATTAAGAGAGGGAAGAGATAGAGGGGTTAAGGGGATGAATGAGGACATGTTTCATTTACATAAAGAATAAATAGGATTGAGAGAAGAAAAGGGAAAGAAAAGTTGTTAATTCTTCCTCCTTCTTCCTCCTTCTTCTTCCTCCTCCTTCTTTCTCCTTCTTCCTTCTCCACCGAGACATAGAGCTCTCTCTCCCTCATTTCTAAAATCCAAGCTAAGGTTTTCTCTCCAAGAAAACTAATTCCTAAGAAGGAGTCTCAAGGTTTACTCCTTACAAGAAAGAGAAAACAAAAGGGAGAACTAGGAAGAGAAGCTCCTTCTTCCTCCTCACAAGGGTACCATTTTCTCTAGGAACAATAAGCGAAAGGATGTAAGTATCCCCTCACCTGTGGTACAAGTTTTTTATGTTTTCCATAAGATTAGAATGCTTGAAACCTAGGATCACAATGTTGAACTTTCGGCCAAGTATAGATGAAAGACCTAGGAAAGCTTAAGACCTAAACTAACCATGATCACTACGTCCCTATGATATGTAGGCCATGATAGGATATTGGTTTGGTGTTCTTATGCTTGTATGTTGCTTAAAATTTAATTTCATGCTCCTAAGGTGTTCGGCCAAGACATGAATAAAAGGTTTAGGGAAGTTCAAGACCTAAATAAGCATGTTCATTATGTTCTTATGATAAGTACCCTAGTATAGGAAGCTAGTTAATGTTCTTATGTTGTATGCTTACTTAAAACCTAGATCTATGATTTTGAACTTTCGGCCAAGTGTAGATGAAAGACCTAGGAAAGTTTAAGACCTAAACTAACCATGTTCACTATGTCCTTATGATATGTATGCTATGATAAGAGATTGGTTTGGTGTTCTTACGCTTGTATGTTGCTTAAAACTTAATGCCATACTCATAAGGTGTTCGGCCAAGACTTGAAATAATGGATTAGGAGAGGTTAAAATTTAGGTTATCATGCTCATGACCTTCTTTATGAAATGGTATGAAAGATTCTAAGTGTTTGCATGCTTGTATGTGTTGGAACCTAGTGGTATTACACTATAGGGTTTCAGTCATGATGTGAATGAAAGACCTAGGAGAGCTTAAAACTTAGTCTAACATGTTCATGACTCTCCTTAGGATATGATATAAAGCTAACTTAGGGTTATCATGTTTTGATGTTGCTTGAAATCTAGACACATGTTTCTTTATGGTTCGGCCATGGAGAATTTTAGGGTCTAAGGAAGCTTTAAACTAAATCTAGCATGCTCATGATTTCCTTTATGATATGATATGGAGTTAGCTTGATATTCATGCTTGTATGTTGTTTAGAATTTATTTTCCTCTACATGAAACTTTCGGCCATTATCCAAATTTAGGGTTCAAGGAAGCTTAAAATTAAATCTAGCATGCTCATGAATCTCCTTATGATATGATGTGGACTTAGCTAGATATTTATGCTTGCATGTTGCTTAGAGCTTGGTTTCCTCTTCATGAAGGTTTCGGCCATGAACAAATTTTAGGGTTCAAGGAAGCTAAAAATTTAACCTAGCATGCTCACGAATCTCCTTATGATATGATATGAATTTAGATAGATATTTATGCTTGCATGTTGCTTAGAGCTTGGTTTCCTCTTCATGAAGGTTTCGGCCATGAACAAATTTTAGGGTTCAAGGAAGCTAAAAATTTAACCTAGCATGCTCACGAATCTCCTTATGATATGATATGAATTTAGCTAGATATTTATGCTTGCATGTTGCTTAGAGCTTGGTTTCCTCTTCATGAAGGTTTGGGCCATGAACAAATTTTAGGGTTCAAGGAAGCTAAAAATTTAACCTAGCATTCTCATGAATCTCCTTATGATATGATATGAATTTATCTAGATATTTATGCTTGTATGTGTTAGAGCTTGATTTTTCCTCTTCATGAGACTTTCGCCCATGATAAGGATCAAGACCTAGGAAAGCTTAAAAATTAGATTAACATGCTTATGACCTTCCTTATGATATGATATGAAGTTAACATGAGATTCTTATGCTTGTATATTGTTTAGAGTTTAAGTTCATACTCTTGAACTTTTGGCCATAATGGGTTTAGGAGCCTAGATGTGCCTCACATGCTACGTTATGAATTAATAGATGTTATTTAATGATTTCATGCATGATTATGTCTTTTCTATGATAGGTGATGTGTTCATTTATGTATACCTATGAATCATGCATGATAATGTCTCTTATGATGTGCTATGTGCTCAAGTATGCATGCTTTATGATATGACAAATAATATGCTCATTTATGTATGCTTATGATCCATGTATAATAATGTCTCTTATGATGTGCTATGACCCAAATATGCATGTTTTATGATATGATAAGCAAAGGCCTAAGAGTTTCTTCCCTTCTTGTTGGGATTAAGAGTACTCTTTATGACATGATAAGTGAAGGCCTAAGAGTTGCTTCCCCTTGGGGACTAAGAGCACTCTTCATGATATGATAAGATATCATATGCTATGTTATGACATGAACCATGATATGCTATTTTACTTTGTATGGCTTGTACCAAGGGTGGGCTCCATAAGTGCCCCTAGGCCGACGAACTATGAACGGGTCTAGTAAAGGGATGGGCTCCTTAGTACGCCCCTAGGTCGACGGTTGTAGTACGGACCTAGATCCCTAGTAGGTTCGGTGTGAGATATTGGAAATTTAAATAAATAGGGTTATTTGAGAAATAGCCTTACAAAAAATTTTCGGAGTTTTTAGGAATTTTTTGGGAATTTTATGAAGTTCATACGACGTGTTTTGAGGGGACGATTTAACGGGTTCGGATAAAGCCTATTTGGGAGACCTATTTAAGAGAGGAAATGCTTGATTATATAAATTCCCTTTTCTTATTTCTTTTCTCCCCAAACGCCGATCACGACCCGACCTTTCCCCTCTCTGCCGACGCGAATTCCCGATCTCTTCCCCGATCTCCCTCCGTTCGACGCACTCTCTCTTGCAGACGAAGCAAGCCGAGAGCTCCGGTGATCTCCTTTTGCCGGCATCGACCAGTACGCTCAGATCTAGCCAAAGTCGCTTCTCCTGCCCAATCCTTTCTTCTTCTTTCCGATTGCCTTCGATCGCCGCCGAAGCTGCACCATCCTGACTTTGCCGTCGACCTAGGGGAGTAGACGCCGGTACAGATCCGATTGTGGATGACCTTCTCCAGTCTTAGGTGAGAGCATCGATCTCTTTCTCCTCCCAGTGTTGCCGGCGACGCCACCGATCCCGATCACCTGCGAGCTCATCACAGCCCTTGGTCACCGACGCACCTTATCTTCTTGGCGGCTGAATTAGGTCACGGATTGGAGGGGATCAGTGAGTTGTGCTTGGGTTGTCGGGTAGAGACCAGAGGAGTTGTGCTGGATCAGTAATCTTTCGGCTTGATTCCAATCTTGATCCGATCAGTGAGGTAAGATTAGGTAATCACTGCTTAATTTCTGTTGTGATCCATTTGATTCCTGTGAGGATCTGTCTGTGGATTTCAATTTGTGTGCTGTGGATTGTTCTTGATCTAGTAGCTCACCTTCGTCTTGGCAGAACCTCCATCCAGCAACATCTTGGTTGATAGTAGCTCGATCCGGGCAGAGAGAAGGTTCTGTTCCATTCTATTGGGTTTTATGGATTGCTGGGTTCCAGCAGTGATGATCCTCAGTGTTGGATCAATGGATGAGGGCTGTGAGATTTCTTGTTCTTGGTTCTGGTAACATTCCCACCAGCAATTTCCCCTAGTTCCAGCAGATCACCTTGTATTCCAATGGCTGAATTGAGGTACGTATAGAGGTAGTTGATATATGATGTGTAGATCATGATTAGATTTGATTATTTTAGATGGATGATCATGTGTAGGTTTGATTGGAGGTTGTAATTAGTTGTTGGTTATGATTAGATATATTTGCTTAGATTTAATCTAATGGAATGATTAGGGTTAAGACAATTAACCCTAGTCAACTATTGGATTTAATTTAAGTTTATATTTCTAATCTAATTGGTGATTAGGGATTAGGTACCTAACCCTAATTGACCGTTAGATTTATTAGGTAGGTTGAGATTGATGGATTAGGGTTTTACCCTAATTTAGTGTTAGAGATTTTATTTAGCTATTCATATGGATTTAGCTAAATAAAATATATATATGTTGTTTGACGCAGGATTCTGATTCGAGACGGGCGTCTCGACCTTGGATTGTTTGACTTGTACCTTCTATTTGAGGCGGGTACCCTTTGACTTATCTCTTGATAGTGTCTTATGATATGTGCAGTTTATATATACTTACTAGAGTTGGTAGTTAGTACTTCCCTGGTTAGTTTAGTTGATACCTGATGTATGCTTCTACTGATAGCCGCTATACCTTAGTCCGGAATGCTTTTCTTTCTGGCTATGTTTATCTGTGTTCATAGAGATAGAGATATTTATTGTGCTTCTCTCTATACTGGATTAGTTGATAGATATGTTGGATATGTGATGTTGGATTCATGTTGTTTATTATCCTTGTTATATATGTGTTTACCTTTCTGGCACCGATATATGGAGGAGGATATGTTCAGGTATGACATGCTGTAGCCGCATGCACCATATCGCATGTTTGCGTGCTGGGCGATTGACGACTCCATTATTGTTGAGCTCGTCGGCTGGCTACATGGACCTCTGCACACGTGACCACTGCATGGGTAGTGGCACAGCACTTAGGGTGTGTATGGTAGGTTGCCCGGTGGTGCTCCCCTAGTACGCTCATGGGTAGCGTGACAGGAGCGTGGTAGCACGCCGGGGTCCCTCCCCGTCATTGTGTACCGGGAGATGAGAGCATTGCGCTCCCTCACTATCTTTGAGGTAGGAGGATAGGTATACTCCGACAGCATCCCGTCCACTCGGTCACTCATCAGGGGTAGTGACGGCAGAGTGCACGGTTGTCATAGCCCTACCCACTCGGTCTCACCATTGTGTGTGAGATGGCTGAGCATGGCAGTAGGGGTGACCAGGACATGTCATTTGCATCATATGCACAGATTGCATTATTTGTGATTGATGCATTTTGGTGATTGCATATGATTGACATGCATACAAGTTATATGCTTTTGCTCTGACTATTTTTATCTGTGTATGTTCACAGTCAGTTGCACAAGCCTCGCAGGTGAGTACAGTTTATTTCAGTTATGTATTTTCTTATTATTCTTGCAGTAGACTGTATTTTATGCCTATTGCTGGTTATTACAGTTTATTTCAGCTATGCATATCTGTTATACTGTTAAGAGACTGTACCGTAGGTTGTGCTGTTTGGGAATTGTACTGTAGGCTCTATGGTTTAGTGTACTGTACCATAGGATGTTACTGGTGGTTATATGTTGTTGTACATATCTATTGGATTACCTGCTGAGTTCTTTGAACTCACCCCGTTGTTACTATTTTTCAGGTTGAGGCCGTCGGGAGATATTCCAGTCACTAGCCCCATTATCGCGAGGATTTTCTTTGTCGGATTATATTTTTCTTTTGCATCTTATATACTTGTATTGTGGGTTTGTATTATGGACATTGAACATTCGGGTTTGCTACTTTATTTTTCGCTGCGGATTTTCTCATTACTTCGTGGATTTTGTTTTCTTCGTTGTAGTGGAGTAGGATGTTTACATATATCTTTGAGGATTCTTTATCGTCTTTCTATATTAAACTGCGTGGATTGATTATATGTTGAACTGTGTGGAATGTTGATATAAACTTCGTGGTTTGTTTCTTATTTGTATTGTATTGTTCCGGCCGTGTGTGGCCGAGGTATAGATATATGTATTCTGGATTCATATTGTCACCGTACAGGGGAGATGCTGTCAAAATTTCTTCTGACAGGGACTACCTGGGGCGTGACAATGTATTTGGTATCAGAGCAAGGTACATGATACTTGCTCGTCGTTTTGGATTTTCGAGGTTTATCTGATACCAATATTTATATGGTATCAGAGCAGGTTTACGATACCTGCTTTTGTGTTCTGGATTTTTGAGATTTTATCTGACACCAATTTATTTGGTATTAGAGCAGGTTATGATACTTGCTAGGCATTCTGGATTTTCAGGATTTTATCTGATACCAATTTATTTGGTATCAGAGCAGATTTCTGATACTTGTTTCTCGTGTTCAAGAGTTTACGAGTTTATCTGGGTATTTTCATATTTGTACGGATTCCTTTGATTTTCTCGTTTCGGAATTCCGACGTATTTTGACGAGCTTCTATTGGATCTATTTGGGGACTAAGCAGCGACAGGACATCTCCATACGACAATAGGTAAATCAGGAAATTTTATAGTTCTTATACCTGTAGTGATATCTGGGTAATATTTTGTTTACTGATATGACACATACACGTGTTCTAGTACTTAGACGTGGGCGCACATGTAAGAGGTGATAGATTCTCCTGAGACAGTGTCTCCAGAGAGATCTGCTAGGGTCGAGCCTGTCCGTCAGGGATAGATTCGTAAGGATATTATAGGCACGTCGGATTATAAGACCCGACGGTTCCGACTTTAGAGGTGCATACCTCGACTGTACCACTAGTGGTATCACCTTCAGTATTACCGGCACCCCCTCCAGTCGTGCCTACTACTGCGTACTTGAGGTATGAGATGAGGTAGAGATATGGTGGGACATGCAGCGCTCGATTATAGCCGAGCAGTATATTACATGGGCGAGATTTAGAGAAGCATTCGAGAGTCAGTATTTTCCAAGGGCGTATCAGATGACACGTCGGCAGGATTTTCTGAGTCTTCGGCAGAATAACCGCTCAGTGATGGAGAATAATGCCGAATTTAACCGGTTGGCCAGATTCTGTCCTGAGTTGGTTGCCGATGACAAATCTCGTATGCTTTAGTTTGTCCAAGGACTGGACGGGCATCTTCAGGCGAAGATTGCCAGTTTTAGTAGTTCATCATACACAGAGGCACTGGGTAGAACTCTTATGATTGAGTCTGCTCATCAGAGAGTGAATGCAGATAAGAAGAGGAAGCAGACTGATCGGACTTCCGGACAGATCTAGCAGCCATCGACTACGGGACAACAGCAGAGCAGTCGCACTCAGACGGGTCAGGGTACTTCTGGGTCATCGGGACGACCCCAGAAGTCAGGACGATCTTCATTTGGACGTTCCCGGTCTTCTCAATAAAACCGGAAACAGTCCACTGGTGACCCTTTCTGCACCAGATGTGGATCCCGAGATCACATCACCTCTGCACCATATAGCTTCTGGGGTTTCTGTTCCGGGTGGATAATTTGGTCAGTCCGAGACTCAGCAAGGAGGGCTGAAAGGCCAATCTTTGCATCGTCAACAGAGGACAGCTCCCCTTGCTGCAGCTGTATATGGCATGCATGGGCAGGAGCATTTCGATGTCCTTGTCGAGAACCCCATGGTATTCCACCCTAGTGTTCTCCAGTACTATTCATCAAGAAGAAGGATGATACTCTGAGGTTGTGCATCGATTATAAGCAGCTGAATGCAGTGACTATCAGAAATAAGTACCCCTTGCCGCGGATTGAGGATTTATTTGATCAGGTTAGAGATACATCAGCGTATTCTAAGATTGATCTATGGTCTGGATATCATCAGCTGAGAGTTAGAGATTCTGATATTCAGAAGATAGCTTTCCGTACCAGATACGGACATTTTGGGTTTTTGGTAATGCCATTTGGGCTTACCAATGCTCCTGCAGTATTTATGGATCTGATGAACCGTATCTTTCTGGAGTACCTAGATCAGTTTGTTATTATGTTTATCGATGATATATTGATCTATTCGCGTTCTAAGGAGGAGCACGCGCAGCATCTTCGCATAGTCTTGGAGACTCTGCGACGACATCATCTGTATGCGAAGTTCAGCAAGTGTGCATTTTGGCTATCTTCAGTTGTTTTTCTGGGACACGTGGTGTCAAGCCGAGGTATTTCAGTAGATCCTCAGAAGATCGAGGCTATTACTAGCTGGGAGCAGCCGGAGTCAGTCCAGGAGATCCACAGTTTCTTGGGACTGGCTGGATATTATAGAGGATTCGTTGAGGGTTTCTCCAGTATTGCTATGTCGTTGACACGTCTGACTAGGAAAGGCGTGAAGTTCACGTGGTCAGAGGCTTGCGAGACCAGCTTCCAGGAGCTGAAGCGGAGATTAGTATCAGCACCAGTTTTGGTTTTACCTTCTGGTGATGACGGATTTGTACTTTATACAGACGCATCTCTTCAGGGCTTGGGTGCTGTTTTGATGCAGCACGGTAGGGTAGTCTTCTATGCTTCTCGTCAGTTGAAGGAGCATTAGAAGAACTATCCAGTACATGATTTAGAGCTAGCCGCTATTATCTTTGCTTTGAAGATTTGGCGACATCATCTTTATGGTATTACTTTTGAGATTCTTACTGATCATAAGAGTCTCAAATATATTTTCACACAGAAGGAACTCAATCTCCGACAGAGGAGATGGATGGAGTTCCTGAAGGATTATGATTGTACTATTAGCTACCATCCGGGTAAAGCTAATGTGGTTGCTGATGCACTTAGCAGAAAGTCCAGAGGGACTTTAGCTTGTCACCGAGTTTTAGTCACGGACTTGATTCAGGGATTCTCCGAGTTGGGCCTTGAGGAGCAGGGATGGACAGAGCATGGTATTCTTGTTACCATGGTTGCTCAGTCGTCGATCAGGATGAGGATTCGAGAGGCCCAGGCCGGAGATCAGCATTTACAGTTCATTGGCAGCCAGATAGCTTTCGGACAGCAGACCGAGTTTACACGAGATGACAAGGATATTGTTTATTTCCGAGGCAGATTATGTGTACCTCAGTCTCACCCGGTCATGGAGGAGTTACTTCAGGAGGCTCATCGTTCTAGATTTTCTATCCACTCAGGTGGGACCCGTGTATATCGTGATTTGAGGCATTCCTATTGGTGGAACGGTATGAAGGCCGGACCGTTATGATTTTGAAAATAGGGGTAAAATTAAGAACTTGGGAATATTTAGAACAAAGAGGGAGTAGCTAAAAATTGAGGTTAATTATTCAGTTGGTCCTTAAGTCCAAGCATGAGTCAAATTAAGGAAATTTATGATTTGGTCAGGTATCAGAACCCTAAAGTACAAGCATGTTTAACCTTAATAGATTCATTTCCTTCACCAACTGTCTAACCTATAGCTACTTGCTGATTGCCTAGAGGACAGTAACTTTCACTTGGTTAGTCGAGTTAAGTCATTTAGTCCAGTTAGATTTGACTAAGACTGGAAGACTTGACTGGATTACTGTTAATAAAGTATTTAACGTCCAGACTCATATTGATGCACAGAAATAAGCATTCTTGAGTCCAGGCTGTACCCTATGCATCTCACGTCGTTCTATGTTTTACAAACACATGCAAGGTATACCTAGGTGTTTTTGAGATGCTCTGGCTTAAGTCTAGGGGAACATGATATCTAGGGGGAAAGCCTAGGCTAAGTCCAACTTTTGAAAAATCTAATAAATTGGGATTTTGAAATAAATATTTTCCTAGAGTTATTAAAAATAAGTAGACCTAGATTATTTGAAACTAAGTAAATTGTTGACTAGCAAGCATGCAAATAAGTAGATATCACTTCCAGAAGGTCTAACAAAACAAATAGATAGTGAAGTGTAAGTTTCCATAGTCAACAGTCCATAGTACAATGCATAAAAGTGTCATATCAAAGAGTAGGATCATCTACTCGAGGAGCATTAGCTGGCGGGTCATCAACGGGAGGTGGTGCATGGGGCTGCTCGGGTGCTGGCTGACCTAGACGTCGTATCTCGTCTCGAAGGGAGGTAAATCCGGTAGCCATCTCGGATCGAAGGGAGAGAACTATCCGTCGTGTCTGGATGGACTCGACCTCGAGTCGAGCAAGTCTGTCCTCGATGGAGAGTGGTGCAGAGGTTGAAGGTCCGGCTGAGGTGGATGGCCCAGCAGACGGGGAAGGATCCGCGAAAAGATCCTCAGCTAAGAAGTTGGCCCACTCCTCTCCCTCGCTTGGTATATCCTCGGCCTCTGGAGCGATAGGGGCAGCGGCTGGCTGTGGTCGTCCTGTCCAGGCTAGAACTCCATCAGCGGTGACCTCAGCATGGGCTAGTCTACAACTACAGGACCCTAGCTCGTGATATATGGTTAGAGGGATGACTGTCCCTCTGGTCACATCTATGCCCTCTATGGTCGAAAAGAAGCGTGTCAAAATATGACAATAGGAAATGTGTACTATAGTGGAAGTGACTGTCCCAGATGCAGATATGATGTTCTGGAACATATGCAAGGCTATATCGATATCTAATCGATGACACAAGGCGTACAAGAAAAATGAGTGTGAAGACCGCATCTTCGGGACATCCCGAGATGAGATCGGCAAAATACATGCTGTCAGAACCCTATACATCACATAGTCCTGAACCCGAAGAGAGACTGACCTGAACTCAGTCAGGCCAAGAGGTCTCTCTTCCCCGAAGAAATACGTATAGATAGTATCTAACGTAATATGGGAGTAGGGATCACCAAATGGCAGGTCCCTACTGGGGTAGCATAGGAAAGTAGACTCTGAAGCCCTAAGTCCTAGGGTGGTGCGTAACAAAGTGGGAGTAAGCTCAATGTCAGTGCCAGCAACTCTGGTGGAGTACGTACTATCATCAACCCTCTCAAGGTTGTGATAGAACTGTGCACATAATTCCTGATTTACTGTATTAGCGCAGAAAACCAGTTGGTCCAGCTGATAGTGCTCTATCATCTGGATAGATGGCTGGCAAAACTGGGTAAAAAAGGACCTATTTACGTATCTAGGTTTGATAGGATCAAAAGTGTAACTAGCAAAGGTATCCCTAAGATGTAAAGTAGGGAATCTGATATCTGCTGATGGAAGTCTAGCTGGAGTAGGATCAACGTGACGACGCTTCCTATTTTTAAGCATTTTACACAAAAATTAACAAAACAAACACAAATATTGTGTAAAAATTGATTGGAAAGTATTGAGATTATACCTAGAAGGCATTGCTAGGTGTAGGAGAGAAAAAAACTCGGTTGAAGGCACCTTGGTTGTTAGAAATCGCACGCCGAAATCATGTGGAGCGCGGTCAGAAAATGCAACAGAAAGGATTATGTTCGGGGAAAAACTCGAGGTTGAAGGCGCCTTAGAATTGATGAAGGCGCCTTGAATGGTTTGTTTGAGGCGCCTCAGTATGATCCGAGGCGCCTTAAGACGATGCGGCGGGAATTTTCCCGCTGCTTGCTAGGGCGCCTCCCTTTGGTGGGAGGCGCCTCAAATAAGCGCCACGCGGTTTTTTTTTTTTTAATTAATTTTGAAAACGTTTTAATGATTTCTAATAAATAATTTTAAGCTAATTAGGTTTTGAAAATATTTTTAAGTTTATTAATTTTGAAAATAATTTTAAGTTTATTAATTTTGAAAATGATTTTAATTAATTTTGAAAATAATTTTAAGAAAATAGTTCTAAGTTTATTAATTTTGAAAATAATTTTAAGTTAAAAATTTTGAAAATAAATTTAAGTTTATTAATTTTGAAAATGATTTAAGTTAATTAATTTTGACAATAATTTTAAGTTAATTAATTTCAAAAATTATTTTAAGTTAATTAATTTTGAAAATAATTTTTAGTTTATTAAATTTTGAAAATAATTTTAAGTTTATTGATTTTGAAAATAATTTTAAGTTTATTAAATTTTGAAAGTGATTTTAAGTTAATTAATTTTGAAAATAATTTTAAGTTAATAACATTTTGAAAATAATTTTAAGTTAATTAATTTTGAAAATGATTTTAATTAATTAATTTTGAAAATAATTTTAAGTTAATTAATTTTGAGAATAATTTCAACTTTATTAATTTTGAAAATAATTTTAAGTTTATTAAAATATATTTTAAGTTAATTAATTTTGAAAATTATTTAAGTTAATTAATTTTGAAAATGATTTTAAGTTAATTAATTTTGAAAATGATTTTAAGTTAATTAATTTTGAAAATAATTTTATGTTAATTAATTTTGAAAACAATTTTAAGTTTATTAAAAAATAATTTTAAGTTAATTAATTTTGAAAATTATTTAAGTTAATTATTTTTGAAAATGATTTTAAGTTAATTAATTTTGAAAATAATTTTAAGTTAATTAATTTTTAAAATAATTTTAAGTTTATTAAAAAATAATTTTAAGTTAATTAATTTTGAAAATTATTTAAGTTAATTAATTTTGAAAATAATTTTAAGTTAATTAATTTTGAAAATAATTTTAAGTTAATTAATTTTGAAAATAATTTTAAGTTAATTAATTTTGAAAATGATTTTAAGTTAATTAATTTTGAAAATAATTTTAAGTTAATTAATTTTGAAAATAATTTTAAGTTTATTTAATTTTGAAAATAATTTTGAGTTTATTAAATTTGAAAATAATTTTAAGTTTATTAAATTTTGAAAGTAATTTTAAGTTTATTAATTTTGAAAATAATTTTTAGTTAATTAATTTTGAAAATAATTTTAAGTTAATTAATTTTGAAAATAATTTTAAGTTTATTAATTTTGAAGATAATTTTAAGTTAATTAATTTTGAAAATAATTTTAAGTTTATTAATTTTGAAAATAATTTTAAGTTAATTAATTTTAAAAATAATTTTAAGTTTTTTAATTTTTATTCCTTAGTCATCTCACCTGACCTAAATTTTCAATCAGTGTATCCTATAATTGTTGTGAGATGAATTATGGTTGAATTTTAGGGTCTAGTTTAACTTTGTGTTAGATTCAGGTTTAGCTTTAGGTTCAACATGTAGGTATTCTTTGGATATACTTCTGGGTCATGGTGAGTCGCAAGGACATCATTAAAGTAACCATGACTTCGAAGTTTTCCAAATAGTCTTACCCATTGAACTTAGTACTAAACCTTGATCTAACTAGTTATGATCTGTAACACCCCAAATTTCATGATTTGGAGTCCTAAAAGATCTTATTAAAATCTAGAAATGTTTTGGAAAAATTCTAGAGATTTTTAGGAATTTATAGAGTATTTTTATGCAATTTTTGGAGTTTGGTTGGTATTTTTACTAAGAGGAAGAAGTTTTAAAAAAAAAAAGAAATAAAAGTGTTAAAACTGGGGTTTTGAACCCAAGACCTCGGGCTTGACCCGAGTCTTAACCAAAGTCAGCCAACCAACTGGGCTAAGCAAGTTTTGTTAAATATATGGTGCGAAATATTCTTAAGCAGTAGTTAGAAACCTTTAAAATAAAAGGGGAATAAAAGGTTGCGGCAGGATTCGAACCCGTGACTTCAATCACGAGCCAAGTCGTGGCTAACCAGGTGTGCTGCGGATGTTTTGTAAACAAATTTATAACGAATTGGTCTTAAGCTGTAGTTATAAAAGGACAAGTTAAAGAGAGGGTTAAGTTATATTCTTTTCTTCCCGAGCCCTAAACCTCTCCTCTTCTCACGCGACGGCGCGACTTCTTTTCGGGCGGAACCGCAGCAACTTTGGAGCTTCTCTCCGGCGGCCGGCAAAGGCTTCTTCCGGCGAATCTTGCGCATCCGAGCTCTCCTCGTCAAGGAGAACACGCGGAAAGGAAGGGATCGCCGAAATCTCCACCTTCTCCGAACCCTAGAAGCTTTAGAGTTCTCTTTTCCCGTCGGTTGTAAGTCCAAGCAAATCACGGTAAGTTGCTACTCACCTGTGGTAAGAGGAATTCCGACCTCGTTTCGATATTTCCTTGTTTGTTCGAGTTTTGCCGTGAAGTTTTCTTTGGTTTTGTTTGCTGCCGTGAGGTTAAAGGAAGAAAGAAAAGATTTGTTAAGTTTAAGCAAGTGAGTTGATCCCTTCAAGCTTTGAAAATGGCATTGCAGGTTTTAAGATAGATTTTTCTATGGTTACCTGGATGAGTATGCTCTGTTCATGTAGAGTTTCATAGTTTCGTATCAATATATTCTTGAATTTGAAGCATGAAGGACAGATTTGGATTTAGGTTTGTTCCTTGTTAAGATATTAGAGATTATTAGAAGGGATCTAAGAATTTGATTTCTTCTGTGCAAATCTGTTGAAGCATGTTAAAGATTTCTGAAACCTTACAAGAGCTTAACTAGTAATTGATGATTGTATCTAATTATTTGATACTCAAAATATATTATTGTGAGGCCACATATAGTATGAACAGTTAGGGATATTTGTTGGATAAGTATAGTTGCTGGTGGAATTGTAGCTTTGGGGTTCATATTTTCTTGCTATTAGCAATACCGTGAACTGAGCTTTACTTGAGTTGTATGATCAAACCGTGATCAGTTCTGTAGATTGATAGATTGAACACAAAGGTCAAGATGATTAATCGAGTCTGTGAATTATTTTCTTCAGACTTTGTATTGGAAATTTGGATAGATTTCTGATGTAGACTTTTCTAAATGGGATCCACCAATTGTAGTATAGATTTTATAAAGTTTAGAATGCAAATTTTTTAGAAGCTTAGTGAGCAGATTTGATTAAGCTTGTATGCAGAAATTGTGTAGCATAGAATGCAGATTTTTGATAAGCTTAGTATGCAGATTTTAGATAAGCTTAATATGCAGATTTCTGTTTAAACTTGTATGCAGATTTTGTCTAAGCATTGCAGTGTTAGAATTTGTTTAAACATTTCAGTTTTGTAAGAAGCATTCTTTTATAAGAAAAATATAAGAAAGATAAAGAAAAGAAAGAAGAAGGCCAAGGCCTTAAGTAGATCCCAAAGTCAAGACTTTAGGGATTTTGGCACACAAGGTGCTAAAGAAAATGCCGAGGCATTATATAGAAGTATTAAAAGATAACAAGTATTTTACTTTTATCAGTGGTACTGTACCTTGGGTTGGGCTCCATAGTCGTCCCTAGGTCGCCAAATGGGCCGCCAAATGGGTCGGGTCGTTACAAAAGTAAAAGCACAGTTGCCGGGCCCAAGAAGAAGTTGATTATTATTTTGAAGTATTATAAGTATAAGTTTTTGAACAAGTAAAGCAAGTTTTTCATAAACATAAAGTATTAAAGATTAAATTAGAACAAATGAAATAAGATTCAGAAGGTGTTTAGAATTCAGTAAGTTTAGTCCTTTATGCTAGCATGATTGTATATATTTACTTTACATGTTTAGCCTTTCAGTATGTTTCTTTCACTAGTAGATGAGCATGAGTAGATTTCCTTTTGAGTATTCAGTTTTTGGCATGTTTTTACTTATATACATGCATATCGAGATTTTGTGAGTTAGATAGCGCTTACTAAGCAAATTTTGCTTATAGACTACACTTCCTCTTCTGGAAAGGAAAAGATATAGAAAGGAAGGCGAGGTGCGGATGGATGTGTGATGCGACTATGGAAGCCTTGGGACTAGGAAAGAAGTTTTAATTTTAGTTTCGCATTTTAGTTATTGTAAACATTTGAGTTGTATTTTAAGTTCGTATCGTTTGAGATTTATTCTAGATTGTATGTAGGATGAGTTCGATTTAGTAAGTAGATAATTGTGTGTTTGACACTTATTTAGCTGCGTGGTTGATTGATATGTGTTCCTGTAGTATGTTATGTATTAATGATTATGGTCACCGGGAGAAATTTTTAGGGTTTCCATGATTTTAATCATGCCGGTTAAGTAGAGTTAGTAGTTAACCATCCTTAGAGTAGTAGTAGTAAGAAGGGTGGTTGTTACATTCAGGTCGAAGCCATATCTTCCTAGACATGCGATGCCTAAGCTTCCCCAATGTACTATCATCCAAAACTTCACGATCTGTGTTTGAGTTAAACCTATCCTTTTATTCTAATCTTATTTAGGGTAGGTAAAGTTCGCAGATTACGTTCGGTTACCCAGTCGGGTAGTTTAATTGGGGGTGCCAGCTATTCTGGATCCTCGTTCTATTTTTAATTGATTTAAGTTGAATTATTTTCGAATTGAACCTTGAATTTTGAACTAAATTTGAATTTTTAATTTAATTTCAAATTTTTAATTTGATTTTGAATTTTGAATTTTGAATTTATAATTTAATTTGATTTTGAATTTTGAATTTTGAGTTTATAATTTAATTTTAATTTGATTTTGAATTTTGAACTTTGAATTTTGAATTTATAATTTAATTTGATTTTGAATTTTGAATTTTAAAATTTAATTTTAATTTGATTTTGAATTTGACTTTGAATTTTAAATTTTAATTTGATTTTGAATTTGACTTTAAATTTTAAATTTTAAATTTTAATTTTAATGGTTTTTCTATTAACTCCCCCTGGATCATAGTCTCAATATCACTACAACAAAAACTGCAAACGACAACACCCCTACGACAACGGTTTTAAGAGAAAGCGTTGCGTATTTACTCAAAGACAACGGTTTTTGCCAAAATCGTTGTCTTTGAACTCCCCATTAAATATAAAAGACAACGGTTTTAGCAAAAATGTTGTCATTGAGCGACTTTTTTTTAAAACGACAACACTTTTTACAACGGTTTTATAAACCGTTGTCTTTATCCGCGTTTTTAGTGGCTACGACAACAGTTTTCAAAAAACCGTTGTAGTTGAATTTGGTCATTTCCCCCCTTCGCTGTTTTCCTTTCCCTCGCTGTTTTCTTTTCGAGCGGCGACGTTCTCCAATGGGCTGCCGAAGATCCAGACGCACGGGAGGGAGAAACCGGAGAACGGGATCTGCCACGACGACAGCGCGCCGCTGGTGAAGGCAGCGCGGTTTGTGTGGAGTTTCGCAGGGGAGCGGCGGAGGAAGCTTCTTCTAGATTGGTTGGCGCTTCGAAGATTATCACTTTAGGTTCCGCTTCCCCGATTCCATGTCAAGATTCTGTTTCCGAGAGATTTTTGCATTTACTCTTGTTTTCTGCTAGGAGAAAAAGAATGATTTTGTCGTTGATCTTCTTTGGTGGTCATAGGTGGGCTTCGAAGATCGTCGTGATCTTCCTCTTCTCCTCTTTCTCACGGGCAGGATCGGCTCTTTTTGTGTGGGAATCTCGTCGAATCCCGAAATAAAAAATATCTTTTTTTGGTGAGATCCCGAACCTCTTCTTCTATTGTATTTCATTTGTTCTTTTCTCGCTGGCTATCGCTTTGAATTGCGGTGAGTTCTTGATCTTTTCCGGGTGATTTATGGAGTTCCAGAATTAGATTTTAATGCTAAATGCTGAAAGTCTTTAGCTTTTGTCTTCTTTTCTTGTGACAGATCTGGCGAACTTAGTTTTGCATTCTCTGTGATTAACTTAAGATTCATCATATATACAAGGCTTAACAAATTTGGTTTGTTGCTTGGTCTTCAGATCTTCCACCTGATTTATAGAAGTAAAGCAATTATACACCATGAAAGCACTCATCCTTATTGGGGGATTTGGCACTTGCCTCCATCCTTTGACACTAAGTTTCCCAAAGCCATTGGTTGATTTCGCCAACAAACCAATCGTACTTCATCAGGTATGTGCATTTTGGCCCTATACCATATTGTTGGTACATACATGAATGTAGATATGAAATATCGTGTTGTGAAGTTTGGTGATACAAAAAATATGTTTTACTGATTTCCCTTGTAAGTTCTCAAAGGAAGTAACCGGATACAAAAGGGTAGATAGAGGATGCCATGATGAGTTTTCAAAATCTACAACTATTTTACTTCTGGTTGAATTCAGTTTTCCTTTAAATTGTTTTGCTGTCGTTCTGTTGTCTAGTTTTGGGGTTTCAGTTCTGCTTTTTGGTTAATTTTGTAATTCCATAAGTAACTATTTCATCTTCATCTGAGGGAGGAAGTTATTTGAAGTTTGATCTATTAACACCTCACCTCTTTGGATAAGGTACACATGCACATCAAGTGTTTGATGTAATTCCTCATAGATCCTAATATGCCATCTGAATGATACAAGGTATTTGTGAATGACCAATTCCTCAACTGGGATCCCGAGCATCGAATCAAAGTTCAAATTGTCTCTGCAAGGGCCTATCATTCCCTGTTCATGCACAACATGTAAGTGAAAAATACTACTAATAAGAATGCTACAGATGCTCTTCAACTCTACAGTTCGACAGTTATCCAGATAAGTCATCTTTGCGTTGGTTCTGTTGATCTCTAGTAGTGAATCATAGTTGTGTTAGTAGCACGCTGGATCATACATATGCATATATTAGTGTTAGTGAGCTAACTATCTCCTCTTTCTCTCCTTAATGTCAAGGGAAAACATGTAAACTAGAAGAAGAAAAACTCTCTTTTGCATGAAATAATTGGAAGGATCGCAGGTGCATCCGTCCTACGCCAGAAGAATTAGAGGATTTCAGTACTCCGGACTTCACAATTTACAATCCTGCCTCGCTTACATGTAATCGATACACACCCTACATGACTTCCGGGCGGAAGTTCGGTCGGGAGGCATGCCGTCTACTCATTCCTCTGTCAGAAGCGTTTCTTTTTTTTTAGGTCGTCGCTTCTCTATTTTCCCCTTATTTTACAATTTGTGAGGTTGAACTATGGAATTTTAATCAATTATGCTTGGATTTTTCTAGGTCGTTACTGCTGTGGCTACTTTGCTTGGGCTGGAGAGGTAGGCATGTAAAATTGTTTGATGAAATTCCCCAGTGTGTAGTTATTGTTATTCCCTTCAAGGTCTTGTAATTGAAGTGTACTAACTTAACTGTGTAGGGGATTCTCTGACTCCATCTTTGGCATCTCTGTTGTATTTGCTACTCTAGTTATTGTACGATGCTCAGGTAAACTAGTTTTCTTTTTTGGTTTATGTTCTATAGTCCTTGTGTATGCCATGATGGTAATTTGCAATTAGACTCTATTCATGTGAGTTGACTTTGTATGAATCTGGAAAATATTTTTTCTTGGGAACTGTGTTAGCCATATTTATCATCGAGGAATATAGTTGAATACTGTTGCCTGAGAGTTAGAATTGGTTTGAGTGAAGCAACTGATAATCCTACAAACTTCTAATGGTTTAGTCTATCATTGCCATGGGCTAGAACAATTTAATTAGTTTGTTTGCCATATCCATCTCCTACGCTTCTAGAAGAAAGCTTGTATGATGAACACAATTTATAGTAGAGCTTGTGAAAACAATGGGTTTAAAGTCGTTTCTTTCTCAACCGACTTGTAGACAAAGAAAATTGGTCTTGTTTGGTTAGTGAAAGTTGTCAGATCGTTGTCGGAAGAACTGGCATGAACACTCTTACTAACCAGACTGGCGAAGTTACAAGGTGATCTTACACTTCTATTCCATCTTGTTGTTGATGATAAATGTTAAAGTGCTCTAATTTTGAGAAAAATTTATGCTTGACTTGGACTTCTTTATTTCTTCTTCTAACTCTTGACATTTTGTATGGCCAATAAGTCATTTGCAAGGGATGTTCAATCGAACTATCAGATTATTAGAAGCATGTATCGAGCCAATGTAAGTCCATTTGCATGTCTAAATATCATTTTATTTCTCATTTAGCCACAATATTTTATTATCATTTTTTTGATGCCAGATATGTATTTGACGGTGAAAATCCAGAGCTGAAGAAACAAGAACTTGCCAAAAAGCTAGTCTTTACATTTTTGTCATTGTTCCCCTCCTTTTTTTTTTTTTGCAAGATAATGATAATCTTTAAGCTTATTTTATTCTTTAGATATTCAAAGAGGGAAGATGCAACTAACGATATTAACACAACAATTGAGGTCATTGCTTGTGCATAACAAGTACTTTTATTGTGACACTTTAGTGTGCAAGAATTTCTCCGTCATTTAATGGATCCTAGTTCCAAAAAAATCTTTGTGATTGAATTATTCTGCTTATTGCTAATTGAATTACTGTATTTATCCTCATCCTTATTTTTCAGGTTCTTGAAGAGCTAAGACTCACTATGGATCAGTTCATTGATTTGTGTATTCTCTCTGATGTGATTATTGTGATAGCATTAAAGGTAAACTTTCTTATGAGATATTGTACATTCAACAAGTTTAACATACAAGGCTAGTGCTCTACTGCTTACTGTTTACGAAATTTGATAACTAATGTTCATTCAAATCTCTAGTATGATAATGCTTGTGTAGTTGAATATGGTGCCAGTGCTGCAACTGTTCCATGTCTATGTTACTTAGACTTGATATAGTGTTCAACATGAGTATGATCGCAATCTCTGACATGAATAGACTTGCTTGTGTAGTTGAATATGGTGCCAGTCTGCATCCTAAATAGACATTTGAATAGTTGATTTGTTTCTTTTATCCTGGAATTTCTTGTATTGCATAAGTTTGTATTGCATAAGTTAAATTCTAAGACTATAAGTTGGTTATATTGCTTGTATTTTATGTATAATTATATGAATAAATCTAAATCAGAATTCTAGAATTCTGGAATTGAGTGTCGTCATGGAATTGCTTTATATTAGAGCTATGTGAAATCCTGAAATTTCTTGTATTGCGTAAGTTTGTATTGCATAAGTTTTATTTCTTAGACTATAAGTTGGTTATATTGCTTGTATTTTATGTAGATTTATATGAATAAATCTAAACTGGAATTGATAAGTTTTGTTTAATTTTCCTCTTGCAGGTACGTAACTCGGCCAATTCGTGAGGCTTGAGATTTTTTATGCAAGGAGTGAGCTTTGTTAGGATGTAGCTTGCCTTGCTAATTTGTAAATTAAAAGTTATATGGAGAACAACAAATGGAAAACATGTGATTTAATGTATATGGAGAACAGTAATGGAAAACATGTGTATTTTGATGAGTAACAACTCATTTTGTATATTTTTGTAATATATGTGGCTACAAGATGAATTATATATGAATGTTTATTTTGGATTTAATCTAGTAAATATTTAGTTTTGTATTAGTGGTTTGCTTAACTTAAAATAAGATTAGTTGTTTGGTATTAATGAACATTAAAGACAACAGTTAAAAATGTTGTAAAAACTAGGTAAATCACAACGGAATTTTTTTGTAAAAAGTGATAAAAGACAACGGTTTTATCCATTGTAAAATATATTAAAACTGTTGTAAAAAAATAAAACGAGTCAAATATTATCTACCACAACAGTTTATATCTGTTGTAAAAAAAGTCTACTACAACGGTTTATTTCTGTTGTTGAAATTACCACAACGGTTTTAAAACGTTGTCGTATCCTTCGTAGCCAAATTTTGAGCATATAAACAACAACGGATAAAAACCGTTGTCAAATGTCTACAAAGACAACGGTTTCAAAACCGTTGTCGTAGGGCAATACATTCTACAACACCCTCAGTTACAACGGTTTTTTGACCCTACGACAACGGATAATATCCGTTGTCGTTTGCAGTTTTTGTTGTAGTGTATGGCCTATCGAGGTAGTGTATTTGATCCTTCGGGACCCAGTATTGACCAAGTCCAAATTGGTAAGTCCAACTTGATTGACCAATTTGGACTTGGGGACCCATGCTTGGATTACCTTACTATTTTGTTTATTAAGTATAAACAAGATTTATATTTCTTTTTGGTTTTGTATCCTAGCCCAGTTCTATTATAAACGGCTCTTTGTGCCCCAAGAATTAAGTCAAGATTCTTGGAACCTAAAGAAAACTGTTCTAAAGTATTTTTTAAATTCTTGACCTGAATTTTTAGACCAGAGTTTTCTTCCTCAAGTTTTTGAACTTGAGTTGAATTTCCAGTCTGAACTTGGTCAGGTAATGATTTAGAGTTAGTCACTTCTTTAAGGACTACTATTTCCTTTAGAAGTGACTTGACCTTAAGGTTCGACTTAGCTAGTTTGCATAACAAATAATTGACTAGATTATTTAGACGAGGGATACCTACAGCGGGATCTGGTCCTTCGGAATCGGATATGGATCCGTGGCTTCGCTCGGACTCGGCCTCCTACTCACTCTCGCTCTCGGATCCGTCAATCTGGTCCCTAGCCATCAGAGCAAGTAGGCTTGTCTAATCAAGTTCGTCGTCGTCGTCTTCCGAAGAAGATTCGTCCCACGTCGCCTTCAGGGCCTTCTTCCTTCTCTGCTTCTTAGCTTCCTTTTGATTTGGGCAGTTGGCCTTGATGTGCCCTTCTGGTTGCACCCGTAGCAGATAACTTCGAACTTACCTTTTGAACTTGGTTGAACCTCCTTGGTTTGTACCACCTTCTTTAGATCTTTCTTGTTGAAGCCCTTCTTCTTCTTGTAGAGATTCTTTATGAGGTTCACGAGCTCGATTGTTAGTTCATCGTCTTCATCGTCTGAGTCGGGATCTTCTTCCGATTCAGGTTCAGTTCTTCGTCGTGCTCTTGGTTCGCGTGTTCGACTGGCACCTGCAATCAAAGCAACCCCCTTCTCGGTCGGCTGTGCATTAGTCTGCTCATGTAATTCAAACTCACAGAATAATTCATCTAATTTTATTGAAGATAAATCATTGAAGACTTTGTAAGCATCTACCATTGATACCCACAATGTGCTCCTCGGAAACGAGTTTAGTGCGTACCTTATGACGTCCCGATTCTCTATCTTTTGCCCGATTCCGTGGAGAGAGTTAAGGATGTCTTGAATTCTTGCATGTAGTAAACTTGTCATCTCACCTTCCTGCATTTTCAGATTATATAATTTATTAAGTAGTAAATCACGTTTACTCACCTTCGTGTCGGAGGTTCCCTCTTGAAGTTCAATCAACTTTTCCCAAAGCTCCTTTGCTGATGAGAATGGACCAACTCTGTTGAGCTCCTCTTTGATCAATCCACACTGGAGGGTGCAGGTAGCTCTGGCGTTGGCTTCCACTTTCTTGATGAGGGAGGGTTCCCAGTCTTCGCAGGGAGTAGGTTTGCCATCGGTGTCAGTCGGTAGTTGAAATCCAGTTCGGATGATCATCCACATCTCGAACTGGATCTTTAGAAACGTCTCCATCCATCCCTTCCAGTACCCGAAATCTTCTCCGGAGAAGAGCGGGGGACGGACGGTGCTGAAACCCTCTTGTTGGGCCATTGAGAGAATATGCAAAAAGGAAAAGAAAAAAATATGTCCCAAGACTACGTCTTGGATTAGCAATGCGGGAGTAAAGACTTGAAAAGAGAACTAACTCGAGTGGTGTTGCACCAACCTCGAGCGAAATTGATACGAACGAACAAAAAAAAATTGGAATATAGTAATAGTAGTAATTTCAGTTGACTCCGAAAAATATAAAACACCGCGAAAAATTGCGTGATTGGTGGTTGCACCAGATCAACGCTACCCCGCTCTGATACTAATTATTGGATCAAGAAGCACTAGAGGGGGGGTGAATAGCGCTCGCGGCTATTTTTTTTCGATTATCGGAATCGTAAAGGCGTAGCAGTTAAAGCAGCGGAATAAACAGAGAACAATCACACAGAAAGATGTAGGGGATTTTACTTCGTTCGGAGCCTAGATCGACTCCTACTCGAAGGCCCGCAATCCTTGATCGCTTTGCGTGGGCAACAACTATAAGCTCGATAAAAATGATTACAAGATGAAGTACAATAGCTAACAATAAACAATTGAATTATACTGACGACAGTGAGAAAAACTGAAGTTTCGGAGCTCCGGGTCGTCGGGTGGTTGTCACAGCAGTTAGGGATCGTGTCGTTAGCAGCTGGTCGCAGAGAGATTACTTGGAATTGCTTGGGTTGAGCTGCTGGTCGAGATCCCTTATAAAGGGTGTTCAAGGCGTCTTCTACTATTCACCAAGGCGCCTTGAATGAGCCGAGTCAGCTGCGGAGATAAGGGCTGAACTGGTCGAACCTTATCAGGTTCAAGACGCCTTCAGCCTCTCCAAGGCGCCTTCATCAAGCTGTCCAAGGAGCCTTGGCTTCCTTCAAGGCGCCTCCAAGCTTGCTTCACAGCCAATTCAGGTTTTGCACCCGAGGCGCCTCCAAGCTCCATGGAGGCGCCTCGGTACTGTTCATCCGAGGCTAATTTTGCACTTTCGTCCCTGCAAGATATGTTAAACACAAAAATACCCTGTAGCACAAAGTTAGCTCGTAACACATAAGTGATAGTATAAAAGTGAAAGTTTGATAGTCTCTAGACTGTCCGAGTCCGACTTCGAGTTTCTAATCGGAAACCCTAGGTCGACCCGACGCCTACTGTTCCCTCTGCGGGGAACGCGTCCTCACCTACTCCACTCAGGAGATTTACCTATTTACAGTGCGATCCTCCAGATCGACTGGACTTTTGCTCAGCACTCGAAGCTTCCGGACTTTCTGTTGGACATCCGCTTCCCGGCTAGTCCAGTCTTTCACCTGGTTCGCGACACCAGGACTTTCCACCTAGGGATACCACCCCCTAGGACTTTTGCCTGAAGCCTTCGACCTACCAAGACTTTCCGCATAGGGTTACCACCCCCTAGGGTTTTTACCTTGCCTAACCACAGTTAGGACTTTTCCTGAAACGCTTAACCACTTTGTTAGATCACTAAACATCTTAAATTTGAATCCTTTGCCATTATCAAAATACGAGTTCGATCTTCGGAAGCTTCCCGCACCAACAGATTTGAATCAATAGTGTTAAGTTCCGCTTGTGATTCAAATCTAAACCATTAAGAACAGATAAGTTAAATTTGGAATCAATGATATTAAGTTCCGTCTGTTATTCCTAATTTAACTTCTAAAGAACACAATAGGTTATTTAAGGAAAGGTTCGACACTTGTACAAAATTTTTTTTACAGTGGAACCGGTACATTTTCCTATGATTAACCAACAATGGGTATCAGAGCTAGGGTTTGTCTCTGTGTGTTTAGAATTCAAATAGGTTATGCACATGTCATACATAATTTAGGCAGGATAATAGTAGGATGTGCTAACTTTTTGGTTGTAGGTTCCAACTATTATGGCTTATAGATATTGTGTGTGATTAGACCCTTAGACGTGTCAAGGGCATTATTGTGTGTGTGCATGATTGTATGTAACTATACAGCAGGAGCTGTATTAGCCCTAGGATTTTAGAATTTTATTTTTGATCTAGATTTCATGTACATTCCCTCGTGGAATATAGGATCGACACATGTAAAATTCTATTTTTGTCGCAAATCGGATGCTTGCGAGGCGTGGTACTTTTGAAGGACCAAAGGCACAGCGGAATAAGAAGCAAGATAGATGCGACAACTCGACCTGAAGGCGGTGGCTAAAGATGGCAGTAGCTAGGGTTGGAGCATACTGAAGACAGTGATGGAAAAGGCCATAATAGTTGGAAAATTAATTTCCAAATCTATTACTTTTATTTACTGTGATGTTTATGTGCATGTGATGTATGCTAGCATAGGTTAAAATCCTCATTTTAAATAACTAAGTGGGAGAGGGATTATAAATAAATTCCACGGTCTCCATTACTAGTTTGTAAGTGATGCAAACAAACTTGCGCGTTGGCTCTGAGTGTCTTCCTCCATATCGGATGAGTTTGTTTGCGGATCGCTAGATCAAACTTCCATTTAGGATGACTATAGGAAATTAATTAAGAGCGTGTGATCTTCCCCATCGGAAGGGGCACAATCTTATTAATGGACTTAGTGTCAAGTAATGGTATACACTTAGGCACGTCTAATAGTATCCTCCCCATCGGAGTCACTGCTATTATTTGTGTGACCAAAGGAAAACCAACTATTAATTTGTCAAAAAGATAAGTTGACAAGATAATAAAATTAAACCCCACTCTTACAAATGTCGAGTTTTTGTATACGTCCACACTATCGTGGCATACAAAATTCACGGTGTATGAGGTAAATTTATTTGTCAGGATGACAAGAAAATAAAATTAATGGGAAAAACTCCTCTTACAAATGTTTGGTTTTGTATACGTCCACACTATCGTGGCATACAAAATTCACGGTGTTTGAGGTAATTTTATTTGTCATAAAGATTTATTGACAAGATAATTAATGGGTAAAACCCTCCTCTTACAAATGTTTGAATTTGTATACGTCCACACTATCGTGGCATGCAAAATTCCCGGTGTTTGAGGTGTTGGTGAATTTAAATAATATTGTTTGAGGAATCAATGTTATTTTAAATTCAAAGTTTTGACCAAAATATTTGATCAAAGATAGACCAACTATTAATTTTATTTGTCATGAAGTTAGGATGACGAGATAAAAAAATTAATGGTCAAAATCTCTTTTTTGAATTTGTATACGTCCACACTATCGTGGCATACAAAATTCAAGGGGTTTTTAAAGTGTTGGTCTTGACCAAATATTTTTGTGATTCTCAGGATTTTAAATGTTTGTCAATCCTTTAGTTGTTATACTATAGAAAAGACTTAGTAGTCTCAATTATAATGATTGGAAATAGGACTTGGACATTAAGGTAGACTATCCTCTTAGAACTGAGAACAATATAGGTGTATTTAATTCATTAGTTGTTGAAACATGTTTAGTGGTGTTATCTACTAGTACCTAGAGTGTAGATATAGATGCCACTAATCATGTCTACAATTCATTGCAGGGTTCCAGGAAACCCGACAGCTATATGTAAAGGAAAACACCGTCTACATGGGTACTACTACAAAAGTAGCAGCTGTTGCAGTAGGAGATGTTTATCCTTTGAAAGGAATAAAATATGGATTTTCATAAATTGTCTTTACGTACTAAGTTTAGAAAGAACCTGATTTCAGTTTCTAAACTATTAACGAATAGATATTCTGTCTATTTTGATAACAAAGTTGTTATCAAGAAAAATAGGGAAGTTATCTTCTCTGGTATGTTGGTTGACAATTTATAATCCAATAACTCCCACGATGCAATAAATGAAAATTAATAACACATTTTCTAACTTTAAAAAGAGAAAGCAACCTTCGAAAATGAACCAATCATATTTTTGGCATCTAAGGCTAGGTTATATTAACTTGAGTAGGATTCAAAGGATAATAACCAATGAACTCTTGGTTCATTGGTAGTGGAAATCTTTCCAACCTGTGATTCTTACTCGGAAGGAAAAATAACCAAGAAGCTTTTAAGACAAAGGGGTATGGAGCCAAAGATATGTTGGAATTGGTTCATTCTGATTTGTGTAGACCTTTGACTATCCAAGCAAGAGGTTGTTTTGAATATTTTATCTCTTTTATAGACGACTATTTGAGATAAGGATACATTTACTTGACACGCCACAAGTCTAAGTGCTTTGATTAGTTCAAAGAGTACTAGGCTGATGTGGAGTAACGTCAAAGTAAAAGTATCAAGACACTACGGTGAAATCGTAGTAACGAGTACCTCTTAGGAGAGTTTAGGAGTCACTTATCAGAAGACGGGATTTAATCCCAACTAACTGCACCTGGTACACCCCAACAGAATAGTGTAGTAGAAAGAAGGTATAAGGCTCTTATGGAATAATTAGATCGATGATGAGTTATTCAGAAAATTACCAAATTCGTTTTAAGGATATACACTAGAAACGGAAGTGAACATAGTACCTTCTAAGTCAGAACTCTCTACTCCCATAGAATTGCAGAATGAGCGTAAGTCTAGTCTGAAGCAGATTCGGATTTGGGTGGTCTAGCACATGAGAGATGCTGATAAGTTGGACATGAGTTCACTTGTTTGTGAGTTATCCTAGAAAAATGAAAAGAGGTTTATAGTCCTTAAAATCGGAAGGTCATTGTTGGCACCAATGCCTGATTTTAGAAAAGGACTATACTGTAAATCACAAGCCCATGAGTAAAAAATTGTTCTTAAGGAAATTAAAGGACACGTCTAATCTAGTACCAACTATACAAGATGAAATATCACAAAAACTGCAACTCGTATCACAAATGATACATAATTACAGAAAGTGTCTCGTCGTAGTGGGAGGGTTGTTAGGCAACCTAAAAGATTCATGTTTTGGGAGTGTCTTTGAACTTGATCCCTGGTGGACATGAACCTGATCCCCGGACATATGACGAAGCACTCCAAGATAAAGATGCAGCATCTTTGCAAAGAGCAATAAATACAGAATTAGAATATATGTACTCTAATAGAGTCTGGGAGCTTATAAAATCACCAAATGGTGTCAAAGCCATTGGGTGAAAATAAGTCTACAATAGGAAAAGAGGGATAGACATGAAGGTAGAAACTTTCAAAGCAAGGCTCGTTGAAAAAGGAAACTTTTTCACCGGTAGTCATGTTTAAGTCTATCCAGATTCTTTTATCTATTACTTCTCATATGGACTATGAGATTTAGCAAGTGGATGTCAAGATAGCTTTCCTTAATGGAAGTTTTGAAGAAAACATCCATATATATAGCAACCAGAAGGGTTCATTACAAAGAGCAAAGAGCATCTTGTGTGTAAGCTCAATGAGTCTATGGACTGAAGTAAAGCTTCAAGGTCTTGGAACATCCGGTTTAATAAAGTAATCCAGACCTATGGATTTATTTTATAACCGAATGAGTCTTGTGTATACAAGAAGGGTTATGGAAACGTGGTGGTATTTCTTGTACGATACGTAGATAACATTTTTGGTAGTTGGAAACAATATCAAAGTGTTGTCAGAAGTAAGGGTATGGTTGTCCAAACAATTCGATATGAAGGATTTGGGAGAATACATATATTCTTGGGATCAAAGGGATCGTAAGAAAATAATATTTTACTTATCCCAAGCTTCATATATCGAAACAATCCTTGTTCTAAGCATGCAAAACTTCAAGAAAGGTTTCTTACCTTTTTAGCATGGAGTAACTTTATCTAAAGAGATGTCTCCGAAGACATCAAAGGAGATAGAGAAAATGAAGGTAGTTCCTTATGCTTCGGTTGTCGGAAGCCTAATATATGCTATACACGAGATCAGAAATCTATTTTTCCGAGGGCATAGTTAGCAGATATCAAAGTAACCCTAAACAAGGACATTAGACTGCGGTAAAGCATATATTGAAGTACCTTAGAGGCACTTGAGATTATATGCTAGCTTACAAGGCAGATAATTTGGTCCTTGTGGTTGCACGAATTTTAACTTCCAATCGGATAGGGAAAATAGTAAGTCGACCTCGGGGTTTTGTGTTTACTTTAGGAGGTGAAGTCATAACTATGGAAGAGTGATAAGCAAAGGTTCTTTTTCAAACTCCACCATAGAAGCTGAGTAAGTGGCAGCCTCTGAGGCAGCCATAGAAGCTGTATGACTCAGATACTTCATGATGGACTTAGACATATTTTCTGGTTTGCCCAAAAATTATTATAATTTATTGTAATAATAGTGGTGCAGTAGCAAACTCGAAGAAACCATAAGTCCATAAGGCAAGTAAACACAATAGAACGCAAGTACCACCCAATACGAGAAATCACATAAACGAGGTGAAGTTGTTGCCGCCTAGATTGCATCAAGTGATAATTTGGAAGATCCTTTCACTAAGGCCCCTAAGGCAAGAACTTTTGATGGGCAAGTTGAAGGTTTGGGAATCAGATGAATGGTAGGATATATGACAGCATTGTCTTCTAGTATTAGTGGGAGATTGTTAGAGTGTATACTAAAAGCCTAGCTTTTGTATAAATATTTATTTAGAAATAAAGAATCACAGTGGTCAATATCTACATTTATTTGTTAAATGTAATTTGTTCAATTAATTTATATAGTAGACAACATGGTGTGTGATGTCACACACAGAAGATCATGTTGTCGGTTCTTTATAAATTATAAACAGTTGCTCGCGACTAAGATGGAAAGGAACAAACCGTTGAAGTAGTCGTAGTGTAATTAAGTATTAGTTTATCTTAACTAATAAATTACACTGATACATTCCAAGTGTATTGAGTAGGACCATTTTAGGTAAGTTCTTTTTGTACTGGCTTTATAAAATAACTAGACCTTAGTTATTATGGAAGTGTGTGCTCTTAATCCTAATATAATAACAAACACATATATTTAGTATTTATTTTTTGACTTATCAATGGGTGAGATTTAACTCGATAAGTCAATAAGCCCGATAAGTTGGGAAATGATATTACTTATAGTGTGTGTTGTTGATTATAAAAGAAATCTGTGTCCTAGTTATCTAGGTTGAGAATGTCCCCAAGAGGAGCTCATAAGGATTGTCATGTTAAACCCTGCAGGTGGACTTAGTCCGACATGACAATGAAGTTGAGTGGTACTACTCTTGGAGCTAGATATTAATTAAGTGAGTTGTCAGTAACTTAATTAATTAGTGGGCATTCATTATCTTAAACACAGGGAGACTAACACACTCATAATAAGAAGAAGCCCATAATGTAATTTGGGATTGGTGCGGTAGTGTGGTAATAACTCTCTAGTGGAATGAGTTATTATCGATGAACTTAAGTTGTGTGTTCGGGGCGAGCACGGGATACTCAAGCTCATCGGAAGGCCAAAACTAATTTCTCCTCTAGGTCCCTGTCGCAGCCTCATTATAGCCTCAAGTCCATCCAAATGTAAGGCTCTTCTTGGTGTCCAAGAAGTGGGCCGGTCCAATGCTTGGTGACCAAGCAAGGGCCGGCCACATCCTCTTTATAGGGGTCGGCCCTTTGCTTGGTGACCAAGCATGAAGGGGCCGACTACAATATTCAAACAAGGAGGGTTGTTTTTGAATTTTTAAAATCTTTTCTTTGTAGAAAACTATAAGTTTTAAAAGAGAGATTTTAATTTTAAAAACTTTCCTTATTTGAATTTGGCCACATATTTTAATAGAGAGTTTTAAAAGTTTTAAAACTTTCCTTTTTTAACCATCCTCATGGTTTAAGAAAAAAAAGGAAGATAAGTTTTAAAATTAAAATTTTCTATCATCATGTTAAAAAAGGAAATTTTATAAGAGAAGTTTTAAATTTTAAAACATGGTTTTAATTTTTTAGAACTTTCCTTTTCTTAACTCCTACTTTAGGAAAGAGAGCTTGTAAATTTTATAAGAATATTTCTTCTTGTAAATTTTTTTTAAAAATATATTTCCTTATTCCTCTTGATGAGGTGGCCGGCCACCTTGCTTGGTGCCCAAGCAAGTGGCCGGCCATAATAAAATAAATAAAATCATCACAAAATCAATTTTGGTGATTGATTCAATCAAGAGGAAAGAAAAGGAAAAATTAAAAGGGAAAAGGAAAAATTCTTGGATGATTTTATTTTTTGTAAAAAAATTTTCCTTATTTGCCTTGGGCAAGTAATATAAAAGAAGGGGTGAGGGGGCTTCATGAGAGACAATTCTTATTCTCTTGCTTGGAGATCATCAAGTGGTCGACCCTCCCTCTCTTCTCTCTTTTCCCTTTTTCTCTCTTCTCCTTGGTGGTGTTGGTGGCCGGATTTTAGAAGAAGAGGAGGAAGCTTTTGGGTGGTGTTCATCTTGGAGGATCGTCGCCCATACGACATCCAAGGTGAGGCGAGGAATACGGCAGAAGATCTTGAGGTCATTAACTTACAAAGAGAAGGTATAACTAGTAGTTTTCTTCCGCATCATACTAGTTATTTTTCTTTGTATGAATTCTAAATACAAGAGGCAATTAGATCTAGTATTTCAAATTTATTTTTCGAGTTTGTGTTTTCTTCTTTTTCGAATTTGTGATTCGATTGTTTTTTTTTTTAACCTAGAGTTATTTAAGGAAATTAAATATTAGCTTTCCTTAAAAGGTTTTGCCTAGGCGGTGGTGGTTACTCCCATATCCAAGAAGGCCATGTGCCTCGCCATGCAGTCCTGGAAGCCAATTTTGGAAATTAATATTTAATGATATTAATAACTTAGGTAGATTTGAATCAATAGTGTTAAGTTTCGCTTGCGATTCAAATCTAAACCATTAAGAACAGATAAGTTAAATTTGGAATCAATGATGTTAAGTTCCGTCTGTGATTCCTAATTTAACTTCTAAAGAACACAATAGGTTATTTAAGGAAAGGTTCGACACTTGTACAAAAAATTTTATACAGTGAAACCAGTATGTTTTCCTAGGATTAACCAACAGGTTGTGGCCGTGCAAATTGGCACGGCCGTGTGGATTAACCCAAGAAGGAGAGGGTTAGGGTCGTGTAGATCTACACGACCCGTGTGGATTGATCTGCCTTAGCCATGTCTTGAAGACACGACCATACCTAGGCGTGTTGGCACACACAACCCCCCTCCTCAAGTCACTCCTCTCTTCCAGACTCTTCTCTTTTTCAACTTCTCCTCTAATCCTCTCAGATCTAGATCTTAACAATGCTTCTCTCCCCTCCTATATTCAAGATCTACAACCCCTAGTCCCAAAGATCTTGTCTTTCAAGATCTATTCTTACAAGAACTTACTTCTCCAACAAAACATCACCTTTCCTTACTCAAGCTTGAGAACATGTCCAATATTTTGAAGAAACTTCACAAAGGAAGCGGTGGATCAAGCGGAGGAAGGGAGCCTACCAAAGAAAAAGGAAAGCAACCGACAAAGGGAAAGGGAAAGAGGATAGCATGCGACGAAGGTAACGACAATAAATTCAATATAATTTTTAGAAATGAAGATCATAAGTCTAGATTTGAAATTCTTGTCAATAGAAAGATTGTGTGTACATGATATATGGATCCAACTATTTTGGATATGCTAGGAATTAGAGATGATGTAGATTGGATGATTGGGTCCCTTGATTGGAATGATATTATGTACACACATCTACCTACATATCCTCGTATCATACTGGAGTTTTTGAGTTCACTAGATGTTCACATTGCTAATGAAGATGATTTTGTTGGCAAAATAACTTTTAGACTAATGAATCAAGAGTTTCAGTGGACATTTAGTGATTTCAATAATTGTTTTGGATTGTCTACCGGTAACTCTTGCAGGTTTGACTCAAGATTTAATTGGAATCATTTTTGGAATTTTGTTACTGGATTAGATCAACCCTATGAGCCCTCTAGAGCTAAGGCTGCTCTTATGAAAAACCCCGTTTTTAGATATTTACATAGTGTCATGAGTAAAACTATTTTTGGTAGAGGGGAAAGTGATGGGGTTATAAAGAAAATAAAATTTTATTCTCTGTGGGCTATGTTACATAAGGTTGACTTTGATTCTGATTTTTATTTTTTGCAAACCTTGGTGAGAGCCGAGAGGGCATCCTTGGGATCAATTATTTTTGGTGGGTTGATTACTCAAATAGCTATAAATTTGGAACTTTATCTAGATGGGTTGGAAGTCATTCATGGCAATGACATGATTGATATTGATGCATGTCTTGCTATGAAAATGATTTGTCGGGATGAGAATGGTTTTGATTTTCCTAGGAAGAATGGTTTTCCATTACCTCTTCCTTATCCCGAACGCACCTCTATCTGCAACCCTGCTAATTGGGTAATCATTGATAGAGATCCTGAGAATGTTCCTTCCATATTCGGAGACACAGAGCCCCACCTTGAGCCCTCGTCATCTGGACATCCGCAGCCTTTCGAACATTCGGAACCTGCTAGGCACTCTTTTGCCTATGGTACAGGTAGTTCCAGATTTGATTTCTCTGATTTTTGTACATCTCTAAACTCGCTTCATGAGAAGCAGGATGCCCAACGAACAATGTTGGAGGATCACTTTTCTTTATCAGATCACCAGTTTAGAGAAGTACAGAATCATTTTAAGTTCATGAGGAATTTTCAAGGTCAAGTGGCCGAATTTGTTCAGGACTATGATATTGATCAAGCTAGAATGAGAGAATTTATACAGGGCATGAGTATTACTAGCCAACAAGTAGATGCCCTCTATGAGTATCATAGGATCCTGAGTGAGACTCCAAATTCTCCTAGCTTTCCTATTGGATGTCCATGTAGACCTCCTTTCCCTCGTCCACCTCCACCACCATTTTGATTTCATCGGGATGATGAAGAGTTTAAGTCTTTGGGGGTGGGGTGGGGGGGGGGGGGGGGATCTACAATTTTCTACATTCTCTGTTTTTGTTTTTGTTTTTCATTTATTTTGTTTTTCTTGGATTGTTTTTGATAGTCATTTGACTATCTTTTGAAAAATTCTATGGCATTCCTATTGAAGAAACAACAATCCTCACTTTTATGCTTACTTGTTCAAAAGCAAAATTGTTAGCACGTTCTTTATCTTAATTCATGATATTGTAAATAATGCTAGTATGTTTAGTGTACCTCTTTTCTCTATCATGAGTAGCATGATGTGAGCTAAGTATCATATAGAAATAAGTTTGAGTTTTGGCTTAACCTTAAGGATCTTACTTTCACTTCACTTTACTTGAGCTTGAATAGTTGATATCATTGAAATAGTCATGATTCATCCTATTTGTTTAGTACTTGGTTTCCATTGTAATTTCTCAAACTTCATTTTGGTTACTGGATGAGGCTCGAATCTTGAAAGCTCATTTGAAAAAATTAAAATATCCCAACTTTTGTGCCTATGAACTTATGTGTTTAAGTGTTGCACAATGCAATCACTTAGTGTAAAAAAAAAAGAAAAAAAAAAGTGTCGAGAAAAAAAAGGGGATATAAAAAATAGTTGTCGTGAGTGGAAACTACCAAGTCACCCCTTTGAGACCGAGTTAAGTTACTGGGGAAATGACTTCTATGGTTCTCCTGATATCGAGCACGCCTTTGAGACCCTGGGTTGATTGAGAAATATGAACCAAGTGTGTGGCAGGTAAGTGCTTATCACCAGAAACATTAGGAACTCAATTGGATGACGACTTGACTAGGACAAAGATTGAAACTTGAAGGGTTTTGAGTTACTTATTTGCACTGTGCACAAGAGACTTATGCTTAAGCCATACTTGGTTTATTTCCATAATCATGTTTATTAATGAAACTTTTTGATAGAGTTAGGAAAGTGCATTAAGGATTATGATGCATTATTGAATACATGAATCTTGATTGCGGTCTTTTGCTTGAGGACAAGCAAAAGTTTAAGTCTGGGGGTGTGATTTGCGTAGATTTTATACACTTGTTTAGCATGTTTTGACGCACATTCTTATATTTTATACATGCTTTAGCTATGCACTTTCATGCTCCTTACTTTACTTTTGGCATAAATACTTTTCTTTGTTCGGAGATCTGCTCTTGTGTGTTTTATACTTTCAGGAGTCAAATTTGGAGAAAAATTGATGTTCATAGCCAATTCTACGATCAAACGGAGGAAAATGACTTTGGCAATGTGTGCCACACGACCTTGCAATAGGGAATGGCCCTGGTCGTGTGGTGATGACAGGGTTGTGTAGCATCAATAGCAAGGGAGAGTGCCTTGGTTGTGTGAAGCTTACACGATCGTGCCACCTTTTCAAGCCAGCCAGTACACGGCTGTGTGTGCCACACGGCTGTGCAGCCCTTCCAGAGCCAAAAAATGGCATGTTCGTGTGTGCCACACGACCGTGCAACACTTTCAGAGACAGAAATTGGCTAGGTCGTATGGATTTACACGACCGTGTAGACATACAGAAGTAGAGCATGGCACGACTATGTGAGAGTCACACGGCCGTGTGACCTTGGCTGAGAGGAGGTGCGCCCAGGACATGTGAATCTCACACTCATGTCCTGGGTTGTGTGCCGTCCAAATTTCCTCTTCTATATAAAGGGGTTCCCCCTCTTTGAAAAGGGGGGCTCTCCCTTTGGGGAGATCAGTTCTTGGATGTGGTGTCCACCTATTAGGAGGCGTTTCCCATCCAAGATTCGACTCCAAGGGCGGTGGATTGGTTCCGGAGATCACTTATCGTATTGAGATAAGCGTTCCTTTCTATTCTCTTGATTTAGATCGAAATGTCTTCAATCCTCTCGTCTTCAGTTCTTTTCCTATTTTCTAAGGAGTAGATGCCTTTGTTCTAGAATGGAGGGAGTATTGGTGATGTAAATTGATGTAAGATTCATGGATTTGCCATCTTCTTGATTCAAGGATGTTGTTATGTTTTGTATCAATCAATCTTGTATGGATTGTTATGTTTTGTGCCCTAATACCATTCTTGATTGGTTGTTTGTATTTCTTGCAAAATCATTTAGAAGAATGTTCTAGATTGTATTGTCATGGGGCATCATGACAGGGTTGCCCCATTAAATGCACATTTAGGGGATTACCTTGAGGGAATGAAGCAGAGATCTATAAAGAAGTACGATGGATTGATGTGCTGAATTCTATATCTTATTATGGATTGATTAGTGATGATATTTCTATGATGTATAACCGCGGGGTGTCATGACAGGGCTGCCCCATTAAACGGGCTTCATAGGGATCATAGCTATTTGATTGCTTAAGGTTTAGATATGAGTCCTTGATCGGTGTTTTCTGCTGGAAATAACCAGTGACTTCTTGCAAACACATTTCAATTGAGGATTGGATTGTTAGATCACTTTACATTAATGAGTATCACTAAGAAACCAAATCTACTAGAACCTTCACCAAACTAAGTTTCTACATTTGACCTTGACATCTAATCTTTAGTTGTTTCTTAAGACATATAATCCCTTTACTATTATTTACCTAATTCACTTTTGAGACATCTTTAGTACTTATAACCAGTCCCTGTGGATACGATATTTTTTTATTACTGATGACGTAACTGTACACTTGTGGTGACGTAACACGCCTTCAACAGGATAAGTGGTGAAGAAGTCAAGCCTTATCCACGCGCGGCTGACCCAGAGATTGGAGGCACCCTCAAGGGGGTTGAAGGCGCCCTCTGTTGGCGGTACTCGGAATTCCATTCTGTTTCCCCTGTACAAAAATTTGTACAAGCACATAACTTTTTCTAGCAACCCATGAGTTTTTCAGGAGTTAAACTTGGATTGCAAATGCAACTTAACATTATTAATCCAAGTTCAATCCATGTATTCATCAGAAGTTAAACCATATTACAGAAGTTGGTTAAACATCTATTTCAAGGATTGGCTTCTAGGTCATTGGCGAGATACTCGACCTTCTTGGGTATGGGATCATCCACCACTTCCTAGACAAAGCCTTTCAAAGAAATTGAATATTTAAACTCCTTACAGTAACCTTAGGTTTAACTATAGAGACCTCAATCGAAGTACAAAATCGCTAGCCTCTTGTGTTGGTATTTCAAGATCCAGCCCTAAAAGGAAGAAAGGGAAGAAGTGGGGCGTCGGCTTAAAGAGAGATAGAGAGAAAAAGAGGCCGACCACCAAAGAGAATAAAAGAGAGAGAACTTAGGTTTGCTTTGGGCACCGCCCTCCTCCTCTTTTTTTTTTTTTTTGCTAGCAGTAAAAAAGGAAAGTTTTAAATAAAATTTTCCTTTTATTTCTATTGTGGATGGTTTACAAAAAAAGGAAAGATTTTAACAAAATTAAAATCTATCTTTTTTTAAACCATTGTAAATAGCTATAAAAGGAAAGATAACAAAATTTTGTTTTAAACAAAATCTTCCTTTTATTCATATATGGTTGTTTACAAAATGGAAAGATTTTAACAAAATTAAAATATCTCTTTTAAACCATTATAGATAACTATAAAAGGAAAGATTTTAATAAAATTTAATTTTAAATAAAAACTTCTTTTTCTCTTCTTTTATGGTATTGTCGGGCCCATGCTTGGACACAAAGCAAGGATTTGTCGGCCCACATCTTGAGCACGAAGCAAGGCTTGGCTGACCCCTTGCTTGGGCACCAAACAAGGATGTGGCCGGCCCCTTTCTTGGGTAAAAAGGATAATCAAAATGGGTGAATGCGAGACTTTATAGAGGATAGAACAGGGACCTAGAGGAGGAATTGGTTTTGGCCTCCTGATGAGCTTAAGCTTCCTGTGTTCGACCTGAACACCCAACTTAAGTTCATTAATAATAACTCATACCACTAAAGATTTATTATTGAACTACCGCACCAATCCCATTTTACATTATGGGCTCCTTCTTATTATGAGTGTGTTAATCTCCCTGTGTTTAAGATATCGAATGTCCATTAATTAAATGAGTTCCGACAACTCACTTAATTAATATCTAGCTCCAAGAGTAGTACCACTCAACTTCATTGTTATGTCGTGCTAAGTCCACCTGCAGGGTTTACATGACAATCCTTATGATATCCTCAAGGGGACATCATCAACCTAGATAACTAGGACACATCTTCCTTCTATTATCAACAACACACCATATAAATAATATTATTTCTCAACTTACTAGGTCTATTGATTTAACGAATAAATCTCAACCATTGATAAATTAAAGAAATAAATACTAAGTACATGTGCTTGCTATTATATTAGGATTAAGAGTACGCACATCCATAATAACAGATATTCTGTTCTTTTATGTAGTCAGTATAAAAGGAACAACCTCAAATGGTCCTGCTTAATACACATATAGTGTACTAGTGTAATTTTTTAGTCAAGATAAACTAATACCAAATTACACTACAACCATTCCAATGGTTTATCCCAATCCATCTTGGTTGTGAGCTACTACTTATAATTTATAAGGAATTGATAACATGATCTTCTGTATGACACCACACACCATGTTATCTACAATATATATTAAATGGGCAAATGTATTTAACTAAATGCAGACATTTGACCTATGTGATTCCCATTTCAAAATAAATGTTTATACAAAAAGCTAGACTTTTAGTATACATTCTAACAATCTCCCACTTATACTAAAAGACTATGCTGCCATACATCTGATCCTCATCCCCTCAACATGTCCATCAAAAGCTCTCGCCGGAAGAGCCTTACTGAAAGGATCTGCCAGGTTATCTTCTGATGCAATCTTGGCGACAACAACTTCTCCTCGCTTTACGATGTCTCGTATCAGGTGGAACTTGCGCTCAATGTGTTTACTTGTCTTATGAGTGTTGGTTAGTCCTAGGAAAACGTATCGGTACCACTGTACAAAAAATTTTTGTACAAGTGTCAAACCTTTTCTTAAATAACCTATTGTGTTCTTTAGAAGTTAAATTAGGAATCGCAGACGAAACTTAACATCATTGATTCCAAATTTAACTTATCTGTTCTTAATGGTTTAGATTTGAATCGCAAGTGGAACTTAACACTATTGATTCAAATCCACCTATATTATTAATTTCATTAAATATTAATTTCCAAAATTGGCTCCAGGACTGCATGGCGAGGCACATGGCCTTCTTGGATATGGGAGCAACCACCACCACCTAGACAAAGCCTTTTAAGGAAAGCTAATATTTATTTTCCTTAAATAACTCTAGGTTAACCAAAAAGAACAATCGAACCACAAATTCGAAAACAAAGAAAACACAAATTCGAAAAACTAATTCGAAATACTAGATCTAATGCCTCTTGTGTTTGAAATTCTTACAAAAAGAAATAACTAGCATGATGCGGAAAACAATTGCTAATTATACCTTCTCTTTGTAAACTACTGACCTCGAGATCTTCTGCCGTATTCCTCGCCTCGCCTTGGACGTCGTGTGGTCGATGATCCTCCAAGATGAACACCACCCAAAAGCTTTCTTCCTCTTCCTCTAAAATCCGGCCACCACCACCACCAAGGAGAAGAGAGCAAAGGGAAAGGGAGAAGAGAGAGGGCCGGCCACACCAAGAGAGACTCCTCCAAGAGAATAAGAATTGTGTCTCATGAAGCCTCCTCACCCCTTCTTTTATAATACTTGCCCAAGGCAAATAAGGGAAGAATTTTTACAAATAATTAAAATCTTCCTCTAGTTTTTTCTTTTCCCTTTTTATTTTCCTTTTCTTTCCTCTTGATTGAATCAATCACCAATCATATATTTGATTGGATGATGATTTAATCCTATTGGTCGCCCCCTTGCTTGGGCCCCAAGCAAGGGTGGCCGGCCCCTATAAGGAAGGAAATATATATATTATTTTTTTTATAAAATTTTACAAGAAGAAATCCTCTTATAAAATTTTACAAGCTCTCTTTCAATTTCCTAAAGTAGGAGTTAAAAAAGGAAAGTTTTAAAAATTAAAACCATGTTTTAAAATTTAAAATTTCTCTTATAAAATTTCCTTTTTTAACATGGTGATAGAAAATTTAAATTTTAAAACTTCTCTTCCTCTTTTCCTAAACCATGAGGATGGTTAAAAAAGGAAAGTTTTAAAACTTTTAAACTTTCTTTTAAAACATGTGGCCTAATTCAAATAAGGAAAGTTATTAAATTTAAAATCTCACTTTTAAAACTTACAGTTTTCTATAAAAAGAAGGTTTTAAAAATTCAAAAACATCCCTCCTTGTTTGAATTATTGTGGCCGACCCCATCTTGATTGGGCACCAAGGAAGGGGCCGGCCCCTTAAGAGGATAATGTGGTCGGCCCTTGCTTGGTCACCAAGCATTGAGCCGACCCCCTTCTTGGACACCAAGATGGGCTTATATTTGGATGGACTTGAGGCTTTAATGAGGCTACGACAGGGACCTAGAGGAGAAATTGGTTTTGGCCTTCCGATGAGCTTGAGTATCTCATGTTCGCCCTTAACACACAACTTAAGTTCATCGATAATAACTCATTCCACTAGAGAGTTATTATCGCACTACCGCACCAATCCCAAATTACATTATGGGCTCCTTCTTATCATGAGTGTGTTAGTCTCCCTGTGTTTAAGATAATGAATGCCCACTAATTAAGTAAGTTACTGACAACTCACTTAATTAATATCTAGCTCCAAGAGTAGTCCCACTCAACTTTATTGTTATGTCGAACTAAGTCCACCTGCAGGGTTTAACATGACAATGCTTATGAGCTCCACTTGGGGACATTCTCAACCTAGATAACTAGGACACAAATTCCCAACTTATTAGGCTTATTGACTTATCGAGTTAAATCTCACTCATTGATAAGTCAAAGAAATAAATACTAAATATATGTGTTTATTATTATATTAGGATTAAGAGCACACACTTCCATAATAACTATGGTCTATTTCTTTTATAAAGTCAGTACAAAAAAGAATTTACCTAAAATGGTCCTACTCAATACACATGGAATGTATCAGTATAATTTATTAGTTAAGATAAACTAATACTTAATTACACTACGACTACTTCAACGGTTTGTTCCTTTCCATCTTAGTCGCGAGCAACTGTTTATAATTTATAAAGAACCGACAACATGATCTTCTGTGTGTGACACCACACACCATGTTGTCTACTATATAAATTAATTGAACAAATTACATTTAACAAATAAATGTAGATATTGACCGCTATGATTCTTTATTTCTAAATAAATGTTTATACAAAAGTTAGGCTTTTAGTATACACTCTAACAATCTACCACTTATACTAAAAGACTATGCTACCATATATCCTGCCATACATCTGATTCCTAAACCTTGAACTTGCCCATCAAAAGCTCTTACCTTAGGGGCCTTAGTGAAAGGATCTTCCATATTATCACTTGATGCAATCTTAGCGGCAACAACTTCTCCTCGTTTATAAGATTTCTCGTATTGGATGGTACTTGCGCTTTATTGTGTTTACTTGCCTTATGGACTTATGGTTTCTTCGAGTTTGCTACTGCACCACTATTATTACAATAAATTGTAATGATTTTTGGGCAAACTAGAAAACATGTCTAAGTCCATCATGAAGTATCTGAGCCATACAGCTTCTATGACTAGAGGCTGCCACTTACTCAGCTTTTATGGTGGAGTCCGAAAAAGTACCTTTGCTTATCACTCTTCCATAGTTATGACTTCACCTCCTAAACTAAACACAAAACCCCGAGGTCGACTTACTATTATCCCTATCCAATTGGAAGTCAAAATCCGTGCAACCCATAGGGACCAAATTATCTGCCTTGTAAGCTAGCATATAATCTCAAGTGCCTCTAAGGTACTTCAATATATGCTTTACCATAGTCCAATGTCCTTGTCCAGGGTTACTTTGATATCTACTAACTATGCCCTCGGCAAAATAGATTTCTGATCTCGTGTATAGCATATATTAGGCTTTCGACAACAGAAGCAAAAGGAACTGCCTTCATTTTCTCTATCTCCTTTGATGTTTTCGGAGACATCTCTTTAGATAAAGCTACTCCATGCTGAAAAGATAAGAAACCTTTCTTGGAGTTTTGTATGCTTAAAACGAGCAAGGATTGTTTCGATATATGAAGCTTGGGATAAGTAAAATATTCTTTTCTTGCGATCCCTTTGATCCCAAGAATAATGCATTCTCCCAAGTCCTTCATATCGAATTGTTTGGACAACCATACCCTTACTTCTGACAACACTTTGATATTGTTTCCAACTACCAAAAATGTTATCTATGTATAGTACAAGAAATACCACCATGTTTCCATCACCCTTCTTGTATACACAAGACTCATTCGGTTATAAAATAAATCCATAGGTCTGGATTACTTTATTAAATCGGATGTTCCAAGACCTTGAAGCTTTACTTCAGTCCATAGACTGATTGAGCTTACACACAAGATGCTCTTTGCTCTTTGCAATGAACCCTTCTGGTTGCTATATATGGATGTTTTCTTCAAGACTTCCATTAAGGAAAGGTGTCTTGACATCCACTTGCTAAATCTCATAGTCCATATGAGAAGTAATAGATAAAAGAATCTGGATAGACTTAAGCATGGCTACCGGTGAAAAAGTTTCCTTTTTCAACAAGCCTTTCTTTGAAAGTTTCTACCTTCCTGTCTATCCCTCTTTTCCTATTATAGACTTATTTTCACCCAATGGCTTTTACACCATTTGGTGATTTTATAAGCTCCCAGACTTTATTAGAATACATATATTCTAATTCTGTATTTATTGCTCTTTGCAAAGATGCTGCATCTTTATCTTAGAGTGCTTCGTCATATGTCCGGGGATCAGGTTCATGTCCACCAGGGATCAAGTTCAAAGACTCTCCCAAAACATGAATCTTTTAGGTTTCCTAACAACCCTCCCACTACGAGAGGCACTTTCTACAATTGTGTATCATTTGTGATACGTGTTGCAGTTTCTTGTGATATTTCATCTTGTACAGTTGGTACTAGATTAGACGTGTCTTTTAATTTCCTTAAGAATAAAATTTTTACTCATGGGCTTGTGGTTCACAGTATAGTCCTTTTCTAAAATCGGGCATTGGTGCCAACAATGACCTTCTGATTTTAAGGACTATAAACCTCTTTTCATTTTTCTAGGATAACTCACAAACAAGTGAACTCATGTCCAACTTATCAGCGTCTCTCATGTGCTAGACCACCCAAATCTGAATATGCTTCAGACTAGACTTACGCCCATTCTGCAATTCTATGGGAATAGAGAGTTCTGACTTAGAGGGTACTATGTTCACTTCTGTTTCCATTGTATATCCTTAAAACGAATTTGGTAATTTTCTGAATAACTCATCATCGATCTAATTATTCCATAAGAGCCTTATACCTTCTTTCTACTACACCATTCTGTTGGGGTGTACCAGGTACAGTTAGTTGAGATTAAATCCTGACTTCTGATAAGTGACTCCTAAACTCTCCTAAGAGGTACTCGTTACTATGATTTCATCGTAGTGTCTTGATACTTTTACTTTGACGTTACTCCACATCAACCTAGTACTCTTTGAGCTAATCAAAGCACTTAGACTTGTGGCGTGTCAAGTAAATGTATCCTTATCTCGAATAGTCGTCTATAAAAGAGACGAAAATATTCAAAATAACCTCTTGCCTGGATAGTCAAAGGTCTACACAAATCAGAATGAACAAATTCCAACATATCTTTGGCTCCATACCCCTAAGACATAAAAGCTTCTTGGTTATTTTCCCTTCCAAGTAAGACTCGCAGGTTGGAAAGATTTCCACTACTAATGAACCCAAGAGTTCATTGGTTATTATCCTTTGAATCCTACTCAAGTTAATATAACCTAGCCTTAGATGCCAAAAATATGATTGGTTCATTTCCGAAGGTTACTTTCTCTTATTAAAGTTAGAAAATGTGTTATTGATTTCCATTTATTGCATCGTGGGAGTTATTGGATTATAAATTGTCAACCAACGTACTAGAACAGATAACTTCCCTATTTTTCTTGATAACAAGTTTGTTATCAAAATTGATAGAATATCTATTCTTTAGTAGTTTAGAAACCGAAATCAGGTTCTTTCTAAACTTAGTACGTAAAGACAATTTCTGAAAATCTATATTTTATTCCTATCAGAGGATAAACATCTTTCACTGCAACAGCTGCTACTTTTGCAGTAGTGCCCATGTAGACGGTGTTTTCCTTTTTCATATAGTTGTCAGGTTTCCTGGAACCCTGCAATGAATTGCAGACATCATTAGTGGCATCTGTATCTACACTCCAGGTACTGGTAGATAACACCACTAAGCATGTTTCAACAACTAATGAATTAGTTCTCAGTTCTAAGAAGACAGTCTACCTTAATGTCTAAGTCATATTTCCAATCATTATAATTGGGACTACTAAGTCTATTCTATAGTATAACAACTAGGGGATTGACTAACATTTGAAAACCTAAGAATCACAAAAATATTTGGTCAAGATCAACATCTTAAAATCCATATGAATTTTGTATGCCACGATAGTGTGGACGTATACAAAATTAAAGAGGAGATTTTATCCATTAATTTTATTATCTTGTCAACCTTACTTTATGACGAATAAAATTAATAGTTGGTCTGTCTTTGGTCAAATATTTGGTCAAAACTTTTGAATTTAAAATAATATTGATTCCTCAAACAATATTATTTAAATTCACCAACACCTCAAACACCGGGAATTATGCATGCCACGATAGTGTCGACATATACAAATTCAAACATTTGTAAGAGGATTTTTACCCATTAATTATCTTGTCAATAAATCTTTATGATAATTAAAATTACCTCAAACACCGTGAATTTTGTATGCCACGATAATGTGGACGTATACAAAATCAAACATTTGTAATAGGAGTTTTTCCCATTAATTTTATTTTCTTGTCATCCTAACAAATAAAATTACCTCATACACCGTGAATTTTGTATGCCACGATAGTGTGGACGTATACAAAAACTCGACATTTGTAAGAGGGGGTTTTAATTTTATTATCTTGTCAACTTATCTTTTTGACAAATTAATAGTTGGTTTTCCTTTGATCACACAAATAATAGCAGTGACTCCGATGGGGAGGATACTATTAGACGTGCCTAAGTGTATACCATTACTTGACACTAAGTCCATTAATAAGATTGTGCCCCTTCCGATGGGGAAGATCACACACTCTTAATTAATTTCCTATAGTCATCCTAAATGGAAGTTTGATCTAGTGATCCACAAACAAACTCATCTGATATGGAGGAAGGCACTCAGAGCCAACGCGCAAATTTGTTTGCATCACTTACAAACCAGTAATGGAGACCGTGGAATTTATTAAAATAAATCTCTCTCCCACTTAGTTATTTAAAGTGAGGAATTTTAAACTATCCTAGCATACATCACATGCATACATATACATCACAGTAAATAAAAGCAATAAATATGGAAATTATTTTTCTAACTATTATGGCATTTTCCATCACTGTCCTCCTTATGCTCGAACCCTAGCTGCTGCCACCTTTAGCCACCACCATCGGGTCGAGACGTCGCATCCATCTTGCTTCTTATTCCGCTGCGCCTCTGGTGCTTCAAAAGTACCACGCCTCGCAAGCATCTGATCCGCGATAAAAATAGAATTTTACATATATTGATCCAATATTCCTTGAGGAAATGTACATGTAATCTAAATCGAAAATAAAATTATAAAATCCTAGGGCTAATACAGCTCCTGCTGTATTAGTTACATACAATCATGCACACACAAAATAATGCCTTGACATGTCCAAGGGTCCAATCACACACAACATCTATAAGTCATAATAGTTGGAGCCTGCCACCAAAAAGTTAGCACATCCTACTATTATCCTGCCTAAATTATGTATGACATGTGCATAACCTATTTGAATTCTAAACACACAGAGGCAAACCCTAGCTCAGATACCAATTGTTAGTTAGTCCTAGGAAAACGTATCGGTTCCACTGTACAAAAATTTTTTGTACAAGTGTCAAACCTTTCCTTAAATAACCTATTGTGTTCTTTAGAAGTTAAATTAGGAATCGCAGACGGAACTTAACATCATTGATTGCAAATTTAACTTATCTGTTCTTAATGGTTTAGATTTGAATCGCAAGCGGAACTTAATACTATTGATTCAAATCCACCTATGTTATTAATTCCATTAAATATTAATTTCCAAAATTAGCTTCCAGGACTACATGGCGAGGCACATGGTCTTCTTGGATATGGGAGCAACCACCACCGCCTAGACAAAGCCTTTTAAGGAAAGCTAATATTTAATTTTCTTAAATAACTCTAGGTTAACCAAAAAGAACAATCGAATCACAAATTTGAAAACAAAGAAAACACAAATTCAGAAAACTAATTCGAAATACTAGATCTAATGCCTCTTGTGTTTGGAATTCTTACAAAAATAAATAACTAGCATGATGCGGAAAACAATTGCTAATTATACCTTCTCTTTGTAAACTAATGCCCTCGAGATCTTTTGCCGTATTCCTCGCCTCGCCTTGGACGTCATGTGGGCGATGATCCTCCAAGATGAACACCACCCAAAAGCTTTCTTCCTCTTCCTCTAAAATCCGGCCACCACCACCACCAAGGAGAAGAGCGCAAAGGGTAAGGGAGAAGAGAGAGGGTCGGCCACACCAAGAGAGACTCCTCCAAGAGAATAAGAATTGTGTCTCATGAATCCTCCTCACCCCTTCTTTTATAATACTTGCCCAAGGCAAAAAAGGGAAATTTTTTTACAAAAAATTAAAATCTTCCTCTAGTTTTTCCTTTTCCCTTTTTATTTTCCTTTTCTTTCCTCTTGATTGAATCAATCACCAAAATATATTTGATTGGATGATGATTTAATCCTATTGGCCGACCCCTTGCTTGGGCACCAAGCAAGGGTGGCCGGCCCCTATAAGGAAGGAAATATATTTTTTTTTTTATAAAATTTTACAAGAAGAAATCCTCTTATAAAATTTTACAAGCTCTCTTTCAATTTCCTAAAGTAGGAGTTAAAAAATGAAAGTTTTAAAAATCAAAACCATGTTTTAAAATTTAAAATTTCTCTTATAAAATTTCCATTTTTAACATGGTGATAGAAAATTTAAATTTTAAAACTTCTCTTCCTTTTTTCCTAAACCATGAGGATGGTTAAAAAAGGAAAGTTTTAAAACTTTTAAACTTTCTTTTAAAACGTATGGCCTAATTCAAATAAGAAAATATTTTAAATTTAAAATCTCTCTTTTAAAACTTGTAGTTTTCTATAAAGAGAAGATTTTAAAAATTCAAAAACACCCCTCCTTGTTTGAATTATTTTGGTCGTCCCCCTCTTGCTTGGGCACCAAGCAAGGGGTCGACCCCTTTAGAGGATATTGTGGTCGGCCCTTGCTTGGTCACCAAGCATTGAGCCATCCCCCTTCTTGGACACCAAGATGGGCTTATATTTGGATGGACTTGAGACTTTAATGAGACTATGACAGGGACCTAGAGGAGAAATTGGTTTTGGCATTCCAATGAGCTTGAGTATCCCGTGTTCACCCTGAACACACAATTCAAGTTCATTGATAATAACTCATTCCACTAGAGAGTTATTATCGCACTACCGCACCAATCCCAAATTATATTATGGGCTCCTTCTAATCATGAGTGTGTTAGTCTCCCTGTGTTTAAGATAATGAATGTCCACTAATTAAGTAAGTTACTGACAACTCACTTAATTAATATCTAGCTCCAAGAGTAGTACCACTCAACTTCATTGTCATGTCGGACTAAGTCCACCTGCAGGGTTTAACATGACAATCCTAATGAGCTCCTCTTGGGGACGTTCTAAACTTAGATAACTAGGACACAGATTACTTTTATAATCAACAACACACACTATAAGTAATATCATTTCGCAACTTATCGGACTTATTGACTTATCGAGTTAAATCTCACCCATTGATATGTGACGACCGGCCTTCTAATATCTGGGCTTGGTATTACATTAGGCTTAAGGCCTATTTCTAAGGTGCGGGAAAAAAAACTGAACTAATTTAAACTTTGCTAAGCTAATACAGGTTCTTGGTCCTACATGTGCTAAGGGATGAAATCTAAGGTATACATGGCATATCCTACATCCCCTATGGTCAAGGAGCTGAATTACAGGGTTTCCTGGTCGAAACCCAGCTTCCCAATCGATTCAAACTCAACTCAATCGATTGCAAGCTATTGGATTGATCCATGGATCGACTTAGATTGCTACTGTGCTCGGGGTAATATTCTGGATCGATCGGCTGATCGATCCAGGCTGGCTAATCGATCCAGTGATCGATTCCGAAGCTCTCTGTTTGCGGAAGCAAATTCCCCGATTCCTCGATCGATCGGTTGATCGATCCGGTAGCTTCCTGTTCACGACAGAAAGCGACTGGATCGATCGGCTGATCGATCCAGGAGCTTACTGTTCGCGGAACAAGTTCACCAATCGATCAACGGATCAATTGAAGACCCTCAATCGATCGGCTAATCGATCGGGGTTTCTGATTTCGTATCAGGAGTCTGATTTCAGCACTGGTTCGTGCCAAAATCACATACATCAACTCTATAAGCATAAAATAGAACTACTAGGCATAACATTACTCATGGAATTGTTGGGTTCTTCGGGCCGCGAAAACCACTTTTTCGCGTCGCGGAAACCCCGAGTCACCCAAAGCCATGGATCTCGTGCAAAGATTCATAAACAAAATTTTCGAAAAAACCTTTTCTTGTACGATTTTGTAAAAACTTTAGATCTACACTAAAGTTAAGATCATTACCCTTGTAGCGAAGCCCTTCGCGTTCCCGCTTGTCCAAGATGTCGCCGGATCTCTAGTTGTCAAAGTAGACAACCTCTATATGTATCCACACGGACACAAGTAGAAGGAGATGACCAAAACACAAGGTGTGCTAGCACCAATGGAGTGTTCGGCCAAGGAATGGGAGAAGGAGAGGAGTGAGCACCCAAGGGAGAAGAAGAGTGAATGAATCAATGAGAGGAAAATCAAAAAACCCCTTACCCATCAAGTGGCCGGCCACTCTAGGAGGTGTAACCCCCACATTAATTCCAATTAATGTGGAGACCATTAAGAGTTGTAACCCCCATGAGGTGGCACTCTAGGATGATGTGGATCAACACTATTGGTCCACATCTTGCCACCTCACTAAATGACATGGCAACAAGTGTAACCTCCTCATTTAATGTGGGACGGCCACATTAAATGCTATGGAGGCTTGTAACCTCCATGAGGTGGCGCACATTGATGATGCGGAGCAATCCTATTGGTCCACATCTTGCCAACTCACTAGTGATGTGGCAAAAAGTCAAGTCAAACATGACTTTTTTCTCTTCCTCTCAAATCAAGTCAAACTTGATCAAATCTCTCTCATGGTTGATCTAATCCAACCATATGATTCAAGCCAACTTAATATAATGAATCTAATTCATTAAATTAAGTTGATTTAATGAGTCATAATCTAAATTAGACTCATTGAATACATGAATCAACTTGAGTCCAACTCAATTAGCCCAATTTGGATTACTCTTAATCCAATATGATTCATCAAATGAATCTAATCCTCTTGGTTCATCATATGAACCAAATCTCCATCTAATTATCCTTAGTGTGTGACCCTATAGGTTCTTGTAACGTTGTCAATGCCCTAAACTCATTTAGGAGCATAAGTAATGAGCGGTATCTAGCAACACATCATTACTACCCAAGTTACAAGAATGTCGAGATCCGACATCACCTTGTGACTACCAATTGTGACTCCTCACAAAATATGTCAAATGTCCTTCTATCCTTGACATCTAGATTGATCAATGTGAGGCATAGACCGTGTCATCCTCTAATCAATCTAAATCTTGAACTCCAAGTAGACTCACTCGATCAAATGAGCTCAACATCTCAAGTTGACTCATTTGGGCATGGCCATGCACTTCGTGGTCTAACTCTATCAAGAATATTGATGTCGCTCCCGTCATATGGGAGGGATAGATCCCATCTACATCACTCACATCCCTCTGCATAATTTATTACATACCCAGTAATCACCTTTATAGTCCACCCTGTTATGGGTGACGTTTGACGAAACCAAAGTACATAACTCCTTATGTAGGGATCCATGGTGACTTCAGGTCAAAGGACTAATAGTCATACTAATAGCCACATGAGAAAGTATATGACACTCATATAACGATCCATGATACTTTCTCATGGCGGGTCATTCAGTATACATTCTCTAATGCATACCCATGTGTCAGCTTGATATCTCTATATCCATGACATGTGAGATCAAGTCATCGAGCTGACCTACATGCTAGTCTTATTGTATTAACATTGTCCCTGAATGTTAATACTCGACTAGGAATGATTTAGAGTAGTGTTCCCTATATCATCTCACTATTGATTCAACCAATCGATTGATATAGGTAAGAACCTTTCTACTCTAGGATGTTACTATACTTATTTTATCTGGCACTAATACAAATAAGCATAATAACCAAAAACCAAATGCCTTAATATATATACATGAATATGATATACATGAGTCCATACAATCATCAAATGATTGGCTCTAAGGCTCTAACTAACAGGAATGCTATCTAATATCATGACAACTAACAATCTATGCATAACTATCATAATTCAAAACACTTAAACAACTAAAGTGTAGGAAAGTAATGACATAAGAAAATGCTATGTTCTAAGTGGGCTAGTTCCCAAGCATCGTTATTCCAAGTTCCTTTTTCCACACACAACTTCATCGCATTGTCCTCCAGCCTCCGCTAGTCCATCTTTCCTTTACCTTTATCTGCAGTATAAGGAAAAGAAGTATCTGTAAGCTTGAGAGCTTAGTAAGAAACCATCTACCTCACAAAAACATGCATACGATGAAATCATGCTTTTAAAACATGCTATCTGAAATATATATACTGAACATGTAAAAGCATAGCATGGCATACAAACAAACTAGTCATGGCAACAAGTGCTAACATAAGCTATCATATTGTATCAATAGAAAACTAACTGATATAAAAACTGAGCTAAGCTAATTCTAAACTAATGCTAAATCTATACTGAATTCACATAACTATTTGTGAAGTTTTGAAAACTATTTTCATAAATAGGTTAAAATAATAATCATGCTGCTGTTTGGGGTCCGGCAACTGTACTTGCTATGCGCGCATCCCTAACTAAACCCGGGGTTGCAAATTCCGAATCTAGTAAGGTTTACTAGGTTATCTGAACCTAGGGACGACTGTGGGAGCCCAACCCAATGGATATCTGATCCAGTACAGTGCCTCTGCTAAAAGTAAAATACTAAACATAAGCTAATAATGCTTGTCTTGCTCTTACTAGGTTGTCTAACCCTAGAACTAGGTTGTCTGAACCTAGAGGCGACTGTGGGGGCCCACCCATTGGACCGTAGTCCATATAAGCTAAATCAAGACTAGATAAGCTATTTTAAATGCTTCTATTGCATTTGCTGAGCTATTAAAATGCCTACTGTAACATTTTACTGAGCTAATAATTTTATCGAACACTTGGTGTGCTCCAACTCTCCCCTCTATTAGGGAGGCCACCTCTTGGCACCCGACAACGTCTAGATCCTCCAACTGAAGGGGAAGGACGTGTCTGGCCCATCTAGAGGTGCTCAACTAAATCCCTAAAACTGCGAGGAGGGTTAAATACACCCTATGTATCGAAGAACTACATATAGCTAATTAAAAAGCATGCAATCGTATGAAAAGCTACTTATACTGCAGGTGAGGGGTTTCTTACCTCCTGCTCGAAGTTTCTTACAAATCTAAACGCTAGGTTTCCGGTGGAGAAGATCCCTTCGGCGATCTCCTTGCGTCTACGTGTTCCTCTCGTGGAGAGGAGCGTCCTCGTGTCGGAGTTATTGCCGGAAGGAGCCCTTATGACCCTGGGAATGAAACCCTAGCCTTTCCTTGGCTTTGGCGTGAAGAGAGGGTGCGGGAGAGAGAGGGGTTCGGCGGTGAGGGTTTGAGGGAGAAAGAAATCCCGATCCAAATAAAACCTCACTTAATCCTTTCCCTATTTATATTAAGTGGGTAATTCGGCCCAACTCTAACATAATTATAATTGATTCCCTTTCCTTTCAGCACGGCCCTGCTGGGTTCTCCTGGTTACTAGAGTTCACCTTAAGTCATAGGACCCAATAGGTCTCGGGTTCAATTCCCGCTTAAGCTATTTTACGTTTCTATTTATTTTTGCTACTTCCGCTACTCTAAAAATTCTATAAAAATATTCTAAAAATCTAGAAAAATCATAGAATATTTCTAAAATACTTTTGAGAATTTCTGGGCATTACAATCCCCCATACCTTATAAAAAGTTCGTCCTCAAACTTAGAATAACTCTGGGTACTTCTGTCTCATACTAGCTTCTGTCTCCCACGTTGCCTCTTCTATGGTGTGATTTTGCCAAATAACTTTTATTAATGGTACCTCCTTGTTCCATAATTTCTTAACTGCTCGGTCTATTATCTGAATAGGCTGACTATCATAGCTGTGGTCTTCGCGGACTGGTACCGACTGGGGCTCAATCACCTGGGTGGCATCTGGGATATGGTTCTTCAGCATAGAGACATGAAATACATTATGGATGGCTGACATTTCCTGTGGTAGCTCTAGCTCATATGCTACCTTGCCAACTCTTCTAGTGATAAGGTATGGTCCCACATATCTGGGACTTAGTTTGCCCTTCTTCCCAAAACGCATTACTCCCTTCATGGGAGCCACTCTGAGGAATACTGTATCCCCAACTGAAAACTCTAAGGGCCTGCGCCGTGTATCAGCATAGCTTTTCTGGCGGCTCTGCGCTGTCTCTATCCTCTGGCGAATCTGCTGTATAGCTGCTGTGGTATCTGCTACTAGATCTGTCTGAAGTTCTAGTTCTTTCTGTTCACCACTTTCATACCAGCAGATTGGAGATCTACACCTCCGCCCATAGAGAGCCTCGTAAGGTGCCATACCAATAGTGGCCTGATAGCTATTATTGTTTGCAAATTCTGCTAAGCTCAGATATTTGCACCAACTTCCCTTAAAGTCTATGGCATATGCTCAGAGCATATCTTCGAGTACTTGATTTACTCGCTCCGTCTGACCATCTGTCTGAGGATGGAAAGCTGTGCTAAATTTTAACTTCATGCCCAATGCTGACTGTACACACCCCCAGAAGTGTGATGTGAATCTACTGTCCCTGTCTGAAATGATGGTTCGTGGGACTCCATACAGTCTGACGATCTCCTTGAGATACAACTGAGCTAGCTGCTCCATGGAGTAGGATATCCTGATAGCTAAGAAGTGGGCTGATTTAGTCAACCTGTCGACTATTACCCAGATGGCATCGAAACCATTCGTGGTTCTGGGTAAGCCCACTATGAAATCCATAGAGATGTCTTCCCACTTCCATTTTGGAATCTGAATAGGCTGCAGAACTCCTCCTGGTCTCTGATGTTCTGCTTTGACCCTCTGACAGGTCAGACAAGTGCTAACATATCTAGCGATGTCTCTTTTCATCCCTGGCCACCAAAAATGTTTCTTTAGATCTTGGTACATCTTGGTGGAACCTGGATGCATCGCATAAGGAGTCCTGTGAGCCTCATCTAAAATCTTCCTCTTTAGTTCCTCCTGATCTGGAACACAGAGTCTGTCACCGAAGTATAATACCCCACTATCAGACACTCTGAAGTCTCTACTTTCTGATTCTGCTAACCCTTGCTTAGTTTTCTAAATTTCAGGATCCTGTTTCTGAGCTGTCTGAATGTCACCAAGCAGGTTAGATGCTAATGTCATAGTAGAGAGCTGTCCTACTATGAGTTCGAGACCAAAATCTGTGATCTCTTTTTGTAGGGGCGGTGACATGGCTGCTAGGGATAGTAAGGTAGCATCGGACTTTCTACTAAGTGCGTCTGCCACCTTATTGGCTTTTCCTGGGTGGTAGAGGATGTCTATGTCATAATCTTTGACCAGCTCAAGCCATCTACGCTGTCGCATATTCAGATCCTTCTGAGTGAAGAAGTATTTCAGACTCTGATGATCTGTATACACTCTGCACTGAGCTCCATACAAGTAATGTCTCCAAATTTTGAGAGCGAACACCACTGCTGCAAGCTCAAGGTCATGAGTAGGGTAATTCTTCTCATATTCCTTGAGTTGTCTGGAGGCATAGGCGATCACCTTGCCATTTTGCATCAGTACTGCTCCTAATCCCAACTTAGAGGCATCACTATAAATATCAAAGCTGTCTGTGTTTTCTGGTAGAGTCAAAATGGGAGCACTGGTCAATCTCCTCTTTAACTCGCTGAAGCTGTTCTCACAGTCCTCTGTCCACTGAAATCTTCTGTTCTTTCTGGTAAGAGCTGTCAGTGGGGAGGCTATTATGGAGAAATCCTCTACAAACTTTCTGTAATAACCTGCTAGTCCCAAAAAGCTCCTGATCTCATTGGCGTTCTTGGGTCTTTTCCAGTTACCCACAACTTCTATCTTGCTGGGGTCTACCATGATACCATCCTTTGAGATGATGTGACCCAGGAAGGACACCTGATCTAACCAAAATTCACATTTTGTGAACTTGGCGTACAGCTGGTTCTGCTGAAGGGTCTGCAATACTATCTTCAGGTGCTATGCGTGTTCTTCCTGAGTTCCTGAATAGAAAAGAATGTCATCGATGAACACGATAACGAACTTATCTAAGTATTCTCTGAATACTCTGTTCATGAGGTCCATGAAAGTAGCTGGAGTATTTGTCACGCCAAAGGGCATGACTACTAACTCATAATGTCCGTATCTGGTCCTGAAGGCTGTCTTGGGTATATCACCTTCTTTAACTCTAACCTGGTGATATCCTGACTGTAGATCTATTTTAGAGAACACTGCCACTCCCTTTAGCTGATCAAACAAGTCATCTATTCTGGGAAGAGGATACCTGTTTTTAATCGTGACTTGGTTCAGTGTTCGGTAATCTATGCATAAGCGCATGCTCCCGTCCTTCTTCTTCACGAACAATACAAGCGCTCCCCATGGTGAGTGACTAGGGCGTATGAAACCTTTATCAAGCAGCTCCTGTAATTGCTCCTGAAGTTCCTTCAGTTCAATTGGGGCCATGCGGTAAGGTGCTTTGGAGATAGGATTTGTACCGAGAATGAGCTCTATCTCAAATTCAATCTCCCTGTCTAGTGCTAGGCCTAGTAACTCCTCAGGGAAGACTGCTGGGTAATCACATACGACTCGGGCCTCTGCTAGCTGTTGGTCCTTGTCCTGACTGAAATTGACTACATGCACTAAAAATCCCGTACATCCTGAATCTAACAATTTATGTGCCTTCAGAGCTGAGAGAAATTTCTTCGCTTTTCTCTTTGGTTCTCCACTATACTCAAATTGTACTCCTGCTTTAGGTTGGAATATGACTTTCTGTTTACGACACTCTATAGAGGCACCGTATCTGATTAGGAAGTCCATTCCAAATATGACATCGTAATCAGTCATATCTAGCACTATCAGATCACAAAAGAGCTCTCTGTCTGCTATAATGACTGGCACTGCTCTGAGCCAGTGCGTGGACGCCATTATTTCTCCTGAAGGTAGTGTTGTCTAAAACTGACCACGGAGTACCTCTGGAGGTATCGCTAACTTTTCAGAAAATGCCCTAGATACATAAGAATGGGTTGCCCCAGTATCGAATAAGACAGTTGTACTTTGCTGTAAAATACTGATCTGACCTGTAACAACTGTCGAGGCATTCGCTACGTCCTCTCTGGTTAAGGAGTAGATCCTCGCATTTGTCATAGCTGGAGGGGCTTCTAGTCTACCCTGACTGATGTGTGGACTATCTAAAACGGCCTGCATCTGATGTAGCTGCGCTGGCTGGCCTCCATACTATATCGGCTGTGGTTGAGGAAGACTTGTCTTGTTCGGGCATTGCTTAGCCATATGCCCTTCCTGTCTACATTCAAAGCATCCTCGTGTGCCCTTGCGACAAACTCTTGGGTGAAATTTCCCACAAGTAGCACATTTGGGATAACTAGGCTGCTTGCTGGCTGGTCCTCCCTTTGGGTAAATCCCTGGTTTGCGCTTGTTGCTGGAGTTCCCTTTCCAGTTAGAGCTGTGGCCCTGTTGTTTCTGAGTACCTGAGCCTCCTTGCCCTTTGGACTCTGAGAGGACTTGCTTCTGCTGCTTGATATTATTCTGGTAGTGCTCGGTGGTCAGAGCACTGCTGACTAGTTCTTCGGTGGTTTGCAGCCTATGAACGCCGCCAGCCACGTTCATTGTTATTTCCGGCCTCAGCATCTTGTGCATCAACCGGACTCGTTCTTTTTCTGTGCTGACTAGTTCGGGGCATAAACGAGCCAGTCTATTGAATTTATTCATGGCTTCCTCAACTGATAGGTTGCCCTGACGAAACTCAGTGAACTCGTCGTAGTGGCGGTTTGTGACCCGCATGTGAAAGAACTCCTCGAAGAATTCTTTCTCGAAGTCAGCCCATGTCATCTGGTTCACTGGGCGCTTCGCTCTAATTCTCTCCCACCACATACGTGCATCTCCTGTCAAGCAGAAGGAGGTGCACTTCACTTGTTCATGCTCTGGCCAGTCCAGAAGCTCCATCGTACTCTCCAGCGTTTTGAACCAGGCTTGAGTATCCCATGGTTCACTGGTGCCTGAGAAGTTCTCGGGCTTGACTCTCTGCCACTGGATCAGATAGGCTTCTCTCTTTGCCTCTACTGCTGGGGCTATTGGTGCTGTAGGCTGGACTAGTGGAACCTCTATAACTACTGGGGTTGCTATGTTTGGTTCCGGGGTGACAGTGGGAGTATTCTGCTGATTAGACTTTAAGGTGGCTATTTCCTGTTGCTGTTCTGCTAGCTGCTTTTGTAACTGAGCCATTACTGCTGTAAGGTCTAGGGGAGGCACTGAACTACCTGCTCATGCTGGGGCTCAGTAACTGGTGCCCTTCTAGCTGGGCGTCCTCGTGCCATTTCTAAAGGAACAAAGGACGTGCATAACTAAAGCATCATGTTTACATAGCTAACACTATCACAGATAAGCATACTTTAGTTATCTACAAATATGAAAGCAATAAACATAACAAAGTGAGAGGTATTCTTACTTGGAAGCTGCAGGTTCAATGCTGATGTGTGAATAGGAGGTATGGAACTTTTTGCTCTGATACCACTCTGTGACGACCCGCCTTCTACTAGCTAGGCTGTAAGGCCGGACCGTCACATTATGCTGTGCTAGCTATTTCTAAAGTGCGGAAAAAAAAACTGAACTAATTTAAACTTTGCTAAGCTAATACAGGTTCTTGGTCCTACATGTGCTAAGGGATGCAATCTAAGGTATACATGGCATATCCTACATCCCCTATGGTCAAGGAGCTGAATTACAGGGTTTCCTGGTCGAAACCCAGCTTCCCAATCGATTCAAACTCAACTCAATTGATTGCAAGCTGTTGGATCGATCCATGGATCGATTCAGATTGCTACTGTGCTCGGGGTAATATTCTGGATCGATCAGCTGATCGATCCAGGCTGGCCAATCGATCCATTGATCGATTCCGAAGCTCTCTGTTCGCGGAAGCAAATTCCCCGATTCCTTGATCGATCGGTTGATCCGGCAGCTTCCTGTTCGCGATAAAAAGCGACTGGATCGATCGGCTGATCGATCCAGGAGCTTACTGTTCGCGGAACAAGTTCACCAATCGATCAACGGATCGATTGAAGACCCTCAATCGATCGGCTGATCGATCGGGGTTTCTGATTTCGTATCAGGAGTCTGATTTCAGCACTAGTTCGTGCCAAAATCACATACATCAACTCTATAAGCATAAAATAGAACTACTAGGCATAACATTACTCATGGAATGCTATCTAATATCATGACAACTAACAATCTATGCATAACTGTCATAATTCAAAACACTTAAACAACTAAAGTGTAGGAAAGTAATGACATAAGAAAATGCTATGTTCTAAGTGGGCTAGTTCTCAAGCATCGTTATTCCAAGTTCCTTTTTCCACACACATCTTCATCGCATTGTCCTCCAGCCTCCGCTAGTCCATCTTTCCTTTACCTTTATCTGCAGTATAAGGAAAAGAAGTATCAGTAAGCTTGAGAGCTTAGTAAGAAACCATCTACCTCACAAAAACATGCATACGATGAAATCATGCTTTTAAAACATGCTATCTGAAATATATATACTAAACATGTAAAAGCATAGCATGGCATACAAACAAACTAGTCATGGCAACAAGTGCTAACATAAGCTATCATATTGTATCAATAGAAAACTAACTGATACAAAAACTGAGCTGAGCTAATTCTAAACTAATGCTAAAGCTATACTGAATTCACATAACTATTTGTGAAGTTTTGAAAACTATTTTCATAAATAGGTTAAAATAATAATCATGCTGCTGTTTGGGGCCCGACAACTGTACTTGCTATGCGCGCATCCCTAACTAAACCCGGGGTTGTAAATTCCGAATCTAGTAGGGTTTACTAGGTTATCTGAACCTAGGGACGTCTGTGGGAGCCCAACCCAATGGATATCTGATCCAGACAGTGCCTCTGCTAAAAGTAAAATACTAAACATAAGCTAATAATGCTTGTCTTGCTCTTACTAGGTTGTCTAACCCTAGAACTAGGTTGTCTGAACCTAGAGGCGACTGTGGGGGCCCACCCATTGGACCGTAGTCCATATAAGCTAAAGCAAGACTAGATAAGCTATTTTAAATGCTTCTATTGCATTTGCTGAGCTATTAAAATGCCTACTGTAACATTTTACTGAGCTAATAATTTTATCGAACACTTGGTGTGCTCCAACTCTCCCCTCTATTAGGGAGGCCACCTCTAGGCACCCGACAACGTCTAGATCCTCCAACTGAAGGGGAAGGACGTGTCTGGCCTATCTAGAGGTGCTCAACTATATCCCTAAAACTGCGAGGAGGGTTAAATACACTCTATGTGTCGAAGAACTACATATAGATAATTAAAAAGCATGCAATCGTATGAAAAGCTACTTATACTGCAGGTGAGGGGTTTCTTACCTCCTGCTCAAAGTTTCTTACAAATCTATACGCTAGGTTTCCGGTGGAGAAGATCCCTTCAGCGATCTCCTTGCGTCTACGTGTTCCTCTCGTGGAGAGGAGCGTCCTCGTGTCGGAGTTGTTGCCGGAAGGAGCCCTTATGACCCTAGGAATGAAACCCTAGCCTTTCCTTGGCTTTGGCGTGAAGAGAGGGTGCAGGAGAGAGAGGGGTTCGGCGGTGAGGGTTTGAGGGAGAAAGAAATCCCGATCCAAATAAAACCTCACTTAATCATTTCCCTATTTATATTAAGTGGGTAATTCGGCCCAACTCTAACATAATTATAATTGATTCCCTTTCCTTTCAGCACGGCCCTGCTGGGTTCTCCTGGTTACTAGAGTTCACCTTAAGTCATAGGACCCAATAGGTCTCTGGTTCAATTCCCGCTTAAGCTATTTTACATTTCTATTTATTTTTGCTACTTCCGCTACTCTAAACATTCTATAAAAATATTCTAAAATTCCAGAAAAATCATAGAATATTTCTAAAATACTTTTGAGAATTTCCGGGCGTTACATGATAAGTCAAAGAAATAAATACTAAATGTATGTGTTTGTTATTATATTAGGATTAAGAGCACACACTTCCATAATAACTAAGGTCTAGTTCTTTTATAAAGTCAGTACAAAAAGAACTTACCTAAAATGGTCCTACTCAATACACTTAGAATGTATCTGTAACGACCACCCTTCTTACTACTACTACTCTCTAAGGGTGACCATTACTTAACTACTAACTCTACTTAACCGGTATGATCGAAACCACGAGGAGTCTCTACCGAAAAATTTCGGCAGCATCTCCCCTGTACCGGTGACCATAAAATGAGATACATACATAGTATACTTCAGCCACAGGCGGCTGGAACATATATCAAACAACCACGCTGTTCGTATATAACCAAAATAATCAACTCTCGCAAAGCACGATAAAACGATCCATAGAATAGCATGTATAAGTTCTAAATTCTTTTAACAATTTGACGAAAATAGTCTTAATAAATTCTTGGCAAATCCCTAGATCTCTCCCATAGTCTTGGCATCACACATCATCGAACACCTCCTTGTCGCCTTCCTTTGCTATATCCTTTCCTTTCCTTTATCTGCAGTAAGAGGAAATGCAATCTATAAGCAAAATTGCTTAGTAAGCGTTATCTAACTCACAAAATCTCGATATGCATGTACATATATCTATAACATAAACTAACTGAATGCTTACTGAAAACTACTCATGCTCATCTAATGGTAAAGGAATCAAATAGGCTGAAAATGCTAAACATGTAAAGCTACTCAGAATAACATGCTAGCATAAGGAAAACTAAAACTTGCTGAGTTTTAAACTCTTTCTGAATCTTATTTCACTTGCTTAAAAACTTATTCTTTTATTTCACTTGTTTAAAACTTATACTTTAAAACTTTAAAATAATAATCAACTTCTCTTGGGCCCAGGCGTAGTACCATCTTATGCACGTTCCCTAATAGGTTGGGGTAGCGAGCCACCAATCCTAAAAGAGCAGACCTTGGTCTACCAGGGCCAAGACCTTGGAATTGGACACCTGGATTTGTTTAACGACAACCTTGGAAGTCAGGTACTAGCCTCTTCAAAGTAAAATATCTTATTATCTTAATTACTTCTTCTTTAAATGCCTTGGCATTTTAATAAGCACCTTGTGTGCCAAAATCTCTAAAGTCTTGACTTTAGGATCTACTTAAGGCCTTGGCCTTTTTCTTTCTTTTCTTTATCTTTCTTATCCTTGTTAATAACTCTAATAAAAGGATGTCTCATACAAAACTACACTAAAATGCTTATTAACATTTCACTAAAATACATGGCTGCTCATGCTTGTTAAAATAGCAAATGAAAACTAAAGAAACTGCTCATGTATATCTAGTAGTAAAGAAAATTGGCCATGCTCAACTTATGGCATATAAAAACTGCACGTGCTCAATAATAGAAATGAAAAATCTGGAATGTTGGATTAAACTTCTATGTGATAAAAACTGCACTGTTACATGGATTAAACTTCTATGTGATTCACACCTACTGCATAATCAAAGAAGTATGTGCTTAATGAAACAAAATTATGCACTTAATAGATCTACCCATTCTAATTTACTTCCAACAAAGCAAAGCACATGGACAAGGTATCGCTGCTGCCAAAAATTGATACATGATATACTAAACTTGAACTTAATGGACAAGAATCTGTATCTTCTACATTAATTCCAATTAAGCAAAACGTAGGGAAAGGATGCTGTAAATGCTAACAAAACTGTGATGCTAATTAAGGTAACAAGGAAATCTAAATTTGATACCCATGTAAAACCTAAGCAAAGCTTACACTTTTATAGAGTAGAAGAGATCTAAATTGTCTCTAACAGCATACTGCTCATAGCCCTAATCCATGAAACCAATAGCATACACTTGATACACTTACCCATTCTAAATTAATCCTTACCAAGCAGAGCATAAGGAAAATTGCTGCTGTTATCACAAAAGTTAACACGTGCTGTACTAAAACATGCACCCAATGGATCTACACAATCTAATTCTTCCCAACTGAGCATAGCATAATGAAAAGTTGCTCAATAATCTATACCATTACAGGTTCATTGCTTGGCAGCAAAATTCTGAAACCTGCAAGGCTCAAAATGATCCGACTATGCCCCTTACAGTAACAAGTAAACATCTAAATATGAAACACTAAATATAAGGGCTGAAGAACCCCATCTACAGGCCTAATCTATACAAATACCATTTTAATTTCTTTATGAGACCCACGGCAACAAATTGCAAAACTAAAAATCTTACATGCTTCGAATTCAAGGAGAAAAAGATCCGGAACTACTCCTACCGCAGGTGAGAAGCAACTTACTTTTGTTTCCTGGACTTACAGCAGAGATGGGCTTCTAGGGTTCCGGCGAATCTCGAAAATCCCCGGCGACTCCTCACGTCCACGTGCTCTCCTTGACGTGGTGATCATGAAGAAGTGAAAAGCCCTCGGAATAGGTCCTTGGCCGGCCGCCGGAGATGACCTAGCTTGCTGCTGCGTTTTCGCCCGAGCCGCCGTCGCACGCGAGAGGAGGAAGGTGAGAAGAAATTTTGGTCTCGGGAAAAATTAAGCCCTCTTTTGTAACTAGGGTTTTTATTAAATGTTATACCTTAAATATTTTTCGCTGCCTATCTGATCAGCATCGTCCGCTTGCCCAGTTGGTCAGCCGGATTCGCTTAAGAGTTGGCTCGGCCAGAGGTCGCGGGTTCGAATCTCGGCTTAGACATTTTTTTGTCGAAACTTCTTTCGTTTAGTAAAAATACCAAACGAACTCCAAAAATTACATAAAAATACTCTAAAAATCTCTAGAATATTTCTAAGGCATTTTAAAATATTTTTAAATTACTTTTAGGACCCGAAATGAGGAAATTTGGGTTGTTACAATTGGCGCTTACTTGGCTACCAGGATTCATAAACTCTAATACTTAAGCCTGGAGGTTTAGAGTTCGAATCCTGGGGGAGGCAAAAATCCACTGTCAAGGGTGGAAAGGCCTAGTGAGTAACAGCAAGGCCAAGGGTTGTCAGTCGACGACATGAGAGGTCGCCAAATGGGCCGACGACATAAGGGCCGCTAGTTGGGCCGCCGCAAGGGCCATCCAAGAGGCCAAAGGGCCGGGTCATTACAGTATCAGTGTAATTTATTAGTTAAGATAAACTAATACTTAATTATACTATGACTACTTCAACGGTTTGTTCCTTTCCATCTTAGTCGCGAGCAACTGTTTATAATTTATAAAGAACCGAAAACATGATCTTCTGTGTGTGACACCACACACCATGTTGTCTACTATATAAATTAATTGAACAAATTACATTTAACAAATAAATGTAGATATTGACCACTGTGATTCTTTATTTCTAAATAAATGTTTATACAAAAGCTAGGCTTTTAGTATACACTCTAACAATGGGATCGTGGTTCCTTCAAGTTTGCTACTGCACCACTATTATCACAGCAAATTGTGATAATTTTGGGCAAACCAGGAATCATATCTAAGTCCATCAAAAAGTTTCTGAGCTATACAACTTCTTTGGCTGCGAGGCTGTCACATATTCAGCTTCGGTGGTGGAGTCCGAAATGCATTTCTGCTTAACACTACTCCATGTTATGGCTCCACCTCCCAAAGTAAACACGTACCCTGAGGTTGACTTATTATTGTCCCTATCTAATTGGAAATCCGAATCTGTATAACCCACAGGGAGCAAATCATCTGCCCGGTAAACCAGCATATAATCTCTAATCCTTCTCAGGTACTTCAATATATGCTTTACAGTAATCCAATGTCCATGTCCTGGATTACTTTGATATCTGCTAATCATGCCCACGGTAAAAACAGATATCCGATTTTGTACAAAGCATTGCATACCTTAGGGTTCTTACAGTCGAAGCATAAGGAACTGCCTTCATGTCCTCTATCTTCTTTGATGTCTTAGGACACATCTCTTTAGATAAAGGTACTCCATGCCGAAAAACTAGAAAATCTTTCTTGGAGTTTTGCATGCTAAAACGAGCTAGGATAGTATTGATGTATGAAGCTTGGGATAAGCACAACATTCTTTTTTTGCGATCCCTTATTACTTTGATCCCATGAATATGTCCACATTCTCCCAAATCCTTCATATCAAACTACTTGGACAACCATACCCTTACGTCTGACAACACTTTGACATTGTTGCCAATGAGCAAAATGTCATCTACGTATAGTTCAAGAAATACCACCACGTTTTTGTCACTCTTCTTGTTAGTTAGAGCCCTAGAGCCAATCATTTGATGATTGTATGGACTCATGTATATCATATTCTTATATATATATATTAAGGCATTTGGTTTTGGTTATTATGCTTATTTGTATTAGTGCCAGATAAAATAAGTGTAGTAGCGTCCTTGAGTAGAAGGTTCATACCTATATCAATCGATTAGTTGAATCGATAGTGAGATGATATAGGGAACACTACTCTAATTTATTCCTAGTCGAGAATTAATATTCAGGGACAATGTTAATACAATAAGACTAGCATGTAGGTCAGCTCGATGACTTGATCTCACAAGTCATGGACATAGAGATATCAAGCTGACACATGGGTATGCATTAGAGAATGTATACTGAATGACCCGCCATAAGAAAGTATCATGGATCGTTATATGAGTGTCATATACTTTCTCATGTGGCTATTAGTATGACTATTAGTCCTTAGACCTGAAGTCACCATGGATCCCTACATAAGGAGTTATGTACTTTGGTTTCGTCAAACGTCACCCGTAACAGGGTGGACTATAAAGGCGATTACTGGGTATGTAACAAATTATGCTGAGGGATGTGAGTGATGTAGATGGGATCTATCCCTCCCATATGACGGGAGCGACATCAATATTCTTGATAGAGTTAGACCACGAAGTGCATGGCCATGCCCAAATGAGTCAACATTAGATGTTGAGCTCATTTGATCGAGTGAGTCTACTTGGAGTTCAAGATTTAGATTGATTAGAGGATGACACGGTCTATGCCTCATATTGATCAATCTAGATGTCAAGGATAGAAGGACAATGTCACATATTGTGAGGAGTCACAATTAGTAGTCACAAGGTGATGTTGGATCTCAACATTTCTTGTAACTTGGGTAGCAATGATGTATTGCTAGATGCCGCTCATTGCTTATGTTTCTAAAGGAGTTTAGAAACACTGTCAACGTTACAAGAACCTATTGGGTCACACACAAAGAACAAGTGGATGGAAATTAGGTTCATATGATGAACCAATTGGATTAGGTTCATATGATGCACCAAAGATTGGATTCGAATTAGACTTATTGAGTTAGACTCAATTAAATTCAATTGTTGAATGAGTCTAATTTAAATTTGATTCATTGAGTCAATTTATATTAATGAATTGAGATTCATTAAATTGAAATTGACTTGAATCAAAGGTTGGATTTAACTCAACAAGGAATAAATTGGTCAATTTTGACTTGACCAAATGGAATTTGAAACATCAAGTTAGACTTGATGTATTGCCACATCATAAGGATGACTCATCCTTGCCACATCACCTCCACCTCATGAGGTATGCCACCTCATGGGGTTACACTCTCCCCTTTGGTTTTAATGTGGCCGGCCACATTAATGAGGGGGTTACATTGTGTGTGGCCGGCCACACTAAAGGTGGAATTGGTTTCATTTAGTGTGGATTTATGTGTGGTAATTGTATCATCTTCTTCCTAGTTTTCTTCCTCCTTCTTGCTGCTGTTTCCGTGACTTCTATGGTGAGGAGAAGGTGGTTGAGTGAATCCAAGAGCAAAGGAAGAGTGAAGGTCACAAAGGAAGGTTACTACTAGTGAGTGTATAAGATTTCTTTTTATACCTTCTTCTTTTCTTCCTTTCCAATCCCATTCGAGAGCTCTAGAAAGTGCTAGCACACTTGGGGCTCTCTTCTCCATCCTTTGAGTGTGGGAGACACTCCTTGTTCGTGTGGATATCATTAGAGGAGTGTCTACGTTGACACTCTCGAGATCCGACAAGTACCTTGGACGAGCGGGATTTTGCAAGGGCACGCATCGAAGGTAAAATGGTTTTTCCTTTGTAGATCTACTGTAGATCGTAGTATAAAACTCGTATCTGTGTTTTCAAAATTTTTCCTTGCACGGATCTACGGCTTTGGGTGATTCGGGGTTTCCGCGACGCGAAAAGCGGTTTTCGCGGCCCGAAAAACCCAACAGTGGTATCAGAGCCACGTGTAAGGCGAATACGAGTTTGTTTTTGGTTTTATGAAAACTAAAGTTTCTGTAATTTTCTGTAAAATTATGATTTTATAGTTTTTATGGGTAATTTTTCCGTAGAAGCGAAGCACAAGTGTCTCGGCACTTGTAGGATTCGGCTACCGGAAAGATTTTTCCAAAACAGCTTCGTTTTGCCCCAAATCCATTTGGGACAGCGGGCTTGGGTGCCATTAAGTCGCAAAGGAGCAACTCACGATGGTTAGATCGTGGGTAGGGGTACTGCCCATAACCCCGCAAGGGGATTTGCTCCGCGATTGCACCCGAAATCGCTAAAAACGAACCCGCCGGGAAGATTTTTCCGAAACGGCAATGTCTCGGCCCAAATCATTTTGGGACAGCGGGTTTAGGCGCTGTTGGATCGCAAAGGAACCCTCGCGATGGTTAGATCGCGGGTAGGGGCACTGCCCCTGGGCCCCGCAAGGGGATCCGTTCCGCGATTGCGCCCGAAACCGCTAAACGGGACCGCCGGGAAATTTTACTCATAAAATTGTAAAAATTAGTTTTAAAATTATAGAAAATTATGAAAATATATAATTTTGAATTATATATTAATTTTGTGATAGTCATGGCCCAAAACCCAATATGATTGGTTGTGTTGTAATTCATAATACGGCCTGCGTGCCGTTATGTGTTTGCGAGTGTTGTATTATATTCGCGACCTGCGCGTCGTGCCTTCTCTTATTTTCTTGTTGTAAATTAGATTTAGACTCGAATGTAACTCAAGTTTAAAATTGTAATGTACAAATTGGAGCGGTGGAGGGTCCACACGAGACAGAGTTCCGAGGCGGGCACGAGCAACACAAGGTGGTCAAAGGGAGGAGCTTGGAGAAGCTGTTGACCCTAGGTTGACCATTCGATCTTCTCATTGGCTTGAGAAGATCGTAGTAGGGCCATGACTAAATCACAAATAGATTAATTAATTAATTGTTATGTATCTGATGCATGTTTAATAGTTAATTAATTAATTAGTTCCTTAACGATTAGATTAGATCTAAGTCGTGCACATGATGCACCCTTGCGATTAGATTAGATCTAAGTCATGCACAAGATGCATCCTTCTCGATTAGATTAGATCTAGATCGAACCAACTCTAAACGCCTAACCATGCCGTGATATCTATCACTACCTCGATCACATGTATTGTTGAATCTGCCAAAGCAGAGCAATACATATTATCTTGGTAGGGTACGGAGGGACAATCTTGGTCCCGGCTATCAACGCATGGGTGAATACAAACTCAATTAGATTGAGTATTCCTAGTTACTCGGTTGGATCGAGTCAACTATAGGCATTATTCCAACGGTTGGAAAAGATAGGTCAAAATCACATCTATATTAACTCTCGGGCGTATTAGTCAAAGCTAACTCGAGTTTTAATATAACTGCAGATATTGATTCTATAAACAAGAGTTGCATAGAGATGTAATTGGTAATCGTTACCTACCGATCATACTAAGCCTTGGGCGTATTAGCCAAAGCTAACTCAAGGGTTAGTATGATGTGGATCTTGTCCCACAAGAATTATAGAATTCAGTGGGAGCATCATTTAATTAAAGGCCTAATTAGATGATTTAAAAGAATATGATATTTATTTCTGCAAATTTTCTGTTGTAGATAACCATGACGTCGAATACGAACTTTTTCTCTCTGCGTTCTATCCTTAAGAAGGACAAGCTCAACGGAGCAAATTTCCTGGACTGGTACAGGAACTTGAGAATAGTTCTCACCCAAGAACGTAAACTGTACGTTCTGGAGCAGCCCATTCCGGAGGCTCCTCCTGCCACTGCCACGCGAGCAGACCGAGATGCTTACAAGAAGCATCAAGATGACGCATTCGATGTGTCCTGTATAATGCTCGCAACCATGAACTCTGAGCTTCAGAAGCAACATGAGTTGATTGGTGCTTACGATATAGTTGCACATCTTCGTCAACTATATCAAGGACAAGCAGGGCACTGGAAGAGGAACTTCACAGGATACCTGGAAGATCTTAACAAGGAGAGAAATAAGATTTCTACTTCAGGTATAAATGTTATAGAAGTCAACCTCTCTATTTCTTCGTCGTGGGTATTAGATACCAGATGTGCTTCGCACATTTGTACTAATGTACAAGCACTAAGAAATAGCAGAGCATTGACAAAGGGCGAGATAGACCTACGAGTAGGCAATAGAGCACGGGTTGCTGCTGTTGCTGTAGGGACTTATTTTCTATCTCTGCCCTCTGGGCTTATACTAGAGTTAGACGATTGTTGTTATGTGCCTACATTGACTAAGAACATTATATCAGTTTCTTGTTTGGACAAGAAAGGATTCTCGTTTATAATAAAGAACAAATGTTGTTCTGTCTATTTAAACGATATGTTCTATTGTAGTGCACCTCTGATGAACGGACTCTATATTCTAGACCTTGAGAGCTCTATCTATAACGTTAGTACCAAGAGGTTCAAATCGAACGATATGAACCACACCTATCTCTGGCACTGTCACTTAGGTCATATAAATGACAAGCGCTTATCCCAGCTCCATAAGGATGGTTTGCTGGACTCATTTGATTTTGAATCATATGAGATATGCGAGTCATGCCTACGAGGCAAGATGACCAAGACTCCCTTTAGTGGGCACAGCGAGAGAGCGACTGATTTGTTAGGACTCATACATAGTGATGTATGTGGCCCTTTCAATGTCGCTGCTAGAGGCGGTTATAGGTACTTCATCACATTTACTGATGACTTCAGTAGATACGGTTATGTGTACTTGATGACACATAAGTCCGAATCCTTTGAAAGTTCAAAGAATTCAAGAATGAAGTACAGAACTAGCTTGGCAAGAGTATTAAGATACTTCGATCCGATCGAGGTGGTGAATACTTAAGCCATGAGTTTCGTGACTACTTAGCTGAGTATGGGATTTTATCTCAACTCACTCCTCCTGGAACACCATAGTGGAATGGTGTATCCGAAAGGAGGAATCGTACCTTATTAGATATGGTACGGTCTATGATGAGTCACATAGATCATCCGACATACCTCTGGGGTTATGCTCTAGACACGGCAGCTTTCATACTCAACCGAGTTCCATCAAAGGCCGTGATAAAGACACCATATAGGATATAGACTGGGAGAGATGCCCAGGTGTCTTTCATGAGGATTTGGGGTTGTGAGGCTTACATACGACGTCAAGTCTCAGACAAATTAAGACCCAAATTCGACAAGTGCTATTTCATCGGATATCCCACGGAAACTAAGGGATATTACTTCTACATTCCCAGTCAGCACAAGGTAGTTGTGGCAAAGACTGGGGTCTTTCTAGAAAGGGACTTTGTTTCTAGAAAGACTAGTGGGAGCGCATTCGATCTTGAAGAAGTTCAAGATGCGAACAATAGCACTGATGCCTCGATGGAAGTTGAACTGGAACCACAAAGTGTTGTGGATGATGTTGTTCCACAAAGAGTTGAGGAACAACAACCAGTTCTAGTAGACATACCTCTTCGCAGGTCTGATAGGGTACGTCGTCAGCCTGAGAGATACTCATTTCTCTTGTCTGACCATGATGACGTTGTGCTCATAGAGGATGAGCCTACCACCTATCAGGAAGTTGTGATGAGACCAGATTCTGAGAAATGGCTAGAAGCCATGAGATCCGAAATGGATTCCATATACACCAACCAAGTATGGACTTTGGTTGATCCACCTGAAGGGGTAAAACCCATTGGGTGTAAGTGGGTCTTTAAGAGAAAGACTGACATGGATGGACTTATCTATAAGGGTCGCTTGGTAGCTAAAGGTTTCAAGCAAATTCATGGTATTGACTATGATGAAACCTTTTCTCCAGTAGCGATGTTTAAGTCTATTCGGATCATGCTTGCTATTGCAGCCTACCGTGACTATGAGATATGGCAGATGGATGTCAAAACCGCGTTTCTGAATGGAAACCTACTCGAGGATGTGTACATGACACAACCTGAGGGTTTTGTAGATCCACAGCATACTAGCAGAGTATGCAAGCTGCATAGGTCCATTTATGGACTAAAGCAAGCTTCTCGGAGCTGGAATCTTCGATTCGATGATGCAATCAAACAGTTTAGTTTCATCAAGAACGAAGATGAACCTTGTGTCTACAAGAAGGTTGTAGGAGACATAGTTGTCTTCCTCATATTGTATGTGGATGACATACTACTCATTGGGAAGGATATCCCTATGCTTCAGTCTGTCAAGACTTGGCTAGGGAGTTGCTTCTCAATGAAGGACTTAGGTGAGGCATCCCGCATTCTAGGGATACAGATCTATAGAGATAGATCTAAGAGATTGCTTGGCCTAAGTCAGAGTACATACATTGACAAGGTACTCCTTCGGTTTGCCATGCAGAATTCCAAGACAGGATTTCTGCCGATGTCACATGGCGTGAGTCTTTCGAAGACTCAAGGTCCTTCTTTTAGAGAGGAGAGAGACCGCATGGATCAGATCACTTATGCCTCAGCCATAGGATCGATTATGTACGCTATGCTATGTACTCGACCTGATGTCTCGTATGCTTTGAGCATGACGAGAGATACCAGTCAGATCCAGGTGAAAGTCACTGGATAGCGGTCAAGAATATTCTTAAGTACTTAAGAAGGACTAAAGAATATTTCTTGATATATGGAGGCAATGATGAGCTAGCTGTAAAGGGTTACAGTGATGCTAGCTTCCAGACCGATCAGGATGACTATAGATCGCAGTCGGGGTTCGTATTTTGCATAAATGGTGGTGCTGTCAGCTGGAAGAGTTCGAAGCAGGATACAGTAGCTGATTCTACAACAGAAGCCGAGTACATTGCTGCATCAGAGGTAGCAAAGGAGGCAGTTTGGATCCGTAAGTTCATCACTGAACTTGGGGTGGTTCCTAGTATTGCTGACCCCATTGAGCTCTATTGTGACAACAATGTAGCTATAGCACAGGCGAAGGAACCTCGCTCACACCAGCGGACCAAGCATATACTACGGCGCTTCCATCTCATTCGAGAGATTATCGATAGAGGAGATGTGAAGATTTGCAGAGTACCTACAGAGGCTAACATCTCAGATCCCTTGACCAAGGCTTTGGCACAGAGGAAGCATTATGGTCACACTAGGTCTTTAGGCCTTAGAGCCTATACTGATTAGAGCCTATACTGATTGGCACTAGTGCTAGTGGGAGATTGTTAGTTAGAGCCCTAGAGCCAATAATTTGATGATTGTATGGACTCATGTATATCATATTCTTATATATATATTAAGGCATTTGGTTTTGGTTATTATGCTTATTTGTATTAGTGCCAGATAAAATAAGTGTAGTAGCATCCTTGAGTAGAAGGTTCATACCTATATCAATCGATTAGTTGAATCGATAGTGAGATGATATAGGGAACACTACTCTAATTTATTCCTAGTCGAGTATTAACATTCAGGGACAATGTTAATACAATAAGACTAGCATGTAGGTCAGCTCGATGACTTGATCTCACAAGTCATGGATATAGAGATATCAAGCTGACACATGGGTATGCATTAGAGAATGTATACTGAATGACCCGCCATAAGAAAGTATCATGGATCGTTATATGAGTGTCATATACTTTCTCATGTGGCTATTAGTATGACTATTAGTCCTTAGACCTGAAGTCACCATGGATCCCTACATAAGGAGTTATGTACTTTGGTTTCGTCAAACGTCACCCGTAACAGGGTGGACTATAAAGGCGATTACTGGGTATGTAACAAATTATGCAGAGGGATGTGAGTGATGTAGATGGGATCTATCCCTCCCATATGACGAGAGCGACATCAATATTCTTGATAGAGTTAGACCACGAAGTGCATGGCCATGCCCAAATGAGTCAACATTAGATGTTGAGCTCATTTGATCGAGTGAGTCTACTTGGAGTTGATTAGAGGATGACACGGTCTATGCCTCATATTGATCAATCTAGATGTCAAGGATAGAAGGACAATGTCACATATTGTGAGGAGTCACAATTAGTAGTCACAAGGTGATGTTGGATCTCAACATTTCTTGTAACTTGGGTAGCAATGATGTATTGCTAGATGCCGCTCATTGCTTATGTTTCTAAAGGAGTTTAGAAACATTGCCAACGTTACAAGAACCTATTGGGTCACGCACAAAGAATAAGTGGATGGAAATTAGGTTCATATGATGAACCAATTGGATTAGGTTCATATGATGCACCAAAGATTGGATTCGAATTAGACTTATTGAGTTAGACTCAATTAGATTCAATTGTTGAATGAGTCTAATTTAAATTTGATTCATTGAGTCAATTTATATTAATGAATTTGGATTCATTAAATTGAAATTGACTTGAATCAAAGGTTGGATTTAACTCAACAAGGAAGAAATTGGTCAATTTTGACTTGACCAAATGGAATTTGAAACATCAAGTTAGACTTGATGTATTGCCACATCATAAGGATGACTCATCCTTGCCACATCACCTCCACCTCATGAGGTATGCCACCTCATGGGGATTACACTCTCCCCTTTGGTTTTAATGTGGCCGGCCACATTAATGAGGGGGTTACATTGTGTGTGGCCGGCCACACTAAAGGTGGAATTGGTTTCATTTAGTGTGGATTTATGTGTGGTAATTGTATCATCTTCTTCCTAGTTTTCTTCCTCCTTCTTGCTGCTGTTGCCGTGACTTCTATGGTGAGGAGAAGGTGGTTGAGTGAATCCAAGAGCAAAGGAAGAGTGAAGGTCACAAAGGAAGGTTACTACTATTGAGTGTATAAGATTTCTTTTTATACCTTCTTCTTTTCTTCCTTTCCAATCCCATTCGAGAGCTCTAGAAAGTGCTAGCACACTTGGGGCTCTCTTCTCCATCCTTCGAGTGTGGGAGACACTCCTTGTTCGTGTGGATATCATTAGAGGAGTGTCTACGTTGACACTCTCGAGATCCGACAAGTACCTTGGACGAGCGGGATTTTGCTAGGGCATCGAAGGTAAAATGGTTTTTCCTTTGTAGATCTACTGTAGATCGTAGTATAAAACTCATATTTGTGTTTTCGAAATTTTTCCTTGCACGGATCTACGGCTTTGGGTGATTCGGGGTTTCCGCGACGCGAAAAGCGATTTTCGCAGCCCGAAAAACCCAACACTTCTTGTATACACAAGACTCATCCAAACATTGAATAAATCCATAAGACTAGATCACTTCATTAAACCGGATGTTCCAAGATCTCAAAGCTTGCTTCAGTCCATAGATAGATCGATTGAGCATACATACAAGATGCTCTTTGCCTTTCGCAATGAATCCCTCTGGTTGCTTCATATGGATGTTTTCTTCAAGACTTCCATTAAGGTGTCTTGACATCCATTTGACAAATCTCATAATCTATATGAGCAGCAATAGATAAAAGAATCTGGATAGACTTAAGCATGGCTACCGGTAAAACAGTTTCCTCATAATCGATTCCCTCTTTCTGAATATACCCCTTTGCAACAAGCCTTGCTTTTAAAGTTTCCACCTTCCCATCTATCCCTCTTTTTATTTTGTAGACCCATTTACTTCCAACAGATTTTATACCATTTGGTGGTTTACAAGCTCCCAGACTTGATTAGAATACATTGATTCTATTTCAGAGTTCATTGCACTTTGCCAAGATGCTGCATCTTTATCTTGGTGTGCTTCATCATATGCCCAGGGATCAGGTTCATGTTCACTAGGGATCAAGTCCGAAGATTCTTCGAAAAACATGAATCTCTCAGGTTGCCTAACAACCCTCCCACTATGACGAGGCACTACTTGTAATTGTGCATCATTTGTGACACGTGTTGTAGTTTCTTGTGGTATCTCATCTTGTATCGTTGGTAGTAAAGTAGATGTGTCTTCTCTTATTTCCTCAAGAATAATTTTACTCATGGGCTTGTGGTTCATTACATAGTCCTCTTCTAAAAATCAAGCATTGGTGCTAACAATGATCTTCTGATCTTTAGGACTATAAAATAAACCACCTTTCGTTCCTTTAGGATAACCCACAAACAAGCGAACTTCTGTACGTGATTCCAACTTATCAGCGTCTCCCTTTAGCACATGTGCTGGACTACCCCAAATCTGAATATGTTTCAGAATAGACCTACACCCATTCCATAATTATATAGGAGTAGAGGTTACTGACTTAGAAGGTACCAAGTTCAGAATGTACACTGTTGTTTCCAGAGCATATCCCCAAAACGAATTTGGTAATTATGAATAACTTATCATTGATCTAACCATTCCATAAGAGTCCTATTCCTTCATTTTGCTACACCATTCTGTTGGGGTGTACCAGGTGCAGACAGTTGGAATTTAATCCTGGCCTCTGATAAGTAACTCCTAAACTCTCCTAAGAGATACTCGCCACCACGATCAGACCATTATGTCTTGATACCTTTACCATGACGTTTCTCCACATCAGCCTTGTATTATTTGAACTTATCAAAGCACTCAGACTTACGGTGCATCAAGTAAATGTAGCCGTATCTCGAATAGTCATCTATAAAAAAGACAAAATATTCGAAATCACCTCTTACCTATATAGTGATAGGTCCACACAAATCAGAATGAACCAATTCCAACACATCTTTGGCTCTATACCCCTTGTCCTTAAAAGGTCTCTTGGTCATTTTTCCTTCCAAGCAAGATTCGCAGGTTGGAAAATTTTTCACCACTAATGAACCCAAAGGTCCATCGGCTATTAGCCTTTGAATCCTACTCAAGTTAATATGACCAAGCCTTAGATGCTAAAGATATGTCTGGTTTATTTCCGAAGGTTGCTTTCTCTTATTAGAATTAGAGGATGTGTTATTAATTTCATTTGTTGCATCGTAGGAGTTATTTGATTAAGAGAGTACAAATTGTTAACCAACATACCAGAACAGATAACGACTCTATTTTTCTTGACAACTACTTTGTCATCAAAAGAAATAGAATATCCATCCTTAAATAATTTAGAAACTGAAATCAAGTTCTTTCTAAAATATGGTACATAAAGATAATTTCTCAAAATCAATGTTTTATTCCTATCAAAAGATAAATAAACATTTCCTACTGCAACATCCGCCACTCTCGTAGCATTGCCAATGTAGACGGTGATTTCCCCTTCATGTAGTCGTCGGGTTTCTTGGAACCCCTGCAATGAATTGTAGACATGTTCAGTGGCTCCCGTATCTACACATCAAGTACTGATAGATAACACCGCTAAACATGTTTCGACAACTAATGAATAAGATACACCTTCATTATTCTCATTTCTGCGAGGACAGTCCGTTAAATGAGCCATCATCTTGAGGATATGATCCCTTACGGGTGTCCCCTCAGTGATGGTGGTCATCATTAAGTTTCTCATGGCCTCCTTCTTGGCAGCCTAATTCTGGTGTCTGAAGAGTTCCTTGAGATTGAGCATCATGTCATTGGCATTGGGTAGGGCCTGATGCTAATGTTGCAGCACATTTGACATAGAAGCCAAAATGTAACACCGCGCCATCTCATCTGTCTTAGCCTATTTCCTATGCCTGTCAATCTCCTCTTCACTAGAATCGCTATTAGGCATGCTAGGACAGACCTCAAGAAGTACAAACTTGTAACCTTCAGCAGTTAAGACAATGCCCAAGTTTCGTTTCCAATCAATTCAATTGGGACTAGTAAGTTTGTTTTCTTTCAATATAACAGCATGAGGATTGAAAGCCATTTGAAATCCTAAGAATCACAAAATATTTGGTCAAAACTTTAGAATTTAAAATAATATTGATTCCTCAATCAATATCATTTAAATTCACCAACACGCCAAAACACCATGAATTTTGTATGCCACGATAGTGCGGACGTTTACAAATTCAAACATTTGTACGAGGGGGTTTTACCCATTAATTTTATTATCTTGTCAACCTAACTTTATGACAAATAAAATTAATAGTTGATTTTTCTTCGATCACACAATTAATAGCAGTGACTCCGATGGGGAGGATACTATTAAATGCGCCTAAGTGTATACCATTACTTGATACTTAGTCCATTAAATAGGATTGTGCCCCTTCAGATGGAGAAGATCACACAAACCTAAATAATTTCCTATAATCATCCATAAAGGGAGTTTAATCTAGTGATCCGCAAACGAACTCATCCGATGTGAAGGAAGGCACTCAAAGCCAACGCGCAAGTTTGAATGCATCACTTACAAACCAGTAATGGAGACCGTGGAATTTAAATAATTCCTCTCCCACTTAGTTATTTAAAACGAAGAATTTTAACATGCACACACACACAAAGCACATATAAACAGCATAAAAGGAAATAAATATGAAAAATAATTTTTCAACTATTATGGCCTCATCCATAGCTGTCCTCCATGTGCCACTAACCTTAGCCACTGCCAAAGGGTCATATCATCGCGTCTATCTTGCTTCCTTTTCTGCTGCACCTTTGGTCCTCAAATAGCACCATGCCTCGCAAGGATACGATCCGTGATAAAAATAAAATTTTACATTTATCGATCATATATTCGACAAGGGCATATATATGTAATCTAGATCAAACAGAATGTAAAATCCTAAAACTAATACAGCTCCTACTATATTTAATAATTACAATCATGCACACACATAAAATGCCCTCGACATGCCCGAGGGTCCAATCACACATAAACACAATAGGGTCATAATAGATGGAACTAGGATGCCTGCAACCACAGAGTTAATCTATTTGCACATCCTACTATTATCCTGTCTAAATTTATGTATGAAAAGTGCATAATTTAATTGAAAACCAAACACACAGAGGCAGAAAACTAGCTCTGATACCAATTGTTGGCGCTACTCGGAATTCCGTTTTGTTTCCCTGTACAAATATCTGTATAAGCACAGAACTTTTCCTAGCAACCCATGTGTTTTTCAAGAGTTAAACTTGGATTGCAAACAAAACTTAACATTATTAATCCAAGTTCAACCCATGTGTTCATTAGATGTTAAACCATATTACAGAAGTTGATTAAATATCTATTTCAAGGATGGGCTTCTAGGTCGTTGGCGAGGCACTCAGCCTTCTTGGGTATGGGATCATCCACTACTTCCTAGACAAAGCCTTTCAAAGAAATTGAATATTTAAACTCCTTACAGTAACCTTAGGTTTAACTACAGAGACCTCAATCGAAGCACAAAATCGCTAGCCTCTTGTGTTGGTATTTCAGGATCCATACAAAGAAAAACTAAACTAGTATGCAGCGGAAACAATTAACTAGTTATACCTTTCTTTTTAACTTAAAGACCTCTTGATCTTCTGTTGTATTCCTCTCCTCTTCTTGGACGTTGTGTGGGTGATGATCTACCAAGACAAAGACACCCGACTTCTCCTTCCCTTCCAAACTTTCGGCCACCAAAGAATGTAAAGTAAAGAGGCACCTCCTCCTCCTCCTTCTTCTACTCCTCCAAGCAACCGACCACCAAGTGCTTCTTCTCTTCTTCTTCTTCTCCTTCAAGCCGTGATCACCAAGGTGAGATGGGCACCGACCCTAGAAGGAAGAAATGGAAGAAGTGGGGCCCCGGCTTAAAGAGAGATAGAGAGAAAAAGAGGCCAGCCACCAAAGACAATAAAAGAGAGAGAACTTAGGTTATCTTTGGGCACCACCCTCCTCTTTTATATTCTTTGCTAGCAGAGAAAAAGGAAAGTTTTAAATAAAATTTTCCTTTTTTTTCTATTGTGGATGGTTTACAAAAAAAGGAAAGATTTTAACAAAATTAAAATCTCTCTTTTTTTAAACCATTGAAAATAGCTATAAAAGGAAAGATAACAAAATTTTATTTTAAACAAAATCTTCCTTTTATTCCTATAATGGTTGTTTACAAAAAAGGAAAGATTTTAACAAAATTAAAATCTCTCTTTTAAACCATTGTTGATAACCATAAAAAGAAAGATTTTAACAAAATTTTATTTTAAATAAAAACTTCCTTTTCTCTTATTTTATGGTATGGCCAACCCCTTGCTTGGACACCAAGCAAGGCTTTATAGAGGCTACAATAGGGACCTAGAGGAGGAATTGGTTTTGGCCTCCTGATGAGCTTGAACTTCCTATGTACGACCCGATTACCCAACTCAAGTTCATCAATAATAATATTATGGGCTCTTTCTTATCATGAGTGTGTTAATCTCCCTGTGTTTAAGATATCGAATGCCCATTAATTAAATGAGTTACTGACAACTCACTTAATTAACATCTAGCTCCAAGAGTAGTACCACTCAATTTCATTGTCATGTCGGATTAAGTCCACCTGTAGGGTTTACATAACAATCCTTATGAGCTCCTCAAGGGGACATCATCAACCTAGATAACTAGGACACAGTTTCCTTCTATAATCAACAACACACCATATAAATAATATTATTTTCCAACTTATTGGGCCTATTGATTTAACAAATAAATCTCATCCATTGATAAATTAAAGAAATAAATACTAAGTACATGTGCTTGTTATTATATTAGGATTAAGAGTACGCACATCCATAATAACAGAGGTTCTATTCTTTTATGCAATCAGTATAAAAGGAAAAAACCTCAAATGGTCTTGCTCAATACACACATAGTGTACTATTGTAATTTTATAGTCAAGATAAACTAATACCTAATTACACTATAACCATTCCAATGGTTTGTCCCAATCCATCTTGGTTGTGAGCTACTATTTATAATTTATAAGGAACTGATAACATGATCTTCTGTGTGACACCACACACCATGTTATCTACAATATAAATTAAATGGATAACTGCATTTAACTAAATGCAGACATTTGACCAATGTGATTCTCGTTTCAAAATAAATGTTTATATAAAAGGCTAGGATTTTAGTATATATTCTAACACCCTCAACAGCCTTTATAAGGCTGTCTCGACCAGCAGCTTGTATCAAGACATTCCAAGCGATCCTCCTTCCGTGTGTTGCTAAAGAGTCGATCCAGAATAGCTGTAGCAACACCCCGATGACCAGGAACTTTAAATTTATTATTTATGTTGTCAGTATAATATAATTATTGTTTTATTTGTATTTCATACTTGTAATTTTGCGCGATTATAGTTGTTGCCTAAAGTAAACACTCAACGAGCGTGGGCCTTGGAGTAGGAGTCGCCCAAAGCTCTGAACCAAGTAAAAATACTTGGGTCCTTCCGTTAGCTAGAGCCCTAGAGCCAATCATTTGATGATTGTATTTTGGACTTGTTGTATCATATTCTATATAAATAAAGGCATTTGGTTTTTGGTTATTATACTTACTTGTATTGGTGCCAAATAAACTAAGTATAATAACGTCCTTGAGTAGACGGTTCTCACCTATATCAATCGGTTAGTTGAACCGATAGTGAGATGATATAGGGAACACTACTCTTAATCATTCCTAGTCAAGTATTAACATTCAGGGACAATGTTAATGCAATAAGACTAGCATGTAGGTCAACTCGATGACTTGATCTCCCAAGTCATGGATATAGAGATATCAAGTTGACACATGGGTATACATTGGAGAATGTATACTGAATGACCCGTAATGAGAAAGTATCATGGATCGTTATATGAGTTTCATATACTTTCTCATGTGGCTATTAGTATGACTATTAGTCCTTAGACCTGAAGTCACCATGGATCCCTACATAAGGAGTTATGTACTTTGGTTTCGTCAAACGTCACCCGTAACTGGGTGGACCATAAAGGTGATTACTGGGTATGTAACAAATTATACGGAGGGATGTGAGTGATGTAGATGGGATCTATCCCTCCTATTGACGGGAGAGACATCGGTATTCTTGATAGAGTGAGACCACGAAGTGCATGGCCATGCCCAAATGAGTCAATATAGGATATTGAGCTCATTTGATTGAGTGAGTCTACTTGGAGTTCAAGATTTAGATTGATTAGAGGATGACACGGTCTATGTCTCACATTGATCAATCTAGATGTCTAGGATAGAAGGACACTTGTCATATATTGTGAGGAGTCACAATTAGTAGTCACAAGGTGATGTTGGATCTCAACATTCTTGTAACTTGGGTAGTAATGATGTATTGCTAGATTCCGCTCATTACTTATGTTTCTAAATGAGTTTAGGGGCATTTCCAACGTTACAAGAACCTATTGGGTTACACACAAAGAACAAGTGGATGGAGATTAGGTTCATATGATGAACCAAGAGGATTAGATTCATTTGATGAATCAAATTGGATTAAGAGTAATCCTAATTGGGCTAATTGAGTTGGACTCAAGTTGATTCATGTGTTCAATGAGTCTAATTTAGATTATGACTCATTGAATCAATTTAATTAAATGAATTAGATTCATTATATTAAATTGGCTTGAGTTAAATGGTTGGATTAGATCAACCATGAGAGAGATTAAGTCAAGTTTGACTTGACTTGAGAGGAAGATAAAGAGTCAAGTTTGACTTGACTTTATGCCACCTCATTGGTGAGTTGGCATTAAGTGGACCAATGATGATGCTCCACATCATCATGGTTACTTAAGTGAAGTGCCACCTCATGGGAGTTACCAAGAGTTGTGACTCTTGGTATCCCATGGAGGTTACAAACCACTTAATTAGATGAAAAAAGAGTTTCATTTTGCAAGTGTAACTCTCATTCAAGTGATCTTCCTCCTCCTAAGCTCTCTTCTTGCTCCTTCTCTTCTCTTGGTCGTGGGTTTCAAGCAAGGGAGAAGAAAGGAGAGTGAATCTAATCCAAGAAGAAAGGTTAGTGAAAGTCACATAGAGATTTTAGAGGAGTGTGTTCTCTTCTTTTCTTTTCTTCTTCTTCCAATCCTACCCGAGAGCCCTAGAGAGTACTAGCACACTTGTGGTGATCTCTTCTCCATCCTTGAGTGTTAGAGAACACTTCTTGTTCGTGTGGATATCAATAGAGAGTTGTCTACGTTGACAACTTCGAGATCCTGCGTACCGTTGGACGAGCGGGATTTGCGAGGGCACGCTTCAAAGGTATAAAATGTTTTTCCTTTGTAGATCTACTGTAGATCATAGTTTGAAACTCGTACTCGTATTTTTGAAAGTTTTCTTCGCACGGATCCAATGGCTAGGGGGTTTCGGGGTTTCCGCGATGCGAAAAAGCGGTTTTCGCAGCCCGAAAAACCCAACACCTTCTGTGTTTGTTTTAATTTCCACTACACTTACTCGTTAAGTTTTCCAAATACGAAAAGTGAAAGCCACGAGCGCTATTCACCCCCCTCTATCACGTTTTGATCCAACAATTGGTATCAGAAAGGGTCGCTTCAATTTAGTGCAACCACCAGTCAAGCATATTTTTCATGGTAATTTTCAATTTTTTGGAGTCGATTGGAATCAGTATTTGTAACGCCCCGCCCCTCCTGCTAAGGCGACGGGGGTTACTTACACATACATATGTATACCTACTTGCTACAGCGGAAGTCTTATTTATAGAAATTAAAAACTTTTCTTTTCTTTAAAATCAACATGACTAATTACTTGGACATATAACACCACATAGCATGCTTAACATGATTTTTAAGTCATAATGCTCAACACAAAATTTAAATGTCATGGAGTCATAAAGCAGTAACATAACTAGTCATAGTTCTTATTAAACAAAAGCAGGTCTTTCTCCTTTAGCCAAGGCACTACCACACACATCCTTCTAGCCCCTCCTGCTGCTCCCCTAGTTCATCCATTCCTTGCCTTTATCTGTGGTACAAGAAAGTAAGTTGTGAGCACTCATGGCTCAGTAAGTTCCTTTCCTACTCACAAAACCATATAACATATTAAAATCACAAGACATAACACATGGAGGAAATTCATTATATCATGCAGCATATCATGCATATCATAATGTAAGCGTAAGGTATCATGGCATAACATAACATAATCATCAATTGCACCCTGACATATCATAACATCATCATAAATATCATGGCATAATCATAAGGTATATGCAAGGTGAATTCATAAACATGTATCATAAAAACATATGTGATATGTCCTTTGAAAACTTATAATATACATACTTAAACATAATCTTAACATGATTAGGGCCCCGGCTTGTACCACATACATAAATACGCGCGTCCTATGTAGGTCCAAGGTAGCAAGTCTTGAACCCTACAAGGCATACATACTAGGCCCGTTTCTTAGTCGATCGACCTAGGGGCACTTAGGAGCTCATCCCTAACGAGGCCCGTTTCTTAGTCCATCGACCCCGGGGCGCTTATGGAGCCCACCCTTGGTACAAGCCATACATAAAGTAAAATAGCATGTTTTTACATATCATGGTTCTTATCTTTTCTTGTACATCGTGTCACTTATCATATCATACCATATAGACTTTTGGGCACACAGCTCATCATAATGGTATGTAAAGATTTGGCACACAACACATCATATATTTTATGCATAAATTGGCACACAGCACATCATATATTTTATGCATAAACTGGGCACACAGCACATCATATATTCCATGCATAAATTGGGCACACAGCACATCATATATTTCATGCATAAATTTGCACATAGCTTTATCATAAATAATACACACCATAGCATAAGAGTTTCCATCATGTATAGATCATAAGTGTGCATAATTAAACATAGAAGCATAGAAATCTCAAAAATCATGGCATATAAGTTACATGGAAAACATAATTCGATCTCTAACCCTAATGTCTTTTAGTGGCCGAACCATATAGGTTGGGTTTTTGGTAAAACTTCATCCCAACATGTGAACCCTATGTAAGCATCACTTCTTATACCATAAGAACTATCATGAGCAAGTTTAGGTAGAGTTCTAGGTTACTTAAACTTGCAACTTATCATGGCCGAACCTTATCAAGCATACATTGGGTTAAAAACTATCATTCAAACTTGTGAACCCTAAACAACTTTCATAGCAAAAATATCAAGGAATAACATGAGCATAGTTGAGTTAGGTTCTAAGTTTCCTAAGTCCTTCATCATGTAATGGCCGAATATTATTGGACTTAAAATTAGGGTTCAAGTACCCTAAAAGCATGAGAACCTTAAGCAACTTTCATAGCAAATATATCAAGGAATAACTTGAGCATGGTTGAGTTAGGTTCTAAGTTCCCTAAGCCCTAAAATCATGAAGTGGCCGAATGATATAGAGCATGAGTTTAATTTCCATACAACAATAAACATAAGCACATTAGATTAGCTACATAACATCTCATCAAGAAGATCATGAGCATCTTAGATTTGCTTTAAATTCTCCTAGGCTTTAAAAATCCAAACCTAACCGAACCTTCATGGACATGAAATAAAGTTTAACTTAACATATAATCATGGGCATATCGTAATAGTTTCATATCTTATCTTAAGGAGATCTTGGCATACTTAGTTTTAAATTAAAGCTCTCCTAGGCCCTTAGTTCTACCATGGCCGAATACTCATAAATCTAAGTTCTACCAAAATTTTTAACATAGATAACTCCTTACCATAAAATACATGCTACAAGAGAAATATCAAGCATATAAATTTTAGATCCTTTCTTTCTTTAGGTCCTTCCTTTGGTCTTATCTTGGTTAGAATTTCTTCATGATGTTTTCTTAGCTTTTTATGTGACCGAATTCTACATAGAAAAATAAGAGCTATTGTACCACAGGTGAGGGAAACTTACATCCTTTCGCTTGTGGTTTTCCTTAGAGAGAAAAGTGTTCTAGGTGATAAGGAAGGTGGAAGCTTCTTCTTCTTGTACCTCCTTTTGTTTCCTTTGCTTGTAAGGGCTAGAACTTGAAGGTCTCCTCTCTAAACTTTGTTTTTCTTGAAGAGAAACTTAGCTTAGCTCTCGGACAAAGGAGAGGGAGAGAGTTCTTGGTTCGGTGAGGAATGAAGAAGCAAGAGGAAGGAGGAAAAATGATTTAATCCCTTATTTTTTTCTTCTCCCAATCTATTTATTCCCTTGCCCATGAAACATGTCCTCATTCACTCCCTCAACTCCTCTTTTCCCCCACTCCATTAATTCCCATGAAAATAGAGAGAGGGAGAGGAGTAGTCAATCCCTCTTTTGCTTGCTCCCTTTTCTTAACCAAGAGGGAAAAGAAGGTAAGCAACTTGGTTTTCTCTTGTTCTTTTTGCTTACTTTTCTTTTCTCCTTTAACTAAATTTTTCATTCCTTTCTATCCAATCATTTCTCCTTATCCTAATGGTTATCATTCATAAATTTATCTCCATTTATTGTGGGAGGTTCAAGGTTCAATCCTTGACCTCACCTCTTCTTATTCTATATTTTCTTTTGTTTTTTTTTCCTTTTTCTCCTATTCTTTTCATCTCTATGCTTTAAGGAAAATAATATTCATATACCTATTTTATAATTTTGTGGGTTTTACAGTACCCCATACCTTATAAAAAGTTCATCCTCGAACTTAGAATAGCGATGTCAGGTTGTACCGGACTTCCGGCTGAGTGCATCGGCCACCTTGTTCGCTTTTCCGGGATGATAAAAGATTTCGCAATCGTAATCCTTGACTAGCTCGAGCCATCTATGTTGTCTCATATTTAGGTCTTTTTGTGTGAAAAAATATTTCAGACTCTGGTTGTCTGTATAAATCCTGCACGGGGTTCCATACAAATAATGCCTCCATGTTTTCAGAGCGAAGACCATAGCTGCTAGTTCCAGATCGTGAATAGGGTAACTTCTTTCATGCTCTTTGAGTTGTCTGGAGGCATAGGCGATGACTTTGCCATCTTGCATAAGTACATCTCCCAATCCTAATAAGGAAGCATCGCTATACATATCAAAGCCTTTGTTGCTTTCTGGAAGAGTAAGGATCGGGGCACTGGTCAGCCTCCATTTTAGTTCTGTAAAACTCTTCTCGCATTCATCCGTCCATTCGTACTTTTTATTTTTCTTGGTGAGATTCGTCATGGGGGCTGCGATTTTGGAGAAATCCTCTACGAACTTCCTGTAGTAGCCTGCCAATCCCAGAAAACTTCTGATTTCGCTGGCATTCTTCGGTCTGTTCCAGTTACTTACGACTTCAATCTTGCTTGGATCTACCATGACTCCATCCTTAGAGATGACATGACCCAAGAATATTACTCGATCTAGCCAGAACTCGCACTTGGAAAACTTTGCATACAATTGTTTCTCTCGGAGGATCCGCAGTACAATATTCAGATGTTCGGCATGTTCTTCCTGGGTTCTTGAATAGATGAGGATATCGTCAATGAAGACGATCACACATTTATCGAGATATGCCGCAAATACCCGATTCATCAAGTCCATGAATACAGCAGGAGCATTGGTCACTCTGAAGGGCATAACCATGAACTCATAGTGTCCGTATCTTGTTCGAAAGGCTATCTTCGGTATATCATCTTGTTTCACTTTCACTTGATGATAGCCGGACCTTAGATCAATCTTTGAGAAGACAGTTGTTCCCTTCAATTGGTCAAACAGATCGTCGATCCGTGGAAGGGGGTATCTGTTTTTGATCGTCGCGTTGTTTAATGCTCGGTTATCTATACACATTCGCATAGTTCCATCCTTCTTTTTCACAAACAGTACTGGAGCTCCCCACGGAGAGTGACTGGGGCGAATAAGTCCCTTGTCGAGCAACTCCCGTATCTGTTCTTGAAGTTCATTCAACTCAGTGGGCGCCATCCGGTAAGGTGCTTTAGAAATCGGCTTAGTACCCGGAACCACTTCAATCGTAAATTCTATTTCCCTGTCGGGTGCTAATCCCGGTAGTTCATCAGGAAATACTTCCGGATAGTTGCATACTACCCTGACCTCTTCCAGCTTCTGGCTTCCGGTTTGTTTTGTATCAACTACGTGTGCTAGAAATCCAGTACATCCTTTGTCCAACATACTCTGTGCCTCTATACCTGATAAGAATCTTTCAGGTTCTTTCCCAGATTCCCCAATAAATTCGAACATCAGCTCAGCTTCAGGTCGGAAGACCACTTTCCTATTACGGCACTCGATTGAGGCGCCGTACTTGCCCAGAAAATCCATGCCCAGTATAATGCCATAGTCCCGCATGTCAAGTACTATCAGATCGCAGTAGAGTTCTCTGTCTGCGATTCGGAGAGGTACGGCCCGCAGCATACGATCCGATGGCATAACTTCCCTGGATGGTAGGGTTGTTAAGAACGTGATATTTAGTGTCTGGGCGGTATATCTAATCTCTTGGTAAATGATGCTGAGACGAACGAGTGTGTCGCCCCCGTATCAAACAATACTAAAGCATACTGACTGAAAATAGGTAGCTGACCTGTGACGACAGTAGAGGCGCTTGCCACATCCTCCTTAGTAAGCGAGAAAACCCTGGCGTTCGTTGTAGTTGGTGGAGCTTCCAATCTCCCTTGGCTGATCGGTGTTCCTTCAATAGTAGTTTGCATCTGATGTAGTTATGAGGGGGTATTCTTGTTTTGGTTGTTCTGCTGGGGTGGTGCCTGGAACTGGTTGGTGCAGTCTCTGGCAAGATGTCCTTCTCCTCCGCAACTATAGCACCTTCTGGTACCCTTATGACATACTCCGGAATGCACCTTTCAGCAAATTGTGCACTGAGGGTACTTCGGTTGCTTATTCACTGAGCCACCTTTTGCATTGTCCCATTGTTTCCTTTTTCCAGTGGAGGTCCCTTTCCATCTTTTCTTATTACTTGAAGATTTCTGTCCTTCTGTTCGGACCTAACTCTTATTTCCGTTCATTGCATTCTGATAATGTTCTGTGATGAGGGCACTGCTGACCAATTCCTCTGTAGTCTGAGGTCTATTAACTCCGCTGGCCAAGTTCAGTGCTATTTCGGGTCGAAGCATCTTTAACATCAGTCTGACCCTTTCTCTTTCTGTGCGCAACAATTCTGGACATAGGCATGCCAAACGGTTGAAGCGTTTTACTGCTTCGTTTACTGATAGATCACCTTGCCGAAACTCGGTGAACTCGTCATAGTGTCGGTTCGTCACTTGCATATGGAAGAACTCTTCGAAGAACTCTATCTCAAAGTCCGTCCAGTTCATCAGATTAATCTGTCTCTTTGCTTTCACTCTTTCCCACCACATTCTCGCGTCTCCGGAAAAACAGAAAGATATGCACTTGATCTTCTCCGATTCGGGCCAGTCCAGTAGTTCCACTATGCTTTCTACTGTCTTGAACCAGGCCTGGGCATCCCATGGCTCGCAAGTACCCGAGAAGTTCTCCGGTTTCAGCCTCAGCCACTGTATCAAGTAGGTTTCCTATCGAGCCACTAGGGCAGGGGCAACCGGGGGTACTGGTGCAACTATTGCCACGACGGGCACCGCATTCTAATTTACTGGCGGGGTAGTAGGAGTTCCTTGTTGGCCCATTAGTGTAGTGATCACCTGTTGTTGCTCCGTGATCTGACGCTGGAGAACAGTGACTACCTGGGTCAGATCTGGTGGAGTCGGTGTCTCGTCTGCTCGGGTAGTACGTCTCCTAGCCATGCTTATCTTCATTAAATAACAATAAATTATCGTTATTCCTATTTGGTTGCAAAAAGGTTAGTACTATTCCTATCCTACCATCATGCATACCTAAACTAAATAACAAACATAAATAAACAAGCATAATATTAAAGCATCATAAAACAAACAACAACAAATTAAATTAAGCACATAGATTCTTACTTGGAGCGGCAGGATGGAGGCTTGACATGTGTGTAGTGAATTGGCTAAACCTGGCTCTGATACCAAACTATAATGCCCCGCCCCTCCTGCTAAGGCGACGGGGGTTACTTACACATACATATGTATACCTACTTGCTACAGCGGAAGTCTTATTTATAGAAATTAAAAACTTTTCTTTTCTTTAAAATCAACATGACTAAATACCTGGACATATAACACCACATAGCATGCTTAACATGATTTTTAAGTCATAATGCTCAACACAAAATTTAAATGTCATGGAGTCATAAAGAAGTAACATAACTAGTCATAGTTCTTATTAAACAAAAGCAGGTCATTCTCCTTTAGCCAAGGCACTACCACACACATCCTTCTAGCCCCTCCTGCTGCTCCCCTAGTTCATCCATTCCTTGCCTTTATCTGTGGTACAAGAAAGTAAGCTGTGAGCACTCATGGCTCAGTAAGTTCCTTTCCTACTCACAAAATCGTATAACATATTAAAATCACAAGACATAACACATGGAGGAAATTCATTATATCATGCAGCATATCATGGCATATCATAACGTAAGCGTAAGGTATCATGGCATAACATAACATAATCATCAATTGCACCCTAACATATCATAACATCATCATAAATATCATGGCATAATCATAAGGTATATGCAAGGTGAATTCATAAACATGTATCATAAAAACATATGCGATATGTCCTTTGAAAACTTATAATATACATACTTAAACATAATCTTAACATGATTAGGGCCCCGGCTTGTACCACATACATAAATGAGCGCGTCCTATGTAGGTCCAAGGTAGCAAGTCTTGAACCCTACAAGGCATACATACTAGGCCCGTTTCTTAGTCCATTTATTATAAACGAGAATCCTTTCTTGTCCAAACAAGAAACTGATATAATGTTCTTAGTCAATGCAGGCACATAACAACAATCGTCTAACTCTAGTATAAGCCTAGAGGGCAGAGATAGAAAATAAGTCCCTACAGCAACAGCAGCAACCCATGCTCCATTGCCTACTCGTAGGTCTATCTCTCCCTTTGTCAATGCTCTGCTATTTCTCAGTGCTTGTACATTAGTACAAATGTGCGAAGCACATCCGGTATCTAATACCCACGACGAAGAATTAGAGAGGTTGACTTCTATAACATTTATACCTGAAGTAGAAATCTTATTTCTCTTCTTGTTAAGATCTTCCAGGTATCCTGTGAAGTTCCTCTTCCAGTGCCCTGCTTGTCATTGATATAGTTGACGAAGATGTTCAACCATATCGTAAGCACACATCAACTCATGTTGCTTCTGAAGCTCAGAGTTCATGGTTGCGAGCATTAGACATGACGCATCTAATGCGTCATCTTGATGCTTCTTGTAAGCATCCCGGTCAGCTCGCGTGGCAGTGGCAGGAGGAGCCTCCGAAATGGACTACTCCAGAACGTACAGTTTACGTTCCTGAGTGAGAACTATTCTCAGGTTTCTGTACCAGTCCAAGAAATTTGCTCCGTTGAGCTTGTCCTTCTTAAGGATAGAACGCAGGGAGAAAGAGTTCGTATTCGACGTCATGGTTATCTACAACAGAAAATTTGCAGAAATAAATATCATTTTCTTTTAAAATCATTTAATTAGGCCTTTAATTAAATGATGCTCCCACTGAATTCTATAATTCTTGTGGGACAAGATCCACATCATACTAACCCTTGAGTTAGCTTTGGCTAATACGCCCAAGGCTTAGTATGATCGGTAGGTAACGATTACCAATTACATCTCTATGCAACTCTTGTTTATAAAATCAATATCCACATTTATATTAAAACTCGAGTTAGCTTTGGCTAATACGCCCGAGAGTTAATATAGATGTGATTTTGACCTATCTTTTCCAACCGTTGGAAGAATGCCTATAGTTGACTCGATCTAACCGAGCAACTAGGAATACTCAATCTAATTGAGTTTGTATTCACCCATGTGTTGATAGGCGGGACCAAGATTGTCCCTCCGTACCTACCAAGATAATATGTATTGCTCTGCTTTGGCAGATTCAACAATACATGTGATCGAGGTAGTGATAGGTATCACGGCACGGTTAGGCATTTAGAGTTGGTTCGATCGAGATCTAATCTAATTGAAAAGGATGCATCTTGTGCATGACTTAGATCTAATCTAATCGCAAGGGTGCATCATGTGCAAGACTTAGATCTAATCTAATCGTAAGGCACTAATTAATTAATTACTTATTAAACATGCATCATATACATAAGCAATTAACTAATTAATCTATTTGTGATTTAGTCATGGCCCTACTACGATCTTCTCAAGCCAATGAGAAGATAGAATGGTCAACCTAGGGTCAACAGCTTCTCCAAGCTCCTCCCTTTGACCACCTTGTGTTGCTCGTGCCCGCCTCGGAACTCCGTCTTGTGTGGACCCTCCACCGCTCCAATTTGTACATTACAATTTGAAACTAGAGTTACATTCAAGTCTAAATCTAATTTACAACCAGAATATATGAGAAAGGCACGACGCGCAGGTCACGGAAAAATAAAAACATACAACACACGCAAACACATAACGGCACGCAGGCAGTATTATGAATTACAACACAATCCAATCATATTGGGTTTTTGGGCCATGACTATCACAAAATTAATATATAATTCAAAATTATATATTTTCATAATTTTTCTATAATTTTATAAATTAATTTTTTTTTACAATTTTTACGAGTAAAATTTCCCGGCGGTCCCGTTTAGTGATTTCGGGCGCAATCGCGGAACGGATCCCCTTGCGGGGCCAGGGGCAGCGCCCCTACCCGCGATCTAACCATCGCGAGGGTTCCTTTGCGATCCAACAGCGCCTAAACTCACTGTCCCAAAACGATTTGGGTCGAGACATTGCCGTTTCGGAAAAATCTTCCCGGCAGGTTCGTTTTTAGCGATTTCGGGTGCAATCGCGGAGCAAATCCCCTTGCGGGGTTAGGGGCAGTACCCCTACCCACGATCTAACCATCGTGAGTTGCTCCTTTGCGATCTAATGGCACCCAAGCCCGCTGTCCCAAACGGATTTGGGGCAAAACGAAGCCGTTTAAGGAATAACTTCCCGATAGCCGAAGCCTACAAGTGCCGAGATACTTGTGCTTCGCTTCTACGGAAAAATTACCCATAAAATCATAAAAAACTAAATTTTACAGAAAATCACAGAAGGTTTAGTTTTCATAAAACCAAAAATTAAACTCGTACAAGCCTTGCACGAGGCTCTGATACCACTGTTGGGTTTTTCGCGTCGCGGAAACCCCGAATCACCCAAAGTCGTAGATCCGTGCAAAGAAAAAAAACCGAATGAAATACAAGTACAAGTTTCAAAAACTTTAGATCTACTCCTAGATCTATGTGTTGAGAGCTTTTACCTTTGAAGCGTGCCCTCGCAAAATTCCCACTCGTCCAAGGTACGTGTCGGATCTCCAAAGTATCAAGGTAGATACTTCTCTAGTGATATCCACACGAACAAGGAGTGCTCTCTAGCACTCAAGGATGAAGAAGAGAGCCCCAAGTGTGCTAGCACTTTCTAGAGCTCTCGGATAGAATTTGAAAAGGGAGAAAAGAGAGAAAAACAAGAAGACTCTCACATACTCAACTAGTAGTATCCTCTTCTTGTGTCCTTCACACTCTCTTATCTTTTCTTGGATGAAACTCAACACCTTCTCACCTTCCAAAACCCCACGGCAACAGCAAGAGGGAGAGGAGGAAGAAGCTAGGAGGAAGAAGAATGAAGTGAATGCACCATAATACCACACAACCAAAACCTCCACATTAATGTGTGGCCGGCCACATCTTGTAACCTCCCCATTAATGTGGCCGGCCACATTAAAGCCAAGGGGAGGGTGTAACCCCCATGAGGTGGCATGTCTCATGAGGTGGAGGTGATGTGGCAAGGATGAGTCATCCTTATGATGTGGCAATACATCAAGTCAAACTTGATGTTTGAACTTCTACTTGGTCAAGTCAAACTTGACCAATTGTCTTCCTTGTTGAGTTAAATCCAACCTTTGATTCAAGTCAATTTTAATTTAATGAATCTCAATTCATTAATATAAATTGACTCAATGAATCAAATCTAAATTAGACTCATTCAACAATTGAATCTAATTGAGTCTAACTCGATAAGTCTAATTTGAATCCAATATTTGGTGCATCAGATGAACCCAATCCAATTGGTTCATCATATGAACCTAATCTCCATCCACATGTTCTTTGTGTGTGACCCAATAGGTTCTTGTAATGTTGGCAATGCCCCTAAACTCATTTAGAAGCATAAGTAATGAGCGGTATCTAGCAACACATCATTACTACCCAAGTTACAAGAATGTTGAGATCCAACATCACCTTGTGACTACTAATTGTGACTCCTCACAATATCTGACATTGTCCTTCTATCTTAGACATCTAGATTGATCAATGTGAGGCATAGACCGTGTCATCCTCTAATCAATCTAAATCTTGAACTACAAGTAAACTCACTCGATCAAATGAGCTCAACATCTCATGTTGACTCATTTGGGAATGGCCATGCACTTAGTGGTCTCACTCTATCAAGAATATTGATGTCACTCCCGTCATATGGGAGGGATAGATCCCATCTACATCACTCACATCCCTCTACATAATTTGTTATATACCCGGTAATCGCCTTTATAGTCCACCCAGTTACGGGTGACGTTTGACGAAACCAAAGTACATAACTCCTTATGTAGGGATCCATGGTGACTTTAGGTCCAAGGACTAATAGTCATACTAATAGCCACATGAGAAAGTATATGACACTCATATAACGATCCATGATACTTTCTCATGGCGGGTCATTCAGTATACATTCTCCAATGCATACCCATGTGTCAACTTGATATCTCCATATCCATGACTTGTGAGATCAAGTCATCGAGTTGACCTACATGCTAGTCTTATTGCATTAACATTGTCCCTGAATGTTAATACTCGACTAGGAATGATTTAGAGCAGTGTTCCCTATATCATCTCACTATCGGTTCAACTAACCGATTGATATAGGTGAGAACCATCTACTCAAGGACATTATTATACTTAGTTTATTTGGCACCAATACAAGTAAGTATAACAACCAAAATCCAAATGTCTTTATTTATATAGAATATGATACAATAAGTCCAAAATACAATCATCAAATGATTGGCTCTAGAGCTCTAGCTAACATGAAGAACCTGCTGAATCTTCTGAGGAAGAAAATCCTCTTATCATTCGACGCAAGAGAACACGCCTCTTGAAAAATAGTATGACTCCAATCACCATCTCCGAGCTTGAACAGCTTCCTAGTATTCCCTCCAAGATTTTCCATGAGAGAGGAAAGGAGCCTCTGCCTTACAGTCATCTTCGTCACAATGTCGCCCTTAACCTAATGTGACTTGCTTTACTGACTCATACAGCTCCTCCAGTTGTTCTTGCTTCTAGACTGACTCTGGTCGTATCAGTGTCTCCCTCACCTTCCCAGATTTCCTCTCCTTCTCTTCCAGTAGTGAGAGCTAGAAGGACCCCTTGTAAGAGATCCTTGGACTCTGCTTCGCAGAGTGTTGATGTTGAGCCCACTCTCGGCTCTTTGCCTCCTATTCCATCATCCAATATTCTTACCTCTGTACCAAGCCTTCCTACTATTCCCAGTATTAGTCCTTCTTCTTTCCTTCCGGGGTCACTACCCTCTCCTTCTACAGGACCTTCAGCTCCAGCCCCTCTTCGAGTGCTTTTTAAGCTGGCCCAAGGTCTTCCCTCTTTGTTGAGGCATGACCCTTTTCCTTCTTCTATTGGCATCATTCAACTAAAGGATTCCATGGCCGAATCTTGGGTACAAGGCTAGAACTCTCTGAGAGGAAAAAACATTTTTGATCAGGTTGATGCTTACAATCGACAAACCTCCGCTATAAGTATTCTAGATATGTCTCTCTAGTTTATGTCCACAGATTATAATTATGTTATTATATTCATTCAGTTTTTTGCCTCAAGCTTCTACATGGGCAACTTGGCTGCTGACCTAGAGAGGGAGAACAGAGATCTGAAGGGTCAGGTAAGGGCCCTAAAGGCGGCCTCCCCCACTCCGAACAAAGAGGTCATCTAACTCCAAGAGAAGATAAGTTCTCAAGCTCATCAAATGACTCTCTTGGAGGAGGACTTACAAAATCATCGCCAGATGCTAGGTGTTAGAGGAGAAGAGAAAAAGACTTTGGAGCTGCAAATACAGAGCTTATCCTCTAATTAAGTGTTGAAGTAGCCAAGAAAGACAAAGTTATCTCAGATGCTACCCTCAGATCTTCTATATTAGAGCACTTTTAGACTTCACTCGCTAGGTCCTCGGACTCAGCTCAAAATTGGCTTCTCAGAATTTTGAGCTATTACAGCTATAGGAGAAGTTAAAAGCTCAAGACTCAGAAGTAGATTTCCTCACTAAAGAGTTAGAGCATCTCAAAACTGAAAAGGCCAATTTCCAGGAGAAATTGGAACACCTTGAGTCAGAATTATAGGCATATAAGGCAGGTGAAGAGGAAAGATGGGAAAGTCGTCATCGAGAGTACTTGGCTTCTCCTGAGTTCATGAATGAGTTCGCTAGTTACATTATGGGGACCTTGACTCATTCAGTCGATGGGGTTCTGACACAATTGCGAGAATGAGGGTTCTTACCTCAGGAACCTCCTCCCCGATTCATAGACCGTCGGCGACTTAACAAGGAGCTACCTAAGGGCCTTATCAATAGTTTTAAGTGGAACTCTGGTAGATAGGTAAAACTATTTGTGTTGAGTTCTTTTGAAACTATATTCGTGAAGCTTACCTGTTATGGCTAATTACTTCAAGTATACTTGCAAATGAATTTTCAAAATGAACATGTGTTAACTAAAGCATGAAAAGGAAACTTGTAAAGTAGTTAGATGCATATAATATGTTTCTGAATGACTAATCGAGAGTTGAGTCATACCAGTTTATCTTCTAAACTGTCCTTGTTTTACTCTTACCTTTAGAGTAAATCATTAGTATTCCAGTTAAGTTCCGTGCCCAAGCGTGAACTTTACAAGAACTTGGGCCTGTTTCAATTGGGAATGTACTCTCGAGCGAATGTAAGAGGGTCATCGCATTGACATTTTTCAATCAGGAATATACTCCCGAATGAATTTGCATTGATGTAAGAAGGCCAGAGTATTGGTATATTTCGGTCGAGAATGTACTCCCGGGCGAATCTAAATTAATATGAGAAGGCCAGAATATTGCCACATTTCGGTCGGGCATGTACTCCCGAGCGAATCTAAATTAATATGAGAAGGCCAGAATATTACCACATTTCGGTCGGGCATGTACTTCCGAGCGAATCTAAATTAATACGAGGAGGCCAAAATATTGATATATCTCAATCGGGCATGTACTCCCGAGCGAATTTAAATTAATATGAGAAGGCCAGAATATTACCGTATTTCAGCCGGGCATGTACTCTCGAGCGAATCTAAATTAATATGAGAAGGCCAGAATATTGCCACATTCCGATCGGGCTTGTACTCCTGAGCGAATCTAAATTAATATAAGAAAGCCAGAATATTGATATATCTCGATCGGGCATGTCCTCCTGAGCGAGTTGGCCTGTAATAATGATATATTGAGGAAGTTTAAATCTGATACGTACCAGTTACACGTTTAAGGTTTCTAAACCTTAAATCCTGATACGTACCAGTCCTCTTGAGCGAGTTTAAATCTGAGCGAGTTGGCCTGATAAGTACCAGTTTAAATCCTCAAAGAGACCTGGCCAGATTTTCCTTAGGGTTTCCTGGTTGACCGGTGCCGAGCAGAGGAAGCATGCTCGAACTTTAAGGGTTTAAAGTCTCCGATTCCCCTTAAGGAAGTCGGGTCGATCATTCCTTAAGGTCCCCGATCTACTGATGCTGAGCGGAGGAAGCACGCTCAAATCTTAAGGGTTTAAAGTCTCCGGTTCCCCTTAAGGAAGCCAGGTCAGTCATTCCTTAAGGTCCCCGATCGACTGATGCTAAGCGGAGAAGGCACGCTCAAATCTTAAGGATTTAAAGTCTCCGGTTCCACTTAAGGAAGTTAGGCCGGTCACTCCTTGAGGTCCCCAATCGACTGATGCTAAGCTGAGGAGGCACACTCAAATCTTAAGGGTTTAAAGTCTCTGGTTCCCCTTAAGGAAGCCAAGTCGGTCATTCCTTAAGGTCCCCAATCGACTGATGCTGAGCGGAGGAGGCACGCTCGCAAAGAGAATTGATCTGTCTATTCCAGTAAATATATGTATTGATTAGAGAGCAGGCACTTGCATTTTTTCATTATATCCAAAAATTAAATGAAATACATGGATGAATTATAGGCGTACTTGTTAGGCTCTATATGGTTGTAAGTGATTTGCACTCCAAGGCCTCTCGATATTTCTCCCTTCTGAGTCTTGGAGGTAATAAGAACCGGAATCAAGCTTCTGTATAATTTTGTATGGTCCTCCTCATTGGGGCACTAATTTAGTAACATCTCCCACAAGTTTAATATGCTTCCACACTAAATCCCCTACTTGAAAGAATCGGGGGATAACTCTTTTGTTGTAGTTCTGTCTCATTCGCTGTCGATAAGATATAAGAAGAGTTGCTGCCTTGTCCCGAGCTTCTTCGATAAGATCAAGTTCCATAAGACGTCGACCGTCATTATCTTCATGATAAAACTGTAACACCCATAGAGTACTTAGCAAGATTTTTAGATATTTTTTTTATCTTGAATAAAAAATAGGCCTTATGTGTAAATTTGCAAAAATAATAAAAATAGAACCAAAAAGAGATGACCAAGGTTTGAACCTTGGATCTCTTACTAGATACATGTATGTGTTAACCAATAGACCAAGAGAAGTTATTGTTAGAAAGAGAAGTGACAATATAGTTAAGAGTAAGAAAAGAGCTTCTTTCATTTAGAAGGAGAAGTTAGAGTAGCCTTCTTCCTCTCAAAAGAAAAGAGGATTCTTGCTTCCTCTTTTTCATTAAGAAGAAGTAAAAGAAAGGAGAAGGAAAAGTGCATTTTCTTCTCTTCCTCCTCCCTCCTTCTCTTCACCGTGACCAAGCCTCCTCCTCACCTCTCTTTGCCGAAACCCAAAAACAAAGAGGACTTCTCTCTAGGAAGGCTCCACAAGCAAGATTTTCTCCTTAAGTAAATCAAACAAGGATGTAAGTATTCCCTCACCTGTGGTACAAGTCGCTTATGATATTTTTGAAAGGTTAGAACACTTAAAAATAAACATAAAAGAGAAGAACCCATGCTCATGGATCTTATTATGTTATGATATGAACTTAGTTAAAGATTTATGTTAGATATTGTTTAAGCTTGATCTTCTTCTTGATATGTTTCGGCCATGAATATTCTAGGGCTTTAAGAAGCTTAAAACTTAATTTAGCATGCTCCTAGACTTCTTTATGTTATGATATGAACTTGGCTAAGTCTTCATGCTTATATGTTGCTTAGAAGTTTATTTCTTGTTGTTATGAAGTTTCGGCCATGATGGAGTTTTAGGGTTCATGAAGCTCAAAACCTAATTTAGCATGCTCATAGACTTCTTTATGATATGTTATGAAACTAGCTAGGTATTCATGTTTATATGTTGCTTAGAAGTTTATTTCTTGTTTTTATGAAGTTTCGGCCATGATGAAATTTTAGGGTTCATGAAGCTCAAAACCTAATTTAGCATGCTCATAGACTTCTTTATGATATGTTATGAAATTCACTAGGTATTCATGTTTATATGTTGCTTAGAAGTTTATTTCTTGTTTTTATGAAGTTTCGGCCATGATGAAATTTTAGGGTTCATGAAGCTCAAAACCTAATTTAGTATGCTCATAGACTTCTTTATGATATGTTATGAAATTGGCTAGGTATTCATGTTTGTATGTAGCTTAGAAGTTTATTTTCCTTTCCTTGTAGTTTCGGCCATGATGGGTTTTTAGGGTTCATGAAGCTAAAAACCTAATTTAGTATGCTCATAGACTTCTTTATGATATGATATGAACTTGGCTAGGTATTCATGTTTGCATGTTGCTTAGAAGCTTATTTCTTGTTTTTATGAAGTTTCGGCCATGATGGAGTTTTAGGGTTCATGAAGCTCAAAACCTAATTTAGTATGCTCATAGACTTCCTTATGAGATGTTATGAAATTGGCTAGGTATTCATGTTTGTATGTTGCTTAGAAGTCATTTCCCTTTTCATGAACTTTCGGCCATGACTATAATCTAGGGTTCAAGAAAGTTTAAATTTAAACTTAGCAAGCTCATGAATTTCCCTTATGATATGATAAGAAGGTAGCTTGGTATTTTTATGCTTATGTAGAACTTAGTTTCATGCTCTTAAAGGTTCGGCCACAACTAAGTTAAAAGGCCTAGGAAGCTTAGAACCTACTACCTATTCTCATGATATTCTTTATAGTTTATTTCATGAAATTGATTTAAGGTTCACATGCTTATATGTTGTTGTAACCTAAAACTAAGCATGGTGACTTTCGGACACCATATGAAATTAGGGTTAGAAACCCAATTATGACTTTGCTAGGTGTCTCACATACTAGGATATGAATTAGGAGATGCTAGTAAATGTTTTCCATGTATGATTATGGTTGCCTATGATGCTTTATATGCTTATTTAAGGATGCTCAGGAACTATGCATGATGATGACTCTTATGATGTGTTTTATGCTTAAGTATGCATGTTTTATGATAAGACAAGTAACATGTCTATTTATGTATGTTTATGAACTATGCATGAAATGAGTCTTATGATGACTATGTACCCAAGCATGTATGATTTCAAATATGTAGCATGCTCATTTACGTAAGCTTATGAACCAAGCATGATAATGATTTTATATGATGGCTATGTGCCCAAGAATGTATGCCTTATGATATGATAAAAAAAATGGCTAAGAGTTGCTTCCCTTAAGTTGGGATTAAGAGCACTCTTCATGTTAAGACAAGAGAATGACATTTATGATGATCTGATATGACAGTTATGATGATATGATATGCATGACATGTATTTTACTTTGTATGGCTTGTACCAAGGGTGGGCTCCATAAGCGCCCCTAGGCCGACGGACTATGAACGGATCTAGTAAAAAGGGATGGGCTCCTTAGTACACCCCTAGGCCGACGGACTATGAACGGGTCTAGATCCCTAGTAGGTTCGAGGCTAGCTACCCTGTCCTAGGGATTTGCGCGCATATATGTATGTATGTGGTACAAGCCGGGCCCTCATGATGATGATATTATGTTTAAGTATTAAAAGATATGTTTAAAGACATCTTGCACTTGACATGGCATATGTTTTAAAAAGGACATTTTGCATAATGCACTCATTCATAATATGATATGTTTTTATGAATTATATGACATGATGTTATGCCATACTCTTATGACTTATAGGACATGATGTTATGGGATGTTTTGTTTATGATTCATATGACCTGATGATATGTTATGCTTCTTATGCTTCACATCACATGACCCCTTTATTTATGGTATGTTAGAATCATGGTTCATAATGATATGATATGATAAGAAGCTATGTTCACATTACATAATGTTAGATGATTATGTCTTCATTGATTATATGCTGATATGATTATGCTTTGAGATACGGTTTTTGTGAGTAGGAAAGGATCTTACTAAGCCTGTGTGCTCATAGCTTACTTCCTTGTACCACAGATAAAGGCAAGGGATGGATGATCTAAGGGAGCTGCAGGAGAGGCAAGGAGGTGTGTGTGGCAGTGGCTCGGCTAAGACAAATAAAGACCTGCTATGTTATATTTTTATTATAATTGACATGAACCAATTGTATTATGTTACATTCCAGCATAATTTCATGACATTTCCGCTTCTTATGTTATTAGAAAGAAATTTTAAATATGCATGTGTATTCTGGAATAGTTAGGTAAGTAAGTAGTGCCGTCCCTTTTAGTAGCAGGGAGGGCGGGCGTTACAAAAACCATCTTTGATTAGATTCCACCCCCAAGCTCAATGGGGACTACTGCTTCTCCCCCGTATACTAGCTAGAATGAAGTTATCCCTGTAGCTTCTCGAGGGATGGTACGGTAAGCTCATAGCACACTGGGTAACTCATCTACCCAACTACCACCAACATGATCTAATTTAGTTTTAAGTCCTCTGATGATTTCTCTATTGGTCACTTCTGCTTGTCCATTACTCTGTGGATATGACACAGAGGTGAATGCCTGTGTAATGTCATATCCTTCACACCATTCTCTAATTCTCTGTCCCTGGAACTGTCTTCCATTATCAGAGATTAACTTATGGGGAATGCCAAATTTGCAAATAATGTGTTGCCACAAGAATTTGATGACCGCATTCTCAGTGATTCTTGCTAATGGTTCAGCTTCCACCCATTTTGAGAAGTAATCTACAGCTACCAATAGAAACCTTCTCTGAGTTGTCGCCAGGGGGAATGGACCTACTATGTCCATACCCCACTGATCAAAAGGGCAAGAAACGATGGAAGTCTTCAACAGTTGAGTAGGATGATGTGATATATTTTGATGCTTTTGACAAGACATACATGTCCTCACGAGTTGAGTCGCATCTTCTTGCAGAGTAGGCCAAAAATACCCGGCCAATAATATCTTACAGGCTAAAGATCTTCCCCCAATATGACTACCACACGAACCTTGATGAACCTCCTGTAAAATATATTGTATATCTTCTGGTCCAATACATTTGAGAAAGGGACTAGAAAAAGTCCTTTTGTAAAGCTGATCTCCTATTAAAGTATACCGGGTGGCCTTCTTCTTAAAGACTCTAACTTGTTCTGTATCTACTGGTAGGACACCCTGTTGTAAAAATAATATGATTGGTGCTCTCCAGTCGCCGTCTATTTCTGCGTCAGCTTATCTTTCAATACAAGACACCAATACTATCTATTCTACTGGTCGGTCTAGGTTCCAAGGCACTATTACTGACGCAAGCTTTGCTAGTTCATCCGCCACTTGATTCTCTGATCGGGGGATCTTCTATATATTTACTTCTTGGAATGTAGCTTTCAGTTTATCAAAAGCTTCTGCATATAACTTGAGTTGATCACTACTAATCTTGAAATTGCCCGATAATTATTGTGTTGCCAGCTGAGAATCAGAATAAATCCATACTCGAGCAGCTCTCACATGCTGAGCTGCTTGTAAACCAGCTATCAATGCTTCATATTCTGCTTCATTGTTAGTGGCTCTAAAACTTAGTCAGACAGAAAGTTGAACCCGATCCTCTCTTGGGGATATAAGAAGAATACCAATACCGCTACCTTGTCCGGTAGAAGACCCATCTACATAAATTTTCCAAGTCCCTTCTTCTTCGGGACCTTGCACTTCTATTATAAAATCTGCCAGAGCTTGTGCTTTAATTGCCAAATGAGACTGATATTGTATATCGTATTCACTAAGCTCGGTCGTCCACTTGATCAGTCGCCCGGATGCTTCTGGATTGTGTGTGATAGTGCTTTAATTCCCAAAAGAAGCACTCAACCGAGAGTGCTATTAGTTAGCATAATAATTGTGTGCGATAAGAAGTACGAGTGTAATCTTCTAGAGGTCAAGACCAACACATAAGCTAATTTCTCGAGTGTAGTATACCTACACTCAGGTCCTTTTAATAAATGGCTGGAAAAATACACTAGTTGTTGTTCCTTATCCTCCTGTCTCACCAGTACTGAGCCTACAGCATGCTCATTTGCTGAAAGATAGACCCATAAAGTCTCTCCTACTACAGGATTAGCTAACACAGGTAGGGTCGACTAGTAATCTTTTAATTCTTGAAATGCATTGTCACATTCTTCATCCCACTGAAATTTATTGGCCTTTTGAAGTATCTTGAAGAAGTGAAAACTTCAATCGACTGATTGAGAGATGAAGCGATATAACGCAGTAATTCGCCCGGTCAATCTTTGAGCTTCTTTCATATTGTGTGGGGGCTCCATTTCTTGGATTGCTCGAACTTTATCGAGATTTGCTTCTATCCCCCATTCTGTCACCATATAGCCCAGGAACTTACCACTTTTGGCTCCAAACAAGCACTTACCAGGATTGAGCTTGAGTCCATATTGTCTTAAGGTTCGGCATGTCTCCTCTATATCTTTGCACAAATTAACAGCCCAAGAAGATTTAATCAAGATGTCATCCACATATACTTCCATATTTCTTCCTATCTGTTTCCAAAAGACATTGTTCATAAGCCTCTAATAGGTCGCCCCTGCATTCTTTAGTCCAAAAGGCATAACCCTATAACAATAGGTACCTTCAGCAGTAACAAAACTAAACTTTTCCTGGTCGTCTTTAGCAAGAGGTACTTGATGATAGCCCTGATAGGCGTCCAACATACAAATATACTCGCATCCGACGGTAGAGTCCACCACTTGGTCAATGCACGGCAAAGGATAGTAATCTTTTGGGCAAGCCTTAATGAGGTCCCGGAAGTCAATACACACTCTCCACTTATTTCCGGGTTTAGACACCAGGACGACATTGGCAAGCCAGCTAGGAAATTGTACCTCCCGAATATATCTTGCCTCCAGTAGTTTGTCCACTTCTTCCTTAATGATCTGGTTCAAGTCGGCTCCAAAGTCTCTTTTCTTTTTCTTGATAGGCCTAGCATCAGGATAAACATGTAATGAATGTTCCATTACTAGAGGAGAAATACCTGTGACCTCCTTGGGAGTCCATGCAAACACGTCATTATTCCGGCTCAAACACTGTATCAGCTCAGTCTTGAGTGGAAGGTCTAAGTCGGCCGCCACATAAGTTACAACTTCTGATCGCCCGACCTGTATTTGTACTTCCTCCTTTTTTCCGTATACCAAACCGAGTGGTTTCTCTTAGATAGCATTAACTTCCATCCTCTGGGCTTTGCGGGCGACATTAGCCTACTACCGAATGATCTCCACATAGCATTTCCGTGCGAGTAATTGATCTCCGTGGGCTTCCCCCACTCAGTTATCAACGAGGAACTTCACCTTCTGGCAGAAAGTAGAAATGATCACCCGAAACCGTTCAAGGTCGGCCGACCCAGTATAACATTATATGGAGAAGGCGCATCCACCACCATGAAATAGGATCTCCTGGTTCTCATTAGGGGCTCCTCCCCTAAAGAAATGGCTAGTTTTTTCTGGCCGAGCAGCTGCACTTCATTGCCCGTGAAACCATAAAGAGGGGTCACCATGGGTTGGAGCTCACTCGAATCTATCTACAATTGGTCAAAAGCCTTTTTGAAGATAATATTGACAGAGCTACCAGTATCAATGAAAGTACGGGAAATATTGTTGTTAGCTATGACAGTTTTTATTATCAGAGTGTCATCATGGGGTACTTCTACCCCCTCCAGATCTTTAGGACCAAAACTAATCTCCAGTCCCGTTGCTTTTTCTGTGCTGCATCCTACTGCATGGATCTCCAATTACCGAGCATGTGACTTCCTCGCCCGATTAGAATCGCCATCAGTAGATCCACCCGTTATCATATTAATATTTCCTTGGGCAGCATTGCTCCGATTTTCCTCCTACCGAGCAGTCGTTATCTCAGGCTGTGGTGGTTCGGGCACCCGAGATAGCCCTCTTGACAATTGCAATGCCCCCTGTTGTGGCTCAGTCACCTGATATTCCCGCTTGAGTGGACTATTCTGCCTTTGGTAGGGTTGTCAGTTGGGAGATCGTCGGCGATAACAATTGTTATTTGTCCTCTGGTTCCTCAAGGCAAAGCAATCTTTAGTGTAATGAGTACCCAACATATGATAGGTACACCATCTTCGGGGGACTTCTTGTGGCATCTCCACATGTTGGACTGCTTGAGGTCTTCGTTCAAGCTGATGTGGAGGGGGAGCTCCGTAAGGCCCCCTTGGCGGATGAACAGGAGTTGCGGCTCCATCGTGAACTGTGGCTGAGATAGGCACTACATTTTCCTTCTTGCGAGCTGCTTGAGCTTCTTCGACATTAATGAATTCAGTAGCTTGCTCAATCAATAAATCAAAATTGGTTGGGGGTTTACGCATTAAATCTTTGAAAAAATCGTTATTGTTGAGTCCTTGAGAGAAGACACTCACCAAGATTTTTGTAGTAGCATTAGGGACATCGATAGCTACATGATTAAACCTCTTAATATATGCCCAAATGCTTTCCTTGGGCCCCTGTTTGATAGAAAAAAGACTCCAAGGAGTTTTATTATACCTTTGGTTGCAAGAGAAATGATGCAAAAATACTTTGCGAAAATCCTTGAAACACCGAATAGAGCCTTCTAGTAATCGTTTAAACCATCTTTGGGTCACTCCACCAAGGGTGGTAAGGAACATTCGACAATTAACCCCATCAGAAAATTACTGTAATAGAGCAGCATTCTCAAATTTATCGAGATGATCTTCTAGATAGGTGGTCCCAGAGTACTCTCCGATATTCAGATTCTGATAGTACTTTGGCAATGGATCATCAAGAACCCTCTGAGAGAATGGAGTAACAATTCTCTCAGGAGAACTATCACTAGTCACCATTTTCCCCGAACGTTTTTCTTTCATTGGTGCTTCATCAGAGGATTCTTGTAGCACCGGATTTCACGCTCCTTGTTCCACAGGGGTGCGAAAGAATGTTCGAGAGTGTCGAGTGAGAGAAACAAGAGCAGGAGTTATATAAGCCACATCCTCCTCCTCCATACCTCTATTTTTGCGGCGATCTATAGTCGAAATCGCCGGATTTATCACTACAAGTAAGGTGCCTCCAATGTTTGCTTGCTGTTGTTGTTGGAATGCCTTTTGAATCCTGGAGTTGATGAGCAATTCCAAGTCTTCTTAGGTCAGAGTAATAGTGTTAGGCTTTCCAACGTCCTCCATCACGTAGTCTCAGATTCAGGTGAGAGTCCCCACAGACGACGCCAAATTTGATCCTGTTTGAGAGCTTGCAAGATGAAGCGCTGGGCGACGATGAACGGTGACTAATAATGACTCTGATGCCGATAATAGGGGAGGATTCGAGAAAACCATAGCGGACCTCACAAAAGCCTAAATGCAGAATGATAGACCCCAGAAAACCAAAGCGGATCTATGAATAATACCTCGCAAAAATGAACTCCGGCGAGATACCTCCATGGATCGGACAAGGCTCGGCAATCCAATGGATGATCTCCTCTTCTTGCACAAAATGAGACTAACCAACAAAGTGTTACTGACCTAAGACCGGGGTGAGAATCCCTGGCTAGGCCCTCCGACGCTCAAGTTAGTCTCCTGGAGAAGAAGGGGAAGCAGTGTGGAAAGGATAAAAATTAGGGTTTGATTCTGATGCAATGCCTATGTCTGCGTACCTGGCCAGTGGAGAGGATTCCCCTTTTTATTCCACCTCATCTAACCTCCACAGTCATGAGGTGGACCCCGGTTTGTTAAAGTTTGTTAAGAGATGACGTAAGTCAAAACTGTAAAAAAAGTTTAAGGAATCTTTTTCTTACCCTAGATGTACCTTTCTTGTCGTTTAGCATACCTATGAAGACTTCTAGAAGTTATTTTCCGTCAAATTAATTAAGCTATCATATGATCACATATTCTTATAGTTCATCTGTTACATACACTTGGTTAATCAAATAAGCTCATTCTGTATATATGAGAAATATCTTCTGTTGTACTAGTCTCAGCCGCTATTCTATACTTGATCAATTATTTATACCCAACTAGAATTTTACTATTATAAATATGTCAGAAACCGTGCAAGGTTAAAAATATTTATGCTCGATCTACTCTCTGTGCTCGGTCGGTCTATGGAGCCAGGTCGACCTTCCCTCAGTCGGCTGTATGCTAAGGATTGTGTGAGACAAAATGCCTATGTGCTCTGTCGGTCTATGGAGCCCGGCCGATCATGCCTTATCGACCGAGATTAATCAGTCGGGCATATAAAAGCCTTCTCGCCCGGTTGACCTTCCCTCGGTCAGTCGTATGCTAAGGATTGTGTGAGACTAAACGCCTCTGTGCTAGGTCAGTCTATGGAGCCCGGCCGATCATGCCTTATCGACCGAGATTAATCAGTTGAGTGTATATAAGCCTTCTCGACCGGTCGGCCTTCCCTCTGTCCGTCGTATACTAAGGATTGTGTGAGACTAAACGCCTCTGTGCTCGGTTGGTCTATGGAGCCCGACCGATCATGCCTTATCGACCGAGATTAATCAGTCGGGCGTATATCAGCCTTCTCGCCCGGTCGACCTTCCCTCGGTCGGCCATATACTAAGGATTGTGTGGGACTAAATGCCTCTGTGCTCGGTCGGTCTATGGAGCCCGGCTGATCATGCCTTATCGACCAAGATTAATCAGTCGGGCGTATATAAGCATTTAGGACAACTTAAAGCTAAGTACTTCTACGCTCGATTGGTCTCTTACCCTCAGCCAACCTTTGCCCACCAAACTTATATGCTTGATCGATCTATTACGTTCGACCGATCTTTGCCTGCCATACGTGTAGCGACCCCCTTAAATGGTTAAACCTTTTCTAGGTGGCCCCTTATCTCGCCCTTTTCAGCCTTCCCTATCCTTATTTCCCCCTTTCTTTATCCTGCAAAGGGTCCACTTATCATAACACATATCATCTGTCTTGACTATAAAATTACACTAGTACACTATGTGTGGATTGACCAGGACCATTTGAGGTTGTTCGATTTATACTGACTACATAAAAGAACAGAACTTCTGTTATTATGGATGTACACCCTCTTAATCCCTATATAATAACAATCACGTATACTTAGTATTTATTTCTTTAACTTATCAATGGGTGAGATTTATTCATTAAATCAAGAGGTCTGATGAGTTGGGAAATAGTACTATTTATATGGTGTGTTGTTGATTATAGAAGGAATTTGTGTCCTAATTATTTAGGTTGATGATGTCCCCTTGAGGAGATCATAAGGATTATCATGTAAACCCTGCAGGTGGATTAGTCCGGCATGATAATAAAGTTGAGTGGTACTACTCTTCGAATCAGATGTTAATTAATTGAGTTGTCAGTAACTCAATTAATTAACGGGCATACGATATCTTAAACATGGGGAGATTAACGCACTCATGATAAGAAGGAGCCCATATTGTAATATGGGATTGGTACAGTAGTTCAGTAATAACCCTTTAGTGGTATGGGTTATTATTGATGGACTTGGGTTGGGTGTTCGGGCCGAACACAAGAAGCCCAAGCCCATCAGGAGGCCTAAACCAATTCCTCCTGTAGGTCCCTGTTGTAGCCTCTATATAAAGCCTCGCATCCACCCATCCACAACTTGGTTTGGTTTAACTTGGTTTTGGATTGGTTGTCTCCATCCTAAAAAGGGAGATTTTTTCTTAACAGAATTCTGTTATTTTTCTTTCTTTGTAACCGACAGCAAAGGTTATAAAAGAAGTAGGTGGTGCCCCCTAAAACCTAATCCCACAATTCTCTTTTCCCTTGCTTGTGGTCGTCGGCACCTCTCTCTCCCTCTAAGGTCGGCGCCCCTTCCCCCCTCCTCTTTGCTTAGGGCTGGTGCCCCCCTCCTCCTTGCTTAGGGTCGGCGCCCCTTTCCCCTTTCTCCCTTGGTGGGCAGCGGCTTGAAGAAGAGGAAGAAGAAGAGAAGGTGACCATCCTAGAGCTCCTTTTGTAACCAGCAGTTTGGAGAAACAAGAGGAAGGGTGATTGTTATCTTGGTAGATCATCGCCCACACAACCTCCAAGAAGAGGAGAGGAATATGGCAGAAGATCAAGAGGTCTTTGGCTACAAAGAAAGGTACAACTAGTTCTTTAATTCCACTGTATAATTAGTTTTGTTTTCTTTGTATCGATTTTGAATACCAACACAAGAGGCCAGTGATCTTGTACTTCGATCAAGGTGTGCGCTGATCATTCAAGAACTTGGTTGATTGATCAAACACATGTTTGATCAAATATGCAAGTTGCTAGGAAAAGTTCTGTTCTTGTACAATTTTTTTGTACAGAGAAATTTAAACAGAATGGAATTCCAGCGCCTTCAAGTGGTATCAGAGCATGTTTTCTGGTTCTATGTGATTGGTTTTTGGTTAAATTATACACTGCTCATACATAAGTTTAGGTCGGATAAGAGTAGGATGTGCATGAAAGATTAACTCTATGGTTGCAGGTATCCTAAGTCCAACTATTATGGCTTTTGTGTTTGTGTGCAATTTGAACCCTCAGGCATGTCAAGGTTGTTTTGTGTGTATGATTGTAATAATTAAATACGACCGGTTGTCATATCATTATTTTTTTACATTTTGTTCGATCTATATTATGATAGAGTCAAAGAAAGAGAGCAACAAGCTAACGATATGAATCATGGTCAACCCACTCTAGATGTTAATGATGATCCATTATGCATCAATGGAGGCCCAATTACAAGGGCTAAGACTAGAAAAATGAAGGAAACACTTAATGTACTAATTGAAGATGTGAAGGCCAAAGCTACCATTGAAGAAGGTTTGACCAAGAGCAAGTCATTCGGCGTAGTCAACCTAATTCAAGCCTTAGATGAGCTTAATTAGCACTTAAGTCTCATGTCTATGTAGTAGGGATATGTAGGCTTAATTTAGACTCAATTTCTACTTTTATTTGGGTTGTAATAAAGCCATAATCTTAAAATGGCTAAGTAGTCTACATAGGCCTTTACTAAATGGGCTTTCTTTTGGCCTTTTAGGATTTTTTTTGTCACCTTATAGCAATAAATAAAGGGGGTGACGGCCACACATGTATCTTTGACATAATTTTCAATCTAAAGCACGGTGAGGCTCTCACTTGTTGGTTCTTCATTGAACTTAAACTTATCAAGGCATCTCCTTGTGGCGTTCAAAGACTTATCAACCTCAATCCCAATGTTGTGGCATCTTCCATCTAATATACCAAGGTTTGTGCTTTTCTAAACATTGGGTTGAGATTTCTTTCATCCATATTATCGTCTTTAGACCTTCCTTCTTTCTATTTTCAATTCGTTGTGGGTTCTTGAGATATCTTTCTCGTTGGGTTCACATCATATTACATGTAAATTCCTTTGTGGAATATAGGATCAATGAATGTAAAATTTTATTTTTTTGTCGCGGCTTGTATCCTTGCTATGCGTGGTACTATTTTGAGGACTAGAGGTGCGGCAAAGAAGGAAGCAAGATAGACACAATGGCTTGATCCATTGGCAGCATGTTGGAGGGCAGCGTTGGATGAGGCCATAATAGTTGGAAATTTTATTTTCATATTTATTGCCTTTATATACTGTTTTTATGTGTTGTGATGTGTGTGCTGTGATATGCGTGCATGTTAAAATTCCTCAATTTAAATAACTAAGTAGGAGAGGGATTATTTAAATAAATTCCACGGTCTCCATTACTGGTTGTAAGTGATGCATTCAAACTTGGGCGTTGGCTTTAAGTGCCTTCCTCCATATCGGATGAGTTTGTTTGCGGATCACTAGATCAAACTTCCTCTATGGATGATTATAGGAAATTATTTAGGAATATGTGATCTTCTCCATCTGAAGGGGCACAATCCTAATTAATAGACTAAGTATCAAGTAATACTTAGGCGCATTTAATAGTATCCTCCCCATCGGAGTCACTGATATTATTTGTGTGACTGAAGATGAACAACTAGTAATTTTATTTGTCATAAAGTTAGGTTGACAAGATAATAAAATTCATGAGTAAAACCTCCTCTTATAAATGTTTGAATTAGTATACATCCACACTATCGTGGCATACGAAATTCATAGTGTTTTGAGGTGTTGATGAATTTAAATTATATTGTTTGAGGAAACAATATTATTTAAAATTCTAAAGTTTTGACCAAATATTTTATTTTGTGATTCTCAGGATTTCAAAATGGCTTTCAATCCTCTTATTGTTATTTTAAAAGAAAACAAATTTACTGGTCCAAATTATATTGATTGGAAACGAAACTTGGGCATTGTCTTAACTACTGAAGAATATAAGTTTGTACTTCTTGAGGTCTATCCTAGAGTGTCTAATAAAGATTCTAGTAAAGAGGAGATAGAGAGACATAGGAAATGGATCAAGGCAGATGAGATGTCACGGTGTTACATTTTAGCTTCTATGTCAAATGTGCTGCAACATCAGCATCAGGCCTTACCCACTGCCTATGACATGATGCTCAATCTCAAGGAACTCTTCAGGCACCAGAATTGGGCTGCCAGGTAGGAGGCCATGAGAAAGGAGAACAGTAGAGGAAGATCCAATTCATTAGTTGCTAAAACATGTTTAGCGGTATTATCTATCGGAACCTGGTGTGTAGATACGGGAGCTACTGATTATGTCTGCAATTCATTGTAGGGGTTCCAGGAAATCAAACGACTATATAAAGGGGAGATCACCATCTACATGGGCAATGCTACGAGAGTGGCGGCTATTGCAGTGGAAGATGTTTATTTATCTTTTGATAGGAATAAAACTTTGATTTTGAGAAATTGTCTTTACGTACCATATTTTAGAAAGAACTTGATTTCAGTTTCTAAATTATTTATGGATGGATATTCTATTTCTTTTGATGACAAAATTGTTGTCAAGAAAAATAGGATGATTATCTGTTCTGGTGCATTGGTTGGTAATTTATATATTCTTAATCCAAAAACTCCCACGATACAACAAATGGAAATTAATAGCACATCCTCTAATTCTAATAAGAGAAAGTAACCTTCGGAAATGAACCAAACATATCTTTGGCATCTAAGGCTGGGTCATATTAACTTGAGTAGGATTTAAAGGTTAATAGCCAATAGACCTTTGGGTTCATTGATAGTGGAAAACTTTTCGACCTGGGAGTCTTGCTTAAAAGGAAAAATGACCAAGAGGCCTTTTAAGGCAAAGGATATAGAGCCAAAGAAGTGTTAGAATTGGTTCATTCTGATTTGTATGGGCCTATGACTATCCAGGCGATAGGTGGTTTTAAATATTTTGTCTCTTTTATAAACAACTATTCGAGATATGGGTATATTTACTTAATGTGCCACAAGTCTGAGTGCTTTGATAAGTTCAAATAGTACAAGGCTGATGTGGAGAAACGTTATGGTAAAAGTATCAAGACACTACGGTCTGATCGTGGTGGCAAGTACCTCTTAGGAGAGTTTAGGAGCTACTTATCAAAGGCCAGGATTCAATCCCAATTGTCTGCACCTGGTAAACCCCAATAGAATAGTGTGGCAGAATGAAGGAATAGGACTCTTATGGAAATTGTTAGATCAATTATGAGTTAATCAGAATTACCAAATTCGTTTTGGGGATATCCTCTAAAAATGGTAACGTACATTCTGAACTTGGTACCTTCTAAGTCAGTACTCTCTACTCTCATTGAAATATGGAATGGGCGTAAGCCTAGTTTGAAACACATTCAGATTTGGGGTAGTCCAGCACATGTACTGAAGGGAGACGTTGATAAGTTGAATCACGTACAGAAGTTCGCTTGTTCGTGGGATATCCTAGAGGAATGAAAGGTGGTTTGTTTTATAGTCCTAAAGATCAGAAGGTCATTGTTAGCACCATTGTCTGACTTTTAGAAGAGGACTATGTAATGAACCACAAGCCCATGAGTAAAATTATTCTTGAGGAAATAAGATAAGACACTTCTACTTTAGTACCACAGTACAAGATGAGATACCACAAGTAACTGCAACACGTGTCACAAATGATGCACAATTATAGGTAGTGTCTCGTCGTAGTGGGAGGGTTGTTAGCCAACCTGATAGATTCATATTTTTGGGAGAGTCTTTGGACTTGATCCCTGGTGAACATGAAGTTGATCCCTGTACATATGATGAAGCACTCCAAGATAAAGATGCAGCATCTTGGCAAAGTGCAATAAACTCTGAAATAGAATCTATGCATTCTAATCAGGTCTAAAAGCTTGTAGAATCACTAAATGGTGTAAAAGCCATTGGATGTAAATGGGTCTACAAAAGGAAAAGAGGAATAGACAGGAAGGTGGAAACCTTTAAAGCGAGGCTTCTTGCGAAGGGGTATACTCAAAAAGAGGGAATCAATTATGAGGAAATTTTTTCGTCGGTAGCCATGCTTAAGTCTATCCGGATTCTTTTATCTATTGCTGCTCATATGGATTATGAGGTTTGGAAAATAGATGTCAAGACGGCTTTCCTTAACGGAAGTCTTGAAAGAAACCATCTACATGAAGCAACCAGAGGGATTCATTGCAAAGGGCAAAAAGCATCTTGCATGTAAGCTCAATTGGTCCATTTATGGACTAAAGCAAGCTTCGAGATCTTGGAGCATCCGATTTAATGAAGTGATTCAGTCTTATGGATTCATTTAGTGTCCGGATGAGTCTTGTGTATACAAGAAAAGTGACAAAAACGTGGTGGTATTTCTTGTACTATACGTAGATGGCATTTTGCTCATTGGCAACAATGTCAAAGTGTTGTCAGACGTAAGGTTATGGTTGTCCAAGCAGTTTGATATGAAGGACTTGGGAGAATGTGGACATATTCTCGAGATCAAATTAATAAGGGATCGCAAGAAAAGAATGTTGTGTTTATCCCAATCTTTATACATCGATACTATCCTAGCTCGTGCAAAACTCCAAGAAAGGTTTTCTACCTTTTCGGAATGGAGTACCTTTATCAAAAGAGATGTGTCCTAAAAATATCAAAGGAGATAGAGAATATGAAGGCAGTTCCTTATGCTTCGGTTGTAGGAAGCCTAATGTATGCGATGCTATGTACGAGACCAGATATCTATTTTACCGTGGGCATGGTTAGCAGATATCAAAGTAACCCAGGGCAGGGACATTGGACGGCCTAAAACATATATTAAAGTACCTGAAAAGGACTAGAGATTATATGGTGGTTTACTAGGCAGATGATTTGCTCCCTGTGGGTTACACGGATTCAGACTTCCAATCAGATAGGGACAGTAGTAAATCAACCTCGGGGTATGTGTTTACTTTGGGAGGTGCAGCCATAGCATGGAGGAGTGTTAAGCATAAATGCGTTTCAGACTCCACCATGGAAGCTGAGTATGTGGCAGCCTCTGAGGTAGCCAAAGAAGTTGTATGGCTCAGAAACTTCTAGATGGACTTAGATGTGATTCCTGGTTTGCCCAAAGTTATCACAATTTATTATGACAACAGTGGTGCAGTAGCAAACTTGAAGGAACCACAAGCCCATAAGGCGAGTAAGCACATTGAGCGCAAGTACCACCTGATATGAGACATCGTAAAATGAGGAGAGATTGTTGTCGTCAAGATTACATCAGCAGATAACCTGGCAGATCCTTTCACTAAGGCTCTTCAGGCGAGAGGTTTTGATAGGCATGTTGAGGGGATGGGAATCATATGTATGGCAGCATATATAGCAGCAAAGTCTTTTAGTATAAGTGGGAGATTGTTGGGATGTATACTATAAGCCTAGCTTTTGTATGAACATCTGTTTTGAAATATTTTGAAATGAGAATCACTTTGGTCAAATGTTTGCATTTTATATTTATATATATGTCAACGTAGTTGTCCATTTAATTTATATTGTAAATAACATGGTGTGTGGTGTCACACAGAAGATCATATTATCGGTTCCTTATAAATTATAAATAGTGGCTCACAACCAAGATGGATTGGGACAAACCATTGGAATGGTTGTAGTGTAATTTGGTATTAGTCTGTCTTGACTATAAAATTACACTAATAAACTATGTGTGTATTGAGCAGGACCATTTGACGTTGTTCGATTTATACTAACTACATAAAAGAACAGAGCCTCTGTTATTATGGATGTGCATCCTCTTAATCCCTATATAATAACAAGCACGTATACTTAGTATTTATTTCTTTAACTTATCAATGGGTGAGATCTATTTGTTAAATCAAGAGGCCCGATGAGTTGGGAAATAGTACTGTTTATATGGTGTGTTGTTGATTATAAAAGAAATCTGTGTCCTAATTATTTAGGTTGATGATGTCCCATTGAGGAGCTCATAAGGATTATCATATAAACCCTGCAGGTGGACTTAGTCCGGCATGATAATAAAGTTGAGTGGTACTACTCTTCGAATCAAATGTTAATTAATTGGGTTATCAGTAACTCAATTAATTGACGGACATACGATATCTTAAACATGGGGAGATTAACGCACTTATGATAAGAAAGAGCCCATATTGTAATATGGGATTGGTGTGGTAATTCAATAATAACCCTTTAGTGGTATGGGTTATTATTGATGGACTTGGGTTGGGTGTTCGGGTCGAACACAGGAAGCCCAAGCCCATCAGGAGGCCTAAATCAATTCCTCCTCTAGGTCCCTGTTGTAACCTCTATATAAAGCCTCACATCCACCCATCCACAACTTGGTTTGGTTTAACTTGATTTTGGTTTGGTTTTCTCCATCCTAGAAAGGGAGATTTTTTCTTAACAGAATTCTGTTATTTTTCTTTCTTTGTAACCGACGATAAAGGTTATAAAAGGAGTAGGTGGTGCCCCCTAAAATCTAATTTCACAATTCTCTTTTCCCTTGCTTGTGGTCGGCGGCACCTCTCTCTCCATCTAGGGTCGGCGCCCCTTCCCCCCTCCTCTTTGCTTAGGGTCGGCACCCCCTTCCTCCTTGCTTAGGTTTGGCACCCCTTTTCCCCTTTCTCCTTGCTTAGGGTTGGCGGCCCCTTCTCCCTTGGTGGGCAGCGGCTTGAAGAAGAGGAAGAAGAAGAGAAGGTTCCCCATCCTAGAGCTCCTTTTGTAATCGGCAGTTTGGAGAAATGAGAGGAAGGGTGCTTGTTATCTTGGTAGATCATTGCCCACACGACGTCCAAGAAGAGGAGAGGAATACGGTAGAAGATCAAGAGGTCTTTGGCTACAAAGAAAGGTACAACTAGTTCTTTAATTTCGCTGTGTAATTAGTTTTGTTTTCTTTGTATCGATTTTGAATACCAACACAAGAGACCAGCGATCTTGTACTTCGATCAAGGTGTGCTTTGATCATTCAAGAACTTACTTGATTGATCAAACACATGTTTAATCAACATGCGGGTTGCTAGGAAAAGTTATGTTCTTGTATAATTTTTTTGTACAGGGAAATTTAAACAGAATGAAATTCCAGCGCCTTCAGTGTTTGAGTGTGCAGGACTTAGGAACGCAAGAAGTCGAGCGAAAGATGTTATGGATGAGAATGATGGCACGGGAATCGAGTTAATTGGCTCGGTGTATCTGAGAGACAAGAAGCTATTGAAGAGTGTGTCGGTGGAGCAAGAAGGATACATGTGGTATTTTTGAGGGACGAGAAACCGGAGCAAAAGACTGCTCGAGGAGAGGGCTAGAGTTGGGTTTGAGTAAGCTCAACTCTGACCAGAGATGAAGCCAGCGACCAGAGAAGGCGCCGAATGAGTCAACATTGAGCTAACTGGTCTGAGCGCCCATACCACCTAGTCTAGTCGTCCGAACCACCAGGGTATCAAATAGGGGCCTCATCACAGTGGATCACTCTTTGGGTCCACGTCAGCAATGGTTCGAGCACTTGAAGATTATCCAGGCATTCGGACATAAAAAATTCTATCTTTCAATCGTTGTGAAGCCATTATGCAGAGATAAACTTGCCATGTTTGAGGCGTCTGGATCACCATCCAGCCGCTCGAAGTAAGCCACGTTAACAACGGATAAGTTTGACCAGAACACTACAAATAGAGCTCTGGTTCACTTAGTTTAGTAACAACTCTTGTATTTAATTCCTAATATTGTAAGAGGCTTCTCCACCTTCAATGAAGGAGAATTTGTGTGCTTTTATCTGTCTTCGATTAACAACCACCTAGGTTGCAAGTAAGTAAAATACTGTAGTTTTCTTACTTATTTCCTTTTAAGTTGTTCTTCTTAAATGTTATATTTGGTTAATTAATATTACATCCTTGCTTTGTTCAAACAATAAGAGATTTTCTAACTTACTTGCAAGACAATTCATTCCCTCTTGTCGGCTGCACGGTGTTAGCTAGAGCCCTAGAGCCAATCATTTGATGATTGTATTTTTGGACTTATTGTATCATATTCTATATAAATAAAGGTATTTGGATTTTGGTTATTATACTTACTTGTATTGGTGCCAAATAAACTAAGTATAATAATTTCCTTGAGTAGACGGTTCTCACCTATATCAATCGGTTAGTTGAACTGATAGTGAGATGATATAGGGAACACTACTCTTAATCATTCCTAATCGAGTATTAACATTCAGGGACAATGTTAATGCAATAAGACTAGCATGTAGGTCAACTCGATGACTTGATCTCATAAGTCATGGATATAGAGATATCAAGTTGACACATGGGTATACATTAGAGAATGTATACTGAATGACCCGCCATGAGAAAGTATCATGGATCGTTATATGAGTGTCATATACTTTCTCATGTGGTCATTAGTATGACTACTAGTCCTTAGACCTGAAGTCACCATGGTTCCCTACATAAGGAGTTATGTACTTTAGTTTCGTCAAACGTTACCCGTAACTGGGTGAACTATAAAGGCGATTACTGGGTATGTAACAAATTATGCGGAGGGATGTGAGTGATGTAGATGGGATCTATCCCTCCTATATGACGGGAGTGACATCGGTATTCTTGATAGAGTGAGACCACGAAGTGCATGGCCATGCCCAAATGAGTCAATATAGGATATTGAGCTCATTTGATCGAGTGAGTCTACTTGGAGTTCAAGATTTAGATTGGTCAGAGGATGACACGGTCTATGCCTCACATTGATCAATCTAGATGTCTAGGATAGAAGGACACTTGTCATATATTGTGAGGAGTCACAATTAGTAGTCACAAGGTGATGTTGGATCTCAACATTCTTGTAACTTGGGTAGTAATGATGTGTTGCTAGATACCGCTCATTACTTGTGCTCCTAAATGATTTAGGGCATTGCCAATGTTACAAGAACCTATAGGGTCACACACTAAGGACAATTAGATGGAGATTTGGTTCATATGATGAACCAAGAGGATTAGATTCATTTGATGAATCAAATTGGATTAAGAGTAATCCAAATTGGGCTAAATTGAGTTGGACTCAAGTTGATTCAAGTATTCAATGAGTCTAATTTAGATTATGACTCATTAAATCATCTTAATTTAATGAATTAGATTCATTATATTAAGTTGGCTTGAATCAAATGGTTAGATTAGATCAACCATGAAAGAGATTTGGTCAAGTTTGACTTGACTTGAGAGGAAGAGGAAGAGTCAAGTTTGACTTGACTAATCGCCACATCATTAGTGAGATGGCAAGATGTGGACCAATGATGATGTGCCACATCATCAAAGTGTGCCACCTCATGGGAGTTACAACTCCATTCTCTTTAATGGCTACATATAATGAGAATGGGGGTTACACCTTGGAGAGGTGGTCGGCCACTTATGGTTTTGAATGGAATTCATTTTTCATTCAAGTGTGTATTCATTCCTTCTTCTTCCTTGAGTTCTTCTTGCTCTCTCCCTCTCTTCTTCTTGCCGTGACCTATCAAGGTGCTAGCACTCCTTTGTTTAGGTCTTCTCCACTTAAGTTGTCCGTGTGGATACTTCTAGAGGACCGTACGCTTGACGGTCTAGAGATCTGGCATTTTGGACGAGCGAGATACGCGAAAGGCACGCTTCAAAGGTATAAAAATGTTTTCTTCCTTTGTAGATCTACTGTAGATTGAAGCTTTAAACTCGTACTCATATTTTCGAAAGTTTTCTTCGCACGAGATCCAGTGGCATGGGTGATTCAGGGTTTCCGCGATGCGAAAATGCGGTTTTCGTGGCCCGAAAAACCCAACACACGGGACCAACATATAGTATAGGACACTGTAATGATTAACATTAGGTCAAGTGGGAGTATGTTATATCTGAGAGATGTCCTACGGCAATCACCATATGGTATGTACTATTTATTGGATAAATATATTTATTATTTTAGTGTACACATTTTATGTATATTATTGTAACTTGAACTCACTTATTGAGTGTCTGCAATATTATTCATAGCATGAAAAAATTTGTGATTGGATTACGACTAGTGAACATCTCTACAGTGTAATTATGAATGTATTAAAATCTTTCCTAGTCGATGAATTGATGTGTTCAGACATTATTGATTCTATGAGACTAGCATGAGTTATACTCTTTGGTCTAACTAAGCAGCTATTCCTCACTAGCTAGAGACATTGGAATGTCGACAGTTAAATATGGATGCTAGTTATGGTAATTAGTTTATTGGAGTGACCTGATATAATACTTCATTTAGTTCTCTATATATATGGATATGTTAATGAAGCTCTTACTGCAGCTCGAGTACAAGTTTCCTTTGACTTGAGGTATTCAAGTCATCTTGGTCATGGAGACTTATGCATTGACATCTTAAGTAAACATCTCTTAGGAGGTGTGAGACTGGGATGATTAGGTATAAGTCGAAGTGCTTGAAAGTGTTTGGATAGCCCATAGAGGATTCATCGCTCCTTAAGAGAAGACGTATACTTTATGGCTACTTGTCAGGATTACTACTCAAAGTCTTTGGTCAAAGCAACACATGTTAAGAGTATAATACTCTTGAACACATGTTTGAGTAATTTGAATCCATCGGACGAGAAAGTATTATTTGGGCTAGGTGTGGCGTAATTAGCCTAGTGGGGACTGACTTATAGACTTTGTTCTGTGTTAGTTAGAGCCCTAGAGCCAATCATTTGATGATTATTGTATGGACTCATTGTATCATATTTCTTATATATAAAAAGGTATTTGTTTATGGTTATTATACTTACTTGTATTGGTGCCAAATAACTAAGTATAATAGCGTCCTTGAGTAGAAGGTTCTTACCTATATCAATCGATTGGTTGAATCGATAGTGAGATGATATAGGGAACACTACTCTTAATCATTTCTAGTCAAGTATTAACATTCAGGGACAATGTTAATGCGATGAGACTAGCATGTAGGTCAACTCGATGACTTGATCTCACAAGTCATGGATATAGATATATCAAGTTGACACATGGGTATGCATTGGAGAATGTATACTGAATGACCGCCATGAGAAAGTATCATGAATCGTTATATGAGTGTCATATACTTTCTCATGTGGCTATTAGTATGACTATTAGTTCTAGAACCTGAAGTCATCATGATTCCCTACATAATGAGTTGCATACTTTGGCTTCGTCAAACGTCACCCGTAACTGGGTGGACTATAAAGGTGATTACTAGGTATGTAACAAATTATGCGGAGGGATGTGAATGATGTAGATGGGATCTATCCCTCCTATATGACAGGAGTGACATCATTATTCTTGATAGAGTGAGACCACTAAGTGCATGGTCATGCCCAAGTGAGTCAATATGAGATATTGAGCTCATTTGATTAGAGTGAGTCTACTTGGAGTTCAAGATTTAGATTGATTATAGGATGACACGGTCTATGCCTCACATTGATCAATCTAAATGTCTAGGATAGAAGGGCATTGTCACATATTGTGAAGAGTCACAATTAGTAGTCACAAGATGATGTTGGATCTCAACATTCTTGTAACTTGGGTAGTAATGATGTGTTGCTAGATACCGCTCATTACTTATGCTTCTAAATGGGTTTAGGAGCATTGCCAACGTTACAAGAACCTATAGGGTCACACACAAAGGGCAATTAGATGGAGATTAGGTTCATTTGAAGAACCAAGAGGATTAGGTTCATATGATGAACCAAATTGGATTAAGAGTAATCCAAAGTAAACTAATTGAGTTGGACTCAATTTGGTTCATGTGTTAAATGAGTCTAATTTGGACTTAGACTCATTGAGCCAATTTAATTCAATGAATAGAGATTCATTAAATTAAAAATTGACTTGAACCAATGGTTAGATTTGATCAACCATGGGAGAGAAGTGGTCAAGTTTGACTTGACTTGAGAGGAAGATAAAAGGTCAAGTTTGACTTGACCATTGCCACCTCATTTGTGAGTTGGCATAGAGTGGGCTAATTATGATGTGCCACATCATCAAGGCTAGCACATGTGTGTGTCACCTCATGAGGGAGATCAAGAGTTGTGACTCTTGATATCCCATGGAGGTTTAAAAGCCTTCCTTGAAGTGGGCGGCCACATTACACTCTTGTGTGAGTTTCATTTTGGTTTTGTAACCTCCTTCTTCTTCCTCCTCAAATCTTCTTCCCCCTCTCCTCCACCTTGGCTGAACCTTCAAAAGGTGCTAGCACACCTTTTGTTTGGTTTTTCTCCACCTAATCGTTCGTGTGGATACGTATAGAGGAGTGTCCGCTTGAACACTCTCGAGATCCGGCAAACTTGGACGAGCGGTATAAGCGAAGGGCTTCGCATCAAGAGTAATCTCTCTACCATGTAGATCTAGAGTAGATCGAGGTTTAGAAAATCGTACACGTAAAGTTTTGGAAATTATTTTCTTCGCACGGATCCGGTGGCATGGGATTTCGAGGTTTCCGCAACGCAAAAAGCGGTTTTTACGGCTCGAAAATCCCAACATTCTGAACTAAGTGGTATAAGATGAGTGAAAAGAATGAGACATGACTGACTGTAGCTGTTGAAAAGTTTCAAAAGTGGTTCTGGAATCAACCATTGATTTTCTAGTAAGTTGGGGATCATAATGTACTACAAGTTGTCACTCAATCTATTCATAATTAAATAGGTAATTACAAATGGCCAACATAACCGGAAACCTATTGGATCACACACACTATGAGTTTATCCGAAAGACTTAAAATAAGTTTGAGAATTGGATTCATAAATCGAGTGAGATTGAGTCTGGTAAAACCAGATAAAGGGAAAAACTTTTTTAAAAAAAGTTTGGTGCATTGGTTTTGAACCAAACCTAGTTTGGTGGATGCGGGTTTTAAACTTGCTCCTCTAACCCAATAAGGGATATATAAGTAAGATTAGAGATGAGAGAAAATTAACTTTCTTTTGATTGAAACCTAATTGTTATGTTTTATTCCCTCTCCATCTTCTCTCTTTATTGCTAACCAAACAAAGGGGATAGCCCCTTTGTTCCACCACCTCTAGCCCCAACATTAGCAATCCCGTCGTTGGGCCTCTCGATCGCCACCATCCACCCAGTGAGGTTGTGACACCACCGAAAGTCATCGTAGCTACCCAAGGGGTTGTTATCCAAGTGCACCGCCGCCCAATAGCCAACTTTACTGGATGTGGTTGTGTCACCGGCCCTTCTTTTAGCCCCGTTCGCTTGCTGTTGGCAAAGAGGTCACCGACAATAAAAATGGACATCAAAGGTTGTTGTCGGTTCTAGGTCTCATCTCTAGCATCTCATTCATCGGGGTCTCTCTTTGTTTGGTGTTGACTGGTTACGTACACCACCAAGCACCAAACTTTGTCTTCACACATGAGGTTAATACCCTTCACAAAGATGGAACTCGTGACTTCTAAAGTCATCTCAAAGATTCCTTGGTGTGAACACAAATAGAGGCAAGGCTTCGATAACATTACTTAGTTGATGTCATTTCAACTCCACGTCATCCATCAGGTATAACTAGTTTAAATTTATTTTTGTAAAATTTTATTTTATAATCATGTATGCATGGATGCATCCTAGTATGTGTGTGGTGCATGTAATGTAATAATTTAGATTTATTATATTATTTTTGTCTTCCATTATGCATGTTTGTGAAACATATTTTAGCACGCATCCTATTGGGCTACCCAGCACCAACACCATACATTTACTTTGGAAACATCCCCCTTGGGAACATCCCCACTCTGCTAACATAAGACTCCAACCATGCATCCAATTTGAAAACATCCCCATTGGGAACATCTTTGCTCTGTTAACACAGGACTCCAACTATGCACTCACTTTGTGAACATCATTGTTGAGAATATCCCCTCTTTGCAAAGATAGGACTGTAACAGTACACACACTTTGGAAACATCCTCATTGGGAACATCTCTGCTTTGCTTGCATAATTGATGGTGCTCCCAGCATGGAACTTTTCTCAACCTTCTCATGTTTGGTAACTCTCTACTTTTGTAATTGGACTTCATTCTACTTTACTCTTCAGTTCAACTTGGAGGGGAGGCATGTGATGTATCCAAGAAACCCCATCCAAGTAAGGCATCTCCTCCACAACTCCGTGCTGACAAGACCATGAGCCTTACTCAGTGGCATTCTCTCCTTACCACTCACGCACGACAACTCTGATCCGAGAAAAGATCTATGTCAAGTGGGCCTCCTTTGACCTCATCCTCTGACACTTCCTGATAGGCACAGTACCAACCTTGTAAGGAAGCCTACGCCAAGGGCAATACTTGGCTAACGACCCAACCGTGTTAAAGGTGCAACCCACCAGCTGTCGCCCTTAGCGTCCTACCCTCCTCCGTGTGGCCATCTGGTCAATAGTGCTTCACTCGTGTGGTTGTCTACGTGTCTCACCTAGCTTCTTGCGTGGCAACCCATATATCCACCCTTCTCCATTGACTATATAAGGTTTGGTGATGGTAGGTATCATATATGGTTTTCTTCTTGTGTACAAAGTTCACTCCTCTCCCATAGCTATCCTTTCTTCTTCTTTCTCTTGCATCCATGAAATCTCAACTACCAACCCAACACTAACTTGACTATTGCAGGGAACACACCAGCTATGCTGGCACCAACGGACATGTGTTATTCGATAGGAGTCTGATGCTCAACCACTCGAAAGACGGACACAACCACATCTCCAAAAGAAAGGAGAGAGGAGGGGCCCAAGCGTGTTGAGGAGGATACCATCAGACATGCATTACAAAAATTAAATGTTTTTCATAATAAATATTGATGAATAGAAAAAACCCATAAGCTATGCCACTTTTATGTTGGAAAGATAGTGAAGCAAACATGCAAATGCAAAGTAAGGCATCCGACTCTCCACCTATCAAATGGCTGCTTAAGATCTGAGATGACTAATACAACTGTATTGTCATGATACGATTATAATTCAAATTTAACAAACCCTTCTACACTAATGTAGTATAAGGATGACTCGGATCATATCTCACAAGTAATGTAAGCGGGATGATAAATCTTAAGATCAAGTTATTTGTAAATGGGGTTGGGTTTTGATATTAAAATGGGAGTTTGTTGAGTTGAATTCTAAGACTAATCAATGAAAAGCAATGCGAGTAATTAAAACTCAAACTAACTAAACTATGACTATGAGAGAATTAATGAAAACATAATGTAAAGCATTCCTAATCTAATTTAATTACATTCAAATAAAGAACAAGAACTTAAAGCATTTGAACAAAATAAGACAAAGTAGGAATTAAACAAGACAAAACAAGAATTAAACAAGTGAAATACATTAACTAAAGTAACAAAAGTGTACGGAGCATTAAGGTGGAGATACTCTCTGGTGCAGGATCAACCCAAACTTCAAAGGGGCATAACATTTTACTTGGGACTCGGAATCAGGCTCCGTCGAATCTCACACATGTAGAATTTAAAAATCTATATTTATTATGGAGGTACTCATAATCGTCTATTGGTCCCGATGCGGCTGGCTAGAAGGGGGGATATATAGCCTGAAATAAAATTCAACCCTTTCTCGATCTTTGACTTGATTAGATTAGCATAATTAAATTAAGCAGCAATAGACATAAAATAAGTAACATATAAAAAAACTAATAAGTAAGAAGGCAGGGATTTTTACTTGGTTACAACCTAGGTGGTTGTTAATCCAAGGCAGTTACAAAATTCCACTAAAATTATCTTCTTTGTTGAAAGTAGAGAAGCCTCTTACACTCTTTGAAAAGCTCAGGTATTAGCTAGGAAACAAATACTAAAGTTGTTATTGATTTTCTAGCTCCAAGGGTCTTTTTATAGCATAGCGCCTAGAAAACTCTATCCATATCTTGAAGGTGCCTTCAAGTGGGTCCAAGGCCCCTTCAATAGGATAAGGTTTATTCGCCAAAGATAAAATTTTATCTTTAGCTAACGGCTATGGAAGACACCTCCAATAGGTTGGAAGGTGCCTTTGACATTGTTCATGGAAGGCGCCTTCCAAGCCATTGAAGGTGCCTTCCTTAAGGCAAATCAGCTCCTTAGCTGATTTTCTTTACGTGGGTGATGCTCCGGTTAACCAGAGTTGAGCTCACTCAAAACTAACTCTGACCTTCTCCTCGAGCAAGCTTCCTCCTCGGCTTCTCATCCCTCAAACATCGTGTACGTCCTTCTTGTCTACAAATGTACTCTTCTGTAGCTCCTCGTCCCTCGAATGCACTGAACCCATCGGCTCATTTTCCCATGTCGTTCTTCTCGTCCGCTGCATCTTCTGCTTGACTTCTTGTGCTCCTAAGTTCCTGCACACTTAGACACAAGACATCAAATATAAATAGGACCTAACTGAACTTGATTGACCACATCAAAACTACCACGGGGTACCTACAATCTCTCCTTTTTTATGGACATCAACCCAAGTTAAAGTTAGGGTTAAAACCAAAATGCAATAGCATAATTAAGTATAGTAGATTGCAATTACAAAAAAAAATTTGCAATACAATGAATTAAAGAATTTTACAGAATAAGTACAAGGATAAAAAATCCTAAAATTTCCTAACTCCCCTTTAACTTGTACATATTTCTCCCTCTTTGATCACATTAAAATAGGTGTTAAATATCAAAAATAGATTTGATAAAAATTCTAAGGGATACATAAGCAGTGATTAACACTCTGAAAAAAAATATTTTAGAAATTATTTTTCAAAATAATTTTTAATTATTTAAAATTTTAAAAAAATTATCACAATTAAATACATTTATCCAAAATAGTGATAAAATTATACGAATATACAAAATTAATACAAGTAGTAAGAAATTATTTTATACAGAGAGATGTATTTATAAAAAAAATACTTAATAAATAAATTTTGAGCTCAAAAATTCTTTTAACTTTTTCTCAGTATGTAAAACAGAGAGTCTATATATAGAAAATAAAATTTTTGAAATTTAACTTTCTGAGAATTTTTAATATTAAAAATTAGAATTTTAACAAAAAAATTGTAGAAAATAAATTAATTGTAAAAGAATTTTGAAAAACTTTATTTTAATAGAGGACATAATATTCTATCAAAAAAATAAATTTTTCAAAAAATATGTCGGCAAAATAATTTTAAATTTTAAAATATGATTTTGTTAATAATTTCATATAAAATAACTTAATGGTCAAAAAATTTTAAAAAACTTTTTATTTGTAGATAATATTTCTATTTTTTACAAATAAAATTTTGAGCAAAAAAATTGATCAGAAAGTTGATGTTATAATTGATTTTACAAAATACGATTAACTTAAGCAAAATAATTTACTAGTATGCATATGAAATTAATTTATTGAGCTCAGAATGATTTTGATATTCAAAATAAATTATTTTCTATTAGATTAACCAAATGTTTTCTGGAAATTAATTTTCTATTTACTTTTGTAATTTGACCCTTATTGTAATATATAAAAAATATAATAAAGATTTAAATATAATTCAAAAGTGATATAATTAAATTATTTTAAGAAAATAAAATATATTTTAGTGGATAATATATCAGGAAATAAGATTTTATGAATTTATAGAATTTTATGAAAATTTTTCAGAATTTAAATGAGTTATTTTAGATTTTTTTGAGTTAAATGGATAAGAGAAAAGCATATTTAAAAATACTCAATTAAAGTGGGAGTTGATTGGAATATAAACTTAGGTTTTAATTAGTTTAACCTAAGTTTTTATTCTCCTCACTGTTCCCCCACCCGAGCACGGACGCAGGCGACGCGAATCGTCATCGCCCGCACAAGCTGCTTCCACCTTCCTTGGCAGATGTGTGCTCTCCATCCAACTCCTCCCTCCGCCGCCGAATGCCTCAGCGCTGAGTCTGTGCGTTGTCGCCACGAGTCACAGGCCTCCCTGTCATTATCCAGCCTTTCCTCAGCCGCGCGCACACAGTGTCGCCACTACCCCTCCGCTCACCCGTGACATGAGTCGACGGCATGAGAACTGACCGCACCCTCCGCCGATTGCTGGCACTGCATCCGTCCACACAACAATGGCACTGGAGGCTTGTTCGCCTCCTACCTGAGGCCATCATCGGTCCGTTGCCCACGCTCCCCACCATCAACAGTGGCCACCAATCGTAGCTATCCATGCAACAGATGATTGGGATTCGTGTTCATCTCCTGCCCCGATGTCGTCTCTGACTGTCTGCGATCGTCATCCTGACCGCAACGGTTGTTGTGCGCCCAACTGCCGACGCAACTTTCTACACCATCGTGAACGAGAACGCCTCGTTGTCGCTGTGCCGACTGCTTGGGATCCTCATCACCGTCACCACCGTGCCCTTATCACCACCACTGGACTTCGCAAAGTTTGAGTAGCCGCGTTATGCCTGCTAGTTGCTACTGACGAGCTTAGCTCTCCTCGTTGGCAAACTACACTGAAGGCGACTACTGCCATAAGCCGCCGGCCATCGCCCTGTATGCCTCCACCGTAGAAGTAGGAGTGAATGAAACAGTAAGTATATATATGATTTCCTTAAGTCTAATTGGTAACTAATACTGCTTAATTAACTCAGTAATATTTGTAGTTAAGCAAGTTAATGTTTAGATCAGAGTTTGTTTAAGTAATTGAATTGATTTCATTAATTGAGTAATTGGTGTGATAAGTTTAATAAAGTAGGTTAATTGATTTAATTGACTTAGATGTGAACAAATGGTAACTTGGTCACTTAATAGGTTAATTCACAAGTTAGTAAATATGGTTAGTTGACCTAACCACAAAGGATTCAAATTACTAAGTTGAAGATAAGTTGATTAATTAATCAATATGATTTGATTATTGATTAATAGACTCTTAGGTTCCTTGTATCCTATATTTGTAGGATTTGAGCTTGATGTGATCTCATGGACTTGAAGACAATTTAGACATGCTACATCAAGGTGGGTAGATCCTGCTTATCTTCTTGATGGCTTTAATTATAGTGCATGATTATTTACCGCCATGTTTGATGAGGTTATAGTTACTCGCCTACTTTAAATCTGTCCTATATTGCTCCTGAGTTCATACCTTATTGGTTGTCCTTATATGTTGACATATTGTTAATAGCTATGTAGTTATTGTTGGAGCAATCCCAATGGTTCGTGCGACCATGTGTTTTGGTATTTGGTCAAAGGGTTTAAGTTAGGTTTACCCTTGTATTTGATATGTGTATGTGAGTGTACAAGTTTGCAAGATACACATATGACTCAACTTGATGGCTTTGGGTTCAGTGAAGAATGAAACATCCAAGAGACGGTGGACAAGGAAGCAAGGACAAGGGCCGAGGGAAACGACTTCGAGATATACGTGAATGATGGAATTGGGGGCGAGCAGCAGGCTTGAATGCATCTAAGGGACGAGAGCCAAAGGAAGTAGGCTTGAAGGCAAGAGGTCAAGGCTGTAACGAAGAGTCAAGTGAGTCGTAAGGGTGAGGGTCCGAGTGATGAGAGATTGTACTCGGGTACTAGTCGACTGGTGGTTTCATCAGTCGACTGGTTCAGTCGATTGGGCAATCGACTGGGAGTGAACAGAATGCTTCCTTTTACTTGACCAGTGTGGATCAATCGACTAGTACTTTCACCAGTCAACTGGTATCGAGCCATTGGGTTGTAACAATCGAATATCCACAGAGAGCAGTCGACTGATGGTTTTGGCAGTCGACTAGTAGGCGGGGGTTTTCAACCCATGGCCTATATAACCAAGGCTTTGGAGCTTGGTTAAGGCTGACAAAATTAGTGGTGGTTAACCCTAATTAGTAGTCAATTAGTGCCCTATCAATCTGAGTGCTCTTGGTCGAGTTGTGGTGAGATTTCTCCACCGACAAGGAGGATTGTGCTAGCCAAAGTTTTCGAGGATTAATCCATCGACGGATTGAGGGATCATCCACCTTACGGATAGCCATAGAGTAGGAGCAAGTTATCTCCGAACCATGTAAATAAGCTTGTTAGCATTTTGCATTTTTTTTCTTAGTCTTTAGCTTGTTTATTTTGTATTATTCCACTACACAAACTAACAAGTGTGGGAAGCTATCGATTTGGGGGCACCGACTATTCAACCCCCTTCTAGCCAGCCATACAAGATCTCCAACAAGTGGTATCAGAGCGAGGACGCTCTCCTTCGGACTAATCGTCGAGGAAGCAAAGATGGTCGACTTGATAGCACCTCCAAAGTTTGAAAGAGGAAGCTTATAGGGCATCACGTATTGGATGATGAAGATGGAGGTCTTCTTCGATACGGATTGGTGCACCATGATGGTGATCAAAGAACCGTTCGAAGTCCCAAAAGATAAGAAAAGGAAGAAACTTAAACCGCGATATTGGACAGAGGAGCAAGCCTCACAATTGAAGGCAAATAATAAGGTAATATCAATCTTAATAGATATGTTGCCTTCTAATGTGATGAGTTGTGTAGTTGAATACAAGAATGCTCATGAATTGTGGAGCAAAGTGAAGAAGGTTCTAGGAAAAGAACTCATGCCTACACAAGAAGAAGAAAAATCTGAAGAAACGAATGAAGAAGCTCAAGTAGATGATGAGTAATCGGAAGTTGAGCAATGTTCAACATCCGAGGAAGAAAAGAAAGATGAGGAAGTATCATCAACATCCTTAAAGATTGAAGAAGAATCCAAGACAAGTAAAGAAGAAGAAGAGGTCTTGGAAGTCAACTTAGCAAGCACCTTCACCGAAGTGAAGTCAAAAGACCACATTGTGTACTTCGAGTGCAATGAAAAGGGACACTACAAGAGTAGGTGCCCATTCGGTAAAAAAGAGGTATCTCCTAAACTCAATTCAATTCCTTTAGAATCTAATTTGAGTTATAGGAAGAAGGAGAAGAAATGACACATAGTGTGCTTCACGTGTGGGGAGAAGGGCCATTACCACACAAAATATCCCAAGAAGAGGGAGATTAAGAAGCTAGCACATTTAAAGAAGTGGGAAGAGAAGAAGAGAAGCAAAAGTCAAGGGGGAGCTTCAATGGTAAGGGAGGTACACCCTAATTTGAAGTATAATTCAAATGTTTATTCTCCCATGCATGTTAGAAATAATTTCCATTATTTACCTATGCAAAATTTTGGCTTTAAATATCATGATAGAAATAGGGTCAATGTAGATCATAACCCTAGAAGATGTATGCATGATAAACCTGGAAACAGTAGACCTAAGGAAAACCAAGGCATTAATCCCAAGAAGGGGAGGCGCATGCCTAAAATAGGTAGGTCTAGGAGTGTCCAAGGTGGACATGTTGATTCTAGGTTTAAGAATTTAGAAAGGGAAAATCAACCTTTGAAGGCAAAGCTTGATCATTTGGAGAAAATCCTAGAGAGATTCAATGTTGGATCTAAGAGGTTAGATATGGTGTTGGGTAGTCAAAGATCCAATAATGGTAGATCGGATTTGGGATACCGATCTAATGTCTCCAAGGCTAAGGGAAAGTCTTATGCTAGAGTTGCATATGATTATAGCAAAGAGAAGTCAATAAATGGCAAGGGAAAGTCATTTAATGGTAAGAAGAAATTAACCAAGAACAAGGTGCCCAAGGTTAAGAAGGTTAGGTTTGTAGGCCAAATGTCACCGGAGGTGCACCGATGTGGCCTAGTAATTGTAGATGAGTCACCTAGGGAGGTGACCAAGGTTAAGAGCTCTAAGGGGAGCTCAAAGAGTCAATTTGGGACCCATGGCAAATGCATCTCAAGTGGGTTTTACTTGGGATTCTAGATTGGGTCATGAAATATGCCAAAATATTTGGAGACGGATTTAGGTCTCAACCTTAGCGAATTGACACAATTGGATTGTGTTTCATGCAAGGAAATATGACATTGGGGTCATATTGTATGATAATTAGTGTTGGATGTATAGATGTCATATAAACCAATGCTAGGGATGCATTATGATTTGGTATGACCAAATACATCAAGAAGAAGCCAAAACTAGGACTTTAGGTCAAGGTTCAATTGAACCATTTAGCTAGTTTTAAGTTTTGTGTCAATCTTGGGATTGGTGATAGATACATTTTTGAATGTATTTTTTTCAAGTAAACATGGGAAAAATAGACCTCTCCAAAAAATTTAGGGATTTTTGGATGTCTGTGGAATTTCTGGTGTATTTATGAAATTGGGTCAGAAATGTTGAAATGGGCTGGAAAAGAGTACCAATCGACTGATGCAGTTACCGGTCAACTGGTAACAGTGTATTTCGAACAAAATGGTTCTGTATGTTGAAATCAATAGGAGCAGTCAACTGGTGATTTTGGCAATCGACTAATACCAGTTTGAAATTGTTCTTAGCACTAGATTTTGACTGAGGCAGCTCGTATAGGTGTATGAGATCCTAGGGGGATAAATACATGAGTTTACGAGCAGTCTGGATGGTAAGTTTCAACAATTGGGATATTATTGGAGCTTTTCCTATTAGGCAAAGGGAGAGAAGTAAGGTTTAGTTAGGAAAACCTTCCTTTGCGTAAAATTCCTAGCTCAATGGGGAGCATAGGAATAGGGGGAGCCTTGTGATAGGTTCTTAAATAGGCCTGTGGTAAAATTCCTAACTCAATCGGGAGCATAGGTGTAGGGGGAGCCTTGGGATAGGTTCCAATGCATGTTTGTATTTTTAATTCGGCGGTGTAAGTCCAAGTGTGTAGCCTTGACAATATAAGTCCATTCGGTGGTGTAAGTCTAAGTGTGTAGCCTTGGCAACATAAGTCGATTCGGCGGTGTGAGTCCAAATGTGTAGCCTTGGCAACGTAAGTCCATTCGACCGTGTAAATCCAAGTGTGTAGCCTTGTCAACGTAAGTCCATTCGGCGGTGTAAGTCCAAGTGTGTATCCTTGGCAACATAAGTCCATTATTTTTAGCATGTTTATTTGCTATTATGTTTTCCCTAACTTAAACGTATTGTCAAACATCAAAAAGGGGGAGATTATTGGAGCAATCTCAATGGTTTGTGTGACCATATGTTTTGGTGTTTGGGCAAAGGGTTTAAGTTAGGTTTACCCTTGTATTTGATATGTGTATATGAGTGTGCATGTTTGCAGGATACACATATGACTCATCTTGATGGCTTCAGGTCTGGTGAAGGATGGAGCATCCGAGGGACCGTGGACAAGGGCCGAGGGAAGTGACTTCGAGGCATACGCGAAGGATGGCATTGGAGACGAGCCGCGGGCTTAAATGCATCTGAGGGATGAGAGCCAAAGGAAGTACGCTTGAAGGCAAGAGGTCAAGGCTGCAACGAAGAGTCAAGTGAATCATAAGGATGAGGGTCCGAGTGCTGAGAGATTATACTCGGGTACCAGTCGATTGAGAGCGAACAAAATGCCAATGTGGATCAGTCGACTGGTACTTCCACTAGTCGACTGGTATCGAGCCGTTGGGTTGTAACGGTCGAATATCCACAGAGGGCAGTCGACTGATGGTTTTGGTAATCGATTGGTAGGAGGGGTTTTCCAACCCGTGGCCTATATAACCAAGGCTTTGGAGCTTGGTTAAGGCTGGCAAAATTAGTGGTGGTTAACCCTAATTAGTAGTCAACTAGTGCCCTAGCAATCTGAGTGCCCTTGGTCGAGTTGTGGTGAGGTTTCTCCACCGACAAGGAGGATTGTACTAGCCAGAGTTTTTGGGGATTAATCCACCGATGGATTAAGGGATCATCCACCTTACGGACAGCCGTGGAGTAGGAGCAAGTTATCTCCGAACCATGTAAACGAGCTTGTTGGTGGTTTGCACTTCTTTCTTAGTCTTTAGCTTGTTTGTTTTGTATTATTCTGCTACACAAACTAACAAGTGTAGGAAACTATCGATTTGGGGGCACTGACTATTTAACCCCCTTTCTAGCAGGTCATACAAGATCTCCAACAATTATGTTTGTTGTTCATGATTGGTTTATATATATATATATATATATATGCATGATATTATCAGACCCTAGTGTAAAATGATCATACCGTAGTATAGGATATTGAATATTGAGCATCTTGCTAAACCTGTGTTTATTATTCATACTATGATGTAGGATATTGAGTATCCTAATAGACCCTTGCTGTTATTTAGGCCTCTATAGCTTATGTTAATGAATTTGTATTATAGTATGGTTATATACTTAGGCTCGTGCCTGCATGGCACTGATATTATAGGTACTATAGTTGTATATTGATGCAAAAGCGTATATATTAGTGAGATTATACTGACATAGACTTAGTGGAAATCACTCCCTAGCAAAAAGGTAGTGTATTCCACTAGGCTTTCCCCTCTGAATCAACCCTTAGGATTTCTCGATATTAATCCCATTATTTATTATATCTGCAATTCCATGGAATTAGTCAAGATATTAATACTAGCTTACTAGTAACTTGGGGACGTGATTGTCTATTTTCTGCCCATATATTAGTAGGATTATATCGTAATATAGGGTACCGAGTATCCTAGTAGACCCTTACTTATTATACAAGCTCATGCCTATACATTAGTAGAATTATATCACAGTGTAGGATTTCGAGGATCCTACTAGACCCTTGGTTGCTATATCTTGTCAACCATTGTCTCCCATTCATAGTTGAAAAGTCATCAGCGACTATTAGTATATCCTGTCTCCCATGCATGAATGAGAGAGTCATTAGTGACCATTGGTTGTACCCTGTCTGCCCACAGGACCATCTGTAGTAGAGTGTTCTCCCACAGATAGTGACTAATTATTTACCATGTCCGCCCACGGGACCATCCGTGGTAAAACATTCTCCCACAGACAGTGACTAGTCATTTACCCTAACTGCCCACGGGACCATCTATGGTAAAGTGTTCTCCCGCAGTCAATGTTTGTTAAATACTTGTTATATGTCGGTCATGTATGTTCGTGCAGGTTTGGATGTACTGTATGTACTCTCGATTTGTTGGTTATTCTTGATTGAGCATGTTAGTGAAGTGCTATGTTATTGATTATACTTTTGGTTAGCCGGTGATTATGTTGGGACACTTACGTTGGTTAGTAAGTATTTTACCTGAGACTGTATCCTTTGATCTCTTGACAGTATATTATTCATGCGTTATTTTCTTCTATCCACTAAGTTGTACTCACTACCCCCTTGCTTTTCCTCTGACTTTCAGGTTATAGATAAAGGAGGTGTTGTGTGACAGCTCAAAGGTCCTGGCCACCAGTCCCACTCAAGTTGGATTTATGCCGAGGTGCTTCGTTTTATCGTTTTCGTTGCTTATAGTTATAGTTCTTTCTGTTCTAGATTTCTGAGTGTTTCACATGTACATGCATACATACACGCATTATTTTTGTGGCTTGGTGTTATTATATTATATTGATATTTTGTGTTGGTTTGAATTTGTTTGATATCGTATTTTCTATATTGTCACTAGGGGTACTGTCCGGTTTGGCGGACAAGTATACCCTCGGGGCGTGACACTTATAGTATTTAAAATGCCAATTAAGGCCACCATATCTTCTAAAATTAAAAAAGCTTGAATTTAAGCATGCATCATTCTTTTTCAATAGTTCTATTTGTTCTTTTAATTTTTTATTTTCAATTTTTAACTTGTTGAAATCTTCTAATCGATAAGATTTTGCTAAAGTTCCTTTTAATTCTAAGTTTTCCTTTAATAATTTTTTATTTTCAGTTTCTAATTGACAGAATTCTTAGATAGTATCTTAATGAACTTGTATAACTTGTCAGGAGGTAGAGATCATACCTGACTTACCTTGTTGATCTTGTTATGTGATGCTCCCCCTGTATTGTTGCTTCCCTCTGACGTTGCTTCTCCTTCATCAATGCTCTCGATGTTCATGTCGGATGAGCTTGCTTCGTCATCTTCTTGGTGACTTGCCATCAGCACAAGTCTGGCGTAGGCTTCAATCTTCGACTCTGATGATGACGTTTCATCCCATGTCGCCTTTAAGTTTTTGTACTTTTTCTGGGTCGGTCTTTTGTCCTTGACCTTGTCCTTCAGTTTTGGGCAGTTGTCCTTAAGATTCCCTTCTTCTTCGTAGTTATAACATCGTACCTTTCGTTTGCTTCATGAAGTTTTCTTAGCCTACGACTTGTTAAATTTGTTAGACTTAAAAAATTTATTGAATTTTCTTACCATAAATGTGGCTTCATCTTTGTCAAGTGACATGTCTGAATCTAGTTCGCCTTTTTGGTTAGCCTTTAGTGCTAGGTTATGAGCTGTCTTTTCTTCTTTGTTTCTACACATCTTGATTCGTGAAGTTCAAAAGTGAAAAGCAGATTTTCTAATGAACTAACTTCGAGGTCCTTAGATATGTAAAATGAGTCGACTATAGATGTCCACTCGGGTGTTCTAGGAAATGCATTTAAAGCATACCTTAATGAATCTCGATTTGTTACCTTTTCTTTGAGATTCGTGAATTCTGTGATGAGTTCTTTGATCCTTGAGTGTAGATATGCAACTGTTTCATCTTCTTCCATTCGAAGGTTGCTGATTTGGTACCGCAGCAGGTCCAGTCTCACGAGTTTTACCTCCGAGGTCCCTTCGTGCAATTCCAGAAAATTCTCTTAGAGCTCTTTTACTAACTCGTAAGCTCTGATTCGGTTGATTTCTTATGGTGGTAAGACGCTCAGCAGATGAAATTTTATCTTACCGTTTGTCACGAAGTTAGCTTGCTCCTTCTTTGTCCACTGATATTATTTTTGTCGCATCTTTGCTGATCCTTAGGTGCTACAAAATTGTATTTCATTATTAAAAGTAAATCTAAATCTATTTTTAGAGTGCCTCCATCTTCTTTTTCCAAAGTCGTGAATTCCCCCTTGAATTTTGACAGGTAGATATTCAGTCCGACCATTATCTTGTTTGCTTCGGTTGGTGGTTAATCCTTCTGAAGCGGTTGAGCTCTAATACCATTTGTTGATCCCAGTATGGCTGGCTAGAGGGGGGATAAATAACCTGAAATAAAATTCAACCATTTCTCGATCTTTGACTTGATTAGATTAGCATAATTAATTAAATTAAGCAGCAATAGATATAAAAGAAGTAACAACTTATAAAAAATAATAAGTAAGAATGTTGGGATTTTTACTTGGTTACAACCTAGGTGGTTAATAATTCGAGACAGTTGCAAAGCTCCACTAAAAATATCTCCTTTGTTAAAGGTGGAGAAGCATCATACACTCTTTGAAAAGCTCAGGTATTAGTTAGGGAATAAATACTGAAGTTGTTATTGATTTTCTAGCTCTAGAGGTCTTTTTATAGTCCGTGGAAAACTCTATTCATAGCTTGAAGGCGCCTTCAAGTGGGTCCAAGGTGCCTTTAATAGGCTAAGGTTTATCTGCCGAACATAAAGTTTTATCTTCGGCTAACAGCTATAGAAGGTGCCTCCAACAGGCTGGAAGGTTCCTTCGACACTATTCATGGAAGACACCTTCCAAGCCATTAAAGGCGCATTCCCTAAGGCAAACCAGCTCCTTAGCTAATTTTCTTTGTGTGGGTGATGCTCCAGTTAACTGGAGTTGAGCTCACCCGAACCCAACTCTGACTTCTCCTCAAGCAGGCTTCCTTCCCGGCTTCTCGTCCCTCAAAAGTCATGTATGTCCTTCTCGTCTACCAATGCACTCTTTCACAATTCCTCGTCCCTCGGATGCACCAGGCATATTGGCTCCTTTTTCCTGTGTCATCCTTCTTGTCTGCTGCATCTTTCGCTTGACTTCTTGCGCTCTTAAGTTCCTGCACACTTAAACACAAGGCATCAAACATAAGCATGACCTAACTTAACTTGGTTGACCACATCAAAACTACCATGGGATACTTACATTGTTAACTTTTGGGCCCAAATTTTATCGTTTAGGCCCTCAACTGAGCCTCTGAAAATTTTATTACTATTTTTAGTCATTTTTATTTTATGGTATTTAAAGTGATTTTAGTATTTCTGATATTTATAGGTCATAGTTTATCTATATCAACATCCTATTCTATCAAATTTTATTTTTTTTTCCATGAGATATATATTAGGATTTCTTTCCTTTCTTAGTTATAAGGTTTGGAGGCTATATAAGCACATGTATAATTGCATAGAAATTAATCTCTCATTCATTAACAAAGCTTCATTTTTTAGTAAATTCGACGAGTTTCCCTTGTTTTTGGCATTCTTTCTTCTTGAATTCTCCTCCAATCTCCCCTTTTGTTATCTTGCAAGATAATTGCTAGCTTGTCCGGTATCACTCTCCCTCTTATCAGAGTCGATGATGTAGATCTAACCTAGAACCCTACAGCTCGTGGATGGAAATGGAAGCGCCTCTTCCCAACCACGTCAAGGGCTTGTTGGTGACGGATTCTAATGATGAAGATGAGAGTGCCTCTCCCAACTAAGACAAGGGCTTGATGCAAATCGGAGATGGACTTTTGGAAGCTAAGAAGGTGGAAGACCTGTTAGTTAGAGCCCAAGAGCCGATAATTTGATGATTGTATTATGGACTTGTTGTATCATATTATTATATAAATAAAGGCATTTGTTTTGGTTATTATACTTACTTGTATTGGTGCCAAATAAACTAAGTATAATAGCGTCCTTGAGTAGAAGGTTCTTACCTATATCAATCGGTTAGTTGAACCGATAGTGAGATGATATAGGGAACACTACTCTTAATCATTCCTAGTCGAGTATTAACATTCAGGGACAATGTTAATGTGACGAGACTAGCATGTAGGTCAACTCGATGACTTGATCTCACAAGTCATGGATATAGAGATATCAAGTTGACACATGGGTATGCATTGGAGAATGTATACTGAATGACCCGCCATGAGAAAGTATCATGGATCGTTATATGAGTGTCATATACTTTCTCATGTGGCTATTAGTATGACTACTAGTCCTTAGACCTGAAGTCATCATGGATCCCTACATAAGGAGTTATGTACTTTGGTTTCGTCAAACGTCACCCGTAACTGGGTGGACTATAAAGGTGATTACTGGGTATATAACGAATTATGCAGAGGGATGTGAGTGATGTAGAGGGGATCTATCCCTCCTATATGACGGGAGCGACATCGATATTCTTGATAGAGTGAGACCACGAAGTACATGGTCATGCCCAAATGAGTCAATATGAGATATTAAGCTCATTTGATTTAGTGAGTCTACTTGGAGATCAAGATTTAGATTGGTCAGAGGATGACACGGTCTATGCCTCACATTGATCAATCTAGATGTCTAGGATAGAAGGACACTTGTCATATATTGTGAGGAGTCACAATTAGTAGTCACAAGGTGATGTTGGATCTCAACATTCTTGTAACTTGGGTAGTAATGATGTGTTGCTAGATACCGCTCATTACTTATGCTCCTAAATAGGTTTAGGGGAATTGCCAACGTTACAAGAACCTATAGGGTCACACACTAAGGACAATTAGATGGAGATTAGGTTCATATGATGAACCAAGAGGATTAGATTCATGTGATGAATCAAATTGGATTAAGAGTAATCCTAATTGGGCTAATTGAGTTAGACTCAAGTTGATTCATGTGTTCAATGAGTCTAATTTAGATTATGACTCATTGAATCAATTTAATTAAATGAATTAGATTCATTATATTAAATTAGCTTGAATTAAATGGTTGGATTAGATCAACCATGAGAGAGATTAAGTCAAGTTTGACTTGACTTGAGAGGAAGAGGAAGAGTCAAGTTTGACTTGACTTTATGTCACATCATTTGTGACTTGGCATTAAGTGGCCAATGATGATGTGCCACATCATCATGTTTAGCACAAGTGTGTGCCACCTTATGGAGGTTACAAATCTCTTTAATGGCCACATTAAATGAGAACTAGACCTTAGTTATTATGAAAGTGTGTGCTCTTAATCCTGATATAATAACAAGCATGTATATTTAATATTTATTTCTTTGACTTATCAAAGGGTGAGGTTTAGCTCGATAAATCAATATGCCCGATAAATTGGGAAATGATATTACTTATAGTATGTGTTGTTGATTATAGAAGGAATCTGTGTCCTAGTTATCTAGGTTGAGAATGTCCCCAAGAGGAGCTCATAAGGATTGTCATGTTAAACCCTGCAAGTGGACCTAGTCCAACATGACAATAAAGTTGAGTGGTACTACTCTTGGAGCTAGATATTAATTAAATGAGTTGTCAGTAACTCACTTAATTAGTGGGCATTCGTAATCTTAAACACAAGGAGACTAACACACTCATGATAAGAAGGAGCCCATAATGTAATTTGGGATTGGTGCGGTAGTGCGGTAATAACTCTCTAGTGGAATGAGTTATTATCGATAAACTTGAGTTGTGTGTTCGGGGCGAGCACGGGATACTCGAGCTCATCGGAAGGCCAAAACCAATTTCTCCTCTAGGTCACTGTTGTTGCCTCAATAAAGCCTCAAGTCCATCCAAAGAAAAGTCTATCTTGGTGTCCAAGAAGGGGCCGGTTCATTGCTTGGTGACCAAGCAATGACCGGCCACATATTCTCTAGAAGTGGCCGGCCCTTGCCTTGGGCAAAGGGGCCAGCCGCAATATTTAAATTAGGAAGGTTGTTTTTGAATTTTTAAATTTCCTCAGATATTTACAATTTTTAAAAAGAGAGATTTTAAAAATTTATAAAATTTTCCTAATTTAAATTAGGCCACAAGGTTTTAAAAGAGAGTTGTAAAATTTATAAAACTTTCTTTTAAAAAGAAATATTATTAGAGATGTTTTAAATTTTAAAACTTGGTTTTAAATTTTAAAACTTTCCTTTTAATATCCACATTAGAAAAAAAAAAAGAAAGTTTGTAAAATTTTATTAGAAGTTTTCTTCTTTTAAAATTTTATAAAAAAAATTTCTTTCTTTCCCTTTTAATAAGTGGTCGGCCACCTTGCTTGGTGCCCAAGCAAGGGGCCGGTCAAATAATTAAACATCAACAAATAGTTGTTTAATTAATAAATCAATCTATGATTGATTAATTAAAAGGAAAGAAAAAGAAAAAATTAAAAGGAAATAGGAATGAGTCTAATTTTTTATAAAACTCTTTCCATAATTTTCCGTTGGGAAACTAATATAAAAAGGGGGGAAGGGGAGGCCTTGAAAAATATAACAATTGATATTGTGTTGTTGGAGATCATCAAGTGGCCGGCCCCTCTCCCTCTCTTCCCTTTGCTCTCTTTTGCTCCTTTGTGGTGGTGGTGGACGAATTCTAGAGAAGGAGGAGAAGCTTTCCGGGTGGTATTCGTCTTAGAGGATTGTCGCCCACACGACGTCCAAGAGGAGGCGAGGGATACGGCAGAAGATCTCGAGGTTTTTAGCATACAAGGAAGAGGTATAACTAGTATTTAATTTCCGCATCATACTAGTTAATTTTTCTTTGTATAAATACCAAATACAAGAGGCATTCGATTCTTGTTTTTCGAATTTAATTTCGATGTTGTGTTCTTTTTCTTTTTTCCTTGTGATTTGATTGTTCCTTTTGGTTAACCTAGAGTTATATAAGGAAATTAAATATTAACTTTCCTTAAAAGGCTTTGTCTAGTCGGTGGTGGTTGCTCCCATATCCAAGAAGGCCAAGTGCCTCGTCATGCAGTACTGGAAGCCAATTTTGGAAACTAATATTTAATTAAATTTATAACCTAGGTGATTTGGATCAAACGTGTTAAGTTCCGCAGGAGATCCAAATCTAAACCTAAAAGAACATATAAGTTAAACTTGGAATCAAACGTGTTAAGTTCCGCAGGAGATACAAGTTTAACCTAAAAGAACACATGGTAGCTAGGAAAGGTTCAGATCACGTACAAAATTTTTGTACAGTGGAGCCATTGGATTTTCCGAGTAGCAACAAACAATTGATTTTTTCATTCAAGTGAATTCAATTCATCTTCTTCCTCCTAGAGCTCTCTCTTCTTGCTCTCCCTCTTCTCCTTGGCCGAACCACCTAGGTGCTAGCACACCTATTGTTTGGTCTTCTCCACCTAATTAGTTCGTGTGGATACACATAGAGAGTTGTCTACTTTGACAACTTGAGATCCGGCATCTCCTTGGACAAGCGGGACTCGCGAAGGGCACGCATCAAGGGTAAAAGGTTTTCTCCTTGTAAATCTAGTTTAGAACTAAGTCTAAGAAACTCGTACTCATCGTTTTTCGAATGTTTTATTCTTCGCACGGATCCGGTGGCGGGGTTTCGGGGTTTCTGCGACGCGAAAAAGCGGTTTTCGCGGCCCGAAAAATCCAACAGTTGTATCAGAGCCACGTGTGAAGACTTGTACGAGTTTAGTTTGTATTTTTATGAAAAATATAGATTCTGTAACATTCTGTAATTTTATGATTTTTAGAGTTTTTATGGGTATTTTTCTCGTAGAAGCGAAGCACAAGTGTTTCGACACTTGTAGGCTTCGACTACCGAGAAGATTTTTCTGAAACGGCAAGGTTTCGCCCCAAAACTTTTTGGGACAGCGGGCTAAGGCGCTGTAGGATCGCTTAGGGATACTCGCGATGGTTAGATCGCGGGTAGGGGCGATGCCCCTGGCCTCGCAAGGGGATTCGTTCCGCGATTGCGCCCGAAAATCGCTAAACGGGACCGCCGGGAAATTTTACTCATAAAATTGTAAAATTATGGAAAAATTATAGAAAATTATGAAAATATATAATTTAGAATTATATATTATTTTTGTGATAGTCATGGCCCAAAAAGACCCAATTGGATTGGTATATTTGTGTTGTAATTCATATTACGGCCTGCGCGCCGTCATTTGTATTGTGTGTGCTGTATATTTGATACGCGACCTGCGCATCGTGCCTTTCTCCATTTATTCTTGTTGTAAATTAGTTTAGACTCGAATGTAACTCGAGTTTCAAAATTGTAATGTACAAAATTGGAGCGGTGGAAGGTCCACTCGAGACGGAGTTACGAGGAGGGCACGAGCAACACAAGGTGGTCAAAGGGAGGAGCTTGAGAAGCTGTTGACCTTAGGTTGACCATCCAATCTTCTCATTGGCTTGAGAAGATCGTAGTAGGGCCATGACTAATCATAAATAATTTAATTAATTGCTTGTCTGTATGTGATGCATGATTAGTAATTAATTAGTGCCTAACAATTAGATTAGATCTAAATCGTGTACAAGATGCACCCTCTCGATTAGATTAGATCTCAATCGCATCAACTCTAATGCCTACCATGCCGTGATACCTATCACTACCTCGATCACATGTGTTGTTGAATCTGCCAAAGCAGAGCAACACATATTATCTTGGTAGGGTACGAAGGGACAATCTTGGTCCCGCTTATCAACGCATGGGCGAGTACAAACTCAATTAGATTGAGTATTCCTAGTTAACTCGGTTGGATCGAGTACAACTATAGGCATTCTTCCAACGGTTGGAAAGATAGGACATAAATCACATTTATATTAATTCTTGGCCGTATTAGCCAAAGCTAACTCAAGTTTTAATATAACTGCGGATAATGATCCTATGAACAAGAGTTGCATAGAGATGTAATTGGTAAATCGTTACCTACCGATCATACTAAATCTTGGGCGTATTAGCCAAAGCTAACTCAAGAGTTAGTATGATGTGGATCTTGTCCCACATGAATTATAGAATTCAGTGGGAGCATCATTTAGTTAAAGGCCTAATTAAATGATTTAAAAGAATATGATATTTACTTTCTGCTTTAATTTTTGTTGTAGATTACCATGACGTCGAATACAAACTCCTTCTCCTTGCATTCTGTCCTTGAGAAGGACAAGCTCAACGGAGCAAATTTCCTAGACTAATACAGGAACTTGAGAATAGTTCTCACCAAGGAACGTAAACTGTACGTTCTGGAGCAGCCCATTCCGGAGGCTCCTCCTGCCAATGCCACGCGAGCTGACAAAGATGCTTATAAGAAGCATCAAGATGATGCATTAGATGTGTCCTATCTAATGCTCGCGACCATGAACTCTGAGCTTCAGAAGCAACACGAGTTGATGGGCGCTTACGATATGGTTGAACATCTTCGTCAACTGTATCCAGGACAAGCGCGGCATGAGATATTTGAGATCTAAAGGGCACTATTTCAGTGCAAGATGTCAGATGGGGCTCCCGTAGGCCCATATGTACTCAAAATGATTGGGTACATAGAAAACTTACAGAGGTTGGGATTCCCGCTTGGCCAAGAGCTGGCCACTTGCCGGATAGCTATAGTCAATTCGTTCTAAACTACAATATGAACGAAATTGACAAGCCACTACCCGAGCTGCTTAGCATGTTGAGAACTGTTGAGCTGAACCTTAAGAAGGCTAAGCCCCACTCTGTTCTGATGGTTCAGAAACACAAGGGCAAGGGCAAGCCCAAAGGCAAAGGAAAGTCCCAAGCCAAGGGCAAAGGCAAGGCACTGAAGCCTAAAGGAGGGGTCGCCAAGGATGCTACCTGCTTCCACTGCGGTTAGACCGGGCCCTGGAAGAGGAACAGTAAGGTGTACCTGGAAGATCTTAAGAAGAAGCGAAGTGAGACTTCCACTTCAGGTATATATGTTATAGAAGTCAATCTATCTATTTCTTCATCATGGGTATTAGATACCGGATGTGCTTCTCACATTTGTACTAATGTGCAGACGTTGAGAAATAGCAGGGCATTGGCAAAGGGTGAGGTGGACCTACGCGTAGGCAATGGAGCACGGGTTGCTGCTATTGCTGTAGGGACTTATTTTCTATCTCTGTCCTCTGGGATTGTATTAGAGTTGGATGATTGTTGTTATGTGTCTGCATTAACTAAGAAAATAATTTTAGTTTCTTGTTTGGACAAGAAAGGTTTCTCTTTTATAATTAAGGACAAATGTTGTTCTGTTTATTTAAAAGATATGTTCTATTGTAGTTCACCTCTGATGAACGGACTCTATATTCTAGACCTTGAAAGCCCTATCTATAACATAAATACCAAGATGTTCAAGTCAAATGAATTGAATCAAACCTATCTCTGACACTGTCGCTTAGGTCATATAAATGACAAGCGCTTATCCCAGCTCCATAAGGATGGTTTGCTGGACTCATTTGATTTTGAATCTTATGAGACGTGCGAGTCATGCCTACTAGGCAAGATGACCAAGACTCCCTTTAGTGGGCACAGTGAGAGAGCGACTGACTTGTTAGGTCTTATACATAGTGATGTATGTGGCCCTTTCAATATCGCTGCTAGAGGCGGTACTTCATCACATTTACTGATAACTTCAGTAGATATGGTTATGTGTACTTGATGACACATAAGTCTGAATCCTTTGAAAAGTTCAAAGAATTCAAGAATGAAGTACAGAACCAGCTTGGCAAGAGTATTAAGATACTTCAATCAGATCGAGGTGGAGAATACCTTAGCCATGAGTTTCATGACTATCTAGCTGAGTGTGGGATTCTATCCCAACTCACTCCTCCTGGAACACCACAGTAGAATGATGTATCCGAAAGGAGGAATCATACCCTATTAGATATGGTACGATCTATGATGAGTCACACAGATCTTCCGACATTCCTTTGGGGCTATGCTCTAGATACGGCAGCTTTTATACTCAACCGAGTTCCATCCAAGGCCGTAATAAAGACACCATATAGGATATGGACTGGGAGAGATGCCCAGGTGTCTTTTATGAGAATATGGGGTTGTGAGGCTTACGTTAGACGTCAAGTCTCAGACAAATTAGGACCCAAATCCGACAAGTGCTACTTCATTGGATATCCCAAGGAAACTAAGGGATATTACTTCTACATTCCCAGTCAGCACAAGGAAGTTGTGGCAAAGATTGGGGTCTTTCTAGAAAGGGATTTTGTTTCTAGAAAGACTAGTGGGAGTACGTTCGATCTTGAAGAAGTTCAAGATGCGGACCATAGCACTGAAGCCTCGATGGAAGTTGAACTGGAACCACAAAGTGTTGTGGATGATGTTGTTCCACAAAGAGTTGAGGAACAACAACCAGTTCAAGTAGACATACCTCTTCGCGTCTGATAGGGTACGTCGTCAGCCTGAGAGATACTCATTTCTCTTGTCTGACCATGATGACGTTGTGCTCATAGAGGATGAGCCTACCACCTATCAGGAAGTTGTGATAAGACCAGATTCTGAGAAATGGCTAGAGGCCATGAGATCCGAAATGGAATCCATGTACACCAACCAAGTATGGACTTTGGTTGATCCACCTGAAGGGGTAAAACCCATTGGGTGTAAGTGGGTCTTTAAGAGAAAGACTGACATAGATGGACTTATCTATAAGGGTCGCTTGGTAGCTAAAGGTTTCAAGCAGATTCATGGTATTGACTATGATGAAACCTTTTCTCCAGTAGCGATGTTTAAGTTCATTCGGATCATGCTTGCTATTGCAGCATACCATGACTATGAGATATGGCAGATGGATGTCAAAACCGCGTTTCTGAATGGAAACCTGCTCGAGGATGTGTACATGACACAACCTGAGGGTTTTGTAGATCCACAGCATACTAGCAGAGTATGCAAGCTGCATAGGTCCATTTATGGACTAAAGCAAGCTTCTCGGAGCTGGAATCTTCGATTCGATGATGCGATCAAACAGTTTGGTTTCATCAAGAATGAAGATGAACCTTGTGTCTCCAAGAAGGTTGTAAGGGACATAGTTGTCTTCCTCATATTGTATGTGGATGACATACTACTCATTGGGAAAGACATCTCTTTGCTACAGTTTGTCAAGACTTGGCTAGAGTCATGTTTCTCAATGAAGGACATAGGTGAAGCATCCCGCATTCTAGGGATACAGATCTATAGAGATAGATCTAAGAGATTGCTTGGCCTAAGCCAGAGTACATATATTGACAAGGTACTCCTACGGTTTGTCACTGATTGGCACTAGTGCTAGTGAGAGATTGTTAGTTAGAGCCCTAGAGTCGATCATTTGATGATTGTATTATGGACTTGTTGTATCATATTCTTATATAAATAAAGGTATTTGTTTTGGTTATTATACTTACTTGTATTGGTGCCAAATAAACTAAGTATAATAGCGTTCTTGAGTAGAAAGTTCTTACCTATATCAATCGGTTAGTTGAACCGATAGTGAGATGATATAGGGAACACTACTCTTAATCATTCCTAGTCGAGTATTAACATTCAGGGACAATGTTAATACGACGAGACTAGCATGTAGGTCAACTCGATGACTTGATCTCACAAGTCATGGATATAGAGATATCAAGTTGACACATGGGTATGCATTGGAGAATGTATACTGAATGACCCGCCATGAGAAAGTATCATGGATCGTTATATGAGTGTCATATACTTTTTCATGTGGCTATTAGTATGACTACTAGTCCTTAGACCTGAAGTCACCATGGATCCCTACATAAGGAGTTATGTACTTTGGTTTCGTCAAATATCACCCGTAACTGGGTGGACTATAAAGGCGATTACTAGGTATGTAACGAATTATGCAGAGGGATATGAGTGATGTAGATGGGATCTATCCCTCCTATATGACGGGAGCGACATCGATTTTCTTGATAGAGTGAGACCACGAAGTGCATGGCCATGTCCAAATGAGTCAATATGAGATATTGAGCTCATATAATTTAGTGAGTCTACTTGGAGATCAAGATTTAGATTGGTCCGAGGATGACACGGTCTATGCCTCACATTGATCAATCTAGATGTCTAGGATAGAAGGACACTTATCATATATTGTGAGGAGTCCCAATTAGTAGTCACAAGGTGATGTTGGATCTCAACATTCTTGTAACTTGGGTAGTAATGATGTGTTGCTAGATACCGCTCATTACTTATGCTCCTAAATGGGTTTAGGGGCATTGCCAACGTTACAAGAACCTATAGGGTCACACACTAAGGACAATTAGATGAAGATTAGGTTCATATGATGAACCAAGAGGATTAGATTCATGTGATGAATCAAATTGGATTAAGAGTAACCTAATTGGGCTAATTGAGTTGGACTCAAGTTGATTCATGTATTCAATGAGTCTAATTTAGATTATGACTCATTGAATCAATTTAATTAAATGAATTAGATTCATTATATTAAATTGGCTTAAATTAAATGGTTGGATTAGATCAACCATGAGAGAGATTAAGTCAAGTTTGACTTGACTTGAGAAGAAGAGGAAGAGTCAAGTTTGACTTGACTTTATGCCACATCATTTGTGACTTGGCATTAAGTGGCCAATGATGATGTGCCACATCATCATATTTAGCACATGTGTGTGCCACCTCATGGAGGTTACAAATCTCTTTAATGGCCACATTAAATGAGAATGGGGGTTACACTTCCCATTGTGGCCGGCCACTTTTCATAGTGAATGAAATTGATTTTTTCATTCAAGTGAATTCAACTCATCTTCTTCCTCCTAGAGCTCTTCTTGCTCTCCCTCTTCTCCTTGGCCGAACCACCTAGGTGCTAGCACACCTATTGTTTGGTCTTCTTCACCTAATTAGTTCATGTGGATACGCATAGAGAGTTGTCTACTTTGACAACTTGAGATCTGGCATCTCCTTGGACAAGCGGGACTCGCGAAGGGCACGCATCAAGGGTAAAAGGTTTTCTCCTTGTAAATCTAGTTTAGAACTAAGTCTAAGAAACTTGTACTCGTAGTTTTTCGAATGTTTTATTCTTCGCACGGATCGGGTGGCAGGGTTTCGGGGTTTCCACGACGCGAAAAAGCTGTTTTCGCAGTCCGAAAAACCCAACAAGACCATCACAGCCTCTTCTCCTCAAGTTATGTGCCCCTTATGAGGAAACCGGGATGAGATGGATGATAGTTTCTCCCAACCAAGATGAAAGCTTATGAATGAAGGTGGTCACCAAAGATGGAGATGGTAGTGCCTCTCCAAACCAAGATAGAGGTGGAGGAGGAAGAAGATGACTCCCCGAACCCTAGATCTAAAATGGCCTTTTATATCTCCCAATGAACCGTGAACTCAGCCACAAGCATCATGGTTGTTCCAAGGGCACGACTTGGTCATGTTGGCTACTAATGGGAGGCTCCAATTGATTTCCTAGACCGAGCAGGGTGGGACACAGCTAGGCCATTTCAGTGGACATGATCGGGTTGACCGTGTCAGGGACACAATCAGGTCGTGTTCCCTACTGTGATGTGCTTTGAGCTCCTCTTTTAACTCCAGTTGAGCTCTCCTTTGATCTCCTATAAGATAAAGTTCAAATCTTAATAAATAATATTCTAAATGTAGGTAATTTACTGTGAAGCTCCAAATAAATCATTTTCTCATAAAACATGGTATGAATCAACATTTAATCATATGTGAGGATTAGAACGTCAAATATAAAAGCTAAAATAATGTGTCAAAACATTTATTATCAATGACCTTGCGCACACAAGCATGCCAAAGCATCATACACCACTACTCATTACTCACTGCCTAGTATGCGCAAGGCCAATGGAGGCCTTTGAAAGCTTACGATTTCATCCATCCGAGAAACAACACTTAGTCATGGGCCACTATCGTTTGAAAGCCTTACATCATGTCAAAGTATAGCTTTGTCTTGTGGCTGCTTACACACAATCGAAGGCAAACCAAAGGATCGTCTACCTTACGCACAATGCACCTTTGAAAGCTTACTATCTTCCATCCAAGAAATAGCACTTAGGCATGGGGCACTTAGGCATGAGCCACTATCGTTTGAAAGTCTTACATCATGTCAAAGCATAGCTTTGCCCTATGGCTGCTTTCACACGATCGTCGGCAAACCAAAGGATCGTTTACCTTACGTGCAATGCAAGATGTGCCCATGATGACAAGGGGCAGATGAGGCAATTGATCACACCTTTCAGTGCCTGATCAGTATGGTCATATGGACCAAAGTGCAGACATTACTAAGAATAGACAGAGGATCAGCACAACCAGGAGAATGTTGTAGTCTTTAAGAGGACGTTCTAATAGAGCTATCATTTCACTAAGATGAAGTTTTTGACTCTGTCATGCACAGTTATCTCATTTGATGACGGTGTGCTAAATATTGAGTGTTCATAAAGATTCATGTATTTCAATCTTTGACACCTAGTATGCATTTTTTTTTTTTCTTTTCTGACTCCTTAAGAGTATTTACCTTATTAGAAAAAATAATGAAGCAGACTAACAATAAGGCATGTACCAGACTCCAAGCATCATAACCTCATAGAGAACCAAAGAATTGTAGTATACTTGCAACCAATACCCATTTACATATTCTTATGATGCTTATCGACACTCGCACCACCAGAACTCGATCACCAATTGTGCCTAGCCATTTTATTATGCTCTAACATTAGTCTGCAAGTCTTCAAGGCTGAAGTGAAAATAAAAGAGAAAAAATAGCTTCTATTAGACCGACTTGAGTGATCTCATGATTGCTTAAGTTGACTAACGGCAGAACCATCCCAAATCTCTTCATCACCCCCATCGATTCCCAAACTTCCTCTCATGCATGGGATATAATAATTGAGCTGACTTGTCGTTGTACAAATTAAAATTTTAAAAAATAAACATGTGGCCGACAAAGCATTTTCTTTGCGTATCCTATAATGTGAATATTTATGCAGTACAAATCGTATCAGTTAAGCTTAGCCTATGAAACGAATTCACCATTACCTTTTTACTGTAAACTACGAAATTTATACATGGATATTAAAGGAACGATACCACATTCCTAAGGAAAGCTCAGCAGGAATAGGTTCTGTTTTTTTTTTCATACAACTGCTTGCGTAAATTTCACTTTTATGGGAATTCAGTTTTCAATTAGTTGTCATCTAGTTCAAAGTCAATGGAGAGAATAACAATTTACAAAACAAGTTACGAGAAGCATAATTAAATTGAAGCACACATGCTCGTCCAATATTTTTGTTCTCTAGTTAATTAATAGCTATAGGAGTAATACGCTTCTTGGCAGGCTTATTTGGGTCAGCATTTTTGGTGGCAGTGGGTGGCAGTCTTTCCTCGTCATTTTTGGCAACTGATTCATTGTTAACTGGAATAGCTTTGATCTTATCAATTTCCAAATTGCATACCACTTCAGCTTCAATATTGGATGCATTCGCCTTGCCTTGTGCTTTTTCTGCAAAATAATGATGACAATTTACCAAAAATAACAGGGAGTTCTGAAACAATAACCCTGAATCATGACAACAGCCCAACTGTACTGTAAAACACATCAAACTTTTCAAAATAAGCAACAGAATCTGAGGTATTTGACTACCCATAACTAATAACAAAATGGCACAAACTTGTATGCCGATTGTAAACAGTCATAAAGTACAAGAAGACCATACCATTTTTTTTTGTCATACCAACACATACATCCCAAGTCCATATGGGGCATTTGGTAGGGCAGAAGGAAATTGAATAAAAATGATTCATTCCTTTTATAAAGTTATTCCAATATTTGGATTGACAAATTGAGGTGGAATAATCCCTAGTCATTCCATTCTGACAAAAATTGAAAATTGTACAACTCAAACCTTATCCAATACATGGGATGTTAACCCCTTTCTATAGATTGACAACACAACTTATTCTTCATAAAATACCATCCTTTTCTAATAAAACTCCTAATTCTCCCAATAAAAAGTCTAACATACTTTTCTAAAAAAAAATAAACCACCTTTCCTAGAAGTAAAACATAATCCTACGATTCATGGAATATTTCAAGCCTGATTTTAGGGATATACATGGTTACAAAATCATGTTTTCTCATACTCCCCTCAAGCTGGTTAATAGGAGACTATCATTCCCAATATGGATATAATACTTTGAAACACTGAACTACTTAACTCATTGGTAACTCTATCTACAAGTTGTCCAAATGTATATACGTAAGAGATGAAAATCAACACTCTTTAGTTTCTCTTTGATGAAGTGTTTGTCAATTTCAATATTCTTCATTCAATAATGTTTGATCATGTTGCATTGGATTGTGAGTTATGCTAATCGCAATTGGACCATCCTACTTGATCTTCAAATCTTCAAAGATGATTGTTAACCAAAGCAGTTCACACACAACTTGAGTCATTGCTAAGAATTCTACCTCTACACTAGACTACAACACCACATGCTATTTCTTAGTCCTCTTATGTGAGAAGGTTACCACCAAGAAAGGTGCAACTTCAATGGTTAACATCTATATATGGCTCTAGCACCAAACTTTTTTATATCTTTTAAACAAAATTCCTCTTTTGAGATACTGTAATACCTAATGAGCTAGTTGAGCTACTAGCAGATGAACTTAGCAGACGAATTGACTAATCACATTAATTGTGTATGTTATGACTAGTCCTGAATGAGACAAATAAATTTTTCTATCTAACGTTGATACATTTCCTAAGTATCATGACATCTTCCTGTCATTCTAAGCCTAAGATTTGGGTCTTTTCAAGCACTTGCTAACTTGCAAGCTATCTTCTTTGTCTTTTAAGAAGATTTGTTAACATATTTTTATTGAGAGATAAACATGTCTTGCTTAGAGTGAGCCACCTCAAACACAAGAAAGGGTTTCGTCCTTCCTAACAATTTGATTTCAAACTCTTTCACCAAACATTGATTTAGAAGTTCTCTTTTTATCATCATTTTCTGTCACTAACATACACAAATAGAGTTATGACTCCTCTTGAAGAAGAGTGTTTAATAAACAATCTGTCCCTTGACTTTGTCTATACCCTATGATAATCATAACTCTCACAAATCTGTCAAGCCATGCCCATGGTAATTGCTTAACTCCATATAGTCAAGCACAAATTATTTCCACATCTTAGTGGGAGCTCCATATAAATTTGTTCTTCTAGTTCTCCGTGTAAAAATGCATTCTTGACATCAAACTTGTTCTCAAGATCTAGGTTATTCTTGGACTTGTATTAGTCAAGCACAACCATCTTCCTTGAGTCCGCCTTATCAAGTCTAATATTCTTAATGATAGAATTATAATTTTCAAACACAACCATCTTCCTTGAGTCCGCACATAGGATTTGACACAATCCAAACACAAATTCAAATACTTAGACATTAGAAGTAATAACACGTCAAGAAAGAAATTTTTGTCCTTTGAAGATAAGGTGTAGTGAAGTAAGGCACTTATTCATTGAAAATGTTCGTCTACACATGGAACTTCTTTAATGGAGGATGACAACACTTGTACCCTTCATGAGTTAAGAAATAATCAATGTTTCATGATAGCAGAGCTCATCTCATTCTTTAGCATGTCCAATCATCTTCTCCAAATTATTATCCTGAATGCACCAATGATTAACTAAGTCAGATAACATCGAACCTGGGGCAACCAGCTTGGCTCCACAAAGGTTTCCACCGGTCTCTTGGGTAAATTGGGAAGTGCTCGTGACGGGCAACCCAGAAGCGCAGTGTCCCTTGGTTATGCGTTCCATTTGGAGAAAAAATTCTTGCAAATGCGTCGTAGCTGGAAATCGAATCGTGGGTGTCTAGTGACAACTGGGCGCTTTTCCACTACACCATAGCTCCCGGGGGCATCCTGAGTACACCAATGAACAAGTAGTTAAAGGCTTGTCAAAGTAATCAATGCCAGATTCTAACCTCTCAGCCTCTTCTAACTATTTTGTATATGTTATTTATACAATTTTCAATGTTCTAAATGATGACCGAGACGACACCTAGGCGAGAGGTGGGCAACAACTACATCGTCTTTGACTTAGACAGTGCTTCATGCAATCAAAGATGAGGCGAAGCTGGTGAGGCGGGCAAGGCGGTGGACGAGGCAGTCAAGACGATAGGTGAGGCCGTCAAAGTCAATAAAATTTTAAAAACCCTAGGTATATTAATACTCTCCCCCTTCCAAAACAAAAATAACTCCACCAAGTCACCCATAACCCACCTCCTTTTTCTTGGAACTGCCCCCATTGTCGTTGCCGCTGCCGCCTCCTGCCAACTGCCATCGTCGCCGTCTGTCGCCCAACCTTGAAATCCTAATAGTAGAAACCCAACCGTTCCAACCTCGAAATCCTAAGAGCCGACTTTACATTTAATGGACCGTTTGACCAACCCACTAGTTCGGTCGATTGATCGAGTGCTATAAAAATAGCACGGGGGAGAACAGAGCCTTCACACCAACATCTCTTCCTCCCTCTCCTATTTCAATGTCGAAACAAGCTTTCTGAAGCCTTCTGAAATTTTTCGAAGCCTCCGAAGCATCGAAAATGCCTTGGTAATAGCTCCTAACTTCCTTTTTAAACTTAGTTTTTGTCCTTATTTATTTTGTTCATATTTATAGCCAAAATAAACACCAAAACATCCAAGATCAGGTTGGTCTATCAAATCCCAGTCTAGACCCTAGGTTCCCATAAACTAAGGCATTCATTCCAAACTAAGATATTTCATCATTTAGGAACCCGGTATATAGACATATCATTTTTCACCATATACTGTCCTAATGTGATGGAAATTTTCAACTATTATGCAATACTGAATTTCCTAACCTACATGCATTTTATCAATTTTGACTTGTGTGCTTAATTTTACAACAACCTTCTACGGCAAAATTAACGAGTATAATTATAAAACCAGAATTGCATGTCAAGATTTTCTATTTACGATTGACATGGTTCGATCTTTTCTTCATACTTGGGTAACTAATAATACCTTCTACTGTTTTCCGAACTTTGCCAATCCTTACACTCATTTTACCTTAGACTCCATGTATGCTGATTTTTTTGAAGGTTCTTGTCCTAAAGTAATGAACTCAGCCAACCTAAAACCTCAAGACAATACTTTTTATAAAGCAATTGTCGGTTGCATTTTGCCTCTACCCACTCCGAGATCAGTCTGTCATTACACCCTATCATCTATTTCTCATGTATGCTCTTAAACACTGACTTGACATTGACATAGGTTTATGGGTGTTTAAAACCATTGTTTATTACTCTAGTTGTAGTTCCTCCAGAAAGATTCACATGGCATACTGTCATGTCATCACTTCACTCTTAGGATCCTTTGGCATTAACATAGCAACGGATAATGTCAAACCCATATCCATTCATTTTCACAAGATATGCATTAGACAATTGTCCTTGGTTGTGATAAAAATAAGTGGTCAAACTCTAGTATTCAAAGACTATCATCCATATGCCCCACATGATGAGGAGCGCATTGCCCAGCTAGCTTTGGAACCCACTAGTGCACCCATAGATATACCTCCTCCAGCCCCCGCAACTCCTCTAGAGTTGGATGATCGATACACTAGTCCTTGACAAGAGATGCAATGAGGGATTCGATACACAAGCGAAGGAGCAGCAGGACATGTTTGCCTTTCTTAGAGCTTGGCACATCAGCAGCCTCCGCCATCATCTGACTAGACTATGGTTATGTTTTGTAGTTTGATTACTAGGTACTTTATTTGACTATTTGCTATGGTTTGCTTTTTGAACTTATGCTTTTGCACTAAATTTATGTTTGATAACATGATTGCCTTAGAATAGCATTTACCTATTTGCATGTTATTAAAAATTGGTTTTAAAAACCAGTTCTACAAATCCTTGAAAATGTTTTCAAAAAATATGCAAATTCTTTGGAAAATTATGTTTTATAATTTTGAAAATGCTTTTGAAAAATATGTTTGAAATTACATATTTGAAATAAATAAATAAAATGCATCATTACCTTTGAAAATTATGCTTAAAGATGCAATATTGCTTTGAAAAATATTTTTGATACATATTTGAAAATATTTCTAATGCATTATTGTCATGGAAAAACCCACTATTTTAACAAAAATTGTTTTAAATTTTCTTTGAAAATTGTGTTATGATCCCTATTTGTTATGTATGTCAAAGGAGAGAGATTGGTTTAAAGTGAACTCAGAGAAAATTTAGAAAGAAAATTGAACAATACTTGGATTAAAGTTAAGTTCAAGTTAGCTATCTCAAGCTTGATTGAACTTTCAATGTAAAACATGAACTGATTACTTACCATTTTTTTTACCATAATTTAAGTTGTTAAAGTTAAACTTTAAACTCTAATCTAAGTTTAAGTTAGCTTTTGATTTAAGTTTAACTACTTTAGATTAAGATTGAAATTTTGTTTTAGCATGTTAGACTCCGTAAAAGAAAAGTATATTTTTGTCTAACTTTAAATTGTGTTGTTAAATATCAAAAAGAAAAAGATTATAAGCAACACTGATAATCGAACTTGTATTTTAATGTATGGCAAAAGGTTTAAAGTTAGACATTATATATTTGATATGTTAGTTAAGTGTATAGGTCACTAAACATTCGAAGTCCTAATGGGTCAGGAAGACCAAACATAGGCATTGAAAAGACCTAATAGGGTCAAGAGTGTAAGTACCCGGGTTAGTTTTGTTGTGGTCAATCGAGTTAAGTTAGGTCCTGTTATTTTGATGTCTTGTATCTAAGTGTACAGTGACTTAGGAACATAAGAAATCAAGTGAAAAACACGACGAGCGAGAAGGATGGCAAGGGAAACGAGTCGACAGGCTTGGTGCATCTGAGCGAGGAAAAATTGTGAAAAAAGTACACTGATGGACGAGAAGGACACGCGCAGAGCGTTCGAGAAACGAGAAGCTGGGGAGGAAGCCTATTCAAGGAAAATATCAGAGTTGAGTTTGGGTGAGCTCAACTCCAGACAGATGGAGTATCACCCACGCGAAGGAAATCAGAAAGCCACTCTAAAGTTGACTTTTGGAGTCTTCAAGACCCGAGGCACCTCTGATGTGTGAAGGCACCTCGGATGAGCAAAATCGCTTCTGCTGGCAGACTAGAGGCGCCTCCAATGGAGCGAGGGTGCCTCAGATGAACAGTATCCGAGACGCCTCAAGCAGGCGCGAGGGTGTCTCTAATGAATACTGTCGAGGCGCCTCCAGGAACATTGAAGGTGCCTCCAACACGGAAGAGACGTTGGTCAACCGTTGCACTTCGATCCCTTTGGAGGCGCCTTCAAGTCATATCAGCCAACGGTAATATTCTTCCAGGAGGATATAAAAAAACCCCTAGAACTAGGAATTATATAATAATTACTGTACTTATTTCTTTAGTCATTTGTGAGCTTCCAAAGTCTGTAAGAGACTACTCCACCTTCAATGAAGAAAAACTTTTAGTGTACTTTCACTCGTCTTGGATTAACAACCACTTAGGTTGTAACCAAGTAATTCCTTTGTCCTCTTATTATATGCATTTCTTTTTTATTGTTTAATTAATATTGTGTTCTTGCTAAATTCAAAAAGCAAAAGATTTTTCTAACTTTCTTTTTAGGGATATTCATCCCCTTTAGTCGGCCTACCTAGATCTGCAAGTGATATCAGAGCTAGACCACTCTAGAAGGACTAACCGTCTGCTAAAGCATGAAAACGATGGTAGGATCCAACATCTATAAGCCAAAGTTCAAGGAGGAATTCACGCTTTGGAAGCGCAAAATAGAAGTATTCTTTAAATTCGATTTATACATTTTATTTTTTTATTAAATATGGTTTTACAGTACCTAAGGATGAGAATGGAGAAGACAAGGAAGAACACTAGTGGAATAAAAAATAGCACACTGAGTTCATGGCATACGATAAGGCTGAGTTCCACCTCCTGAGCGTGCTACCGCCCCAAAAAGTCAACCAGATCGGCACCTACGACTCGGCAAAAGAACTTTGGGAGAAGTCCCTGGATCGGCACAAAGGGACATCTGAGGTCAAGTTAGCAAGACGAGACATCCTCCGTCGACAAACCAACCTCTAAATGGAAGAAGGAGAAAAGGTAGCTCAACAGCACGCCAAGATCAAAGATCTAATCACAGAATTCAAAAACCTCGGAGAATCGGTAACAAATCGGGATTCATTGAGACGTGCCTTAAATGCATTTATTAGAACACCCACATGAACATCTAGTAGACTCCTATTATATCTCCAAGGTTCTCGAGGTAAGTACGTTAGAAAATTTATTTTCAACTTTCAAACTTCACAAGTCTCGATGTGCGGATCTTAAAGACATAAAAAAGTCGAATAACAACATCGCCCTAAAAGCCAAGAAGATCGAGCTGGAGTCCGAATCATTGCTGAACGAAAACAAAGAAGCCTATATGATAAGAAAGTTTAGTAAGCTCTTTAAAACTAACAATTTTGATAAGCAGACAATGAAGCAAAAGGAAAATTCATTACTACAACTACCAAGAGGAAGGATACATCAAGGACAACTGTCCGAAGCTGAAGAAAAGGGAGAAAAAAAAAACAAAAAGCCAAGACGGACGAAGCACAAGAATCTAAAAGCCACGTGGGATGAGTCATCATCTAAGTCCGAGATCGAGGCCTACGCCGAACTTGCACTTATGGCAAGTCATCAAAATAAAGATGCAGAAAGCTCATCTGAGATGAGCATCGATAGCATCAATGAAGGGGGCATTGAACTACAAGTCCGACAAGATAAGTGAGGTACAACTCTTACCGTCTGATCAACTTTATGATGCAATACAGATGTTATCTACATCCCTATGTAAATTTCGAACCAAATATGTAAATATAATAACATTGAATTAAAAATTAACTTAGCTAAAGCATGTCCATTAGAACATTTTGACAAAGTTTAAATGAAAATTTCAAAATTCAAAGAACAAATAGAAATATTGAAAAAGAATTATGCATGCTCAAATTTTTTTATCAATACTTAATTTTAAAAATATTAGAGGACTAAATTGGTATATTAGATCTCATATGAGTCAAATTACAAAAATGCCTAGAAATTATATTCCAAGAAAATTTTTTACTAATCAAGTAAATAAAAATCTATGTTGGGTTTCTAAATCTATTCTAAATTGATTTTATATGCATACTAGAAATTAGCTTAGGTGAATACACTAGTAAAATTATTTCTTTACTTTTTGTTCGATGATTTTTTTGTTTCAATTTCTGTGTGGTAAATTAATATGCTATCTGTTCTTAGAAAAAAATTTAAAATTTTTTTAACAATTATAATTTTTTATGAACTTATGATCGATAACCATAATTTTAAAATCTAAAATTTTTCGAAATTTAATTTTGATAAATCTGATTTTTCGGTGAATGACCATTACATTTTGAATACTTAGAAAAATTAACAAAATTTTCTTAAATAAAAACCTATTTGTAAATATTTAAATTCGAAAATAACTATTTCTGTTCAAAAATATTTATTATGATTAATATAATAATATTCTATTCATGGATATTTTTGTCGTGTTTCAAATGCTTATGTTTGTCATTTATAAAAATTTTCAAAACTTAAAAATAATAATTATTTTTACCAAAATTGAGGATTAATTGATAAAAATTATTTCTATCGAAAATTAATTTTAGTAAAATGAGATTTTTTTTAAAATTCTGTTTAAACCCCTAAGAAATTTTCCTAATATTTTTTATATTTTTCCTAATATTTTTTTATATGATCAAAGGGGGAGAGAGATTAAGTTAAGGGGGGAGAGGGATTAAGTTAAGGAGAGGTAAACTTAATATAAAATTTCATGTTCTTTACTTGTATTTATTGCAAATTTATTACTAGTAATAATTGCAAATTTATTTGCTTAAAATGTTTTATTATTTGTTTACCCTAACTTTACTTGGGTTGATGTAAATAAAAAAAAGAGAAAATTGTAAGCACCCCAGGTTAGTTTTGATGTGGTCAACTGAATTAAGTTAGATCTTGTTGTTTTGATGTCTTGTGTCTAAGTGTGTAGGAACTTAGAAACACAAGAAGTCGAGCAGAAAACGCGGTAAGCGAGAAGGATGGCAAGGGAAACTAGTCGAAGGGCTCGGTGCATTCGAGGAGCGAAAAGCTGCAGAAGAGTACACTGATGGACAAGAAGAATGTGCACGAAGCGTTCGAGGGACAAGAAGCCAAGAGGAAACATGCTCGAGAAGAAAATTGGAGTTGGGTTCGGATAAGCTCAACTCTGGACGAATGAAGCATCACCCACGCGAAGGAAGTTCGAGTCTTCAAGACCCGAGGCGCCTCAGATGTGCGGAAGATACACTGATGGACAAGAAGAATGCACACGAAGCGTTCAAGGGATAAGAAGCCGGGAGGAAACCTGCTCAAGAAGAAAATCGGAGTTGGGTTCAGATAAGCTCAACTCCGGACGGATGGAGCATCACCCACGCGAAGGAAGTTCGAGTCTTCAAGACCTGAGGCATCTCAGATGTGTGGAGGCACCTCATATGAATAATATTCGAGGCGCCTCAAGCTGCGTTGGAGCGCCTCTGATGAACAGTGCAGAGGCACCTCCAAGAACATTGAATGTGTCTCCAACGTGGAAGAGACGTTGGTCGACCGTTGCACTTCGAATATAGTTTTATCAACACCGGAGGCGCCCTGGATCCCTTTGGAGGCACCCCGAACCATGTCAGCCAATGATAATATTCTCCCAGGAGGCTATAAAAACCCCCTTAAAGATAGACATTGTATAACAATTTCTATACTTATTTCTTTAGTCATTTATGAGCTTCCAAAGTCTGTAAGAGACTACTCCGCCTTCAAGGAAGGAGAACTTTTAGTGCACTTTCACTTGTCTTGGATTAACAACCACTTAGGTTGTAACCAAGTAAATGCTTTGTCCTTTTATTTTATGCATTTCTTTTTTATTGTTTAATTAATATTGTATCCTTGCTAAATTCAAAAAGCAAGAGATTTTTCTAACTTTTTTTCAGGGCTATTCACCTCCTTTAGCTAGCCTACCTGGAACTGCAAAGAGGATTGGACACTAGGCAAGGATTCTTAGTGGGATCAAAAATAATAGACAACAGGCAAAAGACTAAATAAGTTGATTTGGCAAAGCACTTGATGGGTACTAGACGTCAAGGAAAGTCCTGGTGGGTCGATCGGACACTGAGCAAAAGAAGTCCAAATAGTCCTGGTGGGTCGATCGGACACTGAGCAAAAGAAATCCAAATAGGTTAGTAGATCGGATGTTTGGCAAGTAAGGTAAGAATATGAAGAAGAGAAGCCCTTCTGAAACGTGTAAGAACGTGTTCTCATTTTTTAAGACAATCTTATGTGTTGATCCAACTAAAGAAATCAGACAGTCCTAATTGTCAGACTCATTTATAATTATATTTGTCTGCTTTAGAGGAACCTTATTATTATTATTCTTATTGTACTAACTTTATTTTGCAAGAAACAAAGTTCGGGTTGACCGAAGGGTTTGGTCGGCCTAATATGGAAGTTCAGCCGACTGATCCTAGCAGCTAGGCACAGATCATATCAGATCAAGATCTTGCAAAGAAGAAAATGAGGGTTCAATCAACCGAATATGGAGTTGGTCAACCAAGCACATTTGGTAACCAAAGATCGAATAAGATCATATCAAGCAACAAGAGAAGGCGGAAGTAAATATAACTGTTGATGTATAGGATGATGATTATCAAGTGGAAAGAGATTCTTCAAAAAGAAGTCAAAGCACCTCGAACCTATTAACAAACGGACATCTGCAATCGATCTAACAAAGGCAAGACAACAAAACATAAATGATACATTGAAGCTAAAGTTTACAAGATGTGCAAGAGTGCCTTGAAAGATAAATTTATGAGGCGGTGATTCCTTTTCATGCAATTAACAATCAAAGCTTTAGACAATTTGTAGAGGCAGTTGAGCAATTCGACTTGGACTACAAACCTCCAAGTCAATATCTTCTAAGAGAGTCATTTTTGAAGCAAGAAGTTTAGAGGACCAAATTATCTTTTAAAAAGTGGATGAAAATTAGATGTTTAACTATGACTGGTGCGTGGATGGATCACAAGAGAAGCATTATGAATGTATGTGTTAATTGAAAACTAGGCACTTCATTCCTTGGTTCTATTGAAAAATCAAACGGAGGCACACACCGAGGCTTACATTTCGAATTTATGAAAAATACATCAATTAAATTGGCCCTCAACATGTTGTTCAAGTAGTGACGAATAATGTAACAAATAATATGGCCACGACGGAGTTGTTGAAGGTTACACCGCCTCAATTATTTTTGGACGTCTCAATTATTTTTGGACGTCTTGTGCAACTAATACAATCAACCTCACAATTGAAAAATTACCCAAGTTTAGCAAAATGCTTGAGAAAGCAAAGGCCCTAACAATATTCATCTATACACATCATAGAACTTTGACAATTATGTGAAAATATAACAAGAAGAGGGATATTGTGAGGCCCGGGGTGACTAGATTTGTTATTTCATTTTTGACCTTGAAAAGTCTCAAAGGCAAGAGAGATCAATTAGGGCTTATGTTTACATCCAAGGAGTGGAGCAAAATAAAATTAAGGAGTAGTGTAAAGGGAAAAGTAACGGAGGCGACGATAACAAAAGCCCTATGATGTGGAATGGTGTTTCTTTGACTTTGAATGTTTTCACCCCTTTAGTGAAAGTTTTACGTCTTGTTGAACAAAAAGCCCTCAATGGCATTTTCATTAGATGCAAATAAACAAGCCAAGGAAAAGATTAGAAAGGCTTTCAAAAAAGAAGAAAGTGTCACCCCTAGTTTGAAGATTATTGATGAAAAATCTAGAGGTAGATTTGATAGTCTTTTATATCATGCCACTTGTTGAATCCGATTTTTTACTTCAGCATACAAAATAACACCAATGTTATGAATAAGTTTTTGAATTCTGTTTAAAGAATTTTTTCCACCGACAAGGGCATGCAATCCATCATTTCTAATGATGAATTATTGAAGTATAAGAGTAAATTCGAAAACTTTAGAAGAAAAATGGCAGTCGCGATATATGAAAAGGTGGATGTGTACCATGACATTGACCCGGATACATCTCTTTCCTTTATTTCTATTCACTAACACGCTTTTACCTATTTTTTTGTTTATTATTTTTTTTATCTCTTTACTTTTTTAAGTTGGATGACGGTCCAATTATGGTAGTGGCACTCCAAACTTACAAAAATTGACAATGAGATTTCTCTCTTTGACAAGTAGTTCATCAGGGTGTTAGAAATTAGAGCAAATTTGAAGGGAGAAATAGTAATTCATAAATTATATTATCTATCCTTTTTTCAATTAGTTTTTAATAATTTTCTAATTATTTAGATGCATACTAAGAAGAGGAAGAGGCTTGAGACATCAAAATTAAAAGATCTTGTATATGTCATATTCAACATTAATCTTATGAAAAATAAGAGTAAAAGAGAAATGAACGGAGATTTTTTCTATCCTCTCAAGCTAGTGAAGCTGAAGGTTAGCTTGTTGATGGTGGTAATGAAGATGAGTTTAAGTCGAGTTCAGGACTTACTTGGAGAATGGTGGTGGAGACCTCGAGAGCGGATAAAGTGCTACAACCAAGGAGTACAAGGAACATCCCCATAAGAGCGGAGGAGGAGAATAAAGATGTTGATTTTAAGTCCGATGATAGAGAAGATTATGGAAGTAGTTAATAGTGCATGTGTAAATAATTTAGAAGATTAGTTATGTTTAGTCTAGTCCTTGTTGGCTTGTTGTCATGTGGGATTGAAACTGAAGTTTAAACTTAAACTTTTGGTAAAAATAATGATATTGCTTTTTTACAATGTTTTAAATCGCGTAGTGTTAGTTCACAGCATTTTTGTCTTGTCATCACGTAGCATAAATAGCGAAGCACATAGCGCAAGCTTTTCGTACACGTTAATTTAAAATTTAAAAAATAAAATATACTTATATAAATAAAATAAAAATAACATAACCTAAAATTAATCATAATAATTCAGTACATGTCAAAATATCTAAGAACAACAATTTAAAAAGTCTTATAATTAAAACAACATACCTAAAAATAATCAGTATCATCCAACTCTATATCACTATCATCATCAATAGTGTCTTGTTTGGAAAATTTCTACTATCAAAAGTTATTGGAATTACTCTGTCATAATTTTCAGCATCAAGATGATTATCTTCCACATCAACAAGACTCCACCTATTATATAAGAGATACGACATTTAAGAATCAATTATAGGTGAAGTAGATATAAGTAAATAATTTGCATATGCTTATTGAATTTTCAACAACTCTTTTTTTTTTAATTTGTAGGAGAAACTTCAACAATATCATCAACATCTTCGACTCGTTATTTGAGTCGAAAAGACTTTCAAAGATAGTCGATTGCACACTCACAATAGGATCACTTTCAAATAATTCATCATCTTCAAACCATTTAGTAGTTACAGGGAGGACGGGACCTTCTTTCTCAGTTATTCATTCATCATCCGAATCAATTTCATCAACTACAATGGGATCAATCTTGTCTTTCCTCCTAATGCTTCTCTCCATAAGCTTGAAGTTATATTTCACAAACACCAACGCATTCAACTTCGCATGTTTAAGCTTATTTCTCTTTTTTTGTATGAATCTAATATTACAAAGAAGAATATATATAAAAAATTAAACAATGATAAGAAAATTAGAAAACAATTAAAATTCAAATACAGTTAAAAACTTAGAATATTCACTGATTCAAAAGTGCTCCAATTTCTTTCACATTCCGAAGCACTACAAGTGAGACCAAGCACTCGAATTGTAAACGTAATAAGCTCAGGTGTCGTACTTCCAAAACGTTCCCACAATGAGACTAATAAGTAATAACAGAAAGAAAATTACAAGAATGTATATAATTTTAAAATATGAATGCTAGTATAATTTTACAAGAACGGTTACAAGAAGAAAATTTTACCTGAAGTCCGCAACATTCTTATTCGTTTTGCTATTGGAGTTTCAAATTCTCCTTCAGCTTTGTTATACAAGTCCAATTGGATGCCCGCTTTAAAACGATCATCATCCTATCCATGCAAGCATACAAGCCATCTCTAACTTCATCACAATCGAAAAATCTTTCTTCATAACGCAATTGTAGGTTCAAATAGTACCCAGCCATGTGTAGAGGATGATGAAGTTATGGAGTCCATCGTGAATCAATTTTTTCCAAATGGGCTTGTATTTTCTGTCAACTCCCCCCATAATTAAATTTTATTGTCTCTTTTGCCTTATCCATAAGTTCATAAATATATCTCATGGACGATCTCTCCTCCGAATCAACTTCCCTTAACACACTTATAAGAGAAATAATACTCTTAACATAAAATGCAACATGTGGCGAAAAGTTAGGATCATTAACAACAATTCTCTTCACGACCTTTCCCTGAGTTGTTTGAGATAGTGGTGAACTAACCCAATCTTCGGAAGCAAACATTTGTTCAACTGGTCTTTTAACCTTATACATACTCTGAAGACTGAGAAATGAAGTAGCAAAGCGAGTAACAGCAGGATGGAGAATTTCTTTACTGTTTGTATACTTTCTCATCAAAGAGTATAGTCCCATGACCATAAAGGAACTTCACAACCATTTTAGCATGCTCAATTATGTCAGAAAAAATCTTCAACTTTGCAATATCTCCAACATTAGATCAATGCAATTCGTCATACAAGGTGTCCACCAAATTCTGTGTCTAGTCTCCATAATTTTTTTCCCGCCTTAATGCAATTTAAAGCATTATCTATGACAATTCGAATCACATTTTCCTCTCCCACCTCATCAACAACATCATCAAGATATTTAAAGATCAATTCCCCATTTTTAAATGAAGTTGATGCATCAATAGATTTCAAAAAGAAAATGACGGCGAGACTATTTACCAAAAAATTAATCAAACTTCTATTTTTCCCATCCGTCCAACCATCGGACATAATAGTGCATCCATATTTTTTCCATACCTTTTTATGCTCCTCATATATTAGGTTGATGTCATCAACCTCAACTTTAAGTATCCAAGTTCTTAACACATGCATTAAAGGAGACTTGAACCCTCTTCCATATTCCGCAATACCCTCAACCATAGACAACCAATAAGGATCATTCACAAATTAAATGGAAGTGCGGCAGAGTAAATAAAATAACTTACTCTTCACATCAACCAGCAAATCTTTTTTGTATGCCAAATTTAGGGTTGTTTGTCTAGGTTTCGAACTAACAAACCCATGAAGAGTACCTTTACCATTTGATTCACCACTACTAGAGCATCCAATTGAATTTCCCCCTGCACTTTCTACTTATGATGATTGCGTACTCATTCTCTAGGGACCCTCACCAATCTCTCGTAACAATTCGATTTTTTTGCTTTTAGATGGTCTAATTTTGTTGAGTGATTCTCTAATTTCTTGCTTAATATCATCCGAAACACTAACACAAGGTGCAACCCCTTTATGAGTTTGAACTAAATGTTCCTTTAAGCGAGTAATTCCTCCATTCGATAAATGATGATAATTTGCACCGAACAGATTTTTTTTTCCCCTCCTTTTGATAACAATACTTCCAACTAATATATTTTTTATCTTTTTTTGACAAATCCGTAGTCATTGTAAATTCCAAATATACAATCAAAATCCTAGAAAAACAAAAGAAAAAATCAGAACCAATAATTAATTAATTATAAACAAATCAGAAAAAAATCGAAATCAATCCACGGTGATCGATCGAGGGCATCTGGATCGATCACGTGATCGATCTAGATCCTTTTTGTTCATAGAAAAATTTGCGAACAGAAAGGATCTGGATTGATCACTGACCGATCTAGGGTATCTAGATCGATTATTGGAACAATCTAGGGCATCTAGATCGATCTAGTGATCGATCCAATATCCATTCTGTTCCAGATCGATCAAGATGCCCGCCTTTTGGAAATCGCGATTGCTTTTGCTCCTTCGAGAAATGAAAAAGGAAAAGGAAAAACCAAACGAAGAAAATCGAAAAGGAAGGAGAAAACCTGACCTCCAATCGTCGTCCCTCACCGCCGCTCGTCGTTGACAGGTCGCCAGTCCCTGGTCGCCTCTGCCCTATCTTCTCGAAGGTCACGATTCCACTCGCCTATGCCTCCTCGTCTCTGCCTTAGCTATTTTGTAAGCAACTATACTGTCCGCTATGGGCCGCTAGGTCACGATAACGCACGGTATATGCGCTATCAACGTTATTGTCCCGAACAACGTGGGCTATTCAGAACAATTGCTAATCGGCGAACGCTCTGCAGCGTTCGCTGATCGTAGCGCGCGATAGCGCGCTATCACCGCTATTGAAAACACTGCTTTTTTAGTATTAATATGATGATGAATCTTTATTAATTATGGATGTAGTTAATGGTACATGTGTAAATGAATTAGAAGAAGATTAGTTATGTTTAGTCTAGTCCTTGTTGACTTGTTGTGACGTGGGATTGAAACTAAATTTTAAAGTTAAACTTTGGGTAAAAATGATGATATTACTTTTTTAGTATTAATATGATGATGAATCTTTATTAATTATCTTGTTAGTTTAATTTATATATTTATTTGTATTGTATTTTATGAAGTTTATTTTTGCATAAACATCATTTAATTATATATATTACATAAAGAATGATGGCTATTTATAATATTATATATAAAAAAAGTAAAAAAAAATTAATCGCCTAGGCGGCCGAGGCAGTAGGCCCCTCCGCCATCACCTATCATCATTTACAATGCTAACAATTTCTAATAGGGTTGAGTATTCAATTAAAACCGAACCAAATTAACCGAACAAACTGAATTTTTTTGAATTAACTGAATCGACCAAATTTTCCATTAAAAATTAAACCGATAAAATATCGATCAATTTGGTCGAAAACCGAATTAGCTGAATTTTTTTTCATCTTTCTAGATTGCATTTTTTTGCTACTATAACTTTCCTAACCAATGTAATTAAGTACACAAACAATTTCAATACCATTCCATAGAATGGAATAGACGAATACAAATTTCATCATGTAAGGAAGTTAAAATTGAGGGAATGGTATTCCCACAATGATGTTGTACGATTATAGATGATACTTCAACTATAGTAGTTTGAAAGTAAAATGTTGACTACTTACCTGTCTATAAAGATTTGATGATATTTCATATATTAGAATAATTTGAAAGAAAACAATTTGACTATTCACCTGCTATAAAGAAAATTTTCTTTTAAGACAAGCAACAAGAACCAAGATATATATAGATTTGGATCCAGAAATTTAATGTATAACTTACCTTTGTGAGATATATCAAAACTACCGCCACCATGAGAAGCAAAGCTTGGTCTTCATTTGAAGTGATTCCACCATACTTGCAACAAGTTGTAAGATGTAGATTTTGGATGCCAGGGATATAAGAGAACAAAACCCCTTCAGATTGAAAGAACAACGGTCCTCTATAGTCAAATTCACCTATAACTTCATACAAAACTGATCTCGCATGGTGGAGTTGTCTGCTGAGATCGGGGTCGGCAATCGACATAGCAATTGTACGTTCGCTAACCTAGAAAGGTTCGGATGTAGAAGGCATCGCTTGAGTCTCATTACAACTTGGAGAATATTTCTAATGCATAGGGGAAACGTTGCTAACACAAGATCGAGGGATCATAGAAAATTTGGGCAAGGGGCGAGGAAGAGAGACCGAAGATGAAGAGGACTCATGAGACGAAGAGCAACATCTCAAGCAGGAAAGGGCACTCCAAAAGATCGCTAGCACTCGGCTAGACTCGCAACGGATAGGGGCACAAGGCATAGGGGACTCGAGTAGCACAATAGAGATGTCCATCGACAGCCACACGAGAGAAGCAGCCGGCACGGCTAGGAGCCCTGTGACATCCACAAACTCTGAGATCGAGCAAGAGAGCTTGAGAGTATAGACGAGAGGGGATCGAGGTAGGTGCCAACGACGAGAGTGATGAAAGAGATCGAACTGGACAAAGTGTCTCTAGAGCAAGCACATATGAGGAGCGAAGTCGGAGTCGTGGATTCGGAAAGGAGTTGACAAGCAGTTTGAGAAATCGCCGACTCGGGAATTAAGGTTCAGTTTATTTGGTTTAACTGAATCAAAGATTTTAAAACTAAAATCGAACTGAAATAATCGATATAACTAATTTTTTTAAACAAAAATTCAAAATAATCGAACCGAATTTTTTAATTCAGTCGGTTTGTTCGGTTTAATCAAACTTTTGCTCACCCCAAATTTCTAACATTTTATTAGTCAAAACTTGTAAAAGAAAAAGTAGTGAGACCCAAAAAAACAACAATCAAGGCTGAGCAGCATGAAAAATCTAGGTAAAAAGGCTAGTAAAAGGAAACAGGAGCAACAAAGGCTGAGCAAAAAATATGAATCACCAATGATGAAGGCTAGAGAAAGGAATCCAATTATAGTTGGGAAAAAAAGAAGAAAAAAATGGCAATAAAGGTCAAGCAACAAAGATAGACTACAAAAAAGATGAACTGCTAATGATGAAGACTAGAGAAAAAAAAAATCATGTTATGGCTAGTAGAAACAAGCAAGGAAAAATTGGCAACAAAGATACACCGCCCATGATGAAGATTAGGGAAAGGAAGACTAGAGAAAAAAAAAATCATGTTATGGCTAGTAGAAACAAGCAAGGAAAAATTGGCAACAAAGATACACCGCCCATGATGAAGATTAGGGAAAGGAATCTAGCTATAAAGATCAGTAAAAGGGGTAGGAGAAATATTATGTTTTGTCTTTAGAAAAAAAAATAGCAAAACAAAAGGTGGAGACGACTGTAGACGTTTGGAGAATGCGGTGAAGGAAACGATGTGCAATGATGAGGAGAGGAACAATATAAAGATAAACACCAATGATAAGAAAATCAAAAACAAAGAATAAGTTAAAGAACAATAAGAAAAATATAAAAACTTAATAAGACCAATATAAAGTTAAATAAAAGAGCATGAAAAAAAGAAAATAAATAAAAGAAGTTAACTATAAATATGATGAAAAAGAATAAGAGAAAAAACACAAGGGACGAAAATAAAAATGTGAAGAGGACAAAAGATGAGACAACAGAGAGCAAGAAAATGTCTACAAGACTAATAAAGATGTAGAACAAAAGCGGCGGGAAAGAGAGAACAAATAAGAAATGGGAATGATAATAAAAAGATATATGCAAAAATACAGGAGTAGAAGTACTAGGGTAAAGAAGAATAAGATCAAGAGGTAAAGAAGATAAAGAGAGGATGGATTATGAATAAGATAGAACACAAAAGAAAGAAAAAAAAAGGAAAGAATTAACTTCTTATTGATAAGGAAAGAATAAGGAGAGAAAGAAATAATAATAAAGAGTGACGGTCAAAAAGAACCAAATCAGGTAACGAAGTGCGGACGATTCATGGATGGTGGTGTTGAAGTTTGAGGATGATGGTGAACAAAAGGATAACTAGTATCGAGACCAAATTACCTCACCAAGTTTCATCTCTAATACCAAAACGAAAGCTAAAAATTGTATTCACTCAAAACTTATCTAATATATGGGATCCTAACCTCTTTTATATAGATTGACAACACTTATTCTTCATAATAACAAACTTTTCCAATAAAAATCCTAATTATGATAATAAAAACTCTAACAAACTTTTTTTTTGAAAAAAAATAATACTAAGCAAACTTTTATGAAACTAGCTACACTATATATCTCATTATTTACAGAATTATGATTACATGATTTATGAAATATTTTCAACCTAATATACATATTTCAAAATCATGTTTTCCCACACACTCCATAGTTTAAGAGGAATACTTAGTTCCACCTCTATTAAATAAAATCCTATTTATCTTATCATTTCATTGTAAAACAAATAAGCTAGATGGGAAAGTCCTGATTGGTTCATACTAATACTTCACTGCAAGGTTCTCTAGGACAAGAGAGTATGACAAAATGTTATTTCAACTGAGAAAGTTCAAGTCCGTATGACACTATATATTAGCTTTAAATAACAGGAACAAAAGGGACATAATCAGTTCTAGGATGCAATACTCTATCACTGACCAGGTGGAATGAATTCAAGATTTTAGCCCAAGCGTATACCTGCAGTAGCATATGGTCAGGTAATTCTAAAAATCCTCAAACATCCTCTGATTTGATTCCATTTGCCTTGTTTAACAAAGTATTGTAAACCTAATCTAAGTCAAAATTGAATGAAATGGGGTACACAAGAAATAATGTGATAAATGCAAATTACCACATTAATTGGTAGGGTTCCAATTGATGACTTGGTGTACAAGTCCCTTCAAACACCCAAAACAAGACACTCAAAATTGAATGAAATGGTGTACACAAGAAATACTGTGATAAATGCAAATTACCAGATTAACTGGTAGGGTTCCAATTGATGACTTGGTATACAAGTCCCTTGAAACACCCAAAACAAGACAAACATTGTTAGTGGGCACAACATAAGCTTGGCTCTTCAACCATCGGAGCAAATAGTCTAATTTCTGTTACTATAAGGTTGAGCTCAAACTAAGGGGGCGTTTGGTTCTTTCCTAGGAATAGGAATCGGAATGGGAATCAATGTATTGTGGAATGAGAATGGGTATGAGCATGAATCTCACTCTTAAAAGCATTGTTTGGTTAATTGCATATCTTCTATCGGAATAAATCAAAATTTCCTCTTTTACCCTTAAAGGAAAATAAGAGAAAAAAATTAGATGTGAGAGAAAGATGAATGTGAGAGAAAAATATGATGAAAGAGAATGTATGATGAGAGAGAAAAATATGATGAAAGAGAATGATGAGAGAGAAAGTATGATGAAAGAGAAAGCGTGCTGAGAAAGAATGAAGAGAGAGAAAGTGTGATGAGAGAAAATGAGAAAAGAGAGTGTGATTGGAGAGAGCATGATGAGAGAGAAAATATGATGGGAGAGGATGAAGAGAGAGAAAATATAATGAGAAAAAAATGAGGAGAGAGAGTGTGATGAGAGAGATTGAGGAGAGAGAAAGTGTGATGAGAAAAAAAAGATAATAGTGAGTATGATGGGAAAGATTGAGGAGAGAGAAAGTATGATGAGAGAGAAAGTGTGTTGAGGAAAAAGGAGAGAGTGTGACAAGAGAGATTGAGGAGAGAGAAAGTATGATGAGAAAAAAGTGTGATGGGAGAGATTGAGGAGAGAGAAAGTGTGATGAGAGAGAAAGTGTAATGAGAAAAAAGGAAGAAAGAGAGTGCGATGGAAGAGATTGAGGAGAGAGAAAGTATAATGAGAGAGAAAGTGTAATGAGAAAAAAGGGGAAAGAGAGAGTAATAGGAGAGATTAAGGAGAGAGAAAGTGTGTGATAAAATGATGAGAGAGAAAATATGATGAGAGAGAATAAGGAGAGAGAAGTGATATGAAAGAAAAAATAAATAAATATATTTTGATATTTGATATTAATGGAGAAAATTTTAGTTTTAAGTCAAGGATATTTTTGGAATAAGGGAATATTTTGATTGATGAAAATAGGGTAATGGCTCATTGAAGGGGAGGTACATGGGAATGAGTTATTACCCAATTTCAAGGATTCATTCCCTTATTTGTATTTCTATTCCTATAATCCAAACATTAACAATGGCAATCAATGATTCTCATTCCCATTCCCCACTCCTATTACCCTAAACCAAACGCCCCCTAACATGATTTGCACATAAACTCTTAACCCAACCCCAAGATGTTTGCAAAGAAGTAAGTTTTTTAGTTAAAAGAGGAAGAAAGCTGCTACTGTGATTGAATTATCGTTAACAAAAACTAACCATTGTTTCAATATCTCATCTCTCAGCCTTCTTTCACTCACCATGCTTTTAGTTTCACATAATTAGATACGATTTAGGAAGGACTTAAATAGTCTTAAAAATTCAGAAACAAAGTAATTAGCCTTTTATTTAAATCATTCATTCAATACAAGGTGACAAGCTAACAACTAGTATCATAAGAAGATTGTACAAATTTATTCACTAGATTACAGCCATACACACCAATAGAGAGTGATCCAAGAATGAGACCATAGGTGGACCACACTACCTAGGGACTATGACCAAAATTTTTTACCATTTATAACAATATCGCAGGGAAACTTCATAAACTATTGCACAAACATTAGATGTTAGGCCATGTAAACAAAGCATAAGAGCCTAAATTAACTATGCTATTTTATATGACTTCTATGGCTAGAAAATATTCTCCAGCAATAACTCAAGAACTCCTGAAACCATGATTATCATAGAGCATCCAACAGTTAAAACCAAAATGGTCCAATGGTGGTATTGGCTCAGAAATTCCAGTTCTTCCCACTACCTCCTTTTTCTCCTCATTTCGTTTCTTTTTCTATCTACTATCCCAAAACATTGTTAAATTTAAAAGTACTTCATGACAGAGCCTTTATGATACACTTTATGAAAATACATCTAAACGATAAGCGGTTATCATTGCCTAAGATGAAAAGGTAACTAAACAATAATCACATCATGTGGTCTATGTTTGACAGATTTTTACATATTCAAGAGAAAGTGATCGTGTACATATCCAAACAGCGATATAATTCAGAAGAAAAAGTTGAGATGGCTTCTAAGAACATGATGAAATTACCAATCCCAAGATTTGAATATTTGAACTACATGAATCATAGAAACACGGAAGAGCAGATAAAAAGTAGATCTTAGATAAGTGAATTTAGTATCAAAAGGGATAAACAATAAAGCATAAAAAAATGATTTAATCTATGTACCTGAGGCAGACAAGGGTTCTCCAAGTTCACCTTTCTCAAATTCTATAATGGTACAATATCCATCCCTTGAGGACAGTGACACATACTTAGCATCAGAAGACCTTACAAAAAAAAAAAGGTAGTTTGATAAGAGACTAAAAAACATAGCTCCTTTTGCTAAAGGCTCTTGAAAATATAGTTATTGACCATGAAGGATAATCATAGGATTCCTCTGGCTAAAAAATTGCCAACCACAAATCATAATTCACTAAAACAGACCATGCAATATCTGTGATGGCTGCATAATGTAGTCCAGCAAAGATGGCAATGGGTGGCATGCTTTCGGTGTCGTAGATGTACAAAGAGTTCAAGGTTGCCAGACCAAAAATGACTCTATATGGTAGTTTAAAGAAACCAGCTGCAGGTAGCAAAAAATAATTAGCTCCAATATAGCTTCATCTAAACTTCATTGTTGTAAACGAAAAGACTTACCTGAGTTAGAACCTCGAAGAGCAAAAAGAACAGGACAGAATCTGACAACAACTATTGGTTTGCTAGTCTGTGAGAGTTGCATGGCTGGTCTGTCAAACAAGTGCAGTGGTCAAATTATAAAAGCAAGGTATAGTATATTAATGGTAGACGCCAGCTGAAGGCCATCTACACTATAGGGGAATTAGAATTGTCATATTTAACTAATAGACTGCTCAAAAATACTGCATGCCAGCAAGATTTTCACTATTTAGATATTCATGTACTAGAGTTATCATATGGCTGACAATGTTTTGTCTTGAGTTGGAGTATCAGTTATATTAAGAACAGATACAGTTCCTACATGTGTCCATTACTAAAGAGCCCGGACTGACATCAATCTTGACCCCACACACACAAACATGAGCATAAACATGCAGAGACATGGGCACCCTCCGCATATATCAAAAAAGCACAAAAGCAAAGTACCTGAAAATAAAGAAAGTTAAAAAATGAATACTTATATGTACCTAAAAAGATCCCTATAAAGATGAACATAAGCAGAGAGAACATACCCTCCTTGAGGAATAAAGAAAAAAATAAAACATACCTAGAAAGATCGCTCCTTGAGAGAACATAAGCAGTATTTATAGTTCCAGACGAACATGAATATTTGTATGTACCTAAAAAATGCCAAAAAGGAGCAGAGTTAGAAAACTTCAAGCCAACCTCTTTTTCAGTATTTCAGTAAACTTCCATGACCAATTTAGTTACAAGTGCAGGAAAATATGAAAATAGCAGTGAAATCCACAAAAATGAACTTAGACACTCTAGTAATGCCTATAAACAATGTCCACTAATAAAATATTTTGGCACCTTATTTCCATCCATATTTCCTTCTCTCGTAGGAGGCATGATGCAAATGAATAAGTAGGTTATGTCAAGTGCAGGCACACAAATTTGTAAGATGAAAAGGAGATATTAGGCACTAATGGCCATAGATTGAAATATTAGCCCATAACACCTCAGGCAGACAACACTTAATAGTTCAAGCACAGATGAAGAAGCATCATAGCTCTAATATGTTGAGACCAGCCTGAAGCGCTGAGCCACATGCTCATCCAACAAATTGTTGTATACCAATACTCATTCACAATGAGCCTTGGAAATATGAGAGCTGCCTTGAACCAATCAAAACCATGATTCCATTATGAGTCATGGCTAGTTTTCCAAGATGACAAATTTCATTCACCGTGACAAAACCAACAATACATTAAATGAATTAGAATGTGCTTCAAAAAAAAAATTTGTTACATTGCATGAATTACCCATATTTGTTAAATAAGAATGGTGAATTTATAATTGAAAAACTTCCGAAAGTTGTTTGGCACCCAACCTAAATTCTCATCAACTTTTCATCTACAAATTGATGGTCACACCAAAGTTAATGGTTATAGTTTAGGAATCTTGCTTGGATTTCAAGCAGATGAAATGTTGATGTAATTTAGAACAGTTCTGCTCATTACCAAATTAACTTACAACAATTTTACAAATAGATTATTGCTAGACGTCCTTTCGTTGTTGTTTAGAGATTTAAAGCTCATCAAGTTGTTTACTTGATTTCTCTTTCCACCCATTAGAGTCTATTGAGGAGTTTGCTAAGCAAGTTCAAGGGATTCATACTGATGTTAGGATAAGATGAACTAAGTAATGAGCTTATAGGATCCATGCTGATGCCCACCGTAATCATAAAGAGTATGAGTATGAATTCTTTCTAAAACACTCCAAGAAAATGGACGCTTGCTCTATCAATCTCTGTTTTTTATTTTTTATTTTTGATAAATAATTGATTATAAGAAGATCATGAAATATACATCATATCCCTTAAACACTTATTAAAAACACATCTAGCCATTCATATAAGATGAACTATACAAGATATTGCCAAGTGTCATGCCTTGGTGAAAATCTATGAGCCCCTATATTGCTACTTGAAAACTCGTATCATCTGCTCCTGTTGCATCTCAAGTCATGCTCAAATCTTCAGCCAAGATATGGCATTCGTGGAGCATCAAAAGAATGCATGCTCCAACAATTACTCCACAGTCTTGCATAGCACATAGTTTTTTTTCTTGTACACCTGGAGATCAAAAGTCTCCCATGCGCCAAAAGCCAAACTGTGAAAGCATGCCTTGGCTAGATATATGGCTTCCGCACAATGTTGGTCCAAGCCTTCTTGTTTCCTTGAGTCCGAAAGAAACGATATGCTCTAGAGACATCCTTGCCAGTTTGCGCAAACCATCCACAGCCGACCAGAGCATTCAAGTGTTTCATCCCAGATTGTTAGTATCTTTTTAATCAATGGGGAGTCTGCATGCTTTGTTGTCCATGTCCATACACCTACATGGCCCACATATGTGTAATGAATCCATTTGATCCATAAGGTGTCCTGTTTTTCAAGAGAAAATTACGTTTTTAGTCATGTAAGTTACACTTTTTTCAATCGTAGTCCTGTTATGAGTCAATTTATATTTTTAGTCCTGTAACTTATAATATTTTCCAATTTCAATCCTTTTTCCTTTAAAATTGAAATTTTTCAACGAAAATGATGAGTTGTAAATTGAATTTGGGGATTTTAATTTTTTATGACCCATGTGCTTTTTATATTCCAACCACAAACTAGACATTTTTAGTTGAAAATTTTCAAATTTGGAGGAAAAAGGATTGAAATTGAACAATATTATAAGTTACAGGACTAAGAACGTAAATTAACTCATAACAGGACTAAAACTGAAAAAGATACAAGTTACAGGACTGAAAATGTAATTTTCTCGTTTTTCATGGATAGTCCATAAGACCCGAGAAAAAAGGGCTTTGTTCCATACCCATAAATTTCTTAAGCCATATCCCCTCATCCCTTGGCAAGCATATATATCAGCCCGAGATATAAGTGGGTGTTTTGGCGTCCAAACAAATGACCTATATAATAAATATATCTTATCTATGATATCATATGGGATTAGCAAAATGGATAGCCAAGTATTGCTCTGATTAACTCCATTTTCCTGCATATGATAACGCTCGTCTCGGTCGAGAATTTATTTTGGCAATTACTGCATCTATTAGAACTCCATAATTCGATGCTTACAATTTTTCCAAGGCTATGAGTATACCCAATTATTGCAAAAGAAATCCAAAACCTCTAGTAATCTACTCTTGGTACCTTCATCAACTCCAGCCATAGAGATGCTTGATTTCAAATGATTCACATAAAGTCCTGCCATTCTACTAAAATGCTATTCTACTAAAATGCTGAAAACATTACACAAAAATTGAGGTCGACGTGACTTCCCGCCTCACAAACAATAGATCATCTGCATACATCAAATGTGTGATTCCCATGGCAGCACATTTTGGATGATAATGAAAGTTCGGCCTTATTGTTGCTCTCTGCAATGCACGCGAAATTATTTCCAAGAACATATCAAAGAGATACGGCAAAAACAAATCACCCTATTAGAGGCCCCAAGCACCCTGAATGTGGTCATGCATTCCTCCGGATACTTGTTGATGCAATTGTCTCTAGGTTAAAGCTGACCAGTTCGACTCAAGCTTGAGTTTTAATGTTTGACAATATATGGAGATTGCATGTGCAATTGTCCATTAGGGAGAATGTTGGTGCAAGTCTCCTCTGGTCAAAAGTTGACTGGGTTGATATGTGAGAAAGGTCAAGTAGGTCAAGGTATTGGAAAAGTCCTAACTGCAGGTTAGGCAAAGACAAAACCAACAGAATGGTTGGTAGAAAAAGAAAAACTAAGTGGGTCAATAAAAACCGGACACTTTGTGTGAAAAGTGCTAGTGAGTGAAGGCAGACAATGAGAAAAGTCCTAGTGAATGAAGCCGGGTAGTTGGAAAGTCCGGGTGAGTGAAGTCAGACAGTTAGAAAGTCCTAATGAGTGAAGTTAAACGGTAAGGAAACGTTGATGAGTGAAGAATGAGTGAAAATAAGTGGTGAAATGTCCTCGTGAGTGAAATCAGACATTAGAAAATCCAGGTGGGTCAAAGATTGACCGGACACCTAGTGCTTGGAAGTCCAAGTGGATCATGAAGGACCGGACACTTGGTACGAAAAAAAAGTCCAAATGGATCATGGAGGCCCCGACACTTGGCACAAAAAGTTGACAAAGTCCAAGTGGATTAAAGGTTGGCAGGACACTTGGTGGACAAGTCCCAACAGGTCACGATTAATCGGATGTTGGGCAAAGGAACCCTAGATATGGATTAAGCAAGTTAGGATTAGGCAATCGATTGGGACAATCAATTGACCCTAAGCTAATCGATTAGGTAATCGGCTAGGAAATTCTTACGAGAACATAGAAACGGCCCAGATCGATTGGTCAATCGATTGGGTTGAGCCTAATCGATTGGACCAATCGACTAGGGCCAAGAGATTCGTGAAGGGAAATTCGAGAAAACTAGACTGCATCAATTAGACCAATTAATTAATCGATTGGGTCAATCGACTAGGCAGTGTTTTGTCGCGAGAAGAGGGAATCAATTTGGGTTAATCGATTAAAGTCTTTTTGCAAGTGAACAGAGAGTTACGAAATCGATTGGATAATCGATTAAGGCTCTCTGAATCGATTGGGATGACTCACCAATCGATTAGGGTTCGAAAAAAGAGTCGTTCTACATGTGTTGGACGATCGAATAACATGACAATCGATTAGGGAAAAGCCTAATCGATTAGAGACGTCAAGTGAACCCTAGAAAAGGGTTTCGGTGAAGGCTTGAATAAAAAGACTCACGATAGCTTTCAATGCTGGTTCTTAAGATTGGGGGAGACAAGTGCTTCTGTATTTCCCACCTTCAAGAGGCATTCCAAAGCAAGAAAAGCTCAAGCAAATCAAGGTTCAAAGTGCTAAGTCGTGTTTCAATTTGTATTTGCGTTTGTTTCCTTGTTTCAAGTTGTTTTTCGTGTTGTGAGCTTGTACGAGGCTACTCTGTCTTCGGATTATTTCCGAGAATGAGTGTTTTTATAGTGTAAATGTGTGCACTGTGTGGATCCTTGGATTAGTCACCTCGTTGGGATTAGTCACCTCGTTGAGATGGATACCAAGTAAATCCTTGTGTTAGCATTGGAGAGTTCTTCGCTTCAAGTATTTCATTGCAAATCATCTTCGTCGAATCGAGTGAAGCTATTCACCCCCTCTAGCTCCCCTTGGTCCTAACACATATCAAAGAGATACAACAAAAACAAATCACCCTATTGGAGACCCCAAGCACCCTAAATGTGGTCACACATTCCTCTATTGATCACAATAGAGTATGTGATCGAATCACATCATCCGCAATCCAAGAGGTTAATCATTGACAGAAAAATCATGATATGCATTTCCGTGGACTAACTAAATCATTACATATTTCTCGTGGAGATTTTATTTACGCTGGTACTTTCTAAGTAATTAAACTGGAACGGGAATGCGAAATGACTTTAGTTTTCGTTGATTTATTAAGTGATGATTTTATTGAAAAAGATCAAAGTCGTGGTATTTTCTTCACTAAGATTGGGTTTCTATATTAGGTGTTATACTCAAGGCTTCAGGGGATATTCATGTTTGGCATATGCCTGTGCTGACCGAAATCTTTGGGGATGATTCCATACTACAGTTTGGAGGAGAAACTTTCGGACACCCTTCACATTCCTCTTGGTGATGGATCGACCCTGAATAAAATTTGCTTGTGTCGGATCTAAAATGTTATCTATCATGCAAGTTATGTAGCTTCCTCCAAAATGATAACAAGATGATGCCTCCAAGGGCTTATTCACCAAGGAGGTCGACGAGATTTGTCGCCTTCACACCAACGATGTGACTATAAGGACTCTATTGAACTCCCCCTCGTCAAGCTTTGCCTCGAGCATAATATTTCTTTTCTCAACATTTGTCACAATTTGTAGGTCCTTAATGTGGCTTGAAGTGGATCCCCATATGAGGACGCAGTGGTGTTCGATGTGATTCCTAACCCAAACACCATTCTCTGAAACACACTCATCTCTAGTTCGACTATTTTAGTCACCTTATCTGTCAATCATAGTTGTAAAAAGCGTGAGCGCAAAAAAGCGTGAGGCGCAAAAAAGCACTAAGGGTATGAGAACTTAAAGCGCAAAGTGAAGTGCACACTTTACGAAAAAAAATGTAATAAACAAAAGGACTATTATATCTATTAAAGTCTTTGAAAATGTCTTTGAAAACCCAAATGGCCATAAAAATTATTCATTAATAAAGCTATAGATTATTAAAAAAAAATAAAAATAAATATGATTTAAAAAAACTATTAGAATTTTTTAATTTTAAATATAAAATTATTAGAATATAATTATGATTTATATGATTTAATAATATTTATTAGATTTTTAATTTAAAATATAAAATTATCAAAATATAAATGAATTAATAAAATTTATTATAATTTTTTTTATTTTAAATATAAAATTATTAGAATATAAATATGATTTATATGAATTAATATATTTGATTTATTTTAATTCTAAAAATATATAATAAATTTTATCTATTTATCTCTTGGCTATGTTATTATTATTTTTAATATACCCAATCAACCCCTAACTTAAATAAATAGCCAAATATATTTCTTAAAATCTTAATCAAATAATCCTATTAAAATATATAAAAGTTTATTTTAAATTCTAAAAAAATCTAATAAATTTTATATATTCCTAAAATCCTCCACAAGAGTCACTCCGTGTGTTACCGTAACCACAATTTTTTTAGTTTTTTAGTTTAATTATTTTTTATTTTTTATTTTTTATTTTTTAAATATGTATTTTTTATAAATAAACTGTAATTAATAATAGTTATAAAATATTAAAAATTATTTCAAAAATTTTAAATAATTTTAAAATTTAATAAATACTTTATAAAATAATTTAAAATTTTTAAATAATTTTAAAATTAAATATAAATTAAAAATAATCTAAATTTTTTAAAAATATATATAATTCTTCCAATGATTTTTTTCCGTGTTTCAGAATACGGTTAACCAACATGTTAACTAATCGATTACGATAAATTGGATCGGATTTTGCAGTTTTTTCTTCTGCAGTACCTCGACGTGACATGGGCGTGAAAGAGGTTCAAGAATCAGTTTTCTTTTTATAAGGACATTTCAAATAATTCTTTTAATTAATAATTTACAAATACATTTAAATAAATAATTTAAAATTTTCAAATAATTTTATAATTATTTTTATCTTTTCAAAAGATTTTATAATTTTAAATTTATTTCTAAATTTTGAGAATCAACTATTTTTTAAAATAATTTTTATAAAAGTGTAATAGGTATTATGCTATGAGATAATATTGAAATATAAATTCACTATCTCAAAAAATAAAGTATATTTAATAATCAAATATTAATAAAATTAATATACATTTATATTTAAAATTTAAAGAAATACTGAAATTATATCGACACGATACGATACCGAAACCGTATCGTTTGTCGAGATTTTAAACCTTAATTATAGCAAGTGGTGAAAAAAAAAACACAGATATCCTTCAGCTGATCCTTCGGAGTTGTCTTTAACTAGTGGAAGATCAGTAGATGGCGACAACGAAATTGAATGGGAGGAAGAAAAGCCAACACAAGTAGATCCTCAGGTATGAATTTCTCAGACTCAACTCTACATATCCTATAGTTATTAATGCAAGTTTGAATGAAGTTGAACATGCTAACTCTTACAAAGAGCAAACCAAACGTTGGCATGACAAGCCAATCCTACATAGAGAATTTCATGAAGGAGATCTTGTGCTACTTTTCAATTCTAGGTTAAAACTTTTCCTAAGTTCAAAAAATATATTTTTATGGAGTTGTTGATGTATGAAGTGAAACCACAAGTTCTTTTAAGATGAATGGGTAAGATTGAAGACACTTCCTTACTGTGACAAAAGGTGAAACTATCATCTTGATAGTCCCTCCCAGTGGCCCCACACTTCCTAGAATAGGATAAATCATGAGGGGCTTTGCCCAACAAATTCCAATGAGTCATATATTCAGGACCTTACAATTGAACCATTGCCCCGGCTATTTTCAGGAATATAGGTAGTATACCTTCCTTAGCTTGCACTGGACTTATCTGGTCAAAACTTCTGTTATTCCTGAGATAGTTTTCACCTCTGATTACTGAGATAAGAACTGAGGAAGTTTAAGAAGAGTAATTACTAGTTTAGAAAAACAAGATAAAAGTCCCTACTTTGTTCAGTTCTTTATAGAAATAGCGTTATTAAACATAGACACATGGAGACAGATGTTTACAAAGAGGTGGTATAAACAAATGGAGACAGGTATTTACATAGAGGTGGTATAGACAAATGGACTTTACATTGACTGAGAAACGAAACAGCAGACTTACAAAAACTTACGGAGCTGAGATTGTGTGCACGCTTTTGGGGCACTCTCTCTTTTTGCCCTGGGGTGGAAACAGGAAGGGCTTTTATAGAGAAAATGGGGGAAGAAAAGGACAGGTCGAAAGCATAAGAGAAGAAAAAGGGAGGCCTTAGTGGAGAAAAATTCCTTCGTGAAGAAGGAAAGACAGCTGGTGAGCAGGTGGAAATGGGGACCGTTGGGGAAGAGCAAAGTAAGGCACTTGGAGGATAAGAGTGAAAAGAAAGTGGAGCTGGAAAGTTATAATAGTAGTGGGACCCTTAAGCTTCTATCATGTTTTCAAGGTTCTGGTCACCGATAGAATCCATTGAGGGAGTAACACTGGTTTCCTGGGCTTCATTGAACTACCATGTTAAGCGTAAGAACTGTTGGCTTGGACCTCACTTCTTTAGGCCTTGGCGAGAGCTGTTTTGTAAGCTCTAGCAGAAAGGGCTGAAGTAGCTCGTGCTTTATAAGACCATCGTTCAGCTTTCCTTTTGTAGTGTTTAGTAATGTTGTATGTTGGGTTGTAAAAGAAAAAGGGAAAAACCAAGTACCCATGTCTCTGGGCCAATAAATTTTTTCTGTGTATGTTTCTTCGGCTAGGATGTATTCATTAGGATCTTCTTGCACGTCCAATTGGACCCTTGGACAGAAGCTCTCTAGTGTTTGACTTGGTCTGTTAATGATGGAAAAGCATCTCAATCAATATCAAAATCAGTAGTGTAGTCATCAAATTCTGGTTGTCTTCCATTAAGTTCATCAATATCTATTATAATAAGATGCTTTGCAGGTTGAATCCTCAAATCAACCCATTCTGGAGGAGAGCTATCGATAGTACATATGACATATGTTTCTTCTTCTTCAAGAGCTAAAGAAATAATCTGCCCAAGTTTCTTTGGGAAGTTTTGGATGGAATCAGGATCATGTACCCATAGTTTATGAAGAAGGCCATAATCCATTACGAGGAATGGGGTAATTAATCTGCCTTTAATATTTGGAGGTTCATAGGTATCAATATTGATATGTACCTTTTTTGAAAGAATATACAAGTAGCGCATGCAGGGATAAGGCAACTAGTGAAAGATACTTCCTTAATGAACCTATTGAGAAAGGAGGGAAGCATAACATCCTTTCTAGATGGAGAATAATAGGGGTCAAGCAAGCTTATGACCTAAAATAAGTGTGTTTCTTGGGAGGCAACCCAAATTTATTTTTCATTTAAGTTTAATTTCTTTTGGTAGTTTATTTGCAATTTGATGTTTTAATGTTTTGATTTGATTAATACCATGTTCGGGATAGCAAGATCCACAACCAAACCGCGGTAACCGTCGTGGATCATTCATGAGTGAAAGGCTAAAATCTTTTGGAACCAGCAAGAAACACGGTCTAACCGTGGTAGCCACCACGACCGTAGAGAAAAGAGGAATGGTTACAACATGCACCACAGCCCGCCCGTGGTAGCCACCACGACCATGGAGCACAAGGGAACATCTAGTTGTGTGGAAGCAGTGTGAACCATGGCCAAACAGTGGTAAGCACAACAACCGTGGTCCCTTGCGCACCGAAGGGTTGGAATACTCAAAATGCACCACGGCCAGATCGTGGATCGTTCCATGACCGTGGCACGTAAAAAATCACGGGTAGAAGTGTAAAAGACACAGTCATGGAGGGTATAAAACAAAAAAAAAATCTATTCCTCTCTTGATACTCATCCTCACAACCATCAAAACCACTATTCTCCTCAAAACCCTAATTTTCCCGCGCTCCCAAACCTCATCCTCTCAAGCCTTCTAAACCCTCATTCTCTTCCTTTCCCAACCTTCTTCTCACAGCCTCCAAAAGAACTGTACCTCTTCTCACAGCCACCATCTTCTCCTCTCCTTTTCCCCTCAAAACCCTAACCTCCATTTCCCCTCTTCTTCAACTTTCTCTTTTTTTTGTTGCAGTGACACAATGGCGTCCAAAAGACAATGTAGCAAAGGTTCAAGCTCAAAATCGAAACGGAAGGGGAAAGCTTCCACTAGGGGTAACAATTTTAACCCTCTTGGTATTATTTTTCGTGATGAAACCCAAAAGGCTACGTACAATACACTTGTTAAAAGAAAAATTGTGAATACTAGATACCTAGATGGTAATGTGCTTGATGTTTTGGGACTTAAGGATGACGTATTTTGGATGATAGAATAAGTAGGATGGAATACCTTTATTAACATGAAATATCCTATTGATATTATAGTATCACCCTAGAGTTTTTAAGTTTTATTGAGGCTAGTGTGTCGTGAGGAGGGTTCTGATGAAGGTCACATCTCTTTCCGTCTTTTTAATACTGAACATAGACTTACCCTTAAACAATTCAATACCGTCTTTTTTTTGGTAATTTAGGCATCCAACTTTTTGAACTAACCGACTAATCCTGGAGGTGATCGGCTCGACTCCACGGACGATTCCCACTGGCCATAAATCAAGAAGCGCTCGCGGAGGTCCATCCAAACAGTCAACGTTCTTAGGGTGGAGGAAAATCCCTGTAGTGTATCACAGCTGGGATTCGATCCTTAGATTTCTGGTTAACCGCTTGGAGGGTCTAAACGCTGCACTGTATCCCTAAGGGAAATTCAATACCATCTTCAGTTTACCTTGTGGTGGGGAGGAAAGAGATCCCTCCGATTTTAGAGTGGATAATGCTTGGGTTGATTTCACTAACGTACTTAGTTATGATTTCTCTAGGGCTAAGGCCTCCACAATCCTTGTTTCCGCTATCTCCAACGAATCATATCCCACTATTTTCAATCACGGAGATAGCGATGGTGCGGTCCTTCAATAGTGAGTTGATGTTTTTATAGGCTATGCTGAACAATGTAAATTTAGACACAAGCTCCCACTTCGTGAGACACCTCGCCAAAGCCTATAAGGCTTCGTAGGGAAGATTGTTATAGGCGAGCGCATCACCCTTATTGTTCTCACCTTAAATTATGATTTAATGGTTTATAAGAAGCCACGGGCAGCACAAATTGACATGGAATTTTGTGTTGCAATTATAATGATTGTCAAGGATGAGGATTGCTATAGCCTCTCCTTAAAGACCAAGCTCCACGTCCCGTTCCTGATCATGAGCATACCACCGTAGGTGTACGAGCCAACTGGGCCTTTCCTAGTGGTCCTCGGCATAAACCACTTACCGTGGAGTAACCCACTCGTCCATCCACTCAGGCTATAGGCATTCCTCTTCTTTTGCGGGACTCTTCTTTTTCAGGTTATACGAAGGACGCTTTCTCTTGGATTCACACCTCCATTAATGTTATTCAAGTCGAGCAAGCCGAGCAGCGCGACATGATTGAAGCGCACATTTCTCGAGGTCATTTCCCTTTGAGAACAAATGGAATTTTTAAGTTTGGGGGAGTTATAGTATTTCAATAGTTATCATGTTTTTATTTGCTTTTATTTCATTAATCATGTTTTTATTTATTTTTATTGTATGACATTATCATGTAGAAATTTTTTGCATTTATGAATTTGTGCTCATATCTTTAGCGATTCGTTTTCTTCTATATGTAATATTATGATCTAAGTATTGTTAAGTCAGAGAGTTTCGTTGTTTGCCTACTTGATAAGGATCCCTTTTCACATAAACTTAGCTTCTAGGGTTGAAGCATCCGAGAAGAGTTGTTATTTCCTACACTTAGTACCCTAGTTTCCTTGGGGGCTCCCACTTCATTTGGCTAATGGAGAAACACTCTACTCGAAAGACTGAAAAAAAATGTTATGATGAGCAAAGGCAATAAGTACCCCTTTGAGACCAAGTGGTTAATGGGGAATACTTATTGCATTTAAGCTTATCTCGACATCGAGTGCTCCTTTAAGACTAAGTGTGGAAGATGCAAAACATTAGGAGGGACGAGTCATGCGTTTGGTGCCAAAAGTAATGTGCCCTTTACATCGAAAATTTGGAGAATGTAGTGGTTAATGGGGAATACTTATTGCATTTTAGCTTATCTCGACATCGAGTGCTCCTTTAAGACTAAGTGTGGAAGATGCAAAACATTAGAAGGGATGAGTCATGCGTTTGGTGGCAAAAGTAATGTGCCCTTTACATCGGAAATTTGGAGAACGTAGTGGTTAATGGGGAATACTTATTGCATTTTAGCTTATCTCGACATCGAGTGCTCCTTTAAGACTAAGTGTGGAAGATGCAAAACATTAGGAGGGACGAGTCATGCGTTTGGTGGCAAAAGTAATGTGCCCTTTACATCGGAAATTTGGAGAACATAGTGAAATGAAGAAATAACTTGGATTTGCATCTATCTTAGAGTCAATACACTTGCACCAGTGAAGCGAATACAAAACTTTCAGATTAAGTCATAGTGAAATAATTTGTAAGCCTATGCACATAAAATAACACTACGTAATAGGATTAGATAAATTTCTCAAAAATGATAAGTTTCATTCACACACATTAGTTTTTGACTATATATTTTGCTTAGGGATAAGTAAAGATTTAAGGTTGTGGAAGTTTGATGTCATGTGTGAATTATGCATATGTTTTTTATCTTATTTAGCATACATTTGTTGCATTACATGAGTATATTTTTTGTAAAATTGTTGCATTTGCATTCATTTTATCTTTTTAGTTTGGATGACTGTAATTTGTATTTTGTATTGACAAAAAGTGAAGATCTTAGTGTTGGAGCATGCTTGGAGATGCAAAATTTGAGAAAACAAATGGCAGAATGATACACGGCCGTGGATAATCTGAGAAATCAGATCAGCCTGTGGAGCGTTGACTAGAACAAGCAGCAAGAACCATGACCGTAGACACTACTGAAGTAAAGTGTAGATTCAAGGTAGAACGATCCACGGCCACCCCGTGTAACGTTCCACGACCATGGATCATTAGGTTTAAATGATGACAACGCCCTTTTATTTCAAAAAATATGTTAGGGTTTGGGGGATATAAAAAGAAGTAAAGGACAGCAGTTTAGGGCATCTGGTGATAGCCGATCAGAGTGAAAGTTGCATCCAAGACTTCCAAGGAGCTAAGAGATACCGAATATCAAAGAACATGTGGAGATCTTCCAGAAACAGACAAACATCCACAATCAAGTTCTTTCATTACTTGATCTTTATTTTTCAGATTGTAAAATGCTTTTATTGATTTCAATGAATTGTATCTTCAACGTTATGGAGTAGTTTTCTTATTCCAGGATTAGAGATTAGCCCGATAACATATTGACATTGAAGTTTGGTTTCCTTCTCTTATTAATGTTATGATTGTCTTGATTCAATTTTAGTGTGCTCAAATCGTTTGCATTACTTAGAAATTAAGTGACGAACTGAGAGGTCAACCTTAGTCTCGGAACTACAAAATTGAACTTGAGTTTTTGATCACGAAAGTAGTTCAAAATCTCTCAAGAGTAACACTGAATATCAAGGATCTTAAAGGGTTTAGTCTAATTCAATCGTGGTTTAAAGTGTCGTGCCGAGACGGTCGAAACAAGCGAAACATCTCGTTCCGCCCAGCGATTGGCATCGGCATGTCGATACGACCACGACACCAGACCCATGGCAATTGCGACGTGTTGCGCGACCCCGTGGCTGCAACGGAGGAGTTGCTCAACCCCGCAAAAGCAGCGAAGGGGTTGCATAACCCTTCCGCTACCGACCCTAGAGGTGTCGCGCGACCCTGCAACCGCTGTAGAGGGGTCACACGACCACCGTAGTCGTGCCGGAGAAGTCACGCAATCCCCGCGGCCATGGTTGAGGGGTCGCGCAACCCCACGGCAGCGCCGAGGTCGCGCAATCTAGCGAGTGGTGTCGGATTTTGGATTTTTTTAATTAAACTTAGGTTAATTATTTTAATCAACTCCTAGCTATGATGGAGATAATCTAAAGAAGCTTTATTAAACCCTAATAAAATTATCTAATTAATTTTATATTTCATTTATTTTAATTTAAAAATTATAATAAAATTTTTATTTATTTATTTATCTATTTTCATATCTTTTCCTTTTTTTAAAGATTATTTTTTATATTTTTATTTTGTTTATTTTTTAAATATTTTATTTTTAATTAATATATTTTATATTTAAAAAATACTGAAACTATATCGGCACGACACGATATAGTACCGAAACCTTATCATTCTGGTCTAGAACCGAAACCTCGTCAAAGGTCGAAATTTTAAATCTTGAATTCAACTACCATGAGTAAAATAATAATATTATTAATAACTAGCATAGAGAATGTTACCAAAAATAATAATAATAATAATATAACATTAAGAGTAAAATAAATTTTAAATAGAGGAAAGGAAGCAAAGTAATGGGGCAAATAACAAAAACTATGAAAGACCATTACATTTATACCTGCAGGTACTATTAAAAAGGTTCCATCGGGAGACCATGCCAACCTTCTGAAGAAGGATGGTAACGTTTCATCATGAAATAGATGAGATTTTCCTGAGATAGACTGAAAATCAATCAACAAATAAATAGACACCTATTAGTATGGTTTGCAAGTCTATATGCAATATGGTTAACCAAAACAATTTCCAACTTACTAACCTTGGAATGATCAAAGTTTTGTGGGTCTGATTTTGTGAGAACATGCTGGCAGACATAATTCAGTTTCTCACCTCCCTTATGTTTACTCTGAGTCCTATTAGCATAAATCCGGCAAGTCCGGTCAGAGCTAAGAGAAGCAACATAATGGCCCAAAGGATCCCATGCAACACCTTGAACATAATGCAAATGTGCATCCAGCATTTGGCGGACCAATCCTAAGTTATTGGCGCACATTTATTCCAATGACTATCCAAGCGGTAAAGTGAAAGAAGTTTAGGCAACTAACTGTGACAAACCTTTATTGACATCCCATATTATGCAAGAATTATCAACTGAACCAGAAATCAAACTTTCTCCATTAGGAGACCACTCAAGGTCAAGAACATCTTTCCGATGAAATCTAATTAGAACATTAATATTAGGACCACAACAATTTCAGCTATGATGGAAAAAAAATTTACTAGAAGGCCTACAATAATGTCTTGTGCACTTTCCAAGATTGACTATCATCTGTCAAGTGTAGCTTCCAAATAACCAGCTCACCTCCTGCAAATCCAAAAGATGTGCATAGACAACTATCAGTATCCATAAATAGTGAAAAAAACAAATGACTTAAATCAAGTAACTAATTGAACAAATGGAAGATGCATACCATCAGCACCTGATGCAATGTAATCCCCTGCAAAAAATCACAATAACTTTTACTATGTTTATAGAATCAACTTGAGAGAATATGTATGGACAATGGATAATCAGACCTGAAATCATAGAACATTAATGCTCAAATAAGCAATTACTTTTTTTTTGAAAATTAGTCTATGTCAAAATGTTGTACTTCAATTTCTTTCAGAAACTGATTCCCAATAATATATCAGAGCAAAATAATTTATATAAATGTTTAATTGTGCATTAAAAAAATATTGAAAATTGTACTGAAGCACCAGGAAATGTGCCAGATGTTCGTCTAAGACAATTAAAATGATCATATAAGTAAAATAAAATAAAATAAAATAAAATATAAAGCGAGTTTCATTCATATGAATTCCTTCTTTATTGCTTGGGACTACATGCCACACATTACAGAATAAAAATAATTATGAGACGGTACCTAGACACAAATGTTAGTACTGAAGGCAATAAGGATGACAAAAGATATCAATAGTTAAACAATCTGTAATGCAACTTCTGATATAGCACATGCAAAAATAAAGCCTTGCCAAATAGAGATCATGCAAAGAAGATAATTGTAATCACCTTGAAAAGTTTTTGTGGATTTAGCCACAAGTATTTATTAACAATCAATAAGAGAGTAAAAGAATGTGGGAAATAACTCAAAAACATACTTAGAATAGGTCACATTTTTAAGTGAACGACTGAAAAAAAATGTAGATGTCTGTGTTAGTCAGGTTAATCTGCTAGTATCTGCTGAACCATTTCAAAAATGAAAATGAGGAACACAGATTATATTTAATGAAATAAACAGTATTCCACGATTGCTGAATCATTCCATCTCAAACAAGAAACACAAACGATAAGTTAGCTAACTAAGGTAATCTGGTCTCAAGCAACGTTTGAAATGTCATTTCGTGCCGCCCGGCGGGAGGCGTCCCCGTCTCGGCCGAAACCGGCACGGGAGGCGTCCCCGTCTCGGCGGCGCCGGAGGAGACGCGGGACGCCTCCGGCGGCGTCCCGCGACGCCTTCTGCACCGAAGGCGCCGTGCACGACGCCTTCGGCAGCGCCGAAGGCGTCGCACACGATGGCTTTTGCGGCGCCGGAATCGTCCGGCAGGGTCGCCGGAGGCGTCCGGCGACGCTTCCGACGTCGCCGGATGCCCCTCGCGAGATCGCGGCGCGATCTCGCGTACTGCCGTGAGTTTTTTTTTTTCTTTTTCTGTTTTTAATAATTATTTATTTTATTTAATTAATTTAAAGAATTCCAAGGAGGATGTGCGGAGGATGTGTGATATTTCTAGGAGCCTTTCATAAATCCTAATTAAATTATCCTAATAAAATATATAAAAAATATATTTAAAATTAAAATAAATTAAATAAATTTTATTAATTAATATTCTGAAAAAATAATATTTTAAATTTCATTTAAAAATTTTAAAAAATATATAATAATTCTTATTTATATTCTAATATATTTTTTATTATTTTAAATTTCATTTAAATTTTCAAAAAAATTCTAAAAAAATTTAAAAAATTCTAATAAATTATATTTATATTCTGATATTTTTTTAAAAAAAATTTACTTGATATTTTTTACTATTTAAAATATATATTATTTAATTAATAATTAATTAAATGAATAAATAGTTAATTTATATAATTATTATTAATATAAAGTAATATCTTGTATTAATTTATATACTTATTATTATTATTATTATTATAAATATTTCCATTTTAATTTGAATTATTAATATATCAATTCTATTTAAATAATTTTTTTTAATTATTTTTTCTAATAATATTAAATTATTCAATAATTGAGAACTTATAATAAATCAATATACAACTTATTTTTATATATACAATAAACATATTTATCTTATAATTACTATAGATAAATAAAAAATACCGAAACTGTATCGGCACGGCACGATACGATACCGAAATCGTATCGTTCCGGTCTGAGACCAAAACCTCGACACGGGTCGAAATTTTAAACCTTGGTCTCAAGACATCATAGGTTGTCATAAACAAACTGAAAACTTTTTGTTACTTTGGAGGGAATTATTCCTCAATGAATAAAGGTAGGTAGCGCCAACTACCTTATAAAAATGCTATTGATATCATGTAACATTACAAAAATAACCCTATGAGATACATATTTACACATAGGTTCCAACACTCTCCCTCAAGTTGGTTTGAATACATTGTAAAATTCCGAGTTATTACAGTATATTCAACTCTAGTTGCTCTCAACGAGTTTAGTTAGCAAATCTATCAACTGATCGTCCAAAATAACAAAGAGTTGTATTTTCTCTCCAATGGAGTAACAATTAATTTCTATGTTGTCTTTTCATGAAAAAAATAGATTGAAGACTATATGCAATGCGGCTTGATTGTCACAAAGTTTCATTTGTTCTAAAGGGCATCTTACCTCAATTATTAAATGCTTACCCTCACATATTGTTCTACCACTGTTTACTTTTACTATTTTTTTTTTTTTTGAAATAAGATTCCCTCCCTTAAAAGGATATAATAACCCGATTTAGATTGCTTTCTCTAGGACAAACCAGTCTACATAGAACAAAATACATTTTCCAAGAGCATTCTTAAGATATCGGAGAATTCTTAAGGCCATTAGCAATGGCCCTGACATGGGTTATTCTAGAAATTAAGTAATTGATCACTGCAAATGAAATGTCAAATCTAATGACTGAGAGATAGTTCAATTTTCTAGGTTGATCAAGGGTTCCCTGTCCTAGTACTATCCTACCACTATAATCCACAGGAGTATCTATTGGTTAAATCCCTAAAATCTAAACCAACTCAAGCATATCAAATACATAATTGCGCTGAGAGATATATAGATACCTTAGAGTAAGCCACCTTCATGTCAAGAAAATTCTTGAGGATACCTAATCCTATTCTAGATGTGTTGATAAAGAAAAACCTTCAATTGTGCAATTCCAATGGAATCATCACCCGTAATGATGATATCATCCACCTATACAATAAGAAGAATACACTTCCCTAATTAAAAGATAAGATCAAATTTCGAGTGATCTGTCAAGTATGACTGGAGCCATAGTAGTGGACACACTATCAATCTGAGCAACTTGTGCAATGTGAGACAACTAGCTAGTAGGATATCCATGAAGCATGTAACAAGTATCTCTGATATGTCCAAGTCTACCACAATAGGTACAATTAATCCTATTTTGGCCAAACCAAACACCCCTACCCCTTCATCAACCTCCTTGCCCCCATGCCCACCACCATCCAGCCACTCCAAAGGTCAAGTAGACCAAAGCAAAATGATTGGCAACAAGATCAACTCATGGTGAAGTTGTAGTAGAGGCTTGCAATATTCGAGGAGCCGCCCAAAATCTAAGACTTCACTAGTAGTTCATATAAAACTGTATGGAGAAATATGATAATTAACAGCTTATTGAAATGGTCACTTATGTCTCAAACATCCAAAATGATCAAGAATATGTCCATAAAATGGGTTGTGATAGTCTAAACGAGATTTGCATGAGAGGTCATCTTAGTGTCACCATGGTGCAATAGAAATAGACTACCAATCACGTCGTAAGCTCAAGAGATGTCACCCATATCCAATGCTTGATTCCACGTCAAAGTCTCATAACTCAAGAAGTAGCATCAAAAGTTAGTCATTAAGCTAAGATTAATAGACAACCACAAGGCAAGAAATTGCACATTAGTTTGCTCCCGCATGACCTATACAGGCTCTAAAGTATCAATTGCTCATGTAGTGATGATCCAACTTCCCTTAACCCATAACCCACACACAAACAATTACAGCCCATGAAAAATACTTCTTTCCATTCAACTTCTCGGTGGTAATCATCTTGGATTCTAAGAGACTAGAGGGCGGTCACAGTCCGAGGCATTGGGGATATAGAAGACGATGATTCTAACATTTGAGAGCTTTCTTAAATTTGAGTTATTCACTAGGACTCTAGGGCTTTAGAGTATTGTTGTTGCGAGAAGAGAAACAACTTGGTGTGATTAGCAACTGTGGATGCTGGCAGACGAAGTCAAACTACACAAAAAAAAAAATGTAAGACTTTGCAGGGATGTGTGCTGAGAATGCAAGACAGTGCACAAAGGATGTCAAATAGGAGCAACACTTGCCAGTGTCATAAGAAAATAGATATACGCTCAGCATCATAGACAAACGGACTAGACAATTAAAGCTTGCACATGTCACTAATTTAATCCACAAGAGCTTGTGGATGGGCAGGACACTCATGACGAAAGAACAAGATGCATGAAAAGAGAAGAATACAATGCACATAAGAAAAGGGAAAAGAGAAGAATGTCCGTGAAGGGAGTTCATATAGATTGAAATATTGCGCAAATGATCCGAAGAAAAGTTATGTGAGAAAGAATGACGGCTCTAATATCATATTCCTTTGGGGAAATTATTTCTTGATGAATAATCCTAGGTAGCCCCCAGTACCTTATATAGATGTTACTGATATCACAGAATATCACAAGTGTACCCCTATGAGATACATAGTTGCACATAGGTCCAACACTTCTAACCAGCATTTTAAAAGTTGAATGGCAGTTTGATAGAGAAGAATGATTGAAAGTTGCTTCAATAACAAACAATTGATATGCCATCAATGATTTATTACCAGAAGGAGAGAACCGCAACACATTGACAGCTGTACAGTGGTAAGAAAGACTGTTCTGATATAAAACAGTTGGAAGTTGCTTTTCTGATTCACCCGATTTCAGAAGCCACAGCTGTAGTCATTAATATTTCAATAAATTGGAAAACAAATATTAGAATAGCATTCAAAATACAAGATCAATTCATAAATATTAAACACTAAAAAGGCAGCCTGGAGCAGCTCCTGCCAATGCAGGATCCGAGAAAAGGGTTTATTGTACGCTACTTGCTTTGTAAGAGGTTATTTCCAAGACTCAAACTCGTGACCTCCAGGTCACATGGGGGCAACTTTACCGTTGTGCCGAGACTCTCCTTCTCATAAATATTAGTGTTCTCATAAATATTAAACACTAAGGACAAAATAAATCCCAGAAAGGTACAAAGCTTAGCATGTTGTGGATATTGTAGGTGTGTCAATTTCTTTGGTAATTCACTTTGAAAGAGATGCACTCAAGGTGATACAAGTAGTACTTCTTGAAGATAAAACTCATCATAAGGCATAAGGCACTTATGATATTTTTAAAAGCCATAAGGCAAGCCATGTGTTCAACAAATCTAGCCTTAGGGTCTCGCATCAACAACTAACAGTGGGGGATAACAAACAGAAACATTAGTTATTACCAAGCAATAACTGACCAACAGCTTTTGTATTCAAGTGCATACCCCAAAGCTGCAAGCTTTTGGGTTCAGATGTGGAGAAATAGCTTAAGAAGTGAAAGAAAATAGACGGTGGTAGTCTTCTTGTGTGTTCCCCAGATGAAACGACAAAGGAGCTAGCAGTATCTCATTTTGTCGAAAAATTGCAAATGTGCAGTTACCAAAGATTAGGAGAAAAACAATTTTGCATGAGAATTGGTACAGCATCATCAAAATAGAAGGAGAAATTCCAATTTTGATCAACTTCACAAGAAAAAAGACAAGGAATTAAAAATTACTTGACTGTGAACTAACCAAAACTAACGCTTTTGTCCTTAAATTAAACAAAAGACGGGAATACGTCAAAACCCGCATTTTAGAGCATGAAGCTAATGTGACCGGAATGCCGAGAATTCTTGAATCCACGGAAAGTAGAAGATCAGGACCTTGATATCGTGATCGGCGCCGCCGGTGGCGAGTGCCCCAGTGCGGGGGTGGAAATCTAGGGTCAGAACCGGCTGAGCGTCATGCCAGTTGACCTGTACCGTCCCTCCCCGCATCCTTGTCTATAACTGCGTCGGGCAGTTTCTTACTTCCGATCCTTAGTATTAGGGTTTAAAAATGTGAAACGGTTCGGAATAGATAAACCCTTTAAATGTTATTTAAAAAATAATTAATTAATTAACGACGTTAAAGTAACGTTGAATTTAGAATCATCGACTTAATTTCATATAAATTTTTTATCAATCATACGACGGATAATTCAGAATTTTAGTATCCATTACGAATTATATTTAGAAAAAAAATTATATTTAAAAAAAAATACTTATAAACACATCATAACTAAAAATTAAATTTATCAATGGAACTATGAATGTCTAATCCTTCTAAATATTATTTTTTAAAAAAAATAGATCATTACATTAGAATAGGTAATTAAATTTATTTTTATGTTTTGATAATTTATCAAAGACCGTAATGAAATTCTTAAATGATGCACAATAATTTATTATTTTTTAAAGGACAATTATTTTTGATAATACCCATCCCACAATTAAAAAGATATATACTTATTAGATTGCATATAACATCGACATCCCTTCTCTCTCATCTTGCCAAAAGCAAATCTCTCTCCACTTCATTCACATAAAAGCAAATCTCTCAAAAAGACAAAACCTTATGCACAAGTCTTCTTATTTCCTTCTCAACTAACGAAAGTCTTACGGTTTTTATCAAAACTCACCTACTAATAATCTTTCTCTCTCTCATTCGAATTTACGATTTAATTTGGCTTTCTCACCCTATGTGTCGATGTTGATCATTTCTCTCCTCTCCACTTCATGCAAGAACTTGGTTCAACCTCTCAATCATCTTCAAAGGTATGTTAGTACTCATCTCTTTCACATGTTTAGGGTTTCTCTTTCACATGTTAGGATTTATCTTTCACATGTTTAGGGTTTCTCTTTCACATGTTAGGATTTATCTTTCACATGTTAACTTACCTTCTTTCGCATGTTAAGAATTTATCTTTCACATCAGGGGATGGACTGTTGGAATCCTAAGATTATTTTAATGTGATCAAACAAGATAACTTAGGTCATGTTGGTTTTAATACATGTGTCTAAGTGAGTAGGAACTTAGGAGCACAAGAAGTCGGGCAAAAGACGCAACTAGCAAGAAAGAAGACACGGGAGAGAGCCGACGGACTGGTGCGTCTGAGAGACGAGGTGTCTAGAGATCTACTCGGTTCTTGTTTTAGCTTTTAGAAACAGTTTAGAACCGAAAAGAATGTTGAAGATGCAAATGAAGATCAATGCAAGCAAGGATTGGAGTGCCAAAGTCATTTTAGAACCAAAATGGACCTGGTCATGCTTAAACCATGGCTAAGTGGCACGACCAAGGAACAAGAAAAGACACTGGCCATGCCAAATGGCACGGCCAGGAAGTGGACTCAACAGTTTTGAAGACTAGGTCGTGCCTTAAAGCACGGCTAGAAGCTTTCCATGCCATCATCCAGAGTCAAATTGGGTTTGGCCGTGTCTTGAGTCACGGCCATACACTTGAACCAACAATTTTAAAGAGCTGGCTGTGCCAATTGGCATGGCCCAGAAGAACCAAAGCAGAGTTACTCTACTTTGTCCATGCCAAACGGCAAGGCCTAGCCATGTGGACAGAGCCAAACAGGCTCTGGCCGTGCCTTAAGACACGACCAAGAAGCCAACAGCAGTGAATGGGTCATGCTATTTGGCATGGCCAAGTAATTGTAGCTGAGACAAATTGGATCTGGCTTTGCCAAATGGCACGACTAGATGCTTAAGGCTTAGTCAGGTCATGCCTAGAGGCATGGCTACCCCGTGCTTCACCTTTATTTAAGGGGCACTTCATCTATGAGCTTGGGGAGGAAGATCCAAGGGCAGAAGAGGACCATCTAGGTCAAATTCTCACATTCGGGGATGCCATCTGGACGATCCAAGGTCGTTCCACTGCTCCATCCTCGTCGGCATTCCAAAATCTACATCCAAGTCATTCACTCGATGTCAAAGGATAAGTTTTTACTCTCTTTCCTTAGGGGTTTAGAAATTTCTATGTTTTTTAGTGCTTGGATTGCATTTCTTCCTATTATGGAGTAGATTCTTATTGTTCTAGGATATAGGAAGTAATTATAATATGTGGATGGTGTAAACTCTATGGAATTACCAATTTCCTAGTTTGATGTAGCTTGTATGCACTTGTTCTGTTTGATGAAATGCTTATATAAAGGCTTTCCCTTATGATCATGAATTTATCTATCTAGATTGCATATCTATATACATAGATCTTATTCTGAGTAGATACATTACTATGTGTCTAAATTCGAACTGTGCATGAACCTAAATTTTTGTTGATCAGATGCATAAATTATCGTCTATTTTGAGTGTGCGTTCAAATATAGCTCAGCATGGCCTTAGGATACTTATTTGAGGTTGAGTATCTAAAGTAATTATCCTTCTATATGGAATGTAACCTCCTAAGGGAGGATGATTCTATGTATGGATAAGTTTATTACTTGACATAATTGGTGATGGAGTCAAAGAAAGAGAGCAACAAGCTAACGATATGGATCATGGTCAACCCACTCTAGATGTTAATGATGATCCATTATGCATCAATGGAGGCTCAATTACAAGGGCTAAGACTAGAAAATGAAGGAAGTACTTAATGTACTAATTGAAGATGTAAAGGTCAAAGCTACCATTGAAGAAAGTTTGACCAAGAGTAAGTCTTTCGGCATAGTCAACCTAATTCAAGCCTTAGATGAGCTTAATTAGCACTTAAGTCTCATGTCTATGTAGTAGGGATATGTAGGCTTAATTTAGACTCAATTTCTACTTTTATTTGCGTTGTAATAAAGTCATAAGCTTAAAATGGCTAAGTAGTCTACATATGCGTTTACTAAATGAGCTTTCTTTTGGCCTTTTATGGTTTTTTGGTCACCTTATAGCTATAAATAAAGGGAGTGACGACCACACATGTATCTTTGATATATTTTTTCAATCTAAAGTACGGTGAGGCTCTCGCTTGTTGGTTCTTCATTGAACTTGAACTTATCAAGGCATCTCCTTGTGGCATTCAAAGACTTATCAACCTCAATCCCAAGGTTGTAGCGTCTTCCATCTCGTATACCAAGGTTCATGCTTTTCTAAGCATTGGGTTGAGGTTTCTTTCATCCATCTTATCGTCTTTAGACATTCCTTCTTTCTGTTTTCAATTCGTTGTAGGTTCTTGAGATATCTTTCTCGTTGCGTTCACATCTTTTGGTATCAGAGCTTTGGTTTTTCTAAATCGATTTGGTTATCCTTTTGTTCTTTGTGCTTGAAACTTTGTCTATTTGTTCAAAATTATCTGTTTATCATTATCATCTCGATCTTAGTGAGTTTTATTCATCTTAATGCTATCAAATTATTTTCGGCAAAAAAAATAGTAAAAAAAAGGGCTGAAATTCAAAAACAATATATATATATTTTTGGCAAAAAAAATAGTAAAAAAAAAGGGATCGAAATTCCAAAAAAAAAATAGAAAAAAAAGGTGAGTATAGAGAATTGTTATTTCTATACTTACACTTTCCAATTCCGTATTTCCTTTAAAGTTTTGCTTATTATATTTACACTTTCCAATTCCGCATTTCCTTTAAAGTTTTGCTTATTATATTTACACTTTCCAATTCCGCATTTCCTTTAAAGTTTTGCCTAGTATACTTTCACTTTCCAATTCCGCATTTCCTTTAAAGTTTTGCCTAGATTTAATTCTGCACCTATCTAGATTAAGTTCTGGCAAATTCCTTTTCAGTTCTTATTTCAAATATCTTTATCTTTTAGTCCCGCATTCTCATAAGTTTTGCCTAGATTCAATTCTAGCAAATTTCCTTTCTGAACTTAATTTAAGTTTTCAATTCTACAATTTGAATTCTTATATCAATTCCTTTCTTTTATCCTATACCTTTGGGATTTTCAATTAGCCAATGATCGTTTACAAGGAATTGTCATAATTCTAAGTTCTTTAAAGAGCTAACATTAACGAGTTGAGTAATTGAGTGACAACAGATTGCATTAATGACGACAAGTGGAGAAGAAGCAAGACCTAGAGAAACACTTGAAACGTGCCTTGAGACAACACTTGGAACGCATGGAAATCAGATTCAATCAAATCCTCGATAGATTGGAGAGACAAGAAGCTGTAATTACTGAATTGCAAAATAGCAAAGCTGATAGAGTTCCTACACGAAGTTCGAAGCAATATAATCGTGAAGACAACAATGATGATGATGATGATGGCATTTCTGAGGACATTGATGATAGAGCTTCTAGTGGCAGATCTGGTGGTATCGGAATTGGTGGTAGAAGGGGAAGGAGTGATTATGTTGATAGAAACTTGGGAAATATCAAAATGAAGATTCCTTCTTTTCAAGGCAAAAGTGATCCAAACGCATATTTGGAGTGAGAAAAGAAAGTAGAATTAGTATTTGATTGTCACAACTACTCTGAAGAAAAGAAGGTAAAACTTGCTGCTGTTGAATTTATTGATGATGCTATTATTTGGTGGGATCAAGTTATTCTAAGCAGAAGAAGAAATAACGAGAGACTTGTTGGCACTTGGGAAGAGATGAAATCAATTATGAGAAAGAGGTTCATTCTATCACATTACTATCGAGATTTGTACCAACGGCTACAAAGTCTAACCCAAGGATCCAGGACTATGGAGGAATACCATAAAAAGATGGAAATTGCCATGATTCGAGCCAATGTGGAGGAGGACCGAGAAGCAACCATAGCAAGATTTTTACAAGGTTTGAATTCAAAAATTGCAAATATAGTAGAGTTGCAACATTATGTAGAGCTGGAAGATATGGTGCATATGTCCATGAAAGTTGAAAGGCAACTCAAAAGAAAGGATTCAATCAAGCATGGTCAAAATTCTAATTTATTCACTTGGAAATCTAGTTGGAACAAAAGAGATGATAAAGTTACATCAAAAAATAAGACTGAGTTTTTAAAGAATAAAGATGTTAATTCTCCATTGGTTAAAGGTAAAGAACCTATCCAATCTTCAAGAAATAGAGATATTAAATGCTTTAAGTGTTTGGGAAGAGGACATATTGCTTCACAATGTCCAAACAAAAGAAGTATGCTTTTGAAAGAAAATGGTGATATTGAAACTGAGAGTGAGTCCGAAGATGATAATGCCTTGCCACCATTGATGGAAAGTGATGTAGAAAAGTATGTTGTTGAAGGGGAAGCCCTTGTCACTAGGCGTGCTCTAAATGTGCAAGTGAAGGAAGAAGATGAAGAACAACGAGACAACATATTTCATACCCGTTGCCACATCGAAGACAAGGTATGTAGTATGATTATTGATGGAGGAAGTTGTACTAATGTTGCTAGTACTATCTTGGCTGAGAAATTATGCTTACCTACCACTAAACATCCTAGACCTTATAAACTACAATGGTTGAATGATTGCGGGGAGGTTAAGGTCACTAAGCAAGTGTTGGTTTTAGGTAGGCCATGGCAATTTGATAGGTATCATGATGATGTTCATTGTGATGTAGTACCAATGCATGCAAGTCATTTGCTTTTAGGTAGGCCATGACAATTTGATAGGAGGGTCATGCATGATGGGCTCACAAATAAATATTCTTTTAATATGCATGGTAAACTTGTAACTCTTGTACCATTGACTCCTAAGCAAGTATATGAAGATCAATTGAGGATAAAAAATGAGAGTGAAAAAAAGAAAAGATTGTGAGAGGAAAAAAATGGAAAAGAAAAGGAGTGTGAGAAAAGAAAAAAGTGAGGATGAGAGGAGTGAAAAAATGGATGAAAAAGAAACAAAAAATCTAGAGAGTAAAAAAGGGAGCTTTTATGCAAAAGAAAGAGAGGTTAAGAGAGCTTTTTATTCTCAACAGCCGATGATTGTATTTTTGTACAAGGAGACTTATTTCAACACTAACAATCTTAACTCTTCTTTACCTAGTGTTGTTAAATCTCTTTTGCAGGAATTTGATGATTATTTCCGGAAGAAGTTCCTAATGGATTGCCGCCACTTAGGGGAATAGAGCACCAGATTAACTTTATCCTAGGAGCAGTCGTTCCTAATCGACCAGCCTATAGGTGCAATCCTATGGAGATGAAGGAGCTTCAAAAGCAAGTTGAAGAGTTGATGAGAAAAGGGTATGTTCGAGAAAGTTTGAGTCCTTGTGCAGTTCCTGTTTTGCTTGTGCTAAGAAGGATGGAACTTGGAGAATGTGCGTTGATTGCAGGGCTATCAACAAAATTACGGTAAAGTATCATCATCCTATTCCTAGATTAGATGATATGCTAGATGAACTATATGGTTCTTGTATTTTCTCTAAAATTGATTTGAAGTCTGGCTATCATCAAATTCGTATGCGTGAGGGAGGTGAATGGAAAACTGCTTTTAAGACTAGATATGGTTTGTACGAATGGTTAGTCATGTCATTTGGGCTAACTAATGCACCTAGTACTTTCATGAGATTAATGAACCATATTTTGCGTGTTTATATTGGGAACTTTGTTGTAGTATATTTTGATGACATCTTGATTTATAGTAAGAATTTAGATGAGCATGTCAACCATTTACAAAAAGCTCTACTTGTTTTGTGAAATGAAAAATTGTATGCTAACCTTTAAAAATGTTCTTTTTGCACTAGTCAGATAGAGTTTCTTGGTTATATTGTTAATGCTAAGGGAATAACAGTTGATGAAGAAAAGGTTAAGTCAATTCGTGAGTGGCCAACACCAAAAATGATAACTGAGGTACGTAGCTTTCACGAGTTGGCAAGTTTTTACAGAAGGTTTGTTAAAAATTTTAGTTCTATAGTTGCACCCTTGACTGAAGTTGTTAAAAAGAATGTTGGGTTCCGTTGGGATAGTGAACAAGTTACAGCTTTCAACTTACTTAAGGAGAAGCTAAGTTCGACACCATTACTTGCATTACCTAACTTTGCTAAAACTTTTTAAATTGAGTGTGATGCATCAGGAATAAGTATTGGAGCTGTGCTAATACAAGAAGGTCGACCCCTTGCTTATTTTAGTGAGAAACTCAGCGGAGCAGCTTTGAACTATCCAACTTATGACAAGGAGATGTATGCATTTGTGAGGGCTTTAAAGACTTGGCAGTATTACTTGTGGCCCAAAGAATTTGTTATTCACACTGATCATGAATAGTTGAAGCATTTAAAGAGCAAAAGTAAGTTGAATAAGCGTCATACAAAATGAGTAGAATTCATTGAATCATTCCCTTATGTGATCAAGTATAAACAAGGTATAGAAAACATTGTTGCTGATGCTTTGTCTCGAAGGTATACCTTGATCTCTACTTTAAACACTAAATTGTTAGGATTTGAATACATTAAAGATCTATATTCTAATGATTCTGATTTTGGAAATGTGTTTGAAGTTTGTGAACATGTTGCTTTTGGGAAGTTTTATAGGCATGAGCGATTTCTTTTTAGAGTGAATAGGTTGTGTGTGCCTAATTGTTCATTAAAGGAATTATTAATCCAAGAATCTCATGGTGGGGGACTAATGGGACATTTTGGAGTAAGAAAAACTCTAGAAGTGTTGGTAGAGCATTTCTTGTGGTCACACATGAAACAAGATGTAGTTAAATTTTGTTAAAAGTGTATTACATGTAGGCAAGCAAAATCTAGATCTTTACCTCATGGACTGTATACACCTTTACCAATTCCTAGTGAACCTTCGGTTGATATTTCCATGGACTTTGTTTTAGGACTACCAAGGTCCAAATGAGGTATGAATTCTATTTTTGTGGTTGTGGACAGATTTTCTAAAATGACTCATTTTATTCCTTGTAGGAAAATAGATGATGCTAACCATATTGCTGATCTATTTTTTAGGGAGATCGTACGACTTCATGGAGTACCGAGGAGCGTAATTTCAGATCGTGATGTAAAGTTCCTAAGCTACTTTTGGAAGACACTATGGGAAAAATTGGGAACAAAGCTTTTGTTTTCTACAACTTGTCATCCACAAACAGATGGACAAACTGAGGTAGTAAATCGAACTTTATCTACTTTATTGAGAGCTATCATTCAAAAGACTTTAAAAGGTTGGCAAGATTGTTTACCACATGTTAATTTGCTTATAATAGATCTGTGCATTCTACTACTAATTTTTCACCTTTTGAAGTGGTATATGGGTTCAACCCTTTAACTCCTTTACATTTGTCACCTTTGCCTGTTTCTGAGCGTGGCAGTTTAGATGGTACCAGAAAAGTTGAGTTTGTGAGGCAACTGCATGGAAAAAGTTCGATTGCAAATTGAAAAGAGAACTGAACAATATGCTACGCAAGCCAACAGGGGACGAAAGAAAGTGATCTTTGAACCCGGAGATTGGGTTTGGGTTCATATGAGGAAGGAAAGATTCCCTACTAAACATCGTACTAAGTTGCATCCACGAGGAGATGGTCCATTTCAAGTCATTTCTAGAATCAATGATAATGCATACAAGCTTGACTTACCAGGTGAGTATAATGTGAGTGCTACATTTAATGTTTCTGATCTTTCTCTCTTTGATGTAGGTGATCAAGATTCGAGGATGAATCCTTTTGGGGAAAGGGGGAATGATGGAGTCAAAAAAAGAGAGCAACAAGCTAACGATATGGATCATAGTCAACCCATTCTAGATGTTAATGATGATCCATTATGCATCAATGGAGGCTCAATTATAAGGGCTAAGACTAGAAAGATGAAGGAAGCACTTAATGTACTAATTGAAGATGTGAAGGCCAAAGCTACCATTGAAGAAGGTTTGACCAAGAGAAAGTCATTCGGCATAGTCAGCCTAATTCAAGCCTTAGATGAGTTTAATTAGCACTTAAGTCTCATGTCTATGTAGTAGGGATATGTAGGCTTAATTTAGACTCAATTTCTACTTTTATTTGGGTTGTAATAAAGCCATAAACTTAAAATGGCTAAGTAGTCTACATAGTTCTTTACTAAATGGGCTTTATTTTGGACTTTTAGGGTTTTTTGGCCACCTTATAGCTATAAATAAAGGGGGTGACGACCACACATGTATCTTTGACATATTTTTTCAATCTAAAGCACGGTGAGGCTCTTGCTTGTTGGTTCTTCATTGAACTTGAAATTATCAAGGCATCTCCTTGTGGCGTTCAAAGACTTATCAACCTCAATCCCAAGGTTGTGGCGTCTTCTATCTCGTATACCAAGGTTCGTGCTTTTCTAAGCATTGGGTCAAGGTTTCTTTCATCCATCTTATCTTCTTTAGACCTTCCTTCTTTCTGTTTTCAATTCGTTGTGGGTTCTTGAGATATCTTTCTCGTTAGGTTCACATCAATTGGCTTCTCCTAATAATAGGATATGCAAGTGACCTACATAATCTAGAGATGTATACCTGGGGAGACCTTGTGACAAGAGGCACTCTACTAAAACTCAAACTCTCTAAGTTACTTCTTCATTTGATGACATACTTAGTTACTAGCAGGGGAAGTACTCCGATACACCGTCGCGTGGTGGAATTCAGTAAATGTTTAAGCTATTCTGCAAACATACAAGCAGAGAACTAGGAATGGGCCAATTTATAGCACAACATCCACTATTACAATGAAACCTTCAACCTAGAATATTTTCTGAATTAAGGGCTTCCTCAACTATTTCTTACTTTATTTTCACATTTTAGTTGAAAACCTCATAAAACTCCATTATCGATTTTGTCTAGTTAAATTTGAAGTATAGAACCAACTAGGATTTAATCTTCAATCCTCTAGGATCGACTTTTATAAATTTTATTACTTGATGACAATCATGCGCTTGCGATCATGATATCAAATTTTTGACGTCGTTCCTGAGGATTGAGTATTTTAAATCTAATTAATTTACATTAGAGTTTATATAGATAATTATTTTAATCTTTAATTCTTTCATTATTTATTCTTTATTCTTTATTCTTTATCTTTCATTACTACATTTCCTATTTTGTTTTTAATTCTACATTTTTATGTTTTCTCATTTTTTTTTAGACACTATGAGCATTAACATGTCAAGTAGGCCTTTAAGAGAATTTGCTGTACCCATCTCTGTAAGATTTTTATCTCTGATTGTGCAACCTCATATCAAAGCAAAAAGTTTTCAACTAGATCCAAATTTAATCACCATAATACAGGGTCACAAATTTGGAGGAGAAGTATCAGAAAGCCCATATATGCACCTTGAGACATTCCTGGAGCTTTGTGATACGGTGAACTGTGAGGGTGTCTCAGCGGATGTCATTCAGTTGATGACATTTCCTTTCAGTATCAAGGACAGGACGAAGACTTGGTTTTATTCTCTCTATTCTCAAAGCATCACAAATTGGGAACAATTGGAGCAACAATTTCTAAATCATTTTTTCCCTCCAAGTAGAACAATGTATATGAGGAAGTGCATTACAAGTTTTGCTCAAGCAGATGGAGAATCACTATTTGAAGCATGAGAGAGATTTAAAAGTTTATTAAGGCAGTGTCCTCATCATGGTTTAGAAAGGTGGCTACAATTGCACATATTCTACATGGGGATTTCTTTCTCAGATAAATCTTTATTAGATTCATCAGCTGGAGGCTCTTTTATGAATAAAAGTGTGGATGAAGCATATATATTAATTGATCAAGTGACATTGAACCTTCAAGAATAGTTAGATAATAGTTGAATGGATTCTCCCCTGATAATTCTAGATGTGCAAGCCATAAAGGCAAAAGAGTCTGTCAAACAAAATACAATTCAATCATTCAAGAATTTTAAAATTCACAAGTCACAGAATGAGGGGTTCAAATAGTTAGAGGCAAAGATTGATAGTATAATTTCAAAATGGTTCAAACATGACCCCCCCCCTACCCAAACAAGGTCTAGTGAATAGTGTAATTATATTAAGTTGAGAGCCAACAAGAATCATGAAGAACTTCTAGAAAAGGACTTATACATAATTGAGGAGACGAACAATAAAAAGACCACAAAACCTTAGTTTCATTACTTCAAAAAGTGCTCAAAGGCCACAAGTACCTTTCCCTCAACGGTTGTTCACACCATCACTAGACAAACAAGTTGAACCTCTACCACGAGCTCAAAGGGAATTTTGGGAAAAGATTCATCATTCCTTTTCAGGACCCCCATTAAGAATTCCTTTTCCACAAATGCTAGTAGGAGCCAATGAAAACAAAAACTTTGGCAAATTCTATGATATTAATAGGGTTTAGGGTAGATTTCTTGATGTGCATAAAGATGAAGATTCTTCATATGAGGAATGTAATGATAATGCAGTAGTCAGCAAGTTTTCATATATACCTCCTAGGTTTACAAGGAATTGTAGTCGAATAGAATTTTTAGATGATGATTGTGATGAGGTAGATCAATTCAAGACTACAATTGATGTTGTTGATTCTCCTATAGATGATATTGATCTTCATGCATTATTCAGCAATGTATGTGATGACGTTAATGACATGAAAGGAAGTGTAAGGAGCTATATTTTGGAAGCAAATTCTCAAGAATCACCTCCTTTGTCCACACAACCCTTTGAGCCTATGAGAGTTGTAAGAATTGAACATGTTGTGGATCAATGTATAGGGACTTATGCCGAGATGGTAGAGTCTCAAGAATCACCAACTTTAGTTACAATACTACCTGAGCTAGAGCTAGGATCATCAATTGATTTAGAAGAAGTCACATCCACTTGTTTAGCACTTTCAGGTACCTCTCAGCAATGTAAGGTTAGCATTTCTAGTGATCTTTTAGAAAATTTCATATAAGTACCTATAATTAATTTTGTAAGATGTGATTCATTTTTTCATTCAAGCTTTGTCAAATTTAATATGGTTTTAGTTCTTTCTTATATCACATGCTTGTGGGAGGTATGTTTCTCTTTTGCATGTACAGATTTCTCTTGGGCTGAAATTTAGAAGCTCATTCTGAACCACCTAAAAGAACTTTTAAGAATATGAAGATGGAGAGAACAATACTTCACTTTTTATCTCCTATCATAAAATCTCTCTCCATAACAAGAGCCCTTGGTAGGAGGTTATTGAAATATCTTACCCCTCCAAGAGCGAGATTTCGATGAGTCTATTGAGGTGGTCGAGCAAATGACCTTAAACAAGCGCTTCTTGGGAGGCAACCCAAGTTTCTTTCTTGTTATTATTTTAGTTTATTTTCTTTTCTCTTTTTTTAACCCAAATCCTCTACTTAATTTTTATTGTCCATCTTCTTTTTATAGATTTAAAGCTGTGGAGGAATGTGAGCATTAGATAGAGGAGTATCTTAAAGAACATGAATGTCAACCATTTGGAACTCATCACTTGGTAACTTCTCTAACTTCAAAAACCTCTTCCATATTTTATTTCTAATTTTCATTGGGACAATGAATAGTTTAAGTCTGGGGGATGCATACTTAGATGCATATATGTTGTGTTATAGTTTAAATTTTGATAATAAAATTTAGATTTTGCTCTAGTTTAAATTTGTAGCAATTTGCTTTTGAAATTTACTTTCTTAGTAAAATTGTGGCTTGAGTTACATTATCAATACTATTACTGTTGACTTGTCAAAGAGTAAACTTCTAGCACGTTTATTATCTAGAGGTCATGAGTTATGCTTTTTGGTACTAGTATATTTAGTGATTTATTTCTTCTATCTCCGGTGGAACAAAATGAGCATAGCAATTGTTTGATAACAAAATGTTTTGCACATTTATTGTTTAGATTCATGTGGATAGGTCATGAGTGCTAGTATGTTTGGTGATCTACTTTTCTCTATCATCATTAGCAAGACATGAGCATTGTTTTGTGTTAAAAGGATTTGATTCTACTCTAGCTTGAGGATCTCTATATACCATGCCTTATTTTGATAGTTCAAAGTTCTGACATAAGTCATGATTCATTAGACTTGATGTGTACTTGAATTCCCATAGTGATTTCTTAACTACATCTCGGTTATTAGATTGATGCTTGAAACATTAAAGCTCATTTGAAAAAATGGAAATCCCACAAATTTGCATCATTACAAATGTGCAAATGAAAAAAAAAGAGAGCATATGAAATAAGGGATTGAAAAATTTGTCGTCGTAAGTGAAAACTTGTTGTTTGCCCCTTTGAAACCTAATTAGGTTACTAGAGAAATAAACACTAGATTTCTCTTGTTATCGAGCACATTCTTTAGACCTTGGATAGATCTAAGATAGATGAACCAAGCAGTAGTTGCTGCTAAGAATAAAAGGAAAAGACGGTTCAATGACGACTTAACTAAGGCTATGATTAACACTAAGCACGGAGAACTTATTCTTAGGCAAATTGAATCCATTTATGATCATGCTCATCATTGAAATTATTTGATAGAGTTAAATTGATTCACTAAAGATTATAATGCACTTACTCCTACACATGATTTTAGACTGTAAAATTTTATTTGGTAACAATCGAGTGCTTTATTATTGATCCTTCTTGATTATGCTCATTAGTTTCACTAGCTTGAGAGAACTAAGTAGAATCACTAGGGATACTCATTATTAGCTCATGAATCTAGACTGCAGAGTTTACTTAAGGATAAACAAAGGTTTAAGTTGGGGGTGTGATGCGCATAGATTATATATGTTATTTTACACTATTTGACACACATCTACTTATATTTCATATTTATGATCTATGTGGGTTTTTACCCTTTTCTATCATATTTTAGCATAATTACTACTTTGCATCCAGAGATCTACTTGGTGCTTGTTTTAACTTTTAGGAGCAATTTAGAGTGGAAAAGAATGCTAAAGATGCAAATGAAGAGCAATGGAAGCAAGGATTGGAGTTCAAAATCATTTCAGAACCAAAATAAACCTGGCCATACTTTAAACCATGGCCAAGAGAAGCCCAAGGAGTTGGCCGTGCCAAATGGCACGACCAAAGAACAAGAAAAGATATTAACCGTGCCAAATGGCACGGCCAGGAAGTGGACTCAGCAGTTTTAAAGACTAGGTCATGCCTAAGAGCATGGCCAAAAGCTTTCTATGCCATCATCCAGAGTCAAATTGCCATTGGTCGTGCCTTGAGGCATTGCTATACACTTGAATCAACAATTTTGAAGAGCCTAGCCATGCTAATTGGCATGACCCAAAAGAAGCAAAGCAGAGTTGATCTACGTTGGCCATGCCAAATGGCATGACCTGGCCATGTGGACAGAGCCAAACTGGCTCTAACCATGCCTTAAGGCACAACCAAGAAGTCAGCAGCAGTGAACAGGCCATACCATTTGACACGGCCAAGCAATTGTAGACGGGACAAATTTGCTCTAGCCATGCCAAATGACATGACCAAATGCCTGAGCCTTGTTTAGACCGTGCCTAGAGGCACAGCTATCCCGTGCTTCACCTTTATTTAAGGGGCACTCCATCTATGAGCTTGGGGAGGAAGATCTAAGGGTAGAAAAGGACCATCTAGGTCAAATTCTCACATTCAAGGACGTCATCTGGATAATCCAAGGCAGTTCCACTGCTCCATCCTTATCGGCATTCCAAGATCTACATCCAAGCCCTTCACTCGACGTTAAAGGATAAGTTTCTATTCCCTTTCCTTAGGGTTTTGAAAATTTCTATGTTTTTGATTGCTTGGGTTGTATTTCTTCCTATTATGGAGCAGATTCTTATTGTTCTAGGATGTAGGAACTAATTGTAATATGTGGATTATGTAAACTCTATGGAATTGCCAATTTCCTAGTTTGATGAAGGTTGTATGCACTTGTTCTATTTAATGAAATGCTTGCATAGAGGCTTTCCCTTATGATCATGAATTTGTCTATCTAGATTGCATATCTATATGCATAGGTCTTATTTCTGAGTAGATACATTATTGTGTGTCCAAATTGGGACTGTGTGTGAACCTAAATTTTTGTTGATCAGATGTATAAATTATCATCTCTTTTGAGTGTGCGTTCTGATATAGCTCGGCATGACCTTAGGATACTTGTTTAAAGTTGAGTATCTAAGGTAATTGTCCTTCTATATGGAATGTAACCTCCTAAGGGAGGACAATTTTATGTATGGATAAGTTTATCACTTAACCTAATTGGCTTCTCCTAATCATATGCTATGAAAGTGACCTACGTAATCTAGAGACGTATACCCGAGGGAGACCTTGTGACAGGAGGTACTCTACTAAAACTTAGACTCTCTAAGTTACTTTTTCACTTGATGACATATGTTACTGGCAGGGGAAGTACTCTAATACACTATCGCGAGGTGGAATTTAGTAAATGTTTAGGCTATTCTACAAACATAAAAGCAGAGAACTAGGAATGAGTCAATTCATAGCACAACATCTACCATTACAATGAAACCTTTGGCCTAGAACATTTTCTAAATTAAGGACTTCCTCAACTATTTCTTACTTTTATTTTCACATTTTAGTTGAAAATCTCATAACAACTCATTATCGATTTTGTCTAGTTAAATTTGAAGTGTAGAACCAACTAGCATTTAATCTTAAATCCTTGTGAGATTGACTTTTATAAATTTTATTACTTGACGACAACCGTACACTTGCGGTCACGACATTAATGGCCATGTGGGATCACATTGCCATGCTCTGCTTGCTGGATGGGTGACACAACCATGTGGGATCACACGACCATGTCTTGCTTCTTCTCTGGTGAGGCCACATGGTCGTGTGGCTTTACACGACCATGGTCTACTTCTTCTCTGGAAATTTCACACGACCATGTAGATTCACACGATCGTGATCTTCTTCTCTTTGATGTGTGGCATGGCCGTGTGAGTTCACATGGTCGAAGATTTTTCCACGGGCAATACCACACGACCATGTGGTTCCACATGGCCTAAGGTTGATCTTCTCTAGTTGCTCCAATGTGAGTCTTTTGCTCTGTTGTTTCTCTAAATCATGTTCTATCAATTTAAATAAGTAAAGAATAGATTTTTGAATAAAATATAATGAAAGTACAATATTATAATAAAATATGGTGCAATAAATATAGATTATACTCATAAAATATATGTAGATGTACATTAAAGTATGCATAAAAGTATATATAATCTACACACATCACCTGCACAAATAAATATATGGTTGACATATAGCAAGCATATAACAAGTCCTGGCTAGTGAAACAACATGCTGTCATGAATGAGTCTCGTGGGCGGTCAATGTATATAAATAGTCACTGTCTACGAGAGAATACTCCACCATGAATGGTCCTGTTGGTGGATAGGATGAGGTAGCAATCTAGCTCCTTAGTCATTGACTACGGGAGAATGCTCTACCATGGATGGTCCCATGGGCAATCAAGATATGTAAGCAATCACTATCTGTAGGAGAACACTTTCTCATAGATGGTCCCATAAGCAGACAGGGTATGTAAGTAGTCATTATCTTCGAGAGATGCTCTGCCATGGATGGTCCCATATGTTGGTGCAACCTTAGGTCAAGGTTGACCTGGTTGACCCGACTCGAGTTGACCTGACTCGAGTTGTATTTTGATGTTTGACGAGAACAGAAGAGTTGTATTTTGATGGGAGATTATTGGTGCAACCTTAGGTCAAGGTTGACCTGGTTGACCTGACTCGAGTTGACCTGACTCAAGTTGTATCTTGATGTTTGACAAGAACAGAAACTTGGGAGGTTGTGGGTGCAACCCTTGGTCAAGGTTGACCTGGATGACCCGAGGTGAGTTGACTTGGCACGAAAAAGTCCAAGCAGGGAGCTTGGCACGGGAAAAGTCCAAGCAGGGAGCTTGGCACGGGAGAAAGTCCAAATATGGAGACTTGGCACGGAGAAGTCCAAGTATGGGAACTTGGCAAGTGGAAGTCGGAGAGGGCTCGGTAGCTCGTTCTCCGGACTAGGTCAGAGAGGGCTCGGTAGCTCGTTCTCTGGACCGGAAGTGAAAGGCGGAGAGGGCTCGGTAGCTCGTTCTTCGGACTAGATCAGAGAGGGCTCGGTAGCTCGTTCTCTAGATCAGGAAGGTAGATGGAAAATCCTGGTGAGTGAAGCCAGGTGAAAATCCTGGTGAGTGAAGCCAGGTGAAAGTCCTGGTGAGTGAAGCCAGGCAGATGGAAAGTCCTGGTGAGTGAAGCCAGGCAGACGGAAAAGTCCTAGTGAGTGAAGCCAGGCAGATTGGAAATCCTGGTGAGTAAAGCCAGGTGAAAACCCTAGTGAGTGAAGCTAGGTGAAAGTGAAAGTCCTGGTGAGTGAAGCCAGGCAGTTGGTGAAAGTCCTGGTGAGTGAAGCCAGGCAAGGGAAAGTCCTGGTGAGTGAGCCAGGCAGTTGGGAAGTCCTGGTGAGTGAAGCCGGGCAAGGAAAAATCCAGATGGATCAAGGCTGATCGGACATCTAATGTTGTGAAGGTCAAGTAGGTCAAGGGAGTAACCGGATACTTGGCACGAAGAGAAAAGTCTAAGTGGGTCAAAGGGATTGACCGGACACTTGGTAGGGAGTCTTAGCAGGTCAAGGGAGTGACCAGATGCTAAGCATGAGATACCAATAGGTCAAGGTTGACCGGATATTGGTTTGGAAGGCGTGGGACTTGGTTTGGGCAAAAACCAAGAGCTGGATCGATCGATGGATCGATCCAGGATACTATCGGTTATCTGATCGGTCCGGTGACCGATCGAATTAAACAAAGATGCTATCAGATGTTATCGATCGGTCCGCACCGATCGAAAAGCGAAGGCAAAGAGAAGGAGGATCGGCCCGTGGACCGATCCATCCTGATCGGTCCACGCATCGATCGAGACGATCGAGAGTTGGGCGAGTTCTTCGGAAGAGTGCTGATCGGTCTGGGGACCGATCAGCATAGGTCCTGATCGGTCACCAGACCGATCAGGGAGGCCTCGGACCGATCAGGGTGGAGCCTGATCGGTCCAGGTATAGCCGTTATGAGTGACAACGGCTATCTCTGTCTTCTTCGCTGTCTTCTTTGCAGTGCAGGTTATAAAAGGAGATCGAGGGCTTCTACAGCAATACTTCTTCTTCTTCCTCTCCTCAGCTGCTACCTCTTGCTTCTGTAAGAGCTTGCTGTTGCTGAGCTTTGCTGAGCTTTGCTGAGCTTTGCTGAGCTCTTCTTAGCTGAAGCTTCGCGTGAGCTTCCTCGGCTGGGGTCTCCAACAGTTGCTGCTGTATTTGGCCCGTGAAGTTACTGCTTCATCAACAGCCGACGAGAAGGCAAGATTGTTTGTTTTTTTCATTCATATTGTTGCTTCTTCTTGTGTATTCTTGTACTCCTATTCTTGCTAGTGCAAGAAAGATTGTGGCGAGGTTTCTCCACCCAGAAGGAGTATATATATTAGCCGGTTCTCTGGGGATTCATCCACCGACGGATTGATAGACTTCGTCCACCTTACGGACACGCCGAGGAGTAGGAGTATCATCTCCGAACCTCGTTACATCGCTGCGTCTAAGGTTTGATCTTCTTGTCTTTGTTTCTTTGTTTTATTTTCTGCTGCGCTAACGTCAACTTGTAGAAAGAAACGAAGATTTGGGGTCGGCTATTCACACCCCCCCTCTCTAGCCGCGACCGTCGATTCTAACAAGTGGTATCAGAGCGAGGTCGCTCTTCGTTGGATCAACACCCGGGGGAGCACAAGCTAGAGAATGGAGTTATTTGGAGAAGACGTCACAATTCCACCTTTCTACGATCGCGACGACTTCGCGTTTTGGAAGGTAAGAATGAAGTACTTTCTTATGACTAACCTAAAAAATTGGAGGTGTGTGCAATTATGTTTTACTCCTCCATTGGATAAAGAAGGAGAACTTTTGGAGAAGAAGAAGTGGACGAAGGAGCAAATCCACCAATCAACCATCAATGATGAGGTAACGAAAATCATTGAATTTTCTTTACCTAATGATGTTTTGTGTAGGATAGGTGGATATAACGATGCCAAAGAGTTGTGGAATAACTTGGCAAAGTTCCATGAGGAGAACTCCACTTCAAGTCATGAAGAGGAGTCAAGTGAGCCAAGTAGCTCACATCATGGAGGCATGGATTTAGAGGTTGAGGGCTACTCAACATCTAAGGAAGAAGAGGAGGAGAGTTCCTCTTCAAGATCGGAGCAAGAAGAAGAAGCTTCTATCTCCGGAAGGGATGAAGAAGAGAGCTCACATCCATCCTCGACCCTAGGTAACTCAAGTCATTTAATTTCAAATAAATTACACATAATGTGCTTTGAGTGTAGGGAATTTGGGCATTACAAGAGTAAGTGTCCAAAGAGGGTTAGGAAGACTCCACCAGCGCCAAAGGTCAAGGAAGCCGGAGTCCCGACACGCAAAGGCAAGGAGCACGTGGTGTGCTTCCAATGCAAGCGAAAGGGACACTATAGGAGTCAATGTCCGAGGGGGAGGCAACCTCACAAGGACAAGAGACCGAGCACGTCAATAGGGGGAGCTAAGGCAAACCCTAAGGTAACATTTAAGTCTCATTCTTGCAATAAGACACATGCTAGTAGTTTTGTTACAATTGTTAATAATGATAAGCATGTTAACTTTAGGAACCAATACATGAGCTTAGGAGCCAAACATGTTAACCTAGATAAGGATAATACTAGAAATGTCAACCCTAGAATTAACCCATCTAAGGTTAAGGAAAATCTAGGTAGAAATCCTAAATCATCTAGACATATGCCTAGGAATACCTCAAAGAAAAATGATAAATTAAAGCTTGAGGTATTAGAGAAAGAAAATCAAGTCTTGAGGTCAAGACTTGACTCTCTAGAAAAGGCTCTTGAGGATTTGACTCTAGGGTCTAGGGGTCAAAAACTCAAGTCCAAGGACAAGAAAGGTTTGGGTCACAAACCTAAGTCCCAAGTGGTCAAGCCCACTTATCACAATGTTCCATTCGATTATGGAACAAAATCTAGGGCTAGGAAGACCATCACCAAGGTCACAAGGGGAGTCACTCCTAGAGTTGATCTTGATGAGTCCCAAATGACCAAGGCTTTAAAGCCTAGGAGGGTCATTAGGAGGGTTGCTAGGGAAGTCATCCCTAGTGAATATTTAGTGAACCCAATGAGCTCCAATAGGTATTGGGTTCCTAGGAGCGTGATTCCATCACGCTAGATGGTTTAGGGTGTGCCAACCTTACTTGAATAGGTAGTTAACCTAATCATGGTAAAATGTGGCACTTTAGGAATTTTCAAGGAGTAATCAAGCCTTGAAAATGAAATGAAAAGTTATTCCTAAGGTGATTAGGATGTGCCAATCATATTTGAGTTGTCTAGAGTCAATCTAATTGGCACATAGTGATATAAAAATCTTTGGTATAAGATGCTAGGTCTATTACACTTAGGAATATAGAACCTATGGTAAAATGATCAAAACTATCAAAAATGGCAATTAAGGCTAGAACTAGGTTATCTTCTATACCTTTACATGTTATTTGCCATATATTGTTTGCCATATGCCATGTCATGACATCATATTTAATTTATTATCATTTGAAATGTCATGATAATGCTTAGGTTAGTTAAATGTCATGCTCTATTTAAGTTTCATACTTTATGCCATGACATCATGACATTGGCACATGTTTTTACTTATGATATCATTATATGCCATGTCATCATCTTTTGCATTTATAATCAATTAATTTGATTTAAGGACAAAAACATAATTTGATATGGAGATCAAATTGTTGTTTAGAAAATGCATGAGAACTTAGCCTAAGATGACCTAAACTCATATCTCACATCAAAATTGACTTGGATGTGTTTGATACACCTTAGATGTGTGTGAGATATTAGGATCATGAGTTAGGATCAAGGTGCATAGTTCTTGTCCCTAGATGAGCCTAATTCGAAATTGAGGATCATAGGGAAAGCTTGTGTACAAGTCATGTACATTTAGCCCTAAGATTGTGGTCCTAAATTGAATGGTTTAAAATCATTTCAAAGTTGATTTGAAAAACCTTGATGAAGCTTTTCTAGTGATAACATTCATCATTGAGCAAGTTGATATAAAGTTGAGTTACACTTGAACTATTTCAAAGTTTTTCGAACTTTGTATCAAGTTTTGAAAATGGAAGTTATTTTCATCGAAAATTATTTTTCCGTGATAATATATGTTATGAGGAATGTATCCTCAAAATTTTACAATTTTTGAAATTTTATGTGATTTTTGAGAGGTTTCTGAATTTCGGAAGTAGAAAAATCAGAAACTTCTGATATCAGAGTTGGGGACCGATCAGAGGGGATTCTGATCGGTCCAGGGCACTCTGGATCGGTCACTGGATCGATCTAGGGAAGTGTGGATCGGTCTGGTGACCGATCCAGGGAAGGTCTGATCGGTCAGGTGACCGATCAGCGCATGCCAACTTGCTGATTTTCGACTGTTTTGTCTGAAATTTCAGCTGGAAGTTGGTGTTTTGGATTTCTAAAGGCTTGAAACTCTCCAAGACATTGTTGGTGCAATAGTCAAGGGGGAGTTGACCTTTAGGGGGAGTTTTACCTATTAGTCAAGGAGGAGTTGACTTTTAGGGGGAGTTTTTACTCCTAAAGACTTGAGTGATATGGGATTATCACTAAGTTAATTGTTGACCTTAGTATCAAGGGGGAAATTAAGGGTTTCAATGAAAGGTATGGGACCTTCATTAGAAAGAAACTCTTGACCTTGATTCACTCTTTTTGATGTGTGTCAAAAAGGGAGAGAGTGTAGGTTTGGGGAGAATGTTCAAGAAAGAACATTAGAAAACCTAAGTTAGGTTATGGTTTTGTCAAACATCAAAAAGGGGGAGATTGTTGGTGCAACCTTAGGTCAAGGTTGACCTGGTTGACTCGACTCGAGTTGACCTGACTCGAGTTGTATTTTGATGTTTGACGAGAACAGAAGAGTTATATTTTGATGGGAGATTGTTGGTGCAACCTTAGGTCAAGGTTGACCTGGTTGACCTGACTCGAGTTGACCTGACTCAAGTTGTATCTTGATGTTTGATAAGAACAGAAACTTGGGAGGTTATGGGTGCAACCCTTGGTCAAGGTTGACCTGGTTAACCCGAGGTGAGTTGACTTGGCACGGAAAAGTCCAAGCAGGGAGCTTGGCACAGGAAAAGTCCAAGCAGGGAGCTTGGCACGGGAGAAAGTCCAAGTATGGAGACTTGGCACGGAGAAGTCCAAGTATGGGAACTTGGCAAGTGGAAGTCGGAGAGGGCTCGGTAGCTCGTTCTTCGGACTAGGTCAGAGAGGGCTTGGTAGCTCGTTCTCTAGACCGGAAGTGAAAGGCGGAGAGGGCTCGGTAGCTCGTTCTTCGGACTAGGTCAGAGAGGGCTCGGTAGCTCGTTCTCTAGATCAGGAAGGCAGATGGAAAATCCTGGTGAGTGAAGCCAGGTGAAAATCCTGGTGAGTGAAGCCAGGTGAAAGTCCTGGTGAGTGAAGCCAGGCAGATGGAAAGTCCTGGTGAGTGAAGCCAGGCAGAAGGAAAAGTCCTGGTGAGTGAAGCCAAGCAGATTGGAAATCCTGGTGAGTGAAGCCAGGTGAAAACCCTAGTGAGTGAAGCTAGGTGAAAGTCCTGGTGAGTGAAGCCGGGCAAGGTGAAAGTCCCGTGAGTGAAGGTGGGAAGTCCTGGTGAGTGAAGCCGGGCAAGGAAAAATCCAGATGGATCAAGGCTGATCGGACATCTGGTGTTGTGAAGGTCAAGTAGGTCAAGGGAGTGATCGGATACTTGGCACGAAGAGAAAAGTCTAAGTGGGTCAAAGGGATTGACCGGACACTTGGTAGGGAGTCTTAGCAGGTCAAGGGAGTGACCAGATGCTAAGCATGAGATACCAATAGGTCAAGGTTGACCGGATATTGGTTTGGAAGGCGTGAGACTTGGTTTGGGCAAAAACCAAGAGCTGGATCGATCAGTGGATCGATCCAGTGATACACTGGGTTATCTGATCGGTCCGTGACCGATCGAACAAATAGTATGCTATCAGATGTTATCGATCGGTGCACCGATCGAAAAGCAACGAAGGCAAAGAGAAGGAGGGATCGGCGGACCGATCCATGCACCTGATCGGTCCACGCATCGAGACGATCGAGAGTTGGGCGAGTTCTTCAGAAGAGTGCTGATCGGTCGGGACCGATCAGATAGGTCTGATCGGTCACCGACCGATCGGAGGCCTCGACCGATCGGGTGGAGCTGATCGGTCCGTATAGCCGTTATGAGTGACAACGGCTATCTCCGTCTTCTTCGCTGTCTTCTTTGCAGTGCAGGTTATAAAAGGAGATCGAGGGCTTCTACAGCAATACTTCTTCTTCTTCCTCTCCTCAGCTGCTACCTCTTGCTTCTGTAAGAGCTTGCTGTTGCTGAGCTTTGCTGAGCTTTGCTGAGCTCTTCTTAGCTGAAGCTTCACGTGAGCTTCCTCGGCTGGGGTCTCTAACAGTTGCTGCTGTATTTGGCCCGTGAAGTTACTGCTTCATCAACAGCCGACGAGAAGGCAAGATTGTTTGTTTTTTTCATTCATATTGTTGCTTCTTCTTGTGTATTCTTGTACTCCTATTCTTGCTGGTGCAAGAAAGATTGTGGCGAGGTTTCTCCATTCAGAAGGAGTGTATATATTAACCGGTTCTCCGGGGACTCATCCACCGACGGATTGATAGGCTTCGTCCACCTTACGGACACGCCGAGGAGTAGGAGTATCATCTCCGAACCTCGTTACATCGCTGCGTCTAAGGTTTGATCTTCTTGTCTTTGTTTCTTTATTTTATTTTCCGCTGCGCTAACGTCAACTTGTAGAAAGAAACGAAGATTTGGGGTCGGCTATTCACACCCCCCTCTCTATCCGCGACCGTCGATCCTAACACCATAGGCAGACAAATGTCTAAGTATACTAATCAAAATGATATGTAAGTAGTGACAGACACCTCCAAGAGTAAATTTTGCTAGATACACTATGGGTCCAAATAACCAGCAAGGGGTCAAGTAGGATATTTAGCTATTCACTACGATTTACATGCGATAGCTCAAGATCACTATCTAATCTAATGGGCAGTTCAAATGCATAGATATGGATTAAGTCTAATAACATGTGTCTACCACAACAGCAAGTACAATAATAACAATCTCAATCCAAGGGGATCCTAGCCATCATATCTCCTCGAACGTTGTGGTATCATCATACATATAATAATGGGATCAAGATCAAGTAGTCCTAGATATTGATCAGAAGAGAATAACCTAGTGGGATGCACTACCCCTCCGCTAAGGAGTAACTTCCATCAAGTATAGGTAGGTATAATCTCACTAACATATATGCCCTCACACAAGTATACAACTATACTACATATGATATCAATAACCTGTAGGCATGAGCCTAAGTATATAATCATATTATAATATAAATGCACAAACATAAGCCTATAACTAGACTATGGTATATAAATGCACAAACATAAATGCACAAATATAAATGTATATATATAACCAACCCAATCATAAATAACAAATGAGACTATATAAATATCAAATAGATCAAAATATAATGACAAGAAATAAAGTATTAAACTCAAGAACTGATCTAGAGTAGAGTCAAGGTAAGCAAATCAGTACTGCCAAATCAATAAAATAGATCTTGTACTAAGGTTAAAGATCTAAAGAAACAAGTAAAGAAGTACCCACTTTAAATGTAGATCTTCCTAAAACTATCTCCATGTTTGGACGTGTCTCTAATGAGTATCTTGCAACATAGAATACATAGTATAGCTAAGTTCTATTATAAACCAAATAGCTAAACCTAATCATAGTCCGATTAGGAAACGATATTTTAATTCCGTTTAATGATCCGACACTTCCTTCATAGCTAATCTCCTTATGAATTAATCCAATTCAATTAGTTAACCATTCTTAACATGCTTCAATTATCCAGCAAAACATGAACTGACAATTCAGCTAATCCATTATCTCTTATCACCATAATTTATTACCCTACCAACAAGAATCAATCCACCTTCATTTACACTCAAATTCTAATTAATATCATCAACTTTGGCATTAACAGAACATCAATTACCTCAAATTAATCCACCAGATTGTTTCTTTCCCACATCCATGACCAAATCAAGCATCCTGATTAATTAGAGAATGGTTAGTTAAACTCAAATTAAAATGGTTTAGTCCATCATAGCAATTAGATTTAGTTAGTGTTACCCTAATCAACCACTTCTTCTCTGGCAGTAGCTCACTGGGAATGACAGTGGTCGGCTGGAGGCGGTAGCAACCACTAGGTAGGGTTGCAGTAATGGCTGCTGGGATCACATCGCGAAGTGAGCAACGACGCATTGTGAGATGGTCTCTTACTCGTGGCTGGAAAGGGAGTCGACGACTCACGAGATTGGCGGCGTTAGCTAGGACGACGACTCTCTAGGACAGCTATGGATCAAGAATTAGGGCATAACTCAGTGGGGCTTGCGGGTGATGGTATTGACAGTAGGTTGATCTGGGCTTGACACATCTAAAAGGGGTGTCAGGGGGGTAGCGTCGAGGTAGAGACACGAGAGGAGAAGGGGTGGCGCGACACCGACTGGAAGGTTGACCGATCTGCTCTTGGCCTAAGAGAGATCGATGCCAGCTCCCCCAATGATCGTTGGCGTCGACGATCATTGGGGCAGCGGGGATGGCTCAACATAGGCGAATTGGGTGGTGCCATGGGTCAAGAGCAAATGAGAAGTAATCGGGAAATAAAATTAGGGCAAAGCCTAGGTTTTCCCTTTTATATACTTAGGTTTTTAATCCAACTTTTGGTTAATCAACTTGATCAACTCCCACTTATGTGATAATCCAAACATACTTTCCTTAAGCCTAATGGATTTATCCCCTTAAACGTCCCATACGGACTTCATTTAAATTTTAAAAAATTTCTAAAAATTCTTGAAAAATATAAAAAGGTTATTTCTCCAATAACACTTATTATTTTTAATTGTCGTATCTTACAATAATTGAACCTATGCTTTGATATTATCAAAGAGTTCAAGTTAAGTCTTTTTTTTTTTTATGAACTAAATAAGTGTGCAGGAAAACTCAACTTGGAAAACCCTAGTAGGTCAGCTAAACCCGAAAGTCTCAGCAGATCGTAGAACCAGGTAGGAATTTGGAAGATGGACTTGATAGGTTTAGAGGACTCAATATTGAGTCAAGTGGAAGTTCTGGCAGTCGATCTGATGCTGAGTGGTAAAGTCCAAACATGTCTGGAGGAACCAACTAAAGTTTTCAAGTTGAGATCAGGACAGTCGATATTATCTTATTCACACATTAATATATATGTCTAACTCTATTTTGCAAGATCAATATTATTATACATATGCACTAACTTTGTTTTGCACGCTAAACTGAAATCTAGGTTCACCTAGGTTTGGTCAATCAAACTCATGGATCGGTTGACCAATCAAACATATTTGGTAGAGCATATCAGACTTCACAAAGATGGTAGAATAGATGGATCAATTGACTAATAAATTTGATTAGTCAGCCAAACCTAAAAAGGAAGACACAAACGATCAAATCATATCCTTGGGGAAAAGGAAATTTAGAGGATCGGTCAACTGATAGGCTTGATCAGTTGACCGAACCCCTAAAATTATGGGATCATTGATTTGGTTCAATGCAAAGAAGGAAGGGCACAAGGGTTCAATCGACCGATAGAAGGATCTGTCGATCGAACTGATCAGTTGACTAAATGATTTTTTAGTTGACTAAATCATGTCTATAAAAGTAGGGTCTCGGGCACCGAGTTCAACACAATTCTAATCTCCAATTCATTTTGTCTCCGCTGTACTGCTATTTGTGCAAGTTACAATAACTCTGCTTCTAGAAGATCTCCAACAACTATGCTATATTTCTATTTCATTGTTGTTGGTAAATTCTTTTCATACTTATATTCATACTTGTACGTTTTTGCTTCCTCTAGAAGAACTACTATTAGTGGATTGTCCAACAAGTGCGGTTAAGGATCATAGCCCTTGGAGTAGTAGTCACAACACTATGAACCAAGTAAAAAAATAAAGTTGTACTTTACTTTCTGCAACTATTTACTTTGATTTTGTTTTAATATGAAAAAAATATTTTTAAAGAGGGATATCCCCCCTATTTCTGTTCCGATTCATCAATTGATATCAGAGTCAGTCTCTCTAAATTAACTTAGCTATTCTTCGAGCACTTTAAAAATCTTTTATTTTCTTTTTTAAAATTTTTTAATCTTATTCTTGTTTTATTCACTTTTCTCCTTTATCTCGCATTATTAATCCCAAGACAAAGGTCTTGAAAATTTTCTTTGGTTATCCTTCTTTTTGCAAGAAAGGTTAAACTCCTACCAAGAGGGCTATAATACTGTTCTGTTGGGATGTATACTATAGGCCTAGCTTTTGTATGAACATTTGTTTTGAAATATTTTGAAATGAGAATCACTTTGGTCAAATGTTTATATTTTATATTTATATATATGTCAATGCAGTTGCTCGTTTAATTTATATTGTAGATAACATGATGTGTGGTGCCACACAGAAGATCATGTTATTGGTTCCTTATAAATTATAAATAGTAGCTCACAACCAAGATGGATTGGGATAAACTATTGGAATGATTGTAGTGTAATTTGGTATTAGTCTGTCTTGACTATAAAATTACACTAGTACACTATATGTGTATTGAGTAGGACTTTTTGAGGTTGTTTGATTTGTACTGACTATATAAAAGAACAGAACCTCTGTTATTATGGATGTGCATCCTCTTAATCCCTATATAATAACAAGCACGTATACTTAGTATTTATTTCTTTAACTTATCAATAGGTGAGATTTATTTGTTAAATCAATAGGCCCGATGAGTTGAGAAATAATACTATTTATATGGTGTGTTGTTGATTATAGAAGGAATCTGTGTCTTAATTATTTAGGCTGATGATGCCCCCTTGAGGAGCTCATAAGGATTATCATGTAAACTCTGCTGGTGGACTTAGTCCGACATGATAATAAAGTTGAGTGGTACTACTCTTGGAATCAGATGTTAATTAATTGAGTTGTCAGTAACTCATTTAATTAACGGACATACGTTATCTTAAACACAGGGAGATTAATGCACTCATGATAAGAAGGAGCCCATATTGTAATATGGGATTGGTGCTGTAGTTCAATAATAACGCTTTAGTGGTATGAGTTATTATTGATGGACTTGAGTTGAGTGTTCGGGCCGAACACAGGAAGCCCAAGCCCATCAGGAGGCCTAAACCAATTCCTCCTCTAGGTCCCTGTTGTAGCCTCTATATAAAATCTCGCATCCACCCATCCATGTTAAGGTTTTTGGTAAATCTTGCTTTCCTAGGGTCGGCGCCACCTCCTCCTCCTTGCTAGGGTTGGCGCCACCTCCACCTCCTTGCTAGGGGGCTAGTGCCTCCTCCTTGCTAGGGGTCGGTGCCTCCTCCTTGTTAGGGTCGGCGCCTCCTCTTGCTTTCCTTTGTGGGCGGAGACTTGGAAAAGAAGAAGAAGAAGAGAAGGTACTCCATCCTAGCTATCCTCTTGGTGGTCGGCGGTTTGGAAACAAAGAAGGGAAGGGTGCTTGTTATCTTGGTAGATTGTCGCCCACACGACGTCCAAGAAGAGGAGAGGAATACAACAGAAGATCAAGAGGTCTTTGGCTACAAAATAAAGGTACAACTAGTTCTTTGATTCCGTTGTGTAATTAATTTAGTTTTCTTTGTATCAATCCTGAATACTAACACAAGAGGGCAGCGATCTTGTATTTCGATCAAGGTGTGCTTTGATCCATCAAGAACTTGCTTGATTGGTCAAACACATGTCTGATTGAACATGTGGATTGTTAGGAAAAGTTCTGTACTTGTACAATTTTTGTACAGGGGAAATTGAAATATAACAGAATGTCAGCGCCTACAAGTGGTATCAGAGCATGGTTTCTAGCTCTGTGTGATTGGTTTTGGGTTAAATTATGCGCTGTTCATATATAAGTTAAGGCAGGATAATAGTACGATATGCAAGAAAGATTAACTCTGTGATTGCAGACATCCAAGGTCCAACTATTATGACTTTGTGTGTTGATGTATGATTTGAACCCTCGAGCATGTCAAGGTTGTTTTATGTTGTGCATGATTGTAATAATTAAATACGGCCAGTTGCTATATTATTTTTTACATTTTGTTCGATCTAGATTATATGTAAATTCCTTTGTGGAATATAGGATCGATAAATGTAAATTTTTATTTCTTTTTATTGCGGCTTGTATCCTTGCTATGCGTGGTGTTATTTTTAGGATTGGAGGCGCGACGAAGAAGGAAGCAAAATAGACGCGACAGTTTGATCCATTGGTGGCATATTGGAGGATAGTGATGGATGAGACCATAATAGTTGAAGATTTTATTTTTATATTTATTGCCTTTATATGCTGTTTTTATGCGCTGTGATGTGTATGCATGTTAAAATTCCTCAATTTAAATAACTAAGTAGGAGAGGGATTATTTAAATAAATTTCACGGTCTCTATTACTGGTTTGTAAGTGATGCATTCAAACTTGCATGTTGGCTTTAAGTGTCTTCCTCCATATCAGATGAGTTTGTTTACGGATCACTAGATCAAACTTCCTCTATGAATGATTATAGGAAATTATTTAGGTATGTGTGATCTTCTCCATCTGAAGGGACACAATCCTAATTAATGGACTAAGTATCAAGTAATGGTATATACTTAGGCGCATTTAATAGTATCCTCCCCATCGGAGTCACTGCTATTATTTGTGTGACCGAAGATGAACCAACTATTAATTTTATTTGTCATAAAGTTAGGTTGACAAGATAATAAAATTAATGGGTAAAACCTCCTCTTACAAATGTTTGAATTAGTGTACGTTCACACTATCGTGGCATACGAAATTCACGGTGTTTTGAGGTGTTGGTGAATTTAAATTATATTGTTTGAGGAATCAATATTATATTTAAATTCTAAAGTTTTGACCAAATATTTTATTTTGTAGTTCTCAGGATTTCAAAATGGCTTTCAATTATCTTGCTGTTATTTTAAAAGAAAATAAACTTACTGGTCCAAATTATATTGATTGGAAATGAAACTTGGCATTATCTTAACTGCTGAAGAATACAAGTTCATACTTTTTGAGGTTTGTCCTAGCATGCCTGATAAGGATTCTAGTGAAGAGGAGATAGAGAGACATAGGAAATGGGTCAAGGCAGATGAGATGACGCGGTGTTACATTTTAGGTTCTATGTCAAATGTGCTACAACATCAGCATCAGGCCATACCCACTGGATATGACATGACGCTCAATCTCAAGGAACTCTTCAGACACCAGAATCGGGCTGCTAGGTAGGTTGCCATGAGAAACTTAATGACGACCACCATGACTGAGGGGATACCCGTGAGAGATCATATCCTCAAGATGATGGCTCATTTGAATGAGATGGAAGTCCTTGGAGCTGAAATCGATGGAGAAACCCAGGTCGATATCATTCTCTAAACGCTGTCCAAGAGTTTTTTGAGCAGTTCCACCTGAACTACAACATAAACAAAAGGGTTTATTCGATGGCGAAACTTCTGACAGAACTCCAAGCAGCAGAAGGGCTATTTTGTCAAAGTTCTCAAGTTCACATTACTGAAAATGTTTCTGCCACTAAGCCGAAAGGCAGAAAGAAGAAGAAACAAGTTGGTTCGACAAAGAAAGTGATTCAACCTCAAGGGGCCTCAAGGGGCTAGGCCGCAGGCAGGTGTGAAGAAGCCGAAAGGTAAGTGCTTCACATGCAAGCAGTCTAGACATTAAAAGGTGGACTGCCCTCGCATAAAGGAGAATAATAAAGGTATATCTTATTCATTAGTTGTTGAAACATGTTTAGCGGTGTTATCTACCGGTACCTGGTGTGTAGATACGGGAGGCACTGATCATGCCTGCAATTCATTGCAGGGGTTCCAGGAAACCAGACGACTACATAAAGAGGAGATCACCGTCTACATGGGCAATGCTACGAGAGTAGCGACTGTTGTAGTGGGAGATGTTTATTTATCTTTTGATAGGAATAAAACTTTAATTTTGAAAAATTATCTTTACGTACCATGTTTTAGAAAGAACTTAATTTCAGTTTCTAAATTATTTATGGATGGATATTCTGTTTCTTTTGATGACAAAGTGGTTGTTAGGAAAAATAGGGTGGTTATCTGTACAGGTGTGTTGGTTGGTAATTTGTATACTCTTAATCCAATAACTCCCATGATGCAACAAATGGAAATTAATAACACATATTCTAATTCTAATAAGAGAAAGCAACCTTCGGAAATGAACCAAACATATCTTTGACATCTAAGGTTGAGTCATATTAACTTGAGTAGAATTCAAAGGTTAATAGCCGATGGACCTTTGGGTTCATTGGTAGTGGAAAACTTTACGACCTGCGAGTCTTGCTTGGAAGGAAAAATGACCAAGAGGCCTTTTAAGGCAAAGGGATATAGAGCCAAAGAAGTGTTGGAATTGGTTCATTTTGATTTGTATAGGCCTATGACTATCCAGGTAAGAGGTGGTTTCGAATATTTTATCTTTTTTATAGATGACTATTTGAGATATGGGTACATTTACTTGATGCACCGCAAGTCTGAGTGCTTTAATAAGTTCAAAGAGTACAAGGCTGATGTAGAGAAACGTCATGGTAAAAGTATCAAGACACTACGGTCTGATCGTGGTGGAGAGAACCTCTTAGGAGAGTTTAGTAGTTATTTATCAGAGGCTAGGATTCAATCCCAATTGTTTGCACCTGTCACACCCCAACAGAATGGTGTAGCGGAATGAAGGAATAAAACTCTTATGGAAATGATTAGATCAATGATGAGTTATTCAGAATTACCAAATTTATTTTGGAGATATGCTCTGGAAACAGCAGCGTACATTCTGAACCTGGTATCTTTTAAGTCAGTACTCTCTACTCTCACAGAATTGTGGAATGGGCATAAGCCTAGTTTGAAACATATTTGGATTTGGGGAAGTCCAGCACATGTGCTGAAGGGAGACGCTGATAAGTTGGAATCATGTACAGAAGTTCGCTTGTTCGTGGGATATCCTAGAGGAATGAAAGGTGGTCTGTTTTATAGTCTTAAAGATCTGAAGGTCATTGTTAGCACCAATGCCTGATTTTTAGAAGAGGACTATGTGATGAACCACAAGCCCATGAGTAAAATTGTTCTTGAGGAAATAAGAGAGGGCACTTTTACTTTAGTACCAACGGTATAAGATGAGATACCACAAGTAACTGCAACACGTGTCACAAATGATGTACAATTACAGGTAGTGCCTCGTCGTAGTGGGAGGATTATTAGACAATCTGATAGATTCATGTTTTTGGGAGAGTCTTCGGACTTGATCCCTGGTGAACATGAAGTTGATCCCTGGACATATGATGAAGCACTCCAAGATAAAGATGCAGCATCTTGGCAAAATACAATGAACTCTGAAATAGAATCTATGCATTCTAATAAGCTCAGGGAGCTTGTAGAATCACCAAATGGTGTAAAAACTATTAGATGTAAATGAGTCTACAAAAGGAAAAGAGGAACAGACGGGAAGGTGGAAACCTTTAAAGCGAGGCTTGTTACGAAGGAGTATACTCAGAAAGAGGGAATCGATTATGAGGAAACTTTTTTGCCGGTAGCCATGCTTAAGTCTATTTGAATTCTTTTATCTATTGCTGCTCATATAGATTATGAGGTTTGGCAAATGGATGTCAAGACATCTTTCCTTAACGGAAGTCTTGAAGAAAACATCTATATGAAGCAACTAGAGGGATTCATTGCGAAGGGCAAAAAGCATCTTGTATGTAAGTTCAATCGGTCCATTTATGGACTGAAGCAAGCTTCGAGATCATGGAACATCGGGTTTGATGAAGTGATCTAGTCTCATAGATTTATTCAGTGTCCGAATGAGTCTTGTGTATACAAGAAAAGTGATGGAAACATGGTGATATTTCTTGTACTATACGTAGATGACATTTTGCTCATTGGCAACAATGTCAAAGTGTTGTCAGACGTAAGGGTATGGATATCCAAGCAATTTGTTATGAAGGACTTGGGAGAATGTGAACATATTCTTGGGATCAAAGTAATAAGGAATCGCAAGAAAAGGATGTTGTGCTTATCTCAAGCTTCATACATCGATTTTATCCTAACTCGTTTTAGCATGCAAAACTCCAAGAAAGGTTTTCTACCTTTTAGGCATGGAGTACCTTTATCTAAAAAGATGTGTCCTAAGACACCAAAGGAGATAGAGGAGATGAAGGCAGTTCCTTATGCTTCAGCTGTAGGAAGCCTAATGCATGTGATACTATGTACGAGACCGGATATCTGCTTTGACGTGGGTATGATTAGCAGATATCAAAGTAACCCAGGACAGGGACATTGGACTGCCATAAAGCATATATTAAAGTACTTGTAAAGAACTAGAGATTATATACTGGTTTACCAGGCAGATGATTTGCTCCCTGTAGGTTACACGGATTTGGACTTCCAATCAGATAGGGATAGTAGTAAATCAACCTCGGGGTATGTGTTTACTTTGAAAGGTGGAGCCATAGCATGGAAGAGTGTTAAGCAAAAATGCGTTTCAGACTCCACCATGGAAGCTGAGTATGTGGCAGCCTCTGAGGCAGCCAAAGAAGCTGTATGGCTCAGAAACTTTTTGATGGACTTAGATGTGATTCCTGGTTTGCCCAAAGTTATCACAATTTATTGTGATAACAGTGGTGCAGTAGCAAACTTGAAGGAACCACGAGCCCATAAGACAAGTAAACACATTGAGCGCAAGTACCACCTGATACGAGACATCGTAAAACGAGGAGAGGTTGTTGTCGCCAAGATTACATCAGCAGATAACCTAACAGATCCTTTCACTAAGGTCCTTCCTGCGAGAGCTTTTGATAGGCATGTTGAGGGGATGAGAATCAGATGTATGACAACATAGTCTTTTAGAATAAGTGAGAGATTGTTATGATGTATACTATAAGCCTAGCTTTTGTATGAACATCTGTTTTGAAATATTTTGAAATGAGAATCACTTTGGTCAAATGTTTACATTTTATATTTATATATATGTCAATGCAGTTGTCCATTTAATTTATATTGTAGATAACATGGTGTGTGGTACCACACAGAAGATTAAGTTATCGATTCCTTATAAATTATAAATAGTAGCTCACAACCAAGATGGATTGGGACAAACCATTGGAACGGTTGCAGTGTAATTTGGTATTAGTATGTCTTGACTATAAAATTACACTAGTACACTATGTGTGTATTGAGCAGGACCGTTTGAGGTTGTTTGATTTGTACTGACTACATAAAAGAACAGAATCTCTGTTATTATAGATGTACATCCTCTTAATCCCTATATAATAATAAACACGTATACTTAGTATTTATTTCTTTAATTTATCAATGAGTGAGATTTATTCATTAAATCAATAGGCCCGATGAGTTGGGAAATAGTACTATTTATATGGTGTGTTGTTGATTATAGAAGGAATCTATGTCCTAATTATTTAGGCTAATGATGCCCCCTTGAGGAGCTCATAAGGATTATCATGTAAACTCTGCAGGGGGACTTAGCCCCGCATGATAATAAAGTTGAGTGGTACTACTCTTAGAATCAAATGTTAATTAATTGAGTTGTCAGTAACTCATTTAATTAATGGACATACGATATCTTAAACATAGGGAGATTAACACACTCATGATAAGAAGGAGTCCATATTGTAATATGAGATTGGTGCGGTAGTTCAATAATAACCCTTTAGTGGTATGAATTATTATTGATGGACTTGAGTTGAGTGTTTGGGCCAAACACAGGAAGCCCAAGCCCATCAGGAGGCTTAAACCAATTCCTCCTCTAGGTCCCTATTGTAGCCTCTATATAATGCCTCGCATCAACCCATCGACGTTAAGGTTTTTGGTAAATCTTGCTTTCCTAGGGTCGGCGCCACCTCCTCCTCCTTGCTAGGGTCGGCGCCACCTCCTCCTCCTTGCTAGGGCCGGCGCCACCTCCACCTCCTTGATAGGGGCCAGTGCCTCCTCCTTGCTAGGGTCGGCGCCTCCTCTTGCTTTCCTTTGTGGGCGACGACTTGGAAAAGAAGAAGAGGAGAAGGTGCCTCATCCTAGCTATTCTCTTAGTGGTCGGCGGTTTGAAAATAAAGAAGGGATGGGTGTTTGTTATCTTGGTAGATCATCGCCCACACGACGTCCAAGAAGAGGAGAGGAATACAACAGAAGATCAAGAGGTCTTTGGCTACAAAAGAAAGGTACAACTAGTTCTTTGATTTCGCTGTGTAATTAGTTTAGTTTTCTTTGTATCGATCCTGAATACCAACACAAGAGGTCAGCGATCTTGTATTTCGATCAAGGTTGCTTTGATCCGTCAAGAACTTGCTTGATTGATCAAACACATGTCTGATCGAACATGCGGGTTGCTAGGAAAAGTTCTGTACTTGTACAATTTTTTTACAGGGGAAATTGAAACAAAACAAAATTCCAGCGCCTTCAGTCCTCCACTGTTCACCGATGAAAATTTTAGCTACTAAAAGAGAAGAATGGAATGCTACCTCAAATCCAATATCAAACTCTGGCTCATAATTCTAAAGGGATACACACCACCCATGAAGAACGAGGAACCACTAGACCCAGAAAAGTGGAGTCCCAAAATGGTGAAGAAAGCACAAGTAAACTACAAAGTTATAAACACCATTCAGTGCGGCTTAACTATGGAGGAGCTAAATCGAGTCGGACCCTAAGAAAATGCAAAAGAACTATAGGATCTTCTGGTAAAACTACATGAGGGAACTGATGACTCCAAGGTAACAAAAAAAGATCTCTTACCTAATAATTTATTTAATATAAAAATGCTGTCTGGAGAAACCATAATCCAACTTCACGCATGACTCAAAGACATCCTCAATGGTCTCAATCTAATCGGACATCAACTAGAAAATCATGATACTATAAGGTATGCTCTAAATGTCTTCCCTCAAAACTCATTATGGGCATCAATGGTAGATACCTACAAAGTTTCAAGGGACCTTTCAATTATCAAATTAGATGAACCTTTTTGCTGATTAGAGTTACATGAGCAGTCTAACTTGAGTCAAGTCAAGAAAGGAATTGCATTTTAAGCAGGACTAAGCAAGGAGACGAAGTCCCGAATAAAGCTTGAACCCAAGAGCGAGTTAGACTCAGACTCTACAAATGAAGAAGAACCGGTGAACATGGTTAGAAGGATGTTCAACAAGAAGAAATTCAAAAGGAGTACAAAGAAGATGCCACCCAACTTAAATTAAAAAAAATCATAAATAACTTGCTATGGATGCAACAAGAAGGGAACTTCACACGGGTGCCCAAATTGGAAGGAGTAGACCAAGTTTACAAGGAAAAAGAAAGCTCTCCAGGTGACTTGGAATGAGTCATCTTTCGATGAGTCCGACACAGAAGAACTGAAGCACTCAATCCACCTTTCACATATGGAAAGAAATGAAGAGTCTGAGTCTGAGTCTAAGGTCTAGCATGAGTCAAAGTCCAACGATGAGTCCGAGAGAAGCCACAGATTAGCATCCATTTTCGAAGGACCCAATAAGGTAACTTTCAATTCAAAGTCTGAAATGTTGAAAGTAATTAAATGCTTGTTTAAAAAATTAATAAAAACCAAGAAACAAAATAACTTACAACTTAAGGAAATTGACCACCTTAAGGATTAAGTTAGCTTGAATCACTCAACTTACCAAGTTCAAAGTGGAACTTCAACTCAAATTATAAAACTTAAGGAAGAAAATTTCAACTTGAAAGGGCAACTGGAGTGACTCAAGAAAACTTTTGAAAAGTTCAAATTATGATCCAAGTGTCTAAATATGATACTTGGATCGCAACGAGCCGTATATAATAAATTCAGACTCAATTACAAAACAAACACATCCAACAAATCATATTTATCTTTATTTAGTCAAAATATTAAAAAAAACAAGTCCAAGCATGAGTTCTCCCAAAATCATGCTTAAATAAACAAAATGAACCAAATAAATATTGGGTCCCCAAGAGTCAGATCCGTCTCTTAAATAGACCATATCTAAGTTATGACTCAGGAGGAGCAAATAGAAAAACTATTCACCCTACTTGATGATTGAATATGCATGCTTAGGTTTATATTTACTTTTCAACTTAACTTAGAATGGTTAGTTAAAAAGGTTTAATAAACTTTAATGAAATAGCATCAGAATGGATTGGGATGATAGTACGCCAAGGAAACTTTGTTGAAGGCATGTCTAGACTGAATCATACGTGTTCTACCTGGTGTATTAGATCTAGTGGATTTGGCCAAAGTTACCCCAGTTAAACATAAGCTAGTTAGATAAAAATCTAGTATTAAGTTCTTTGGGTTGGTCATTTTTAGGAAGTTATCTCAGATGTGGTTACTATAATGATGTCTATTGTGACTCATCACAGTCTAAAAACTTACCCTATAAACTCTTTCTTGATTATCTCAAAACTAAATTTGAATCTAACAAAGTTAAACAACCTTGTTTCAAGAATTTTTAATAATTCAAACCAATTTAATGTAAACTTAAAAGTAACTTTAATTAATTAATGAAAAAAAATTAACTAAGAAAAATAATAATTAATCAATTTTATAACTAATAATCAATTCTAAATAAATCAACTAATTAACTGAATTTTAAATTAATTAATAAATTACTTTAAATTTAGAATTAACTACTCTTATTAACTTGACTTGAAATTAATACTGAATTAATCCATCTTAATTCACTAATTAATTAATCAATTACTCTAACCTTTACTATTTATTAAAATACCTTAATTAATAAATTTAATTTAACTTTAATTAATTTAAAAATTACTAATTCAAAATTAATTAAATAATTATTTAAAAATTATTCTTAATTAATCTAAAAGTAAACATTTAAATCATAAGTAATTCTCTTAATCATAATAAATTAATTCAACTATAAAAACTAATATGCAATCAATTAAATTCAGAAATATGTTATTAACTTTATCCAAAAATAATTGATCCGGCAGTAAGAATGGGGAACCCACTTCCTGAAGGGGATCAACCTGAGGACCGATGAAAGGCTGTGCGGTGGATGGCCGAGCCGAGCGGATGGGTAGGTCCGAACGGAGCTAGAGATAAGCCCATCCATGGGCTCATGTTTCCGACGCCAAGGCAGGAAGACCGAAGGGCCGAGCGGGAGTCCGCTCGGCAGGGGCCAAGGGCCGAGGGGGTTGTCCGTTCGGCCAAATAGGGGCGAGGGTATAAAGGGTGCCGAGCGGCCTATGCGCTCGGCTCAGGATATGAGATATCAGCAGAAGCATGTCTGATGATTAGGCCGTACACAAGATCGCACGATCTTGCCGTCACATCATGGAGAGGCTGATACAGTAACAGTATGGTCTCATGGACGTCTCCCTGACAGATCCATATTCAGACATGGCCCTTCTGACAGACCCATACCTGGGCATGGTCAAAGGCAGGTGGTTGCTTTGATTGGCACGCCCAGGCTTCTTTGAGAGATCTATATAAAGGCTTCCATTTCTCCACTGGAGGTATGAAAAATCTTCATCTTGAAGCCACCTTTTTGTTATTCCTCGCCTGACTTGAGCGTCGGAGGGTCGTCGCCGGGACACCCCTCCCGGCTTGGTTTTGTTGCAGGTTCACCGGAGCATTCGAGAATCTAGCAGGAAGCGCCACGTGCCCAGCGTCCACTGATTCCCGGTTCGGACAGAATCAATAATTAATAACCCAAAACAATAACTTAAATTTAATCAAAAATTAAATAATTTTTTAATTAATCTAACATTTCAACAAATATGACTTTCTGCGGCGCGTCATCAACAACGTGTCGTTAGAGCGCACTGTTAATAATAGTTTTTTCAGCACGTAAAATTATGTGTGCTGTGAATAGTATAATGTTTATACAAACGACAGCATGCAAAATAAGTATGTTATCAATTAACTTTTCTACGGCGTGCAGAGTGCGCTGTTAAAACTAAATATTAATGGCGTGCGAAGCATGCTATTATATATATATATATATATATATATATATATATATATATATATATATGTGTGTGTGTGTGTGTGTGTGTGTGTGTGTGTGTGTGTGTGACGGTGTGCAAAAAATACACGCTCTCAATAAATATTATTTATGGCGTGTAAAAAAAAGTGCACTATTAATAGCGTTCAAAATTTTAAATTTTTTTAAATCCCTTCCCCTTTACATGTCTTTTGTCGAATCCATTCTGCCCAATCCCGAATTCTTTCTCCCCAAAATATTTTTGCTGCCAAACATCTCTGTCCAACCCTAAACTCCCTCTTTACCCAACCCCTCTCTGCCAAACCCTTGTCCGTTGAAGCCCTCTTTGTCGAATCCTTCTTTACCGAAGCCCTCTCTTTCGAATCCCTCTTTGCCGAATCTTAAGATTTCATTGACGAGGTGCACAAGAAGACAAAAGTCCAAAGCTCCCTCGCATCCTCAACATTGATATCCAAGCTCGGGCCTAACTCGTAGATGCATGCCGCCGAGCTCGCATCCGACGGATCTCAAGCGCATAATGCCGCCGCATGTGAATATCTAGTCTGAGGATGCCGCTTCACCTCCCCTCCTGCTACAGACGACAAATTTGATAAATCTAATTTTATCATGAAATGGGTACAAATATACGACAACTCGAATCGTATTTCACAAGGAATGTAGCAAGTGAATTCTAATCTTAGGATTACATTTATTTATGAATGGGGGTTGGGTTTTCATTATTGCAAATGCTAGGGCTAAGCAACAAGAATGGAATTAAATGCAACTAATAGAAAGGTAAACAACTAAACTATGAACACAAGTAATTCATGGAAATATGAATTATGCAATCTAATCAAACCTAACCTTCATGCAAAATCTTATCTAACCAACAATGCTAAGTAAACTTGATTTTAAGGAAATTAAACCAACTTGAATGCATGACTATTGTATCACAAACATAACCGAAATTGGATCAAACCTATTGTAACAAATAAGAACTAATAAAGAACAAGACATCTACACTAGCCTAAGCTATTGCAAAATAGAAATCAAACATGAGCAGTAATGTTTAAATCACTAAAATGCAAATCAACAAAAACCAACAGTCAAGCAAGTTCAAATACAAATGCATGAGGGATCAAACCAAACATCTATCAACAACTCAATTACATGAAAGTCGATGAACAATAGGGAAACATGAAGATCAGAATGATGCTCACATATCAAGCTAGGGTATTCCTAGCTTAAACTAGGTAGAAATCAGATAAGACAACACATTGTCGATGCGATCGACAATAGCCCCAGTGGAGATGAAATTGAAGGTAGATGGTAGGAGAGGAAGATGTCACCAGGTCCTATGAAAGCACTGGGAAACAAACCCCTTGCGTCTTCTACAAGCTTCGATGACCAATGATCACTTGGATTGACAACAATCTGGTATGCGGCAGAGGACGTCGGTGGCTGATGAAGAAGAATCGACAATGGAAGATGATGGTCGATGGATCACCATTTGAAGGAGGGAAACCCCTTTCTTCTCTGGTGAAAGCTTAAGGTGAATGGCGTTGGGTTGAAGAAGATGAAGGTAGGTGGCCGAAGCACGGTGATGGCGCTCGGAGGAAGTAGGGAATCCCCTTGCTTCTCCAGATGTCGATGTACAAGGAAGGAGAACCCCTTACCTCGATGGATGAAGGTGGATGAGCTCTAGTGACCGATAGAGTGGAGTGGGAGGAAGATCATCGTCAGCTTCACCCTCCTCTATTTTTGACACAATCGCACGGTAGAAATTGATGAAGCCCCTCCACTACTGTAGCTTCTCATTTTAAACCAAATCTCATATCTGAACGGACGGATGTGAAGCTTCAAATATGATCCAACGGTTGGATCGGTTTAGATCTAGATAAAAGAACTCCAAATCTCTTTCCCTTGACTTGGATAGACCATATCTTCAACGGAGGGCATAGATCTCTCCTGATCTTGGATTGACAGTCCATATTGCTTCAAAACTTGATCTCTTCAATCGGCTCTAGATTTGAACCCAAATTTGGTCTGATCTAATCGAGTGCTTGGCCCCTTTGATCAACTACAAAAACCACATTCAAATGTTAGTCATAATACCACAAATAAGAGATAATTTGCATTAAAACCTAAAAATAGATACAACTCTTAACATGTGATATAAATACGGATCTAAATACACAATCAACTCAAAAACTCAAGTATAAGATCCTAAATAATGTGATAAAATAATGCTTATCAAATCTCTCACACTTATTCTTGCACGTCCCAGGCAAGCAAACAAAACAAAGAAACAACTAGAATTCATCTTCTTGACAATTTCCTAGCAATACCTAGAAGATTATAAAAGAAATTTAACTAAGACCATCTAAAAGATCAAAATAATCATGAATACAATTCCTACAATAATCAATAGGCATGATGATTTCACTCCATTTGAAATAACTAAGCAAGATACAAACTCACAAGGTAAATGTACCTAATCTAACTCTTACACTCAAATATGGATGGAAGTGGAGGTTCACTCAATGCAACTCACAATATTTCACTACCATAAGCTTGCTTATTTTCTAATTCTCCATCACTATAAATACATAGCATGCATGAATCAAAAAGATTTATTAAGAGTTGAAATGGAGTCAAAAGGAATTAAGTGAAGCAAGTAAAATGACAAAAGAAAAGGCATCAATGAAGAAATGAGAGAGTTGGAGTAATAAACTTGATGAGTAAACCAATTTAGTATGAAATGAGCTTAACATCATTTATAATTGATAGAACAAGAGATTTGCTTAAGATTTCCTCTTATCAAATAGTTAACCAAAGGACTTGGCACGCTATAGCTTTAACTTGATACACTTCCCTGCCATTTTCCCTTTTCTTTGGATGTTTTGTGGTTCCAGATTTAATCTTATAATCTCCTTTGATTGCTTCCCAATAGTCAATCCAACAATCAGATTCGAAATTAGACTCAACCTTTGATTCAAAATGTGCAGCACAATAATAGAATGCCATGGCAGGAGAGGAAGATGTCACCAGGTTCTATAAAAGCACAGGGAAACCCCTTGCGTCTTCTACAAGCTTCGATGACCAATGATCACTTGGATTGACGACAATCTGGTATGCGGTAGAGGACGTCGGTGGATGATGAAGAAGAACCAACAAAGGAAGATGAAGACGGTCGATGGATCACCATTTGAAGTGAAGATGGTGAAAGCTTGAGGTGAAGATGGCATCAGGTTGAGGAAGATGAAGGTAGGCGGCCGAAGCTCGGTGATGGTGCACAAAGGAAGTAGGGAATCCCCTTGCTTCTCCATATGTCGATGTACAAGGAAGGAGAACTCCTTACCTCAATGGATGAAGGTGAATGAGCTTCGGTGACCGGCAGAGTGGAGTGGGAGGAAGAAGATCGTCGTCTGCTTCGCCCTCCTCTGTTTTTGATGTGATTGCATTGTACGAATTGATGACGCCCCTTCCCTACTGTAGGTTCTTATTTTAAACCAAATCTCAAATCTGAACAGATGGATGAGAAGCTTCATATATAATCCAACGGCTGAATCGGTTTAGATCTGGATAAAAAAACTCAAAATCTTGATGAATGGCAAGGATCTGCTCTCCCTTAACTTGGATGGACCATATCTTCAACGGATGACTTAGATCTCTCTTGATCTTGGATTGATGGTTCATATTGCTTCACAGCTTGATTTCTACAATCAACCCAAATTTGACCAGATCTGATTAAGTCCTTGACCCCTTTGATCGCCTATAAAGACCACATTCAAATGTTAGTCATAATTCCACAAATAAGAGATAATTTATATTAAAATCCAAAAATGGATACAACTCTTAACATGTGATATAAATGTGGATCTAAACACACAATCAACTCAAAAACTCAAGTATAGGATCCTAAATAATGTGACAAAATGATGGTTATTAAGAACCTACGCTATGTATGACATCAAAAGAAACATTGATTCTCTTGTACTTATGAATGTAAAAGTTGACTTTGATGAGCTCTCTATTCGTGTCCTAAATGATCTTAGCCAAGACTACTACAATATTTCACATGCTCTGCAAGTTCGTGACATCCCTATTACCTTTGATGATTTATTCGAGCAGTTCCTCAGCTATGAGGACTAGTTAAAAGTCTCAACACCATCTCCATCTTTGACACCAATGACTGCTCTTGTGGCTCTAATAGGGAATTCTCGTAATCGGTATTCAAACTACCGTGGTTGTCACTAGCAGATTCCGTCGATGTCTCATCAGTCGTGCCTATCTACTCCGAGGCTACCTATGTGTCCTCCTGCACATCCAGCTGTATTCAGTTCCAATCATTATCTTGGGTGTTGTCAGATCTATGGTTTCCAAGGTCACTCTGCTCGATAGTGCGGTCATATGACTGCCTCGATGCTTGCTTTGCTTCCGCTGGCTCCTCTACGTGCTCTATGTCCCATATATAGTGCACCATTTGCACACATTACCGTTCATTTTACACCTCCATCTGATTCTCGGGAATGGATGGTTGACTCTGGTGCCTCTCATCATGTCACCACTGATTCCACTACTCTTTCATTTCATGAGCCTTACTCAAGGAATGATAGCTTTGTTATTGGTGATGGTTCTGGACTACCTATTACCCATACTGATTCTTTCTCTTTCTCCACAACATCTTTGCCTTTAGTTTTCTCCAATATTTTATATGTGCATCTATGCCAAAAAATTTGATTTCTATCACTGCACTTTGTGCTACTAATCCTATTACATTACTTTTCTTTGATTCTTATTTTCAGATGTTGGATCGTCGTATGGGAGAAACATTAGTTAGTGGGATCCATAGAGATGGTATCTATTACTAGTCGAAATTTGCGTCTATGCTATCATCCCTTCTGCCCTTTCTGTGTCTATCTCTTCATCTATTTCCTCATGGCATAGTCATTTAGGGCATTCATCATTAGGTGTTTTGCAATATTTTTTGTTATCCTTGGGTCTTTGTTTCTTGCGGATACTTTGTCTAATTTTTCATACACTTCATGTAATATTAATAAAAGTCATAAATTGCCCTTTCATAAATCTAGTATTTCGTCTCGTGCTCCGTTGGATATTATCTTTTTAATATTTAGACATCTCCTAAATCATCATTTAATGGACTCAAATATTATGTTATCTTCATTGATCATTTTATGAAGTATATATGACTTTAACCCTTATACAAAAAAATCAAATGTATATTTTACCTTTATTGCATTCAAAACTCTAATTGAAAATCAGTTCTCAATGACGTCTATCAAACACTCTACACTGACAATGGAGGTGAAGTCTTAGTACTTCGCTCCTTTCTTACTACTCTTGGTATCAGTCACCTTACCACTCCTCCCTACACTCCTGAACACAATGGATACTCTAAATGTCATCATCATCATATAGTTGAAACTGGTCTCACTTTGTTACATAAAGCGTCTATTCCACTCACTTTTTGGCCTTATGCCTTTACTACGGTAGTCTATTTGATTAACCACATACCTAAGGTCAGTCTTTCCCACATGTCCTCTTTTGAAAAATTGTTAATCACCGTTCCTAATCTTTCTAAGCTTCAAGTTTCGGGTGTCTATATTTTTCGTGGTTACGCCCCTTCTCCCACCACAAGCTTGATCCCAAGTCAACCTTTTGTATCTTCCTTGGCTATTCTCTAACCCAAAGTATCTTCATGTGCTATGATGTCACTCTCAAAAGAGTCTTTGCATCTCGTCATATTAAGTTTGTGGAGCATATTTTTTTCATTTATCATCACATCCTCCTTGGGTTCCACAGTAATAGACACTAACTTTGAGTTGTCTACCACACCAGTCCTCTCATGGGACCCTTCAACACCGATGTCGCAACCTGCCATTAGTCATAGCCACCCGTAACTGACTTCTTCACCGCCGTCATCGTCACCACCATCACCGTCGCCTGCTATCGGGTAGTCCACGCTGCCTGATGGTGATCGGCCCTCTAGTCCACCGCCTCTCTATCCTCCTCTCGTTTCTTTAAACCAACATCCCATGTAAACTCGCTCCAAAAATATCATTTACTAACTCAATCCAAAGTATATTCTTCATATCAGTCTTCCATAACCCTGTGAACCCTCCTCTATCACGTAGGCACTTAAAGATCCGAATTGGGTACAAGACAATCACAAAGAGTATGATGCACTTCTCTGTAATCATACCTAGACTCTAGTCTTGCCTTTGCCAGACTAAAATCTTGTGGGTAGCAGGTGGGTGTTTCTCATTAAGTGTAATTCTAATGGCTCAATTGATCAGTATAAGACTCACCTTACTGCCAAGAGTTTTCATCAACATCCTAGTATTGACTTTCATGATACATTTAGCCCTGTTATTAATCCAGTAACAATGCACATTGTTCTTAGTCTAGCTGTGAATCGGGGGTGGTATTTTTGCCAACTTGTAACAATGTATTTCTTAATGATCGTCTTGTAGAGGAGATTTATATGACGCAACCTTCAGGTATGCATAATGCTGAATTTCTGGATCATGTGCCATTTGCATAATGCGCCCCGAAGTAGGATCCGCACACCTAGCATTTGGAGTTTCGTACCTTCTTGGTCTATCTTGGCTTTGTCGCATCTCGGACTGACACCTCCTTATTTGTTTATTTTCAGGATGGTACTGTTATCTTATTCCTTGTATATGTTGATGATCTAATCAATACAGGAAGTGATGCTTCTTTTGTTGACGTTATAGTATGTAAACTTCATGCAAAATTTGTGATTAAGGATTTTGGGGTTCTTTCCCTCTTTTGTAATGTTAAGGTTCACCCAACCTCAAATAGTCTTCTCTTGTCCCAACAAAAGTATGTCACTAATCTTCTCTTCATACACAACATGCTTAACTCCAAGCCGGTCTCAAATCCTATTGCTGCTAACTCTCGTCTTACTTTGATAGGTCTTCATCTTTTGATACGACAAAGTTTCGACAGGTAGTTGGGGGCTTACAACATCTCCAAATGACTCGTCCTGATATTTTCTTTATAGTCAACAAGCTCTCACGGTTTATGCATGCCCTTTCAAAGACACGCTGGGGCACTGTGAAGCATCTACTTCGGTATCTCAATGGTACTAGGGATCTTGGCATTCGTCTTCTTATGAATACACCTTTTACTTTTCATAGTTTCTCCGATGCAGATTGGGTAGGAGATCTGGATGATCAGTGTTCTATGGGTGCATTTGTTATTTTTCTGGGCGGTAATCCGATTTCCTGGAAATCTACCAAGCAACGCACGGGTGCACGCTCTTCAACTGAGGCTGAATATCGCTCCATTGCCTCTATGACATCTGAGATCCAATGGATTAAGTCACTTTTGATAGACCTGCTTCTTTCAATTACCACATCTACTGTGCTTTTCACTGATAATTTGGTGCCTTCTATCTTTCGACTAATCCTATTTTTCACTCTCAGATGAAGTATCTGGTTATTGATTATCACTTTATTTGTAATCTGGTGCAGTCCTCCGAACTGCGAGTTACTCATATTCTTGCTGAGGATTAACTGGTTGATACACTTACCAAGTCGCTTTCTTGACTTTGGTTGTTTGATATTTGCAGCAAGATTGGTGTCATTTCTGGGACATCATCTTGAGGGGGCATATTAGGGAATAATTATTATTAGGGAATAATTATTATTAGAGAATATTTATTTATTTTTTAGTATTTTATGTGTTATTGGCAAATGTTTATTTGTTTCCTAGTATTTTATGTGTTATTAGAGAATATTTATTATTAGGAAATATTTATTTATTTCCTAGTATTTTATGTGTTTTTCTATTTTATACTTGTAATGATATTTATATACCACATATTATCATTAATAAAATATGCAAATTCTATCGTCGTGCACTTATGGTTTGCATACATCAAAGGTTACACCTCACTTGCTACCTAGCATTGCTGATGACCTCATGACAAGGTCATGCCTCACTTATGACCTCATAACAAGCGAGGCCGCAACTACAACCATGACAAGTTCACAGTCCTCTTCCATCAAATTGCTATGGTCAGATGGCCGCTGGTTATCGAGTGGTAACTAGAGTTATGATTGGACGTTTGTTGAGATTGTAGGAAGGTTGGATGGAAAATTGGTTCACTCCATTTTTTAGTCAAAAAAATAATTTAAAATTGATTTTTAGATGCATTTAGGATTCATCCGTTTAATTTTTTTAAATAAGTAATTAAAAGAAAGTGTTGGAAGAGTAGACTGTTAGAAGATGGAGAGCATAAAAACTATAACACTCAAGACTGGAGGAAACTAATTTGTATTATCTTTTTTTCTTCACATCTGAATTGTTAAATACATAGGATATTTATAGGGAATACCAAAGATGTATCTATACAAATACATGAACCAATAATAAATGGCATGCATGCATCATCCGAAGAGTTATTCATGAATCCTCCAAAAGACCTCTAATATTCATGTATACAATATTAAATAACTTTGACTCAATTAAGCTAGTTTATATTTTCAACTTCCCCTCTTAAACCAGATTCATTACTCCAAGTAAAAAGCGCAGCTTCTTGAAAACATCAAATTTCAACAGTTTTGTGAAGATATCGGCAATTTGATCTTGTGACTTCACATACTCAAGCTTCACTTCTTCCTTCGATATGCAATCTCGAATACAATGATACCTTATATCAATATGCTTACTCCTTTCATGAAACACCGGATTCTTGGTTAATGCAATTGTAGATATATTATCAACATAAATCTCCGTTAAATCTTCTTGTGACAAATTCAATTCCTTCAACAAACTCCTTAGCCAAACAACATGACATATATAAGAAGTAGCAGCTACATACGCGGCCTCACAAGTAGAAAGAGTCACAATAGGTTGCTTCTTAGAATTCCAAGTCAAAGATGAATTTCCCATAAAGAAAATAAACCCCGCAGTACTTTTCCGACTATCAATATTATTAGTTAGAGCTCTAGAGCCAATCATTTGATAATTGTTGTATGGACTCGTTGTATCATATTCTTTTATATATAAAGGCATTTGTTTATGGTTATTATGCTTACTTGTATTGGTGCCAAATAACTAAGTATAATAGCGTCCTTGAGTAGAAGGTTCTTACCTATATCAATCGGTTAGTTGAATCGATAGTGAGATGATATAGGGAATACTACTCTTAATCATTCCTAGTCAAGTATTAGCATTCAGGGACAATGTTAATGCGACGAGACTAGCATGTAGGTCAACTCGATGACTTGATCTCATAAGTCATGGATATAGAGATATCAAGTTGACACATGGGTATGCATTGGAGAATGTATACTGAATGACCCGCCATGAGAAAGTATCATGGATCGTTATATGAGTGTCATATACTTTCTCATGTGGCTATTAGTATGACTATTAGTTCTTGGACATGAAGTCACCATGGTTCCCTACATAAGGAGTTACATACTTTGGCTTCGTCAAACGTCACCCGTAACTGGGTGGACTATAAAGGCGATTACTGGGTATGTAACAAATTATGCGGAGGGATGTGAGTGATGTAGATGTGATCTATCCCTCCTATATGATGGGAGAGACATCAATATTTTTGATAGAGTGAGACCACTAAGTGCATGACCATGCCCAAATGAGTCAATATGAGATGTTGAACTCATTTGATTAAGTGAGTCTACTTGGGATTCAAGATTTAGATTGATTAGAGGATGACACGGTCTATGCCTCACATTGATCAATATAAATATCTAGGATAGAAGGACACTTGTCATATATTGTGAAGAGTCATAATTAGTAGTCACAAGGTGATATTGGATCTCAACATTCTTGTAACTTGGGTAGTAATGATGTGTTGCTAGATACCGCTCATTACTTATGCTTCTAAAAGGGTTTAGGAGCATTGCCAACGTTACAAGAACCTATAGGGTCACACACAAAGGGTAATTAGATGGAGATTAGGTTCATTTGATGAACCTAAAGGATTAGGTCCATGTGATGAACCAAATTGGACTAAGAGTAATCCAAATTAGGCTAATTGAGTTGGACTTAATTTGGTTCATGTGTTAGATGAGTCTAATTTGGACTTAGACTCATTGAGTCAATTTAATTCAATGAATAGAGATTCATTAAATTAAAATTGACTTGAACCAATGATTAGATTTGATTAACCATGGGAGAGAAGTGGTCAAGTTTGACTTGACTTGAGAGGAAGATGAAGGGTCAAGTTTGACTTGACCATTTGCCACCTCATTGGTGAGTTGGCAAAGAGTGGGCCAATGATGATGCTCCACATCATCATGATTGCTTAAGTGGGATGCCACCTCATGGGAGTTACCAAGAGTTGTGACTCTTGGTATTCCATGGAGGTTATTAACCTCATTCATGTGGCTGGCCACTCATTCAAGGGGTGAGTTTCATTTTCTTTTGTGTAACTCTCATCTTCTTCCTCAAGCTCTCTCTTCTCTCCCTCTCCTCCACCTTGGCCGAACCTTTCAAAGGTGCTAGCACACCTTTTGTTTGGTTTCTCCATCTCTTGCTTGTGTGGATACACATAGAGGAGTATCTACTTTGATACTCTCGAGATCCGGCAAACCTTGGACGAGCGGGATTAGCGAAGGGCATCGCATCAAGGGTAAAGCTCTTCTCCTTTGTAGATCTAGTTTAGATCTAGGCTAGAAACTCATACTCAAAGTTTTACGTAAATTTTATTTCTTCCTACGGATCCGGTGGCGGGGTTTCGGGGTTTCCGCAACGCAAAAAGTGATTTTTACGGTCAAAAAAATCCAACAAATATCACCAGCCCAATCACTATCATAATAGCCAATAAGCTTAAAGTCATCCAAGAAAGCATACAAGATACCATAATTAATTGTACATTTGATGTAGCAAAGAATTATTTTAGCAATTCTTAAACGTGAAGTAGTAGGAGCTTCCATGTAACGACTCACAAGTCCAACGCCAAAAAGAATATCCGGTCTAGTACAAGTTAGATACCTCAATCTTCCAACAAGACGCTTTAATAAAGTTGAATCAAAATTTTCACCATCTTGATTCATGTGTGGCTTGATTCCGCATTCCACGAGTGTCCCGACCAACTTGCAATTTTTCATAGCAAACTTTTTGAGAATTTCTTTAGCATATCCTTCTTGAAAAATAAATTTACCATTATCTCGTTGCTTCACTTCAATCCCAAGATAGTAGGACATTATGCCAATATTCGTCATCTCAACTCCTTTGTCATAACTCTTTTGAAATCTTTAAACTTCTTTGGATTATTCCCTATAAAAATCAAGTCATCCACATATAAGAAAACAAGTAACCTATCACTATTTTTATCATTCCTTACATAGAGAGCATGTTCATGTGGACACTTGATAAAACCATTTGCTCGAAAATATTTATCAATTCTACTATTCAAAGCATGAGGGGCTTGCTTCAAGTCGTAGAGAGCCTTCTTCAATTCTAGCACTTTCTTTTCTTTGTTGGGCACTACATAACCCAAAGGTTGATCAATATAGACTTCTTTCTCCAAGTCTCCATCCAAAAATACGGATTTTACATCCATATGATAGATTCTCCAATGATTTTGAGCTGCAATAGAAATGATCATTCGAATTATTTCAAGGTGGGCAACGGGTGTAAATAATACTTCATTGTAGTCAATTTCGGCCTATGGCCTGTACCCCTTGGCAACCAATCTTGCTTTATTTTTTTTTACCTTGCCTTGCACATTTCTTTTTATTTTGTACATCCACTTTATACCAATTGTGTTCTTGCCATTCAATAATGATACTGGATCCCATGTATCATTCTTTGTGATTACCTTGATTTCTTCATTCATAGCATTTCTCCATTTGTTATCATGAGCAACATTATCATAACTTACAGGCTCGGTTTCTGCTAGTAAGCAAAATTTAGTTAAATCACTAAAATTTACCTCTTCAGTGGCATCATAAATGTCACTCAAACTTCTAAATATTCGAGACCCTTCACTCAAGCTTGCTTCATTTATTTCTGAATTTTGTGGTGGTGGTGTTAGTGTGGTGGAGTATTAGGTGGTGTCATACCTTCTTCCTCCTCATCATCATCAAGGAAAGAACTATATTCCCTCTCTTTCTTTGTAGTACTCCACTCCCAAACATCTATTTCATCGAACTCCACATCTCTGCTTATGACAATCTTCCCATTGCTTGGATTATACAACTTGTAACCTTTTGAGCTTTGATCATAGCCGATTAAGAGATACTTTGCACTTTTTATTATCAAGCTTCGTTCTTTTCTCATCATGAACATGCATGTAGTCAATGCTTCCAAAAATCCTCAAGTGTGAAACACTTGACTTGTATCCACTCCGAGTTTCTTGAGGCATCATACCATGAACACTTTTGGTGTGACAATGATTCATCAAGTATACTACACAAGAGACGACCTCGACCCAATATTTATTTGGCATGTTCTTATTTTTTAACATACTCATCACCATGTTGAGAATAGTTCGGTTCTTCCTCTTTGCCACTTTATTTTATTGTGGTGAGTATGGAGTCGTCATGGGATAATGAATTTTATTTTCTTAATAAAAAACCTTGAATTCATTAGATGTGAATTCTCTACCTTTATCGGACTGAAGAGCTTTGATATGATAGTCACTATGTTTCTCCATCATTAATTTGAACCTTTTGAAGGTTCCAAACACCTCTAATTTTGCTTTCAAAAAAATACACCCAAGTTTTTATAGAATAGCCATCAATGAAAAGTACAAAGTAATTATTCTCAACAAGTGATGATGGCTTGATTGGTTCGTACAAATCCAAGTGTATCAATTCCAATGGACGTTGAGCCCTCGTTAAAGACTCCTTGAGAAAACTCTTTCTCACTTGCTTGCCTAAAAGACATCATTCACAAAGTTGATTAGGATGGTTTATGGAGGGCAATCCTTTCACCATTATTCCATTGCTCATCATTTTCAGCCCATCGAAGTTCAAATGCCCAAATCTCATGTGTCATAGCCAAGATGAATATTTGAAACAAGATTTCAAACACATAGGAATATCCTTTGAATATTTAGAAAAAACATTCAGTTATTTGTCATGGGCACCTTAGCAACCAATCTTCCACTTTCATCTTTCAACGCCAAGTATTTATCTTTTAAGTGAATATCATAATTCTTTTCCAATATTTGGCCCAAACTCAAAATGTTACTTTTCATGATCGACACATAAAACACATTAGAAATTAATTGATGACTCCCATCTTTTGAACGAATCAAAATCGTACCTTTTTCTTTCACTTGAACTTTCGAAGAGTTGCCAAAAGTTATATCTCCATCGGTTGATTCATCAAGTTCCATGAACAAATTTCTCCTTCCGTAAATGTGGCTACTTGCACCGGAATCAAGATACCATGTACTCTCATCCTCGTCTTGATCATTTTTGCAAGCTAGAATCAAAGTAGAGCCCGAATCTTCTTTTGCATCATTGCTCTCCGCAAAATTGTTTGTCTCCTCCATGTTATTTCTACACTCCCAAGAATAGTGGCCAAGACGATGATAAGTAAAACACTCAACTTCAGATTTATCATACCTCGTTTGATGACCTCCACGACTTCTACCTCTTCCATGATTTCTTCTTTGATTGGAGTTTTGACTCGTCTCATTATTATATGAGGTGTTTTGTCACTCGTCTACCTCTTCCATGACGACGACCTCGACCTTGGCCCTATCCTCGAGATCCTCCACGTCCGCGACCTCTTTAGGATGTGCCTTGGGTTTTGTCCTTCAATGATAGCTTTACTTTCAAAACTTGTTCAACCGATTCTTGAATCAATTTTATTAATCTTTCTTCGTGTGCTTGCAAAGATCCGGCAAGTTCATCAACAATCATGGTGTATAGATCTTTAGACTCTTCGATAGTAATGATGATATAGTTAAATCTTGGATCCAAAGATCTTAAATTTTTCCTAACAATTCGATCATCTTTCATGTTATCTCAATATCTTTTCAATTGATTTGTGACAGCCAATACTCTTGAGAAATCATTCGAAATGGATTCGAAATCCTTCAAGCGTAGAGATTCAAACTCTCCTCTCAATGTTTGGAGACGTACCTTCTTCACGTTATCAACACCTTTAAATGAAGCTTGAAGAGTTTTCCATGCTTGCTTGGAAATAATTGCCGTAGCAACTTTCTCGAACATCTTTTCATCCAAATGTAGATCCGCTACATTAACGACATCCTAGTATCGGCTCACGGATATTGAAGGAGGTACATGCAGGTACACAAACGTCAGGCGCATGGTGGAGTAAACCCCAAGTCGTCAGTTCATGAAAATCGACCCCTGGCCATTACACCAGAAATGTCATACGTCCACCGTCTGTGCTACGCCCTAGGGGCGAACATCTATTCATCCAAACTTTGATGAATGAGGGTGAGCGCCTTTTGGTCCTTCTTCTTAGCGAATATCTCATTTTCATCAACGTCATTCATATGCTCCAAGCAAAGCCTTCATTCTTATGCACCAATTTTCATAATTTTTCTTGGTGAGAAATGGAACAACAAATGAGGTTTCATTCGATATTTTTCCTTCAAGTTTTATCTCTAAATACAAATGGTGTGCTCTGATACCACTTTATTAAAAGATGAAGAGCATAAAAACTATAACACTTACCGGAAGAAATTAATTTGTATCATCATTTTTTCTTTATATATGAATTGTTAAATACATAGGATATTTATAAGAAATACTCAAGACATATCTACATAAATACATGAACCAATAATAAATGACATATATATATATATCATCCTAAAATTTTTTTATAAATCCTTAAAAAAAAATCCAATATTCATATACACAATATTAAATAACTTTGAGTCAATTAATCTAATTTACATTTTTAACGTTAAATAAAATGATACAGTCTTGTTAAAAAAATTATTCGAATCGTAATCACTAACTCAGAATTTTAAATAATAACTAGTTTTTAATTTTAAGATTAAGTGCAAAACTTTTTACACTATTAGATTGTCGGTTTTGAAACGGAATCCTGGTTGAGAAGAGTGACCCGGTTAAATTTCCTTGAGAATCAAAATGAAATATTCGACACCGATTAAGTCTCCGACAACTCTACCAATTAAAAGATAATAATAATAATAATAATAATAATAATAATAATAATAATAGACACGGATTAAGTCTCCGACAACTCTACCAATTAAAAGATAATAATAATAATAATAATAATAATAATAATAATAATAATAATAATAATAGATACTTTTCAAGGGTGTTGGACATCGTTGTAATACAACGATTATAATAATAACAATTAAAGTCTCTGAAGAGTTGGTGACGGAGGACCATCTGCTGCCAAACAAATACAATGCCAATGGGGGTTTGGTTTTGACCAATATCCGCCGTTGGATTCCATCACCGTCTTCTCAATCTGAAGACGCAGAGGAGGCGGCGCCGGCGCCAGCAGCCCACGGCGTCATGTCCATGGGGTAGCTACCGAGCACGCGGAGGAAGGAGGTATACTCTTGGACCTCGGCCAGCGCATTCTGGGCCCGAGCCTCCGCCATGGACGCCTCGAAGTCCACGTAGAACATGTACTCGAAGTGCTTGGCGGTGCCGACGTTGGCGTCGTCGACGAGGCGGAGGGGGCGGTGGCGATGCGGCCGGCTCTCGATCTTGGTCAGGCTGATGTCGCGGAAGGCGAAGGCGGAGAGAACCTTGAAGAGCACGGAGGTGCCCTCGCGGTCGTGGGCGAAGACGATGGAGGTCTTGAAGGGACGGTCGGTGCGGGGGATAATGGGCTCCCGGGCCAGCATCAGGAACCGCGTTACGTTCCCTTCGTCATCTTGGATCCCTTCCGCCACCACCTGCATCCCGTATAGCTCCGCCGCCCGCGCGGACGCGATGGCCGCCGTGTCGCGCAGCCCCTGGTTGGCCACTAACTCCGCGGCGGCGGCCGTGTCGTCAAAGGCCTCGCGCGCCACGTTGAGGCCCATGGCCGTCAGCGTGTGCTCGCACTGCGCAAGCGCCTGTGGGTGGCTGATGACACGGTTGAGCTGCTCCTTGCGCACGCCGGGGAGGGCGAGGAGGCAGTGGTGGACGGGGAGCTGGACCTCCCCCACGATGTGGAGGCGGTGGCGGAGGAGCAGGTCGTAATTGCGGTGGATGCTGCCGCCGAGGGAATTCTCGACGGGGAGGACGGCGCGGTCGGCGATCCACAGTTCCACCGCCTGAAAGGCCACCTCGAACTGGTCGCAGGGGATGGCCTCGCAGTTGGGGTACGCCTTTCCCGCCGCCGCCTCGCTGTACGCGCCAGGCACCCCCTGGTACGCCACCCGGAGCTGCGACCCGTGCTTGGGCGGCGGGGAGAGGTCGCAGATGGAGAGCGGACGCAGCAGGTTGGCCTCCGGAACCAGGTCCAGCGTCGTCGTCGTCGTCGTCGTCGACGACGACGACAACTTCTCCAACGAGATGGGCTTGAGGGCGGCGGCGCCGTTGCCCAAGTGGTTCTGCGACGACTCACTGCTGGAGGTGCCGTTGTCGCCGGGGGCGGAGGAAGCGGCGACCTTGCTGGCGAGGATAGCGCAGCTGGTCTGCCAGTCAGCTCGGGTGGAACCGGAGAAGGGGGCGACCACGGATGACTCAGGAAGGTAGATGGATCGGACGGCTAACGGGCCGGGCCGGAAGAAGTGAGGAAGGAATCGCCTGGAAGGGTGGCCGAGCAGCTCAGAGGAGGGGAGGACGGGATTATAGATAAGCTTCGGCGCAGAGGAAAGTATTGTCGCGGCCATCGCTGACGTATAACAACCACAACACAAATCGACTTTGCTGACGACAGTAAAAAAAGAAAGAGGAGGAAGAAGAGATGGAACGGGAAGAAGCAGCAATTGGAAGAAGAATTGGAAGAAGAAAAAGAAGAGGCTGAGACGAAACTAAAATGGCCTAATGAAGATTTTATATGGACGTGGGTTGTTGGATCGGAATCGGTGGCCATCGTAAGAAAAGAAGATTAGGTTTCAAATCTTGACATTTTGCAACTTCTACAAGGTATTTTCCTTTTCTGTTTTTTCTTTCTTTCTTTCTTATGCTACTTTCATAATCCAGTAGGCATGAGGTTGCTTGGTGAGACCATTGTAATAATCAACGAAAGAAAAAAAAGGGGCATCTTACCCTCCTTTTTAATTTTTTAATGGTCAACCAAAATTAATATAGTCAATTTATGTTCTCAACTCTCGATAGTATAAATTAAAAATCAAGAATAATAAATTTTTTAATTTAAAATACTTAAATAAATTTATCACAAGTTCACTTCCCTGATTCAAAAAAATATTCAATTTTTAAATTTTTGAATAATATAGGTCCAATCAATTTTAGACTAAACTAGCCAATAGACCAAGAGATTATTAAATCATTTCAAACTAAAATTAATATACTCCTTAAAATCTCTATAATGTATTTATTTATTTGGATCTGAATTTGATAATGTAAATTAATAGTACTGAATTTTTAAATAGATAGAGTAAAAAATATAAAGAAATCCCATGATTATTTAGTCAAAGAATCTATCGACTTCAAGTATGTGTGCATAAATACAATAAAATGATTTTTATGAATATATTAATTTTGCTTTGAAGTGATTCCAAGTTCTCGAGGTTATCAGTCAGTTTTGGACGAAATTGATTGATAGCATGAAAAAAAAGAGGTGAATTTCAGAAATATGTTACGTGATTTAGGTATTATGAAAATTAGGTATACAAATGAGAAATCCTAAAACCTCCAAATGTTGTTCAATAAAATGTCAAAAAATAGCATTTTACCTCTAAAGATTCTTGAATTTTCAAAAGGCCTATCATACTTTGATTTTTATCAAAAGATGTACTTAATTTCAATAATACCCCTCTCGCCGACAACTTTACACTAACATATTTTCTATAGCATCTAAGCCATCGAATATTTGAGTCACCCAAACATCACTATTGTCGCCCGGGTAAACCCCATCGGAAGGCATGAGTAATGGATTTAGGGTTTAGGATTTCTCAATCTTGCAAGATTAGACATACTCAACTGACCCTCCTTTCTTTCTAACCATGGGAGCTTGGTTAGCTTCATGTCGAACGGCCCCATCAGGAGCTCGCTAAGGAGGAACCAAGATGAGTTGGTTCTTTCAGATATTCGTCTCTACCCACCTTTGATGCAGGATTAGTATCCATCAGTGGCCCCCTTGAAAAAGGGACATCAACCTAACAATTAGACAAAGTTGACGGTACATACTAATAGCTGTCGTCACAGATGGGGAGGTTCATTCGTGTGATCGATCAAGGGGCGGCGTGATGTCAAGTGTCTGTCACTCACTTAGATCAAATTAATAATTTCTAATCAATCAAAACCCTTAACCTACACTAAGGTAGCATAGTAGAGACCGAGTCATTTCTCACAGAACTAATGGCATGACGATTGTTTTCAAACCGAATCAAATCAAGAGGGTTTTATTTTGGGGTTTATTCTCTAAACCTAATGCAATAAATGAAATCCTAACTAACCAACAAAGGTGAACTCACAGCGCAGTGTCACTCTACGCTACAAGCATCCCTTCTATAGAATAACCATGCGTAAAGAAATTAACCAACTATAATACTATCTAACCATTGAAGATTTTCCTACACTGCATTGTCACACTATGACACAAGAACATCTATCAATGGGCATAACACGAAAACATAACAAGTACCTCGAACATGCATAAGGAAAGAGCAATATTCAAACAAAGACAATTGACTAAATAACTTAACAATAATTAAACAAAACCTAATTATACACAATTGATGAATTGCACCATATTGTCACACTATGATACAAGATCAATAATCACGCATAAATGAAACTAACAAAGTATAAAGATAAGTAACCAAACATGGATAAGAAAATAATGCCTAAGTTAAACAAGAAAGTAAACTAAATTAACCAAACATGAAACAATCAAATAAGAAAGTAGCCAAACTATCCAACTACAATCCACAATCGACTCCAATAGACTACCCTTGCCATCACACAAAGGCCCGGAGATGGAACCACCAACTCTGGTGGATGGCAGCAAAAATGCTGGCGGTGCTTGCTTCGACAATGACGATGATGCAAATCTTCCACCGAAGAACCCCTTCGATGGAAGTTGACCGGAAGAGGTGCAGTGCTAATCTTTCTTTGTTGATCTGAGCTTTTACCCACACGAACCATGGCAAGCTTTCTTGGCCAAATCGGATGAATTCGAAATCAAGAACAAAGTCTCCGATGAATGGAGGTGGCTGCCGAAACTCCTTGAAGACCTTCCCGCCTTCACAACCACTCTGGCGGGGGATCCTCCAGAGCTCACTAGTGGGATGTGAAGGCACTAGAATGGCGTCGTCGGAGTAGAAGATGGACTACCGGAGCACTTAGAAGAAACCTCTGCTCATCCAAACAACGAGAAGCAAAGAATCTCGGAAGGACACTGGAAGGTGGAGGACAACACTGGAGAACCATTCTGGTGAGCTAGAAATGATCGAAGCTCACTGCCACCGCTGTTCCTTGAAGACCTACCGTTGTAACCACTTTGGCAGGGACATCAAAGAAGTAACAAAAGAAGGAGGAAATGCCAGAGAACCACTCCGATGAGTTGAGCACGATCTGAGGTGTCTTTGCCATCGTTTGTGTAACGCCTCGGTCCGGGCGGGTCCCACCCGGACCGAACCGAGAATACCACCAGAATTGCCAATCGGGTTGACAACTAGCTCCACAGACCACCGGAGGTCCTTTCAGCGTACTTTGTCCTCAGTCGCACGCACACTGGAAGACTTCCCAGGAGGTCACCCATCCTCAGATTTCTCCAAGCCAAGCATGCTTAACTTTGGATTTCTTAAGTTTGGGCTTTCGAAAAAGAAGGTGATATGCATAGTACCATCTAACCTTTTAAGTCATACTTAACCAGAATCTCTGAACCAGGGTATTACAATCCCCCCACTTAAAGACACAACACCCTCGTTGTGCAACCACAAACAAATCCCAGAATCTCCCTTGCTAGGTGGTGCCCTGGGTGCTCCTGCCACAGGTGCACTCACGGTTGCAAGGTCGCTCTGATACCATTTGTAACGCCCCGGTCCAGGCAGGCCCCACCGGGACCGAACCGGGAATGCCACCAGAATTGCCCATCGGGTTGACAACTAGCTCCACAGACCACCAGAGGTCCTTTCAGCGTGCTTTGTCCTCACTCGCACGCACACTGGAAAACTTCCCAGGAGGTCATCCATCCTCATATTTCTCCAAGCCAAGCACACTTAACTTTGGAGTTCTTAAGTTTGAGCTTCCGAAAAGGAAAGTGCACCTTGGTGATATGGATAGTACCATCTAACCTTTTAAGTCATACTTAACCAGAATCTCTGAAGCATCTCCCCTGTACCATTGACAATTGGGACCAATATACATACACACACAATATATAACATATTCAACAACCTACACGGCTGGTTATAAGCACAACCACACATTATAATAAGCCTACATAGCTGAAAGTAAACACACAACCACGCAGTATAATAACAACCTACACGGCTGAAAGTAAACACAGCGAAAAATCATAAAATAATACGAATGTAAAACCAACAAAGTCACTAACTAAAATACTTGCAACCACCACACTAGACTCCAAAATCCACATCGACTTATTGAAAAACAAAATACGCAAGATCACTATACTACCAAACAGAAATAAGTTAGAAAAGTAACTGTCCTCGAGTGTGACGTGGGACTGGCAGCCGAGACTCTCCAAGCAACTTCTCAATCATCTACCTGTTACTTGGCGAAAGAAAATCAGTTTGCGAGGTGGTGAGTATTAGAACTCAGCAGGTAAAGGTAGTGCATGAACAGAATAAACAAATAGAGAATGCCAAAAGGAATACAGTCTCATAAGAGAGGTAGTAGATACTAGAATAAAATCATAATAAATACTCATACCTGAAACCATATCTTAGGCTAGTAATAGACGGTGAGAAGTAGTACTAATCTGCTACATAGCTACAGAGGTAACATGTAAGGTATATAAACATTTTCAATAAATAAACCAATATCTAAACATCTACCATGAGAGTATATCTCATCATAAGTAAGCATATCAGCATAAGTGAACAACAACATTAAGCAATGACAGTATAAGTAAACAATAACAACATATGTAAACAGCAGTAGCCAAAGCAAGTATAATAATAAACAACGTATGCACGGATGGTCATTCCCGCCCACCTCTCTGCACCATAACCCATGTATAGTCGAGAGGCCGGGTCAGTGACAGACTGTACACCGCTCCAGCTACCACTCTCTCGAGTGGCCGAGGGGACATTTGCATAGTAGCTAACTAACTATATCTGCGACGGGGGTCCTTGCTGCTCGCAACTCCAGCTATCACTACCTATGAGTGACCGAGTGGAAGCACGACAGGACAAGCGACATCAACTCCAGCTACCACTCTCTCGAGTGGCTAAGGATGCGGCCTTGGTTAACGACTCTCTAGACCGCAAGGGAGGATTTGTCGTTGACATGCATGCCATGATATGATGCGCTAAATGCAATAGTCATTATACAAATATAAGCAGAAATTAGGTATGCTACATGAAGCCAACATGCTCAATACGGTACATAAATAAACAACAGTCATTATACCAATATAAGAAAAATTAGGTATGCTACATGAAGCCAGCATGCTCAATATAGTACATAAATAAACAACAGTCAAAGAATATAACCATGGTATTTAGTATTTGCTACCTATCATGAACAACAACGAGATACTGTATAGATATGGAAATGAGTTTTTCAAAGATCGAGTGGAAGTATCAAGCGCAGGAAAAATAAGTGTGGAGTCAAGGTAAAACAGTCCTTATCCAAATATAGCTCATGCACCAAGTTCAAAGAACTAAAGAGACAAAGTAAGAAGTATCCGCCTTTAACTGTAGATCGTGCTAAATAATCCCCCGTCGAAACGCTTGTCTCAAATCAAAGTCCTGCAAGTATATGACACGAAGCCCATCTAAGGATCTATAAATCATTTAACAACTAATTAATGAATCCATGATTCAAGTATCTCTTGCTCCGACAATTCAAGTACCTCTTATCAATTTAATTGTTTAGGTATCAACTATTAGTCACCCTACAAATGATTAAGACGTATATAACATAAATTCCCTTCTTAAAACACTTCAAATATGTCCGAAATACCACAACCGACACAAGAGATCAAAACTCAATGGTTAGTCTTTTTTTTTTAATCGCCATAAATCTATCCGGAAGTCCCACTGTCAACACAAAAATTACTAGCACCCGGAACAATATCACAACACGGAAAACACTTATGCAAACTCTTATATTTGGTGCAAGAAAATAGAACCATTATATTGAAGAATTGCTACATCGAAAGTCAATCGAAATCTCCTTAAAACTTGCCGCAGGAACCAAAACTATCACAAATGCATGGACCTTATTGAAATCATTTACAACCTTTTAATTCTGTCCACTATATTACAGCTAGCTTAAAGAAAACCAAAATCTCAACATATCTAGACCTCTCCAGCAACACCAAACAGCATCTGAAGAACCCTATTGAAGGGTAGTGCACAAAACCAAAGAGGAACGATTATTCAGTGAATCAAACCTATAACACGAGGTGGAGTAATCAACAAAAACCGATCAACATCCCTAGGATCCAAAGCAGAAACTCAAGCAAAAGAAACACTAGCGTAGAACAATGCAGCATCTGAATCCTTATGCTAGCTGATCTTGTCCGAATGCTGAACCAACGGACGCTGGGCATGGGGCGCTCTCCGGCTGTTGACGTGGACCTTCGACTGGTAACACAGCTCCGGCGAACCTGCACAGAAGTCGGGCCGGGAAGGGGTTCCCGACGGCGACCCTCCGACGCTCAAGTCAGGCGAAACTCAAGAGAGAAAAAGTGGCTCCAGAACCCGTAGAAAACGTACCTCCGGCGAAGAATAAGGGCCTTTATATAGGGCAGCGAAGAAGTGAGTGTACACTTTCCGAGGTGCACACGTGTCCATAGCCCATACTCCAGTAAGGACTTGTCAGTGAGCTTCCCTAACCCATACTGCTACAATCTTAGCATGTCCTCGATGGGACAGCGGAATCCCATGTCACAAGATTTGGAGCATGGCCCCCACGTGAAACATACCTGCTGTCAGAAAAAGACATTCCTTGTCCTTTTCCCCTTTGCTCCAAATCTAGCTTCCGGGTGGACAGCTCCCTCAACATCCGGCCGGACATATACGATGGTTTACTTGGGGAGATCCTCCATCACGTGCTTTATGGGGACTATTAGCAGTGTTACCTTATGACTTTGGATGAGCGTGAGGTCTGCTCGGCCCATGACCTTTTCCATTGAGCGCCGGAACCCTGATTTCGACAGGGCGCCTTTAACCATCAGCCGTATATCGTCCGGTCGGCAAGCCGATCAGACCCATCCCTCTCCGGGCATTCGATTCCATCGGCCGGCCGGACGTCCGGTCGGACCCTGCCCTCTTCGGCCGTCCGGTCGGACCCGGCCCTCTCCGGATGGACGACTGCCACTGTAGCTTCCACGTGGCGTTGACTTCACAGGGCGGGGCCCCCTGCCCTTACTACCGGATCACTTGCCTCCCCTTCAAGTCTAGTCGAAGGAGGCGGATAGTCCGACTGACTGGACTAAGAATCCGGCCGAGCGGTTCCTCCGTGCTTGTATCATCCGCTCGGCCGACCATAGAGGCAGCCTTAAGCGAATCAACAATGGTCTTCACCGGATCTCCTCGTATTCTGCGCCAATCTTCGACATTAAGGTTGAGCATGCTTTCATTAAATGCTCCGAATGCCACGTGGAGCACTGCCATCGTTGTACGGCGGCGGTGGCGTGGTGTTTTGATGTGATCGAAGCGATTCGAAATGGACGGCTCGATGCATGCTTTGATTCCCGTGACCTGGATCCAACGGTGGAGGCCGCCCGGCCCTCACCCTATAAATTATTCGTTTTTCCTTCTCTTCCTCATTTGCCTCCGCGATTCCAACCATTGCCCCCTGCGCTTTGGAGCTCCGGCGATCCTGTTTCTGCTCTCCGACGCTCTCCGGCGCCTCTTTCGCGATCCCTTTCCCCGCAGTAAGGTTTTATAGCTTTCCTTCCTCCTTTCCGGTGTTTCCTCCGCATTTCTTCCTCAGTTTCGATCCTTGAAACCTCCTTTCATTTGCTGTTGTTCTTTTCCTGCCTTTTTGCCTTTTGATTCCTTCCGATCGCCCCATGGCTAGTTCTTCCAATCCCGCAGATCAGTCGCTCGGCCCATGGTACACCACCATGCAGTCCCGATTCGAACAGCGGGACTTCGATATTTTGACAGACAATTTTGAAATCCCAGAGGATTTCGAAATTCGTTTAGCTGGTCCTTCCGCTCGGCCTCACAGGCCGCCGCGCGGAGCTTTCTGTGTCTTCCGAGACCAGTTTACCGCCGGTCTTCGTTTTCCTGTGCACCCCTTCATTATAGATGTCTGTAATTTTTTCGGTGTGCCGCTCGGCAGTTTAGTACCCAATACCTTCCGTCTCCTCTGCGGTGTTGTCGTTTTGTTTAAGATTCACAACATCCCCCTCCGACCGGAGGTCTTTTTTTATTTTTATTACCCCAAGCAAGCCGAGCCGGGCACCTTCATGTTCCAAGCTCGGCCCGGCTTGGTCTTTTTCAACAAACTCCCTACTTCCAATAAACATTGGAAGGATTATTTTTTCTACATCCGTATGCCCAATCAGGCAAGCTTCCCGACCCAGTGGCAAGTCAGTCTGCCCCCCACTCCCGAGTTGAAGAAGTTCAAGACCCGACCGGACTACCTCCACACTGCAAATATACTGGCCGGTCTGCGACTTGACATCAACAAACTTCTCCACGAGGGAGTGATGTACATCTTCGGGCTGAGTCCTATACGAACCCCTCTTCCGGCCGGCTTCGGTAAGAACTTTGGTTGGGCATTTGCTTTGATTGCTAATTGATTTCTTTTTCTTTCTTTGCAGCGGACATCGTTATGGATTCGGTCATGGCCGGTGTTTTGAAGAGGAAGGCGGCCGCTCTGGAAGCCGCGGCGGCCAAAGAAATGGAAGCTTTGGGTATCCAGCCGGTCGGATCCCACGAAGGAGAGAGCGGGACTCAAGCTGAGTCGACCGCTCCCGCTTCTCAGCAAAACGTGGCCAGCGGAGCCACTCCTTCTGGAGAACCAACTGCCCCTGAGGAAGGTTTCGCTCGAGAGGAGGAGCAGCCCTTACAAAAGAGGCGTCGAGTGGAGACTCCACTGCGGTCGGCAACCTCCACGGTCCAACCATCCGAGCGGGTCACTGCAACTGCTCGGGGCAAGGCGCTAGAGACCGAAACCATCTCGTTCGACCGGACTCCTTCGGATTGGGACGAGCCAGTCGCTCCAGTGGAGGCTGTTCCAATCAGCACCCTTCCGCCCGTTTGCCAACCAGTCCAACGCTCGACCATTCATTCGCAGTTTTCTGCGCCGGCTTCTGATCCCCTCCCGACAGCCGGTCGGACGACCCCCGGTTATGGCCGCACGATTCGGGTCACTCTTCATCTTCCGACTGAAGAGCTGATTCCAGAGGCCGACCGTCCATCTGCGCCCGAGCACACCATCACCTTGAAAGGGCCCCTAGCTGAGATGTGGGCCGATGCTCGGGCCCGTACTGCGCTAATACCCCTCCGAAATTTGGCTAACAGCCATATGCAGCAGGCCGCAGGGGTAAGTTTGTAATCTACAAACTTTGGTGTTCATTTTTTCCGATCGGCCTCTAATAGCTATAATTTTGTTTTGCCAGAGATGGGTGGAGGAAATTGCGGTTTCCAACCGCTTGGCCTTGGTGGATGAAGAGCTACGGCAACTGAAGGCCGCAGTTGGTCCGTCCGGCCTTTAGGGCCCTTCCTATTCCGAGCTGCAAAAGGAGCTGAAGAAAACTCAAACTCTGCTGGCGGCCGAGCAGAAGAAGACAGTCGACCAGGCCCATGCCTTGGCCGAGTCCGAGCGACAAGTCAAGTCGCTTGACACAAAAATAACCCTGGCAACCACTCGGAAGAATACAGCTATCTCCGATCTGGAGAAGAAGAACGTTGAGGCTCGGGGCCTGGAGCTGAAGATAAAAGAGTTGACGGAGCAGCTCGACAGGGAGAAGGCGGGCCGCTCGGCTGACGCGGAAAAGCTTAAGAATCTGAACGAGGCCCTCACAAGCTCCCAGGCGGCTTTCAAAGAATATCAAGATGCCGAGCCGAGCAGAGTCACCGCTCTGCGACAGAGCTACATCCGATCACCCGAATTCTCAGAGAAAATTTGCGAGCGGATGTACTCAGCCTTCGACTTGGCCATGACTGCCACTATGACCTATCTGAAGTCGAAGGGCCTTCTTCCGGAGTCCACCAATATTCCGGCCGGCGATCAGGTGGCGCTCCTAGATAACATCCCCAAGACCCTCTACGATTATATCGAGTAATTCTTGTAATTTGGCCACTCGGCTAAATATGATCCCTTTTGTACTTAGGCCGCCCGGCCTTAGATTTTATTTTTAATGCAATGCTTTCCTTTCGCGCACTCTATCTTTTTGCACTTTGTCCTTTTGCTAATTAATATGTGTGTTGCCCGCTCGCCTATTATCACACCTCTGGCATTCGAAAGGCATTCTTGCGAAGTACTTGGCCATGCCCTTCCGCTCGGGCAAATATTCCGGACGCGTAACATTCCGCTTTGCTAGCAAGGATCGCTCGCTATAAGCCGACCAGTACCTTTGGGCATTGAGCCGAGCGGAACGTAGAGTCGGTCGAACAATATTGGCGGCGAACTTCTCGGGCACTTGCAGTCGGAGCTCAACGGTCTTGCGCTCGGACGTTTATAGACGCCGGCTCATCTCTCGATATTTAACGTCGGAGCTCGACGGTCTTGCGCTCGGACATTTATAGACGCTGGCTCGATATTTAACGCCGGAGCTTAGCGGTCTTGCGCCGGACGCTTATAGACGCCGCCTCCTCGATATTTAACGTTGAGCTCGACGGTCTTGCGCCCGACCGTTTATAGACGCCGACCGCCTCTCGATATTTAACGCCGAGCTCGACGGTCTTACTCTACCGCTTATAGACGCCTGCCTCGATATTTAACGCCTGAGCTCGACGGTCTTCCGCCGACGATAGACGCCGGCTCGCCTCTCGATATTTAACGCCGGAGCTCGACGGTCTTACGCTCGACGTTTATAGACGCCGTCTCTCTATATTTAACGCCGGAGCTCGACGGTCTTCCGCCGGACGGTTTATAGACGCCGTCTCTCGATATTTAACGTCGGAGCTCGACGGTCTTGCGCTCGGCCGTTTATAGACGCCGGCTCGTCTCTCGATATTTAACGTCGGAGCTCGACGGTCTTCCGCTCGGACGTTTATAGACGCCGGCTCGTCTCTCGATATTTAACGTCGGAGCTCGACGGTCTTCCGCTCGGCTATAGACGCCGGCTCGTCTCTCGATATTTAATGCCGGAGCTCGACGGTCTTGCGCCGGCCGCTTATAGACGCCGGTTCGTCTCGATATTTAACGCCGGAGTCGACGGTCTTCCGCCGGAGCTTATAGACGCCGGCTCTTCTCTCGATATTTACCGCCGGAGCTCGACGGTCTTCCGCCCGGACGTTTATAAACGCCGGCTCGTCTCTCGATATTTAACGCCGGAGCTCGACGGTCTTGCGCCGGACGCTTATAGACTCGTCCCTCGATATTTAACGCCGGAGCTCGACGGTCTTCCGCCGGACGGTTTATAGACGCCCGCTCTCTCGATATTTAACGTCGGAGCTCGACGGTCTTCCACTCGACGCTTATACCGGCTCGTCTCTCGATATTTAATGCCGGAGCTCGACGGTCTTGCGCCGCGGCTTTATAGACGCCGGTTCGCCTCGATATTTAACGCCGGAGCTCGACGGTCTTCCGCCGGACGTTTATAGACGCCGGCTCCCTCGATATTTAACGCCGGAGCTCGACGGTCTTCCGCCGGACGCTTATAGACGCCGCTCGCCTCGATATTTAACGTAGGAGCTCGACGGTCTTTCGCTCGGATGTTTATAGACGCCGGCTCGTCTCTTGATTTTTAACGTCGGAGCTCGACGATCTTCCGCTAGGACGTTTATAGACGCGGGCTCGTCTCTCGATATTTAATGTCGGAGCTCGACGGTCTTGCGCTCGGACGTTTATAGATGCCGGCTCGTCTCTCGATATTTAACGTCGGAGCTCGACGGTCTTACTCTTAGAAGCCGGCTCGTCTCTCGATATTTAATGCCGGAGCTCGACGGTCTTGCACTCGGCGTTTATAGACGCCGGTTCGCCTCGATATTTAACGCCGGAGCTCGACGGTCTTCCGCCCGAACGTTTATAGACGCCCGCTCGCCTCGATATTTAACGCCGGAGCTCGACGGTCTTCCGCCCGGACGTTTATAGCCGGCTCGTCTCTCGATATTTAACGCCGGAGCTCGACGGTCTTGCGCTCGGACGTTTATAGACGCCGGCTCTCCCTCGATATTTAACGCCGGAGCTCGACGGTCTTCCGCCGGACGGTTTATAGACGCCGCTCTCTCGATATTTAACGTCGAGCTCGACGGTCTTCCACTCGGACGTTTATAGACGCCGCTCGTCTCTCGATATTTAATGTCGGAGCTCGACGGTCTTGCGCTCGGCCGCTTATAGACGCCTGCTCGTCTCGATATTTAACGCCGGAGCTCGACGGTCTTCCGCCGGACGCTTTATAGACGCCGCCTCCCTCGATATTTAACGCCGGAGCTCGACGGTCTTCCGCCGGACGCTTTATAGACGCCGCCTCGCCTCGATATTTAACGTAGGAGCTCGACGGTCTTCGCTCGGATGTTTATAGACGCCGGCGTCTCTTGATTTTTAACGTCGGAGCTCGACGATCTTCCGCTCGGACGTTTCTCGTCCCTCGATATTTAATGTCGGAGCTCGACGGTCTTGCGCTCGGACGTTTATAGATGCCGGCTCGCCTCGATATTTAACGCCGGAGCTCGACGGTCTTCCGCCGACGCTTATAGACGCCGCTCGCCTCGATATTTAACGCCGAGCTTAACGGTCTTGCGCCGGACGCTTATAGACGCCGCCTGCCTCTCAATATTTAACGCCGGAGCTCGACGGTCTTCCACTGGACGCTTATAGACGCCGCCTGCCTCGATATTTAACGCCTGAGCTCGACGGTCTTGCGCCGGACGCTTACGCCGCCTCTCGATATTTAACGCCGGAGCTCGACGGTCTTACGCTCGGACGTTTATAGACGCCGGCTCGCCTCTCGATATTTAACGCCGAGCTCGACGGTCTTCCGCCGGACGCTTATAGACGCCGCTCGCCTCGATATTTAACGCCTGAGCTCGACGGTCTTCCGCCGGACGCTTATAGACGCCGCTCGCCTCGATATTTAACGCCGAGCTCGGCGCTTGACGCTTATAGACGCGCCTGCCTCGATATTTAACGCCGGAGCTCGACGGTCTTCCGCCGGACGGTTTATAGACGCGGCTCTCGATTTTTAACGCCGGAGCTCGACGGTCTTCCGCCGGAGGGTTTATAGACGCCACTGCCTCGATTTTAACGCTCGAGCTCGACTGCCTTCCTACGGAGGGTTTATAGTCGCCCGACTCTCGATTTTAACGCCGGAGCTCGACGGTCTTCCGCCGAGGGTTTATAGACGCCGCCTCTCGATTTTTAACGTCGGAGCTCGACGGTCTTCCGCTCGGAGGGTTTATAGACGCCGGCTCGTCTCTCGATTTTTAACGTCGGAGCTCGACGGTCTTCCGCTCGGAGGGTTTATAGACGCCGGCTCGTCTCTCGATATTTAACGTCGAAGCTCGACGGCCATTAAGGCTAATTTTGACATTGCCGTTCGGCGAAGCTATTTGTCATCCTTTAATTATTTCTGCTTCCTGCATTCCAAGGACATAGGCGACCAAAACATATATAAAATTACATCAGCGCACCTCTCACCTAGCTCGGTACAGCTGGAGATGATTTGCGCTTCATGGTTGATCCAAGTCCCAATCCATCTTCATCCGCTCGGTGGTGCTCCCCCTTGAATGCCGGTTGGATCATTGTCTCGGGGGAGGCGTCCGCTCGGGGATCATTACCTCCGCTCGGGGATAATTGCCTCAGCTCGGCCACCTGATGCTGACGTTGTTTGTTGCTTCAGCCGCTCGGCTTGCGCATTCTCTCTCTGTTGCTCCACGAGCTTAGCTGCTCTTGCCTTGATTACAGCGTCGAGTTCCTTCGTGGAGAGCATCACCATGGGCGGTCACCCAGCCTCGTCCATTGCTTCCGCTCGGATGCAGGTGCGTTCCCACAGACGGCGCCAAATTGATCCTGTCTGAATGCTGAACCAACGGACGCTGGGCACGGGGCGCTCTCCGGCTATCGACGTGGACCTTCGACTGGTAACACAGCTCCGGCGAACCTGCACAGAAGTCGGGCCGGGAAGGGGTTCCCGACGGCGACCCTCCGACGCTCAAGTCAGGCGAAGCTCAAGAGAGAAAAAGTGGCTCCAGAACCCGTAGAAGACGTACTTCCGGCGAAGAATAAGGGCCTTTATATAGGGCAGCGAAGAAGTGAGTGTACACCTTGCGAGGTGCACACGTGTCCATAGCCCATACTCCAGTAAGGACTTGTCAGTGAGCTTCCCTAACCCATACTGCTACAATCTTAGCATGTCCTCAATGGGACAGCGGAATCCCCTGTCACAAGATTTGGAGCATGGCCCCCACGTGAAACATACCTGCTGTCAGAAAAAGACGTTCCTTGTCCTTTTCCCCTTTACTCCAAATCTGGCTTCCGGGCGGACAGCTCCCTCAACATCCGGCCGGACATATGCGATGGTTTACTTGGGGAGATCCTCCATCACGTGCTTTATGGGGACTATTAGTAGTGTTACCTTATGGCCTTGGCCGAGCGTGAGGTCCGCTCGACCCATGACCTTTTCCACTGAGCGCCGGAACCCTGATTTCGACAGGGCGCCTTTAACCATCAGCCGTATATCGTCCGGTCGACAAGCCGATCGGACCCATCCCTCTCCGGGCGTTCGATTCCATCGGCCGGCCGGACGTCCGGTCGGACCCTGCCCTCTCCGGCCGTCCGGTCAGACCCTGCCCTCTTCGGCCGTCCGGTCGGACCCGGCCCTCTCCGGATGGACGACTGCCACTTTGGCTTCCATGTGGCGTTGACTTCACAGGGCGGGGCCCCCTGCCCTTACTACCGGATCACTAGCCTACCAAAAGAAACACTCATCCATACCGACAGGAGGGGTCATACCTGCTGGATCAGTTAGGGCACGACTGTGTTAGCGGCAGGGCTTTGTTTGGGCTGATCTGAGGGAGATGGGAGGAGAGGCAAGGGCCGCGGCTCTAGTGCTTGCCTGAGGGAAAGGGATCTGCGGCCGTGGCTCGAGGGAGAAGAGGAGGAAGATCGCCGGCTACGGCGCTCGCGTGAGGAGAGGCCGGCGGCTGTGTGTGGTGCTCGAGCGAGGAAGAAAGGCCAGGCCGGCTCAGGTGCGGGAACTCGACGGCTGTGGCTCGACGGAGAAGAGAACCGGCGATGGCTTGATGAGAAGAGGCTCGGCGAAGGAGGCGGCGTCGCGAGAGGCTTGGGGATGGAGAAGATCACCGTGGATTTGGGGAGAAAATTATAAAAGAGGGAGAGATCGCGTGCGGCTCAGGAAGTGGGGGTTTGGCGATGGGTTTTAGGGAGAAGGGATCGGCGATTATAGGTTTATAACTTAGGAAATTTTAAATTAAACCCTAGATCAGCTTCTTAATCAACTCCCACCTCCGGGTATTCCAAACAGATTTTTCTCAAACCCATAAATGCATCCCCTCTAAATACGTCATACGAGCTCCGATTAAATCCCAAAAAATTTCTAAAAATTTCTAAAAATTCCAATAAAATTATTTCTCAATAATTCTATTATTTAGTATTTGTTTGGGTACTGTATTTCACATTTAGTATTTGTTTGACAACATTTATGACAACATAGTCTTTTAGTATAAGTGGGAGATTATTGATTTGTATACTATAAGCTTAGCTTTTGTATGAACATCTGTTTTGAAATATTTTGAAATGAAAATCACTTTGGTCAAATGTTTGCATTTTATATTTATATATGTCAATGCAGTTGTCCATTTAATTTATATTATAGATAACATGGTGTGTGGTGTTGGGATCTAGCGCGCAAAACATGCGGAAGCACAGCGGAAAAATACTAGATCCTCTTATCCAGCAGATCTATGCGAAGGGAAGAAACATTTTCTAAAATAATCTATACTAAGCTACATGATAGGATTATACCTTTGTTGCGTGCCTTTCGCAATCCCCACAACAACCTTTCTTTAGATGCAGATCTCAGCGCGTTCAAGCGTCCGCGCCTCTACGGTATCCACACGAACAAGCCTGGTCTTTGCTTATCTCACAAACAAAGCAAGATGGAGAAGAAATCACAAGGTTGTGCTAGCAACGACAATGGTGATTTCGGCCATGAGGGGGAAGGAGGAAGAAGAAGAATGCCAAGGGCCTCAACACATGAAAACTCTAGAAAACTTATGAAAAATATCATCCAAAATGATATTTATAACCATCCCATGGTATACCAAGAGTCTCCACCCTTTCATCTTCTAATCTAATGGCTCAAAATTAACCATTCAATCCAATGGTTCAATTTTGACCATTCAACTTCCTTGGTGAACTCAAGTTCACCCAATGAGTCCAACCCATTGATTCTCAAGCAAATCGACTCAATCCAACAATTTGATCCCTTTGAGTCTAACTCAATGAGTCAAATTTGGATTACACTTAATCCATTGATTCATCACATGAACCCATCTCCATATCAAATTGTTTTTTGTGTGTGACCCTATAGGTTCTCGTAACGTTGGCAATGTACCCAAATCAACATTTGCGATACATAAACAATGAGTGGCATCTAGCAAGGCATCATTGCTACCCAAGTGACGAGAAAGTCAAGATCTGACCTAACCTGTCTGTGGCTATTATCTTGTATGACTTGGTGTAACGACCCGCCTTCTACTGACTAGGCTGTGAGGCCGATCGCTACATTATGCTGTGCTAAATTACTATTGCAGAAATCTGGATTGATTAAAATTTTACAAAACTAATTACTGTAAAATATGAACTTAATATTCTAGGTGTACCTAGGAGTTGTACACATGCTAGGGAAGATAATCTATGCCTCTCGGATGTCCTGCTAGCTGTAATCAGGCATTTCAATCGATCCATGAATCGATTGGGCTGTCGGATCGATCCAGTGATCGATCCAAATGATACCGCAGAGAGAAACTGGATTGGTCGGCCGACCGATCCATAAGCTATATTGCCTTCAGATGCTGGATCGACGACCGATCCAGAGTACACCGACGGCCAGACCGATCACCGATCGGCCGACCGATCGCTGAGCTTCGTACTCGCTAACTCTGTTACGATCGATCGGTCACCGACCGATCCAAAGGCACACCCACTTCGATCGATCAGATCGATCGTGTTTCGATTTCGAATCGAACCCGGATTTCAGACTTGTTCGTGCCAAAATCTCACACAACAATTATCTAATGCATGAAAAATGTTCTAATATCTATCAACTAGCATTCTAACATGATATAGTGCGAGGTTTATTAATTTATAGCATTTAAGCCACTAGAAATGCATAAAGGTATCTTAAGAAAAGAAACTAAGTTCTTAATTTGCTAAACTCCCTAAGGATCTTCGTTCTAGGTTCCTGCCACACACACCATCTCTGCATTGACCTCCAGCTTCCTCTGCTAGTCCATCTTCCCTTTACCTTTATCTGCAGTATAAGGAAAAATAGTACCTGTAAGCTTTAAGCTTAGTAAGAAACCAGCTATCTCACTAAAACATGCAATGATGCAAACATGTTTTTAAAGAATGCTATTTAAAAACATGCACTGAATTTGTTAAAGCATGGCATACTGAAGTTACATGGCATAAATACTGAACATGGCATGCATAATAAAATCTAAGCATGGAGCTATTTCATGGTATCAACTAGGAGAACTAAACTGAAACTGAAACTAAAACTGAGCTAACACTATATTCACATAACTAGATTACGAGTTTGAAAGCTATTATCATAATAAGTGAAAATAGTAATCATGCTGCTGTTTGGGCCCGACAATTGTACTTGCTGTGCGCGCATCCCTAGCTAGACCCGGGTTTACAAGTCCCGCATTTAGTAGGGTTTACTAGGTTATCTAAACCTAGGGACCGACTATGGGAGCCCAGCCCAATGGATATCTAATCCTGTACAGTGCCCCTACTGAAAATAAAATACTGAATCATAGCTAATTAATTTATCTTGCTTTTACTAGGTTATCTGAACCTAGAGGCGACTGTGGGTGCCCACCCATTGGACTGTAGCCCCATATAAGCTGTAGCAAGACTAACTAAACTATTTAAATGCTTCTATTGCATTTACTGAGCTATTAGAAATGTCTACTGTAGCATTTTACTGAGCTAAGCATTTTATCGAACACTTGGTGTGCTCCAACTCTCCTCTCTATTAGGGAGACCACCTCTAGGCACCCGACAACGTCTAAAATCTCCAATTGGAAGGAGAAAACGTGTCTGGCCCATCTAGAGGTGCTCAACTAGATCCCTAAACCTGAAAAGGAGGGTTAAATACACCCTATGCGTCGAAAAGTCTACATATAGCTAATTTAAAACATTCAATCGTACGAAAAGCTACTTATACTGCAGGTGAGGGGTTGCTTACCTCCTGTTCGGATTTTCTTACGATTCTAATCGCTAGATTTCCGGAGGAGACGATCCTTTCGACGATCTTCTCGCGTCTATGCGTTCCTCTCGCGGAGGGGAGCGTCCTCGTGTCGAAGTCGTCGCCGGAAAGTGCCCTTGGAACCCTTGGGACAGAACCCTTGCTTGTTCTTATGGTTGGCACCGAGAGAAGGAGAGGAGAAGGGAGGGTTGCGGCGTGACTAGGGTGAGGAAAAGAGAAGTTGCCGATTAAAATCCCATCTCCCCACTTATTAATTCCTATTTATATTAAGGGATTAATTCCCCCAACTCTAATTTAAATAAAATTATTTCCCTTTCCTTTCACCACGGCCCTGCTGGGTTCATCCGGTTACTAAAGCTATCTATAAGTCGTAGGACCCAATAGGTCTCGGGTTCAATTCCCGCGTAGGCCATTTTACGGTCCTATTTATTTTTACTACTTCCGCTACTCTAAAAATTCTGTAAAAATATCCTAAAATTCCAGAAAAATACTAGGATATTTCTAATAATGATTTTGAGAATTTTCGGGCGTTACAATCCCCCATACCTTATAAAAAGTTCGTCCTCGAACTTAGAATAACTCTGGGTACTTCTGTCTTATGCTGGCTTCTGTCTCCCATGTTGCCTCTTCTGCTGTGTGACTGTGCCAAATAACTTTGACTAATGGTACTTCCTTGTTCCGCAATTTCTTAACTGCTCGGTCTATTATCTGAATAGGCCGACTGTAATAGCTGAGGTCTTCGCGGATCTGTACCAACTGGGGCTCAATCACCTGGGTGACATCTGGGGTATGCTTCTTCAGCATAGAGACATGAAACACATTGTGGACGACTGACATTTCCTGGGGTAGCTCTAGCTCATATGCTACCTTGCCCACTCTTCTGCTGATAAGGTATGGTCCCACATATCTGGGACTTAGCTTGCCCTTCTTCCCAAAACGCATTACTCCCTTCATGGGAGCTACTCTAAGGAACACTGAATCCCCAACTGAAAACTCTAAAGGTATGCGCCGTGTATCAGCATAGCTTTTCTGGCGGCTCTGAGCTGTCTCTATCCTCTGGCGGATCTGCTGTATAACTGCTGTGGTATCTGCCACTAGATCTGTCTGAAGTTCTAGCTCTTTCTGTTCACCACTCTCATACCAGCAGATTGGAGATCTACACCTCCTCCCATAGAGAGCCTCATAAGGTGCCATACCGATAGTGGCTCGATAGCTGTTGTTGTATGCAAATTCCGCTAAACTCGATATTTGCACCAACTTCCTTGAAATCGAGGGCACATGCTCTGAGCATATCCTCGAGTATCTCGATTTACTCGCCTCCCCATCCGTCTCATGGATGGAAGGTCAGTGCTAAACTTTAACTTCGTGCCCAAAGTCGCCTGTACACACTCCCGAAGTGTGACGTGAACTCGCCGTCTGAAATAATGGTTCGTGGGACTCCATGTAATCTAACGATCTCCTTGAGATACAACCGAGCTAGCCGCCCATGGAGTAGGATATCCCGATAGCTAAGAAGTGGGTGATTTAGTCAATCCGACTATTACCGATGGTATCAAAACCATTCGTGGTTCCGGTAATCCCACTATAAAATCCATAGAAATGTCTTCCCACTTCCATTCTCGTATCCGTATGGGCCGCAAACTCCCCTCTTCGATGTTCGCCTTAACCCTCCGACAGTTAGGTGCCGATATATCGAGCGATGTCTCTCTTCATCCTGTGCCACCAAAACATTTCTTCATGTCCTGGTACATTTTGGTGGAGCCAGGATGCATCGCATAGGGAGTCTTGTGAGCCTCGTCTAGGATTTTCCTCTGTAGTTCCTCCTGATCCGGAACACATAGCCTGTCACCAAAATACAACACCCCGCTATCTGATATTCTGAACTCTCCACCTTCTGATTCTGCTAAACCTTGCTTGATTCTCTGAATATCAGGATCCTGCTCCTGAGCTGTCTGGATGTCACCGAGCAAGGTAGACTCTAATGTTATAGTAGAGAGCTGTCCGACTATGAGCTCGAGACCGAAATCTGAGATCTCCTTCTATAGGGGCGGTGACATGGCTGCTAGAGATAATAGGGTAGCGCTGGACTTCCTGCTGAGGGCGTCTGCTACCCTATTCGCTTTTCCTGGGTGGTAGAGGATATCTATGTCGTAGTCTTTGACCAGTTCTAGCCATCTGCGCTGTCGCATATTCAGATCCTTCTGAGTGAAGAAGTACTTCAGACTCTGATGATCTGTATACACTCTGCACTGAGCTCCATACAAGTAATGTCTCCAAATCTTGAGAGCGAACACCACTGCTGCAAGCTCAAGGTCATGAGTAGGATAGTTCTTCTCATAATCCTTAAGTTGTCTGGAGGCATAGGCGATCACCTTGCCATCTTGCATCAAGACCGCCTCCTAGTCCCAACTTCGAGGCATCACTATATATGTCAAAGCTATCTCGCTCGGTAGAGTCGTAATAGGTGCATCGGGTCAATCTCCTTTTCAAAACTGCTCTCACCCTCCGTCCACCGAAATTTTCTGCTCTTTCCGTAAGAGCCGCTGGGGAGGCTATCCCGAGAAGTCCTCTACGAATTTCCGTAGTAACCGCTAATCCCGTAAAGCTTCCGACCGGCGCTCTTGGGTCTTTTCCAGCTATTCACTACTTATTTTATCGATCTACCATGATACCATCCTTTGAGATGATGTGACCCAGAAGGACACCTGATCTAGCCAAAATTCGCATTTGGTGAACTTGGCGTACAGCTGGGGTCTGCAATACTGTTTTCAGGTGCTCTACGTGTTCTTCCTGAGTTCTGGAATAGATAAGGATGTCATCGATGAACACGATAATGAACCTATCTAAATATTCTCTGAATACCCTGTTCATAAGGTCCATGAAAGTAGCTGGAGCATTTGTCACACCAAAGGGCATGACTACGAACTCGTAATGTCCGTATCTAGTCCTGAATGCTGTCTTGGGTATGTCCCCTTCTTTAACCTTCACCTGATGATAACCTGATCTGAGGTCTATTTTAGAGAACACTGCTGCTCCCTTTAGCTGATCAAATAGGTCATCTATTCTGGGAAGATGATACCTATTCTTGATTGTGACTTAGTTCAGTGCCCGGTAGTCTATACACAGGCGCATGCTCCCGTCTTTCTTCTTCACGAACAATACAGGTGCTCCCCATGGTGAGTGACTAGGACGGATGAAGCCCTTGTCAAGCAGCTCCTGTAGTTGCTCATGAAGTTCCTTCAGTTCTGCGGTAAGGTGCTTTGGAGATAGGATTTGTACCGGGAATGAGCTCTATCTCAAATTCGATCTCCCTGTCTGGTGCTAGGCCTGGTAACTCTTCAGGGAAGACTGCTGGGTAGTCACATACGACTCAGACCTCTGCTAGCTGTTGGTCCTTGTCCTGACTGGTGCTGACTACGTGTGCTAAGAACCCCGTACATCCTGAATCCATCAACCTCTGTGCCTTCATAGCTGAGAGAAACTTCTTGGCCTTTCTCCTGGGTTCTCCGATGAACTCGAACTGTGCTTCTGCTTTGGGTTGAAATACGACTTTCTGTTTACGGCACTCGATGGAGGCACCGTATTTGATCAAGAAGTCCATCCCGAAGATGACGTCGTAGTCGGTCATATTAATCACTATCAGATCGCAAAAGAGCTCTCTGTCTGCTATAGTGACCGGCACTGCTCTGAGCCAGTGCGTAGACGCCATGATTTCTCCTGAGGGTAACGTCGTAAGGAACTGGCTACTGAGTACCTCTGGAGGTACTGCTAACTTCCCAGCAAATGCCCTGGATATGTATGAATGGGTTGCCCCAGTATCGAATAATACAGTTGTACTTTGCTGTAAAATACTAATCTGACCTGTAACAACTGTCGAGGCATTTGCTGCGTCCTCTCTGGTGAGTGAGTAGATCCGTGCATTTGTCGTGGCTGGAGGGGCTTCTAATCTGCCCTGGCTGATGTGCGGACCATCTAAAATGGCCTGCATCTGATGTAACTGAGTTGGCTGGCCTCCGTACTGAATCGGCTGTGGTGGAGGAAAGCTGGCTTTGTTCGGACACTGCTTGGCCATATGCCCTTCCTGTCCGCATTCAAAGCATCCTCGTGTGCCCTTACGACAAACTCCAGGATGGAATTTACCACAAGTAGCACACTTTGGATAACTGGGTTGCTTGCTGGCTGGTCCTCCTTTTGGGTAACTCCCTGGTTTGCACTTGTTGCTGGAGTTCCCTTTCCAGTTAGAGCCATGGGAGCTGTGACCCTGCTGTTTCTGAGTGCCTGAGCCTCCTTGACCTTTAGCTTCTGAGAGGACTTGCTTCTGCTGCTTGATGCTATTCTGGTAATGCTCAGTGATTAGAGCACTGCTCACTAATTCTTCTGTGGTTTGTGACCTATGAACGCCACCAGCCACGTTCATTGCTATTTCCGGCCTCAGCATCTTGAGCATCAACCGGGTTCGTTCCCTTTCTGTGCTGACTAATTCAGGGCATAGACGAGCCAACCTGTTGAATTTCTTCACGGCTTCCTCAACTGATAGGTTGCCCTGACGAAACTCAGTGAACTCATCGTAGTGACGGTTGGTGACCCGCATGTGAAAGAACTCCTCAAAGAATTCCTTCTCGAAGTCAGCCCATGTCATCTGGTTCACTGGGCGCTTCGCTCTGATTCTCTCCCACCACATACGTGCGTCTCTTGTCAGATAGAAGGAGGCGCACTTCACCTTATCATGTTCTGGCCAGTCCAAAAGCTCCATCGTACTTTCCAGTGTTTTGAACCATGCCTGAGCATCCCATGGTTCATTGCTGCTTGAGAAATTCTCTGGCTTGACTCTCTGCCACTGGATCAGATAGGCTTCTCTCGCTCCTGGGCCACCGTGCCAGAGGGACGTGGAACCTCTAAGACCACCGGTGTCGCTAAGTTAGGATCCGGGTGACAGTGGGGGTGTTCTGCTGACTAGCCTTTAAGGTGGCTATTTCGCTTCAGAATCGAGCCACTAGTGTCAGTCCGGGGAGGCACTAAACTACCGCCTAGAGTCGGTGCCCTTCTAGCTGGGCGTCCTCGTGCCATTTCTAAAGACATAGAGGACATACATAACTAAGGCAATCATGTTTATATATCTACCATCATTATCATGTTAGGTGTTACCATCAATCAAAATGCTACAGTATCTATAAACATGAAAGAAAGAACATAATAAAGTGAGAGACGTTTCTTACTTGGAAGCTGCAGGTACAATGCTGATGTGTGTGTAGGAAGTATGGAAACTGCTCTGATACCACTCTGTAACGACCCGCCTTCTACTGACTAGGCTGTGAGGCCGATCGCTACATTATGCTGTGTTAAATTACTATTACGGAAATCTGGATTGATTAAAATTTTACTAAACTGATTACTGTAAAATCTGAACTTAATATTCTAGGTGTACCTAGGAGTTGTACACATGCTAGGAAAGATAATCTATGCCTCTCGGATGTCCTGCTAGCTATAATCAGGCATTTCAATCGATCCATGAATCTATTAGGCTGTCGGATCGATCCAGTGATCGATCCAGCTTGATACCGGCACGGAGAAAAACTCTGGATCGGTCGGCTGACCGATCCATAAGCTATATTACTTCTGTATGCGGCTGGATCGGTCTATCGACCGATCCAGGAGTACACTGATCGGTCGGCTTGACCGATCCAGTGGCTCACTGATCGGTCGGCTGACCGATCAGTGAGCTTCTGTACTCTCTGCTAACTCTCTGTTAGCGACTGGATCGGTCAGCTGACCGATCCAGTGGCACAACCCACTTCTGATCGATCTGTAGATCGATCAGGTTTCTGATTTCGAATCAGAACCCCGGATTTCAGCACTTGTTCGTGCCAAAATCTCACATAACAATTATATAATGCATGAAAAATGTTCTAATATCTATCAACTAGCATTCTAACATGATATAGTGCGAGGTTTATTAATTTATAGCATTTAAGCCACTAGAAATGCATAAAGGTATCTTAAGAAAAGAAACTAAGTTCTTAATTTGCTAAACTTCCTAAGGATCTTCGTTCCTGGTTCCTGCCACACACACCATCTCTGCATTGACCTCCAGCTTCCTCTGCTAGTCCATCTTCCCTTTACCTTTATCTGCAGTATAAGGAAAAATAGTATCTGTAAGCTTTAAGCTTAGTAAGAAACTAGCTATCTCACTAAAACATGCAATGATGCAAACATGTTTTTAAAGAATGCTATTTAAAAACATGCACTGAATTTGTTAAAGCATGGCATACTGAAGTTACATGGCATAAATACTGAACATGGCATGCATAATAAAATCTAAGCATGGAGCTATTTCATGGTATCAACTAGGAGAACTAAACTGAAACTGAAACTAAAACTGAGCTAACACTATATTCACATAACTAGATTACGAGTTTGAAAGCTATTATCATAATAAGTGAAAATAGTAATCATGCTGCTGTTTGGGCCCGACAACTGTACTTGCTGTGCACGCATCCCTAGCTAGACCCGGGTTTGCAAGTCCCGCATTTAGTAGGGTTTACTAGGTTATCTAAACCTAGAGACCGACTATGGGAGCCCAACCCAATGGATATCTAATCCTGTACAATGCCCCTACTGAAAATAAAATACTGAATCATAGCTAATTAATTTATCTTGCTTTTACTAGGTTATCTGAACCTAGAGGCGACTGTGGGTGCCCACCCATTGGACCGTAGCCCCATATAAGCTGTAGCAAGACTAACTAAACTATTTAAATGCTTCTATTGCATTTATTGAGCTATTAGAAATGTCTACTGTAGCATTTTACTGAGCTAAGCATTTTATCGAACACTTGGTGTGCTCCAACTCTCCTCTCTATTAGGGAGACCACCTCTAGGCACCCGACAACGTCTAGAATCTCCAATTGAAAGGAGAAAACGTGTCTGGCCCATCTAGAGGTGCTCAACTAGATCCCTAAACCTGAAAAGGAGGGTTAAATACACCCTATGCGTCGAAAAGTCTACATATAGCTAATTTAAAACATTCAATCGTACGAAAAGCTACTTATACTACAGGTGAGGGGTTTCTTACCTCCTGTTCGGATTTTCTTACGATTCTAATCGCTAGATTTCCGGAGGAGACGATCCTTTCGACGATCTTCTCGCGTCTATGCGTTCCTCTCGCGGAGGGGAGCGTCCTCGTGTCGAAGTCGTCGCCGAAAAGTGCCCTTGGAACCCTTGGGATAGAACCCTTGCTTGTTCTTGTGGTTGGCGCCGAGAGAAGGAGAGGAGAAGGGAGGGTTGCGGCGTGGCTAGGGTGAGGAAAAGAGAAGTTGCCGATTAAAATCCCATCTCCCCACTTATTAATTCCTATTTATATTAAGGGATTATTTCCCCCAACTCTAATTTAAATAAAATTATTTCCCTTTCCTTTCAGCACGACCCTGCTGGGTTCATCCGGTTACTAAAGCTATCTATAAGTTGTAGGACCCAATAGGTCTCGGGTTCAATTCCCGCGTAGACCTTTTTACGGTTCTATTTATTTTTGCTACTTTCGTTACTCTAAAAATTCTGTAAAAATATCCTAAAATTTCAGAAAAATACTAGGATATTTCTAATAATGATTTTGAGAATTTTCGGGCGTTACACTTGGTTTCTCTATCCTTGATATCTAGATTGATCAACGAGGCATAGACCGTGTCATCCTCTTATCAATCTTTGTGTTTCCTGATCTCCAAGTAGACACACTTAATCAAATAAGCTCAATATCTCATATTGACTTATTTACGCATGACCATGCTTTCTTGTGTCCTACTAATCAAGGATAGAGGGACCAAGTCATACAAGATAATAGCCACGAACAGGTTAGGTCGGATCTCGACTTTCTTGTCACTTGGGTAGATCCCATCTACATAACTCACATCCCTCCGCATAATTTATTGCATACCTAGTGATCGACTTTATAGTCCACCCTGTTACGGGTGATGTTTGATGATACCAAAGTATACAACTCCTTATGTAGGGAACCATAGCGACTTCAGGTCTAAGGACTATTCATACCAATAGTTACATGAGAATGTTTATGACACTCATACGACAATCCATGATACATTCTTATGACGGGTCATTCAGTATATATTCTCTAATATATACCCATGTGTCAACCTGATATCTTATATCCATGACTTGTGAGATCAAGTCATCCGTTGACCTACATGCTAGTCTCAACGCATTAATATTGTCCTTGTATATTAATGCTCGACTAGGAATAGTTAAGAGTAGTGTTCTTTACAATATCTCACTGTCAATTCAACCAATTGATATATTGTAGATAAGAACTTACTACCCAAGGACATTATTATACTTATTCAATTGACACTGAACTGAAATAAATATAATAACCACCTTTGCCTTTTATTAATAATGATATATGATACAAAAAGAGCCCTTTACAATCATCTCATAGTTGGTACTAGAGCTAATATTAACAATTTCCCACTAGCACTAGTGCCAATCACTGAGGTATCGAATACCCATTGACCTAGTGTGACTATCATGCTTTCCTTGTGCCAAAGCCTTGGTCAAGGGATCCGCAATGTTAGTATCGGTCGGGACTCTGCATATCATCATATCTCATATATCGATGATCCCTCAAATCGTTGTAGTATCCAATACCTAAGACCACCATTTATGTAAAATACATGCCCTAACTGCGATCTAGAATTGTCCTTGTCAATTTAGAAGCTTACACCACTGTAACCCTTTATAGCAACAGCTGTAACCCCTTTACAGCAAGCTCTTCATCGCCTCCAAAGATCAAGAAATAATCTTGAGTTCTTCTTAAGTACTTAAGAATATTCTTGACTGCTATCCAGCGACCTTCACCTGGATTTGACTGGTATCTGCTGGTCATGCTTAACGCATACGAGACATTTGGGTGAGTACAAGGCATGACGTACATGATAGACCCTATAGCAGATGTATAAGGAATCTGATCAATGCGATCCCTTTCTACCTTAGAAGAGGGGCATTGAGTCTTCGAGAGACTCACACCATGTGACATAGGCAGAAATCCCTTCTTGGAATTCTCCATGGCAAATCGTTTTAGCACCTTGTCAATGTATGCACTCTGGCTTAGGCCAAGCAATCTCTTAGATCTATCTCTATAGATCTTAAGACCTAAAATATAGGCTGTTTCACCTAAGTCTTTCATTGAAAAATAATTCCCAAGCCAAGTCTTCACTGACTGAAGAGTAGGAATATCATTTCCAATGAGTAGTGTGTCTCTACATACAATATGAGAAAGATGACTGTGCTCCCACTAACCTTCTTGTAGACACAAGGTTCGTCTTCATTCTTAATGTAATCAAACGTTTTGATCGCATCATCAAATCAAAGATTCCAGCTTCTAGAAGCTTGCTTCAATCCATAAATGGATCTTTGCAACTTACAAACCTTTCCAGCATGCTCTGGATCTACAAAACCCTCAGGTTATGTCATGTACACATCCTCGAGTAGATTTCCGTTAAGAAATACTGTTTTGACATCCATCTGTCAGATCTCATAATCATAGTAAGCAGCAATAGCAAGCATGGTCCGAATGGACTTAAGTATCACAACTGGTGAAAAGGTTTCATCATAGTCTATACCATGAATATGCTTGAATCCTTTAGCCACCAATCTACCTTTATAGGTATGCATATTTCCATCCATGTCAGTCTTCACCTTGAAGACACACTTACACCTAATGAGCTTGATCCCTTCAGGTGGATCAACCAAAGTCCATACTTGGTTAGTGTACATGGATTCCATTTCGAACCTCATGACCTTTAGCTATTTCTCAGAATCTGGGCCTTGTACAGCTTCCTGATAAGATGTAGGCTCATCGAGAGCAATAAGCTCTACATCACCGTGGTTAGACAAGAGAAATATATATCTCTCAGGTTGACGATGAGTCCTATCAGATCTGCGTAGAGCATGTGCTACTTGAACAGGTTGTTGTTCTATAACCTCTTGTGATGCAACAAAATCCTGATCCACAACATCTTGTGGTACCTGTTCAATTTTCATCAAGGTGTCAGTGCTAGTATCTTGAACTTCTTCAAGATCGACTTCACTCCCACTATTTTTTCTAGAAATAAATTTTCTTTCTAGAAATACACCAGTTCTGGCAACAAACACCTTGCCTTGGGTGAGATTATAGAAGTAATATCCCTTTATTTCCTTGGGATATCCAACAAAATAGCACTTATCTGATTTGGGTCCTAGTTTATCTGATACTTGTCGTCGAACATAAGCCTCACAACCCAAATCTTCATAAAAGACATATTGGGACTCCTCCATGTCCATATCGTATATGGTGTCTTTATGACGACCTTGGATGGAACTCGGTTAAGTGTGAAAGCGGCTGTCTCTAGAGCATGTCCCCAGAAGGAAGTAGGAAGATCTGTATGACTCATCATCGATCGTATCATATCTAATAAAGTACGGTTCCTCCTTTCTGATACACGATTCCATTGTGACGTTCCAAGTGGAGTGAGTTAAGATATGATCCCACACTCAACAAGATGGTCGCGAAACTCTTGGCTAAGGTATTCTCCACCTCGATCTGATCAAAGTATCTTAATACTCTTTCCAAGTTGGTTTTGTACTTCATTCTTGAATTCTTTGAACTTTTCAAAGAATTCTGACTTGTGTCTCATCAGATACACATAGTTGTATCTACTGAAATCATCAGTGAAGGTAATGAAGTAATGATAGACTCCTCTAGATGCTATTTTGAAAGGGCCACATACATCAGTATGTATGAGTTCTAACGGATCATTAGCCCTTTCGCCGTGTCCACTAAATGAAGTCTTTGTCATCTTGCCTTCAAGACAAGATTCGCATACCTCATATGATTCAAAATCAAATGAGTCCAAAATTCCATCCTTATGGAGTTGGGATATGTGACTCTCATTTATGTGACCTAAGCGACAATGCCAGAGATATGTTTGGTTCAGATCATTAGATTTGAACCGCTTGGTATTAATGTTATAGATTGAGTTTTCAAAGTCTAGAACATAGAGTCCATTATCAGAGGTGCAATGCAATAAAACATGTCATTCAAATAAATAGAACAACATTTGTCCTTTATTATAAATGAGAATCCCTTCTTGCCTAAACAAGAAACAGAGATTATGTTTTTGGTTAAAGCAGGCACATACCAACACTCTTCCAGTTCTAAAACAAGTCCAGTGGGTAAAGATAAGGAATAGGTTCCTACAGCGACGATAGCAACTCTTGCACCATTGCCTACTTGTAGGTCCACTTCGCCCTTTGTCATTAATCTACTATTTCTCAGCGCCTGCATATTAGTACAAATGTGAGATGCACATCCGGTATCTAATACCCATGAAGAAGAAATAGATATATTGACTTCTATAACATATATATCTGAGGCAGAAGTCTCATTTCTCTTCCTTTGCAATTCCTCTAGGTACACCCTGCAGTTCCTCTTCTAGTAGCCAGTCTCACCGCAGAGGAAGCAGGTTCCTTCCTTAGCAACCCCACCTTTGGGTTTCAGTACATGAGCCTTGCCCTTGCCTTTGGGCTTGGGTTTTACCCTTACCTTTAGGCTTCCACTTGCCTTTGCCTTTAGACACCATCAAAATGGAACTAGACTTTGCCTTCTTAAGGTTGATTTCAGCAGTTCTCAACATGCTCAACATCCCAGGCAGTGGTTTGTCAATTTCATTCATGTTGTAATTTATGACGAATTGACTATAACTATAAGACAATGACTGCAGAATAAGGTTAGTGGGCAATTTTTGGCCTAGTGGGAATCCCAACCTTTGTAGATTCTCCACATACCCGATCATTTTGAGCACATATGGCCCAACGGGACTTCTTTCTTGCATTCTGCATTGAAATAGTACTTTAGAGATCTCAAATCTCTCATGCCTTGCTTGTCCTTGATATAGTTGTCTAAGATGTTCAACCATATCATAAGCATCCATGTTCTCATGTTGCTTCTGAAGCTCAGAGTTCATAGTGGCAAGCATAAGGCATGACACATCTAATGCATCATCTTGATGCTTCTTGTAAGCATCCCTATCAGCTCTAGGACATACAGTTTTCATTCTTGCTTGAGAACTATTCTCAAGTTTTTGTACCTGTCCAGGAAGTTAGCTCCATTGAGCTTGTCCTTATCAAGGATAGATTGTAGAGAGAGAGTGTTCGACGTGTTTGATGACATGGTAATCTACAATGACATATTACAGAACTTAGTATCATATATCGATCATTTAATTAGTCCTTTAATTAAATGATTCTCCCATAGAATTGTAAAGCTTGGTAGGAGCAAGTCATGGTTGTGGTTTTACCCACACTAATAGCTCCAATTCCAATGGCGATAATATTCATGTGGGACAAGATCCATATTATACCTCATCTTGAGTTAGCTTTGGCTAATCGCCCAAGACTCGTATAATGTAGGTAGACATCTTATACCAATTGCATCAAATGCAACTCTTGTATAGCTAGATGAACAATATTATTTGTTCATTTGCCCATCTTATGAAATTCATATTATAGCTCATCTTGAGTTAGCTTTGGCTAATCGCCCAAGACTAGTACAATTTGAATTCCATCTTATGGGATATGCCTCTAAGCTCTCATTCTAAATGAGACAACTTAGTTAAGTCGCACCCAAGTTTAATAGTCGAACATCACAATTATCCTGTCGCACTCTAACAAGATAAATTGAGTCACTTTGCTTTGGCAAAATCTGACTACAATTGATCTAGCTAGATGTGAGTATTAAACTTTTGGTAGGCATATTCTAAAAGGACCTAATTATATATATTAAACATGTATCGAATACATCACAAAACACACATCACACATATATGCATAAATCAAAACGTGACACGGTTATGGCCCCATAAACTACGATCTTCTCAATCCAATGAGAAGAGCGATGAGTCCACCTAGGTCAAAGCAACTTCTCCAAGCGCTCCGTTTGTCGCCGTGTGTTGTTGTCCTTCCTTCCTTCCTTTTTCACCCATCTTCCAGTAGACTAACTCCTTTCTATTGGATCGTGAAACGTCGATAGAGGGGGGGGTGAATATCGATTCGAAAAATAGCGTTAAAAAGAGTTAAGCGCAGCGGAATAAAAAAAACAATAAACAAATGAACACGGTGTTTTTTACTTCGTTCGGAGCCTGTGACGACTCCTACTCGAAGGCCCGTACTCCGTGAGTACTTTCGTTGGGCAATTTACTAGCAATTCGAAATGATAAGTACAAAGGCAGTACAAGAAATGCTAATAAACAGTAAAACAAAGCTATACCGACAGAGGAAAAGCTACAAAGAAAAGATCACGTTGTCGGAGCTTCGTTAGCGTCGTCAGAGCACAAAGTAGCAGAGCAAGCAGTCTAAGAGTTCTCAATTGATTCTGAAGCTCCACCCCTGGGGCTTCTTTTATATGCTGCTCCGGGCGCCTGGATCCCTTCCGGGTGCCCTGGTGCGACGTGGCAGGTCTAATCAGCGAACTCCACGTGGCGACGACTCGGCTTGGATAAAATTCACCTCCGGGCGCCCGGATCCCTTTCGGGCGCCCGGATCCCCTCTGGCCGCCCGGACCCCTCTTCTCCAGATAGTCCTTCTCCTGCAAGAAAAGGTTAGTTCGAGGCAAATATACCCTGCAACACAGATTGTTAGCACAGTTTTATAGATAAGCAAATTGAGTATGAATTAGCAAAACAGAGTATGACTTAGATTCCGTCTTTCCGAGACCGGAATCTAGTCACGATCTCGACTTAGATATCCGAAATGGATCTAAGCCGGATCAACGCCTAATGTTCCCTTACTGGGAACGCGTCCTCGCAGTCACTCCCCTCCAGTGACTTACCTCACTTACTTGCCAGACGTCCGGTCAGCCCGTCGACCCGTCTGGACTTCGTGCCAAGCGTCCGATCAGCCCGTCGACCCGCTTGGACTTCTCGCCAGCTATCCGGTCAGCCCGTCGACCTAGCTGGACTTCTCGCCAAGCGTCCGGTCAGCCCGTCGACCCGCTTAGACTTCGTCTGCACACTCGGTCAGAGTGTTAGATCACAACAAACTAACTTAACCTGATTTGTCATTCATCAAAATCTGAGTTAGACCGTTAGTGCTACTCGCACCAACAATCTCCCTTTTTTTGATGGAATGACAACCTGGTTAAGTTAGTGAAACAGATGCAAGAAAAGAACAAGTAACAACATGCATTTATGTGGATTTTTAAGTTAGTTTGTATTTTCAGTTTGGTTTAGCTAACTTAACCACCTAACCCTCCCCCTTTGTCATTCATTAAAAGAACTAATGTCAAGTAAGCATAAAGACAGACTTCATCAAAAGGATTAATGTCAAGTTAACCTAGGGGAGTTAAAACTAAAAGATAGTTTTACCTTTACTTCTTAAAACCTTAAAAAAAACTAAGTCTTGAAAAATAGCTGATTTATAACTTAGTAACTTTGAATTTTTTTTTAAGTTTGCAAACATCACTTTCAGAAGGTAATTTTCAACACTAAGTTTTTGCAAATCAAAATTAAGTTAAACCTAATTTTTCAGAACTGGATTCAGGATAATTTTCTAAGTGAAGTTAAATTAAATTTAAACATTAAGAAAAATGATTTTGAACTTTGCTTTTAGTTTTCAAAGAAGTTTGGTAAAACTAATTTTGGTAAAGTAAAATAATTTTTAAAATGAAGGAGTTTTCAAAATAATTTTGTAAATTTTTTTTTCCAAAATCAAATTTTCAAAGTAAGTTTTAACTTTAAAAACACTTTTCAAACATGTGTTTTTAAAACCAAAATTTCAAGGTTTAGATTTTCAAAATGCTTTTCAACTTTGAAACACTTTTCAACCATGAGTTTTCAAAATCAAAGTTTCAAGACTGAGTTTGAATAAATTTACTTTTCAAGACTGAGTTTGCAAAGGATTCAATTTTCAAAACCTCAGTTTATAAAATCAAATTGAAGAATTTAGTTTTATAGAAACTAGTTTTCAAAAATAGGTTTATAAGGATAAGTTTTAAAGATTAAGGATTTCAAAACTAAGTTTGAAGAAAAATCTACTTTTCAATACTGACTAAGTTTGTAAAAACTTTATGTTTAAGGTGGAGAAAATAATTTAGGTGCTAAGTGTTGATTTAATCCTCCCCCTAAACCTGATATCTAAGATAAAGCTTTTGAAAATATTTGCTAAGAATTTTTAATATAAGATTTTCAAAGTAATTGGGGTAGAGTTTTCTAAAGAGATTTTAAAGAGAAAAAAATAACACTTAAGGAGATTAAAAAAACCTCCCCCTGAATTTGATACTTCTTTAATTTATTACTCTCCTTTAATTTATTAATTTTTCTAGGGGATTTAAAAATAAAAAATTGAACCTCCCCCTGAATTGGTTACTCACCTTAATTTAATATCTCCCCCTTAAGTTAATACTAAGGTTTGATTGTGTTAAATTTCAAAGCCCTAACACATTTGTCTAATTTACTAACACTTATATTATTATCTCTGTATCCTTGGTATAACTGTTTATCTGAATTTGATTAATCAATTATTAATTAATTTTAGATTCAGGCGCTTAACTTTAGATTAAGGTTAAATAAGATAAGATTTTATTAATTCAATAACAGTTAAGCAATATCAATAATTTATTGATCAGTTTTTACTTGATTTAATAATTTAATACTTAGTGAAATAATTTAAATTTCATATTATTTGATTGAGTTTTGATTTTAGATTTAAATTAATATTAGTGGTTAATTTAAGTTTAAGTTTAAGTTTAAGTTAAAATTTTTAATTTTAATTGTAATTTCAATATTAAGTTTTAATTTAAGATTTAATTTTCAGTTAAGTTAAATTAAAAAATAATTTTAAGGTTAAAATGATGTTTAAGATTAAAAATGAGTTTAAAGTCAAAATAATAATTTTTAAAGTGAAAATAATCTATACAAATAATTTATTATTATTACTAATTTTTTTTAAGTTAACAGAATTTTATTATAGTGAAAAAATAAGAAGAATTTTTCAAAATGAAACATAATTTTTAAAATAGTTTTAAAACGATTTTTAAAATAGTTTTTTATAATGATTTTTAAAAGTTTTTAAAATAATTTTTGAAATAATTTTTAACTTAAAATAATTTTAAAAATATTTTTTAAGTTAATTAAAATAATTTTTATATTAAAATATTTTAAGTTAAAATAATTTTTATGTTAAAATAATTTTTAAAATAATTTTTTAAATGAATTTTTAAAATAATTTTTAAATGAGTTTTTAAAAAAAATTTTTAAACAATTTTTAAAATAATTTTTCAAGAATTTTTAAAATAAGTTTTAAAAGTTTCTAAATTAATTTTTTAAAATAATTTTTAAAAGAGTTTTTAAAATGATTTTTAAAATGTTATAAAATAATTTTTAAAATAATTTTTAAAAGGTTTTAAAAGAATTTTTAAAATTTTTAAAATGATTTTTAAAAGGGTTTTTTTTAAAAAAATAATTTCTAAAATTTTTTAAAATAATTTTTAGAAGAATTTTTTTTAAAAATAATTTTTAAAAGAGTTTTTAAAATAGTTTTTAAAGAATTTTTAAAATAATTTAAAATAAATTTTAAGTTTAGAATAAATTTTTAAAGTTAAGTTTTTAAGTTAAATTTTTAAAATAATTTTTTTTAGGTTTAAAATAATTTTTAAAGTTAAGTTTTAAAATAATTTTTAAAGTTTATTTAGTTTTAAAATAATTTTTTAAAGTTAATTTAATTTTCAAAATAATTTTTAAATTTAATTTAATATTTAAAATAATTTTTAAAGTTAATTTAATTTTAAAATAATTTTTAAAGTTAATTTTGTTTTTGAAATAATTTTTAAAGTTAATTTAATTTTTAAAATAATTTTTAAAGTTAATTTAATTTTTAAAATAATTTTTAAATTTAATTTAATTTTTAAAATAATTTTTTAAAGTTAATTTAATTTTTAAAAGAATTTTTAAATTTAATTTAATTTTTAAAATAATTTTTTTAAAAGTTAATTTAATTTTCAAATAATTTTAAAGTTAATTTAATTTTAAAATATTTTTTTTAAAAGTTAATTTAATCTAAAAATAATTTTAAAGTTAATTTAATATTAAAATAATTTTTAAAGTTAATTTAATTTTTAAAATAATTTTTAAAGTTAATTTAAAAATAATTTTAATGTTAATTTCATTTTAAAATAATTTTTAAAGTTAATTTAAAAATAATTTTAATGTTAATTTCATTTTAAAATAATTTTTAAAGTTAATTTAATATTAAAATAATTTTTAAAGTTAATTTAATTTTTAAAATAGTTTTTTAAAGTTAATTTAATTTTTAAAATAATTTTTTAAAGTTAATATCATTTTTAAAATAATTTTTTAAAGTTAATTTAATTTTTAAAATAATTTTTAAAGTTAATTTAATTTTTAAAATAAATTTTTTTAAAAGTTAATTTAATTTTGAAGTAATTTGTAAAGTTAATTTAATTTTTAAAATAATTTTTTAAGTTAATTTAATTTTTAAAATAATTTTTAAAGTTATTTTAATTTTTAAAATAATATTTAAAGTTAATTTAATTTTAAAATAGTTTTTTTTTAAAAAAAAAAAATTAATTTTAAAAAATAATTTAGTTTTAATTCGAAATTTAATTTTTAGTTAATTCAAAATTTAATTTTAATTTGAAATTCAATTTGAAATTCGAAATTTAATTTTAATTTGATATTCAATTTGAAATTTGAAATTTAATTTTAATTAATTTTAATTTTATTTGAAATTCGAAATTTAATTTTAATTAATTTTAATTTAATTTGAAATTTGAAATTTATTTTAATTTGAAATTCGAAATTTAATTTTAATTAATTTAATTTTGATTTGAAATTCGAAATTTAATTTTAATTAATTTTAATTTAATTTGAAAATTAATTAATTTAATCCTTATTCATCTCACCCGATTTAGATTATCAATCAGGGAATCGTATAATTTTGTTAGATGAATTAGATTTAATTACAGAGTTTGGTTTAACTTGTGTTAGATTCAGGTTTAACTTTGGTCTCAACAAATAGGCATTCTTCGGATAAACTTCTAAGCTTTGTGAGTCACCTGGAGATCATTAGAAGTAACCAACCCTTCGAGGTTTTCCGAATAGTCCTATCCACAGAGCTTAGTACTAAACCTTGGTTTACCTAGTTAGGATCCGTAAGGGGTAGCTTCGGTCAGTTCCACTTGGCCAAATGCACCAGATCGATGCCATATCTTTCTAGACATGCGATGCCCAAGCTTCCCCAACGTACTATCATCCAAAACTTCACCAGTACTACTTGTCAAGTTAAACTTTTGTCCCTATTTATTCTATTCCTAACTACCCTGCCAGGTAGTCTACTCTTATTTTACCCTTGTCAGGTAGATTAATTTTGGAGGTGCCAGTGATTCTGGAGCCTCCCCTGAATTATTGGCCTTTAATTTAAGATTTTTGTATAATTAGAGTTGGTTTTAGTTAAGTTTTAATGTTTAATTTGTAATTTAAATTTAAGTTTTTAATTTTGAATTAATTAAATTGGTCAAATTATCTTTCTTTAAGAGAGTGTATTTAATATTTAAATTTTCTTTCAATTTCAAATTTATTGGGTTAATTGAATTATCTTTCTTTAATAGCTATTTTTAAAGCTTAAATTTTTTATTTATTTTTAAATTTGAATTAACTAAACTGTTTGAATTATATTTTCTTAACGGTTTATCTTTAAAGTTTAATTTTTTATTAATTAAATTATCTTGGTTTTGGATAGCATTTTCTAGACTGATTTTATCTTGATTATTAAATATTTTATCAAGGTATTTATTGATTTTATCCATTTTCTCATTTTTAGCATTTAAATTCAAATTTATTTTAATGTTTGACTTATTTATGTCTAAATGCTCACCTAATTTCAAATTTTCTGAATTAATTAAATTATTTGAATTGATTTGGTCATTGTTCTATTTGACCAAGTCAATGTTGATGCTGAATTGATCAGAGTCTAGATTATTTTGTGATTTTGAATTTAAATCATTTAAATCTAGTTTATCATGCACCATACTTGGACTAATTTCATACTTATCATCATGCTGATTATTTAAACTACTATTAGCAGGGGTATTTTGGTAAATATTACTAACCTTGAGCGCAACCCATAATTCAGTAGGCTTCTCCGTTGGATTTGACTCGAGTCCATATTTGACTTTAACTTGATCTTCTAGCTCCATCGGCGTCTCGTGAAGCTTGATCAACTGGGTCCACAGCTCATATGCATTCTTGTACTTTTCTAATCTGCATAAAATATTGTTAGGTAAAACATTACAAATAATGTTACTTACCTTTTTGTTCAGTTCCGAGTTTTGAGAAGGTTTCCTCAAAATTAGCATATAATCGATGTCTACGCTTCCTAAGAAGCATTCCATTAATCGCTTCCAGTAGTTGAAGTCTTCATGGTCGTAGGGTGGTGGTTCACAGGGGTTCCGTCCTTCTAGAAGAGTCATAATTTCTTGCACACAGAGAAACAAACAAAAGATCCCAAGACTTGGTCTTGGATTAGCAGTGCTGAAAAAAAAAATATTTTACTATTTTCGAAAAAACTAATAAAATATTATTAAAATATTAATAAAAAATATTATTTCAAAATTTTGAAAATGTAATATCTTGTCAATACTAAGCAATGGTGAAGAGATGGCGATGTAATTTTCAAAAATAGTTTTGGAGGGAAAAAACGAAAGGTGTAAGGTTTTATTTTAAAGACAAATGATATCTAATTTTTCTTTCAAAAAGTTCCCCCTTTGCCTGATTGGTGGTTGCACCAAATCAGAGCGGTACCTGCTCTGATACCACTTGTTGGATCGTGAAACGTCGATAGAGGGGGGGGGGTGAATATCGATTCGAAAAACAGCGTTAAAAAGAGTTAAGCGCAGCGGAATAAAAAAAAATAATAAACAAATGAACACGATGTTTTTTACTTCGTTCGGAACTTGTGACGACTCCTACTCGAAGGCCCGTACTCCGTGAGTACTTTTGTTGGGTAATTTACTAGCAATTCGAAATGATAAGTACAAAGGCAGTACAAGAAATGCTAATAAACAGTAAAACAAAGCTATACCGACAGAGGAAAAGCTACAAAGAAAAGATCGCGTTGTCGGTGCTTCGTTAGCATCGTCGGAGCACAGAGCAGCAGAGCAAGCAGTCTAAGAGTTCTCAATTGATTCTGAAGCTCCACCCCTGGGGCTTCTTTTATATGCTGCTCCGGGCGCCTGGATCCCTTCCGGGCGCCCTGGTGCGACGTTGCAGGTCTAATCAGCGAACTCCACGTGGCGACGACTCGGCTTGGATAAAATTCACCTCCGGACGCCCGGATCCCTTCTGGGCGCCCGGTCCCCTTTTCTCCAGAAAGTCCTTCTCCTGCAAGAAAAGGTTAGTCCGAGGCAAATATACCCTGCAACACAGATTGTTAGCACAGTTTTATAGATAAGAAAATTGAGTATGAATTAGCAAAACAGAGTATGACTTAGATTCCGTCTTTCCGAGACCGGAATCTAGTCACGATCTCGACTTAGATATTCGAAATGGATCTAAGCCGGATCAACGCCTAATGTTCCCTTCCTGGGAACGCGTCCTCGCAGTCACTCCCCTCCAGTGACTTACCTCACTTACCTGCCAGATGTCCGGTCAGCCTGTCGACCCGTCTGGACTTAGTGCCAAGCATCCGGTCAGCCCGTCGACCCACTTGGACTTCTCGCCAGCTATCCGGTTAGCCCATCGACCTAGCTGGACTTCTCGCCAGCTATCCAGTCAGCCCGTCAACCTAGCTGGACTTCTCGCCAAGCGTCCGGTCAGCCCGTCGACCCGCTTGGACTTCGTCTGCACACTCGGTCAGAGTGTTAGATCACAACAAACTAACTTAACCTGATTTGTCATTCATCAAAACCTGAGTTAGACTGTTAGTGCTACCTGCACCAACACTTTCTAATTTGTACATTACAAAATCTAAAAAACTCGATTTACATTCGAGTGTAGTCTAAAATTACAACTAGAATGAAAGGCATGAAGGGATGACACGCAGGCTGTATTATGAATTACAACAACACACACAACCACATAGGGGGTTCAAGGGCCATAACCATGTACCATGTCATATATATTCATAATATATTTACGACATAAATTTACTATGATTGCAATAACAAATTATGATCCGCAACGCCACGACGGTCCCGCTAGCCGGTTAGCAGGCGGGGTTAAGGGTCAGCGCCCCTTGCGGGTTTACGGGGCAACACCCCCAAAATAAAATTAATTTTGCATACTCGTTTATGAGTTGCTGCCATGCCCGAGACCCTGCTACCCTTAAAACTGACTATGTTTCGTTTGGAACAAAACACCTTTGGCCGAGACCTTGTTGGTCACATACCAACTATGTTTCGTTCTCAACAAAATACTAATTTTTTGGTTGAAACTCATAATTTTATAGATTATAATAAACCTATCATGCTTTTCTATATCACATATAAAACTCTAAAACTTAGTATATCCCTTCGCAAGTGGCTCTGATACCACTATAAGGAAATATGTTGCTAAATACGCAAACGCTCAGCGAAAAAACATATTTTCTCCAGAAGATCCATGCGAAGGGAAAGAGAAATTCGTACATATACTAAGTTTTCTAACATAGCATGAGAGATTATACCTTTGTTGCGTGCCCTTCGCAATCTCGACCACAACCTTTCTTTAAATGGGGATCTTAGCGCGTTCAAGCGTCCGCGCCTCTATGGTATCCACAAACAAAGCAAGATGGAGAAGAAATCACAAGGTTGTGCTAGCAACCACAATGGTGATTTCGGCCAAGAGGGGGAAGGAGGAAGAAGAAGAATGCCAAGGGTCTAAACATATGAAAACTCTAGAAAACTTATGAAAAATATCATCCAAAATGATATTTATAACTATCCCATGGTATACCAAGAGTCTCCACCCTTCCATCTTCTAATCTAATTGCTCAAATTTAACCATTCAATCCAATGATTCAATTTTGACCATTCAACTTCCTTGGTGAACTCAAGTTCACCCAAAGAGTCCAACCCATTGATTCTCAAGCAACTCGACTCAATCCAACAATTGGATCCCTTTGAGTGTAACTCAATGAGTCAAATTTGGATTACACTTAATTCATTGATTCATCACATGAACTCATCTCCATATCAACTTGTTCTTTGTGTGTGACCCTATAGATTCTCGTAACGTTGGCAATGTACCCAAATCAACATTTGCGATACATAAATAATGAGTGACATCTAGCAAGGCATCATTGCTACCCAAGTGACGAGAAAGTCGAGATCCGACCTAACCTGTCCGTGGCTATTATCTTGTATGACTTGGTCCCTCTATCCTTGATATTTAGATTGATCAATGAGACATAGACCGTATCATCCTCTTATCAATCTTTGTGTTTCTTGATCTCCAAGTAGACACACTTAATCAAATAAGCTCAACACCTCATATTGACTTATTTACGCATGGGCATGCTTTCTTGTGTCCTACTAATCAAGGGGCCTACAGATATCGCTTCCGTCATATGGAAGGGATAAATCCCATCTACATCACTTACATCCCTCCACATAATTTATTGCATATCCAGTAATCGAATTTATAGTCCACCCTATTACGGGTGACGTTTGACGATACCAAAGTATACAACTCCTTATGTAGGGAATCGTAGTGACTTCAGGTCTAAGGATTATTCATACCAATAGTCACATGAGAATGTTTATGACACTCATACGACGATCCATGAAACATTCTCATTGCGGGTCATTCAGTATATATTCTCTAATATATACCCATGTGTCAACCTGATATCTCATATCCATGACTTGTGAGATCAAGTCATCCGTTGACCTACATGCTAGTCTCAACGTATTAATATTGTCCTTGTATATTAATGCTCGACTAGGAATAGTTAAGAGTAGTGTTTTCTACAATATCTCACTATCAATTCAACCAATTGATATACTGTAGATAAGAACTTACTACCCAAGGACATTATTATACTTATTCAATTGGCACTGAACTGAAATAAATATAATAACCACCTTTTCCTTTTATTAATAATTATATATGATATAAAATGAGCCCTTTACAATCATCTCATAATTGGTACTAGGGCTAATACTAACATGTGGTGCCACACAGAAGATTATGTTATCAGTTCCTTATAAATTATAAATAGTAGCTTACAACCATGATGGATTGGGACAAACCATTGGAACAGTTGGAGTGTAATTTGGTATTAGTCTGTCTTGACTATAAAATTATACTATTACACTATGTGTGTATTGAGCATGACCATTTGAGGTTGTTTGATTTGTACTGACTGTATAAAATAACAGAACCTCTATTATTATGGATGTGCGTCCTCTTAATTCATATATAATAACAAGCACATATACTTAGTATTTATTTCTTTAACTTATCAATGAATGACATTTATTCGTTAAATCAATAGGTCCGATTAGTTGGGAAATATTATTATTTATATGGTGTGTTGTTGATTATAGAAGGAATCTATATCCTAATTATTTAGGCTGATGATGCCCCCTTGAGGAGCTCATAAGGATTATCATGTAAACCCTGCAGGTGGACTTAGTCCGGCATGATAATAAAGTTGAGTGGTACTACTCTTGGAATAAGATGTTAATTAATTGAGTTATCAGTAACTCATTTAATTAACGGACATACGATATCTTAAACACAGGGAGATTAACACACTCATGATAAGAAGGAGCTCATATTGTAATATGGGATTGGTGTGGTAGTTCAATAATAACCCTTTAGTGGTATGAGTTATTATTGATGAACTTGAGTTGAGTGTTCGGGCCGAACACAGGAAGCCCAAGCCCATCAGGAGGCCTAAATCAATTCCTCCTCTAGGTCCCTATTGTAGCCTCTATATAAAGCCTCGCATCCACCCATCCATGTTAAGTTTTTGGTTTTCTCCACTTCCTCCTAGGGCCGGAGCCACCTTCTCTTTTCCTAGGGTCGGCACCACCTCCTCTCTTTTCCTAGGGTCAACACCTCCTCCATCTTGCTAGGGTCGGCGCCACCTCTCCTCCTTGCTAGGGCCAACGCCTCCTCTCCTCCTTGCTAGGGCCGGCGCCTCCTCCTTGCTAGGGGCTGGCGCCTCCTCCTTGCTAGGGGTCGACGCCTCATCCTTGTTAGGGCCGACGCTTCCTCTTGCATCCTTTGCAGACGGCGGCTTGGAAAAGAAGAAGAAGAGAAGAAGGTGCCCCTTCCTAGCTATTCTCTTGGTGGTCGGCGATTTGGAAACAATGAAAAGAAGGGTGTTTGTTATCTTGGTAGATCGTTGCCCACATGACGTCCAAGAAGAGGGGAGGAATACAACAAAATATCAAGAGGTCTTTAGCTACAAAGGAAAGATACAATTAGTTCTTTGATTTCGCTGCGTAATTAGTTTAGTTTTATTGTATCAATTTTGAATACCAACACAAGAGACCAGCGATCTTATACTTCGATCAAGGTGTGCTTTGATCCATCAAGAACTTGGTTGATTAATCAAATACATGTCTGATCGAACATGCGGGTTGCTAGAAAAAGTTCTATACTTGTACAATTTTTGTATAGGGAAATTTAAACAGAACGAAATTCCAGCGCCTTCAAGGGTAAATCAAAAACAAATAGTAATAGAAATGGCACATACATATTTTGGATTTAAGAAAAAAAATATGTAAAAATGTACCCTCCCCCTAGACTTAACTTATAGTTCTCCTCCTTAGATCACATTAAAAGGGTGTGATGGTTTCGACTTCTTCTAGCCGAAGGTTGTTGATCTAGTTCCAAAGAAGATTCCGTCTCACGAATTTGGCTTTGGATGTACCTTCGTGTAGCTCAAGGAACTTCTCCTAAAGCTGCTTTGCTGATTTATAGGCGCCAATTCTGTTGACTTCTTGTGGAGGTAGCACGCTCAATAGATGGAATTCGGCTCATCCATTTGCTACTTAATCTGATTGCTCCTTCTTGGTCTATTGATATTCTTCTTTATCTTTTGGAGCTACAAAATCATATTTTAATATTAGTAATAAATCAAAATCCATTTTGAAGAATACCTCTATCTTTCTTTTCTGAATCGCGAACTCCCCCTTGAACTTCTGTGGGTAGAAGATACTTAGTCCAACTATCTCTTGTGCTTTGGTTGGCTGTTAGTCCTTCTGAAGCGTCCTTGCTCTGATACCACTTGTTGGTCCCTTGTGGTCGGCTAGAGGGGGGTGAATAGTCTAAAATAAAAAACTAGAAGTACCTTTCTCGATCTTTATAAGCTTTATTAAACACTTCCATAAATAGAATTAAGAAGCTAATTAAAAAAAGAATGAGGCACAGATTTTTTACTTGGTTTGCAATTAGGGGATTGCTAATCCAAGATGTTGAAAGCTCACTAAAGTCTTCTTCAGGTGGAGAAGCCTCTTATAGAAGTTAAAACACCAAATTACAAAGCTAAACTCAAAGCAGGCTATTTAAAAGTGTTCTATTTAGCTTATGGGATCAGGGCTGTATTTATAGTCCTGATCGAGGCACCTGGAAGGGTTATAGGCACCTAGACATGGATAAAGTTTTATCAGGTCGCAACGGATCATGACACGTTGAGTTTCGATAAAATTTCTAGTCTGAGTGCTCGGACTGGGCTGAACTGGCCCGCGACCGCGGGCTCACACCCGGGGTGCCTTGGCTGCCCCGGGTGATCTGGGAGCTCGGACCAAGTCCTGGGGCCAGAGTCGTGGTGCTCGGACGAAGTCCTGGCGCTCGGAGTCCACGCGCCTAGAATAGCTCCAGGAGCCCGGACCAGGGTCAATTGGAGTTGACTTCCTGTCCGGGTCTTCCGCTCCAGCTCTGCTCCAGCTCCGCTCCAGGTGATTTCGGCCATCTGGAATAAGGCTCACCCGAACCCAATTTTTGGCCTTCTTGAGCAACCTTCCTCTCCAGCTTCTCATCCCTCGAAACCACTGTGTGCTTCCTTCTCATCCGCCAACGTACTCTTCTGTAGCGCCTCGTTCCTCGGACGCACTGAGCCAGTCGACTCTCTCCCGTGCCATTCTTCTCGCTAGCTCGTCTTTTGCTCGACTTCCTATGCTCCTAAGCTCCTGGACACTTAGACATAAGGATCAAAACATAACAGGACATAACTTGACTTGATTGATCACATCAAAACTATCTCAGGGTACTTACACAATCTTTTGCTAAATCCGCCAATGAGAATGTAAATGCTTATGGCTGGCATCTTCATCTGATATGCCATGGGGTTTTAATGTAGAGCACACCATATCCAATTTTTGTAGATGTCTATTAGGATCTTCACCAGATAGTCCATGAAACTTCGGTAATAGATAAATAATTTGCATAAACTCAAAGTTCGCCTCCAAATTAGAGTATTAAATGCAAAAAGACTCATCTGATAAGTCCGATGCCCAAAGTTCTCTTAGAATCTTTTCCTGAGGTCCTGATCACACTGAAATACTGAAACTACTAATGATACACAAGAGAATTCCTGCATATAAGAGATAAAAATATACAAGATAGAATGCATGCATGCAAGAGATGAAATAATTAATCCCTAACAACATTTTTAAATTTTTAAAATCACCAAATAAATAGAAATAAGAGAGAATAAAATTGAGATGAAAAATATTGAAAACTGAAAAGGTGGTCTAATGATGAAATTAACCAAAATAGGCCTTAATTCATGGTGTAGCTGTAAGTATTACTCTCCTTGTACTTTTCCTTCAACCTATAAAGTTCAAAAGCAAAAAAGAGATGCTGATAGTTACATCCAAAGAAAAATAAAATAACAAAGAAGAAAAGCAAGAACAAGATAAAGATAAAACTAATATACAGTCTAAAAAAATGAACACCACTAACTTCCTCAGTAACGATGCCAAAATTTGATGTCGAGCGTCTATCACTCATTCAGATCAAATTAATAATTTCTAATTAACTGAAACCCCTTAACCTATACAAAGGTAGCATAATAGAGGACCAGGTCATCTCTTACGGAATAAATGGCAGGACGTTTGTTTTCAGACTAAATTGAATCAAGAGGGTTTTGTTTTGGGGTTTATTTTCTAAACCTAATGCAATAAATGAAATCCTAACTAACTAGCAAAAGTGAACTCACAGCACAGTGTCACTCTACACTACAAGCATCCTTCTACAGAATAACCATGCATAGAAATTAACAACTATCTAAGAACATCTATCAATGGACATAACACAAAAACATAACAAGTACCACAAACGTTCATAAGGAAAGAGCAACATTTAAACAAAGAAAATTGACTAAACAACTTAACAATAATTAAACAAAACCTAATTGTACATAATTGATAAACTTGCACCACATTGTCACACTATGATACAAGATCAATAATCATGTATAAATGGAACTATCGAAGTACGAAGTTAAGCAATCAATTATGGATAAGAAAATAACACCTAAGTTAAACAAGAAAGTAAACTAAATTAACTAAACATGAAACAATCAAATAAGAAAGTGGCTAAACTATCCAACCACAATCCACAATCAACTCCAATAGACTACCCCCGCCATCACACGGAGGCTTGGAGATGGAACCACCAACTCTGGTGGACAACATTGATAATGCTGGCGGTGCTTGCTTCGATAATGACGATTATACAAATCTTCCACTGAAGAACCCCTCCGATGGAAGTTGATCGGAAGAGGTGGAGTGCTAATATTTCTTCATCGATCTGAGCTTCAGCCCATGCAGACCACGGTGAGCTTGCTTGGCTAGATCAGATGAATCCGGAATTAAGAACAAAGTCTCCGACGAATGAAGGTGGCTACTGAAACTCCTTGAAGACCTTCCTACCTTCATAACCACCCTGGTAGGGGATCCTCTTGAGCTCACTTGTGGGATGTGAAGGCACTGGAATGGTGTCCCCGGAGTAGAAGATGGACTACCAGAACTCTTAGAAGAAGCCTCTTCCCATCTAAACCATAGGAAGCAGAGAATCTCGGAAGGACACTAGAAGGTGGAGGACAACACCGGAGAACTACTCCAGTGAGCTAGAAATGATCGAAGCTCGCTGCTGTTGCTGTTCCTTGAAGCCCTACCATTGCAACCACTTCGGCAGGGACATTAAATAAGCCATAGAAGAAGGGGGAAACACTAGAGAACCACTCCAATGAGTTGAGCATGATCTGAGGTGTCTTTTCCATCGCTCACAACCATCGTCTGGATCGCCACTGCCCCTTGCCTTTGGAGAAAATCACTAGAGAGGGAGTTGGGGGCGTTAGGAGAAAGAACTAAGCCGACCCGTCACTATGCATCCGCATAAGTATTAAAGATAAAATAGGTTTTTCTCTCATTCAATCTGAGTCATCCGCTTTGTGAGAAAGAAAGATGAAGATATGAATGTCCGATCTTGAGATGAGCGGTTCAGATCTCTTGAGATTAAATTAAGGTTGATTTGCTCTTTAGATCTAATGGTCCACATAGCTTCAAATCTAGATGGAGGGTTGGATGTCTTAGATCTGAATGAAGGAACAAGATCTCTCTAGCTCTAGATCAATGGTTTATATTGATTTAGCTTGATCTCTTCCATTTGACCTCCAAATTAAGTCATATTTGATCTGATCCTATCCTAATTCATGGCTCTTTGGGTTTCCTATAAAACCACATTAAAAATATGAGATTTAACTCCATAATTGTATAAAATTTATAATTAAGTTCAAAATAAGTTCCTACTCACAAAACATAATATAAATGTGAAATTAATCATACAAGAATGTAAAACATGCTAAGTATAAGAGTCAAAATAATGCATTAAAATACTCGTTATCACGACACTTCTCTCATGTAGTTGTCCACACAGCTAGTCCAGGGCTGGTGTGGCAACCGATGTTGATCCTCTTCGGCCAAGGCTTTACAGGCCTTCACACAGGTAAGTGAAGGTATGATCTTTCTAAACACTTTCAAATGTGACTTCTTTCTGTCTTTCTCTTTCGAGCTGTTTATGCTCCTCTTTGTACTTTTTTTGACTTGATCGTTGGAGGGGCAACGTGATGTGTACAATTCACAAGTGCATGGTTGTCGTCAAGTAATGAAATATTAATCCCATAGGGACTATTGATTAAACACTAGTTAATTTTGCATGGTGAATTATCTAGATGTTTGAAGGTTGGTTGTTGGTCACAAATGCTTGACAGAGAGAGATTGAGAAAAAGAGAGAGAGAGAAAGAGAGGGAAAGGAAGAGATAGTTGAGAGAGAGGAGCATAAGTGAATGAAGGTGAAGGTTGTTTTGGGGGAGATTCTAGGGTTTTAGTTTCATTATGATGCTAGTTAATATCCCCATGCATTGTCCATATCCTAACCTCCATAATTACACTCTTGTAGGGATTCTAAACCAATTTTGACATAACCTCATGAAGATCACACAGGAGATTTTACCCAAGGTCTAATGCCATTAAATGAAGAATTAACTCTAGAAAGTCCTGTTAAAGAGATATCCTAGGCCCCCTGGTCATACAATCACTAGAGTTATCCAATTTACTTCCTAATGGAAGATTAATATAATTAAGTAGAAGAGATAACCTAGAATATGTAGTTAAAGGAATATCTTCTATCATAAGGCCCTCAGTCATATAATCTTTAGATTACACAAGTTAATTCCTAACATTAATTTGGGGAAACTCCTCAAACTCTAATTAGATTCCCTTATAGGAAATTGCTCTCCGTTTCAAGGTGATACTCTAGAAAGTAAGGGATACCCTCTGTTATAGGGCCCCCTGATTATACAATCCAAAGCACCCTTGTAGGATCGTTGCACTAGAGGAGGGGAGGGGGTAAATAGCACTAGTGGCTTATTTGTTCGTTTAAATCAATCGGCGTAAAAGCAGTGGAAAGACAAAATAGAAACCAAACAATCGCTAACACATTTCTTTTACTTGGTTCGGAGCCTGTGACGACTCCTACTCCAAGTCCCGCACATGAGAGTGCTTTCGATGGGCAAAGACTAATCAATCGTAAAGAGTATAAATATAGTTTTAAATGATTACAAGTGATTTGAAAACTAAAGAATACTGACAACTTTGTATAATGAAATCTTTAGTAGAATCATCGTCGAAACTTTCGGGTGTTGTAGAGGCATTTTCTGAGTAGCTCAAAGAGGCGGAAGTCATTCATAATGTTGTTGTGAATCTCTTGGTCAAAACCTGCTTTAATAGGCTGTTCCGGGTGCCTAGAACCCCTCCAAGACCCTGTACCACGTGGTTTGGCCAATCGACGTGCTCCACATCAACTTATAGTTATTTTTTGGGTTCCAGGTGCCTGGACCGACTCCGGGCACCAGGACCGACTCTGGGCGCCCGGACCAGCTCCAGGCGCTTGGACCAACTCTGAGTGCCCAGACCAGCTCGGGTGCCCGAACTCACTTTTTCCAACCCTTTATTTTCTACAAAATAAAGTTAGTCCAGACAATAAACAATATATATAATATGAAATTTGAGATCCTCTGACTACCCGATTTTGACTTTGAGTTTCATTGAAACTTTAGGTCGAACTAACGCCTACTGTTCCCTCTTCAGGGAATGCGTCATCACCTACTCCTCTCAGACCTTTTGCTAGACCAGTCCTCCAGACCGACTGGACTTTTGCTCAGCACCCGAGACTTCCGGTCTTCATGTTGGATGTCGGCTCCATGACCCGGCCAGACTTCTACCCAGTCCGCGACCACCAGGATTTTAACCAAGAGTCCCTGACTCAAGGATTTTGTCCGAAGCACTCGACCCGTCAAGACTTTCCACCTAGGGTTACTGCCCCCTAGGACCTAGGGTTTTTCTACCTGCCTAACCACAGCTAGAACTTTTCATCACCTAGGTTTACCACCCCCTGGGACCTAGGTATACCGCCCGCTAGGGGTTTCCACCTGCCTAGAATTAACTAGGACTTTTGCCTAAGAACACTTAGAACTTTTCCTGCAAGCTCAATCAACCTTGTTAGATCACAAGAAAATTTAACTTTGAACCCTTTGACATAATCAAAACACAAGTTCGATTGTTTGGTGCTTCCCGCAGGAATAATTTCCCCCTTTTTGATTATGGCAACCTGGTTCAAAGTTAAGTAAAACATAACGATAATTAAAGGAATTTTAGCATGAGCATAAATATAATAATTTGTAAAAAAAAACTTCCTCATGCACCCCCTTTCATAAAAATTATGTTTATCTCTTAACTTTTAACTTCTCTCTCCCCCTTTGACATAAATCAAAAATAAAATAAGTAGAAAGAAAGTTTGCTTAATATATAAAGATAGTTAAAAAAAAAGAATTTACTCTGTTTAACTTTAGCACTTAAAAAACTTAGCTAATTTTTAAGCATTAAAAGTGACTTAGGTGAAAAAAAACTTAGCTAATCTTAAGTTTTGAAACTATCTTAACTTTTTCCAAAAAAAACTTAGCTAAATTTTAGCTTTGAAAATAACTACTTTAAAAAACACTTAGCTAAAGTAAAAGCACTTTATTAAATACTTAGCTTTCTAAAAAGAAATTTTGACAAAAGCTTGGCTTTTAAAAAAATCTTGATTAAGTACTTAGCTTAAAAAAGATTTTGATAAAAAATTTGATAAAAAACTTAGTTAAGTAGTCAACTTAAAAAGGATTTTGATAAAATCTTAGTTAAGTACTTAACTTAAAAAAGATTTTGATAAAAGCTTTAGTTAAGTACTTTAGCTTTATAAAGGTTTTGATAAGAACTTAGTTAAAAGTACTTTTTTCAAAAGCTTATTAAAAAATATTTGAACTTGCTTTTTCAAATAAGGTTTACTTTCAAAAATAGTTAAACAAGAAAATTGAACTTCCTTTTTTTTAAAAAAAACTTTGAAGTCTTGAAAAATAATGCTTTAATAAAACATAAATTAATGCCTTAACCTTCATTTCACTCCCCCTTAATTAATACCAAAAATTTAATTAAGTGATTTTAGTTTGGGAATCCTAGAGTCCAAGCACGTAAATAAAAAATATAAAAGTTATTATTTATTTTCTTGATTTTTCATCTCATCCATTCTAGGTTATCAAGCATGTTCAACTTTATGAGTTTGTGTGAGATGGAGTTAAGTTAATCTTGAAGTTGAGTTTATCTATGATGATATTGAGGACTATTTCAAAAAAATAATTTAAGTTAAATTTGGATTTCAATTGAATTTTGAATTTCAGAATATTTAAGTTTGAATTTCAAATTTTAAAATATAAGTTTAATTAGATTTAAACATTTGACAATAATTAAAATTTTGAAGATTTTGAAAATATATTGAAAATTAATTAAGTTTGAAATTATAAACTTACATATTAATTATGATTTGAAAATTAATTATCATTTAAAAATAATTAAGATTTTGAAAATCTAAAAATTAATAATTTGAAATGTAATTATGATTTGAAAATTAATAAACAATAATTAAGATTTTTGAAATTCATTATGATTTTAAAATTAATTTGATTTTAAGATTAATTATGATTTTGAAATTAATTATGAAATTAAGTATGATTTTGAAATTAATTATGATTTTGTGAATAATTATGATTTTGAAATTAATTTTGATGTTATAAATAATATTTTGAAATTAAGATAAATTAGGATTTTGAAATTAATTAGAATTTGAAATTAAGATTTTGAAATTAATTAAGTTAACTTAATTGAATTAATTTTAATTAATTTGGGTTTGGTTAACTACTTTATATTTTAAACCTAGATTCATCTCACCCTTTTCTAAATTTTCAATCAGGGAACCTTGATGGTTTTGTGAGATGGTTAATTTAATCTTAAATTCAAATCTAAGGATTGATCAACATTTGAGTTAGATCAAGGTTTAATAGTTTACCAATTAAATATTTATTTTAATAATTGGCTTCCAGGGTGTGGCGAGGCACTAGACCTTCTTGGGTATTGGATCAACAACCACTTCTAGACAAAGCCTTTTAAAGAAATTTAATATTTAATTTTATTCTTAAAAATCCTAGGTCTAATTAGTCAAGTGTAGATCAAACCTAAGTCCTTACTGTAACAACCCACCCTTCTTACTACTACTCTCTAAGGGTGATCATTACCTAACTCCTACTCTACTTACTAGTGTCACTTATGCTATTATTAGCGACACTTAGATTTATCACGGTTCAGAGAAATTCCTACCGAAAAATTTCGGCAGAATCTCCCCTGTACCGGTGACCAAATCTATAATACACAAGATATATATACACAGCCACATGCGGCTGGATCACAATTTATTCACAACCACGCAGTAATAAATCATATCATAATCAAAAACTAATCTAGCAACATGAACTAAACTCAATCTCCCAGAATGAAGCATAATAAGCTACAATGCACATCAAACTCAATCATAACTCATAATCTCATAACAGAAATAAGGAAAATGAACTAGACATAAACTCTAAATAAATAAGTCTTGCTAGTCCCCTCTGGACCTCTCCATAGTTCAGTCACCACACACATCCATCATCACCACCACCCTGTCGCCTCCCTTCATATCTTAGCTTTTCCTTTATCTGCGGTAGGAGGAAAAAAAAACAAAAGATCTATAAGCGAAAACGCTTAGTAAGTACTAATCTATCTCACAAAACTCGAAATGCATAAATGTAATGCAATAATACTGAAACTGAAATGCTAAAGCTATCTGCATGTGCTCATGGTATACAGAAAATGAAACTGAATACTAAACATGCTCACTATCTAACAGGATAATAAGAAATGAACACTGTAGGCTTAGAATTAAAGAAACTAACTTTTTATTTATTCTAAGCATAAAACTTATTATATTTTCTTATATCCTTGTAATAGAAATTAATCTTTTAATTTCTATCCTTTACTTTCTTCTTCTTTCTTTCTTTCTTTCTTTCTTTACTTTTCTTTCTTTCTTTACTTTTCTTTTCTTTGGTTTTCTTTTCTTGGGCCCAGGCCTAGTACCAACTCATGCGCGTTCCCTAATAGGTTGGGGTTGCGAGCCACCAATCCTAAAAGAGCAGACCTCGGTCTACCAGGGCCAAGACCTCGGAAATGGTCACCTGGATTTGTTTAACGACAAGCTCTTGGATGTCGGGTACTAGCCTCTTACTTTAATTTACTTGTTATCTCTTTTTAATTAGACCTTGGTCTTTTTCTTTACTCATACTTCTCATAATCCTTTATTAGAGCTTATTAGAATCCTTTAGATATATATCTAACAAGTATAGGATTACAACTAACCAAGCATGCTATATAAAAATAACACGAAGGAAAACAAATCTGAACTCCCTAAGCCTGTTATAAAATAGAGCAAAGGAAAGCAAATCTGGACTTTCTAAACATGCTGTAAAATAGGGCAAAAATGCTACTTTAGGGATTCTAATCATGTTATAAAACATAGACAAAGAATACTACTTTAGGGCTTCTTAAGCATGCTATAAAATAGACAAAGGATGCTACCTTTAGTGATTCTGATCATGCTGTAAAAACAAACAGACATAGAATGCTACTCAACTTCTTAAACATGCTGTAAAAACAAATCTCTAATCAACTTTAACTATGTACAACATGACCTTAAAGCAAGGAAATTCATGTACAACATACAACTCAAAGAATTCAACAGCAAGCCAAGACAATGCATCCTTAAGTGAACTCATGGCAGCAACATGGGATAACTATAATGATCTGTTCGGTATGATCCTAAACAGGGCAGCAAGGAATCAACCGAAACTCCACTGTGCACGGCCAAAATCCCTAGCAATAATTAAGGATAGAATGCATACAATTCTACTTGGTACTAGAAACATACTCCATGCTCAACTAACCTAAACAAAACCTTGATTTCCCTGTGAAGCTCATGGCAGAACACCCAAAAGCCCAAATCCTTATAGCACGTTTCGGATTCAAGAAACTCAGGAAAAATAAGGAACGAAAACCGAAAGATCGGAGCAACTCCTACCGCAGGTGAGTAGTACTTACCGCCGGTTCTTGGACTTACAACCGAAGAGAGGAAGAGATTCTAGGGTTTCGGCCGAAGCTTCTCCTTTGTGCTTCCGAGCTCCTTCCGTCGGGATGACCACGCACGATGAAGCTTGGAGATTGGCCGGAAGAGTCCTTTCGCCGGCATCGGAGAGGAACCCTAGCGCCGTCGCCTCGGTGTGTTTTCCGCCCGAGCCGCCGCTGTCGCGCGAGAGAGGTGAGGAGAGAAAGGATTTCGGGAGAAAAAGATCCTTTTCCGAAAAAATCACTTAAGTTTTTCCCTCTTATTATCTCTAGGGTTTCCATATAACTTTACTTTAAATATTTTTCTCTCCATACCTAGTTAACAAAACCGTGTAGCTCAGCCGGTTGGGCCGGTTTTGCTTGGGTCAGTCCGACCCGAGGTCGTGGGTTCGAACCTCGTCTTCAACAGTTTTTGTCAAAATTTCTTTCTTTTTGTAAACATACTAAATGACCTCCAAAAATTGCATAAAAATACTCTAAAAATTTCTAAAAATCTCTAGAATATTTTAAAAGCATTTCCAAATATTTTTATGGACATTTGGAACTCGAAATAGGGAAAATTGGGTTATTACAATCCCCCATACCTTATAAAAAGTTCATCCTCGAACTTAGAATAGCTCTGGATACTTCTGTCTCATACTGTCCTCCCGCTCCCAAGTGATTTCCTCGTGCTTCTGGTTCTGCCAGACGACCTTCACTAGTGGTACTTCTTTATTTCTCAATCTCTTGACTGCTCTGTCCACTATCTGTGTAGGTCTGCTCTCATAACTAAGATCCTCTTGGATCTGCACTGACTGAGGCTGAATCACTTGGCTCGGGTCATGGAGACACTTCTTTAGCATGGAGACATGAAATACATTGTGTATTGCTGACATGTCTTGTGGTAAGTCCAGCCTGTAAGCTACTTTCCCAATCCTCTCTATGATTAGGTAAGGTCCTACGTAGCGAGGACTTAATTTGCCCTTCTTGCCAAATCTCATCACTCCCTTCATAGGAGCGACCTTGAGGAAAACCGAATCTCCTACTTGGAATTCCAATGGCCTATGGCGCGTGTCCGCATAACTCTTCTGTCTGCTCTAGGCAGTCTCAATTCTCTGTCTGATTTTCTGGATTGCTTGAGTAGTCTTATCTATCACCTCTGTCTGAATGCCCAACTCTGCTTCTATCTCTTTTCTCTCTCCTGCTTCTTGCCAGCATATGGGTGATCTGCATTTCCTGCCATATAGTGCTTCATATGGTGCCATCTTGATGGTGGTCTGATAACTATTGTTGTAAGCGAATTCAGCTAAGCACAAATACTTGCACCAACTTCCTTTGAAATCTAGCGCACAAGCTCTGAGCATGTCTTCTAAAATCTGATTCACTCGCTCTGTCTGTCCATCAGTCTGCGGATGGAAAGCTGTGCTGAACTTGAGTTTGGTGCCTAGTGCATTCTGAACGCACTCCCAAAAATGTGAGGTGAAGCGCCCATCTCTATCAGAAACGATAGATTTAGGAACTCCATGAAGTCTGACTACCTCTTTAACATATAGTTGGGCCAACTGCTCTATGGAGTGGGACACCTTGATGGCTAGGAAGTGAGCAGACTTGGTCAATCGGTCTACTATTACCCATATCGCATCATATCCACTGGTGGTTCTTGGAAGACCTGTTATGAAGTCCATGGAAATGTCTTCCCATTTCCATTCTGGTATTGGAAGAGGCTGAAGAACTCCTCCTGGTCTCTGGTGTTCTGCTTTGACTCTCTGGCATGTCAAGCAGGTACTGACATACTTAGCTACATCTCTTTTGAGTCCTGACCACCAAAACCTCTGTTTCACATCTTGGTACATCTTGGAAGACCCAGGATGCATGGAATATGGTGTACTGTGAGCTTCCTCTAGGATCTTCTTCCTCAGTTCCTCATCATTGGGCACGCAAATGCGACTCCCCTGATAAAGAATTCCGCTATCTGTCACTCTAAACTCTGAGTTGTCTTCTTTCTGTATCCCCTGCTTGATCTTCTGGATGTCCGGATCTTCGCTTTGCTTTCTCTGTATCTCCACAAGCAATGTAGACTCTAAGGTCAATGTAGAGAGCTGTCCTTCGATAATTTCAAGCCCAAAATCTGACAACTCCTTCTGTAGTGGCAGGGCTAGTGATGATAAAGACATCAGTGATGCACTAGATTTTCTGCTGAGTGCATCTGCCACTTTGTTAGCTTTGCCTGGATGGTAGAGGATTTCACAGTCATAATCTTTGACCAACTCTAACCACCTGCGCTGTCTCATGTTTAAGTCCTTCTGAGTGAAGAAGTACTTAAGACTCTGATGATCTGTGAAAATTCTACACTGGACTCCATACAAATAATGTCGCCAGAGTTTAAGTGCAAAAACTACAGCTGCCAGCTCGAGATCATGAGTAGGGTAGTTCTTCTCATAGTCTTTGAGTTGTCTGGAAGCATAAGCTATGACTTTTCCTTCTTGCATGAGTACAGCTCCTAAGCCCATCTTGGAAGCATCGCTATAGATGTCGAAACTCTTGTCGCTCTATGGAACAGTCAGAATGGGAGCACTGATCAATCTCTTCTTTAGCTCTTGGAAGCTCTGCTCACATTTATCTGACCATTCGAATCTCTTGTTCTTTCTGGTGAGGGTCGTTAGTGGAGAAGCTATCCTGGAAAAATCCTCCACGAACTTCCTGTAGTACCCTGCTAGACCAAGGAAGCTTCTGATCTCTCTGACGTTCTTGGGTCTACTCCAGTTGTTGACCGCTTCCACTTTGGCTGGATCCACTTGAATACCTTCTTTAGAGATAATGTGACCTAAAAACACCACCTGATTTAACCAAAACTCACACTTTGAGAATTTAGCATAAAGCTGCTTCTGCCGAAGAGTCTGCAGTGCGTGTCATGCTCCTCTGGGGTCCTTGAATAGACCAGAATGTCATCGATGAATACAATGACAAATTTGTCAAGATACTCTCTGAACACCCTGTTCATTAAGTCCATGAAGACCGCAGGTGCATTGGTCACTCCAAATGGCATAACCACAAACTCGTAGTGTCCATATCTGGTTCTGAACGCCGTTCTGGGTATATCTCTTTCTTTCACCTTCAGCTGATGGTACCCAGAGCGCAGGTCTATCTTTGAGAACACTGTTGCTCCTCTTACCTGATCAAATAAATCATCGATCCTGGGGAGGGGGTACTTGTTCTTGATTGTCACTTGATTCAAAGCTCTGTAGTCTATACACATCCGCATTGTCCCATCTTTCTTCTTGACAAATAACACAGGAGCTCCCCAAGGTGAGTGACTAGGGCGAATGAAGCCTTTGTCCAGTAACTCCTGTAGTTGCTCTTGTAGCTCCTTCAGCTCTGCTGGAGACATGCGATACGGAGCTTTTGAAATTGGACCGGTTCCAGGAACCAATTCAATCTCAAATTCCACCTCTCTGTTGGGAGGTAGTCCAGGTAGCTCTTCTGGAAATACTTCTGGATACTCGCATACTACCCGGACCTCCTCCTGCTTGGGTCCCTTCTGCTCTGCTGCCTTGACTATGTATGCAAGAAAACCTGCACACCCTTTAGCTAACATCTGGTGTGCTGCTAGAGATGAGAGGAGCTTCTGGGTCTTCTTCCTTGGCACTCCTGTGAACTCAAAAGTTGGCTCACCTTCTGGACTAAAAATTACTTTCTTTCTGCGGCAGTCCACTGAGGCACTGTACTTGCTGAGGAAATCCATACCAAAAATGATATCGAAATCCTGCATGGCGAGAACTATCAGATTTACATATAATTCCCTGTCTGCAATTTTAACCAGTACAGCTCGGAGCCACTGATTGGATTCCATGACTTCCCCAGAAGGTAGGGTCGTCAGGAACTTGGAGTTCTTACTCTCTGTAGGCACCTGTAAACTACTGGCAAAAGGTATCGATACAAAAGAATGGGTCGCCCCAGTGTCAAATAGTACAGTAGCTATGTGCTGGAAAATAACTACTTGACCTGTTACGACCGTGGAGGCACTAGCAGCTTCTTCTTTGGTGAGGGAGAATACTCTGGCACCATCAAAGGCTGGAACTGGTGGGGCTTCTAACCTTCCTTGACTGATGTAGGGTCCCTCCAATGCCGCTCCCATGTGGTGCAACTGTGCAGGCTGGCCTCCATATTGCAATGGCTGTGGTTGAGGTGCTTTGAATTTGTTAGGACACTCTTTAGCCATGTGTCCCTCCTGACCACAGGAGTAACATCCAGTTTTACCCAAAAGGCAGGCTCCTGGGTGTATTCTCCCACATTTGGGACAGGGAGGGAACTTGGTCTGCTTGTTTGCTGGTCCTCCCTTCTGGCCACCTCCTGTGTTCCACTGCTTCCTTTTACCTTTGCCTCTCCAGTTCTGCCTACTTGACTGTGACTTCTGGCTTCCTGCTGTCTTGTCCTCTGTCTTCACTGACTGATGTTGTGTTCGCTGTGCTTTGATGTTGTTCATGTAATGTTCAGCGATTAATGCTCTACTGATCAATTCTTCGCCAGTCTGGGGCCGATGAGCTCCACTGCTCACATTCAGTGCTATCTGTGGTCTCAGCATTCTGAGCATCAGCCTGACTCGCTCCTTCTCTGTACTCACTAGCTCTGGACAGAGACGAGCTAGCTTGTTGAACTTCTTGGCTGCTTCTTCCACTGACAAGTCACCTTGTTTGAACTCTATAAACTCCTCGTAATGCTTGTTGGTAATCTGCAGGTGGAAGAACTCTTCATAGAACTCTGACTGGAAATCTGCCCAGGTCATCTGATCAGCTGCTCTCTTGGTCTTTATCCTCTCCCACCACATACGAGCATCTCCAGACAGACAGAAAGAGGCGCACTTGACCTTCTCAACTTCTGGCCAGTCAAGAAGCTCCATAGTGCTCTCTAGTGTTTTAAACCAAGCCTGGGCATCCCAGGGCTCAGTCGTGCCTGAGAAGCTCTCTGGTTTCAGCTTTAGCCACTGTATAAGGTAAGCTTCTAGTCTCTGGGGTGCTGTGACGGTTCCCAGGTGGGTCTCTGCAGTGACAGCTGGAGGAGGGGGAGGAACTGCTGGCTGGTTTGCCATCAGATTGGCAATCACTTGCTGCTGCTCTGCTACTTGCCTCTGGAGCTGAGCAACTACTTCAGAAAGGTTGGGCTCAGTTGCTCTAGGCACTTCGTTCCCTTGAGCTGGTTCCTTAGTGTGAGTGGCACGGGGACGTCCTCTTCTTGCCATCTATTTATTCAAGGTAAAAGCTTGATATCTTTCTTTAACCCTTCTAATCATACTTAAATATGAATAAAGAAAAGGGAAATTAAATCTTCTATCTTACTTTAGTACTTAAAAAAAACAAGTACTCTATACTGCAGTTAATAATAAGGAAAGCAGAATAAAGAAAGAATTTAAATACTTTCTTACTTGGAGACGGCGAGGATGATGCTGATGTGTGTGTGATGCTGGAGAATGGAACACTGCTCTGATACCAACTGTAACAACCCACCCTTCTTACTACTACTCTCTAAGGGTGATCATTACCTAACTCCTACTCTACTTACTAGTGTCACTTATGCTATTATTAGCGACACTTAGATTTATCACGGTTCAGAGAAATTCCTACCGAAAAATTTCGGCAGAATCTCCCCTGTACCGGTGACCAAATTTATAATACACAAGATATATATACACAGCCACATGCGGCTGGATCACAATTTATTCACAACCACGCAGTAATAAATCATATCATAATCAAAAACTAATCTAGCAACATGAACTAAACTCAATCTCCCAGAATGAAGCATAATAAGCTACAATGCACATCAAACTCAATCATAACTCATAATCTCATAACAGAAATAAGGAAAATGAACTAGACATAAACTCTAAATAAATAAGTCTTGCTAGTCCCCTCTGGACCTCTCCATAGTTCAGTCACCACACACATCCATCATCACCACCACCCTGTCGCCTCCCTTCATATCTTAGCTTTTCCTTTATCTGCGGTAGGAGGAAAAAAAAGAAAAGATCTATAAGCGAAAACGCTTAGTAAGTACTAATCTATCTCACAAAACTCGAAATGCATAAATGTAATGCAATAATACTGAAACTGAAATGCTAAAGCAAATCTGCATGTGCTCATGGTATACAGAAAATGAAACTGAATACTAAACATGCTCACTATCTAACAGGATAATAAGAAATGAACACTGTAAGCTTAGAATTAAAGAAACTAACTTTTATTTATTCTAAGCATAAAACTTATTATATTTTCTTATATCCTTGTAATAGAAATTAATCTTTTAATTTCTATCCTTTACTTTCTTCTTCTTTCTTTCTTTACTTTTCTTTCTTTCTTTACTTTTCTTTTCTTTGGTTTTCTTTTCTTGGGCCCAGGCCTAGTACCAACTCATGCGCGTTCCCTAATAGGTTGGGGTTGCGAGCCACCAATCCTAAAAGAGCAGACCTCGGTCTACCAGGGCCAAGACCTCGGAAATGGTCACCTGGATTTGTTTAACGACAAGCTCTTGGATGTCGGGTACTAGCCTCTTACTTTAATTTACTTGTTATCTCTTTTTAATTAGACCTTGGTCTTTTTCTTTACTCATACTTCTCATAATCCTTTATTAGAGCTTATTAGAATCCTTTAGATATATATCTAACAAATATAGGATTACAACTAACCAAGCATGCTATATAAAAATAACACGAAGGAAAACAAATCTGAACTCCCTAAGCCTGTTATAAAACAGAGCAAAGGAAAGCAAATCTGGACTTTCTAAACATGCTGTAAAATAGGGCAAAAATGCTACTTTAGGGATTCTAATCATGTTATAAAACATAGACAAAGAATACTACTTTAGGGCTTCTTAAGCATGCTATAAAATAGACAAAGGATGCTACCTTTAGTGATTCTGATCATGCTGTAAAAACAAACAGACATAGAATGCTACTCAACTTCTTAAACATGCTGTAAAAACAAATCTCTAATCAACTTTAACTATGTACAACATGACCTTAAAGCAAGGAAATTCATGTACAACATACAACTCAAAGAATTCAACAGCAAGCCAAGACAATGCATCCTTAAGCGAACTCATGGCAGCAACATGGGATAACTATAATGATCTGTTCGGTATGATCCTAAACAGGGCAGCAAGGAATCAACCGAAACTCCACTGTGCACGGCCAAAATCCCTAGCAATAATTAAGGATAGAATGCATACAATTCTACTTGGTACTAGAAACATACTCCATGCTCAACTAACCTAAACAAAACCTTGATTTCCCTGTGAAGCTCATGGCAGAACACCCAAAAGCCCAAATCCTTATAGCACGTTTCGGATTCAAGAAACTCAGGAAAAATAAGGAACGAAAACCGAAAGATCGGAGCAACTCCTACCGCAGGTGAGTAGTACTTACCGCCGGTTCTTGGACTTACAACCGAAGAGAGGAAGAGATTCTAGGGTTTCGGCCGAAGCTTCTCCTTTGTGCTTCCGAGCTCCTTCCGTCGGGATGACCACGCACGATGAAGCTTGGAGATTGGCCGGAAGAGTCCTTTCGCCGGCATCGGAGAGGAACCCTAGCGCCGTCGCCTCGGTGTGTTGCCGCTGTCGCGCGAGAGAGGTGAGGAGAGAAAGGATTTCGGGAGAAAAAGATCCTTTTCCGAAAAAATCACTTAAGTTTTTCCCTCTTATTATCTCTAGGGTTTCCATATAACTTTACTTTAAATATTTTTCTCTCCATACCTAGTTAACAAAACTGTGTAGCTCAGCCGGTTGGGCCGGTTTTGCTTGGGTCAGTCCGACCCGAGGTCGTGGGTTCGAACCTCGTCTTCAACAGTTTTTGTCAAAATTTCTTTCTTTTTGTAAACATACTAAATGACCTCCAAAAATTGCATAAAAATACTCTAAAAATTTCTAAAAATCTCTAGAATATTTTAAAAGCATTTCCAAATATTTTTATGGACATTTGGAACTCGAAATAGGGAAAATTGGGTTGTTACAGTTACCTACCCTAGTCTAAGCATATATAATAAGAGCAATAAATCAATCATCAAACAAATCTATTTAATGATAAAAATGATCTTTTATTTTCTCCCCCTGGATCATAGCCTCGATAAGGTCTATCAAGGTAATGTATTTGATCCTTGGGGATCCAATATTGATTGAGTCCAACTTGATTAATTAGATTAGACTTGGGGACTCATGCTTGGACTAAGTTTCTATTTAATCAAATTACTAATGATAAGTATGATCTAAATCTTTGTTTGGCCTTGTATCCAAGCCCAGTTCGATTGTATACGATCCTTTATTTTCCAAGAATCATTTCAAGATTCTTGGAACCCCACGGTGAACCATTACAATGTGTTCTTAAGTCCTTTAACTTGAGTTTTTAAATTAGAATTTTCTTCCTCAAGTTGTTGGACTTGGGTTGAACTTCCATTTTGAACTGGCTCAGTCAAAGGATTTTTAGGTTAGTCTCCTTAAGGATTGTTATCTCCTTTTGGAGTGACTTGACTCGGAGGTTGGATTTTACCAACTTTCTTAACAAATATGAAACTAAATTTTGTAATTAATCAATTTTAGTACCAGAAATTAGGGAACTTACAATTTTGTTTGACCCTTCAGAAATGGATATGGATTCGTGACTTCTTTCAGACTTAGTTTCTGATTCGGCTCCGATTTCTAATTCGAACTCTATTTCAGCAATGTATGCTTGTACTGGTAGAGCAAGGAAGCTTGCTTGCTCGTGTTCTTCGTCGGAATCTTCAGAGGACTCGAACCACGTTGCTTTTAAGGCCTTCCTTCTTCGTTGCTTTTGGTTTGGACACTCCGGCTTGTAGTGTCCCTTCTAGTTGCAGCCGTAGTAGGTAACTCCAAACTTGGCCTTCATGTTTAATTGAGTCACCTTCTTCTTTTTGCACATTTTTCATACCAATTTTATGAGCTTGGCTGTAATTTCATCGTCGTCATCTTTTGAGTCTGATTTATCTTTGGACTCAGGTTCGGTTCTGCGCTTTGCTTTTGATTCCCACATTATGCTTGTTCCTGCAATCAAAGCAATACCTTTCTCGATCCGAGTAGTATTAGTTTGTTCATGAAGTTCAAATTCATAAAAAAGCTCATCTAGTCTAATTAAAGAAAGGTCCTTGGATACTTTGTAAACATCTACCATTGATGCCCACAAGGTATTCCTCGTAAATGCATTGAGCGCATTCTTGATGATGCCGTGATTCTCCACTTTTGTCCAATTGCGTGAAGGCAATTGAGGAGGTCTTGAATCCGCGCATGAAGTTGGCTTGTCGATTAATCCTCTTGCATTTTTATATTGTAAAGTTTATTTAATATCAAATCATCTTTGCTTACCTTGGCGTCTGAGGTTCCCTCGTGCAGCTCGATCATTTTATCCCATAGTTCTTTTGTGCTTTTAAAGGGGCCGACCAGGTTCAATTCTTCTTTGGTTAGGCCGTGTTGGAGAGTGCATGTTGCTTTGGAGTCGGTCTCAATTTTCTTCATCAAGATTGTGTCCCAATTCTGGCATGATACTGGATTTCCAGCGTTGTCGAGTGGGAGTTCGAGACCAGTTTGGATGATTATCCACATCTCGGCTTACGTCTTGAGGTGGTACTCCATTCGACTCTTCTAGTAGCCTAAGTCTTCGCCAAAGAAGAGGGGAGGGCGTGCAGTGCTATACCCTTCTTGGTGGGCCATTAAAGAGGAATCTTGATAAAAAAAATAATAACAAATGTTCCAAGTCTTGGTCTTAGATTAGTAGTGCGGGAGAAAAATAAAAATAACAATTCACTAATTTCAAGAAAAAATAATAATAAAATATTAATAAAAAATATTATTTCAAATTTTATTAAGTGCGATATTTTGTCAATACTGACCAATGGTGAAAAGATAAAAATGATTTTTTCAAAAATAGTTTTGGAGGGAAAAAAATGAAAGACGTAAGAATTTATTTTGAACACAAACGATATCTATTTTTCTTTAAAAAGGAACCCCCCTTGCTCGATTGGCAATTTCACCAACTCAGAGCGACTTTGCTATGATACCGATTGTAGGATCATTGCGCTAGAGAAGGGAGGGGGTTGAATAGTGCTAGTGGCTAATTTGTTCATTTAAAATCAATTGGAGTAAAAGCAGCGAAAAGACAAAAAAACCAAGCAATCGCTAACACGTTTCTTTTACTTGGTTCGGAGCCTGTGACGACTCCTATTCCAAGGCCCTCACGTGAGAGTGCTTTCAATGAGCAAAGACTAATCAATAGTCAAAGAGTACAAATATAGTTTTAAATTATTACAAGTAATTTGAAAACTAAAGAATACCGATAACTTTGTATGATGAAATCTTCAATAGAATCATCGTCAGAACTTTCGGGTGTCGTGAGGCATTTTCTGAGCAGCTCGAAGAAGTAGAAGTTGTTCGTAATGTTGTTGTGAAGCTCCTGGTTGAAGTCTACTTTTATAGGCTCTTCCGAGTGCATGGAACTCCTTTGGCCACTTGGACCACATGGCTCAGCCAATCGACGCACTCCACATCAGCTTGTAGATAGTTTTTGGGTTTTGGATGCCTGGACCGACTCCAAGCGCTCGGACAGACTTCGGGCGCCCGAACCCACTTTTTCCAACCCTTTATTTTCTACAAAATAAAGTTAGTCCAAGCAATATACAATATATATAATATATAATTTGACAACCTCTGACTGTCCAGTTCTGACTTTGAGTTTCGTCGAAACTCTAGGTCGAACCAATACCTACTGTTCCCTCTTTGAGGAATGCATCCTCACCTACTCTTCTCAGGAGAGTTTACCTTTTGCCAGACCGGTCCTCCAGACCGATTGGACTTTTGCTCAGCGCTCGAGACTTCCGGTCTTCATGCTGGACGTTCGCTCCACGACCCTGTTAGGATGTATACTAAAAGCCTAGCTTTTGTATAAATATTTATAAGAATCACATCGGTCAAATGTCTACATTTTTGCTAAATGTAGTTGTCCATTTAATTTATATTGAAGATAACATGGTGTGAGGAGACACACAGAAGATCATGTTATCATTTCCTTATAAATTATAAATAGTAGCTCACAACCAAGATAGAATGGGACAAACCATTGGAGTGGTTGTAGTGTAATTTGGTATTAGTTTATCTTGACTATAAAATTATACTAGTACACTATGAGTGTATTGAGCAGGACCATTTGAGGTAGTTTCTTTTTATACTGACTATATAAAAGAACAAAACCTCTGTTATTATGGAAGTGTGTACTCTTAATCATGATATAATAACAAGCACGTATACTTAATATTTATTTCTTTAATTTATCAAAGGGTGTGATTTAATTCGTTAAATCAATAGGCCCGATAAGTTGGGAAATGATATTATTTATATAGTGTGTTGCTGATTATAGAATGAAACTGTGTCTTAGTAATCTAGGATGATGATGCCCCCTTGAGGAGCTCATAAGGATTGTCATGTAAACCCTACAGGTGGACTTAGTCCGGCATGACGATGAGTGGTACTACTCTTGGAGCTAGATATTAATTAAGTGAGTTGTCAGCAACTCATTTAATTAGTGAGCATTCAATATCTTAAACACAGGGAGACTAACACACTCATGATAAGAAGGAGCCCATATTGTAATATGGGATTGATGCGGTAGTGCAATAATAACTCTTTAGTGGTATGAGTTATTATTGATGAACTTGAGTTCGGTGTTCGGGGCGAACACGGAAGCTCAAGCTCATCGGGAAACCAAAACCAATTCCTCCTCTAGGTCCCTATTGTAGCCTCTTATATAAAACCTTATATCCACCCAAAGCCTAACTTCTTAAGGCCCAAGTTAGGGTCGGCCAAGCCTTGCTTGGAGACCAAGCAAGGGGCCGTCCAAGCTAAGCTTGGAGCCTAAGCTAGGGAGGGCCAAGCCTTGCTTGGTACCCAAGCAAGGGGTCGGTCACACAAACAAGAAGAAGGAAGTTTTATTTTTTTATAAAATCTTTCCTTTTATAGAGATCCATAAAAAGGATTTAAAAGGATGATTTTAATATAAAACTTTCCTTTTTTAGATTGGTCATAAAAGAAAATAAAAGGAAAATTTTATTTTGTTAAAAACTTTCCTTTTATGTTGGTTTTAAAAGAGAGTTTTAAATTTTAAAATCTTTCCTTTTATAGCTTTCTACAAAGGAATAAAAGAGAGATTTTAAATCTTTCCTTATTTGTAGTTATCTAAAATGTGAAAGAAAGATTTTAATTTTTGTTATAAAACTTTCCTTTTTTTTGAAACCATGTTTTATTTTAAATCTTATCTTTTATAGATATCCATAAAAGGATTTAAAAGAGAGAGATTTTAATTTATAAAACATTCCTTTTATAACTATCCACAAAAGGGATTTTAAAAGAGAGATTTTAATTTTTGTTTAAAATCTTTCCTTGCTTGGAGAACAAGTTTGTGGCCGACCATGCTATGATAAGAAAGGAAGTTTTATTTTTTGTTACAAAACTTTCCTTTTTTGCCAAGACTAAGGAATATACAAGAGAAGGAGGGGGTGCCTCACCCAATAACACATCTTCTATTCCTCTCTATTCTTCCTTGGTGGTCGGCCCTTGCTCTTTCTCTTCTCTCCTTTTGTTTTTTCTCTTGGAGGCCGACGACATCAATTGGTGGTGATTTCTTGGTGGCCGGTTGCTTGAAGGAGAAGAAGAAGGGAAGGAAGCTCTCTTGTCTAGCATCCCTTGGAGGATAGTTGGTGGCCGGATCTTGGAAGCTTTGGAAGAAGCTTGGGTGGACTACCTCTTGGAAGATCGTCGCCCACACGACGTTCAAGAGAAGGAGAGAAATACAATAGAAGATCAAGAGGTCTATAAGCTACGAAAGGTATAACTAGTTATTAGTTTTCGCATCATGACTAGTTCATCCTTTTGTATAGATCTTGTAAAACCAAACATAAGAGGTTATCTGTTTTATGTTATCATTTTTGTTATCGATTTTATTTTTTGATTTCATGTTTCGATAATGTTTTTCTATTGAGGTCTTTATAGTTAAATCTAGTTTACTGCAAGAAGTTAAATATCCAATTTCTCTGTGAGGCTTTGTCTAGGAAGTGGTGGATGATCCCATACCCAAGAAGGCCTAGTGCCTCGCCATGTTTAACCTGGAAGCCGATCTTAGAAATAGATATTTGATAACTTCTGTAATATGGTTTAACTTAGGAAGATCACATCGGTTGAACTTGGAGTAAGAATGTTAAGTTTCGTTCCCAATCCAATTTTAACTTCTAAAGGGAAATTTGGATTAATAATGTTAAGCATCGTTTACAATCTAAATTTAACTTTAGTAGAGCACATGGGTAGCTAGGATAGTTCTATGCTTGTACAAATTTTTATACAGGGGAACTAGGATGGTATTCCGAGTAGCAACCAACAATTGGTATCAGAGCTAGGTTTTAACCTCTGTGTGTTTGGTTTTAGTTTAATTATGCACATGTCATATATATTTTAGGCCGGATAATAGTAGGATGTGCAAATAGATTAACTCTGTGGTTGCAGGCTCCAACTATTATGGTCTATTGTGATTGTGTGTGATTGGACCCTCGGACATGTCGAGGGCATTTTATGTGTGTGCATGATTGTATGTATTAAATACAGCAGGAGCTGTATTAGTTTTAGGATTTTACATTATTGTTCGATCTAGACTCTATGTACATTCCTTTGTGGAATATAGGATCAATATATGTAAAATTTTTTTTAGTCGCGGATCATATCCTTGCGAGGCGTGGTACTATTTGAGCACCAGAGGCGCAGCGGAAAAAGTGGCAAGATAGATGTGACAACTAGACCCGATTGCGGTGGCTAAAGATGGCAGCAGCTAGGGTTGGCAGCACACAGAGGGCAGTGATGGAAAAAGGCCATAATAGTTGGAAAATTATTTTTCCATATTTATTGCTTTTATTTGTTGTGATGTGTGTGTGTGCATGATAAAATCCTCATCTTAAATAACTAAGTGGGAGAGGGATTTATAAATAAATTCCACGGTCTCCATTAGTGGTTTGTAAGTGATGCAACAAACTTGCACGTTTGTTAGTATTAGCCCTAGTACCAATTATGAGATGATTGTAAAGGGCACATTATTGTATCATATTTCATTATAAATAAAAAGGCAAAGTTGGTTATTATATTTATTTCAGTTCAGTGCCGATTGAATAAATATAATAATATCCTTGGGTAATATGTTCTTATCTACAGTATATCAATTAGTTGAATTGATAGTGAGATATTGTAGAGAACACTACTCTTAACTATTCCTAGTCGAACATTAATATACAAGAATAATATTAATGCGTTAAGACTAGCATGTAGGTCAACGGATGACTTGATCTCATAAGTCATGGATATAAGATATCAGGTTGACACATGAGTATATATTAGAGAATATATACTGAATGACCCACCATGAGAATATTTCATGGATCGTTATATGAGTGTCATAAACATTCTCATGTGACTATTGGTATGAATAGTCCTTAGACCTGAAGTCACTACGGTTCCCTACATAAGGAGTTGTGTACTTTGGTATTGGTAAACGTCACCTGTAACAAGGTGGACAATAAAGTCGATCACTGGGTATGCAATGAATTATGCGGAGGGATGTGAGTGATGTAAATGAGATCTATCCCTTCCATATGATGGAAGCGATATCTGTGGGCCCCTTGATTAGTAGGACACAAAGAAAGCATGACCATGCTCAAATGAGTCAATATGAGATATTGAGCTCATTTGATTGGGTGTGTCTTCTTAGAGATCAAGAAACACAAAGATTTATAAGAGGATGATACGATCTATGCCTCATTGATCAATCTAGATATCAAAGATAGAGGGACCAAGTCATACAAGATAATAGCCACAGAAAGGTTAGGTCGGATCTTGACTTTCTCGTCACTTGGGTAGCAATGATGCCTTGTTAGATGCCACTTATTACTTATGTATCTAAATGTTGATTTGGGTACATTGCCAATGTTACGAGAACCTATTGGGTTACACACAAAGAATAAGTAGATTTAGAGATGTATTCATATGATGAATAATTGGATTATGTCTAATCTGAATTGGACTTATTGAGTTAGACTCAATTGGATCTAATTATTGGATCAAGTCTAATTCAAACTAGACTCGAGGAAGTCAATTCAAATTAATGAAATAGTGATTCATTGAATTTGAATTGCATGAGAATTAATTGAGTTAGCCTCGAGTGAATTAGACTTGAGTTAGAGTCAAGTGAGCTAAACTTGAGTTAGACTCAAGTGAATATGAAATGCGAGAGTACTCATTGAATTTTTGAAATTCAATGAAACACAATATTGAATTTTTGAAATTGAATATGAAAGGAGGAGTTTTCAAAATTGTCCTTAATGAAGAGTGAATACTAATTAAGGCTCATTAATGAGATTAATGAGCATTAAGTGTTTTTCATTAGATGAAAATACTTAAACCATTTTCTCTCATTTTTCCTCACTTCTTCATTCTCTTTTCTCTTCTTCTTCCTCCCTTGGCCGAAATCACTCTTGGTTGCTAGCACAACCATATGTGATTTTTCTTCTCCATATTTGAGAGTTTGTAATACAAATGGAGGAGTACTTGTTCGTGTGGATACCGAAAGAGGCACGAACACTTTGATCGTGCTGAGATCCGAGCAGTCGGGAGATCGAGTGCATGCTACAAAGGTATACTCTATCATGTTCTTAGATATAAACTTAGTTAAAACTTTCTTATTTGTGGCCTTTTTTTTAAAAAGGAAATTTTAACAACAATTAAAATCTCTCTTTTCTAAATTTTCTATTGTACATGGTAATAAAGGAAAGTTTTAAAACTAATCACTCTCTTTTAAAACATGTAGACAACTACAAAAAAGGAAAGATTAATTAAAACTTCTCCTTTTAAATCATGGTTACAAAAAAGGAAAGTTTTATCAAAAATTAAAATATCTCTTTTAATCATTATAGATAACTACAAATAAAGAAAGATTTTAACATAATTAAAATATCTCTTTAATCCTTTGTAGATAGCTATAAAAGGAAAGATTTTAAAACTCTCTTTTTAAAACCATGAGGATGGCTATAAAAGGAAGTTTTTAACATAAAATTAAAAACTCCTTTTATTCTTCATGTGGCCGCTAAAAAGGAAAGTTTTAAACAAAAATTAAAACTTCCTTTTAACTTATGTGGCCGGCCACATCTTGGTCACCAAGATGTGCTTGGGGTTGGCCACCTCTTGGGCTCCAAATAATGCTTGGTCGACCCCCCTTGCTCCAAGCAAGGATACATCCGGCCCATTACTTGGGTAAGAAGTGGATTTTGTAGATACAAGGCTTTATAGAGGCTACAACAGGGACCGAGAGGAGCAATTGGTTTTGGTCTCCCGATGAGCTTGAGCTTCCTATGTTCGCCCCGAACACCCAACTCAAGTTTATCAATAATAACTCATACCACTAAAGAGTTATTATTGAACTACTGCACCAATCCCAAATTACATTATGGGCTCCTTCTTATCATGAGTGCATTAATCTCTCTGTGTTTAAGATATCGAATGTCCATTAATTAAATGAGTTACTGACAACTCACTTAATTAATATTTAGCTCCAAGAGTAGTACCACTCAACTTCATTGTCATGCCGGACTAAGTCCACCTGTAGGGTTTACTTGACAATCTTTATAAGCTCCTCAAGGGGACATCATCAACCTAGATTTACTAGGACACAGTTTCCTTTTATAATCAACAACACACCATATAAATAATATTATTTCCCAACTTATCGGACCTATTGATTTAACGAACTAAATCTCACCCATTGATAAATTAAAGAAATACATACTAAGTATATATGCTTGTTATTATATCAGGATTAAGAGTAAACACATCCATAATAACAGAGGTTTTGTTCTTTTATGTAGTCAGTATAAAAAGAAACTACTTCAAATGGTCCTGCTCAATACACACATAGTATACTAGTATAATTTTATAGTCAACATAAACTAATACCAAATTATACTACAACCACTCCAATGGTTTGCCCCATTCCATATTGGTTGTGAGCTACTATTTATAATTTATAAGGAATTGATAACATGATATTCTGTGTGGCACCACACACCATATTATCTACAATATAAAATAAATGGACAACTGCATTTAACATAAATGCAGACATTTGACCAATGTGATTCTTATGTTCATACAAAAAGCTAGGCTTTTAGTATACATCCCAACAATCTCCCACTTATACTAAAAGACTATGCTGTCATATATGCTACCATATATGCTGCCATACATCTGATTCCCATCCTCTCAACATGCCGATCAAAATCTCTCACCAGAAGGGCCTTAGTGAAAGGATCTGCCAGGTTATCTTCTGATGCAATCTTGGCAACAACAACCTCTCCTCGTATTAGGTGGTACTTGCGCTCTATGTGTTTACTTGCCTTATGGGCTCGTGGTTCCTTCGAGTTTGCTACTGTACTACTATTATCACAATAAACTGTAATAATTTTAGGCAAATCAGGAATCACATCTAAGTCCATCATGAAGTTTCTGAGCTATACAGCTTCTATGGCTGCCTCAGAGGCTGCCACATACTCAGCTTCCATGGTGGAGTCTGAAACCTATTTCTACTTAACACTCATCTATTGTTATGGCTCCACCTCCTAAAGTAAACACAAAACCCTGAGGTCGACTTACCATTATCCCATTCAATCCGAATCCGTGTAACCCACAGGGAGCAAATTATCTACCTTGTAAACTAGCATATAATCTCTAGTCCTTCTCAGGTATTTTAATATATGCTTTACGGTAGTCCAGTGTCCCGGCCCTGGGTGACTATGATATCTACTAACCATGCCCATGGTAAAACAGATATCTAGTCTCGTACATAGCATTGTATATATTAGGCTTTCTACAGCCGAAGAATAAGGAACCGCCTTCATCTTCTCTATCTCCGTTGATGTCTGAGGAGACATCTCTTTAGATAAGGGTATTCCATGCTGAAAAGGTAGAAAATCTTTCTTGGAGTTTTGCATGCTAAAATGAGCTAGGAGAGTATTGATGTATGAAGCTTGTGATAAGGACAATATCCTTTTCTTGCGATTCCTTATTACTTTGATCCCAAGAATATGCCCATATTTTCCCAAGTCCTTCATATCAAAACACTTGGACAACCATACCCTTACGTCTGACAACACTTTGACATTGTTGCCAATGAGAAAAATGCCATCTACGTATAGTACAAGAAATATCACCACATTTCCGTCACTCCTCTTGTATATACAAAACTCATCCAGTCACTGAATAAATCCATAAGACTGGATCACTTTATTAAATCAGATGTTCCAAGATCTCTTGCTTCATCATATGTCTAGGGATCAGGTTCATGTTTACCAGGGATCAAGTCCTGAAGACTCTCCCAAAAATAACCCTCCCACTATGATGAGACATTATTTGTAATTGTGCATCTTTTGTGACACGTGTTGCAGTTTCTTGTGATATATCATCTTGTACTGTTAGTACTAAAGGAGACGTGTCTTCTCTTATTTCTTCAAGAACAATTTTACTCCTGGGCTTGTAGTTCATTATATATAGTCCTCTTCTAAAAATCGAGCATTGGTGCTAATAATGACCTTCTGATCTTTAGGACTATAAAATAAACCTCCTTTCGTTCCTTTAGGATAACCCTTTTCAGGGCATATCCCCAAAACGAATTTTGGTAATTCTGAATAACTCATCATTGATATAACCATTTCCATAAGAGTCATATTCCTTCGTTCTGCCACACCATTCTGTTGGGGTGTACCAGGTGCAGACAGTTGAGATTGAATCCCAGCCTCTGATAAGTAACTCCTAAACTCTCCCAAGTGGTACTCTACACCACGATTATACCGTAGTGTCTTGATACTTTTACCATGACGTTTCTCCACATCAGCCTTGTACTCTTTAAACTTATCAAAGCACTCAGACTTGCATCGCATCAAGTAAATGTACCCGTATTTTGTATAGTCGTCTATAAAAGAGACGAAATATTTGAAACCACCTATTGCCTGGATAATCATAGGTCCACACAAATCAGAATGAACCAATTCCAACACATCTTTGGCTCTATACCCCTTGGCCTTAAAAGGTCTCTTGGTCATTTTTCCTTCTAAGCAAGACTCGCAGGTTAAAAAGTTTTCCACCACCAATGAACCCAAAAGTCCATCGGCTATTAACCTTTGAATCCTACTCAAGTTAATATGACCTAGCCTTAGATGCCAAAGATATGTTTGGTTCATTTCTGAAGGTTGCTTTCTGTTATTAGAATTAGAAGATGTGTTATTAATTTTCAATTATTGCATCGTGGGAGTTCTTGGATTTAGAGTATACAATTGCCAACCAATGTACCAGAACAGATAATCTCCCTATTTTTCTTGACAACCACTTTGTCATCAAAAGAAATAGAATATCCATCCATAAATTGTTTTGAAACTGAAATCAAGTTCTTTCTAAAACTTGGTACATAAAGACAATTTCTCAAAATCAATGTTTTATTTCTATCAAAGTCCCACTACAACAGCCGCTACTTTTGTAGCATTGCCCATGTAGATGGTGATTTCCCCTTCATGTAGTCGTCGAGTTTCCTGGAACCCCTGCAATAAATTGCAGACATGATTAGTGGCTCCCGTATCTACACACCAGGTATCGGAAGATAAAACTACTAAACATGTTTCAACAACTAATGAATAGGATACACATTTATTATTCTCTATTTTGTGAGGACAGTCCACTTTTTGTTTCCAATCAATATAATTGGGACTTGTAAGTTTGTTGTCTTTTAATATAACAGCAAGGGGATTGAAGGACATCCTAAGAATCACAAAATATTTGGTCAAGACTTTAGAATTTAAAATAATATTGATTCCTCAAACAATATCATTTAAATTCACCAACACCTCAAACACCGTGAATTTTGTATGCCACGTTAATGTGGACCTATAAAAAATCAAACATTTGTAAGAGGAGGGATTTACCCATTAATTATCTTGTCAACCTAACTTTATGACAAATAAAATTACCTCAAACACCGTGAATTTTGTATGCCACGTTAGTGTGGCGCATATAAATTCAAACATTTGTAAGAGGGGTTTTTACCCATTAATTTTATTATCTTGTCACATTATGATAAATAAAATTACCTCAAACACTGTGAATTTTGTATACCACGTTAGTGTGGACGTATATAAATTTAAACATTTGTAAGAGGGATTTTTACCATTAATTTTATTATCTTGTCACTTTATGACAAATAAAATTACCTTAAACACCATAAATTTTGTATGCCACATTAGTGTGGACATATACAAATTCAAACATTTGTAAGAGGAGGTTTTACCTATTAATTTTATTATCTTATCAACCTAACTTTATGACAAATTAATAGTTGGTTTTTCTTCAATCACACAAATAATAACAGTGACTTCGATGGGGAGGATACTATTAAATGTGCCTAAGTGTATACAATTACTTGATACTTAGTCCATTAAATAGGATTGTGCCCCTTCAGTTGGAGAAGATCACACGCTCCTAAATAATTTCCTATAACCATCCAGTAAGGAAGTTTGATCTAGTGATCCGCAAACAAACTCATCCATTGTGCAGGAAGACACTCAGAGCCAACATGTAAGTTTGAATGCATCACTTACAAATCAGTAATGGAGACCTTGGAATTTAAATAAAATTCCTCTCTCACTTAGTTATTTAGAGACGAGAAATTTTAACATGCACACAAGCACACAAACACAGCACACACATCACAGTATAAAAGGAAATAAATATGAAAACTAATTTTCCAACTATTATGGCCTCATCCAAAGCTGTCCTTCGTATGCCGCCAACCTTAGCCATGTCGTCACGTCTATCTTTCTTCCTTTTTCCGCTACGCCTCTAGTCCTCAAAAAGCACTACTCCTCATAAGGATATGATCCGCGATAAAAAATAAAATTTTACATTTATCGATCCTATATTCCACGAAGGAATGTACATGTAATTTAGATCGAACAGAATGTAAAATCCTAAAACTAATATAGCTCTTGCTGTATTTAATAATTATAATCATGCACACATATAAAATGCCCTCTACATGTCCGAGGGTCCAATCACACATAATCACAATAGGCCATAATAGTTGGAGCCTGCAACCACAGAGTTAATCTATTTGGGCATCCTACTATTATCCTGCCTAAACTTATGTATGAAAAGTGAATAATTAACTGAAAACCAAACACACAGAGGCAAAAACCTAGCTCTGATACCAATTGTTGGTTGCTACACCTGGAACACCGTTCTGGTTCCCCCGTATAAAAATTTGTACAAACATAAAAATTTACCTAGCTACTCATGTGCTCTACTGAAGTTAAACTTGGATTGCAAACGATGCTTAACATTATTAATCCAAGTTGCTCTTCAGAAGTTAAACTTGAATTGGAAACGATACTTAACATTTTAACTCCAAGTTTAACCGATGTAATCTTCCTAAGTTAAACTATATTACAGAAGTTGATTAAATATCTATTTCAAAGATTGACTTCAAGGTTAAACATGGTGAGACACTAGGCCTTCTTGGTTATGAGATCATCCACCACTTCCTAGACAAAGTGTTTCAAAGAAATCGGATATTTAACTTCTTACAGTAATCCTAGGTTTAACTACAGAGACCACAATAGAAACACAAGATCAAAACGCAAAATCAAAATACAAAATCGATAGCACGAAATTGAAACATAAAATCGCTAGCCTCTTGTGTTGGTGTTTCAGAATCCATGCAACGAAAACTAACTAATTAATTCGAAGTGGAAACCATTAATTATTTATACCTTTCTTTGTAGCTAATGACCTCTTGATCTTCTGTTGTATTCCTCACCTTCTCTTGGACGTTGTGTGGGCAACGATCTACCAAGATGGGATCCACCCGAACGACTTCTTCTCCTCCAAGACTCTCGAGCCACCAAGGGATGCCAAAATAGGAAACTCCTCGTCTTCTTCCCCTCCAAGCAACCGACCACCTAGGTACTTCTTGTCTTCTCCTTCTTCTTCTTCAAGCTCCGACCTTAGAAGGAAGACAAGAAGGAATAAGGGAATATAGATGTCGCCGACCTTAAGGGAAGAGAGAAGGAGAGGGTCGGCCACAAGAAAGTAGAAGAGGAGAATAATAATATGTCTTACCCCATAAGGCATCACCTCCTCTTCTTTTATAATCCTTGCTCATGGCAAAAAAGGAAAATTTTAAACATAATTAAAACTTTCTTATTTGTGGCCTCCTTTTAAAAAAGGAAATTTTAATAACAATTAAAATCTCTCTTTTCTAAATTTCCTATTGTACATGGCAATAAAGGAAAGTTTTAAAATTAATCTCTCTCTTTTAAAACATGTAGACAACTACAAAAAAGAAAGATTAATTAAAACTTCTCCTTTTAAATCATGGTTATAAAAAAGGAAAATTTTATCAAAAATTAAAATATCTCTTTTAATCATTATAGATAACTACAAATAAGGAAATACTTTAACATAATTAAAATCTCTCTTTAATCCTTTGTAGATAGCTATAAAAGGAAAGATTTTAAAACTCTTATTTTAAACCATGAGGATGACTATTGATCCCGTCCGAAAATTGAGTTGGATGGATCGTCGGGTGAGGTGGCGAGAATATTGACCGAGTCGCGATGTCCCGGAGGGGGTGTGTGCTGAGATGGATTATATGTTGACCAAGTCTTCAAAAGTCCTCTAGTCTACGCTACCCTGCAGCCAGCGACCGGGTCCCCTCGATCCCTGGTACCCCGAGGCTCGAGGCGGATACAACGAACATATAAGTAATAAACTAATATTGGAATAATGAAATAAATAGAGAATGAGTACGAAGAATTTACCCTAGCCCAGGGGGGCGCCCTCGGATGGGACGCTGGTCGAGTTGTCATGGCCCAGAAGAGCAGATGACGCCCAATTAGGATATAGGGCTGGATCTGACGGAGCAGAGCCGGATGCGTCATGGAGATGGAAGTCGATACGCAGATTGGGAAGCGAGATCGGCACGCAGGTCGGGACACGAGATCGCCACGCAGGCCGGGTCACGAGATCAACGCGCAAGCTAGGACATGAGATTGGCACGCAGGCCGGGTCACGAGATCGGCGCACAAGCCAGGACACGAGATCGGCACGCAGGCCGGGACATGAGATCGGCACGCAGGCCGGGACACGAGATCGGCACGTAGGCTGGAAGACGAGATCGACACACAGGACAGGTACAATAGTAACACAAAGGCAGAAATATGGCAGCAGCATGCAGGCCAAATCACAACACGTGAGTCAGATCAGTGCAAAGGTCAAAACACATCACATAAGTCAGATTGACACGAAGCTCGTAATGCAACGGTGGCTCGAAGGCAACACCCTGTTTCTCTGTATCTCTCCACTCCTCGCGCTGCTGTTCCTTCACCTCTTTGCCACGAGCCTCGTTGGCTTCACCTCGCCGCAGTTCAGTTCCCATTCTACCGCCGCTAGATCCACCCTCCTTGGCCTGGTCGCGGCACTGTACATGCTCCACTGCCCGAGGGCAGTTTACCCAGCGGACTTCGCCTGCTTCAAGGGAAGCTCAACGTACGTGGTGCCCCGCGCCACAAGCTTGGCGAAGTTCACCGGAGGCGGCACGTTCACTGAAGAGACAGTGGCGTTCCAGTGCAAAATGCTGGCAGCAACGTGTAGAGGGAGAAGTCGAGGGAGCAGGGGGAGCCACGACCGACCGTCATGCGTGAAAGAAGGAGGCGACGACTGATTTGAGACGAGCGATGTGGCTGCTCGACGACATCTACGCCGAGAAGACCGGAGGCAAGGCTGTCTCGACTCCGGCGAGGAGAGTGAGAGGGAGGAAGAAGCTGATCTCCCCCACCGTTCCTCCTGGCGGCGGTGTGTCCAACGGGAGAAAAGAGGAAAAAGAAAACCGTGGCTGGCGTCTCGAGAAGAAGAGGGAGAGGAAGAAAGGTGATAGTCGGAGCTGGAGAGGGGGAGAAGGAGGAAGCCAGGTGGGCGGCGGACCAAAACCCGAACGAAGCCCCCCCTGTTGCTACAGTGTTCTCTCCCTTAAAACCCTATACAACCAAAGACAAAATTGCCCCTCCATCTCCCTTTAATTACATCTCCACCCCTAACCCATATCCACATCACAAGCCACCCCCTCAAGTCTAGTCGAAGGAGGCGTAAGTGCGACTGACTAGACCAAGCCTTAAAACAGAATCGCTACCGAACGCGGAATCAGATCGTTAGGGTCGTCTTATTACGTTGAACGAGTAGCTGCAAACGACGAGCGCTCGACAGAGCGACCAAGCGGCGAAAGCAATACCGAGCGAGTGTCAAAAGAGTGATCTAGTAGATGTCGAACGATATCGAAACGATGATCGGGCGATGCTGAGCAGGGTGATTGAGCGATTACCGAGCGAGACGAAAGACGAAAATGGTGAGTGCGCGATCGAGAAAATGTCGTCCGCGTAAATCGTGATCAGTACGAGTTAATCTGTGAGTGTGACCGAGAAAGTTCCGACCGAGCGATAGTAAATCGTGACTAGGCCATCGAATAAGGCCGACCTGGATCAAAAAATACTGAGCGGATTGAAAGACGAGGGGCGAGCATGTTGGGTTCTTCGGACCGCGAAAACCGCTTTTTCGCGTCGCGGAAACCCCGAGTCACCCAAAGCCATGGATCTCGTGCAAAGATTCGTAAACAAAATTTTCGAAAAACCTTTTCTTGTACGAGTTTGTAAAAACTTTAGATCTACACTAAAGTTAAGATCATTATCCTTGTAGCGAAGTCCTTCGCGTTCCCGCTTGTCCAAGATGTCGTCGGATCTCTAGTTGTCAAAGTAGACAACCTCTATATGTATCCACACAGACACAAGTAGAAGGAGATGACCAAAACACAAGGTGTGCTAGCACCAATGGAGTGTTCGGCCAAGGAATGGGAGAAGGAGAGGAGAGAGCACCCAAGGGAGAAGAAGCGTGAATGAATCAATGAGAGGAAAATCAAAAACCCCTTAGCCATCAAGTGGCCGGCCACTCTAGGAGGTGTAAAACCCCCACATTAATTCTAATTAATGTGGAGACCATTAAGAGTTGTAACCCCCATGAGGTGGCACTCTAGGATGATGTGGATCAACACTATTGGTCTACATCTTGCCACCTCACTAAATGACATGGCAACAAGTGTAACCTCCTCATTTAATGTGGGACGGCCACATTAAATGCTATGGAGGCTTGTAACCTCCATGAGGTGGCACACATTGATGATGTGGAGCAATCCTATTGGTCCACATCTTGCCAACTCACTAGTGATGTGGCAAAAAGTCAAGTCAAACATGACTTTTTCTCTTCCTCTCAAATCAAGTCAAACTTGATCAAATCTCTCTCATGGTTGATCTAATCCAACCATATGATTCAAGCCAACTTAATATAATGAATCTAATTCATTAAATTAAGTTGATTTAATGAGTCATAATCTAAATTAGACTCATTAAATACATGAATCAACTTGAGTCCAACTCAATTAGCCCAATTTAGATTACTCTTAATCCAATATGATTCATCAAATGAATCTAATTCTCTTGGTTCATCATATGAACCAAATCTCCATCTAATTGTCCTTAGTGTGTGACCCTATAGGTTCTTGTAACGTTGGCAATGTTTCTAAACTCTTTTAGAAACATAAGTAATGAGCGGCATCTAGCAATACATCATTACTACCCATGTTATAAGAAATGTTGAGATCCAACATCACCTTGTGACTACTAATTGTGACTCCTCACAATATGTGACAAATGTCCTTCTATCCTAGACATCTAGATTGATCAATGTGAGGCATAGACCGTGTCATCCTCTAATCAATCTAAATCTTGAACTCCAAGTAGACTCACTCGATCAAATGAGCTCAACATCTAATGTTGACTCATTTGGGCATGGCCATGCACTTCGTGGTCTAACTCTATCAAGAATATTGATGTCACTCCCATCATATGGGAGAGATAGATCCCATCTACATCACTCACATCCCTCTACATAATTTATTACATACCTAGTAATCGCCTTTATAGTCCACCCTGTTACGGGTGACGTTTGACGAAACCAAAGTACATAACTCCTTATGTAGGGATCCATGGTGACTTCAGGTCTAAGGATTAATAGTCATACTAATAGCCACATGAGAAAGTATATGACACTCATATAACGATCCATGATACTTTCTCATGGCGGGTCATTCAGTATACATTCTCTAATGCATGCCCATGTGTCAGCTTGATATTTCTATATCCATGACTTGTGAGATCAAGTCATCGAGCTGACCTACATGCTAGTCTTATTGTATTAACATTGTCCCTGAATGTTAATACTCGACTAGGAATGATTTAGAGTAGTGTTCCTTATATCATCTCACTATCGATTCAACCAATCGATTGATATAGGTAAGAACCTTTTACTCAAGGACGTTACTATACTTATTTATTCTGGCACTAATACAAATAAGCATAATAACCAAAAACCAAATGCCTTAATATATATATAAGAATATGATATACATGAGTCCATACAATCATCAAATGATTGGCTCTAGGGCTCAAACTAACAATATCCCACTAGCACTAGTGCCAATCAGTATAGGCTCTAAGGCCTAATGACCTAGTGTGACCATCATGCTTTCTCTGTGCCAAAGCCTTGGTCAAGGGATCTGCGATGTTAGCTTCTATAGATACTCTGCAAATCTTCACATCTCCTCTATCGATAATCTCTCGAATGAGATGGAAACGTTGTAGAACTGCTGTGAACTCTGCCAGCTCATAGCACTACCATTCAAGCAAAAACACGAACCTCGACTGCGATTTTTAATCATCCTGGTCGGTCTGGAAGCTAGCATCACTGTAACCCTTTACAGCTAGCTCATCATCGCCTCCATATATCAAGAAATATTCTTTAGTCCTTCTCAAGTACTTAAGAATATTCTTGATCGCTATCCAGTGACTTTCACCTGGATCTGACTGGTATCTGCTCGTCATGCTTAAAGCATACGAGACATCAGGTCGAGTACCTAACATGGCATACATGATAGATCCTATGGCTGTGGAACTACAAAAACCCTCAGGTTGTGTCATGTACACATCCTCGAGTATGTTTCCATTCAGAAACACGGTTTTTGACATCCATCCGCCATATCTCGGAATCTGGTCTCATCACAGCTTCCTGATAGGTGTTAGGCTCATCCTCTATGAGCACAACGTCATCATGGTCAGACACGAGAAATGAATATCTCTCAGGCTGACGACGTACCCTATCAGACCTGCGAAGAGATATGTCTACTTGAACTGGTTGTTGTTCCTCAACTCCTTGTGGAACAATATCATCCACAACACTTTGTGGTTCCAGTTGAACTTCCATCGAGGCTCCAGTGCTATCGTTCGCATCTTGAACTTCTTCAAGATCAAAGGTACTCCCACTAGTCTTTCTAGAAACAAAGTCCCTTTCTAGAAAGACCCCAGTCTTTGCCACAACTACCTTATGCTGACTGGGAATGTAGAAGTAATATCCCTTAGTTTCCTTGGGATATCCAATGAAATAGCACTTGTCGGATTTGGGTCCTAACTTGTCTGAGACTTGACGTCGTACGTAAGCCTCACAACCCCAAATCCTCATGAAAGACACCTGGGCATCTCTCCCAGTCCATATCCTATATGATGTCTTTATCACGGCCTTGGATGGAACTCAGTTGAGTATAAAAGCTGCCGTGTCTAGAGCATAGCCCCAAAGGAATGTCGGAAGATCTGTGTGACTCATCATAGACCGTACCATATCTAATAAGGTACGATTCCTCCTTTCGGACACACCATTCCACTGTGGTGTTCCAGGAGGAGTGAGTTGGGATAGAATCCCACACTCAGCTAAATAGTCACGAAACTCATGGCTTAAGTATTCACCACCTCGATCTGATCGAAGTATTTTAATACTCTTGCCAAGCTGGTTCTGTACTTCATTCTTGAATTCTTTGAACTTTTCAAAGGATTCGGACTTATGTGTCATCAAGTACACATAACCGTATCTACTGAAGTCATCAGTAAACGTGATGAAGTACCTATAACCGCCTCTAGCAGCGACATTGAAAGGGCCACATACATCACTATGTATGAGTCCTAACAGATCAGTCGCTCTCTCGCTGTACCCACTAAAGGGAGTCTTGGTCATCTTGCCTCGTAGGCATGAATCGCATATCTCATATGATTCAAAATCAAATGAGTCCAGCAAACCATCCTTATGGAGCTGGGATAAGCGCTTGTCATTTATATGACCTAAGCGACAGTGCCAGAGATAGGTTTGGTTCAAGTCAGTCGACTTGATCCTCTTGGTATTTATGTTATAGATAGGGCTCTCAAGGTCTAGAATGTAGAGTCCGTTTATCAGAGGTGCACTACAATAGAACATATCTTTTAAATAAACAGAACAACATTTGTCTTTTATTATAAAAGAGTATCCTTTCTTGTCTAAACAAGAAACTGAAACTATGTTCTTAGTTAATGCAGGCACATAACAACAATCGACTAACTCTAGTACAAGCCCAGAGGGCAGAGATAGAAAGTAAATCCCTACAGCAACAGCAGCAACCCGTGCTCCATTGCCTACTCGTAGGTCCACCTCGCCCTTTGTCAATGTCCTGCTATTTCTCAACGCCTGCACATCAATACAAATGTGAGAAGCACATCCAGTATCTAATACCCAAGATGTAGAAATAGATAGATTGACTTCTATAACATATATACCTGAAGTGGAAGTCTCACTTCGCTTCTTCTTAAGATCCTCCAAGTATACCTTGCAGTTCCTCTTCCAGTGCCCGGTCTGACCGCAGTGGAAGCAGGTAGCATCCTTGGCGACCCCTCCTTTAGGCTTCAGTGCCTTGCCTTTGCCCTTGGTTTGGGACTTTCCCTTACCTTTGGGCTTGCCCTTGCCCTTGTGCTTCTGGACCATCAGAATGGGCTTAACCTTCTTAAGGTTAATCTCAGCAGTTCGTAACATACTAAGTAGCTCGGGCAGTGTCTTGTCAATCTCGTTCATGTTATAGTTCAGAACGAATTGACTATAGCTATCTGGCAAGGACTGCAAGATCAAGTCAGTGGCCAGCTCTTGGCCAAGTGGGAACCCCAGTCTTTGTAGGTTCTCTATGTACCCAATCATCTTGAGTACATAAGGACCTACGGGAGCCCCGTCTGACATCTTGCACTGAAACAGTGCCTTAGAGATCTCAAATCTCTCATGCCTCGCTTGTCCCTGATATAGTTGGCGAAGATGCTCAACCATATCGTAAGCGCCCATCAACTCATGTTGCTTCTGAAGCTCAGAGTTCATGGTCGCGAGCATTAGACATGACACATCTAATGCGTCATCTTGATGCTTCTTGTAAGCATCTTTGTCAGCTCGCGGGGCATTGGCAGGAGGAGCCTCCGGAATGGGCTGCTCCAGAACGTACAGTTTACGTTCCTGGGTGAGAACTATTCTCAAGTTCCTGTACCAGTCCAGGAAATTCACTCCGTTGAGCTTGTCCTTCTCAAGGACAGATCGCAGGGAGAAGGAATTCGTGTTCGACGTCATGGTTATCTACAACAGAAAATTTGTAGAAATAAATATCATATTCTTTTAAATCATCTAATTAAGCCTTTAATTAAATGATGCTCCCACTGAATTCTATAATTCTTGTGGGACAAGATCCACATCATACTAACCCTTGAGTTAGCTTTGGCTAATACGGCCAAGGCTTAGTATGATCGGTAGGTAACGATTACTAATTACATCTCTATGCAACTCTTGTTTATAAAATCAATATCCGCATTTATATTAAAACTCAAGTTAGCTTTGGCTAATACGCCCGAGAGTTAATATAGATGTGATTTTGACCTATCCTTTCCAACCGTTGGAAGAATGCCTATAGCTGACTCGATCCAACCGAGTAACTAGGAATACTCAATCTAATTGAGTTTGTATTCACCCATGCGTTGATAGGCGGGACCAAGATTGTCCCTCCGTACCCTACCAAGATAATATGTATTGCTCTGCTTTGGCAGATTCAACAATACATGTGATAGAGGTAGTGATAGGTATCACGGCACGGTTAGGCATTTAGAGTTGGTTTGATCTAGATCTAATCTAATCGAGAAGGATGCATCTTATGCACGACTTAGATCTAATCTAATCGCAAGGGTGCATCATGTGCACGACTTAGATCTAATATAATCGTTAAGGCACTAATTAATTAATTAATTATTAAACATGCATCAGATACATAACAATTAATTAATTAATCTATTTGTGATTTAGTCATGGCCCTACTACGATCTTCTCAAGCCAATGAGAAGATCGAATGGTCAACCTAGGGTCAACAGCTTCTCCAAGCTCCTCCCTTTGACCACCTTGTGTTGCTCGTGCCCGCCTCGGAACTCCGTCTCGTGTGGACCCTCCACCGCTCCAATTTGTGCATTATAATTTGAAACTCGAGTTACATTCGAGTCTAAATCTAATTTACAACCAGAATAAGAGAAAGGCACGACGCGCAGGCCGTGAGAAAAAAAATAAAAATACAGCACACACAATCATATGACGGCACGCAGGCCGTATTATGAATTACAACACAAATTCAATCTTATTGGGTATTTTGGGCCATGACTATCACAAATTAATATATAATTCAAAATTATATATTTTTCATAATTTTTCTGTAATTTTAAAAATAATTTTTACAATTTTTATGAGTAAAAATCCCGGCGGTCCCGTTTAGCGATTTCAGGCGCAATCGCGGAACGGATCCCCTTGCGGGGCCCAGGGGCAGCGCCCCTACCCGCGATCTAACCATCGCGAGGGTTCCTTTGCGATCCAACAGCGCCTAAACCCGCTGTCCCAAAACGATTTGGGTCGAGACATTGCCGTTTCGGAAAAATCTTCCCGGCGGGTTCGTTTTTAGCGATTTCGGGTGCAATCGCGGAGCAAATTCCCTTGCGGGGTTAGGGGCAATGCCCCTACCCACGATCTAACCATCGTGAGTTGCTCCTTTGCGATCTAATGGCACCCGACCCCGCTGTCCCAAACGGATTTGGGGCAAAACGAAGCCGTTTAAAAGAAAACTTTCCGGTAGCCGAAGCCTACAAGTGCCGAGACACTTGTGCTTCGCTTCTACGGAAAAATTACTCATAAAAACTCTAAAAACTCAATTTTTACAGAAAATCACAGAAGGTATATTTTTCATAAAAATACAAACGAACTCGTACAAGTCTTTGCACGTGGCTCTGATACCACTGTTGGGTTCTTCGGGCCGCGAAAACCGCTTTTTCGCGTCGCGGAAACCCCGAGTCACCCAAAGCCATGGATCTCGTGCAAAGATTCGTAAACAAAATTTTCGAAAAACCTTTTCTTGTACGAGTTTGTAAAAACTTTAGATCTACACTAAAGTTAAGATCATTACCCTTGTAGCGAAGTCCTTCGCGTTCCCGCTTGTCCAAGATGTCGCCGGATCTCTAGTTGTCAAAGTAGACAACCTCTATATGTATCCACACGGACACAAGTAGAAGGAGATGACCAAAACACAAGGTGTGCTAGCACCAATGGAGTGTTCGGCCAAGGAATGGGAGAAGGAGAGGAGAGAGCACCCAAGGGAGAAGAAGAGTGAATGAATCAATGAGAGGAAAATCAAAAACCCCTTAGCCATCAAGTGGCCGTCCACTCTAGGAGGTGTAAAACCCCCACATTAATTCTAATTAATGTGGAGACCATTAAGAGTTGTAACCCCCATGAGGTGACACTCTAGGATGATGTAGATCAACACTATTGGTCCATATCTTGCCACCTCACTAAATGACATGGCAACAAGTGTAACCTCCTCATTTAATGTGGGACGGCCACATTAAATGCTATGGAGGCTTGTAACCTCCATGAGGTGGCACACATTTATGATGTGGAGCAATCCTATTGGTCCACATCTTGCCAACTCACTAGTGATGTGGCAAAAAGTCAAGTCAAACATGACTTTTTCTCTTTCTCTCAAATCAAGTCAAACTTGATCAAATCTCTCTCATGGTTGATCTAATCCAACCATATGATTCAAGCCAACTTAATATAATGAATCTAATTCATTAAATTAAGTTGATTTAATGAGTCATAATCTAAATTAGACTCATTAAATACATGAATCAACTTGAGTCCAACTCAATTAGCCCAATTTGGATTACTCTTAATCCAATATGATTCATCAAATGAATCTAATTCTCTTGGTTCATCATATGAACCAAATCTCCATCTAATTGTCCTTAGTGTGTGACCCTATAGGTTCTTGTAACGTTGGCAATGTTTCTAAACTCTTTTAGAAACATAAGCAATGAGCAGCATCTAGCAATACATCATTGCTACCCATGTTACAAGAAATGTTGAGATCCAACATCACCTTGTGACTACTAATTGTGACTCCTCACAATATGTGACAAATGTCCTTCTATCCTAGACATCTAGATTGATCAATGTGAGGCATAGACCGTGTCATCCTCTAATCAATCTAAATCTTGAACTCCAAGTAGACTCACTCGATCAAATGAGCTCAACATCTAATGTTGACTCATTTGGGCATGGCCATGCACTTCGTGGTCTAACTCTATCAAGAATATTGATGTCACTCCCATCATATGGGAGGGATAGATCCCATCTACATCACTCACATCCCTCTACATAATTTATTACATACCTAGTAATCGCCTTTATAGTCCACCCTGTTACGGGTGACGTTTGACGAAACCAAAGTACATAACTCCTTATGTAGGGATCCATGGTGACTTCAGGTCTAAGGATTAATAGTCATACTAATAGCCACATGAGAAAGTATATGACACTTATATAACGATCCATGATACTTTCTCATGACGGGTCATTCAGTATACATTCTCTAATGCATACCCATGTGTCAGCTTGATATCTCTATATCCATGACTTGTGAGATCAAGTCATCGAGCTGACCTACATGCTAGTCTTATTGTATTAACATTGTCCCTGAATGTTAATACTCGACTAGGAATGATTTAGAGTAGTGTTCCCTATATCATCTCACTATCGATTCAACCAATCGATTGATATAGGTAAGAACCTTCTACTCAAGGACGTTACTATACTTATTTTATCTGGCACTAATACAAATAAGCATAATAACCAAAAACCAAATGCCTTAATATATATATAAGAATATGATATACATGAGTCCATACAATCATCAAATGATTGGCTCTAGGGCTCTAACTAATAGAGCAATGTCGAGCGTGCGATTGAGCGACAATAAATCACGACCGGGCGACCGAAAAAATACCAATCGAGTGATAATAAATCATGACCGGGCAATAGAGAGAATGATGGACGAGCAGAGCCGTGAGCGCGGTCGAGAAAAATACTGACCGAGCGTCAATAAATCGCGACCGAGCAATAAAGAGAATGAAGGCGAGCAGAGCCATGAGCGCGACCGAGAAAAATACTGACCAAGCGTTAATAAATCGCTACCGAGCAATAATGAGAATGATGAGCGAGCAGAGCCGTGAGCGCGACCGAGAAAAATACTGACCAAGCGTCAATAAATCGCGACCGAGCAATAAAGAGAATGACGGACGAGCAAAGCCATGATCATGACCGAACGAGTGTCGACTGAGCGACATTGAATCGCGACCTAGCAATAAAGGGAATGACGGACGAGTAAAGCCATGATCATGACCGAACAAGTGCCGACTGAGCGACATTGAATCGTGACTTGGCAATAAAGAGAATGATGGACGAGCAAAGCCATGATCGTGACCGAGCGAGTGCCGACCGAGCGACAGTGAATCATGACCTGGCAATAAAGAGAATGACGGACGAGCAAAGCCATGATCATGATTGAGCGAGTGCCGACCGAGCAACAGTAAATCGTGACCTGTTAATAAAGAGCGAGACCGAGTGAGTGCCAACCGAGCGAGTGCCGACCGAGCGAGTGTCGACCGAGCGACAGTGAATCGAGACCTGGCAATAAAGAATAAGACCGAGTGAGTGCCGACCGAGCGACAGTGAATCGTGACCTAGCCATAAAGAGAATGACGGATGAGCAAAGCCATGATCATGACCAAAAGAGTACCGATCGGGCGACAGTGATGAGTGAAACACGAATGATGAGTGCCGAACAGAGTGGCGAGCGAAGCGATAAGTGCTGACCGAGCCACAGCGGTGAGCGAAACGCGAATGATGAGTGCTGAGCAGAGCGGCTAGTGATCAGTAAGTGTCGACCGAGCAACAGTGGTGAGTGAAAATGTGAACTGAGAGTGTCGGGCCGGGCGGCAAGTGGATCAAGTGTGATGAGTGTTAGGCAGAGCTGCAAGTGAGCGGGCAGTGCCGACCAAGCAACAACAGTCAGTGAAAACGTGAGCTGAGAGTGCCGGGCAGAGCGGCAAGTGAATCAAGTGTGATTCATGTCGGGCAGAGCTGTGAGTGAGTAAGTGCCAACCGAAAGGTCGTTAGGCGTGAGAGCGTGCTCACTTATAACTTGCACTAAGGCAAGAGTCTGGGACCCGGCCTGCCGGTCGTTGGGCGTGAGAGCATGCTCACTTATAACTCGCACTAGGGCGAGAGTTTGGAGGTGTGAGAGCTTAGCTTGGAGGTGTGAGAGCTTAGCTCACTTATAACTTGCACTGAGGCGAGAGTCTGGAGGCGTGAGAGCTTAGCTCACTTATAACTCGCACTGAGGCGAGAGTCTGGGACCTGACCTGGACGGTCGTTGGGTGTGAGAGCTTAGCTCACTTATAACTCGCACTGAGGCGAGAGTCTGGGACCCGACCTGGACGGTCGTTGGGCGTGAGAGCTTAGCTCACTTATAACTCGCATTGAAGCGAGAGTCTGGAGGCGTGAGAGCGTGCTCACTTATAACTTGCACTGAGGTGAGAGTCTGGGACCCGACCTGCCGGTCGTTGGGCGTGAGAGCATGCTCACTTATAACTCGCACTGGGGCGAGAGTCTGGAGGTGTGAGAGCTTAGCTCACTTATAACTCGCACTGAGGCGAGAGTCTGGAGGCATGAGAGCTTAGCTCACTTATAACTTGCACTGAGGCGAGAGTCTGGAGGCGTGAAAGCTTAGCTCACTTATAACTCGCACTGAGGCGAGAGTCTGGTGTTGGAAATTTGACGTCCGCTAGAGGGGGGGGGGTGAATAGCGTCTCACCCAAATCAATGGCTTCCTACGTATTCATTAGTTGCACAGCGGAATAATACGAAACTAAATACGAATATGAAAGCTAAAGACAAATAAAGGAAATGTAAACCAATGCACGTCAATGTAACGTGGTTCGGAGATAACTTGCTCCTACTCCACGGCTGTCCGTAAGGTGGATGATCCCGATCCTTCGGTGGATTAGCCCCCGGCAAACTCCGGCTACTCAAGCAACTCCTTGTGGGTGGAGAAACCTCACCACAACACCAACCAAGAACACTTGGACACAAGAGAACCTTGAGCACGTTTGGTGACTACTAATTAGGCTTTAACCAAGTCTAATTTCGTCACCTTGGCCGGCCATACCAAGCTCCTTCTTATAGAGCTTGGAACAAATCAGCAACCTGATTTGCCCGTTACCAGTCGACTGGTCCATGCACTAGTCGACTGGTGCCAGCCCAACGACTCTCTGCTACAGTGCATCAGTCGACTGGTCCATGCACCAGTCGACTGCTACAGTAATGCTACAGTAATTGCTACAATAACTGCTACAGTACCGCTACAGTAAAACCCTAAAACTAGGATTTTACTCCGAGTACAATCTCTCATGCACTCGTCCTCGCCCGACCAACCTAGACCTAGCCTTCTAGCCTCCTCCATCAGCCTCGCGTCCCTCGGATGTCTCCCCATCCTTCACGTCTTGCCTTCTGGAGCTTCCTTCGGCCTTGTCCATATTGTCGGGTCTTCCTTTGCCAAGAGGCTCTTCACCTCCGGGACTTCATCCATTGCCAAGTCACACTTGGACTTACGTTGTCAAGACTACATGCTTGGATTTACACCGCCAAGACTCATTCTTGGACTTTCCTTGTTGTACCTGTATCCTGTACACTCACAATGCATATCAAATACAACAATAAACCTAACTTAAACCTTTGCCCAAACATCAAAACCTAGGGCACCTAGATTGCTTCAACAATCTCCCCCTTTTTGATGTTTGACAACTTGTTTAAGTTAGGGAAACATAAATGTAATATATATGCAAATAAATATGCAAATCAACTCATGCATAAATAATGGAACCTAAATCCCTTGGCTCCCCCTTCACCTAAGCTCTCCCTTGAGCTAGGATTTCCCATAAAGGTAAACTTCTCCCCATTTGCCTAAACAATCGCTCCCCCTTCACCTATGCTCCCCCTCGAGCTAGGATTTCTTGCAAAGGTGTATAGGTTTCCCACTTAAACCTAAACTTCTCCCCCTTTGCCATACATAAACAAAAAACTCCAACAATATCCCAATTGTTGAAAACATGTCATCCAAATTGACCCTAAACTCATGTATTTATCCCCCATGAATTTCATACATTTAAACGAGTTGACACGGTCAAGAACAACGTTGAAAAACACATTTAGGCTGGTATCAGTCGACTGAAATAGGTACCAGTCGACTGCCCCCTTAGATTTACACTCACAGAACTTTCTGTTTTCAAAATACACTGTTACCAGTCGACTGCCCTCATCAAAATGAGCTTACAGAGACATTCTGTGCTCAAAAACACTGTTACCAGTCGACTGGTATCTGCACCAGTCGACTGGTACCCTATTTCTATAAAAATCAATCTTTTCAGGCCAACTTCAGAAATACACCAAAAATTCCACAAACCTCCAAAAATTTCCAAATTTTGTGGAGAGGTCTATTGAACCCTTATATACTTGGTAAAAATATATTACAAAATGTATCTATCACCAATTCTAAGATTGACACAAAATCCAAAACTAGCTAAATGGTTCAATTGAACCTTGACCTAAAGTCTTAGTTTTGGCTTCCTCTTGATGTATTTGCCCATACCAACCCACAATGCACCCCTAGCATTGGTTTATATGGCATCTATACATCAAAAACTAATTTTCATGTAATATAACCCTAATGTCATATTTTCATGCATGAAACTTAACCCAATTGTGCCAACCAAGTATAATAGAGACTCAAATCCATCTCTAATCCCTTTGGCACATCTTGGTTCACTTAAGATCATTTACCATATGTCCCAAAGACTCTTTGAGCTCCCCCTTGAGCTCTTAATCTTAGCCACCTCCCTAAGTGACTCATTTACTATGACTATGCCACTTTGGTGCACCTCAGGTGACACTTGGCCTACAAAACTCACATTCTTAACCTTAGACACCTTGTCTTTGGTTAATTTCTTCTTGTCATTAATCTTGGACACCTTATCCTTGCTATAATTATATGCTACCCTAGCATATTCCTTCTTATTGGCCTTGGATGACTCTCCCTTGTTCTTGGTAACACCTCCCATACCAATATTATGTGCTACCTTAACACTTGACCTCTTTTTGGTCTTTGAAAAGATTTTTATGTTTTCAAAGAGTAACTCCCCCTAAAAACATGGTCAAACTTCTATCATTGCACCAACCATGACTTGGGGTTCCTAAATAATTAGGAAAACCAAAACTCGAAGTTTTGAGGTTCAAAATTCAATAATGAAACTAAACCTCAATCGAAACTTCACTTTGGTTTTTCTTAACCAATCCATACTTGTTTTCATCATGAAAACTCATGTAGACATTATTTAGGGTATACTTTATCAAGAAAAAAATAGTTTTCTATGAAAATAGTTCCTATTTTCAAAGATTGCCACAAATTTGAAAACTCTTGAAAACTTCAATGTTTTCTCCTAGTTTGTGTCTAACTTTCCAATGATGATTACTATCAAAAGATAGTCTTCACCAAGGTTTTTCAAAAGTATTTTGAAATCTTTTTTAAAACCAATATCCAACCACGTTCTTTGGGCTCAATGCACATGACTTGTACATTAGCTTTCCCAATGATTGGAAGACACATAACTATGTGTTTTGATGAACCTAAAACTCAACAAGATGCACTAGATCAACATCTTGAGTTTAGTTCACCATCTTAACATCTCACTTGTATCTAACGTGTATTAAAACACATACAAGTCACCTTATAGTTCTTTGTGAGATGTATATTTGGTCTTGCCCTAAACTAAGGGATCATGCATCTCTATCTAGGCATTGTAAAAATCATGATCATCCATCTAGGATGCCACTTGATATGATCTCTCTTGTTGGGACACTTCCATACATAATAAATGCCTTTTGTCCTTAATTATAAGGAAATTGACATACTGCATGATGATTAATGGCATACATCAAAATAAGCAATTTTCAAAAGCAAAGCATGCTATAGCTACATGATGTATGTATGACATTACATGATATTTTTATATTTTTCATAATAAAATGAATGCAACACATGATGTCATGACATATAATATGCAATCAATCATGGTATTTTAGCATAAATAAAATATACCTAGATCATCTATCTAAGTATCCTTAAACCTTAGCTAAAACCTTAAAATTAAGCATAGATTGCTTATCTCTTGAAAGAATACCAAAACCCAACTTGGCATTTCTTTTATCCATTTTCTATTTGTGTCAATTGAAATTAAGAATTCAATCCTCAAATATTTTTTTGGCACATATTACTCTCTTTAAGGATCAAACATTTAGATTGAGACTTAATTTTGCTCTAACTCCTTTAAGAACATGCTAAGATCTCAACTAGCCATTTCTAATCCTTTTCAAGTGTGCCAATTTACATGTATTTCAATTCCTTAAGATTTGACATACTTTGTTCTTCCAAATAGTGATTACTTTGGATTAAGGTTAAAAGTCTCCCTTAACCCATCAAAAGGAGACCAAGATCCCAACTTGTATTCCTTGTATTTTCATATTTGTGTCAATTTAAGTTAAACTCAAATCCTCAAATTTTGACACAATTTACTCTTCTTAAAGAGTACACTTAATAATCCTTTTCATTTTCAAAGGTTAACAATAACCTTGAAAATGCTTTCAAGTGTCAACTTTTATCAAGGTTGGGTTAACTACCCTTCCAATTGGAGTTGACACTCTCTAAACCCATCTAGGGTGTAGAGACTATGCTCCTAGGAACCCAAAACCTATTGGTGCTCCTTGGATGCTCTAGGTACTCACTAGGGATGACTTCCCTAGATACCTTCCTAAGGACCTTTCTAGGCTTTTTAGAAGCGTTGGTCACTTCCACTAGGTCACTTCTAGGGCTAACTCCCCTTGTAACCTTATTTGTGACTTTATTGGACTTCTTAGAAGTCTTAGTCACATTGGTCTTTGCAAAAGTACTCTTACGGACAACTTCCCTTGTACTTTTAGCTTGACCACTAGTCCTAGGTTTGGTTCCATAGCTATATGGAACCCTATGAAAGGAAGTCACATATTTCTTGGCTTTGGGTTTGTATCCCAAACCTCTATAGCCATTGGATGACTCTTGTCTAGCTTTTCCAAGGTTGTGCTCACTTTGCCCCTTAAGCAAGTTTTCCATTCTTGCTAAGGTTCTCTCTAAGTTATCAAGTCTTGACCTTAAGACTTGATTTTCCCTTACCAAATCCATAGATTTGGATTTTTGTTTATTCTTATGAGCATTGCTAGCCTTAGGCTTATATCTAAAGTCCTTAGAATTGTTGCCTAAGTAGTTATCTACCTTCCTAACCTTAGGTATGGTAGATCTAGCATGAGGAGGTATATATTTATCCTGAGGTTTATCATGCATTATATTTTCATGATAAATAGCATTATAACAATTTAAATTTGAACTAGCATTCAAATTAGGGTTTACCTCCCTTACCCTTGAAGCTCTCTTCTTCTCCCACTTCTTCAAGTGCGCCAATTTCTTGAGCTCTCCTCTCCTTGGGCACTTTGTGTGGTAGTGACCCCACTCACTACATGTAAAGCACCTAATGTGCTTCTTCTCCTTCTTCTTCTTCTTCCTACAACTCACATTAGTTTCTAAATTAACTTTAATGAGTTTAGAGTTTACCTCCTTTACCTTCTTGAGTGAAGGACACCTACTCTTGTAGTGCCCCATCTTACAACGCTCAAAACATTTGATGTGGTCCTTTGTGCTCTTCTTGGTAGTTGAGGTAGAGGGTTGAGCTTCCAAAATCTCCTCTTCCTCGGATTTCTCTTCTTCCTCTTCACTTGAAGATGTGGACTCTTCCACTTCTTCATCTCTTGAGGATGTGGAAGATCTCTCCTCTTCCACCTCTTCCTTCTCTTTCTCTTCCTTCTCTTCCTTTTCCTCCTCGAATGTTGACCTCTTGTCAACATCAGATTGGTCCTTCTCTTCTTGGACCAATGAGCCATTCTCCTTAGGCTCTTCCACTCCTTGGATTTTTATAGGGTCTTCATGATAGGCAATGATCTTTTTCCAAAGATCACTTGCATTTTTGGTTTCACCTACACTCAACAAAATATTAGAAGGTAGTAAATTATGAAAAATTCTCGTTACCTCCTTGTCTGCCTCCGATTGCTCTCGTTGCTCTTCGGTCCAATGCCGAGGTCGGAGGTGTTTACCCTTCTTGTCCGAAGGAGCTTCAAATGGGTCACTCAAGACAACCCATTGGTTCCAATCCATTTGGAACCATGTCTCCAACCGCTTCCTCCAATAATTGAAGTCTTCTTTGTCGTACGGAGGTGGAATTCAGATATCCCATCCGAGCGGTCTTTCGGACTCCATCTTCTTCTTCCTTTAGCTTCTTGCTCTCTTGGCGGTTAGTCCGTAGAAGAGCGACCTCGCTCCGATACCACTTGTTGGAACTTTGACGTCCGCTAGAGGGGGGGTGAATAACGTCTCACCCAAATCGATGGCTTCCTACGTATTTGTTAGTTGCACAGCGGAATAATACGAAACTAAATACAAATATGAAAGCTAAAGACAAATAAAGGAAATGCAAACCAATGCACGTCAATGTAACGTGGTTCGGAGATAACTTGCTCCTACTCCACGGCTGTCCGTAAGGTGGACGATTCCGATCCTTCGGTGGATTAGCCCCCGGCAAACTCCGGCTACTCAAGCAACTCCTTGTGGGTGGAGAAACCTCACCATAACACCAACCAAGAACACTTGGACACAAGAGAACCTTGAGCACGTTTGGTGACTACTAATTAGGCTTTAACCAAGTCTAATTTCGTCACCTTAGCCGGCCATACCAGGCTCCTTCTTATAGAGCTTAGAACAAATCAGCAACTTGATTTGCCCGTTACCAGTCGACTGGTCCATGCACCAGTCGACTGGTGCCAGCCCAACGACTCTCTCAACGACTCTCTGCTACAGTGCATCAGTCGACTGGTCCATGCACCAGTCGACTGCTACAGTAACTCTGCAGTAACTGCTACAATAACTGCTACAGTACCGCTACAGTAAAACCCTAAAACTAGGATTTTACTCCGAGTACAATCTCTCATGCACTCGTCCTCGCCCGACCAACCTAGACCTAGCCTTCTAGCCTCCTCCATCAGCCTCGCATCCCTCAGATGTCTCCCCATCCTTCACGTCTTGCCTTCTGGAGCTTCCTTCGGCCTTCTCCATATTGTCGGGTCTTCCTTTGCCAAGAGGCTCCTCACCTCCGGGACTTCATCCATTGCTAAGTCACACTTGGACTTACGTAGCCAAGACTACATGCTTGGACTTACACCGCCAAGACTCATTCTTGGACTTTCCTTGTTGTACCTGTATCCTGCACACTCACAATGCATATCAAATACAATAATAAACCTAACTTAAACCTTTGCCCAAACATCAAAACCTAGGGCACCTAGATTGCTTCAACATCTGGGACCTGACCTGGACGGTCGTTGGGCGTGAAAGCTTAGCTCACTTATAACTCGCACTGAGGCGAGAGTTTGGGACCCGACCTGGACGGTCATTGGGCGTGAGAGTTTAGCTCACTTATAACTCGCATTGAGGTGAGAGTCTGGAGGCGTGAGAGCTTAGCTCACTTATAACTCGCACTGAGGCGAGAGTCTGGAATCCCGACCGGGAGCTGTTCTGGAGGCCTGACCAGGAAATGTTCTGGGGGTCTGACCAGGAAATGCTCTGAAGCCTGACCAGGAAATGCTTTGGAGGCCTGACCAGGAAATGTTCTGGAGATCTGACTAGGAGTTGATCTGGAGGTCTGACCAAGAAAAGGTCTAGAAGCTTGACCAAGAAATGCTCTGGTGGCCTAACCAGGAAATGTTCAGGAGGTCGGACTAGGACTTGATCTAGAGACCTGATCAGAAATTGGTCTAGAAGCTCGACTGAGCATTGGTCTGGTAGCCCGACCGAGAATTGGTCTGGAAACTCGACCGAAAGATCGTTAGCGATACTCCGATCTGAGACCGGTGGTGATACTCTGGTCCGAGACCAGTGGCGATAACTCGACCCCGACCGGGGGAGGATAAGACTTGAAGTCCATAAAAGCGGAGCCCGTAGCAATATGAGGGAATAAAGTCTTTATCATACCTGATTGCGAAGTGGTGTCAATTGATTGAGGATCTGTCTCGGTCCCTCAAATCCCAAATACCCGTGGAGCAAGGGGAGAAGATACAGGGCATGAAGCCGATATAAGGGAGCAGAGCCCATAGCCATAGAAGGAAGCAGAGCGCCGTGGGTGAAGGGAGCAACACCTGTAGATGTAAGAGGCTGCACAACAAGGGAAGGATGCAAAGCATATAATAATAATAGAGTGAAGCATCTATAGCAGCAAGAGAATGCTGAGCCCCATGGTGAAGGGTACAGAGCCTATAGCAATAAGAGGATGCAGAGCCTCATAGTGAAGGGTGTAGAGCCTGTAGCAGTAAGAGGATGCAGAGCCTCATGGTGAAGGGTGCAGAGCCTATAACACACATGATCGGGGAGCTGGAACCCTGGTCCCTAATCGGAGAGTAAGGCCCCTAGCCTGCAATCAAAGACTGAGGCCCCTAGATCCTGATCGAGAAGTGGTACTGCGAGTCAATGATCGGGGAGCTGTATCCCTAGTGTATGAGCGGGGAGCTGTGTCCCAAGTGTATGTGCGGGGAGCTAGGCCCCTAGTGTTCGATCAAAAATCGAAGGCCCTAGTCTTTGATCAAGGAACTAGGATTTTACTCTCTTATCAGGGAGCTATATCAGTTCCTATAATCGTAAAAAGGGAGCAGAGCTTGTAGCGTACCTGTTCAGGAAGCCATGCTAACCGGCTAAGGGTTTATCTCGGTCCCTTAACTCCTGAATACCCTGGAGTCAGGGAAAAAACATAATGAAAAAACTAACCTGTCAACCAGCTGAAGCTCCACTCGATCCTTCGACTCCCGAATACCGGTGGAGTGAGGATAGAAGATAATATATGCGTCGAGATCCTCTGGGATTGTTGTCACGCCCCGGAGGAGTCCCTGTCCGAAGAAATTTCGGCAGCATCTCCCCTGTACGGTAGACAATCTGAAACTTTCTACAATCACTATATACCTCAGCCACATGCGGCTAGAATAATAACAATAATAAAACAATCACCATGAAGTTAATAGTAAACAAATAGAACAGTAATACGATGACTCGAAAACAACCCTACTCAACTACACTCGTAAAGCTCAAATCCGATTTTTCCTACTCCACTACACTCATAAAACACAAATCCGACAAACTCACCTCTTCTGCCGTCCAGGCAGGCATGGAGTAAAGCATATCCAAATCGTACCAAAATCCATCAACGATAAGAATTCATACAAGATCCATAAGTAAAACACTACAAGACCAAAACATAGTCTGATAGAGAAAACTAAAATAACGACTCGTGATCAGCAGAGGACTAGCACTACGTGCAATGGGAACTGCTCCGGACAGCCTCAACCTGAAAATAATAACGGAGGCGGGGGTGAGTCCAACGCTCAGCAGGTAACAACTGATATGCATAATAAAGTAAATAACAGACAACACTAATCATGCGTACAGTCTCCTAAATACGAGAAGAATAAATGCAACTGAAATAGAAACAGGAGAAAACTGTACTAACCAAGACTAAGGTATAAAGGTAACAGGGTCATCAAACCGAGGGTGTCATAATCCTATATGCATGTCAATCATATGCATCCATATAAATGCAGCAAGTAAATGCAGCAAACACAAACAATAAATGCATCATGCATATGATGCCAATGACATGGTCACCCCTGACGCCAGTCAGCCATCTCACACACAATGGTGAGTCCGAGTGGGTAGAGCTGTGACAACCGTGCACTCTGACATCACTGCCCCTGATGAGTGACCGAGTGGACGGGATGCTGTCGGAGTATACACATACTCCTACCCCGAAATAATAAATGGGGGAGCGCAATGCTCTCATCTCCCGGTACACGATGACGGAGAGGACTCTCTGCCGGCTACCACGCTGAGTCACACTACCCATGAGTGGACCAACGGAGCCAAACAAAGTCCAACTGCCTGCCGGCTACAACGCTGCTACACTAAACCAACGGAGCCAAACAAAGCGGAACTGTCTGCCGGCTACCACGTTGAGTCACCAGACCAACGGAGCCAAACAGCAGAACTGCCACACACCTGTCTGATATACCACTAACCCATGAGTGGTGGTGTGTACAGATACATGTAACTGGCGATGTGCTCAACAATAATGAAGCAGACAATCGCACAGCATGCAATCATACAAGATGATGCATGACACTAAACATGGCAATATCACGAATAGCATAGCATGCTCTATACATAAGTATAAAATGTGTACTACAAGATAATGAATCAAATGGAAGGTACACAAACAGATAGGGTATCAAATAAACCCTAGGCCCTGAACATAATGTATCATATGGTTGGGTCACTACCTAAAGCATGTATGATCAGGTAAATAATAACATGTAGTGCATAACGAGTAAACAAGCAAACATGTAATAGATCATGTAGTGACCAACCGAAACAAATGGATAACACAATTATTGCTATATGTTAAACACATTATTATGCATATCAAAAGACATAAGTCAAAGTACCCGCCTCCAATCGAAATGGTCCAGTCCGACAAATCGAGATACTCGTCTCGAATCAAAGTCCTATAATAAACCGTATAGTTTAGCTAAATTTAATTATAAGCAAAATAGCTAAACCAAAGTGTTTTCCTTCAAGAACCCTAATTAAATTGAACTCAAAATCAATTAGGATTAGCTCCATTAACCCTAACGATCAAGGTGAACAACATTTAACCATGTAAATCCAAATTCACCACAAAACGTATCACAAGCCTGCAATTTACCAAATTCCAAAACTCACCCAAATCCGTATACTTTGTCGTTAATTTGTCGAGGATGCACCCGTTGCCAAAACTGTGGCTGGTACTATATTTAACCACTGACCTATACATCAAACACCCAAAATTCATAGTCAATACATCCACCTCTGTGAATCAAACCTTAACATTAAATTCGCAGTCTTTAAACCAACAACTTACCCTAAACCATACCTCAATTCACAGCCGAAAAAGGGCTGTCTCGCTGCTAGAACTAAAACAAGCCCACTGCAAGTCTGTCTTTTGCTCACGGCTAGAATCACTGCTGGAATCAAAACTGATCAAACAGAAGCTCAAGCAATGAAGATCATGGATCATATAACCCCAACTCCAATCAAAGCTAGGGTACAAAGCCTACAATCTGTGATGGATCGAACCTGTGGCCGGCGACAGTGCTAGGGCACAGCGTCGGCGAAGCAAACTCGGCGGTGGTGCTAGGTCCAGAGACGTCGGCGCTCAATGGCTGGCACAGAGGAGGAAACAGCGATGGTGAGCGGCACACAGAGGAGTCGGCCGGAGAACTAGGGCTGAGGTGCGACACCCGGCGGTGCTAGGGCACAGGCGACGGCGGCCGGCGCTAGGGCAGAGGGAAGGTGTCGGCTGTGGGGAGTCGATGGCAGCACAAAGGGGAGAAGGGCGTCGGCAGTGGCTCACGCGTCGTCGGTGCTTGGACAGGAAGGAAGAAGGGAGGCGGAGACCTAGGGCACGGGGAGGAACAACATCCGACACTGGGGAATCGGCGCCGTCGAGTGGAGAAGGCGATCGACACTGCTTCGTGCGGTATCAGCTATAGCAGCGGCTTGGGAAGGAAAGGAGGATTTGGTTCGGCGTCGGCAGAGGAGAAGAAGAGATAGGAGAGGGAACCACCTCGGCGGTTAGGGCACGGGATCGCAACAGGGAAGAAGGGGCGCGCGGGGTTCGGCGAGGAAAGAAAAAGAAAACAAATAAAGAAAATAAAAAGAAAAAGGAAATGTAATTATAAACATTTCCTCGCTTAAATGGGGTAGCCTAAACAGGCTTTTCCGGGCCCCATTTTTATCCCCGTTAACTCATTCATACGAGCTCCGAAAAATTCCCTGAAAATTTCCAAAAATTTCGAAAAATTCCCTTATTAATATTCGCCTATTTTCGGTATTTTACAATTGTGATAATAGCAGAGAACCTCCCGACGTCATCCATCTTCACGTTCTAGAACAGGTGAAGGATGTTCCCACAGACGACGCCAAATTGATCCCGTCCGGAAGCTGAGTCGGATGGATCGTCGGGTGAGGTGGCGAGAATGTTGACCGAGTCACGATGTCCCGGAGGGGGGGGGGGCGTGCTGAGATGGCTTCTATGTTGACCAAGTCTTCAAAAGTCCTCTGGTCAACGCTACCCTGCAGCTAGCGACCGGGTCCCCTCGGTCCCTGGTACCCCGAGGCTCGAGGCGGATACAACAAACATATAAGTAACAAACTAATATTGGAATAATGAAATAAATGGAGATTGAGTACGAAGAACGTACCCTGGCCCAGGGGGGCACCCTCGGATGGGACGTTGGTCGAGTTATTATGACCCGGAAGAGCAGATGACGCCCGATCAGGATATAGGGTTGGATCTGACGGAGCGGAGCCGGATGCGTCATGGAGCTGGAAGTCGATACGTAGACTAGGAAGCGAGATCAGCATGCAGGCCGGGACACGAGATCGACACGCAGACCGGGTCACAAGATCGGCGTGCAAGCCAGGACAGGAGATTGGCACACAGGCCGAGTCACGAGATCGGCGCGTAAGCCAGGACACGAGATCGACATGTTGGTCGGGACATGAGATCGACACGCTGGCCGGGACACGAGATCGACACATAGGCTGGAACACGAGATAGGCACGCAGGCCGGGTACAATAGTAGCACAAAGGCCGTAATATGGCAGCAACACACATGCCAAATCACAACACATGAGTCAGATCAGTGCGAAGGTCGAAACACAGCACATAAGTCAGATTGGCATGAAGGTCGTAATGCAACGGTGGCTTAAAGACAACACCCTGTTTCTCTGTATCTCTCCACTCCTCGCGCTGCTGTTCCTTCACCTCTCTGCCACGAGCCTCGTTGGCTTCACCTCGCTGACGTTCAGTTCCCATTCTACCACCGCCAGATCCACCCTCCTTGGCCTGGTCGCGACGCTATACATGCTCCGCTGCCCGAGGGCAGTTTACCCAGCGGACATCGCCTGCTTCAAGGGAAGCTCAGCGTACGTGGCGCCCCGCGCCAACATCTTGGCGAAGTTCACCAGAGGTGGCACGTTCACTGAAGAGACAGTGGCGTTACAGTGCAAAATGCTGGCGGCAACGTGTAGACAGAGAAGTCGAGGGAGCATGCGGAGCCACGACCGGCCGTCGTGTGTGAAAGAAGGAGGCGGCGACTGATTTGAGATGGGCGATGTGGCTGCTCGACAACATCTACGCCGAGAAGACCGGAGGCAAGGCTGGCTCGGCTCCGACGAGGAGAGTGAGAGGAAGGAAGAAGCTGATCTCCCCCACCGTTCCTCCTGGCGGCGGTGTGTCCAACGAGAGAAAAGAGGAAGAAGAAAACCGTGGCTGGTGTCTCGAGAAGAAGAGGGAGAGGAAGAAAGGTGATAGCCAGCGCTGGAGAGGGGGAGAAGGAGGAAGCCAGGTGGGCGGCGAACCAAAACCCGAACGAAGCCCCCCCTGTTGCTACAGTGTTCTCTCCCTTAAAACCCTATACAACCAAAGACAAAATTACCCCTCCATCTCCCTTTAATTACATCTCCGCCCCTAACCCATATCCACATCAACTATAAAAGGAAATTTTTAACATAAAATTAAAAACTCCTTTTATTTTTCACGTGGCCGCTAAAAAAGAAAGTTTTAAACAAAAATTAAAACTTTCTTTTAACTTATGTGGTCAGCCACATCTTGGTCACCAAGATGTGCTTGGGGCCGGCCACCTCTTGGGCTCCAAATAATGCTTGGCCGTCCCCCTTGCTCCAAGCAAGGATGCGTCCGACCCATTACTTGGATAAGAAGTGGATTTTATGGATACAAGACTTTATAGAGACTACAACAGGGATTGAGAGGAGAAATTGGTTTTTGATCGCCCCTAACACCCAACTCAAGTTCATCAACAATAACTCATACCACTAAAGAGTTATTATTAAACTACCGCACCAATCCCAAATTACATTATGGGCTCCTTCTTATCATGAGTGCATTAATATCCCTATGTTTAAGATATCGAATATTCATTAATTAAATGAGTTACTGACAACTCACTTAATTAATATCTAGCTCCAAGAGTAGTACCACTTAACTTCATTGTCATGCCGGACTAAGTCCACATGTAGGGTTTACATGACAATCCTTATGAGCTCCTCAAGGGGACATCATCAACCTAGATTTACTAGGACACGATTTCCTTTTATAATCAAAACCCACCATATAAATAATATTATTTCCCAACTTATCGGGCCTATTGATTTAACGAACTAAATCTCACCCATTGATAAATTAAAGAAATACATACTAAGTATATGTGTTTGTTATTATATCGGGATTAAGAGTACACACATCCATAATAACAGAGGTTTTGTTCTTTTATGTAGTCAGTATAAAAAGAAACTACCTCAAATGGTCCTGCTCAATACACACATAGTGTACTAGTGTAATTTTATAGTCAAGATAAACTAATACCAAATTACATTACAACCACTCCAATGGTTTGTCCCATTCCATATTGGTCGTGAGCTACTATTTATAATTTATAAGGAACTGATAACATGATCTTCTGTGTGACACCACACACCATGTTATCTATAACATAAATTAATTGGACAACTACATTTAACATAAATACAAACATTTGACCAATGTGATTCTTATGTTCATACAAAAAGCTAGGCTTTTAGTATACATCCCAACACTCACAAGTCACAAGCACATTATGATCCATTGCTTGAGTATTGTGAAACATAGAATGGTGTGAAATTCTTAAGACTTAGCCTAAGATTTCAAATTCTTATGTCAGTTCATTGATATAAATCCGGGTTTTAAACACATACATTTATCAATTTGAGTAATTTAGCTAGTAACAAACTAGTTAAGACCAAACACTCAAATTCACTAACCTTAGTCTACAACTATTATCTTGTGATAGTTAGCTAAGTACAAAGGTTGGACATTTTCTTTAAGGACTATTTCCTAGATGTTTGATTTTCAAGATATTTTCAAAAATTTATGCATTATATACATGCTTGGACTTATAGGAAAATATAAATTTAAAGGGGAGCATAAACATCATTTTTAAATTCATTTCAAGACTAAGTTTTTTCTTTAGAAAATTTCAAAAATTTGCATTTTCTTATTGGTTCATAATTTATCCTCTTTAATAATTTTTCAAAATATAAATTATTTTCAAAATATCAAATATACTCTTTACGTAACACTTTAGAAATAATGCACTTATGTATTTTCCTTACAAATATACATTTCAAAATTTCTTTTATTTGCTTCCAATATTTCAAAAAGTTGTTTTCTTATATAATTATCATTTTCAAAATTTATCTTAATTGAAACATAACATTTTCAAAATAAAAAATTCTAGCTTATGTTTGAAAATTTTGTTAACATTTTTGGAATTTTTTTTGAAAAGTTATAATTATGTTGGATCGAGATGCACGTGAGAGGAGGGTGAATCATGTGCTTTTCAAGAGCTTATCTTTTACATTTTAAAAACAAGAGTACATAGAAGAAAATTAAGTAAGATACAGAAATAGAAAAATGAGCAAAAACATGATTCAATTTTTTTACTTGGTTCGAAGCCTTCGGCGACTCCTACTCAAAAACTCAGGTCCCACGAACCTATTGATAGGTAATCCACTAAATCCTCTTTTAGAACCATCAGAAGAGTAATTGAATACAAAGAGAGTCGAAGAAGTGTAACACGCTACACTTCCCATTTGCAGAAAGTAAGTATAGTAATTAACTTTTTACGAACACTATTTGTAGTCGGTCAGCTCTAACTCAGTGTTTGGGCGGCTTCTCGACGACAGTCGGGTATAGTAGAGTCATAGCAGAGCAGCAGCAGTAAGCTGGAATAGTCGAAAAGCTGATCGAATGTGTAGAAGCTCGTATGGAAGTTGTTGAAGAAGCCTTGGGCGAAACATCCTTTTATTAAGCATGGAAGGCTCCTTCCATAGTCCTAAAAGTGCCTCCAATGTGAGGAATCTAATCTTCAACCACCCGCTTCTTATCAGGGATGAAGTTTGGATTTTATTCTATGGAAGGTGTCTTCCATAGCACTGAAGGCGCCTTATGAACAGTACAAAGGCGCCTTTCATATCATGGAAGGCGCCTCAGGTACTGTTCACCCGAGGCATTTTGTGCTTCTTTTTCCCTACAAAAAATATTAATTCAATAACCTTCAAGACAATAATAATAACAAGTAGTAATTAGATCCTATCTCCTTGAGACCAAGATCTAGTCAGGGTCTCAATTTAGGTTTCTGAAACGGACCTAAATTGGACTGACGCCTAGTGTCCCTTAGAATGGAGGCGCATCCTCACTTAGTCACTTTCTTCCAGTGACTTACCTCTACTTACCAAGTGTAGAGATACCTTTCAAAATCACATATCTGGACTTCGGGAATCAAACATCCCAACCTACTAAAATCGCGTATCCGGTCTTCTCCAATCGAAAATCACACATCCCAACCTACCAGAATCACATATTCGGTCTTCTCTAATCAAAATAGCACATCCCAACCCTTGCCAAAGTCTCACATTTGAACTTCAACCTGTCAAGAATTGAATATCCGGACTTGCCAGAATCACACATCTGGTCTTCAACCAATTAGGAATTAAACATTTTAACTAGGGTTAGTCAACCTTGCACACTCAATAACAAGGGTAGATTGTATCACGTCTAACTTTAACCTATTTATCATTTATGAAAACATAAGTTTGACCATCCATGCTAACTGTACCAACAAATTGTACCACTCAAAGTTTTGAATTTTGAGACAAAATTTCTAAGACTATTTCAAAGATTTCAAAGAATAATCTAAGTAATTTTTAAGAACTTTATCTAATTCTCTTGGGCCTAAGCTTTCTTTCAAAAATTTTGACAGTTATCAAATTTAGTTATCAAATTTTGATTAAAATGTTCAAAACCTTAGTTTTTCCCTTTGAAAGTTTTAAACTTAGTGTTTACTGTTACCCTAATTTTTTTTTTTGATGTGTCAGAGGAGGAGAGATAGTAAATTTAGGGGGAATTATTAAACACAAGAGGAGAATTAATTACTTGTTTACTTAACATATTTTAAAATTAACTTTGAAACTTGGTTGGCAAACATTAAAAAGGGGAGAGATTGTTGGTGTAGGGTACACCAAAATTTAACCTAAGTTTTGATCTTATCAAAGGTTCAAGTTAAATCTTATTGTGACATGATAAATTAACTAAGTGTGTAGGCTATTTACTAACCGAGAAAGCCCTAGTTATGGCTAGGCAAAGAAGTCTTACCAAATAGTGGAAGCCAGGTAGGAAGTTCAGGTGTGTCAAGGACCTGACACCTTGTAAAAGGATTCGATAGGTCTGGAGGACCTGATATCGAGAGAAAGTCCTGGTGAGTCGATCTAATACTGAGCCGAAGTCCAAATAGGTCTGGAGGACCCAATATTTAGCAGGTAGATTGAGATAAATAGCTGAAATAGAGTGATAGGGAGGTCATGTTCTGGGAAGGAACAAACTCTAGGTCGCTAATCTAACTGAAGAAATAAGTAAGTTTCCAATTTAAGATCAAAACAAGTCTTACTACCTTTTCTATTCATACATTACTACTGTGCCAACTTTATATTGCAGGGATATTTTATACTAATGTGCAAACTAACTCTGTTTTGCAGAATCCAGGTGGATTGGTCAACCAAATAAGAGGATTGGTCAACCAAACCAAGCTGACATAACATAGAGTGATTGAGAAGAGCACATTTTGTATGCAAGGGGATCAGTCAATTAAACACAATGATAGGTCAAATAAACCCATTTTGGTAAACAACCTAGAAAATTGAAATCTCGGTAAACTTGAAATTAAAGGGGATCGATTGACAAAACCCAAGGATCGGTTGACCAAACATTAAATAACATTGATGATGAAGAAGATTCACATCGCAGAGAAGAAGGTAATTCGAGAGATCAGTTGACTGATAAAGATGATTGTCAACCAAGCAATAAATGCTCTTAATTAGGTGAAGATCAATTGACTGATAAAGATGATTGTATCACAGAAGGAAAGCACAACATTCAATCGATCAATAGATGGTTTAGTCGATCGAACGAATCAGTCGACTGATCAACACTTATAAAAGCAAGCCTCAAGCATCGAGCCAAAGTAACTTTTTGCATTCCACTGTACTACTGCGTTGCTACTCATACTACTTCTGATCTTTCACTCATCAATCAAGCTACATCACTAAGAAGCTCCGACAATCTTTGCTATTGTATTGTCGCTATTTTTATTTAGCTTGCTTTCCTTTGTATTAACTTCACTATACGCATTACTTCATTTGTGAAATTTTCAGAAGGAGGAATTTTAGTAAATTAACTAACAGTGCAATTAAGGATCGCGGATTTTAGAGTAGCAGTTATCACAAGCTCCGAACAAAGTAACCGAACTAATCTACTTGCTTTTGTTTTCATTCCACTGCTACTTTGATATTTCGAATCTAAAAGTTAAAGTTTTAAAAATGAACGATATTCAACCCCCCCCCCCCCCTCTATTTTTCCTCATTGATCATTCAGAAAGTCCTGGTGAAAAGATCCTAAAATAAGGCCAACACACAAATTTCTATAGTAAAACCATTGCTCACTTCATGCTATCATAGATAGAAAAAGATAGATCACTAAATATACTAGCACCATAAGTAACCAATAAACCACATGAAATCTAGAATAAGCGTGCTAGTAATTTACATTAAGAAACAAACAATCATGATGTGACAAATGATGCAACTAGAAAAAAAATTATTATGCAAAAAGAGATGTCCAAAAACTAAGGAATATGACAAAAATTAAACTAAACCTAACACATCCCCCAGACTTAAATTTTTTATTATTCTAATGAAAACTAGCAAATATGGAGGAGGTTTTGAAGTTAGAGAAGTTACAAAGTGATGAGGTTCAAATGATTGTGACATTCATGTTCTGAAGATACTTCCCTATTTATAATTCACACTCCTCCATAACTTGAATCCTATAAAAATAAATACACAAGAAAAATTAAGTAGAGGGATTAAGATTATTATGAAGAAAGAAAAGAAGCTAGAAAGGACAAAAAATGAAAATGAAGACAAGGAATAAGAACTTGGGTTACCTCCTATGAAGCGCTTGTTTAAGGTCATTAGCTCGACCCCTTATTTAGTTCACTTAAATCGTGATGTGATATACCTCCGGACTTTCCGGCTTATGGCCCATAATGTGGAGGGAGCTTTCATCATGGGAATCACATCTTGAGAAATTACTCTCTCCTCCCTCTTCTCTTTAAAGATTCTTTTTGATGGTTGGAGAAGGTTCACTTGAAGTACCCAAGCTAAGAACATGGTGATCATAGTTGATATTGAGGCCTTGTTCTGATAAAAGTGAAGTTTATGCAAAGGTGGGAGTGTCTAGCCTTGGGATCTTTGGCTTTCCACCACTTCCCACCCAGAGGGCTGAATACAAGTGTCAACATTTGACTTATCTCTGATCCCATCATCCATTAAGCATGTATTATCTGAAGTTTCAAAAGGAATAATAGTAAGACTGGTTGAAGATGCATCAATGATCCTATCAGTGTATAGAGTATCATCAAATACATTATCACAATGTAAAGTAGTAGAGGAGTCATGTAGAGCTACAGAATCATGATCACAGTCATCTTTAGCTGTACATTTCATCCCCTCTAAATCATCATCCAACTAAGGCTTCGAATTTTGACTTAATGTATCAGCTTGCTTCCATTCCCTGAATCCAGGGCACGACCATGTGGATTCCACATGGCCAGGTGATGTGCGTAGATTATATACTCTTTTATGCATGTTTTTACGCACATTTACATACTTTGAGCATGCTTGATCTATGCATTTTTATACTTCCAGCTTTCTTTTTAGCATATTTACTCTTTTGGTTCGGAGATCTGCTTTTTGTGCATTTTTTGTACACAGGAGTCGATCTGGTGAAGAATCTACATCTTTGGGCAAGCCTTGGAGGAAACAAAGGGAGAAAGCACCAGGCCGTGTACCTCACACGACCCTGCACTAGTATGGAGCTCGGGCCGTGTGGAGTTTGGCACCAACAAAAGAGGAAGATGACATGGCCGTGTCAAGATTTGAAGCCAACCAGAGCAGAAGCCTTACATGGCCGTGTGGATCTACACGGCCGTGTGAGGTTTTCAGAAACCAAGCAGGCTGTGGCCGTGTTCACCACACGACCGTGTAACATTTCCAGAGAGCAGAAGGGTCCTGGCCGTGTGAGTCACACGGCCGTGCAGCTTTGGCAGAGAAGGAACTGGACATGGCCGTGTGAATCTCACACGGCCGTGTCACGGGGCCGTGTGGCGCCCGATTCCCTCCTCTATTTAAACCCTCCTTCATGAATTGAAAGGGGATCTCTCCCCCTTTGGGAGAAGGCAAGATTTGGTGGTTTCCTCCCATTCTTGGGAGGATTTCTAGGCGATTCTAAGGGAGTTCTTGACGATTTCGACTCCGGAGCGAGGATTGGATCCGAAGACGAGGCTTCTTCGTAGATAAGTTTTCTCTTCCCCCCTTTTCTTGGTTTCTTGGATTGGGGATTTAAGAAATGCTTGTAATCTTCATTTCTTCGGATATTCTTCCTCGATTCATGGAGTAGATCTTGTATTCTAGGATTAAGGGAGTATTTGTATGATGGATTGATGTAATCTCTTATGGATTTGCCATTTTCTTGTTTCAATGACATTGTCTTGCTTGTATCAATTAGATCTTGAATGATTAATGGTGATTTGTGCTTAATTCTCATTCTTGATTGATTGTTTGGATTTCTTGTGGACTTTGTAAAGATAAACTCTCACTCGATCATCCGAGGGATCCACGTGACAGGTGCAAGCCCGTGTAAGGACGTTTGAGAGATAATCTTGAAGAGGAAATAGGAATATTCAAGAGAGTAGGATGGATTTTGTGATTAGTTTCTTGTATCTTGATAGATTAATAAGTTGTGGGCTTCTATGTTGATATCCGAGGAAGGCATAGTAATAGGTGCGCTTCTGTGTAAGGACAACGTAGGTTTACGTCTAATTGATCATATTTCTCAGTCCTTAGCCGGTTATCTATTGCAAGAGAGAACCGGCAACTTTCTACAAGTGTTTGGCAATTGAGGGATAAGAATTGGTGAACCATTTACATTCAAGAAATCTTACAAAGAAACCGAAACTCCTAGAATCTCCCTTATCATAACCCAAAACACTAAACTATTGTTTGTTGATCTATAATATTAGATTTGTTTACCTTCACCTTGCATTTGAAACGATTGGATAGTTGTTTAGCTAATTCGCATTGAGACATTTCTAGTGCTTATTCCAGTCCCTGTGGATACGATAATCTTTTATATTACTTGCGACATTTCCGTACACTTGCGGAGCGTGACAAGTTTTTGGTGCCGTTGCCAGGAACTGCGCTATAACATTAGGAATTATCAATTGAGTTAGACTAAACATAACATTTGTTTTCCTTTCATATTGCATAGTTGTAACTAATCATTAGATTTCTATTTTTATTTTCTTGTATAACTTTTACTTCTTGTTAATTCTTTTTGTAAAAAATCAATTCTGCATTTTTGATTCTTTTATTTTTCTTTTTCTGTTGAATTGTCATTTGCTATCTTGTTCTTGTGTATGCGAAGATCTAACTTTGCAGGGGAATTCTTTCCTTTTGACCCTGAGATTGACAGAACTTTCCATAAAAGAGGAATTTTGCAAAGGCAAATAGAAGAACAAGAATATCTTAACATGGACCCTTATTCCCATTTGATGGAGTTTTATAGATATTGTTATACTTTGAAATATGAAGAAGTTTCATCTGATATTGTTCAGCTGCTTGCTTTTCCTTTTAGTCTGAAGGATGCAGCAAAAAGATGGTATAATTATCTAAAGTCTCAAAGTATCAAAACATGGGATGAGTTAGAGCAAAAATTCCTTGACCAATATTTCCCTCCAAGGAAAACTACTTATTTGAGAAGTCAAATTTTAAATTTTAAGCAATTGGATGGAGAAAAATTATACCAAGCCTGGGAAAGATATTCTTCTCTTCAGTAGTTATGTCCACATCATGGAATTGAGAAATGGTTAATTATGCATTTGTTCTATGTTGGGATTTCTTTCTCAAATAAGAATCAACTGGATTTAGCATCTGGAGGATCATTCTTGAAAAAAAATCTAGAAGAAACTTTTGAGATAGTTGGCAGAATTACGCAAAATTCTAATGATTGGGCAGAGCAAGATAACTCATTCTTAACAATGGATATCATTAGGGAAAAGGATGATGTTGAAAAAGGGCTTATCTTGAATCAAAACGATTTCCAAACATTATTTCCTTGGTGCTGTGAATCATTATCAAAAATGTTTGGTGAAAAAGCATTTTCAACAGAAAAGGGGGTATGTCTTGGTGATCTTAAGGAGGATGATCTATCTTTAGATAATGAAGAGTTTTTAGAAGAAAGCTTGGCTAAGGAGGAGACTATGTTGATAGAACAAGAGCCAGTTTTACCAGAAATAGTACCACCTCAACTTGAACTTAAACCATTACCACCAAATCTTAAGTATGAATTTCTTGGGCCGAATTCTACTTATCCAGTTATAATTAATGCTCAGTTAAATGAGTTTGAAACAAAGAGACTGTTGGATGAGTTAAGGTTGCATAGGAAGGCCAATGGATATACAATTGATGATATAAAAGGGGTTAGTCCATCTCTCTGTATGCATAGAATTTTACTTGAAGAGGGGTACAAGAACTCAATTGAGCATCAAAGGAGACTAAATCCAAATTTAAAAGAGGTAGTAAAGAAGGAAGTGATTAAACTTCTTGATGCAGGGATTATTTACCCAATTTCGGATAGTGAATGGGTGAGTCCGGTCCACGTGGTTCCAAAGAAAGGAGGAATGACGGTTATCAAGAATGAAGAAGATAAGCTAATTTCAACACGAACAGTGACGGGGTGGCGAATGTGCATTGATTATCGGAAGTTGAATAAAGAAATAAGGAAGGATCATTTCCCTTTACCATTTATTGATGAAATGCTTGAAAGATTAGCTAAACATTCCTACTTTTGTTACTTGGACGGATATTCTAGATTTTTTCAAATTCCAATTCATCCTCAAGACCAGGAGAAGACTACTTTTACTTGTCCTTATGGTACCTTTGCTTATCGTCGGATGCCATTTGGGCTTTGTAATGCTCCAGCCACTTTTCAGAGATGCATGATGACAATTTTTTTAGATTTAATAGAAAAAATTATGGAGGTGTTCATGGATGACTTCTCAGTTTATGGAAATGACTTTGATTCTTGTTTGTCAAATCTTTCTATTGTTCTAAAAAGGTGTGAAGATACAAACCTAGTGTTGAACTGGGAAAAATGTCATTTTATGGTTAAGGAAGGAATAGTTTTGGGGCATAAAATTTCAGAGCGTGGTATTGAGGTAGACCAGGCAAAAGTGGAAGTAATAGACAAATTACCCCCACCCATCAGTGTAAAAGGAGTTAGGAGTTTTTTGGGACATGCTGGTTTCTATAGACGTTTTATTAAGGACTTTTCAAAGATTTCCAAGCCATTGACTAATCTGTTGATTAAAGATGTTGAGTTTTGTTTTGATAGCGAATGTATTGAAGCCTTCAATAAAATCAAGAGTGCTCTTACAACAGCTCCAGTCATTCAAGCACCTGATTGGGATCTTCCTTTTGAAATAATGTGTGATGCTAGTGATTTTGTTGTAGGAGCAGTTTTGGGACAACGAAGGAATAAGATTTTACATGCGATCCATTATGCAAGTAAAACACTTGATGCAACCCAAGTAAACTATTCTACTACAGAAAAAGAATTATTGGCAGTGGTATTTGCTATTGATAAATTCAGATCCTATCTAGTAGGATCAAGAATAATAGTGTATACTGATCATGCAGCTATTCGGTATTTACTTGGAAAGAAAGATGCTAAACCCAGGTTAATCAGGTGGATTTTACTTTTGCAAGAGTTCAACCTTGAGATTAGGGATAAGAAAGGAGCTAAAAATGTAGTAGCGGATCATTTGTCTAGAATATCTCAAAAGTCAGAAAATGAGGTGGATTTTGATTTACCTATTGATGACATATTCCCGGATGAACACTTATTAGCTTTATCAAGTGTGAAAACTCCTTGGTACGCAGATTTTGTGAATTTCCTTGCTAGTGGAGTGTTACCTCCGGATTTTTCTCATCAACAAAGGAAAAAGTTTTTTTTAGAAGTTAAGAATTATGTTTGGGATGAACCTCTCCTGTATAAGAAGTGCAATGATGTGATTTATCGAAGATGTATACCTGAAGAAGAAGTTAGAGATATCTTGTTTCATTGCCATTCTTCGTCCTATGGAGGACATTTGGGTAGTTCAAAAACAATTACGAAAATTCTTCAAGCAGGATTTTATTGGCCAACCTTATTCAGGGATGCTAAGTTGTTTGTTCAGTCTTGTGATCAATGTTAGAGAACTGGGAATATAACTAAAAGAAATGAAACGATGTTAAATTACATTCTTGAGGTTGAGTTATTTGATGTTTGGGGAATTGATTTCATGGGACCTTTCCCTCTTTCATATGGGAATAGGTATATTCTTGTGGCGGTGGATTATGTGTCCAAATGGGTAGAAGCTGTGGCATCTCCTACGTGCGATGCGAAAACAGTTATCAAATTATTTAGGAGTATTATCTTTCCAAGATTTGGGGTGCCAAAGGCAGTCATTAGTGATGGAGGATCACATTTTATAGAGAAACAGTTTGAAAACTTACTTAGAAGATATGGAGTGAAGCAAAAAGTAGCAACACCTTATCATCTCAAACTAATGGCAAGCTGAGATATCTAACCGGGAAATTAAGTCCATATTGGAAAAGACTGTATCCACTTCAAGAAAGGATTGGGCATTGAAATTAGATGATGCTTTATGGGCATATCGAATTGCTTATAAAACTCCTATTGGGATGACCCCATTTCGATTAGTTTATGGTAAGCCTTGCCATCTTCTAGTTGAACTAGAACACAAGGCTTATTGGGCAATTGCAAATTTGAATATGGATTTAAAGGAAGCAGGGGAGAAAAGGAAGCTTCAGTTGAACGAACTTGATGAATTAAGGATGGATGCATATGAGCATGCTAAGTCTTACAAAGAAAGGACGAAGAAATGGCACGATCAACACATTCTTCGTAAAGACTTTAATGTAGGAGATTTGGTTTTGTTGTTCAATTCGAAATTAAAACTTTTTCCTGGGAAGCTTAAGTCAAGGTGGACGGGTTTATATGAGGTAAAAAAGGTTTATCCTTTTGGAGCTATAGATATTTGGAACAAAGATTTTGGGATAATTAAGGTAAATGGTCAACGGTTGAAAAAATATATTCATGGTGCGAAAATAGAAGAGGTACAAAGGTTGTATTTTTCTGAACCTCGCCCTCTAGATTGAATTCTTTTAGCTAGTATAAATTTATTTTGTTGGTTTTTACTTGTTTTTGATTTTGTTTTCAGATTAGGTGCAAAACAGAGCCAGGCCGTGTGCTATACACGACCAGGTAAAGGTTACAGAGAAGGGAAGTGTTAGGGCCGTGTCATCCAGACACGGCCGTGTGGGATCTCCCGAGGAGAAAAAGGTATAGGCCGTGTCCCAGACACGGCCGTGTAAATAATCCCGAGAAGAAGGATGGAGAGGCCGTGTCCCAAACACGGCCCGTGTCTGGAATCCAGAGTAGAAAGAGAAGGGGGCCGTGTCACAGACACGACCGTGTGATGAGAAATGAATATGGCTGTGTGATATCACACGGCCCGATCCACTTCTTTATAGGGAATTAGGGCACGGGGTGTGGGCGGAACACGGTCGTGTACCGCCGCTCGTTCCTCTTTCCTATTTTCCCATTTCTAAAGGTTTAAACTACTTCTTCTAATTTTTCTTTCTCATTCTTCTTAAGGAGATTTGATTTTCTTCCATGGAAAACGTGATTGAGGAGATTTCGGCCACAAGAAAAGGGAAGGAGAAGGTGGTTGCAAGAAAGGAGAGGAATGTTTGCTTTAAAGGTATTTCTAATGACTTTGGTATTGTTTTCTCTAGTGATGAGCAACGGTATAGATATTCTTCTTTATGTAAACGACCTCTTTTAGGCACTAGGTTTCTTGATGTTGAAACTTTAGAAACTTTGGGGTTTAAGGATGATTTAGTTTGGTTATTTGAAAGGATAGGATGGAGTGGTTTAGTGAACATGAAATATCCTACTTGTCCTAGAATTGTTTTTGAATTTTTAAGCTCAATAGAGGTTGATAATGTTCAAGGTGGGGGGAAGTTTAAATTTCGTTTGTTTAATGAAAGTTATGAATGGACGTTGGGAGATTTTAATACTTGTTATGAATTGCCAAAGAATGAGCTGTGTGTGATTTTGCCCCAATTGGAGAATTCACATTTTTGGCAACAAATTTCTGAACAACCACTATTTGATCCTCATAATTCTAGAGTTTCCCAAATTATCAATCCTATTTTAAAATATGCTTACTTATTCATGAAAAATACTATATTTGGAAGGGAGGACAAAGAGGGATCAGTAAGACTTGTAGATTTGTATTGTTTGTGGGCAATGGTCGAAAATGTTCAAATTAATTCTGGTTATTTCTTTCTTAAACATTTGGCAAGATTAGGGAAATCGAATTCTACCACACCTATTATTTTAGGGGGATTACTTACTCAATTGGCCTTAGTATTAGGATGTGATTTGAGTGAATTAGAGGTGGTGGAGAGTTCTTGTACATTGGATTTGAATTCATGTTTAGCAATAAAAATGATTAAGCATGAAGAGCATGGATTTAGTTTAGTCATTAAAAATGGTTTCCCTTTAAAACTGCCCAATCATGATTTTACTACAATTCATAATAAAGAGAATTGGTGTTTGAAGTTAGCTAGGCAACAATCTAGAGCTTTGTCATCTTTTACTCCAAGAAATATTTCTAAGGGTAACCAAGAGATTCATAGTTCTATGTTTCAAGAACTTAATTCTGCTTTAAAGAATATTCATAGTGATTTAGATTCAACTTCTGAATTTCTTGAGAATAAGAAGCTTATGGAGGAGGAACAATTTAAAAAGTTACAAGATTGTTTTAAGAGTGAGAGAGAATTGTGTGATAAGATTTCTAAAATGATGAATGCTTATAGGGCTAAAATGGAATTTCATGAAGATCTTAGAGGTTTTATGAGATTTGTGCAGGATGATATTGATAAATTGCTTGAGTATCATAATTTTTTCAGAAACGAAGTTAGATGGTTTGTTGAAGATTTTGCATTTCTCTTCCCTGATTTTCCTGATTTTCCACCTCCTCCACCATATTGATTTCATCGGGACTATGAAAAGTTTAAGTCTGGGGGGTGTCATGTACTGTTTAGTTTGGTTTTCATTTTTAGTTTTTAGTTTTTGTTAGTTTTTCATGTTGGTTCTTGTTGCTTTATTTTGCTTGTTTTTGAAATAATCATGGCAAAAAAAAAAAAAAAAAATTTAGAACATCAATCTTCACTTATATGCTTTCTTGGATTCAAGTGAAATGTTAGCACGATTATTGTCTTGATTCATGGTGTTCGAATGATGCTAGTAGTAAACTTTGTGTAGTTCTTTTTTCTATCTTGGGAAGCATTAATAAGCTGAGAATCTTATGGTGATGAGTTTTAGTTTTGGTTCAACCTTAAGGATTTTATCTTCACTACACTTGTGCTTGATGCTTGAATAGTTGATGTCATTGAAATAGTCATGATTCATCTTGTTTGCTTAGTACTTGGTTTCTTTGGTGATTTCTCAACTTTCATTTTGGTTACTGGATGAGGCTCAAATCATTAAAGCTCATTTGGAAAAATCAAAATATCCCAACATGTGTGCTAAAAAGTACATTTGTGAATAAGTTTTGCACAATGCAAACACTTATAAAAAAAATAAGGGATATAAAAAATAGTTGTCATGAGTGGAATCTAGCAAGTCACCCCTTTGAGACCGAGTTAGGTTACTGGGGAAATGACTGCTTAGCTTCCCTTGAGATTGAGCACACCTTTGAGACCTTGGGTTAGTTGAGAAATATGAACCAAGTGAATGGTGAGTAAGTGCCTATCACTGGTTACTTGTCTTTCACTGGAAACACTAGGAATTCAAATTTGATGACGACTTGACTAGGACATGGATTGAAACTTGAAGGGTGTTGAGTTACTTTTACACTGTGCACAAGATTCTTATGCTTGAACCATACTTTACTTGTTTCTATGATCATGCTTGTTAATGAAACTTTTTGATAGAGTTAGGAAAGTGCACTAGGTTTTATGAATGTGTTGTAGAACATATGAATTTAGACTGCGGCATTTTGCTTGAGGACAAGCAAAGGTTTAAGTCTGGGGGTGTGATGTAGATTATATACTCTTTTATGCATGTTTTTACGCACATTTACATACTTTGAGCATGCTTGATCTATGCATTTTTATACTTCCAGCTTTCCTTTTAGCATATTTACTCTTTTGGTTCGGAGATCTGCTTTTTGTGCATTTTTTGTACACAGGAGTCGATTTGGTGAAGAATCTACATCTTTGGGCAAGCCTTGGAGGAAACAAAGGGAGAAAGCACCAGGTCGTGTACCTCACACGGCCCTGCACTGGTATGGAGCTCGGGCCGTGTGGAGTTTGGCACCAACAGAAGAGGAAGATGACATGGCCGTGTGAACCTCACACGGCCGTGTCAAGATTTGAAGCCAACCAGAGCAGAAGCCTTACATGGCCGTGTGGATCTACACGGCCGTGTGAGGTTTCCAGAGACCAAGCAGGCTGTGGCCGTGTGCACCACACGGCCGTGTAGCATTTCCAGAGAGCAAGCAGGCTACACGGCCGTGCAGCTTTGGCAGAGAAGGAACTGGACATGGCCGTGTGAATCTCACACGGTCGTGTCACGGGGCCGTGTGGCGCCCGATTCCCTCCTCTATTTAAACCCTCCTTCATGAATTGAAAGGGGATCTCTCCCCCTTTGGGAGAAGGCAAGATTTGGTGGTTTCCTCCCATTCTTGGGAGGATTTCTGGGCAATTCTAAGGGAGTTCTTGACGATTTCGACTCCGGAGCGAGGATTGGATCCCAAGACGAGGCTTCTTCGTAGATAAGTTTTCTCTTTCCCCCTTTTCTTGGTTTCTTGGATTGGGGATTTAAGAAATGCTTGTAATCTTCATTTCTTCGGATATTCTTCCTCGATTCATGGAGTAGATCTTGTATTCTAGGATTAAGGGAGTATTTGTATGATGGATTGATGTAATCTCTTATGGATTTGCCATTTTCTTGTTTCAATGACATTGTCTTGCTTGTATCAATTAGATCTTGAATGATTAATGGTGATTTGTGCTTAATTCTCATTCTTGATTGATTGTTTGGATTTCTTGTGGACTTTGTAAAGATAAACTCTCACTCGATCATCCGAGGGATCCACGTGACAGGTGCAAGCCCGTGTAAGGACGTTTGAGAGATAATCTTGAAGAGGAAATAGGAATATTCAAGAGAGTAGGATGGATTTTGTGATTAGTTTCTTGTATCTTGATAGATTAATAAGTTGTGGGATTCTATGTTGATATCCGAGGAAGGCATAGTAATAGGTGCGCTTCTGTGTAAGGACAACGTAGGTTCACGTCTAATTGATCATATTTAGATACATTTCTCAGTCCTTAGCCGGTTATCTATTGTAAGAGAGAACCGACAACTTTCTACAAGTGTTTGGCAATTGAGGGATAAGAATTGGTGAACCATTTACATTCAAGAAATCTTACAAAGAAACCGAAACTCCTAGAATCTCCCTTATCATTACCCAAAACACTAAACTCTTGTTTGTTGATCTATAATATTAGATTTGTTTACCTTCACTTTGCATTTGAAACGATTGGATAGTTGTTTAGCTAATTCGCATTGAGACATTTCTAGTGCTTATTTCAGTGCCTGTGGATACGATAATCTTTTATATTACTTGCGACATTTCTGTACACTTGCGGAGCGTGACACCAGGCCATTTTTCTTTGTTTATTCTCCGAGTCACCTACAAACATCATTTTTGCTCCAAAAGCATGTCCTATTAATCAAAATAAGAAAAAAAATAGATCTCTGAATAAAAGGAGTAGAAATATGATATTATAATGAAATAGGGTGCAATAAACGTAGGTTATGCTCATGAAATACAAGTAGATGTGCATCAAAATATGCATAAAAATATAAATAATCTATCCACATCAAAGGGTCACTACAAACATGAGTTCCCAAATTTAAAGGAGGAGAAGCCAAAATCCACAAGAAGAAAGAAAGCTCTCTAAGCGACTTGAGATGAGTCATCTTCCGAGGAATCCGACATAGAAGAACCAAAGAACATGAGTCATCTTGTTTATAGGGCAAGAAATGAAGAATCAGAGTCCGAGGAAGAGTACGAGTTTGAATTAGACAATGAGTTTAAGAGAAGCCACGGATCTGTATCCGTTTATGAAGGTCTTGATATAGTAACTTTTTCTTCCGAATCAAATTTACTTAAAATTATAAAATATTTGTTTAAAAGGTTAACCAAGTCTGAGGAAAAAAATAACTTACTACTTAAGGAATGGATCACCTTAAGTAGAAAGTTAGCATGAGTCACTCGACTAACTAAGTTCAGGCTGGAACTACAACTCAAGTTGCAAAATTTGAGGAAGAAAATTTCAACTGGAAAGTGTTGGAACCCTAAGGTTGTTTTGGTGTGATCAACAAGTTAAGTAAGGTCCTGTGTGTTTTTTAACCTTGTGTCTAAGTGTGCAGGAGCTTAGGAGCATAGGTAGTCGAGCAGAAGACGCAGCAGCTAGCGAGAAGGACGGCACGCGGTGCGTCCAAGGGACGAGGCGCTGCGCAAGAGTACACCGGCGGATGAGAAGGAAGTGTGTGGTGGTTCCGAGGGACGAGAAGCCGGAGAGGAAGACTGCTCGAGAAGCAAGAGACGTAGCTAGCGAGAAGGTCGGCACGGGGTGCGACCGAGGGACGAAGACTACGGATGAGTACGCTGGTGGATGAGAAGGAAGCACGCGATGATTCCGAGGGACGAGAAGCCGGAGCAGAAGCTTGCTCGAGAAGACCGGAAGTTGGGTTCGGGTGAGCCCTATTATGGATGGTCGAGATCACCCAAGTGAGTGAAAGACTTGGACTGAGGCGAACGGAGCCAGAGCAGAAGACCCGAGCTGAAAAGTCAACGATGTTGACTTTCCCCATTCGGGGCGCTCGGAACAATCCGGGGCGCCCGAAACAGTTCGGGGTGCCCGGACCGAAAGTATATCCAGATCTCGATCAAACCAAGATCTTTGCGTTGGGGATAAAGTCTTATCCCCCCCAGGGTACCCGGAACACTTCAGGGCGCTCTGACCAAGGCTATAAATACAGCCTTGGTCTAGAAGCTTTAAATTAACACAAGCAATTCATTTCCAACACTTGTAAGCTTTCATTTAGAGTTTAGCTTCTTTCTTTGTGCACTTCATTACTGTAAGAGGCTTCTCCGCCTGAAGGAGATGGTTAGTGTGACACGTTCCTTGGATTAACAACCTCCCCGGTTGTAACTAAGTAAATCCCTGTGTACCTCTATCTTTTCTGTTTTATTTGTTTACCTCATTTATGCAAGTGTTTATTTGAAAAGTCGAGAAGGGTTGTGCTTTTTGTTTTTGTAGGCTATTCATGTAAGGAAATAGGTTGCTAAACACGCAAACGCGCAGCGGGAAAACCTATTTCCTCCAGAAGATCCATACGAAGGGAAACAAAACTTATACTAAGTTAGATCTAAAGAGCATGAGATTATACCTTTGTAGCATGCACTCGATCTCCCGACTGCTCAGATCTCAGCACAATCAAAGCGTTTGTGCCTCTTTCGGTATCCACACGAACAAGTACTCCCCCGTTTGTCTTACAAACTCTCAAATATGGAGAAGAAAAATCACATATAGTTGTGCTAGCAACCAAGAGTGATTTCGTCCAAGGGAGGAAGAAGAAGAGAAAAGAGAATGAAGAAGTAAGGAAAAATGAGGGAAAAATGGTTTAAGTATTTTCATCTAATGAAAAACACTTAATGCTCATTAATCCCATTAATGAGTCTTAATTAGTATTCACTCTTCATTAAGGACAATTTTGAAAACTCCTCCTTTTATATTCAATTTCAAAAATTGAATATTGTGATTCATTGAATTTCAAAAATTCAATGAATACTCTCTCATTTCATATTCACTTGAGTCTAACTCAAGTTTAGCTCACTTGAGTCTAACTCAAGTCTAATTCACTCGAGTCTAACTCAAGTATAATTCAATCGAGTCTTACTCAATTAATTCTCATGCAATTTAAATTCAATGAATCACTATTTCATTAATTTGAATTGACTTCCTTGAGTCTAGTTTGAATTGGACTTGATCCAATAAATAGATCCAATTAAGTCTAACTCAATAAGTCCAATTTAGATTAGACTTAATCCAATTATTCATCATATGAATACATCTCTAAATCTATTTGTTTTTTGTGTGTGACCCCAATAGGTTCTCGTAACGTTGGTAATGCACCCAAATCAACATTTAGATACATAAGCAATGAGTGACATCTAGCAAGGCATCATTGCTACCCAAGTGACGAGAAAGTCGAGATCTGACCTAGCCTTTCCGTGGCTATTATCTTGTATGACTTGGTATCTCTATCCTTGATATCTAGATTAATCAATGAGGCATAGACCGTGTCATTATCTTATCAATGTTTGTGTTTCTTGATCTCTAAGTAGACACACTCAATCAAATGAGCTCAATATCTCATATTGACTCATTTGAGCATGACCATGCTTTCTTTGTGTCATACTAATCAAGGGGCCCATAGATATCTCTTCCGTCATATGGAAGGGATAGATCCCATCTACATCACTCACATCCCTCCGCATAATTCATTGCATACCCAGTGATTGACTTTATTGTCCACTTTGTTATAGGTGACGTTTGCCGATACCAAAGTACACAACTCCTTATGTAGGGAACCGTAGTGACTTCAGGTCTAAGGACTATTCATACCAATAGTCACATGAGAATGTTTATGACACTCATATAACAATCCATGAAACATTCTCATGGCGGGTCATTCAGTATGTATTCTCTAATATATACCCATGTGTTAACCTGATATCTTATATCCATGACTTGTGAGATCAAGTCATCCGTTGACCTACATGCTAGTCTCAACACATTAATATTATCTTTGTATATTAATACTCAACTAAGAATAGTTAAGAGTAGTGTTCTCTATAATATCTCACTATCAATTCAATCAATTGATATACTGTAGATAAGAACCTACTACCCAAGACATTATATACTTATTCAATTGACACTGAATTGAAATAAATATAATAACCAACTTTGTCTTTTATTAATAATGATATATTATACAAAATGAGCCCTTTACAATCATCTCATAATTGGTACTAGGGCTAATACTAACAATTCAACCCCCCTTCTAGCCGATCGTCACAGTCCAACAAGTGGTATCAAAGCCAAGGCGCTTCAGGAGGACTAACCGCCGAACGAAGCAACGAAATAATGGCCGGACCGAGTATCTACCCACCGAAGTTTGAAGGGGAATTCGCTAGTTGGAGAAAGTGAGTGCAGGTATTTTTTAAAACTGATTTTTATTTAATGTTAATTATGGAATTAGGTTTTACAGCATCGGAAGGTAAAGAGAAATATCAGTGGTCGAAAAAGGAGCAGACCGGCTACGTGGCAAATGACAAAGCAGAGTACCATTTGCTGAGCATTCTCCTGCCACAAGAAGTCAACCAGATTGGCAACTACGACTCAACAAAGGAACTGTGGGAAAAGTTCCTTGAGCTGCACGAAGGGATGTCCGAAGCCAAGCTCGCTAGACGGGATCTACTTCGCAATCAGCTCACCAACCTGCGACTTGGGGAAGATGAGACAGTTGCACATCTGCACTCGAGAATTAAAGAAATCATCACCGGAATTTTGAATCTTGGAGAAAAGGTAAGTAACCGAGATTCGCTCAGGTACACACTAAACTCTTTTCCTAAAAATACGAAATGGGCATCACTAGTAGATGCCTTTTATATTTCTAAAGATTTAGAAAAAATTACTTTGGAGAATTATTCTCGACATTTGAAGTGCACGAATCAAGATGTGCAGGTTTGAAGGATCCCAAGAACAATGTCGCCCTCAAAGCATCGTGAGACGAACCTAAGTCGAAGTCTTCTCTCGACAATGAAGAAATGGTAATGATGGTAAGACGATTCAAGAATCTTTGTAAGTCTAGAAAAACTAACCATTCGCAGGATAGAAAGAAAAGGACCATCCGCTGCTACCACTGCGACGAAGAAGGGTATGTCAAGGACAACTGCCCCAAGCTAAAGAACAAGGACAAGGATAAAGGTAAGAAGCCTGTCCAAAAGCGCAAGGTCCTAAAGGCGACATGGGATGATACGTCATCCGAATTGGAAGTCGAGGCTTTCTCCGGACTTGCATTAATGGTGAGTCATCAAGATGATAATTGCGATTCAAGCTCTTCCGAAATGAGCATCGAGAGTATCGATGAAGGGGGAGCTATGTCGGAAGAAAGCAGCAGTTCAGGGGGAGGCACGGACAACGAGATCGACAAGGTAAGTCAGGTACAATCTCTTCCTCCCGATAAATTGTTTAAGTTTGTTAAACTGTTAATAAAAGATTGCTGTAAATTAGAAAAAGAAAATAAAAATTTAAAAGTAATACTAGCTAAATCTTGGCCTTTAAGGGAGTTAGACAAATTAAAATTAGAAAATGAAAAATTAAAATCAGAGAATGAAAATATGAAAATTTAAGTAGATAACTTAAAAAACCATGCATGCTCATCTAATACAAATTTTAGAAGATTTAATAATTTAAATTGATATTTTAGATATCACCAGGGACAATTAGGAATATTTTAAAAATATATGTCCCTAAGAGATTTTTAGTTAATCCAGTAAGCTGGAACCTTTATTGGGTTCCAAAGTCATGTTTAAATTAAATTTTTAATCGGATTTAGCTCTTTTAGTGAGAAAATTAAATAGTCAGTTTCTTTATGAGGCTTTATCTAAGAAAGTGGTTGTTGCTTCAATAACCAAGAATGCCTAGTGCTCACCACGACCTGGAAGCCAAAATATTGAAATAAAATGTTTAATTAACTTTCTCGTAAAGCATTAAAATTTAGCAAATGCTTTAAAAAAAAAAATTTAAAACATTTTTTTGGATTTTTTTAAAAATTCTCTTTCATAATTTTTTTTACTTAGAAATATTCTCAGAAAATATTTTTGCCTAAGTTAAAATTTTTCTAAAAATAGAAAGTTTTTCTTTTGGAAAATCTTTAAATTAAAAGTTTTACTTGAATTTTTTTTCCTGTTTAAAGTTTTATGACTTAGAAATTTCTCAAAATTTTTGTGCAAAATTGTTTAACTTAGAATTTTTTTTCAAAAGTTGTTTTTAACTTAGAAATTTAATTTAAAAAAAGTGTTTTCTAGAAAATCATTGAAATAATTTTCAAAATTTTTCTAATTTACAAAATTTTTCTAAGTTCTAGAAAATCATTGATCAAAGGGGGAGAAGGAAGAGTATAAGTCAAGAGGGAGGTAGACCAACATTTTCTATATTTTTTATACTTTATTACAAAATTAGTTAGTTTATTTTTATGTCTATTTACCTTAGCTTAACTTGGGTTGCTCACATCAAAAAGGGGGAAATTGTTGGAACCCCAAGGTTATTTTGGTGTGATCAACAAGTTAAGTTAGGTCTTGTGTGTTTTTTAACCTTGTGTCTAAGTGTGCAGGAGCTTAGGAGCACAGGTAGTCGAGCGAAAGACGCAGCTAGTGAGAAGGATGGCACGCGGTGCGTCTGAGGGACGAGGCGCTACAGAAGAGTACACCGGCGGACGAGAAGGAAGCGTGAGGTGGTTCCGAGGGACGAGAAGCTGGAGCGGAAGATTGCTGGGGGAGAAAGAGACGCAGCTAGTGAGAAGGTTGTCATGGGGTGCGACCGAGGTACGAAGACTGTGGATGAGTATGCTGGCAGACGAGAAGGAAGCATGTGACGATTCCGAGGGACGAGAAGCCGGAGCAGAAGCCTGCTCGAGAAGCCCGGAAGTTTAGTTCGGGTGAGCCCTATTCCGGATGGTCGAAATCACCCAAGCGAGCGAAAGACTCGGACTGAAGCGAACGGAGCCGGAGCAGAAGACCCGGGCTAAAAAAGTCAACGATGTTGACTTTCTCCATCTGGGGCGCCTGGAATAGTCCGAGGCGCCTGGAACAGTTCGGAGGACCCAGAACACTTCCGGGCACCCGAATCAAAAGTATATCCAGATCTCAATCAAACCGAGATCGGTGCGTTAGGGATAAAGTTTCATCCTCCCAAGGCGCCCGGAACACTTCGGGGCGCCCCGACCAAGGCTATAAATACAGCCTTGGTCCAGAAACTTTAAATTAACACAAGCAATTCATTTCCAACACTTGTAAGCTTTTATTTAGATTTTAGCTTCTTTCTTTGTGAGCTTCATTGTTGTAAGAGGCTTCTCCGCCTGAAGGAGATAGTTAGTGCGATACTTTCCTTGGATTAACAACCTCCCCAGTTGTAAGCAAGTAAATCCCTGTGTGCCTTTGTCTTTTCTGTTTTATTTGTTTACTTCATTTATGCAAGTGTTTATTTGAAAAGTCGAGAAGGGTTGTGCTTTTTGTTTTTCCAGGCTATTCAACCCCCCCCCCCTTCTAGCCGGCCGCCACGGTCCAACAGAAAGGTCAAGTGGAGCAACTCAAAAAGACGTTGTGTAACGACCCAATTTTCCCTATTTCAAGTTCTAAAAGTCCATAAAAATATTTAGAAATACTTTTAAAATATTCTAGAGATTTTTAGGAATTTTTAGAGTATTTTTACGTAATTTTTGGAGGTCATTTAGTAGGGTTACAAAAAGAAAGAAGTTTTGAAAAAAAAATGTTGAAGGTGAGATTCGAACCCACAATCTCGAGTCAGACTGACCCAAGCAAAAACGGCCCAACCAGATGAGCTACACGATTTTTGTTAACCTTATATAGAGCGAAATGTATATATGCAGTAGTTAGAACGTTTGAAATAAATTGGAGAAAAAGGGGCGCGGCTGAGAATCGAAGCCCAGACCTGTGACTTCGAGCAAAGCCCAACGGACCAACTGCGCCAGCGGTCTTTGCTGATCAGATATGCAGCGACAAGTATATAAGGTAAAGTTAGAAATGAAAATAACCTAAAGTATAAGATTTAAATCTTATTTCGAAAACCTAAAATTTTCTCTCAAAAATCTCCTTCTCTTCTCACGCGGCAACGCCGTTCTTCTCTCGGACGGAAACACGAAGGAGCTAGGGTTTTCACCCTCCGGCGGCCGGCGAAGGCTCTTTCTGGCTGATCTTCACCCGTAGGTGACCACCTCGACCCGGGGAGCTCGGAAACAAAAAGAAGCCGCGAGATTTGAAGTCTCTCCGAATCTTTGAAGTGATTTCTTCGGTTGTAAGTCCAAGCAAATCACTGTGAGTTGCTTCTCACCTGCAGTAGGAGTTGTTCCGAGCTTCGATTTGCTTTCCTCGCTTTCAGATTTTACTGTGCCGAATAAGAGTTTATGCTGGAGCCTTTCTTTCTTGCTTTCTCTGCTTTCGGGTCATTGTGTGCAGCCGGTTGGTTGTGCTTGCTGCCGTGAATCAAAGAAGGAAGAGGGGGGTTTTGATCGGATAGGGTTTCATTGGGTTTGGCAAATAGTTAGGTTTCAATTCGGCAAGCTTGGGATTACTAGGTTTCAACTCAGCAGCGTAGTTTATTATGCTTCAGTTTAGCAAACTTGATTTCTTATGATTTCTCCTTGCTAATTACCATACATGAACATCCCCTTATTATGAATAGATAGTTTAAGAAGTTTGCTAGTGTAACAAGCGTGAATATATTCTTATTATGTTAGTATGATTAGCATTGTAGTTAGATGTTCCTTCGCAATTAACTAGCAGTAACAACCCTCTAATTTAGGTATGCAGTGTTAGTTTCCTTGCCATTCAATTAGCATGAGTAGCTGTGTATTTAACATTGCTGTTCAATTAGCATGAATAGCTTTTCAGATTGGACAGGTTTATTTCTTCGGACAGGAATAACCTATATGAGTAGAAGAAGTATGGCAGGTTTAGTTTAGCTTATGTGGCTTGCATTAGCTAGGATTAATGTAGCTGGAAGTAGCATTTTTTTTCCCCTATTTTACAGCATGTTTAGAAAGTCCAAGTTAGCTTTCTTTTGCTCTATTTTACAGCATGTTTAGAAAGTCCAAGTTAGCTTTCTTTTGCTGTATTTTACAGCATGTTTAGAAAGTCCAAGTTGCTTCCTTTTGCTCTATTTTATAGCATGATTAGTAAGCTTAAAGTTGCTTTCTTTGCTCTATTTTTATAGCATGATTAGTAAGCTTAAAGTTGCTTTCTTTAGCTCTATTTTATAGCATGATTAGTAAGATTAAAGTTGCTTTCTTTGCTCTATTTTATAGCATGATTAGTAAGCTTAAAGTTGCTTTCTTTGCTCTATTTTTATAGCATGATTAGTAAGCTTAAAGTTGCTTTCTTTGCTCTATTTTTATAGCATGATTAGTAAGCTTAAAGTTGCTTTCTTTAGCTCTATTTTATAGCATGATTAGTAAGCTTAAAGTTGCTTTCTTTGCTCTATTTTATAGCATGATTAGTAAGATTAAAGTTGCTTTCTTTGCTCTATTTTTATAGCATGATTAGTAAGCTTAAAGTTGCTTTCTTTGCTCTATTTTATAGCATGATTAGTAAGCTTAAAGTTGCTTTCTTTAGCTCTATTTTATAGCATGATTAGTAAGCTCAAAGTTGTTTCCATTTGCTATTTTAACAAGCATGAACAGCCATGTATTCTAATGGAAAAATAAGAATTCTATTAAATACTTTTAGAAGTATTAACAAGTAAAAGGAAGAAAAAGAAAAGAAAGAAAAGGTCAAGGCCTTAAGTAGATCCTAAAGTCAAGACTTTAGGGATTTTGGCACACAAGGTGCTTAAATAAATGCCAAGGCATTTTATTATAAGAAGTATTTAAAGATAAAAAGTATTTTACTTTTAAAGGGCATGTACCGGACACAAGGTCCAAGGGATGGGCTCCAAGTTGCCCCTAGGCACAAGGCCTAGAAGTATCTTAGTAGTTTCGGGATTAGCTACCTCGATTCTTATTAAGAATGCGCGCAAAGTGGTACAATGCCGGGCCCAAGAGAAGTTGATTACTATTTTGAAGTATTAAAAGTATAAGTTTTTGAACAAGTAAAAATAAGTTTTACTTAAGAATAAAAGTACTAAAGAATAAGTTTCAAACAAGTGAAATAAAAGAATAAGCTTAGAGTAAATGAAGTAAGTTTCACTTTGTTTTAAAGATCAGCCAGTTTAGCTTTCTTTTATGCTAAGCAGCTTTTACATGTTTAGTTTCTTACATGTTATTTATTTGCTAGTTGATGAACATGTTTAGCTTTACATGTTTAGTAGCTTTACATGTTTAGTATTTCAGTTAGTATAATTCCTTTATTGGATTATGAGCATGATTAGCTATACATGTTTAGTATTTCAGATAGTATGATTCCTTTGCTATTTATGAGCATGAGTAGCTTTACATATTAGCATTCAGTTTTAGCATGTTTTTATTTATATACATGCATATCGAGTTTTTGTGAGTAGATAGCGCTCACTAAGCTTTATGCTTATAGACTGCACTTCCTCCTACTGCAGATAAAGGAAAGGAAATATTTAGCAAGGAAGGCGACAAGGTGGTGGTGATGAAGGTGTGTGATGGCTGGACTATGGGGAGATCAAGAGTTTGCTAAGGAATTGTTAAGACTTTTCTGTTTAGAGTTCTTTAGTTCTCTTTAAATGCTATTATGAGTCAAGATTGTAATTAAGTTTATTCCGCATTTGTAGTTTGGTTCTATTGATGGAGTGATATTGTTGGTTGCTATTATTAGGGTAGTTTCCTTCTTTTATTTGTGATAGTATACTACGTGGTTGTGAAGATATATGTTCCAGCTGCTTGTGGCTGAGTATAGTTTGTTTGTATTGATGATTTAGTCATCGGTACAGGGGAGACTCTGCCGAAATTTTTCGGTAGAGATTCCTCGTGGTTTTTAATTATACCGGTTAAGTAGAGTTAGTAGTTAAGTAACGGTCACTCTTAGAGAATAGTAGTAGTAGTAAGAAGGGTGGTCGTTACAGTTGGTATCAGAGCAGTTTCCATTCTCCAGCATCACACACACATCAGCATCATCCTTGCCGTCTCCAAGTAAGAAAGTATTTAAATTCTTTCTTTATTCTGCTTTCCTTATTATTAACTGCAGTATAGAGTATTTATTTTTAAGTGCTTAAGTAAGATAGAAGATTTTGTTTCCCTTTTCTTTATTCATATATATATATGATTAGAAAGGGTTAGAGAAGCTATTTAGTCTTTTCCCTCTGTATAATTGGATGTCAAGAAGAGGACATCCCCGTACCATTTATACTGAGAACCAAGATCATGAGAACGAAGAGCCCAGAACCCCTGGGCCTATTCTCCCTGAAGTTGTTGCTCAACTTCAGAGACAAGTAGCGAGCAGCAGCAAGTGATTGCCAATCTAATGGCCAATCAGAAGCTAGCTCCTCCCACTCCCCCAACCATTAATGTGGAGACCCTAGTGGTGACTGAAGTCCCATCAGTTGCCCTGGAAGTCGCCACAACATCTAGAAGACAAGAAGCATACCTCATCCAGTGGCTGAAGCTGAAACTAGAAAGATTCTCAGGTACGACTGAGCCCTGGGATGCCCAGGCTTGGTTCAAGACACTTGAGAGCACAATGGAGCTTCTCGACTGACCAGAAGTCGAGAAGGGTAAGTGTGCCTCTTTCTACCTATCTGGAGGTGCTTGTATGTGGTGGGAGCGAGTTAAGAGTAAGAGAGCAGTCAACTGAGCTGGGTTGACTTCGAGATAGAGTTTTACGATCAAGTTTTCCGTCAACGGATCATCAATAAACATTATGAGGAGCTTAAAGAATTCAGACAAGGTGACCTACCAGTAGAAGAAGTGGTCAAAGGATTCAACAGGCTAGCTCGCCTTTGCCTAGAGTTAGTAAGTACAGAGAAAGAACGAGTCAGACTAATGCTCCGAATGCTGAGACTAGAAATAACACCTAATGTGAGTAGTGAAACTCACCGACCATAGATTGGTGAAGAGCTGGTCAGCAGGGCATTAGTGAGCACTATCTGAACAGCAACAAGGCACAACAAATGCAACACAAGTGGATCCAGCCAAAGTAGAAGCGGTCAGCAACTGGAAGAGACCTAAGAATGCCAGGGAGATCAGAAGCTTCCTTGGTTTAGCTGGGTACTACAGGAAATTCGTGGAAGACTTTTCCAGAATAGCCTCTCCACTTACAGCCCTCACCAGGAAGAACAAGAAGTTTGAATGGTCAGACAAATGTGAGCAGAGTTTCCAAGAGCTGAAAAAAAGACTGACTAGTGCTCTCATTCTGACTGTTCCAGAAAGTGACAAGAGTTTTGATATCTACGGTGATGCTTCCAAGATGGACCTAGGAGCTGTACTCATGCAAGAAGAAAAAGTTATAATTTATGCTTCCAGACAACTCAAAGATTATGAGAAGAACTACCCCACTCATGATCTTGAGCTGGCAGCTGTGGTCTTTGCACTGAAACTCTGGCGACATTACCTGTATGGAGTCCAGTGCAGAGTCTTCACAGACCATCAGAGTATTAAATACTTCTTCACTCAGAAGGACTTAAACATGAGACAGCGTAGGTGGCTGGAGTTGGTCAAAGACTATGACTGTGAAATCCTCTACCACCCAAGCAAAGCTAACAAAGTGACAGATGCACTAAGCAGAAAGTCCAGTGCATCCTTGATGCCCTTGTCATCATTAGCTCTGCCGCTGCAGAAGGAGTTGTCAGGTTTCAGACTTGAAATTATATATGGGCAACTCTCTGCATTGACTCTAGAGTCAACCCTGCTTGAGGATATACAGAAGAAGCAAAGTGAAGATCCTGATATCCAAAAGATCAAGCAAGGGATACAGAAAGAAGAAAATTTAGAGTTTCGAGTATCAGACAGTGGAATTCTTTATCAGGGGAGTCGCCTTTGTGTTCCCAATGATGAAGAGCTGAGAAAGAAAATTTTAGAGGAAGCTCATAGTACACCCTACTCCATGCATCCTGGTTCTACCAAGATGTATCAAGACGTGAAACAGAGATTCTGGTGATCTGGACTCAAAAGAGATGTAGCTAAATATGTCAGTACCTGCCTGACATGTCAGAGGGTCAAAGCAGAACACCAGAGACCAGGAGGAGTTCTACAGCCTCTTCCTATACCAGAGTGGAAGTGGGAAGACATATCCATGGACTTCATAACAGGTCTCCCAAGAACCACAAATGGATATGATGCGATATGGGTGATAGTGGACAGATTGACCAAGTCTGCTCATTTTCTAGCCATCAAGGTGTCCCACTCTATAGAGCAGTTGGCACAGTTATATGTTAAGGAGGTGATCAGACTTCAAGGAGTTCCCAAATCTATTGTTTCTGATAGAGATGGGCGCTTCACCTCTCACTTCTGGGAGTGTGTTCAGACTGCACTAGGCACCAAACTCAAGTTCAGCACAGCCTTCCATCCTCAGACCGATGGACAGACAGAGCGAGTAAATTAGATCCTAGAAGATATGCTCAGGGCTTGTGCACTAGATTTTAAAGGCAGTTGGTGCAAGTATCTGTGCTTAGCTGAGTTTTCCTACAACAATAACTATCAGGCTACCATCAAGATGCCACCATATGAGGCGTTGTATGGCAGGAAGTGTAGATCACCCATTTGCTGGCAAGAAACATGTGAAAGAAAAGAAATGGAAGTAGAGCTGGGCATTCAGACAGAGCTGATAGATGAGACTGCCTAGAGTAGACAGAAGAGTTATGCTGACACACGCCGTAGGCCACTTGAATTCCAAGTAGGGGATTCAGTTTTTCTTAAGGTCGCTCCTATGATGGGAGTGATGAGATTTGGCAAGAAGGGCAAATTAAGTCCTTGTTATGTAGGGCCTTACCTGATCACAGAAAGGATTGAGAAAGTAGCTTACAAGCTGGATTTACCACAAGACATGTCAGCAATACACAATGTATTTCATGTCTCTATGCTAAAGAAGCGTATTCACGACCCTAGCCAAGTGATTCAGCCTCAATCAGTGCAGATCCAAGAGGATCTTAGCTACGAGAGAAGACCTACACAGATAGTGGACAGAGCACTCAAGAGATTAAGAAACAAAGAAGTGCCACTAGTGAAGGTCATCTGGCAGAACCAGAAGCACGAGGAAATCACTTGGGAGCGTGAGGACAGTATGAGACAGAAGTATCCAGAATTGTTCTAAGTTCGAGGACGAACTTTTTATAAGGTATGGGGAATTGTAACGACCCAATTTTCCCTATTTCAAGTTCTAAAAGTCCATAAAAATATTTGGAAATACTTTTAAAATATTCTAGAGATTTTTAGGAATTTTTAGAGTATTTTTACGTAATTTTTGGAGGTCATTTAGTAGGGTTACAAAAAGAAAGAAGTTTTGAAAAAAAAAATGTTGAAGGTGAGATTCGAACCCACGATCTCGAGTCAGACTGACCCAAGCAAAACCGGCCCAACCAGCTGAGCTACACGATTTTTGTTAACCTTATATAGAGCGAAATGTATATATGCAGTAGTTAGAACGTTTGAAATAAATTGGAGAAAAAGGGGCGCGGCTGAGAATCGAAGCCCAGACCTGTGACTTCGAGCAAAGCCCAACGGACCAACTGCGCCAGCGGTCTTTGCTGATCAGATATGCAGCGACAAGTATATAAGGTAAAGTTAGAAATGAAAATAACCTAAAGTATAAGATTTAAATCTTATTTCGAAAACCTAAAATTTTCTCTCAAAAATCTCCTTCTCTTCTCACGCGGCGACGCCGTTCTTCTCTCGGACGGAAACACGAAGGAGCTAGGGTTTTCACCCTCCGGCGGCCGGCGATGGCTCTTTCTGGCCGATCTTCACCCGTAGGTGACCACCTCGACCCGGGGAGCTCGGAAACAAAAAGAAGCCGCGAGATTTGAAGTCTCTCCGAATCTTTGAAGTGATTTCTTCGGTTGTAAGTCCAAGCAAATCACTGTGAGTTGCTTCTCACCTGCAGTAGGAGTTGTTCCGAGCTTCGATTTGCTTTCCTCGCTTTCAGATTTTACTGTGCCGAATAAGAGTTTATGCTGGAGCCTTTCTTTCTTGCTTTCTCTGCTTTCGGGTCATTGTGTGCAGCCGGTTGGTTGTGCTTGCTGCCGTGAATCAAAGAAGGAAGAGGGGGGTTTTGATCGGATAGGGTTTCATTGGGTTTGGCAAATAGTTAGGTTTCAATTCGGCAAGCTTGGGATTACTAGGTTTCAACTCAGCAGCTTAGTTTATTATGCTTCAGTTTAGCAAACTTGATTTCTTATGATTTCTCCTTGCTAATTACCATACATGAACATCCCCTTATTATGAATAGATAGTTTAAGAAGTTTGCTAGTGTAACAAGCATGAATATATTCTTATTATGTTAGTATGATTAGCATTGTAGTTAGATGTTCCTTCGCAATTAACTAGCAGTAACAACCCTCTAATTTAGGTATGCAGTGTTAGTTTCCTTGCCATTCAATTAGCATGAGTAGCTGTGTATTTAACATTGCTGCACAATTCCTCTCTTTGCTGTTCAATTAGCATGAATAGCTTTTCAGATTGGACAGGTTTATTTCTTCGGACAGGAATAACCTATATGAGTAGAAGAAGTATGGCAGGTTTAGTTTAGCTTATGTGGCTTGCATTAGCTAGGATTAATGTAGCTGGAAGTTGCATTTTTTTTCCCCTATTTTACAGCATGTTTAGAAAGTCCAAGTTAGCTTTCTTTTGCTCTATTTTACAGCATGTTTAGAAAGTCCAAGTTGCTTCCTTTTGCTCTATTTTATAGCATGATTAGTAAGCTTAAAGTTGCTTTCTTTGCTCTATTTTTATAGCATGATTAGTAAGCTTAAAGTTGCTTTCTTTAGCTCTATTTTATAGCATGATTAGTAAGCTTAAAGTTGCTTTCTTTGCTCTATTTTATAGCATGATTAGTAAGCTTAAAGTTGCTTTCTTTGCTCTATTTTTATAGCATGATTAGTAAGCTTAAAGTTGCTTTCTTTGCTCTATTTTTATAGCATGATTAGTAAGCTTAAAGTTGCTTTCTTTAGCTCTATTTTAAAGCATGATTAGTAAGCTTAAAGTTGCTTTCTTTGCTCTATTTTTATAGCATGATTAGTAAGCTTAAAGTTGCTTTCTTTGCTCTATTTTATAGCATGATTAGTAAGCTTAAAGTTGCTTTCTTTAGCTCTATTTTATAGCATGATTAGTAAGCTCAAAGTTGTTTCCATTTGCTATTTTAACAAGCATGAACAGCCATGTATTCTAATGAAAAAATAAGAATTCTATTAAATACTTTTAGAAGTATTAACAAGTAAAAGGAAGAAAAAGAAAAGAAAGAAAAGGCCAAGGCCTTAAGTAGATCCTAAAGTCAAGACTTTAGAGATTTTGGCACACAAGGTGCTTAAATAAATGCCAAGGCATTTTATTATAAGAAGTATTTAAAGATAAAAAGTATTTTACTTTTAAAGGGCATGTACCGGACACAAGGTCCAAGGGATGGGCTCCAAGTTGCCCCTAGGCACAAGGCCTAGAAGTATCTTAGTAGTTTCGGGATTAGCTACCTCGATTCTTATTAAGAATGCGCGCAAAGTGGTACAATGCCGGGCCCAAGAGAAGTTGATTACTATTTTGAAGTATTAAAAGTATAAGTTTTTGAACAAGTAAAAATAAGTTTTACTTAAGAATAAAAGTACTAAAGAATAAGTTTCAAACAAGTGAAATAAAAGAATAAGCTTAGAGTAAATGAAGTAAGTTTCACTTTGTTTTAAAGATCAGCCAGTTTAGCTTTCTTTTATGCTAAGCAGCTTTTACATGTTTAGTTTCTTACATGTTATTTATTTGCTAGTTGATGAACATGTTTAGCTTTACATGTTTAGTAGCTTTACATGTTTAGTATTTCAGTTAATATAATTCCTTTATTGGATTATGAGCATGATTAGCTATACATGTTTAGTATTTCAGATAGTATGATTCCTTTGCTATTTATGAGCATGAGTAGCTTTACATATTAGCATTCAGTTTTAGCATGTTTTTATTTATATACATGCATATCGAGTTTTTGTGAGTAGATAGCGCTCACTAAGCTTTATGCTTATAGACTGCACTTCCTCCTACTGCAGATAAAGGAAAGGAAAAGATTTAGCAAGGAAGGCGACAAGGTGGTGGTGATGAAGGTGTGTGATGGCTGGACTATGGGGAGATCAAGAGTTTGCTAAGGAATTGTTAAGACTTTTCTGTTTAGAGTTCTTTAGTTCTCTTTAAATGCTATTATGAGTCAAGATTGTAATTAAGTTTATTCCGCATTTGTAGTTTGGTTCTATTGATGGAGTGATATTGTTGGTTGCTATTATTAGGGTAGTTTCCTTCTTTTATTTGTGATATTATACTGCGTGGTTGTGAAGATATATGTTCCAGCTGCCTGTGGCTGAGTATAGTTTGTTTGTATTGATGATTTAGTCATCGGTACAGGGGAGATTCTGCCGAAATTTTTCGGTAGAGATTCCTCGTGGTTTTTAATTATACCGGTTAAGTAGAGTTAGTAGTTAAGTAACGGTCACTCTTAGAGAATAGTAGTAGTAGTAAGAAGGGTGGTCGTTACACGTTGGAAAAGTTTGATTTAGGATCTAAGTGTCTAAACATGGTACTTGGATTACAATGAGTTGTGTACAATAGATCTGAACTCGGGAACAAACCAAGCGCAACCAACAAATCATATGTGTCTTTACTTAGTCAAAACATTAGAAAACAAGTCCAAGCATGTGTACCTAAGTCATGTTTAACTAAACTGATTGAACCGAATTAATATTTAGTTTCTAAGAGTCAAATCCATCTCTTAGATAGACCATATTTAAGTTATGACTCAGGGGAGCAAATAGAAAAACTATTCACCCTACTTGATTGATTGAATATGCATGCTTAGACTTAGATTTATTTTTCTACTTAGATTTGGATGGTATGAAACAAAAAGATTTATCAAACCCTAATAATATAGCATCGGAATGGATTGGGATGATAGTACGTTAAGGAAACTCTGTCAAAGACATGTCTAGACTGAATCATATGTGTTCTACCTAGTGTACTAGACTTAGTGGATCTGGCCAAAGCTACCCCAGTCAAACATGAGCTAGTTAGACCAAAACCTAATACTATGTTCTCTGGGAGGGTCATTTTTAGGAAACTATCTTAAATGTGGTTGCTCTAATGATGTCCAATTTGACTCACCACAGTCTAGAGACTTACCCTATAAACTCCTTCTTAATGAACCCAAAGCTAAGTAGGAATATAATATGGGTCAAATAACCTTTTCAAAAATTCTTAATAATTCAAAATTAATTAAGAAAACAAAATAATAAAATAATAAACTAATATTGAATTAATCCAACTTAATTTAATCAATTAATCATTACTTTAATTAGTCAATAAATTCAAATTAATTATTTTAATCTTAATATGAAAGAAAAATATAAAAAAAGTTATATATATATATATATAAATAATATTTTGTTAAACCCAAATCAATACTAAATCTAAATTAAAATCCTCCTTAATTAATTAGATTCAAAATTAATGAATTACTTTAAACTTTAACTAATTATCTTAATTAATTAATCATTAACATTAATTGCATTTTATTTAATTAATTCAATTCAAAATTACTCATAATTAATTCTCTTAATCAAAATAATTTAATAAAAAAATGGTAAAATTTAATATTCTGCTAATTAAATCAAAATTAATTCAAAGATCCAAAATTAATTCAAACTTAATTCAAAATTAAACTTAATTAATGGTTAATTCAAAATTATTTAAAACTTAATTAACAATCAATTAAAATTTGATTTAATAATATTAACTAATTAATCTAAACAATAAATTACTAATTTAAAATAAAACCTATTAAATCCTTATTTAAGTACTTAATAAATCTTTAATTAACTTTACCATTTAAAAAAAAAACTTTATGGGTCAACCGAACCCCTTGTTCCGTCAACCGAACAACCAAACCAACATGGATAATCTTTAAGATGAATTCAATTGTTCGATCGACTGAACAATTTTTTTGGTCGAATAAACACCAAATCTATGTTAACTGGCAAGAAATAGTCACGCATAATCAAGTTATCGGTCAACTGAACTACGTTATCGGTTGACAAAAAACCTAATGTCTATCCCTGATTCTTCCATCTTGTATGAATTAAAGGGATTGGTCGAATGATCCCTTGATTGGTCGACCAATAAAACTCTATAAAAGAACTGATGAGGCAAAGGCCTGATGTATCAAAACTAGTGATCCTCTCCTTGTTGAGTGCTCAACTTTTCATTGATAGTCTCTCTTCATTAAAGCCTCACGATACCTCAGTAACATCTATACATTCCTTCTTTCAATTTCTAATTTCAAGCTATTTATCAAATTCTTTTAATTATAGTGAAAAAAGTCATACAACTCCTCAAAGGGAGGCTAGCTCCTTAAATCCAAGCCAGGCCCTAGGTTTTCAACTAAGGATTTATGTCAGTCATTTCTGAATAAAAAAATATAAAATAATAGGGACTCATTATCTTGACCTCCCATTTTATCAAACATATTGTCCAGACGTCATAGATATTGAAGGCCCTGAAATTTCGTTCTGTTTAAATTTTCCTATTAAAAAATTATACAAGTACAGAACTTTTCCTAGCAACCCACATGTTCGATCAGACATGTGTTTGATCAATCAAGCAAGTTCTTGACGGATTAAAGCACACCTTGATCGAAGTACAATATCGCTGGCCTCTTGTGTTGGTATTCAAAATCGATACAAAGAAAACTAAACTAATTACGCAGCGGAATTAAAGAACTAGTTGTACCTTTCCTTTGTAGCTAAAGACCTCTTGATTTTCTACTGTATTCCTCTCCTCTTCTTGGACGTCGTGTGGGTGACGATCTACCAAGACAACAAACACCCTTCCCTTCGTTTCTCCCAAATCGCCGGCCACCAAGAGAGGCTATAGGATGGGGCACCTTCTTCTCTTCTTCCTTCTCCTCTTCTTCTTCTTCTCCAAGCCGTCACCCACCAAGGTGATGTGAGCCAAGAAGAGACATTGAAGGGAATTGGGGGACCCATGACGAGGTCCAAGACTAAAATAATGAAGCAAGCTTTGGAAGGCCTAATAATTGGGCTCAAGGAAAAGGAGGATCAATGCACAAGGGAGGCAACAACTAAATGGATCACATTCCTTCAAATTGAAAGTGAAATTGGACCAACATGAAAATCATTTTTGTATGCATTTTTGGGGGGTTTTTTCTAAAGTGACTTTTGATGTCCTTTGTAGGTTTTTAATGCATTTTTCATAGTTCCTAAGCTAGTATAATAAATACCATGCATGCATGGTTGCATTAAGCTAGTATTAGGGATTAGTGGTTGTATTAGTGGATAATAAATACCATGCATGCAAGCATAATATTTATTGCATAATTAGTACATAGTGGATCTTAAGGGATGTTAAATAGGAGAACTCTTGTATGGAAAATCAAGTAAGTTTGAATGAAAATTTTAGTTTCTCTTTGGTGAGAGCTTCCTTCTAGTTCTTAGGCAAAGAACTAATTCCGATCTTATCAAGGCAACTTGTGGCGATCAAACCCCTTGACTTATCACTCACCTTCTCATCTTGCTTGAGTGCGGTGTCAATACCCTTCCCCAAGATGAATTTCAAGGTGATTCATTTACAAGGTTCTTTATCATTTGGTATCAGAGCCTTGGCTTCTTGATTTTCAAGTTTGTGTCTTGTTTTTCATCTTTGTTCTTGTCCATCTTTGTTGATCTCTCTGTCCCTATCTGTTGTAAATTTCTGTTCACTATTTGGGTGCTCAACTCCAAAAAAAAAACAAAGGAAAATTCGGAAAAAAAAAGAAGAAAAAGGAATCATTAGAGTCATTGGTTTCTTATTGAAAAGAAAAGAAAAAAAAGGAGGAGGATTTGTGAATTGAAAGAACTCAATATTCTTTCTTTGTGAAAGCTGAATTCAAAGATATTCCTTTCATTGCTCTTTATCATTGCTGAATTTATCATTTTATCCATTTATTTCTCTTATTCTACTCATATTTCTCTTGATGGTTTCTTGTTCACTTGATTGTCTACTTGTTGTCTTGAGAAAGACATTGATAAGGTTCTTTCCTTAAGAGCTTATAAAGGACGCTGAGTGGATAAATTTGAGTGCAACCACGTGAGTCGAGTGGTGAGGTCCGTCTAACATTTCTTTTGTAATTTTCCTTGTCATCTTCTTTTTTTTTTGCAAGCATGAGTGGGAAAAAATCACCTCATTCCCCTAGGCGAGATCTTAATAGGCTTCAAATGGAGGCACTTACTCAATAATTTGAGAGAATGTTTCAAAGATAACTTGAAGAAATACACGAAAGGATGGACCGACTTGAAGGAGAAAAAGTTTCCAACCGTGGGGGCAATTCTAATCATGAAGAATCTCATCAAAGTGACCCATTCTATGATTCACCAAGAGAAAGAAGGAGGCATGAAGGGGGAAGAATACGTGAGAGAGGAGGTAGAGACCATAGACGAGAAGATGATCTAGGAGGTGTGAAAGTCCAGATACCTTCCTTCCAAGGGAGGAATGCCCCCGAAACATATCTTGAGTGGGAGATGAAAATAGAGCAAATCTTCTCATGCCACAATTACAATGATTCAAAGAAAGTAAAGGTGGCTGCCCTTGAGTTCACCGATTATGCCTTAATTGGGTGGGATCAATTGCAAAAGGAGAGAGGAAGGTATGAAGAGCATCCTATCAACACTTGGGATGAAATGAAGACTTTGATGAGAAGGAGATTTGTGCCTTACCACTACCATAGGGAATTGCACAACAAATTGCAAAGACTCACCCAAGGGAGTAGGAGTGTGGATGATTACTACAAGGAGATGGAGGTGACTTTGATTAGAGCCAATATTATGGAGGATAGGGAAGCTACCATGGCTCGGTTTCTCCATGGCCTAAATCGAGATATTGGAGACAGTGTGGAGTTACAACATTATGTGGAGCTTGACGACTTAGTGCATCAAGCAATGAAAATAGAGCAACAATTAAAGAGAAAGGGCGTTATGAAGAAATCCTCTTCTCCAAACTACTCTTCAAGTTGGAAGGACAAGCCAAAGAAGGAGGGTTCTTCTTCAAATTCTAAGGAGGCAGCAAGCACTAAGAAGCCTATTCCTACTACCTCTTCTTCCACTTCTAAGAGTAGGGATATCAAGTGTTTTAGGTATTTGGGAAAATGTCATATTGCATTTGAATACCCGAATAAGAAGACTATGGTGGTGAGGGATAATGGGAGTATCTCTAGTGAAGAAATTTCTTCTCATTCCTCTTCCTCAAGCGATGAGGAAAATGATGGAGCAACCTATGCACAAGATGGATATCTCTTGGTGGTTAGGAGATTATTGGGAAGCCAAGCCAAGGAGCATGACGAGAACCAAAGAGAAAATATTTTTCATACCCGTTGCCTTATTCAAAGTAAGACATGCTCTATGATCATTGATGGTGGAAGTTGTACCAATATGGCAATGTTGGGTTTTTCGGGCCGCGAAAAACACTTTTTCGCATCGCGGAAACCCCGAAACCCCCATGTCACCGGATTCGTACGAAGTAAAATAAAACAAAATTTATGAGTACGAGTTTCTTACATCTAGATCTACATTAGGAGAAGATCTTTACCCTTGGTGCGAAGCCCTTCGCGTATCCCGCTCTTCCAAGTGATGCCGGATCTCGAGGTTGTCAAGTGTACAACCCTCTAGAAGTATCCATACGAACAAATAGGTGGAGAAACCTAACACAAAGGTGTGCTAGCACCTTGGTAAGGTTCGGCCAAGAGAGGAGAGGGAGAAAGGTTGAGAGCTTGAGGAAGAAGATGATGGAATGAATGCCTTGAATGAAATCAAAATTCCATTCATCACAAAAGTGGTCGGCCACTAAATGGAATTGTAACCTCCATTCATATTTAATGTGGCCATTAAAGAGGGGATTTGTAACCTCCATTAGGTGGCACACACATGTGCAACCTATGATGATGTGGCACATCATCATTGGCCACTTAATGCCAACTCACAAATGAGGTGGCAAATAGTCAAGTCAAACTTGCCCTTTCATCTTCCTTCTCAAGTCAAGTCAAACTTGACCAAATCTCTCTCATGATTGATTTAATCTAACCATTTAATTCAAACCAATTTAATATAATGAATCTAATTCATTTAATTAAATTGATTCAATGAGTCATAATCTAAATTAGACTCATTGAACACATGAATCAACTTGAGTCCAACTCAATTCGCCCAATTCGGATTACTCTTAATCCAATTTGATTCATCACATGAATCTAATCCTCTTGGTTCATCATATGAACCTAATCTCCATCTAATTTTCCTTAGTGTGTGACCCTATAGGTTCTTGTAACATTGGAAATGCCCCTAAACCCATTTAGGAGCATAAGTAATGAGCGGTATCTAGCAACACATCATTACTACCCAAGTTACAAGAATGTTGAGATCCAACATCACCTTGTGACTACTAATAGTGACTTCTCACAATATATGACATTGCCCTTCTATCCTAGACATCTAGATTGATCAATGTCAGGCATAGACCGTGTCATCCTCTAATCAATCTAAATCTTGAACTCCAAGTAGACTCACTCAATCAAATGAGTTCAATATCTCATATTGACTCATTTGGGCATGGCCATGCACTTCGTGGTCTCACTCTATCAAGAATATCGATGTTGCTCCAGTCATATAGGAGGGATAGATCCCCTCTACATCACTCACATCCCTCTGCATAATTCGTTACATACCCAGTAATCGCCTTTATAGTCCACCCAGTTACGGGTGACGTTTGATGAAGCCAAAGTACATAACTACTTATGTAGGGATCCATGGTGACTTCAGGTCCAAGGACTAGTAGTCATACTAATAGCCACATGAGAAAGTATATGACACTCATATAACGATCCATGATACTTTCTCATGGCGGGTCATTCAGTATACATTCTCCAATGCATACCCATGTGTCAACTTGATATCTCTATATCCATGACTTGTGAGATCAAGTCATCGAGTTGACCTACATGCTAGTCTTATTGCATTAACATTGTCCCTGAATGTTAATACTCGAGTAGGAATGATTAAGAGTAGTGTTCCAATACTCGAGTAGGAATGATTAAGAGTAGGAATGATTAATAGTGATAGTTGAATCTCACTATCGATTCAACCAATCGATTGATATAGGTAAGAACGTTCTACTCAAGGGCGCTATTTGTAACGACCCACCTCCTACTAATACTAAGCTATAAGGCCGGATCGTCACATTATGTTGTGCTAAACTATTTTTAAGGTGCGGAAAACTGAACTAATTCAAAATTTTACTCTACTAGTGACTATTAACAGCCCGTAAGATTAGGTTCGAAGACCTTTCCATTGACATACATACACTAGGGAAGGAACCAATACTTTCTATTTGCTCAAAAGACTGAATTGAGACCCTTCCAGCTGAAATCAGACACTCTAATCGATCAGCTGATCGATTAGAGTCATCTGCTCGATCCGCTGATCGATTCAGCGTGCTACTGTACACGGACAAGATTCTGGATTGATCGGCTGATCGATCCATCCTGACTACTCGATCCATTGATCGATTCAGCGCGCTACTATGCACGGGGTAATATTCTGGATCGATCGACTGATCGATCCAGACTTGCCAATCGATCCAGTGATCGATTCAGAAGCTCTCTGTTAGCGAGGCTAATTCCCCGATCGATCCAGCGATCGATTCTAGAGCTTACTGTTCACGAAAATCAGCTCTCAATCGATCAACCGATCGATTGAGGTCCCTCCAATCGATCGGTCGATCGATTGGAGTTTCTGATTTCGCTGCAGAAATCTGATTTCAGAGCACGATCATACACAACTCAATATAATAAATCTAAAATGCCTAGAGAACATTGTAATTAGTCTTCACTAACATCATGCATGATTTACTACTCATCAATAAACTAGCTAGTGTCCTAGGCATGGCATAAGCATGGTTTCACAATTCAAAATTCTTAAACATTCTAAAAGTGCATAAACATTGAAAAGAACAAAAGGTCTAATTCCTTAAATTTGCTAGTTCCCAAGGGTCTTCATTCCAAGTTCATGCCCACACACATCTTTGTAGCATTGTCCTCCAGCCTCCGCTAATCCACCCTTCCCTTACCTTTATCTGCAGTATAAGGAAAAGAAGTATCTGTAAGCTCAAAAGCTAAGTAAGAAACCATCTACCTCACAAAACATGCATACGATGCAATTTATGCTTTTAAAACATGCTATTTGAAATATATGCTGACATTTGCTAAACATGGATTCTAAAACATAGCATAATCACATACAATACATGGCAATCATAGCTAAGCATAAAACCATCATGTGGATCCATAAGACTAAACTGAAATAAAAGCTGAGCTACATTACTGCTAACTGATGCTAAGCTGCTCTGTATTTCCATACACTACTTTGTGAAGTTTTGAAAACTATTTATCATAAATAGATGAAAATACATAATCATGCTGCTGATGGGCCCGACAACTGTACTTGCTGTGTGCGCATCCCTAACTGAACCCGGGGTTGCAAATTCCGAATCTAGTAGGGTTTACTAGGTTATCTAAACCTAGGGACGACTATGGGAGCCCAACCCAATGGACATCTAGTCCAGTACAGTGCCACTGCTGAAAATAAAAGACTGGTTATAGCTGAATCTTTCTTCTCTTGCTATTTCTAGGTTTTCTGAACCTAGAGCTAGGTTGTTTGAACCTAGAGGCGACTGTGGGAGCCCACCCATTGGACCGTAGTCCCATATAAGCTGTAGCAAGAATAAATATGCTATTCTAAATGCTTCTACTGCATTTACTGAGCTATTAAAATGCCTACTGTAGCATTTTACTGAGCTAAACATTATATCAAGTACTTGGTGTGCACTAGAACACACCCTACGTACTGAAAATCTGCATACTACTAAACTAATGCATAAAACACACGAATAGCTACTTATACTACAGGTGAGGGGTTTCTTACCTCCTGCGCTAGATTTCTTACGATTCTAGTCGCTAGTTTTCCGGTGGAGACGATCCCCTTGACGATCCTCTTGCGCCTACGTGCTCTTCTCGCGGAGAGGAACGCCCTCGCGTCGGAGTCGTTGCCGGAAGGTGCCCTTATGTCTCTAGGAGTGAAACCCTAGGTCTCTCGGGGCCTTGGTGTGCCGTGAGGTGAGGAAGAGGAGGGGGCGGCGTGAGGGTTGAGGAGGAGTTGCCGAAACATGAATAAAACCAATCCCCACTTAAGTTTCCTATTTATATTAAGTGATTAATTTCACCCCAACTCAATCATAAATATTATTGTTCCTCTCTTCTTTCAGCACACCCCTGCGGGGCCACCTGGTTACTAAAGCTATCTATAAGTCGTAGGGTTCGCTAGGTCTCGGGTTCGATTCCCGCTTAAGCTACTTTACGTTTTTAATTTATTTTTGCTACTTCTGCTACTCCAAAAATTCTATAAAAATACTCTAAAATTCTAGGAAAATCATAGAATATTTATAAAATTGATTTGAGAATTTTCGGGAGTTACAATCCCCCATACCTTATAAAAAGTTCATCCTCGAACTTAGAATAACTCTGGGTACTTCTGTCTCATACTGGCTTCTGTCTCCCAAGTTGCCTCTTCTGCTGTGTGACTTTGCCAAATAAATTTTACTAAGGGTACTTCCTTGTTCCGCAATTTCTTAACTGCTCGGTCTATTATCTGAATAGGCCGACTATCATAGCTGAGGTCTTCGCGGACTTGTACCGACTGGGGCTCAATCACCTGGGTGGCATCTGGGATATGCTTCTTCAGCATAGAGACATGAAATACATTGTGGATAGCTGACATCTCCTGAGGTAGCTCTAGCTCATAGGCTACCTTGCCAACTCTTCTAGTGATAAGGTATGGTCCCACATATCTGGGACTTAACTTGCCCTTTTTCCCAAAACGCATTACTCCCTTCATGGGAGCTACTATGAGGAATACTGTATCCCCAACTGAAAACTCTAAAGGTCTGCGCCGTGTATCAGCATAGCTTTTCTGGCGGCTCTGAGATGTCTCTATCCTCAGGCGGATCTGCTGTATAGCTGCCGTGGTGTCTGCTACTAGATCTGTCTGAAGTTCTAGTTCCTTCTGTTCACCACTCTCATACCAGCAGATTGGAGATCTATACCTCCGCCCATAGCAAGCCTCGTAGGGTGTCATACCGATAGTGGCCTGATAGCTGCTGTTGTATGCAAATTCTTCTAAACTCAGATATTTGCACCAACTTCCCTTGAAGTCTAGGGCACATTCTCGGAGCATATCTTCGAGTACCTGATTTACATGCTCTATCTGACCATCTGTCTGAGGATGGAAAGCTGTGCTGAATTTTAACTTGGTGCCCAATGCTGACTGTACACACTCCCAGAAGTGTGATGTGAATCGACTGTCTCTGTCTGAAATAATGGTTCGTGGGACTCCATGTAGTCTAACGATCTCCTTGAGATACAACTGAGTTAGCTGTTCCATGGAGTAGGATATCCTAATAGCTAAAAAGTGGGCTGATTTAATTAACCTGTCAACTATTACCCAGATGGTATCAAAACCATTCGTGGTTCTGGGTAGTCCCACTATGAAATCTATAGAAATGTCTTCCCACTTCCATTCTGGGATCTGGATAGGCTGCAGAACTCCTCCTAGTCTCTGGTGTTCTGCCTTGACTCTCTGACAAGTCAGACAGGTGCTAACATATCTAGCGATGTCTCTTTTCATCCCAGGCCACCAAAAACATTTCTTTAGGTCTTGGTATATCTTGGTGGAACCCGGATGCATCATATAGGGAGTCCTGTGAGCCTCATCTAAAATCTTTCTCTTTAGTTCCTCCTGATCTGGAACACAAAGTCTATCACCAAAATATAATGCCCCACTATTTGATACTCTGAACTCTCCACTTTCTGATCCTGCTAGTCCTTGCTTGATTTTCTGAATTTCAGGATCCTGTCCCTGAGCTGTCTGGATATCACCAAGCAAGGTGGATTCCAATGTCATACTAGAGAGCTGTCCCACTATAAGTTCGAGGCTGAAATCTTTGATCTCCTTCTGTAGGGGCGGTGACATGACTGCTAGTGATAGTAAGGTAGAGCTGGACTTCCTGCTAAGTGCGTCTGCCACCTTATTGGCTTTTCCTGGATGGTAGAGGATGCCCACATCGTAATCTTTGACCAGTTCGAGCCATCTACGCTGTCGCATATTCAGATCCTTCTGAGTAAAGAAGTACTTCAGACTCTGATGATATGTATACACTCTACACTGAGCTCCATACAGGTAATGTCTCCAAATTTTGAGAGCGAACACGACTACTGCAAGCTCGAGGTCATGAGTAGGGTAGTTCCTCTCATAATCCTTGAGTTGTCTGGAGGCATAGGCAACCTTACCTTCTTGCATCAGTACTGCTCCTAGTCCCAATTTAGAGGCGTCACTGTAATTATCAAAGCTATTTGTATTTTCTGGTAGAGTCAGAATAGGTGCACTGGTCAATCTCCTTTTTAGCTCGCTGAAGCTATTCTCACAGTCCTCTGTCCACTGAAATTTTCTGTTCTTTCTGGTAAGAGCTGTCAGTGGGGAGGCTACCCTGGAGAAGTCCTCTACGAATTTTATGTAATAACCTACTAGTCCCAAAAAGCTTCTGATCTCACTGGCGTTCTTGGGTCTTTTCCAGTTACTCACAGTTTCTATCTTGCTGGGGTCTACTATGACACCATCCTTGGAGATGATGTGACCCAGGAAGGCTACCTGATCGAGCCAGAATTCACACTTCGTGAACTTGGCATACAGCTAGTTCTGCTGAAGGGTCTGCAGTACTATTTTCAGGTGCTCTGCATGTTCTTCCTGAGTTCCTGAGTAGATAAGGATGTCATCGATGAAGACAATAACAAACTTATATAGATATTGTCTGAATACTCTGTTCATGAGGTCCATGAATGTAGCTGGAGCATTTGTCACGCCGAAGGGCATGACTACGAACTCATAGTCTCCGTATCTGGTCCTGAAGGCTGTCTTAGGTATATCACCTTCTTTAACTCTAACCTGGTGATATCCTGATCTGAGGTCTATTTTAGAGAACACAGCTGCTCCCTTTAGCTGATCAAACATGTCATTTATTCTGGGAAGAGAATACCTGTTCTTGATCGTGACTTGGTTTTGTTGGTTGCTACTCGGAAAGCCTAGAGGTTCCACTGTACAAAAATTTTGTACAAAGGTCTGAACCTTTTCCTAGCTACCATGTGTTCTTTTAAATTAAATTTTGGATCGCCTGCGGAACTTAACACGTTTGATCCAAAACTTAATCTATTTTTTCTTTTAGGTTTTGACTTGGATCTCCTGCGGAACTTAACACGTTCGACCCAAATCACCTTAAGTTATTAATTCCATTAAATATTAATTTCCATAATTGGTTCCCAGTACTGACGTGGCGAGGCACATGGCCTTCTTGGATATGGGAGCAATCACCACCGACTAGACAAAACCTTTTATAGAAATATAATATTTAATTTCCTAAAATAACTTTAGGTTAACCGGAAAGAACAATCAAATCACAAGGAAAAATAAAACAAAAGAACACAACTTCGAAAAACATATTCGAAATACTAGAATCGTAAGCCTCATGTATTTGGTATTATTTCCATAAATAACTAGCATGATGCGGAAAGAAAAATTACTAGTTATACCTTCTAGAAAGACCTCTTGATCTTCTACCGTATTCCTCTTCTAACCTCGGACGTTGTGTGGACAACGATCTTCCAAGATGAGAACCACCAAGCACCTTCTTCTTCCTTACAAGTTTCGGCCATCAAAACTTCTCCTAGGATGAAGAGGTTCGGCCACCACCACCATGCTCCAAGGGATGCTAGAAAAGAGACTTCTTTTCTCTCCTTCTTCTCCTTCTTAGATCCGGCCACCAAAGATATCTCCACCATGAGAAGGTTTCGGCCACACAAAGGAGAGGAGAGGAAAGAAAGGGCCGGCCACACCCAAGGAGAAAAGAGAGGAAAAATAGAATAGAGTCGTTCACCTTGACGCTTCCTCTACCCCCTCTTTTATAATCCTTGGTCTTGGCAAATAAGGAAAATTTAATAAAAACTTCCTTAATTCTTTTGCCATTGAAAAGGAAAATTTATTTAATTAAAATAATTTTCTCTTTTCAAATTATAATGACGACCACTCTTCTCCCCAAAACAAGGAGAGTTTTAATTAAAACAAAATTAAAACTTCCTAATTTGTTTCTAGAAATTTATAAAAATTTCTCCAATAATTTTAATCCTTCATGATTGGTTAATAAAAGAAATTTTATAAATTAAAATCTTTCTTTTAAACATGTGGATAATTTCCAAAAGGAAAGTTATCTCTAAAATTAAAATCTCCTTTCAATCTACAAATAAGGTAAGATATTAAATCTTTTCTTAATCTTTTGTAGAAACTAATAAAAGAGAATTTTTAATTTTTAAACTTTCTTTTAAATCATGAATATAATTAAAAGGGAAGTTTTTACCAAAATTAAAATCAACCTTTTAATCTACAAATAAGGAAAGAGATTTTAACTCTTCTCTTAATCTTTTGTAGAATCTTATAAAAGGAAGGATTTAAATTTTTAAACTCTCTTTTAAATTATATTATCCACATAAGAAAAATTTTAAAATTAAAATTCCTTTTTATTTTAATAGGGATGGCCACATGAATTCACCCATGAACATACCCATGGCCGGCCCTAGCTTGGTCTCCAAGCTAGCTTGGTCGGCCTCTATAGGATGGGTAAGAAGGTGGGTATAGGTGGGTATAGTACTCTATAATTAAGAGGCTACGATAGGGACCGAGAGGAGGAATTGGTTTTGGTCTCCCGATAAAATTAAGCATCCCGTGCTCGCCTGAACACACAACTTAATTTTATCAATAATAATTCATTCCACTAGAGAACTATTATTGAACTACCGCACCAATCCCAAATTACATTTTGGGCTCCTTCTTATCATGAGTGTGTTAGTCTCCTGTGTTTAAGATAACAATTTCCACTAATTAAGTAAGTTACTGACAACTCACTTAATTAATATCTAGCTCCAAGAATAGTACCACTCAACTTCATCGTCATGTCGGACTAAGTCCACCTGCAGGGTTTAACATGACAATCCTTATGAGCTCCTCTTGGGGACATTCTCAACCTAGATCACTAGGACACAGTTCCTTCTATAATCAACAACACACACTATAAGTGATATCATTTCCCAACTTATCGGGCTTATTGATTCATCGAACTAAATCTCACCCATTGATAAATTAAAGAAATAAATATCAAATATATGTGCTTGTTATTATATTAGGATTAAGAGCACACACTTCCATAATAACTGAGGTCTTTGTTTCTTTATAAAGTCAGTATAAAAGAAACGACCTCTAATGGTCCTACTCAATACACTCTAAGTGTACTAGTGTAATTATATAGTTAAGATAAACTAATACCTAATTACACTACGACCTTCCAATGGTTTGTTCCTTTCCATTATGGTCGTGAGCTACTGTTTATAATTTATAACATGATCCTCTGTGTGTGACACCATACACCATGTTATCTACAATATAAATTAATTGAACAACTACATTTATCATAAATGTAAACATTTGACCAATGTGATTCTTATTTCTAGATAAATGTTTATACCAAAAGCTAGGCTTTTAGTATACACTCTAACAATCTCCCACTTATACTAAAAGACTAAGCTGCCGTATCTGCTGCCATACATCTGATTCCCATGCCTTTCAAAAAGCTCTTGCCTTAAGGACCTTAGGTTATCATCTGATGTAATCTAGGCGGCAACAACTTCTCCTCATTTATACGATTTCTCGTATTGGGTGGTACTTGCGCTCTATTGTGTTTTCTTACTTTATAGACTTATGGTTTCTTCAAGTTTGCTACTGCACCAATGTTATTACAATAAATTGTAATAATCTTTGGACAAACCAGAAATCATATCTAAGTCTATCTTGAGGTTATTGAGTCATTCAGCTTTTATGGCTATCTCAGAGGCTTGCCATATACTCAGCTTCTATGGTGGAGTCCAGAAAAACACCTATGCTTATCACTCTTCCATAGTTATGACTTTACCTCCTAAAGTAAACACAAAACCCCGAGGTTGACTTATTATTGTCCCTATCCGATTGGAAGTCAAAATCCATGCAACCCACAGGGACTAAATTAACTGCCTTGTAAGCTAGCATATAATCTCTAGTTCCTCTAAGGTACTTTAATATATGCTTTACTGCAGTCCAATGTCCTTGTCTAGGGTTACTTTGATATCTGCTAACTATGCCCTTGACAAAACAGATTTATGATCTCGTGCATAGCATACATTAGGCTAACTGCCGAAGCATAAGAACTGCCTACATGTCCTCAATCTCCTTTGATGTCATCGGAGACATCTCTTTAGATAAAGACACCCCATGCTTAAAATGTAAGAAACCTTTCTAGGAGTTTTGCATGCTTAAAACGAGCAAGGATTTTTCTGATGTATCAAGCTTAGGATAAGTATATTTTTCTTGCGATCCTTTGATCTCAAAAATATATACATTCTCCCAAGTCCTTTATATCGAATTATTTGGACTACCATACCCTTATTTCTGACAACATTTTGATATTGTTTCCAACTACCAAAAATGTTATCTACGTATAGTACAAGAAATACCACCACGTTTCCATCACACCTTTTGTATACATAAGACTTATCCGTTTACTCAATAAATCCATAGGTCTGGATTACTTTGATAAACTGGATGTTCCAAGACCTTGAAGCTTTGCATCAGTCCATAGACTGATTGAGCTTGCACACAAGATACTCTTAGCCCTTTGCAATGAACCCTTCTGGTTGCTTTATATGGATGCTTTCTTCAAGACTTCCATTAAGGAATGTTGTCTTAACATCCACTTACCAAATATATAAAAGTATCCGGATAGACTTAAGCATGGCTACCAGTGAAAAAGTTTCCTTTTTCATCTAGCCTTGCTTTGAAAGTTTCTACCTTCCTGTCTATCCCTCTTTTCCTATTATAGACATTTTTATACCCAAAGGCTTTTACACTATTTGGTGGTTCTACAAGCTTCCAGATTTTATTAGAATACATATATTCTAATTCTGTTATTCATTACTCTTTGCCAAGATATTGCATCTTTATCTTGGAGTGCTTCGTCATATGTCCGGAGATCAGGTTCATGTCCTCCAGGGATCGAGTCCAAAAACTCTCCCAAAACATGAATCTTTTTAGGTTGCCTAACAACCCTCCCATTACGACAAGGCACTTTCTACAATTGTGTATCATTTGTGATACGTGTTGTAGTTTCCTTGTGGTATCTCATCTTGTACAATTGGTACTAGATTAGACATGTCTTTTATTATTTCCTTAAGAACAAATTTTCTTATGGGCACGTGGTTTATTACATAGTCCTTTTCTAAAAATCGGTCATTGATGCTAACAATGACCTTCTGATTTTTAAGACTATAAACCTACTTTCATTTCTCTAGGATAACCCACAAACAAGTGAATTCCTGTCCAACTTATCATTGTCTCTCTTCAGCATATGTGCTGGACTACCCGAATCCAAATATGCTTCGAAATAGGCTTACGCCTATTCAACAATTCTATATGAGTAGAGAGTTCTGACTTTGGAAGGTACTATATTCACTTCCGTTTCCAGAGTATATCCTAAAAATGATTTTGGTAATATTCTAAATAACTCATCAATCTACTTATTTCCATAAGAGTCCTATACCTTCCTTTTTCTACACCATTCTGTTGGGGTGTACCAGGTGCAGTTAGTTGGAATTGAATCCCTACTTCTGATAAGTGACTCCTAAATTCTCCCAAGAGGTACTTGCCACTATGTTCTAACCATAGTGACTTTTACTTTAACATTTCTCCGCATCATCCTTGTACTATTTGAACTAATCAAAGTACTTAGTCTTGCGGTACATTAAGTAAATTTATTTGTATCTTGAATAGTTGTCTATAAAATAGACGAAATATTCAATACTACCTCTTGTCTGGATAGTCATAGGATCACACAAATCAGAATGAAAAAATTTCAATATATCTTTGACTCCATACCCCTTAAACTTAAAAGCTTCTTGGTTATTTTTTCTTCCAAGTAAGACTCACAGGTTGGAAAGATTTCCACTACCAATGAACCCAAAAGTTCATCAGCTACCAATGAATCCTACTCAAGTTAATATAACCTAGCCTTAGATGCCAAAGATATTAATGGTTCATTTCCGAAGGTTGCTTTCTCTTAAAATTTGAAGATGTGTTACTAATTTCCATTTGTTGCATCGTGGGAGTTATTGGATTTATAAATTGCCAACCAACGTACCAGAACAGATAACTTCCCTCTTTTTCTTAATAACAACTTTGTTATTAAAAGAGGCAGAATATCAAGTTCTTTGAATAGTTTAGAAACTGAAAACTAGTTCTTTCTAAACTTGGTGCGTAAAGACAATTACTCAAAAATCCATATTCTTATCAAAAGATAAGCATCTCCCACTGCAACAGCTACCATTTTTACAGTAGTGCCCATGTGGACGGTGTTTTAATTTTCATTTAGTTGCCGGATTTCCTGAAACCCTGCAATGAATTGCGGACATGATTGATGGCATCTGTATCTACACTCCATGTTCTGGTAGATAACACCACTAAACATGTTTCAACTAATGAATTAAATACACCTATATTGTTCTTAGTTCTAAGAAGATAATCTACCTTAATGTCCAAGTCCTATTTCCAATCATTACAATTGGGACTACTAAGTCTTTTCTATAGTATAACAACTAGGGGATTGACAAACATTTTAAATCCTAAGAATCACAAAAATATTTGGTCAAGATCAATTCTTTAAAATCCCCATGAATTTTGTATGCCACGATAGTGTGGACGTATACAAAATCAAAGAGGAGATTTTATCCATTAATTTTATTATCTCGTCAACTTTACTTTATGACGAATAAAATTAATAGTTGATCTGTCTTTGATCAAATATTTGGTCAAAACTTTTTGAATTTAAAATAAAATATTGATTCCTCAAACAATATTATTTAAATTCACCAACACCTCAAACACCGTGAATTTTGCATGCCACGTTAGTGTGGACGTATACAAATTCAACATTTGTAAAAGGAGGGTTTTACCCATTAACTATCTTGTCAATGTATCTTTATGACAAATAAAATTATCTCAAACACCGTTAATTTTGTATGCCACGTTAGTGTGGACGTATACAAAATCAATCATTTGTAAGAGGGGTTTTAACCCTTTAATTTTATTATCTTGTCAACCTAGTTTTATAACAAATTAATAGTTGGTTTCATTTGGTCACACAAATAATAGCAGTGACTCCGATGGGGAGGATACTATTAGATGTGTCTAAGTGTATACCATTACTTGACACTAAGTCCATTAATAAGATTATGCCCCTTCCGTTGGGGAAGATCACACGCTCTTAATTAACTTCCTATAGTCATCCAAAAATGGAAGTCTGTTCTAGTGATCCACAAACAATCTCATCCGTTATGGAGGAAGGCACTCAGAGCCAACGCGCAAGCTTGTTTGCATCACTTACAAACCAGTAATGGAGACCATAGGATTTACTTAAAAATCCCTCTCCCACTTAGTTATTTATAAATGAGGAATTTTAACTATGCTAGCCTACTAAATATGTAAACCAACATGCACACACAGCAAAATATAAAAGCAATAAATAGAAAATCTAATTTTCAACTATTATGATTTTTATCTCTAGTTGTCCTCCGTGTGTTGTCATCCCAAGCTGCTGCCATATTTGGCCACCGCCACCGGGACTAACTGTCGCATCCATCTTGCTCCTAGTTCCGCTGCGCCTCTGGTCCTTAGAAGGTTCCACGCTTTGCAAGATTCGATCCGCAACATAAATAGAATTTTACATTTTTGATCCTATATTCCATAAAAGGAATGTACATGTATCTAGATCAAAAATAAAATCCTAATAAAACTAAATACAGCTCCTGCTATATTTTATAATACAATCATGCACACACATATAAATGCCCTTGAGATGTCCAAGGGTCCAATCACACACATAATAACTAAAAGCCATAATAGTTGGATCCTGCATCCACAAAGTTAGCACATCCTACTATTAACCTGCCTAAATTATGTATGACATGTGCATAATTAAACTAATACCAAATACACAGAGGCAAAACCCTAGCTCTGATACCAATTGTTGGTTGCTACTCGGAAAGCCTAGAGGTTCCACTGTACAAAAATTTTGTATAAAGGTCTGAACCTTTTCCTAGCTACCATGTGTTCTTTTAAATTAAATTTTGGATCGCCTACGGAACTTAACACGTTTGATCCAAAACTTAATCTATTTGTTCTTTTAGGTTTTGACTTGGATCTCCTGCAGAACTTAACACGTTCGACCCAAATCATCATAAGTTATTAATTCCATTAAATATTAATTTCCATAATTGGTTCCCAGTACTGACGTGGCGAGGCACATGGCCTTCTTGGATATGGGAGCAATCACCACCGACTAGACAAAACCTTTTATAGAAATCTAATATTTAATTTCCTAAAATAACTTTAGGTTAACCGGAAAGAACAATCAAATCACAAGGAAAAATAAAACAAAAGAACACAACTTCGAAAAACATATTCGAAATACTAGAATCGTAAGCCTCATGTATTTGGTATTATTTCCATAAATAACTAGCATGATGCGGAAAGAAAAATTACTAGTTATACCTTCTAGAAAGATCTCTTGATCTTCTACCGTATTCCTCTTCTAACCTCGGACGTTGTGTGGACAACGATCTTCCAAGATGAGAACCACCAAGCACCTTCTTCTTCCTTACAAGTTTCGGCCATCAAAACTTCTCCTAGGATGAAGAGGTTCGGCCACCACCACCATGCTCCAAGGGATGCTAGAAAAGAGGCTTCTTTTCTCTCCTTCTTCTCCTTCTTAGATCCGGCCACCAAAGATATCTCCACCATGAGAAGGTTTCGGCCACACAAAGGAGAGGAGAGGAAAGAAAGGGCCGGCCACACCCAAGGAGAAAAGAGAGGAAAACTAGAATAGAGTCGTTCACCTTGAAGCTTCCTCTACCCCCTCTTATATAATCCTTGGTCTTGGCAAATAAGGAAAATTTAATAAAAACTTCCTTAATTCTTTTTCCATTGAAAAGAAAAATTTATTTAATTAAAATAATTTTCTCTTTTCAAATTATAATGGCCGGCCACTCTTCTCCCCAAAACAAGGAGAGTTTTAATTAAAACAAAAATTAAAACTTCCTAATTTGTTTCTAGAAATTTATAAAAATTTCTCCAATAATTTTAATCCCTTTATGATTGGTTAATAAAAAGAAATTTTATAAATTAAAATCTTTCTTTTAAACATGTGGATAATTTCCAAAAAGGAAAGTTATCTCTAAAAATTAAAATCTCCTTTCAATCTACAAATAAGGAAAGATATTAAATCTTTTCTTAATCTTTTGTAGAAACTAATAAAAGAGAATTTTTAATTTTCAAACTTTCTTTTAAATCATGAATATAATTAAAAGGAAAGTTTTTACCAAAATTAAAATCAACCTTTTAATCTACAAATAAGGAAAGAGATTTTAACTCTTCTCTTAATCTTTTGTAGAATCTTATAAAAGGAAGGATTTAAAATTTTAAACTCTCTTTTAAATTATATTATCCACATAAGAAAAATTTTAAAATTAAAATTCCTTTTTATTTTAATAGGGACGACCACATGAATTCACCCATGAACATACCCATGGCCGGCCCTAGCTTGGTCTCCAAGCTAGCTTGGCCGGCCCCTATAGGATGGGTAAGAAGGTGGGTATAGGTGGGTATAGTACTCTATAATTAAGAGGCTACGATAGGGACCGAGAGGAGGAATTAGTTTTGGTCTCCCGATAAAATTAAGCATCCCGTGCTCGCCCCGAACACACAACTTAATTTTATCAATAATAATTCATTCCACTAGAGAACTATTATTGAACTACCGCACCAATCCCAAATTACATTTTGGGCTCCTTCTTATCATGAGTGTGTTATTCTCCCTGTGTTTAAGATAACAAATGTCCACTAATTAAGTAAGTTACTGACAACTCACTTAATTAATATCTAGCTCCAAGAGTAGTACCACTCAACTTCATCGTTATGTCGGACTAAGTCCACCTGCAGGATTTAACATGACAATCCTTATGAGCTCCTCTTGGGGACATTCTCAACCTAGATCACTAGGACACAGTTCCTTCTATAATCAACAACACACACTATAAGTGATATCATTTCCCAACTTATCGGGCTTATTGATTCATCGAACTAAATCTCACCCATTGATAAATTAAAGAAATAAATATCAAATATATGTGCTTGTTATTATATTAGAATTAAGAGCACACACTTCCATAATAACTGAGGTCTTTATTTTTTTATAAAGTAAGTATAAAAGAAACGGCCTCTAATGGTCCTACTCAATACACTCTAAGTGTACTAGTGTAATTATATAGTTAAGATAAACTAATACCTAATTACACTACGACCTTCCAATGGTTTGTTCCTTTCCATTATGGTCGTGAGCTACTGTTTATAATTTATAAGGTACTGGTAACATGATCCTCTGTGTGTGACACCACACACCATGTTATCTACAATATAAATTAATTGAACAACTATATTTATCATAAATGTAAACATTTGACCAATGTGATTCTTATTTCTAGATAAATGTTTATACCAAAAGCTAGGCTTTTAGTATACACTCTAACAGGTTTAGTGCTCTATAGTCTATACACAGGCGCATGCTCCCGTCCTTCTTCTTCACGAACAGTACAGGTGCTCCCCATGGTGAGTGACTAGGACGTATGAAGCCCTTGTCAAGCAGCTCCTGTATTTGCTCCTGAAGTTCCTTCAGTTCTGCTGGAGCCATGCGATAGGGTGCTTTGGAGATGAGATTTGTATCGGGAATGAGTTCTATCTCGAATTCAATCTCCCTGTTTGGTGCTAGGCCTGGTAAATCTTCAGGGAACACTGCTGGGTAGTCATATACAACTCGGACCTCTTCTAGCTTTTGGTCCTTGTCCTGACTGGTATTGACTGCATGTGCTAAAAATCCCGTACATCCTGAATCTAGCAATTTCTGTGCTTTCAGAGTTGAAAGAAATTTCTTGACTTTTCTCTTTGGTTCTCCGTTGTACTCAAATTGTACTCCTGCTTCAGGTTGGAATATGACTTTTTATTTACGGCACTTTATGGAAGCCCCGTACTTGATCAGGAAGTCCATTCCCACGATGACATCGTAGTCAGCCATATCTAGTACTATCAGATCGCCAAACAGCTCTCTGTCTGCTATAATGACTGGCACTGCTCTAAGCCAGTGCGTAGATGCCATAACTTCTCCCGAAGGTAGCATAGTCAAAAACTGACCACTGAATACCTCTGGGGGTACTGCTAACTTTTCGGCGAATGCCCTGGATATATAAGAATGGGTTGCCCCAGTATCGAATAAGACAGTTGCACTTTGCTGTAAAATACTAATCTGACCTGTGACAACTGTCGAGGCATTCGCTACATCCTCTCTGGTGAGTGAATAGATCCTTGCGTTCGTCGTGGTTGAGGGGGCTTCTAGTCTGCCCTGGCTGATGGATGGACCGTCTAAAACAACCTGCATATGGTGTAACTGGGCTGGCTGGCCTCCATGCTGAATTGGCTGTGGTTGAGGAAAACCGGTCTTGTTCGGGCACTGCTTAGCCATATGCCCCTCTTGTTCATATTCGAAGCATCCCCGTGTGCCCTTGCGATAAACTCCTGGGTGGAATCTCCCACAAGTAGAACACTTGGGATAACTAGGCTATTTGTTGGTTGGCCCTCCTTTTGGGTAACTCCCTGGTTTGCGTTTGTTGCTGGAGTTCCCTTTCCAATTAGGGCCGTGGGAGCTGTGGCCATGGTGTTTCTGAGTACCTGAGCCTCCCTGACCTTTGGACTCTGAGAGGACTTGCTTCTGCTGTCTGATATTGTTCTGGTAGTGCTCGGTGGTCAAAGCACTACTTACTAGTTCTTCAGTAGTTTGCGGCCTATGGCGGTCGCGTTCATTGCTATTTCCGGCCTTAGCATCTTGAGCATCAATCGGACTCGTTCTTTTTCAGTGCTGACTAATTCAGGGCATAGATGAGTCAATCTGTTGAATTTCTTCACGGCTTCCTCCACTGAAAGGTTGCCCTGGCGAAATTCAGTGAACTCATCGTAGTGGGGGTTTGTAACCCTCATGTGAAAGAACTCCTCGAAGAATTCCTTCTCGAAGTCAGCCCATGTAATCTGGTTCACTAGGCGCTTCGCTTTAATTCTCTCCCACCACATACGTGCATCCCCTGTCAAGCAGAAGGAGGCACACTTCACCTTCTCATGTTCTGGCCAGTCCAGAAGCTCCATCGTACTCTCCAGTGTTTTGAACCAGGCCTGAGCATCCCATGGTTCACTGGTGCCTGAGAAGTTCTTTGGCTTAATTTTCTGCCACTGGATCAGATAAGCTTCCCTCCTTGCCCCTGCTGCTGGGGCTACTGGTGCGGTAGGTTGGACTGGTGGAACCACTATTACTGCTGGGGTTGCTAAATTGGGTTCTGGGGTGACAGTGGGAGTGTTCTGCTGATTTTCCTTGAGGGTGGCTATCTCCTGTTGCTGTTCAGCTAGTTGCTTCTGTAACTGAGCCACTACTACTGTAAGGTCTGGAGGAGGCACTGAACTGCCTGCCTCATGCTGGGGCTCAGTAGCTGGTGTCTTTCAAGCTGGGCGTCCTCGTACCATTTTATAAAGAAATAGTGGACATACATAACTAATAGGATCATATTGCATAGCTATTGTTATCATGTAAAAACAAGCTCTAGTCATCTATAAACATGAAAACAAACTAAGCACAAATAAAGTGAGAGATGTTCTTACTTGGAAGCTGCAGGTGCAATGCTAATGTGTGTGTAGGAAGTATGGAACTTTTGCTCTGATACCACTCTGTAACGACCCACCTCCTACTGATACTAAGCTGTAAGGCTGGATCGTCACATTATGCTGTGCTAAACTATTTTTAAGGTGCGAAAAACTGAACTAATTCAAAATTTTACTCTGCTAGTGACTATTACAGCCCGTAAGATTAAGTTCAAAGACCTTTCCATTGACATACATACACTAGGGAAGGAACTCATATTTTCTATTTGCTCAAAAGACTGAATTGAGACCCTTCCAGTTGAAATCAGACACTCCAATCGATCAGCTGATCGATTGGAGTCATCTGATCGATCCGCTGATCGATTCAGCGTGCTACTGTACACGGACAAGATTCTGGATCGATCGGCTAATCGATATGTCCTGACTAATCGATCCATTGATCGATTCAGCGCGCTACTGTGCGCGGGGTAATATTCTGGATCGATCGATATCGATCCAGACTTGCCAATCGATCCAGTGATCGATTCAGAAGCTCTCTGTTCGCGAGGCTAATTCCCCGGTCGATCCAGCGATCGATTCTAGAGCTTACTGTTCGCGGAAATCAGCTCTCAATCGATCAACCGATCCATTGAGGTCCCTCCAATCGATCGGTTGATCGATTGGAGTTTCTGATTTCGCTGCAGAACTCTGATTTCAGAGCTCGATCATACACAACTCAATATAATAAACCTAAAATGCCTAGAGAACATTGTAATTAGTCTTCACTAACATCATGCATGATTTACTACTCATCAATAAGCTAGCTAGTGTCCTAGGCAAGGCATAAGCATAGTTTCACAATTCAAAATTCTTAAACATTCTAAAAGTGCATAAACATTGAAAAGAACAAAAGGTTCTAATTCCTTAAATTTGCTAGTTCCCAAGGGTCTTCATTCCAAGTTCATGCCCACACACATCTTTGTAGCATTGTCCTCCAGCCTCCGCTAATCCACCCTTGCCTTACCTTTATCTGCAGTACAAGGAAAAGAAGTATCTGTAAGATCAAAAGCTTAGTAAGAAACCATCTACCTCACAAAACATGCATACGATGCAATTTATACTTTTAAAACATGCTATTTGAAATATATGCTGACATTTGCTAAACATGGATTCTAAAACATGGCATAATCACATACGATACATGGCAATCATAGCTAAGCATAAAACCATCATGTGGATCCATAAGACTAACTGAAATAAAAGTTGAGCTACATTACTGCTAACTGATGCTAAGCTGCTCTGTATTTCCATACACTACTTTGTGAAGTTTTGAAAACTATTTATCATAAATAGATGAAAATACATAATCATGCTGCTGATGGGCCCGGCAACTGTACTTGCTGTGCGCGCATCCCTAACTGAACCCGGGGTTGCAAATTCTGAATCTAGTGGGGTTTACTAGGTTATCTAAACCTAGGGATGACTATGGGAGCGCAACCCAATAGACATCTAGTCCAGTATAGTGCCATTGCTGAAACTAAAATACTGGTTATAGCTGAATCTTTCTTATCTTGCTATTTTTAGGTTATCTGAACCTAGAGCTAGGTTGTTTGAACCTAGAGGCGACTGTGGGAGCCCACCCATTGGACCATAGTCCCATATAAGCTGTAGCAAGACTAAATATGCTATTCTAAATGCTTCTACTGCATTTACTGAGCTATTAAAATGCCTACTGTAGCATTTTACTGAGCTAAACATTATATCAAGCACTTGGTGTGCACTAGAACACACCCTACGTACTGAAAATCTGCATACTACAAAACTAATGCATAAAACACATGAATAGATACTCATACTGCAGGTGAGGGGTTTCTTACCTCCTGCGCTACTATTCTAGTTGCTAGTTTTCCGGTGGAGATGATCCCCTTGACGATCCTCTTGCGCCTACGTGCTCTTCTCGCGGAGAGGAACGCCCTCGTGTCGGAGTCATTGCCGGAACGTGCCCTTATGTCTCTAGGAGTGAAACCCTAGGTCTCTCGGGCCCTTGGTGTGCCGTGAGGTGAGGAAGAGGAGGGGGCGGCGTGAGGGTTGAGGAGGAGTTGCCGAACATGAATAAAACCAATCCCCACTTAAGTTTCCTATTTATATTAAGTGATTAATTTCACCCCAACTCAATCATAAATATTATCCTTCCTCTCTTCTTTCAGCACACCCCTGCTGGGCCACCTGGTTACTAAAGCTATCTATAAGTCGTAGGATTCGCTAGGTCTCGGGTTCGATCCCGCTTGAGCTACTTTATGTTTTTTTATTTATTTTTGCTACTTCTGCTACTCCAAAAATTCTATAAAAATACTCTAAAATTCTAAGAAAATCATAGAATATTTCTAAAATTGATTTGAGAATTTTTGGGAGTTACAATCCCCCATACCTTATAAAAAGTTCATCCTCGAACTTAGAATAACTCTGGGTAATTCTGTCTCATACTAGCTTCTGTCTCCCAAGTTGCCTCTTCTGCTGCGTGACTTTGCCAAATAACTTTTACTAAGGGTACTTCCTTGTTCCGCAATTTCTTAACTGCTCGGTCTATTATCTGAATAGGCCGACTATCATAGCTGAGGTCTTCGCGGACTTGTACCGACTGGGCTCAATCACCTGGGTGGCATCTGGGATATGCTTCTTCAGCATAGAGACATGAAATACATTGTGGATAGCTGACATCTCCTGAGGTAGCTCTTGCTCATAGGCTACCTTGCCAACTCTTCTAGTGATAAGGTATGGTCCCACATATCTGGGACTTAACTTGCCCTTTTTCCCAAAACGCATTACTCCCTTCATGGGAGCTACTCTGTGGAATACTGTATCCCCAACTGAAAACTCTAAAGGTCTGCGCCGTGTATTAGCATAGCTTTTCTGGCGGCTCTGAGCTGTCTCTATCCTCTGGCGGATCTGCTGTATAACTGCCGTGGTGTCTGCTACTAGATCTGTCTGAAGTTCTAGTTCCTTCTGTTCACCACTCTCGTACCAGCAGATTGGAGATCATCACCTTCGCCCATAGCGAGCCTCGTAGGGTGTCATACCGATAGTGGCCTGATAGCTGTTGTTGTATGCAAATTCTGCTAAACTCAGATATTTGTACCAACTTCCCTTGAAGTCTAGGGCACATGCTCGGAGCATATCTTCGAGTACCTGATTTACTTGCTTCGTCTGACCATCTGTTTGAGGATGGAAAGCTGTGCTGAATTTTAACTTGGTGCCCAATGCTGACTGTACACACTCCTAGAAGTGTGATGTTAATCGACTGTCTCTGTCTGAAATAATGGTTCGTGGGACTCCATGTAGTCTAACGATCTCCTTGAGATACAACTGAGCTAGCTGTTCCATGGAGTAGGATATCCTGATAGCTAAAAAGTGGGCTGATTTAATTAACCTGTCAACTATTACCCAGATGGTATCAAAACCATTCGTGGTTCTGGGTAGTCCCACTATGAAATCTATAGAAATGTCTTCCCACTTCCATTCTGGGATCTGGATAGGCTGCAGAACTCCTCCTGGTCTCTGGTGTTCTGCCTTGACTCTCTGACAAGTCAGACAGGTGCTAACATATCTAGCGATGTCTCTTTTCATCCCAGGCCACCAAAAACATTTCTTTAGGTCTTGGTACATCTTGGTGGAACCCGGATGCATCATATAGGGAGTCCTGTGAGCCTCATCTAAAATCTTTCTCTTTAGTTCCTCCTGATCTGGAACACAAAGTCTATCACCAAAATATAATGCCCCACTATTTGATACTCTGAACTCTCCACTTTCTGATCCTGCTAGTCCTTGCTTGATTTTCTGAATTTCAGGATCCTGTCCCTGAGCTGTCTGGATATCACCAAGCAAGGTGGATTCTAATGTCATACTAGAGAGCTGTCCCACTATAAGTTCGAGGCTGAAATCTTTGATCTGCTTCTGTAGGGGCGGTGACATGACTGCTAGTGATAGTAAGGTAGAGCTGGACTTCCTGCTAAGTGCGTCTTCCACCTTATTGGCTTTTCCTCGATGGTAGAGGATGCCCACATCCTAATATTTGACCAGTTCGAGCCATCTACGCTGTCGCATATTCAGATCCTTCTGAGTAAAGAAGTACTTCAGACTCTGATGATATGTATACACTCTACACTGAGCTCCATACAGGTAATGTCTCCAAATTTTGAGAGCGAACACGACTACTGCAAGCTCGAGGTCATGAGTAGGGTAGTTCCTCTCATAATCCTTGCGTTGTCTGGAGGCAGAGGTAATCACCTTACCTTCTTGCATCAGTACTGCTCCTAGTCCCAATTTAGAGGCGTCACTGTAAATATCAAAGCTATCTATGTTTTCTGGTAGAGTCAGAATAGGTGCACTGGTCAATCTCCTTTTTAGCTCGCTGAAGCTATTCTCACAGTCCTCTGTCCACTGAAATTTCCTATTTTTTCTGGTAAGAGCTGTCAGTGGGGAGGCTACCCTGGAGAAGTCCTCTACAAATTTTCTGTAATAACCTGCTAGTCCCAAAAAGCTTTTGATCTCACTGGCGTTCTTGGGTCTTTTCCAGTTACTCACAGCTTCTATCTTGCTGGGGTCTACTATGACACCATCCTTGGAGATGATGTGACCCAGGAAGGCTACCTGATCAAGCCAGAATTCACACTTCGTGAACTTGGCGTACAGCTGGTTCTGCTGAAGGGTCTGCAGTACTATTTTTAGGTGCTCTGCATGTTCTTCCTGAGTTCCTGAGTAGATAAGGATGTCATCGATGAAGACAATAACAAACTTATCTAGATATTATCTAAATACTCTGTTCATGAGGTCCATGAATGTAGCTGGAGCATTTGTCACGCTGAAGGGCATGACTACGAACTCATAGTGTCCGTATCTGGTCCTAAAGGCTGTCTTAGGTATATCACCTTCTTTAACTCTAACCTGGTGATATCCTGATCTGAGGTCTATTTTAGAGAACACAGCTGCTCCTTTTAGCTGATCAAACAGGTCATCTATTCTGGGAAGAGGATACCTGTTCTTGATCGTGACTTGGTTTAGTGCTCTGTAGTCTATACACAGGCGCATGCTCCCGTCCTTCTTCTTCACAAACAGTACAGGTGCTCCCCATGGTGAGTGACTAGGACGTATGAAGCCCTTGTCAAGCAGCTCCTGTAGTTGCTCCTGAAGTTCCTTCAGTTCTGCTGGAGCCATGCGATAGGGTGCTTTGGAGATGGGATTCGTACCGGGAATGAGTTCTATCTCGAATTCAATCTCCCTGTTTGGTGCTAGGCCTGGTAAATCTTCAGGGAACACTGCTGGGTTGTCACATACAACTCGGACCTCTTCTAGCTTTTGGTCCTTGTCCTGACTGGTATTGACTGCATGCGCTAAAAATCCCGTACATCCTGAATCTAGCAATTTATGTGCTTTCAGAGTTGAAAGAAATTTCTTGACTTTTCTCTTTGGTTCTCCGTTGTACTCAAATTGTACTCCTGCTTCAGGTTGGAATATGACTTTTTGTTTACGGCACTTTATGGAAGCCCCGTACTTGATCAGGAAGTCCATTCCCACGATGACATCGTAGTCAGTCATATCTAGCACTATCAGATCGCCAAACAGCTCTCTGTCTGCTATAATGACTGGCACTGCTCTAAGCCAGTGCGTAGATGCCATAACTTCTCCCGAAGGTAGCGTAGTCAAAAACTGACCACTGAATACCTCTGGGGGTACTGCTAACTTTTCGGCGAATGCCTTGGATATATAAGAATGGGTTGCCCCAGTATCGAATAAGACAGTTGCACTTTGCTGTAAAATACTAATCTGACCTGTGACAACTGTCGAGGCATTCGCTACATCTTCTCTGGTGAGTGAATAGATCCTTGCGTTCATCATGGCTGAGGGGGCTTCTAGTCTGCCCTGGCTGATGGATGGACCGTCTAAAACAGCCTGCATCTGGTGTAACTGGGCTGGTTGGCCTCCATGCTGAATTGGCTGTGGTTGAGGAAAATCGGTCTTGTTCGGGCACTGCTTAGCCATATGCCCCTCTTGTCCATATTCGAAGCATCCCCGTGTGCCCTTGCGACAAACTCCTGGGTGGAATCTCCCACAAGTATAACACTTGGGATAACTAGGCTGTTTGTTGGCTGACCCTCCTTTTGGGTAACTCCCTGGTTTGCGTTTGTTGCTGGAGTTCCCTTTCCAATTAGAGCCGTGGGAGCTGTGGCCCTGGTGTTTCTGAGTAGCTGAGCCTCCCTGACCTTTGGACTCTGAGAGGAATTGCTTCTGCTGTCTGATATTGTTCTGGTAGTGCTCGGTGGTCAAAGCGCTGCTTACTAGTTCTTCAGTGGTTTGCGGATATGGACGCCGCTGGTCGCGTTCATTGCTATTTCCGGCCTTAGCATCTTGAGCATCAACCGGACTCGTTCTTTTTCAGTGCTGACTAATTCAGGGCATAGATGAGTCAATCTGTTGAATTTCTTCACGGCTTCCTCCACTGAAAGGTTGCCCTGGCGAAATTCAGTGGACTCGTCGTAGTGGCGGTTTGTAACCCGCATGTGAAAGAACTCCTCGAAGAATTCCTTCTCGAAATCAGCCCATGTCATCTGGTTCACTAGGCGCTTCGCTTTAATTCTCTCCCACCACATACGTGCATCCCCTGTCAAGCAGAAGGAGGTACACTTCACCTTCTCATGTTCTGGCCAGTCCAGAAGCTCCATCGTACTCTCCAGTGTTTTGAACCAGGCCTGAGCATCCCATGGTTCACTGGTGCCTGAGAAGTTCTTTGGCTTAATTTTCTGCCACTGGATCAGATAAGCTTCCCTCCTTGCCCCTGCTGCTGGGGCTACTGGTGTGGTAGGTTGGATTGGTGGAACCGCTATTACTGCTGGGGTTGCTAAATTGGGTTCTGGGGTGACAGTGGGAGTGTTCTGCTGATTAGACCTTAGGGTGGCTATCTCCTGTTGCTGTTCAGCTAGTTGCTTCTGTAACTGAGCCACTACTGCTGTAAGGTCTGGAGGATGCACTGAACTGCCTGCCTCATGCTGGGGCTCAGTAGCTAGTGTCTTTCAAGCTGGGCATCCTCGTACCATTTTCTAAAGAAATAGAGGGCATACATAACTAATAGGATCATATTGCATAGCTATTGTTATCATGTAAAAACAAGCTCTAGTCATCTATAAACATGAAAACAAACTAAGCACAAATAAAGTGAGAGAGGTTCTTACTTGGAAGCTGCAAGTGCAATGCTGATGTGTGTGTAGGAAGTATGGAACTTTTGCTCTGATACCACTCTGTAACGACCCACCTCCTACTGATACTAAGCTGTAAGGCTGAATCGTCACATTATGCTGTGCTAAACTATTTTTAAGGTGCGGAAAACTGAACTAATTCAAAATTTTACTCTGCTAGTGACTATTACAGCCCGTAAGATTAGGTTCGAAGACCTTTCCATTGACATACATACACTAGGGAAGGAACTCATACTTTCTATTTGCTCAAAAGACTAAATTGAGACCGTTCCAGATGAAATCAGACACTCCAATCGATCAGCTGATCGATTGGAGTCATCTGATCGATTCAGCGTGCTACTGTACACGGACAAGATTCTGGATCGATCGGCTGATCGATCTGTCCTGACTAATCGATCCATTGATCAATTTAGCGCGCTACTGTGCGCGGGGTAATATTCTGGATCGATCGACTGATCGATCCAGACTTGCCAATCGATCCAGTGATCGATTCAGAAGCTCTCTTTTCACGAGGCTAATTCACCAGTCGATCCAGCGATCGATTCCAGAGCTTACTGTTAGCGAAAATCAGCTCTCAATCGATCAACTGATCGATTGAGGTCCCTCCAATCGTTTGGTCGATCGATTGGTGTTTCTGATTTCGCTGCAGAACTCTGATTTCAGAGCTCGATCATACACAACTCAATATAATATACCTAAAATGCCTAGAGAACATTGTAATTAGTCTTCACTAATATCATGCATGATTTACTACTCATCAATAAGCTAGCTAGTGTCCTAGGCATGGCATAAGCATGGTTTCACAATTCAAAATTCTTAAACATTCTAAAAGTGCATAAACATTGAAAAGAACAAAAGGTTCTAATTCCTTAAATTTGCTAGTTCCCAAGGGTCTTCATTCCAAGTTCCTGCCCACACACATCTTTGTAGCATTGTCCTCCAGCCTCCGCTAATCCACCCTTCCCTTACCTTTATCTGCAGTATAAGGAAAAGAAGTATCTGTAAGCTTAAAAGCTTAGTAAGAAGCCATCTAACTCACAAAACATGCATACGAAGCAATTTATGCTGTTAAAACATGCTATTTGAAATATATGCTGACATTTGCTAAACATGGATTCTAAAACATGGCATAATCACATACGATACATGGCAATCATAGCTAAGCATAAAACCATCATGTGGATCCATAAGACTAAACTAAAATAAAAGCTGAGCTACATTACTGCTAACTGATGCTAAGCTGCTCTGTATTTCCATACACTACTTTGTGAAGTTTTGAAAACTATTTATCATAAATAGATGAAAATACATAATCATGCTGCTGATGGACCCGGCAACTGTACTTGCTGTGCGCGCATCCCTAACTGAACCCGGGGTTGCAAATTCCGAATCTAGTAGGGTTTACTAGGTTATCTAAACCTAGGGACGACTATGGGAGCCCAACCCAATGGACATCTAGTCCAGTACAGTGCCACTGCTGAAAATAAAAGACTGGTTATAGCTGAATCTTTCTTATCTTGCTATTTCTAGGTTATCTGAACCTAGAGCTAGGTTGTCTGAACCTAGAGTCGACTGTGGGAGCCCACCCATTGGACCGTAGTCCCATATAAGCTGTAGCAAGACTAAATATGCTATTCTAAATGCTTCTACTGCATTTACTGAGCTATTAAAATGCCTACTGTAGCATTTTACTTAGCTAAACATTATATCAAGCACTTGGTGTGCACTAGAACACATCCTACGTACTGAAAATCTGCATACTACTAAACTATTGCATAAAACACACGAATAGCTACTTATACTACAGGTGAGGGGTTTCTTACCTCCTGCGCTAGATTTCTTACGATTCTAGTCGCTAGTTTTCCGGTGGAGACGATCCCCTTGACGATCCTCTTGCGCCTACGTGCTCTTCTCGCGGAGAGGAACGCCCTCGTGTCGGAGTCATTGCCTGAAGGTGCCCTTATGTCTCTAGGAGTGAAACCCTAGGTCTCTCGGGCCCTTGGTGTGCCGTGAGGTGAGGAAGAGGAGGGGGCGGCGTGAGGGTTGAGGAGGAGTTGCCGAAACATGAATAAAACCAATCCCCACTTAAGTTTCCTATTTATATTAAGTGATTAATTTCACCCCAACTCAATCATAAATATTATTGTTCCTCTCTTCTTTCAGCACACCCCTGCGGGGCCACCTGGTTACTAAAGCTATCTATAAGTCGTAGGGTTCGCTAAGTCTCGGGTTCGATTCCCGCTTAAGCTACTTTACGTTTTTTATTTATTTTTGCTACTTTTGCTACTCCAAAAATTCTATAAAAATACTCTAAAATTCTAGGAAAATCATAGAATATTTCTAAAATTGATTTGAGAATTTTCGGGCGTTACACTATTATACATAGTTTATTTGGCACCAATACAAGTAAGTATAATAACCAAAACAAATACCTTTATTTATATAAGAATATGATACAACAAGTCCATAATACAATCATCAAATGATTGGCTCTAGGGCTATAACTAACAATCTCCCACTAGCACTAGTGCCAATCAGTGTAGGCTCTAAGCCCCAATGACCTAGTGTGACCATCATGCTTTCTCTGTGCAAGAGCCTTGGTCAAGGGATCTGCGTTGTTAGCCTCTGTAGGTACTCTGCAAATTTTCACATCTCCTCTCTCGATAATCTCTCGAATGAGATGGAACCACCGTAGTATGTGTTTGGTCCGCTGGTGTGAGCGAGGTTCCTTCACCTGTGCTATTGCTCTATTGTTGTCACAATAGAGCTCAATAGGGTCAGCAATGCTAGGAACCACCCCAAGTTCAGTGATGAACTTGTGGATCCAAACTGCCTCCTTTGCTGCTTCTGATGCGGCAATATACTCGACCTCTGTCGTAGAATCAGCGACTGTGTCCTGCTTCGAACTCTTCCAGCTCACAGCACCACCATTTATGCAAAACACGAACCCTGACTGCGATCGATAATCATCCTGGTCGTTCTGGAAGCTGGCATCACTGTAACCCTTTATAGCTAGCTCGTCATCGCCTCCATATATCAAGAAATATTTCTTAGTCCTTCTTAAGTACTTAAGAATATTCTTGACCGCTATCCAGTGACCTTCACCTGGATCTGACTGGTATCTGCTCGTCATGCTCAAAGCATACGAGACGTCAGGACGAGTACATAGCATGGCGTACATGATAGACCCTATGGCTGAGGCATAAGGGATCTGATCCATGCGGTCTCTCCCCTCTCTAGAAGAGGGACCTTGAGTCTTCGAAAGACTCACGCCATGTGACATTGGCAGAAATCCCTTCTTGGAGTTTTGCATGGCAAATCGAAGGAGTACCTTGTCAATGTATGTACTCTAACTTAGGCCAAACAATCTCTTAGATCTATCTCTATAGATCTGTATGCCTAGAATGCGGGATGCCTCACCCAAGTCCTTCATTGAGAAATAAGTCCCTAGCCAAATCTTGACAGACTGTAGCAAAGGGATGTTTTTCTCAACGAGTAGTATGTCATCCACATACAATATGAGGAAGACAACTATATCCCCTATAACCTTCTTGTAGACACAAGGTTCATCTTCATTCTTGATGAAACCAAACTGTTTGATTGCATCATCGAATCGAAGATTCCAGCTCCGAGAAGCTTGCTTTAGTCCATAAATGAACCTATGTAGCTTGGATACTCTGCTAGTATGCTTTGGATCTACAAAACCCTCAGGTTGTGTCATGTACACATTCTCGAGTAGGTTTCCATTCAGAAACGCGGTTTTGACATCCATCTGCCAGATCTCGTAATCGTGGTAAGCTGCAATAGCAAGCATTATCCGAATGGACTTAAACATCGCTAGTGGTGAAAAGGTTTCATCATAGTCAATACCATGAATCATTTTGAAACCTTTAGCTACCAAGCGACCCTTATAGATAAGTCCATCCATGTCAGTCTTTCTCTTAAAGACCCACTTACACCCTATGGGTTTTACCCCTTCAGGTGGATCAACCAAAGTCCATACTTGGTTGCCGTACATGGATTCCATTTCGGATCTCATGGCCTCTAGCCATTTCTCAGAATCTGGTCTCATCACAGCTTCCTGATAGGTGGTAGGCTCATCCTCTATGAGTACAACGTCATCATGGTCAGACAAGAGAAATGAGTATCTCTCAGGCTGACGACGTACCCTATCAGACCTGCGAAGAGGTATGTCTACTTGAACTGGTTGCTGTTCCTCAACTCTTTATGGAACAACATCATCCACAACACTTTGTGGTTCCAGTTCAACTTCCATCGAGGATTCATTGCTATGGTCCACATCTTGAACTTCTTCAAGATCGAACGTACTCCCACTAGTCTTTCTAGAAACAAAGTCCCTTTCTAGAAAGACCCAGTCTTTGCCACAACTACCTTGTGCTGACTGGGAATGTAGAAGTAATATTCCTTAGTTTCCTTGGGATATCCAATAAAGTAGCACTTGTCGGATTTGGGTCCTAATTTGTCTGAGACTTGACGTCTAACGTAAGCCTCACAACCCCAAATCCTCATAAAAGACACCTAGGTATCTCTCCCAATTCATATCCTATATGGTGTCTTTATCACGGCCTTGGATGGAACTCAGTTGAGTATAAAAGCTGTCGTATCTAGAGCATAGCCCCAAAGGAATGTCGGAAGATTTGTGTGACTCATCATAGATCGTACCATATCTAATAGGGTATGATTCCTCCTTTCGGATACACCATTCCACTGTGGTATTCCAGGAGGAGTGAGTTGGGATAGAATCCCACACTTAGCTAGATAGTCACGAAACTCATGGCTAAGGTATTCTCCACCTCGATCTGATCGAAGTATCTTAATACTCTTGCCAAGCTGGTTTTGTACTTCATTGAAAGGGTCACATACCCATATCTGACTTTTCAAAAGATTCTGACTTATGTGTCATCAAGTACACATAACCATATCTACTGAATCATCAGTAAATGTGATGAAGTACCTATAACCGCCTCTAGCAGCGACATTGAAAGGGTCACATACATCACTATGTATAAGTTCTAACAAATCAGTCGCTCTTTCGCTGTGCCCACTAAAGGGAGTCTTGGTCATCTTGCCTAGTAGGCATGACTCGCACGTCTCATAAGAGTCAAAATCAAATGAGTTCAGCAAACCATCCTTATAGAGCTGGGATAAGCGCTTGTCATTTATATGACCTAAGCGACAGTGCCAGAGATAGGTTTGGTTCATGTCATTTGACTTGAACCTCTTGGTATTTATGTTATAGATAGGGCTTTCAAGGTCTAGAATGTAGAGTCCATTCATCAGAGGTGCACTACAATAGAACATATCTTTTAAATAAAGAAAACAACATTTGTCCTTAATTATAAAAGAGAAACCTTTCTTGTCCAAACAAGAAATTGAAATTATGTTCTTAGTTAAAGCAGGCACATAACAACAATCATCTAACTCTAGTACAAGCCCAGAGGGCAGAGATAGAAAATAAGTCCCTACAGCAACAGCAGCAACCCGTGCTCCATTGCCTACGCGTAGGTCCACCTCGCCCTTTGCCAATGCCCTACCCTTTCTCAGTGCCTGCACATTAGTACAAATGTGAGAAGCACATCCGGTATCTAATACCCATGATGAAGAAATATATAGATTGACTTCTATAACATATATACTTGAAGCGGAAGTCTCACTTCGCTTCTTCTTAAGATATCCAGGTACACCTTGCAGTTCCTCTTCCAATGCCCGGTCTGACCGCAGTGGAAGCAGGTAGCATCCTTGGCGACCCCTCCTTTCGGCTTCAGTGCCTTGCCTTTGCCCTTGGCTTGGGACTTTCCCTTGCCTTTGGGCTTACCCTTGCCCTTTTGTTTCTAAACCATCAGAACATAGTTGGGCTTAACCTTCTTAAGGTTGAGCTCAGCAGCTCGGGCAGTGGCTTATCAATTTCGTTCATGTTGTAGTTTAGAACGAATTAACTATAGCTATCTGGCAAGGACTGCAGGATCAGGTCAGTGGCCAGCTCTTGGCCAAGCGGGAATCCCAACCTCTGTAGGTTTTCTATGTACCCAATCATTTTGAGTACATATGGGCCTACGGGAGCCCCATCTGACATCTTGCACTGAAATAGTGCCCTTGAGATCTCAAATCTCTCGTGTCTCACTTGTCCTTGATACAGTTGATGAAGATGTTCAACCATATCGTAAGCGCCCATCAACTCGTGTTGCTTCTGAAGCTCAGAGTTCATGGTCGCGAGCATTAGATAGGACACATCTAATGCGTCATCTTGATGCTTCTTATAAGCATCTTTGTCAGCTCGCGTGGCATTCGCAGGAGGAGCCTCCAGAATGGGCTGCTCCAGAACGTACAGTTTACGTTCCTAAGTAAGAACTATTCTCATATTCCTGTACCAGTCCAGGAAATTTGCTCCGTTGAGCTTGTCCTTCTCAAGGACAGAACGCAGGGGGAAAGAGTTTGTATTCGACGTCATGGTTATCTACAACTGAAATAAAAGTAGAAAGTAAATATCATATTTTTTTCATTTAATTAGGCCTTTAACTAAATGATGCTCCCACTGAATTATATAATTCAAGTGGAACAAGATCCACATCATACTAACCCTTGAGTTAGCTTTGGCTAATATGCCCAAGATTTAGTATGATCGGTAGGTAACGATTTACCAATTACATCTCTATGCAACTCTTGTTTATAGGATCATTATCCGCAGTTATATTAAAACTTGAGTTAGCTTTGGCTAATACGCCCAAGAATTAATATAAATGTGATTTATGTCCTATCTTTCCAACCGTTGGAAGAATGCCTACAGTTAAACTCGATTTAACTAGTTGTACTCAATCAAATTGAATCTCTACTTACCCATGCGTTGATAGGCGGGACCAAGATTGTCCCTCCGTACCCTACCAAGATAATATGTGTTGCTCTGCTTTAGCAGATTCAACAACACATGTGATCGAGGTAGTGATAGGTATCACGGCACGGTAGGCATTTGAGTTGACGCGATTGAGATCTAATCTAATCGAGAGGGTGCATCTTGTACACGATTTAGATCTAATCTAATCGCTAGGCACTAATTAATTACTAATTATGCATCACATACACTCAAGCAATTAATTAAATTATTTGTGATTAGTCATGGCCCTACTACGATCTTCTCAAGCCAATGAGAAGATCGGGTGGTCAACCTAAGGTCAACAGCTTCTCAAGCTCCTCCCTTTGACCACCTTGTGTTGCTCGCGCCCTCCTCGTAACTCCGTCTCGAGTGGACCTTCCACCGCTCCAATTTTGTACATTACAATTTTTTGAAACTCGAGTTACATTCAATTCTAAACAAATTTACAACAAGAATATAAAAATAGAGAAAGGCACGACGCGCAGGTTGCAAATCAAATATATAACACGCACATCACATGACGGCACGCAGGCCGTATTATGAATTACAACACATTTCCAATCAAATTGGGTCTTTTGGGGCCATGACTATCACAAAATGATGCATAATTCTAAATTATGTATTTTCTATAATTTTTTGTAATTTTTACTATAATTTTTACAATTTTTATGAGTAAAATTCCTGGCAGTTCCGTTTAGCGGGTTTTCGGGCGCAATCGCAAAACGAATCCCCTTGCGGGGCCAGGGGCAGCGCCCCTACCCGCGATCTAACCATCTCGAGTGTTCCTTAGCGATCCTACAGCGCCTTAGCCCGCTGTCCCAAAAAGTTTTGGGGCGAAACCTTATCGTTTCAGAAAAATCTTCTCAGTAGTCAAAGCCTACAAGTGTCGAAACACTTGTGCTTCGCTTCTACGAGAAAAATACTCATAAAAATCATAAACACCATAAAAACCATAAAATTATAGAAAGTTACAGAACTGATATTTTTCTAAAAAATACAAATTAAACTCGTACAAGACTTCGCACATGGCTCTGATACCACCGTTGGGTTTTTCGGGCCGCGAAAACCGCTTTTTCGCATCGCAGAAACCCCGAAACCCCCATGCCACCGGATCCGTACGAAGTAAAATAAAATAAAATTTACAAGTACGAGTTTCTTACATCTAGATCTACATTAGGAGAAGATCTTTACCCTTGGTGCGAAGCCCTTCGCGTATCCCGCTCTTCCAAGTGATGCCGGATCTCGAGGTTGTCAAGTGTACAACCCTCTAGAAGTATCCACACGAACAAATATGTGGAGAAACCTAACACAAAGGTGTGCTAGCACCTTGGTAAGGTTCGGCCAAGAGAGGAGAGGGAGAAAGGTTGAGAGCTTGAGGAAGAAGATGATGGAATGAATGCCTTGAATGAAATCAAAATTCCATTCATCACAAAAGTGGCCGGCCACTAAATGGAATTGTAACCTCCATTCATATTTAATGTTGCCATTAAAGAGGGGATTTGTAACCTCCATTAGGTGGCACACACATGTGCTAACTATGATGATGTGGCACATCATCATTGGCCACTTAATGCCAACTCACAAATGAGGTGGCAAATGGTCAAGTCAAACTTGACCTTTCATCTTCCTTCTCAAGTCAAGTCAAACTTGACCAAATCTCTATGATGGTTGATCTAATCTAACCATTTGATTCAAACCAATTTAATATAATGAATCTAATTCATTTAATTAAATTGATTCAATGAGTCATAATCAAAATTAGACTCATTGAACACATGAATCAACTTGAGTCCAACTCAATTCGCCCAATTAGGATTACTCTTAATCCAATTTGATTCATCACATGAATCTAATCCTCTTGGTTCATCATATGAACCTAATCTCCATCTAATTGTCCTTAGTGTGTGACCCTATAGGTTCTTGTAACATTGGCAATGCCCCTAAACCCATTTAGGAGCATAAGTAATGAGCGGTATCTAGCAACACATCATTACTACCCAAGTTACAAGAATGTTGAGATCCAACATCACCTTGTGACTAATAATTATGACTCCTCACAATATATGACATTGTCCTTCTATCCTAGACATCTAGATTGAACAATGTGAGACATAGACCGTGTCATCCTCTAATCAATCTAAATCTTGAACTCCAAGTAGACTCACTCAATCAAATGAGTTCAATATCTCATATTGACTCATTTGGGCATGGCCATGCACTTCGTGGTCTCACTCTATCAAGAATATCGATGTTGCTCCAGTCATATAGGAGGGATAGATCCCCTCTACATCACTCACATCCCTCTGCATAATTCGTTACATACCCAGTAATCACCTTTATCGTCCACCTAGTTACGGGTGACGTTTGACGAAGCCAAAGTACATAACTACTTATGTAGGGATCCATGGTGACTTCAGGTCCAAGGACTAGTAGTCATACTAATAGCCACATGATAAAGTATATGACACTCATATAACGATCCATGATACTTTCTCATGGAGGGTCATTCAGTATACATTCTCCAATGCATACTCATGTGTCAACTTGATATCTCTATATCCATGACTTGTGAGATCAAGTCATCGAGTTGATCTACATGCTAGTCTTATTACATTAACCTTGTCCCTGAATGTTAATACTCGACTAGGAATGATTAAGAGTAGTGTTCCCTATATCATCTCACTATCGATTCAACCAATCGATTGTTATAGGTAAGAACCTTCTACTCAAGGACGCTATTATACTTAGTTTATTTGGCTCCAATACAAGTAAGTATAATAACCAAAACAAATGTCTTTATTTATATAAGAATATGATACAACAAGTCCATAATACAATCATCAAATGATTGACTTTAGGGCTCTAACTAACATGCAAGCACTAGGTTGGTCACCAAACTCAACCGCAAGACTACACATGCAAGACCATATAAACTCCAATGGCTAAGTAATAGTAGTGAATTGGTAGTGAACCAGCAAGTGTTGATTAATTTCTCCATTGACAAATATGAAGATCAAATTCTATGTGATATTGTGCCTATGGAGGCAAGCCACATTCTTCTTGGAAGACCTTGGCAGTTTGATTGGCGAGCTCACCATGATGGATTCTCCAACAAGTTCTTTTTTGTCCACAATTCTTGCAAAGTCACACTTGTACCGTTATCACCTAGGGAGGTTTGTGAGGATCAAATAAAAATGAGAGATAAAGAGAAAAAGAAGAGAAAGAGCTTAAGAAAAAGAAAGAGTGTGTGAAAAAAATACTTGATTTTGAGGACAAAATTCAAAAGAAAAGCGAGAATGAGGAAAAGAAAGAGAGAAAAATAGAAAATTTGTTTACAAGAGGAAGTGAAGCGAAGAAAGCTTATTTGACAAGGCAACCTATATTTCTTCTTTTGTGCAAGGAAATTTGCTTGGAATCTAATACTAACTCCTTGCCTAGTGATGTTGTTGTTATTTTGTAGGATTTTGAGGATGTGTTTCCCAAGGAAGTACCTCATGGTTTGCCTCCAATGAGGGGGATTGAACATCAAATAGACCTTATTCCTGGCACTTCTCTGCCTAATAGGCCAGCTTATAGGAGTAACCCTCAAGAAACAAAGGAGATACAAAATCAAGTGGAGGAGTTATTGCAAAAAGGATGGGTTAGAGAAAGTTTAAGTCCTTGTGTTGTACCCATAATTTTGGTACCTAAAAAGGATGGATCATGGAGGATGTGCACTGACTGTAGAGCTATCAACTACATCACAATTCGGTATAGACATCCTATCCCTAGACTTGATGATTTGCTTGATGAATTGCATGGTGCTTGCTTCTTTTCTAAAATTGATTTGAAAAGTGGGTACCATTAAATTAGGATAAGGGAAGGGGATGAATGGAAAATTGCTTTCAAAATCAAATATGGATTGTATGAATGGTTGGTAATGCCTTTTGGGTTAACTAATGTACCAAGCACTTTTATGAGGCTTATGAACCATGTCTTACGAGAATTTCTTGGAAAATTTGTGGTAGTATATTTTGATGAAATTTTGGTATATTCCAAGAGTTTTATTGAGCATATTGCGCATCTCCAATCTGTCTTGCATGCCCTTAGAAAGGAAAAACTATATGCTAACTTGGAAAAGTGTTCTTTTTGCACTAATCATGGGATTTTTCTTGGTTTTGTCATAAGTTCTAAAAGAGTGCAGGTTGATGAAGGGAAAGTTAAAGGCCATTAGAGATTGTCCAACTCCTAAAACTGTGAGTGAGGTTAGGAGCTTCCATGGGTTGGCAAGTTTCTATAGGAGGTTTGTGAAGGATTTCAGCACAGTGGCAGCACCCCTAAATGAAATTGTTAAGAAAAACATGGGTTTTAGATGGAGAGAGAATCAAGAAAATGCATTTCAAACACTTAAGGATAAACTCACACATGCACCCATTCTTTCTTTACCTGATTTTTCTAAATCATTTGAAATTGAATGTGATGCATCTCATGTGGGTATTGGGGTTGTTTTACTTCAAGATGGTCATCCCATTGCATATTTTAGTGAGAAACTAAGTGGCGCCACTCTCAACTATTCCACTTATGATATAGAATTGTATGCACTTCTTAGAGCATTGCAAACATGTCAGCATTATCTTTTGCCTAAAGAATTTGTTATTTATAGTGATCATGAATCTTTGAAGTATTTGAAAGGGCAAGGGAAGCTCAACAAAAGGCATGCCAAATGGGTCGAATTTCTTGAACAATTTCCTTATGTGATTAAGCATAAGCAAGGAAAGGTAAATGTTGTAGCAAATGCACTTTCAAGAAGGTATAACTTGTTAGCTACACTTGAAACTAAATTGCTTGGCTTTGAACATATTAAGGAATTGTATGTATATGATAATGAGTTTTCCCAATTATATGCTGCGTGTGAAAAGAAATCACAAAATGGGTTTGTTAGACATGACAACTACTGGTTTAAGAATAACAGACTTTGTGTGCCTAGAGGATCCATGCGTAAATTGCTAGTTAGGGAAGCACATGAGGGGGGTTTAATGAGACACTTTGGGGTTCAAAAGACCTCAGAAATGCTGCTTGAACATTTTCATTGGCCACACATGAAACACGATGTGCAGAAATTTTATGCACGGTGCATTGTGTGTAGCAAAGCAAAATCTAAGACATTACCTCATGGACTTTACACGCCTTTGCCTATTCCTAATTTTCCTTGGAATGACTTGTCTATGGATTTTATTTTAGGGCTACCACGTACTCAAAAATGTAAGGACTCCATTTTTGTGGTAGTTGATAGATTCTCCAAGATGGCACACTTCATACCTTGCCACAAAGTGGATGATGCAACTCATGTGGAAGATTTATTTTTCAAAGAGGTGGTAAGACTTCATGGCATGCCTAGGAGCATTGTTTCAGATCGTGACACCAAATTTTTAAGCCATTTTTGGAGGACCTTATGGAACAAGCTGGGAACAAAGCTTCTTTTCTCCACCACATGCCACCCACAAACTGACGGCCAGACTGAGGTGGTAAATAGGGCACTTTCTACTCTTCTTAGAGCAATTATTAAGAAGAACATTAAATCTTGGGAAGAATGTTTACCTCATGTTGAATTTGCATATAATAGGGCGGTCCATTCTACTACTCAATTTTCTCCTTTTGAGATTGTTTATGGGTTCAATCCACTAACACCTCTTGATTTGTTTCCTTTACCTAACACTTCTTCTTTAGTTCACAAGGATGGCAAAACAAAGGCAGAATATGTGAAGAAGCTTTATGAGCAAGTTAAAGCTCAAATTGAGAAGAAAATGGAGCAATATGTAAATTGAGCCAATAAAGGGAGAAAAAGAGTTATCCTTGAACCCGGTGATTGAGTGTGGGTTCATATGAGGAAGGAACAGTTTCCTACCCAAAGGAAATCAAAGCTTCAACCAAGAGGAGATGCATCATTCCAAGTGTTGGAAAGAATTAATGATAATGCTTACAAAATTGATTTGCCCAGTGAGTATGGTGTTAGTGCAACATTTAATGTGGCTGATTTGAGTTCTTTTGATGTAGGTGATGAAGACCTAAATTCGAGGACGAATTCACCTAAAGAAGGAGGGAATGATGTGAGCCAAGAAGAGGCATTGAAGGGAATTGGGGGACCCATGACGAGGTTCAAGACTAAGAGAATGAAGCAAGCTTTGGAAGGCTTAATAATGGGGCTCAAGGAAAAGGAGGATCAATGCATAAGGGAGGCAACAACTAAATGGATCACATTCCTTCAAATTGAAAGTGAAATTGGACCAACATAAGGATCATTTTCGTATGCATTTTTGGGGGGTTTTTTCTAAAGTGACTTTTGATGTCCTTTGTGGGTTTTTAATGTATTTTTGAGAGTTCCTAAGCTAGTATAATAAATACCATGCATGCATGGTTGCATTAAGCTAGTATTAGGGATTAGGGGTTGCATTAGTGGATAATAAATACCATGCATGCAAGCATGATATTTATTTCATAATTAGTGCATAGTGGATCTTAAGAGATGTTAAATAGGAGAACTCTTGTATGGAAAATCAAGCAAGTTTGAATGAAAATTTTAGTTTCTCTTTGGTGAGAGCTTCCTTCTAGTTCTTAGGCAAAGAACTAATTCTGATCTTATCAATGCAACTTGTGGCGATCAAACCCCATGACTTATCACTCACCTTCTCATCTTGCTTGAGTGTGGCGTCAATACCCTTCCCCAAGATGAATTTCAAGGCGATCCATTTACAAGGTTCTTTATCACAAGGAACCTAAGCAAGAGGCGTCGGCCCCTAGCAAAGAAAGGGAAGGTGTCGACCCTAGCAAGGTGGAGGAGGCGCCGACCCTTAGCAAGGTGGAGGAGGCGTCGACCCTTAACAAGGTGGAGGAGGCGCCGACCCTAGGAAAAGAGAGGAGGTGGCGCCGACCCTAGGAAAAGAGAAGGTGGTGTTGACCCTAGGAGGAAGTGGAGAAAAAACAAAAACTTAACATGGATGGGTGGATGCGAGGCTTTATATAGAGACTACAACAGGGACCTAGAGGAGGAATTGATTTAGGCCTCCTGATGGGCTTGGACTTCCTGTGTTCGACCCGAACACTCAACTCAAGTTCATCAATAATAACACATACCACTAAAGGGTTATTATTGAACTACTGCATATGGGCTCCTTCTTATCATGAGTGCCTTAATCTCCCTATGTTTAAGATATTGTATGTCTATTAATTAAATGAGTTACTGACAACTCAATTAATTAACATCTGATTCCAAGAGTAGTACCACTCATCTTTATTATCATGCCAGACTAAGTCCACTTGCAGGGTTTACATAATAATCCTTATGAGCTCCGCAAGGGGACATTATCAGCCTAAATAATTAGGACACAGATTGCTTCTATAATCAACAACACACCATATAACCAGTACTATTTCCCAACTCATCGGGTCTATTGATCTAACGAATAAATCTCACCCATTGATAATTTAAAGAAATAAATACTAAGTATACGTACTTGTTATTATATAGGGATTAAGAGGACGCACATCCATAATAACAGAGGTGCTATTCTTTTATGTAGTCAGTACAAATCAAATAACTTCAAATGGTCCTACTCAATACACACATAGTGTACTAGTATAATTTTATAGTCAAGACAGACTAATACCAAATTACACTACAACTGTTCCAATGGTTTGTCCCAATTCATCTTGGTTGTGAGCTATTATTTATAATTTATAAAGAACCGATGACATGATCTTCTGTGTGGCATCACACACCATATTATCTACAATATAAATTAAATGGGCAACTGCATTGACATATATATAAATAGAAAATGTAAATATTTGACCAAAGTGATTCTCATTTCAAAATATTTTAAAACAGATGTTTATACAAAAGCTAGGCTTATAGTACACATCACAACAATCTCCCACTTATACTAAAAGACTATGCTGCCATACATCTGATTCCCATCCCCTCAATATGTCTATCAAAAGCTCTCACCAAAAGTGTAACGACCCAATTTTCCTTACTTTGAGTTTTAAATATCTTTGAAAATGTCTGAAAATACTTTTAAAATATTCTAGGGATTTTTAGGAATTTTTAGAGTATTTTTATGCAATTTTTGGAGTCCGTTTGGCATTTTTACCGGGAGGAGGAAGTTTAAAAAAAAAAGAAAAAAAAAACACAAAGTGCAAGAGCTAGGATTCGAACCCAGCTTCTTGGGCCCAAGCAGTAATCGGCCCAACCAACCGAGCTGAGCTCGTTTTATTAACTAAATGTGTGAACAAATATATTTAAGTTATAGGTGGAACCGAATCACCTAGGTTATTAAAGGAGGTTAATTTCTTTCCCGAAACCTAAAAACCCAAATCTCTCTCCCTTCTCACCCACGCGGCGCCGTCTTCTCCTCTCGGGCGAAACCGCAGCCAAGGCTAGGGTTTCCTCCTCTCGGCGTCGACGAGGTGTTTTTCGGTCGGTCTCCACTCGTGGGTGATCATTCCGGCAAGGTGAGCTCGGGAAATACAAGGAAAAAGGTGGGATCGAAGCTCCACCGAAACCCTAGAGCATTTCTCTTCGGTTGTAAGTCCAAGAACCCGATGTAAGTGCTTCTAACCTGCGGTAGGAGTAGCTCTCGGGGTTTTGTTTTGCATTTTGTTGTGAAATGAACAATAGTAACCTTTTCATGCTAGCATATGGTTCGGATTTTGACCCTTGTTCTAGCAAATTGGATTAAGTTTTGGTTTAAATCTTTTAATGTGCTTTTAGTGCATGGACAGAAATTTTTGAGGGTTTTCCTTGATTACCACAGCATGCTAATTAGATGTATTTACCTTACACTTCAAGCATGATTAAGTAGTTAAACTTCCTTCAAATTACAGCATGATCAAGGGACTGTTAAGATTCGAAATAAGGTAGTTTTACAAGCTTGTTGTGGGGAAAACTATTACTGTCGTGAGCCTGATTAAGGTTATTCCTTATGACCATGTGTTTATTTTATTGGCTGTTGAATTCGGTTTGAACATATCATGTTACATTCCAGTGGTATAGTTGTTCTTTTTAAATTACTGTGGAATTTAGTTTGAATATGTACTGGTTCATATTTTTATATCAGTGACATATGGTTTAGAATCTCTCGTATACTGAATAAATGAGAGAAGTGCAAGTAAAGCAAGACTAAGTCACAATCTGATCCTAAATTTCAGAATTTAGAATCAAAGCACACTAAGTGCTTAAATCAATGCCAAGGCATTTATTACAAGAAGTATTTTAAGAAGGATATAAAAAAAAAAGTATTTTACTTTTAAAGGGCATGTACCGGACACAAAGTCCAAGGGATGGGCTCCAAGTTGCCCCTAGGCATAAGGTCTAGAAGTGTCTTAATGGTTTCGGGATTAGCTACCTCGATTCTCATTAAGAAAGGCGCGCAAAGTGGTACAATGCCGGGCCCAAGAAAAGTTGAATATTATTTTAAAGTATAAAAGTATAAGTTTGGGAACGAATGGAACAAGTTCTTTTATCTAAGTTACAAATTCTAGCAAGTTAAATTTGTTGTTCCTTTAGAGATGCATGATGTAGTTTTAGTTGCTATTTTCATGTGGAGCATGCACTTTCTGCGTTCTTTTATGTTTATGCATTCCGTATCGGATTTTGTGAGTAGAAAGCACTTACTAAGCTTTTAGCTTATAGATACTACCTTCCTCCTACTGCAGACATAGATAAAAGTAAAGGAAAAGCTAAAGTGGTATAGAAGAAGGCGACAAGGAGACGTTGATGATGTGTGTGTGGGGGCTGTTTATGGAAGCTTGGGATTTTTGCTGAATTGTTATATCTGCTAGTGCTCTTTTAATTTCTGCAAAAAAAAAGAGAATTATTCTGAAATGCTAGGTTGTGTTTTAAATTGCTTCAATTATGTGTTAGAATCAAATAATTGGTAAATACTTATGCTCCGTACTTCCTTATAATCTGCTGGAATGTTAAATTGCTGGAATTATTCGGATGGTTAAATGCTTGGTTAAATGCTCAGAAGTTTTTATGCATGCTGGAATTTTTATATGAGTTGTTTTATGGAAGAAAATGCATATGAAAATTCGGTTTTGTCTGCTCAGTAGCCTTATGTGAATGCTGGTATGCTATATGAGTTTTGCTCTATGGAGGAAATTGTCATGGGATGATTCGGTGGATATAAGCTTAGTATTTTTATGTGCAAATTAGTATTCGATATGAGTTTAGCATAAATTAAAATCTGCCAGTATTAATATCCTGCTGTGGCATTAACTTTTACTGTCCGGACTAATTCCTACTGTAGTCAAGATAACAAGTGATGTAGTAAGCAGTAGGGGTATTTAAGCTTTATAGATCTGCATGTTATACTTGTTGCTTTACTTAATTGCATGTTTGATCAAAAAAAAAATGTATCAAGAAATTTTATGCTGTTATTTAGAGGCATGTTCTGATATATGATATGTTTTCTAATAGTTTAAAATATCTCTGGTCTTAAAGCAAGTAGTACAGTAGTTAGTAGAATCTGTAGCGGTCACCCTCAGAGTAGTAGTAAGGAGGGTGGCCGTTACAGTTGGTATCAGAGCAGGTTCCATTTTCCAGCAACACACACACATCAGCATCTACCTTGCCGTCTTCAAGTAAGAAAGTATTTAAGTTCTTTCTTTAGTGCTTTCCTTTATTATTATTTGCAGTATAGAGTGATTGCTTATAAGTGCTAAAGTAAGATAAAAGTTTTTGCAGTTTTCTTTTTTCATATACATATGTGTATGATTAGAAAAGATAGAAAAAAAATATATCAAATCTTCTTATTTGTTTAACTAGATGTCAAGAAGAGGACGTCCCCGTACCGCTCGTACTGTGGACCGAGCACAGGAGAATGAAGAGCCCAGAGTAGCTGAACCGAATCTCTCTGAAGTTGTTGCTCAACTTCAGAGACAGGTGGCAGAGCAGCAGCAAGTGATCGTCAATCTGATGGCGAATCAGCAGCCAGTCCCTCCCACTCCTCCAACAGTAACTGTGGAGACTCCAGTGGTAACTGAGGTTCCACCAGCTGCCCAGGGAGTCGTCACAGCATCCCAGAGACAAGAAGCCTACCTCATACAGTGGCTGAAACTGAAACCAGAGAGCTTCTCAGGCACGACTGAGCCCTGGGATGCCCAGGCTTGGTTCAAAACACTGGAGAGCACCATGGAGCTTCTTGACTGGCCAGAAGTCGAGAAGGTCAAGTGTGCCTCCTTTTGCCTGACTGGAGACGCACGCATGTGGTGGGAGAGAGTCAAGAGCAAGAGGGCAGTCAATCAGATGAGGTGGATTGATTTTGAGACAGAGTTCTACGACGAGTTCTTCCGCCAAAGGATCACCAATAAGCACTACGAGGAGTTTATGGAGTTCAGACAGGGTGATCTGACAGTGGAGGAAGCAGTTAAAAGATTCAACAGGCTAGCTCATCTCTTCCCAGAACTAGTAAGTACAGAGAAGGAATGAGTCAGACTGATGCTCAGGATGCTGAAACCAGTGATAGCACTTAATGTGAGTAGTGGAACTCACCAACCCCAGACTGGCGAAGAGCTGGTCAGCAGAGCCTTAGTAGCTGAGCATTACCTGAACAGCATGAAGGCACAACGAGAGCAGCACAAGCCAATCAAGATAGAAACCAAGACTGGGGGAAGTCAGAAACCCCAGTTAAATAATCAGAACTGGAAAGGCAAGGGTACTAAAAGAAAGCAGTGGAATTCAGGAAGTAACCAGAAGGGAGAACCAGAAAACAAGCAGACTAATTTCCCTCCCTGCTCCAAATGTGGGAGAACACATCCAGGAGCCTGTCTTTTGGGTAAGACTGGATGTTATTCTTGTGGTCAGGAAGGACACATGGCTAAACAGTGTCCTAACAAGTTCAAAGCACCTCAGCCACAGCCAATACAATATGGAGGCAAGCCTCAGTTACATTACATGTCTGCAACTCTGGAAGGACCTCAGATCAGTCAAGGAAGGTTGGAAGCTCCACCAGTTCCAGCCTTACTAAAGAGGAAGCTTCTAGTGCCTCCACGGTCGTAATAGGTCAAGTAGTTATTTTTCAGCATATAGCTACTGCACTAATTGATACTGGGGCGACCCATTCCTTTGTATCCATACCTTTTGCCAAAGAATTACAGGTACTTACAGAAAGCATGAATTCCAAGTTCCTGACAACCCTACCTTCTGGGGAAGTCATGGAATCGAGTCGATGGCCAGTCAGAATTTCAGACTGAGAGTTATGTGTTAACCTGGTAGTCCTCGCTATGCAGGATTTCGATATCATTTTGGGTATGGATTTCCTTAGCAAGTACAGTGCTTTAGTGGACTGCCGCAGAAGGAAAGTGATCTTTAGTCCAGAAGGTGAACCATCCTTTAAATTTACAGGAGTGCCAAAGAGGAAGACTCAGAAATTTCTCTCTTCCCTCACAGCTCACCAGATGCTAGCTAAAGGGTGTGCTGGTTTCCTTGCATTCATTGTGAGTACAGAAGAAGAAGAAAGACCTAAGCAGGAGGAAGTTCGGGTAGTCTGTGAGTATCCAGAGGTATTACCAGAAGAGCTACCTGGACTACCTCCCAACAGAGAAGTGGAGTTTGAGATTGAACTGGTTCCTGGTACCGGTCCAATTTCAAAAGCTCCATATCGCATGTCTCCAGCAGAGCTAAAAGAGTTACAAGAGCAACTTCAGGAGCTACTTGACAAGGGTTTCATTCGCCCTAGTCACTCACCATGGGGAGCTCCTGTGTTGTTTGTTAAGAAGAAGGAGGGATCTATGCGGATGTGTATAGATTATAGAGCTCTGAATCAAGTGACCATCAAGAACAAGTATCCACTGCCCAGGATCGATGATTTATTTGATCAATTGAAAGGTGCAACCGTGTTCTCCAAGATAGATCTGTGCTTTGGGTACCACCAGTTAAAAGTGAAGGAGAGTGATATACCCAGAACTGCTTTCAGGACCCGATATGGACACTATGAATTCGTGGTCATGCCTTTTGGTGTGACTAATGCACCTGCAGTCTTTATGGACTTGATGAATAGAGTGTTCAGTGAATACCTTGACAAGTTTGTCATTGTGTTCATCGACGACATTCTAATCTATTCCAGAACCCCAGAGGAGCATGACACGCACTTGAGAATAGTCCTGCAGACCCTTCAGCGAAAGCAGCTCTATGCTAAATTCTCAAAGTGCGAGTTTTGGTTGGAGCAGGTGGCATTTCTAGGTCACATTGTTTCAAAAGAAGGCATTCAGGTAGATCCAGCCAAAGTAGAAGCGGTCAGCAACTGGAAGAGACCCAAGAATGCCAGGGAGATCAGAAGCTTCCTTGGTTTAGCTGGAAATTTGTGGAGGACTTTTCCAGGATAGCCTCTCCACTTACAACCCTCACCAGGAAGGACAAGAAGTTTGAATGGTCAGATAAATGTGAGCAGAGTTTTCAAGAACTCAAGAGGAGATTGACCAGTGCTCCTATACTGACTGTTCCAGAGGGTGACAAGAGTTTTGACATCTACAGTGATGCTTCCAAGATGGGCTTAGGAATTGTACTCATGCAGGAAGGAAAAGTTATAGCTTATGCTTCAAGACAACTCAAAGACTATGAGAAGAACTACCCCACTCATGATCTAGAGCTGGCAGCTGTAGTCTTTGCACTGAAACTCTGGCGACACTACTTGTATGGAGTCCAGTGCAGAATCTTCACAGACCATCAGAGTCTTAAGTACTTCTTCACTCAGAAGGACTTAAACATGAGACAGCGCAGGTGGCTAGAGTTGGTCAAAGATTATGACTGTGAAATCCTCTACCACCCAGGTAAAGCTAATAAAGTGGCAGATGCACTAAGCAGAAAGTCCAGTGCATCCTTGATGTCCTTATCATCATTAGCCCTGCCACTACAGAAGGAGTTGTCAGATTTCGGACTTGAAATTATTTATGGGCAACTTTCTGCATTGACCCTAGAGTCAACCCTACTTGAGGATATACAGAAAAATCAAAGCGAAGATCCAGATATTCAAAAGATCAAGTAAGGGATACAAGAAGAAGGAAGTTCAGAATTTCGAGTATCAGACAGTGGAATCCTTTATCAGGGAAATCGCCTTTGTGTTCCCAATGATGAAGGGCTGAGAAAGAAAATTTTAGAAGAAGCTCATAGTACACCATACTTCATGCATCCTGGTTCTACCAAGATGTACCAAGACGTGAAACAGAAGTTCTGGTGGTCTGGACTCAAAAGAGATGTAGCTAAATATGTCAGTACCTGCCTGACATGTCAGAGGGTCAAAGCAGAACACCAGAGACCAGGAGGAGTTTTACAACCTCTTCCAATACCAGAGTGGAAGTGGGAAGACATATCCATGGACTTCATAACAGGTCTCCCAAGAACCACAAATGGATATGATGCGATATGGGTGATAGTGGACAGATTGACCAAGTCTGCTCATTTTCTAGCCATCAAAGTGTCTCACTCTATAGAGCAGTTAGCACAGCTGTATGTTAAAGAGGTGATCAGACTTCACAGAGTTCCCAAATCTATTATTTCTGATAGAGATGGGCGCTTCACCTCTCACTTTTGGGAGTATGTACAGACTGCACTAGGCACCAAGCTCAAGTTCAGCACAGCCTTCCATCCTCAGACTGATGGACAGACAGAGCGAGTAAATCAGATCCTAGAAGATATGCTTAGGGCTTGTGCACTAGATTTTAAAGGCAGTTGGTGCAAGTATCTATGCTTAGCTGAGTTTGCCTACAACAATAGCTACCAAGCCACCATCAGGATGGCACCATATGAAGCATTGTATGGCAGAAAGTGCAGATCACCTATATGCTGGCAAGAAGTTGGAGAAAGAAGAGAAATGGAAGTAGAGCTGGGCATTCAGACTGAGATGATAGAAGAAACCACTCAGGTTATTCAGAAGATCAGATAGAGGATTGAGACTGCCCAGAGTAGACAGAAAAGCTATGCTGACACATGCCGAAGGCCACTGGAATTCCAAGTAGGAGATTTAGTCTTTCTCAAGGTTGCTCCTATGAAGGGAGTGATGAGATTTGGCAAGAAGGGCAAATTAAGTCCTCGCTATGTAGGACCGTACCTGATTTCAGAAAGGATTGGTAAAGTAGCTTATAAGCTGGACTTGCCACTGGACATGTCAGCAGTACACAATGTGTTTCATGTCTCCATGTTAAAGAAGTGTCTTCATGACCCTAGCCAAGTGATTGAACCTCAGTCAGTGCAGATCCAAGAGGATCTTAGTTATGAGAGTAGACCTACACAGATAGTGGATAGAGCAGTCAAGAGACTAAGGAACAAAGAAGTGCCACTAGTGAAGGTCGTCTGGCAGAACCAGAAGCACGAGGAAGTCACTTGGGAACGAGAGGACAGTATGAGACAGAAATATCCAGAACTATTCTAAGTTCGAGGACGAACTTTTTATAAGGTATGGGGAGTTGTAACGACCCAATTTTCCTTACTTTGAGTTCTAAATATCTTTGAAAATGTCTGAAAATACTTTTAAAATATTCTAGGGATTTTTAGGAATTTTTAGAGTATTTTTATACAATTTTTGGAGTCCGTTTGGCATTTTTACCGGGAGGAGGAAGTTTAAAAAAAAAAGAAAAAAAAACACAAAGTGCAAGAGCTAGGATTCGAACCCAACTTCTCGGGCCCAAGAAGTAATCGGCCCAACCAACCGAGCTGAGCTCGTTTTAGTAACTAAATGTGTGAACAAATATATTTAAGTTATAGGTGGAACCGAATCACCTAGGTTATTAAAGGAGGTTAATTTCTTTCCCAAACCTAAAAACCCAAATCTCTCTCCCTTCTCACCCACGCGGCGCCATCTTCTCCTCTCGGGCGAAACCGCAGCCAAGGCTAGGGTTTCCTCCTCTCGGCGTCGGCGAGGTGTTTTTCGGTCGGTCTCCACTCGTGGGTGATCATTCCGGCAAGGGGAGCTCGGGAAATACAAGGAAAAAGGTGGGATCGAAGCTCCACCGAAACCCTAGAGCATTTCTCTTCGGTTGTAAGTCCAAGAACCCGATGTAAGTGCTTCTCACCTGCGGTAGGAGTAGCTCTTGGGGTTTTGTTTTGCATTTTGTTGTGAAATGAACAATAGTAACCTTTTCATGCTAGCATATGGTTCGGATTTTGACCCTTGTTCTAGCAAATTGGATTAAGTTTTGGTTTAAATCTTTTAATGTGTTTTTAGTGCACGGACAGAAATTTTTGAGGGTTTTCCTTGATTACCACAGCATGCTAATTAGATGTATTTACCTTACACTTCAAGCATGATTAAGTAGTTAAACTTCCTTCAAATTACAGCATGATCAAGGGACTGTTAAGATTCGAAATAAGGTAGTTTTACAAGCTTGTTGTGGGGAAAACTATTACTGTCGTGAGCCTGATTAAGGTTATTCCTTATGACCATGTGTTTATTTTATTGGATGTTGAATTCGGTTTGAACATATCATGTTACATTCCAGTGGTATAGTTGTTCTTTTTAAATTACTGTGGAATTTAGTTTGAATATGTACTGGTTCATATTTTTATATCAGTGACATATGGTTTAGAATCTCTCGTATACTGAATAAATGAGAGAAGTGCAAGTAAAGCAAGACTAAGTCACAATCTGATCCTAAATTTCAGAATTTAGAATCAAAGCACACTAAGTGCTTAAATCAATGCCAAGGCATTTATTACAAGAAGTATTTTAAGAAGGATATAAAAAAAAAAGTATTTTACTTTTAAAGGGCATGTACCGGACACAAAGTCCAAGGGATGGGCTCCAAGTTGCCCCTAGGCATAAGGTCTAGAAGTGTCTTAATGGTTTCGGGATTAGCTACCTCGATTCTCATTAAGAAAGGCGCGCAAAGTGGTACAATGTCGGGCCTAAGAAAAGTTGAATATTATTTTAAAGTATAAAAGTATAAGTTTGGGAACGAATGGAACAAGTTCTTTTATCTAAGTTACAAATTCTAGCAAGTTAAATTTGTTGTTCCTTTAGAGATGCATGATGTAGTTTTAGTTGCTATTTTCATGTGGAGCATGCACTTTCTGCGTTCTTTTTTTTTATGCATTCCGTATCGGATTTTGTGAGTAGAAAGCACTTACTAAGCTTTTAGCTTATAGATACTACCTTCCTCCTACTGCAGACATAGATAAATGTAAAGGAAAAGCTAAAGTGGTATAGAAGAAGGCGACAAGGAGACGTTGATGATGTGTGTGTGGGGGCTGTTTATGGAAGCTTGGGATTTTTGCTGAATTGTTATATCTGCTAGTGCTCTTTTAATTTATGCAAAAAAAAGAGAATTATTCTGAAATGCTAGGTTGTGTTTTAAATTGCTTCAATTATGTGTTAGAATCAAATAATTGGTAAATACTTATGCTCGGTACTTCCTTATAATCTGCTGGAATGTTAAATTGCTTGAATTATTCGGATGGTTAAATGCTTGGTTAAATGCTCAGAAGTTTTTATGCATGCTGGAATTTTTATATGAGTTGTTTTATGGAAGAAAATGCATATGAAAATTCAGTTTTGTCTGCTCAGTAGCCTTATGTGAATGCTGGTATGCTATATGAGTTTTGCTCTATGGAGGAAATTGGCATGGTATGATTCGGTGGATATAAGCTTAGTATTTTTATGTGCAAATTAGTATTCGATATGAGTTTAGCATAAATTAAAATCTGCCAGTATTAATATCCTGCTGTGGCATTAACTTTTACTGTCCGGACTAATTCCTACTGTAGTCAAGATAACAAGTGATGTAGTAAGCAGTAGGGGTATTTAAGCTTTATAGATCTGCATGTTATACTTGTTGCTTTACTTAATTGCATGTTTGATCCAAAAAAAAATGTATCAAGAAATTTTATGCTGTTATTTAGAGGCATGTTCTGATATATGATATGTTTTCCAATAGTTTAAAATATCTCTAGTCTTAAAGCAAGTAGTACAGTAGTTAGTAGAATCAGTAGCGGTCACCCTCAGAGTAGTAGTAAGGAGGGTGGCCGTTACAAAAAGGGCCTTAGTGAAAGGATTTGCCAGGTTATCTTCAGATGTAATTTTAGCGACAACAACCTCTCTGTTAGGATGTATACTAAAAGTCTAGCTTTTGGTATAAACATTTATCTAGAAATAAGAATCACATTGGTCAAATGTCTACATTTATGATAAATGTAGATTGTTCAATTAATTTATATTGTAGATAACATGGTGTGTGGTGTCACACACAGAGGATCATGTTATCAGCACCTTATAAATTATAAACAGTAGCTCGCAACCAAGATGGAAAGAAACAAACCATTGGAAGGTCGTAGTGTAATTAGGTATTAGTTTATCTTAACTATATAATTACACTAGTACACTTAGAGTGTATTGAGTAGGACCGTTAGAGGTCGTTTCTTTTTATACTGACTTTATAAAGGAACAAAGACCTCAGTTATTATGGAAGTGTGTGCTCTTAATCCTAATATAATAACAAGCACATATGTTTGATATTTATTTCTTTAATTTATCAATGGGTGAGATTTAGTTCAATAAATCAACAAGCCCGATAAGTTGGGAAATGGTATTACTTATAATGTGACTTGTTGATTATAGAAGGAAACTGTGTCCTAGTAATCTAGGTTGATAATGTCCCCAAGAGGAGCTCATAAGGTTTGTCATGTCAAACCCTGCAGTTGGACTTAGTCTGACATGATAATAAGGTTGAGTGGTACTACTCTTGGACTAAGATATTAATTAAATGAGTTATCAGTAACTCACTTAATTAGTGAACATCCGAAATCTTAAACACAGGAAGACTAACACACTCATAATAAGAAGGAGCCCAAAATATAATTTGGGATTGGTGCGGTAGTTCAATAATAATTCTTTAGTGGAATGAATTATTATTGATGAAATTAAGTTGTGTGTTCGGGGCGAACACGAGAAGCTTAATTTCATCGGGAGACCAAAATCAATTCCTCCTCTCGGTCCCTATAGTTGCCTCTTGTATATAGAGATTTATACCCACCAAGTACCCACCTTCTTACCCAACCTATAAGGGCCGGCCAAGCCAAGCTTGAAGCTCAAGCTTAGGGCCGGCCAAGCCTAAAGGTTGAGCCTTAAGGTGGCAGGCCAATTGCTTGGAGCCCAAGCTTACGTGGCCGGCCACATCATATTAAAAAGGAATTTTTATTAAAATTATTTCTTATGTGGATATCATGATTTTAAAAGAGAGTTTAAAATTTAAATCTTTCTTTTTATAGTTTTCTACAAAAGATTAAGAAAAGATTTGAAATCTTTCCTTATTTGTAGATTAAAAGGAGATTTTAATTTTGAGAAAACTTTCCTTTTTTAACCATGTTCATGATTTAAAAGAGAGTTTAAAATTAAATATTCTCTTAGTTTCTACAAAAAATTAAGAAAAGATTTTATATCTTTCCTTATTTGTAGATTAAAAAGAGATTTTAATTTTTAGAGATTATTTTTTTTTGAAAATTATCCTCATGATTATAAAAAAGATTTTAATTTATAAAATTTTCTTTTACTAACCAATTATGAAGGGATAAAATTATTGGAGAAATTTTATAAATTTCTGAAAACAAATTAGGAAGTTTTAATTATTGTTTAATTAAAACTCTCATTGTTTTGGGGAAATAACTGGCCGGCCAATATTATTGAAATAAGGAAATTGATTTTTAATAAATTAATTTTTCTTTTTCATGGCAAAAGAATTAAGGAAGTTTTAATTAAATTTCCTTATTTGCCAAGACCAAGGAATATAAAAGAGGAGGTAGAGGTGTCTTCAAAAGTAACGACTCTATTATTTTTCTCCTCTCTTTTCTCCTTGGGTGTGGCCGGCCCCTCCTCTTTCTCTCTTCTCCATCTTGTGGCCGAACCTCATCTCATCCTTGGAGTCCTTGTGGTGGCCGGATCTTGCTTGGAGAAGAAGGAGAGAAAAGGAGGCGATATTTCTAGCATCCCTTGGAGCTTGGTGGTGGTCGAACCTCTTCAAGATCTTTGGAGGAGCTTTTGGTGGCCGAAACCTAGAAGGAAGAAGAAGGTGCTTGGTGGTTCTCGTCTCGGAAGATCGTTGCCCACACAACGTCTGAGGTTAGAATACGAATACGGTAGAAGATCAAGAGGTTATTTTTGCTTACAAAGAAAGGTATAACTAGTAAGTGTTTTCCGCATCATACTAGTTTTCTTTGTATAGTTATTTTTGGAAATACCAAACACAAGAGCCATATGATTCTAGAGTTTTCGGATTTGTTTTGAGGTTGTGTTTCCTTTCTTTTATTTTTCGAATTTGTGATTCGATTGTTCTTTTTGGTTAACCTAGAGTTATTTAAGGAAATTAAATATTAGCTTTCCTTAAAAGGCTTTGTCTAGGCGGTGGTGGTTGCTCCCATATCCAAGAAGGCCATGTGCCTCGCCATGCAGTCCTAGAAGCCAATTTTAGAAATTAATATTTAATGAAATTAATAACATAGGTGGATTTGAATCAATAGTGTTAAGTTCTGCTTGCGATTTAAATCTAAACCATTAAGAACAGATAAGTTAAATTTGGAATCAATGATGTTAAGTTCCATCTGCGATTCCTAATTTAACTTCTAAAGAACACAATAGGTTATTTAAGGAAAGGATCAACACTTGTACAAAATTTTTTACTGTGGAACCGGTACGTTTTCCTAGGACTAACCAACAATTGGTATCAGAGCTAGGGTTTGCCTCTGTGTGTTTAGTTTTCAAATTAGGTTATGCACATGTCATACATACTTTAGGCAGGATAATAGTAGGATGTGCTAACTTTGTGGTTGCAGTCTCCAACTATTATGGCATATAGATATTGTGTGTGATTGGACCCTTGGACATGTCAAGGGCATTTTATTGTGTGTGCATGATTGTAAAATTAAATACAACAGGAGCTGTATTAGTTATTAGAATTTTACATTTTTGTTTCGATCTAGATTACATGTACATTCCCTCATGGAATATGGGATCGATATATGTAAAATTCTATTTTTGTCGCGGATCGGATGCTTGCGAGGCATGGTACTTTTGGAGCACCAAAGGCGCAACGGAATAAGAATCAAGATTGATGCGACGACTCGACTTGATGGCGGTGGCTAAAGATGATAGCAGCTAGGGTTGGTGCACACGGAGGACAGTGATGGAATAAGCCATAATAGATGGAAAATTAATTTCCATGTTTATTTCTTTATTTATTGTGATGTTTGTGTGCATGTGATGAATGCTAGATTAGTTTAAATTCCTTACCTTAAATAACTAAGTGGGAGAGGGATTTATTTTAATAAATTCCACGGTCTCCATTACTGGTTTGTAAGTGATGCAACAAGCTTGCGCGTTGGCTCTGAGTGTCTTCCTCCATATCGGATGAGCTTGTTTGCAGATCACTAGATCAAACTTCCATTTTGGATGACTATAGGAAGTTAATTAAGAGCGTGTGATCTTCCCCATCGAAAGGGGCACAATCTTATTAATAGACTTAGTGTCAAGTAATGGTATACACTTAGGAATGTCTAATAGTATCCTCCCCATCGGAGTCACTGCTATTATTTGTGTGACCGAAGAAAACCAACTATTAATTTGTCAAAAAGATAAGTTGACAAGATAATAAAATTAAAACCCCCTCTTACAAATGTTGAGTTTTTGTATACGTCCACACTATCGTGGCATACAAAACTCACGGTGTATGAGGTAATTTTATTTGTCAGGTTGACAAGAAAATAAAATTAATGGGAAAAACCCCTCTTACAAATGTTTGATTTTGTATACGTCTACACTATCGTGGCATACAAAATTCACGGTGTTTGAGATAATTTTATTTGTCATAAAGATTTATTGACAAGATAATTAATGGGTAAAACCCTCCTCTTACAAATGTTTGAATTTGTATATGTCCACACTATCGTGGCATGCATAATTCACGGTGTTTGAGGTGTTGGTGAATTTAAATGATATTGTTTTGAGGAATCAATATTATTTTAAATTCAAAGTTTTGACCAAATATTTGATCATAGACAGACCAACTATTAATTTTATTCATCATAAAGAAAGGTTGAAGAGATAATAAAATTAATGGATAAAATATCCTCTTTGATTTTGTATACGTCCACACTATCGTGACATATAAGATTCACGAGGATTTTAAGGAGTTGGTCTTGACCAAGTATTTTTGTGATTCTTAGGATTTAAAATCCCCTAGTTGTTATACTATAGAATATACTTAGTAGTCCCAATTGTAATGATTGAAAATAGGACTTGGACATTAAGGTAGACTGTCCTCTTAGAACTGAGAACAATATAGGTATGTTTTATTCATTAGTTGATACATGATTAGTGGTGTTATCTACCGGTACCTGGTGTGTAGATACGAGAGCCATTGATCATGTCTGCAATTCATTGTAGGGGTTCCAGGAAACCCAACAACTATATGAAGGAAAAATACTATCTACATGGGCACTGCTGTAAAAGTAGCAACTGTTGCAGTGGGAGAGGTTTATCCTTTGATAGGAATAAAATATGGATTTTTTAGAAATTTTCTTTACGTACTAAGTTTAGAAAGAATCTGATTTCAGTTTCTAAACTATCAAAGAATAGATATTTTGTCTATTTTGATAACAAACTTGTTATCAAGAAAAATAGGGAAGTTATCTATGTTGGTTGACAATTTATAATCCAATAACTCCCACGATGCTATAAATGGAAATTATAACACATCTTCTAACTTTAATAAGAGAAAGCAACATTCGGAAATGAACCAATCATATTTTTGGCATCTAAGTCTAGGTTATATTAACTTGAGTAGGATTCAAAGGATAATAACCAATGAACTCTTGGGTTCATTGGTAGCGAAAATCTTTCCAACCTGCGAGTCTTACTTGGAAGGAAAAATAACCAAGAAGCTTTTAAGTCTAAGGGGTATGGAGCCAAATATATGTTGGAATTGGTTCATTCTGATTTGTGTAGACCTTTCACTATCCAGGCAAGAGGTTGTTTCGAATATTTTGTCTCTTTATAGACGACTATTCGAGATAAGGATACATTTACTTAACGCGCCACAAGTCTAAGTGCTTTGATTAGTTCAAAGAGTAACTAGGCTGAAGAGGAGTAACGTCAAGGTAAAAGTATCAAAACACTATGGTTAAATCATAGTGGCAAGAACCTCTTAGGAGAGCTTAGGAGTCACTTAACGGGACTCAATCCCAATTAACTACACCTGGTACACCCCAACAGAATGGTGTAGAAAAGAAGGTATAGGACTCTTATGGAAATAAGTAGATTGATGATGAGTTATTCAGAAAATTACCAAATTTGTTTTAAGGATATACTCTGAAAATGAAAATGAACATAGTACCTTCCAAGTCAGAACTCTTTACTCATATAGAATTGATGAATAGGTGTAAGCCTATTTTGAAGTATATTCGGATTCAGGTACTCCAGCACATATGTTGAAAAGAGACAATGATAAGTTGGAAAGGAGTTCACTTATTTGTGGGTTATCCTAGAGAAAAAAAAAAGCAGGTTTATAGTCCTTAAAAATCTGAAGGTCATGACCAATGCCCGATTTTTAGAAGAGGACTATGTAATAAACCACAAGCCCATAAGTAAATTTGTTCTTAAGAAAATAATAAAGGACACGTCTAATCTAGTACCAATTGTACAAGATAAAATATCACAAGAAACTGCAACACGTATCACAAATGATACACAATTGCAGAAAATGCCTCGTCATAGTGGGAGGGTTGTTAGGCAACCTAAAAGATTCATGTTTTGGGAGAGTCTTTGAACTTTATCCCTGGTGGACATGAACCTAATCCCCAGACATATGACGAAGCACTCCAAGATAAAGATGCAACATCTTTGCAAAGAGCAATAAATACAGAATTAGAATATATGTATTCTAATAGAGTCTGGGAGCTTGTAAAATCACCAAATGGTGTAAAAGCCATTGGGTGAAAATAAGTCTACATTAGTAAAAGAGGGATAGACAGGAAGGTAGAAACTTTCAAAGCAAGGCTTGTTGGAAAAAGAAACTTTTTCACCAGTAGCCATGCTTAAGTCTATCCAGATTCTTTTATCTATTTGGCAAATGGATGTCAAGACAGCTTTTCTTAATGAAAGTCTTGAAGAAAACATCCATATGAAGCAACTAGAAGGGTTCGTTGAAAAGGGCAAAAAGCATCTTGTGTGCAAGCTCAATCAGTCTATGGGCTGAAGCAAAGCTTCAAGGTCTTAGAACATCCGGTTTAATAAAGTAATCCAGACTTATGGATTTAGTTACCGGATAAATCTTGTGTATACAAGAAGTGTGATGGAAACGTGGTGGTATTTCTTGTACTATACGTAGATGACATTTTTGATAGTTGGAAACAATATTAAGGTGTTATCGGAAGTAAGGGTATGGTTGTTCAAGCAATTTGTTATGAAGGACTTAGGAGAGTGAGTACATATTCTTGGGATCAAGGATCACAAGGAAAAGAATGTTGTGCTTATCCCAAGCTTCATACAATGAGCTCGTTTTAGCATGCAAAACTCCAAGAAAGGTTTTTCTACCTTTTAGACATGGAGTGGTTTTATCTAAAGAGATATCTCCGAAGATATCAAAGGTGATAAAGGGCATGAAGGTAGTTCCTTATGTTTTGGCTGTAGGAAGCCTAATGTATGCTATGCACTAGACCAGATATCAAAGTAACCCAGGACAAGGACATTGGACTGTTGTGAAAGCATATGTTGAAGTACCTTAGAAGGACTAAAGATTATATGCTAAGTTTACCAGTTAGATGATTTGCTCCCTGTGAGTTACACGGATCCGGATTTCTAATCAGATAGGGATAATAGTAAGTCAACCTCGGGGTTTTGTGTTTACTTTAGGAGGTAAAGTCATAACTATGGAAGAGTGATAAGCATAGGTGCTTTTCGGACTCCACCATAAAAGCTGAGTATATGGTAGCCTCTGAGGTAGCCATTGAAGTTGTATGGCTCAGATACTTCAAGATAGACTTAGATATGATTTCTGGTTTGCCCAAAATAATTTGGTGCAGTAGCAAACTCGAAGAAACCATAAGTCCATAAGGCAAGTAAACACAATAGAGCGCAAGTACTACCCAATATGAGAAATCGTATAACGAGGACAAGTTGTTGCCGCTTAGATTGCATCAGGTGATAACCGGGAAGATCCTTTCACTAAGGCCCTTAAGGCAAGAGCTTTTGATGGGCATGTTGAAGGGTTGGGAACCAGATGTATGGCAGCAGATATGGCAGCTTAGTCTTTTAATATAAGCGGGAGATTGTCAGGATGTATAATAAAAGTCTAGCTTTTGGTATAAACATTTATCTAGAAATAAGAATCACATTGGTCAAATGTCTATATTTATGATAAATGTAGATTATTCAATTAATTTATATTGTAGATAACATGGTGTGTGGTGTCACACACAGAGGATCATGTTATCAGCACCTTATAAATTATAAACAGTAGCTCACGACCAAGATGGAAAGGAACAAACCATTGGAAGGTCGTAGTGTAATTAGGTATTAGTTTATCTTAACTATATAATTACACTAGTACACTTAGAGTGTATTGAGTAGGACCGTTAGAGGTCGTTTCTTTTTATACTGACTTTATAAAGGAACAAAGACCTCAGTTATTATGGAAGTGTGTCTCTTAATCCTAATATAATAACAAGCACATGTGTTTGATATTTATTTCTTTAATTTATCAATGGGTGAGATTTAGTTCGATAAATCAATAAGCCCGATAAGTTGGGAAATGGTATTACTTATAGTGTGACTTGTTGATTATAGAAGGAAACTTTGTCCAAGTAATCTAGGTTGATAATGTCCCCAAGAGGAGCTCATAAGGTTTGTCATGTTAAACCCTGCAGGTGGACTTAGTCCGACATGACAATAAGGTTGAGTGATACTACTCTTGGACTAAGATATTAATTAAATGAGTTGTCAGTAACTCACTTAATTAGTGGACATCCGACATCTTAAACACAGGGAGACTAACACACTCATAATAAGAAGGAGCCCAAATTGAAATTTGGGATTGGTGCGGTAGTTCAATAATAATTCTTTAGTGGAATGAATTATTATTGATGAAATTAAGTTGTGTGTTCGGGGCGAACACGGGAAGCTTAATTTCATCGGGAGACCAAAACCAATTCCTCCTCTCAGTCCCTATCGTAGCCTCTTGTATATAGAGATTTATACCCACCACATACCCACCTTCTTACCCAACCTACAAGGGCCGGCCAAGCCAAGCTTGAAGATCAAGCTTAGGGCCGGCCAAGCCTAAAGGTTGAGCCTTAAGGTGGCAGGCCAATTGCTTGGAGCCCAAGCTTAGGTGGCCGGCCACAACATATTAAAAAGGAATTTTTATTAAAATTATTTCTTATGTGGATATCATGGTTTTAAAAGAGAGTTTAAAATTTAAATCTTTCTTTTTATAGTTTTCTACAAAAGATTAAGAAAAGATTTGAAATCTTTCCTTATTTGTAGATTGAAAGGAGATTTTAATTTTGAGAAAACTTTCCTTTTTTAACCATGTTCATGATTTAAAAGAGAGTTTAAAATTAAATATTCTCTTAGTTTCTACTAAAGATTAAGAAAAGATTTGATATCTTTCCTTATTTGTAGATTAAAAAGAGATTTTAATTTTTAGAGATAACTTTTTTTTTTAAATTATCCACATGATTAAAAGAAAAAATTTAATTTATAAAATTTCCTTTACTAACCAATCATGAAGGGATAAAATTATTGGAGAAATTTTATAAATTTCTGAAAACAAATTAGGAAGTTTTAATTCTTGTTTAATTAAAACTCTCCTTGTTTTGGGGAAATAAGTGGCCGGCCAATATTATTGAAATAAGGAAATTGATTTTTAATAAATTAATTTTTCTTTTTCATGGCAAATGAATTAAGGAAGTTTTTAATTAAATTTCCTTATTTGCCAAGACCAATGAATATAAAAGAGGAGGTAGAGTTGCCTTTAAAAGTAACGACTCTATTATTTTTCTCCTCTCTTTTCTCCTTGGGTGTGGTCGGCCCCTCCTCTTTCTCTCTTCTCCATCTTGTGGCCAGATCTTGCTTGGAGAAGAAGGAGAGAAATGGAGGAGATATTTCTAGCATCCCTTGGAGCTTGGTGGTGGTCGAACCTCTTCATCTTTGGAGGAGCTTTTGGTGGCCGAAACCTAGAAGGAAGAAGAAGGTGCTTGGTGGTTCTCGTCTCGGAAGATCGTTGCCCACACATCGTTCGAGGTTAGAAGAGGAATACGGTAGAAGATCAAGAGGTTATTTTTGCTTACAAAGAAAGGTATAACTAGTAATTATTTTCCGCATCATACTAGTTTTCTTTGTATAGTTATTTTTGGAAATACCAAACACAAGAGGCATATGATTCTAGAGTTTTCGGATTTGTTTCAAGGTAGTGTTTCTTTTCTTTTATTTTTTGAATTTGTGATTTGATTGTTCTTTTTGGTTAACCTAGAGTTATTTAAGGAAATTAAATATTAGCTTACCTTAAAAGGTTTTGTCTAGGCGGTGGTGGTTGCTCCCATATCCAAGAAGGTCATGTGCCTCGCCATGCAGTCCTAGAAGCCAATTTTGGAAATTAATATTTAATGAAATTAACAACATAGGTGGATTTGAATCAATAGTGTTAAGTTCTGCTTGCGATTGAAATCTAAAGCATTAAGAACAGATAAGTTAAATTTGGAATCAATGATGTTAAGTTCCGTTTGTGATTCCTAATTTAACTTCTAAAGAACACAATAGGTTATTTAAGGAAAGGTTCGACACTTGTACAAAATTTTTGTACTGTGGAACCCGTACATTTTCCTAGGACTAACCAACACTCTCCTCGTTTTACGATGTCTCGTATCAGGTTGTACTTGTGCTCAATGTGTTTACTTTCCTTATGGGCTCATGGTTCCTTCGAGTTTGCTACTGCACCTCTGTTTTCATAATAAATTGTGATAACTTTGGGCAAACCAGGAATCACATCTAAGTCCATCAAGAAGTTTTTGAGCCATATAGCTTTTTTGGTTGCCTCAGCTTCCATGGTGGAGTTTGAAACGCATTTCTGCTTACCACTCCTCCATGATATGACTCCACCTCCCAAAGTAAACACACACCTCGAGGTTGTTTACTACTGTCCCTATTTGATTGGAAATCCGAATCCGTGTAACCCACAGGGAGCAAATCATCTACTTGGTAAACTAGCATATAATCCCTAGTCCTTTTCAGGTGCTTTAATATATGCTTTACGACAGTCCAATGTTCTGGTCCTGGGTTACTTTGATATTTTCTAACCATGCCCACGATAAAACAAATATCTGGTCTCGCACATAGCATCGCATACATTAGGCTTCCTACAGCCAAAGCATAAGGAACTGCCTTCATCTCCTCTATCTCCTTTGGTGTCTTAGGACACATTTCTTTAGATAAAGGTACTCCATGCCGAAAAGGTAAAAAATCTTTCTTAGAGTTTTGCATGCTAAAATGAGCTAGGATAATATGGATGTATGAAGCTTGGGATAAGCACAACATCTTTTTCTTGTGATCCCTTATTACTTTAATCCCAAGAATATGCCCACATTAATCCCAAGAATATGCCCACATTCTCCCAAGTCCTTCATATCAAACTGCTTGGACATCCATACCCTTACGTCTGACAACACTTTGACATTGTTGCCAATGAGCAAAATGTCATCTACGTATAGTACAAGAAATACCACCATGTTTTCGTCACTTTTCTTGTATACACAAGACTCATTCGGACACTAAATGAATCCATAAGACTGGATCACTTCATTAAACTAGATGTTCCAAGATCTCGAAGCTTGCTTCAGTCCACAAATGGATCGATTGAGCTTACATACAAGATGCTCTTTGCCCTTCGTAATGAATCCCTCTGGTTGCTTCATATAGATGTTTTCTTCAAGACTTCTGTTAAGGAAAGTTGTCTTGACATCCATTTTCCAAACCTCATAATCCATATGAGTAGCAATAGATAAAAGAATCTGGATAGATTTAAGCATGGCTACCGGCGAAAAAGTTTCTTCATAATCGATTCCCTCTTTCTGAGTATACCCCTTCACAACAAGCCACGATTTAAAGGTTTCCGCCTTCCTGTTTGTTTCTCTTTTCCTTTTGTAGACTCATTTACATCCAATGACTTTAACATCATTTGGTGGTTCTACAAGCTCCCAGACCTGATTAGAATGCATAGATTCTATTTTAGAGTTCATTGCACTTTGCCAAGATGCTGCATCTTTATCTTGGAGTGCTTCATCATATGACCAGGGATCAACTTCATGTTCACAAGGGATCAAGTCTGAAGACTCTCCCAAAAACATGAATATATCAGGTTGCCTATCAACCCTCCCACTATGACGAGGCACTGCCTATAATTGTGCATCATTTGTGACACATGTTGCAGTTACTTGTGGTATCTCATCTTATACCGTTGGTACTAAAATAGAAGTGCCCTTTCTTATTTCCTCAAGAACAATTTTACTCATGGGCTTGTGGTTCATTACATATTCCTCTTCTAAAAATCGGACATTGGTGCTAACAATGACCTTCTGATCTTTAGAACTACAAAACAAACCACCTTTTGTTTCTCTAGGATTGTAACGACCCGCCTCCTACTAACTAAGCTGTAAGGCCGGGGGTCACATTACACTGTTGCTAACTATTCTTAATGTACGGAAAACTGAGTTAATTAAAAATTTTGCTAACTAATACAATTTCTTCTGCTAATTGCTATTAGATCTAAAATTCATGTTTAAACTACATCTTGAATGTTGTTCCTATGCTAAAGGAGGTAATCTAGGCTTTACATATGATCAAGGGCTGAAATGAGGGGTTTCCAGTTGTTATCAAGCCTCCCAATCGATCGGTGGATCGATTGGAGTGGTCTGATCGATTCAGCTTGCTACTGTGCACGGGGTAAATTCTGGATCGATCGACTAATCGATCCAGACTTGCCAATCGATCCAGTGATTGATTCCAAAGCTCTCTGTTCGCGAGAGCTAATTCCCCGATCGATCGGTTGATCTATCCATTAACTCTCTGTTCGCGACACAATGCTACCGGATCGATCGGCTGATCGATCCAGAAGCTTACTGTTCATGGAAACGAGCTCCCCAATCGATCAGCTGATCGATTGAGGGACCTCCAATCGATCGACTGATCGATTGGGGTTTCTGATTTCGCAGCTGAGCTCTGATTTCAGCACTGTTTCGTGCACAAATCACATATAACAACTCTATAAGCATAAAGCGAAACTACTAGGCATATCACTACTCATAGTTTGCTATCTAATATCAAACTTAGTGCATACTTCACCTTTCATACTACTTAAACATTCTAAAGTATAGAAAACAACCAAAATCAGAAATGCTAAATTTCAGGTTTTGCTAGTTCCCAAGCATCTTTATTCCAAGTTCCTGTCACACACATCTTCATCGCATTGTCCTCCAGCCTCCGCTAATCCATCTTTCCCTTACCTTTATCTGTAGTATAAGGAAAAGAAGTATCTGTAAGCTTGGGAGCTTAGTAAAAAACCATCTACCTCATAAAAACATGCACACGATGAAAACATGCTTTTTAAAGAATGCCATTTGAAACATATGCTGAACATGTTAAAGCATGGCATACTGAAATTACTAACATGAATACTAAAACATGTCATCAAAACTAATCATAGGATATCCTTAAGAAAGAGCTAAACTGGAACATAAACTGAGCTGAACTGAACTAAGCTAATACTGAATTTAAATCATGTTCACATAACTGATTGTGAGTTTTTGAAAGCTATTTATCATAAATAGATGAAAATACTAATCATGCTACTGATGGGCCCGACAACTGTACTTGCTATGCGCGCATCCCTAACTAGACCCGAGGTAGCAAATCCCGAATCTAGTAGGGTTTACTAGGTTATCTAAACCTAGGGACGACTATGAGAGTCCAACCCAAGGACATCTATTCCAGTACAGTGCCACTGATAAAAGTAAAATACTGGATCATAAGCTAATTAATTTATCTTGCTTTTACTAAGTTATCTGAACCTAGAGGTGACTATGGGAGCCCACCCATTGGACCGTAGTCCCATATAAGCTGAAGCAAGACTACATATGCTATTTTAAATGCTTCTACTACATTTACTGAGCTATTAAAATGCCTACTGTAACATTTTACTGAGCTAAACATTTTATCAAACCCTTGGTGTGCACTAGAACACACTCTATGTACTGAAAATCTGCATACGACTAAACTAATGCATAACAACATACGAATAGCTACTTATACTGCAGGTGAGGGGTTTCTTACCTCCTGCGCTAGTTTTCTTACGATTCTAGTCGCTAGTTTTCCGGTGAAGAAGATCTTTTCGACGATCTCCTTGCGTCTATGTGTTCCACTCGCGGAGAAGAGCGTCCTCGTGCCGGAGTTGTTGCCGGGAGGTGTTCCTACGACCCTAGGGATGGAACCCTAGGTCTCTTAGACTTGGGCGCCGAGAGGATGAGGAGGAGAAGAGGGCGGCGTGAGGGTTTGAGGGAGAGGAAAAGTTACGATGAAAATAATTCTCCTCTTAATTTCCCTATTTACATTAAGTGGTTAATTCAGCCAACTTAAATATAAATATAATTGTTTCCCTCTTCTTTCAGCACACCCCTGTTGGGGCCCCCTGGTTACTAGAGTTATCTACAAGACTTAGAGTCCTATAGGTCTCGAGTTCAATTCCCGCTCAGGTTATTTTTTTTTGTCTCTATTTGTTTTTGCTACTTCCGCTACTCTGAAAATTCTATAAAAATATCCTAAAATTCCAGAAAATTAGTAGGATATTTCTAATAATTTATTTGGAAAATTTCGGGCGTTACAATCCCCCATACCTTATAAAAAGTTCGTCCTCTAACTTAGAATAACTCTGGGTACTTCTGTCTCATACTGGCTTCTGTCTCCCAAGTTGCCTATTCTGCTGTGTGACTTTGCCAAATAACTTTTACTAATGGTACTTTCTTGTTCCGTAATTTCTTAACTGCTCAGTCTATTATCTGAATAGGCCGACTGTCATAGCTGAGGTCTTCACGGACTTGTACCGACTGGGGCTCAATCACCCGGGTGGCATCTGGGATATGCTTCTTCAGCATAGAGACATGAAATACGTTATAGATAGCTGACATCTCCTGGGGTAGTTCTAGTTCATATGCTACCTTGCCTACTCTTCTGGTGATAAGGTATGGTCCCACATATCTGGGACTTAATTTGCCCTTCTTCCCAAAACGCATTACTCCCTTCATGGAAGCCACTCGGAGAAATACTGTATCCCCAACTGAAAACTCTAAGGGTCTGCGCCGTGTATCAGCATAGCTTTTCTGGCGGCTCTGAGCTGTCTCTATCCTCTGGCGGATCTGCTGTATAGCTGCTGTGGTATCTGCTACTAGATCTGTCTGAAGTTCTAGTTCTTTCTGTTCACCACTTTCATACCAGCAGATGGGAGATCTACACCTCCACCCGTAGAGAGCCTCGTAGGGTGCCACACCGATAGTGGCCTGATAGCTATTGTTGTATGCAAATTCTGCTAAACTCATATATTTGCACCAACTTCCCTTGAAGTCTAGGGCACATGCTCGGAGCATATCTTCGAGTACCTGATTTACTTGCTCCGTCTGACCATCTGTCTGAGGATGGAAAACTGTGTTGAATCTTAACTTAGTGCCCAATGCTGACTGTACACACTCCCAAAAGTGTGATGTGAACCTACTGTCCCTGTCTGATATAATGGTCCGTGGGACTCCATGTAGTCTAACGATCTCCTTGAGATACAACTGAGCTAGCTGCTCCATGGAGTAGGATATCCTAATAGATAAGAAGTGGGCTGATTTAGTCAATCTGTCGACTATTATCCAGATGGCATCAAAACTATTCGTGGTTCCGGGTAGTCCCACTATGAAGTCCATGGAAATATCTTTCCACTTCCATTCTGGAATCTGAATAGGCTGCAGAACTCCTCCTGATCTCTGGTGTTCTGCCTTGACCCTCTGAAAGGTCAGACAGGTACTAACATATCTAGCGATGTCTCTTTTCATCCCAGGCCACCAAAAACATCTATTTAGGTCTTGGTACATCTTGGTGGAACCCGGATGCATCGCATAGGGAGTCCTGTGAGCCTCGTCTAAAATCTTTCTCTTTAATTCCTCCTGATTCGGAACGCATAGTCTGTCACCAAAATATAATGCCCCACTATCAGATATTCTGAACTCTCCACTTTCTGATCCTGCTAGCCCTTGCTTGATTTTCTGAATTTCAGGATCCTGTCCCTGAGCTATCTGGATGTCACCAAGCAAGGTGGATTCTAACGTCATAGTAGAGAGCTGTCCCACTATAAGTTCGAGACTGAAATATGTGATCTCCTTCTGTAAGGGCGGTGACATGGCTGCTAGGGATAGTAAGGTGGCGCTGGACTTCCTGCTAAGTGCGTCTGCCACCTTATTGGCTTTTCCTGTGTAAAATACGGTACCCAAATAATAGTTAAATAATAAGGTTATTGGACAAATAATCTTATTAGATTTTTCAGGAATTTTTAGAAATTTTCTGGGAATTAATCGGAGCCCGTATGACGTATTTTAAGGGGATCAATTATTGGGTTTAGTGAAAGCCTATTTTGGAATACCCAAAGATAGGAGTTGATTGAGGAATAAACTTAGGTTTTTGATTTATCTAAACCTAAGTTTAAATTTATAAACCTCACCTATTCCTAACCTGTGCCCTAAAGCCTTCCCTCACCGCCGACTTCTCCCCTTCGCTTCCTCTGTGCCACCCTCCGAGGGCTGCAACGGCGTCGGCAGATCGCCGGCCTCGCTCACCCGCACCGGCAGAGTCTCCCGAGCCTTCTCCCTCTCACGATTTCCCCTCTTCACCGTGCCCTAGCCGCCTCTTTTCCTCTCTCGATCTCACGTATGTGATCACGCCGACCACCATCCGCACCGCCGGGATCTTTCCCTCTTCTCACCGTTGGCCGGACTTGCCATCTCCACGGATCGCCGGATGTTTGCTACGGTTGTCCTTCCCTCTGAGTTGCAGCCCGTGCCTAGCCATCCTCATCGCCAGATCGCCGATTCTCTGTCGCCTCGAAGGACACCTGATGCCGCCGTCGTTTTCCCTCTCCGGCCACGAGCAGGAGGCAGTGGGGTTGTGTCCGTGAGTCGATTTCCCTTCTCCCATACCACGTGATGCCATCACCGACGCTGTGCCCCTTGGTTGTGCCCTAGCCTAGGCCAGCAACACGCTGCTATTCATTACCACCTTTGCTCCTGATCACAGCAGTAGCATTCATCCGAGAGGAGGTGAGGCTCCGTTGAGGTGAGTTTTTGTATTGAGGTTTAGGGCAGTGCTTTTTCTTGTGCTTAACAGGTGTTTGACGAAATGCTTTAGGTCTTTTGTCTCCCCTGTTGTGCCGGACCAGCTGCAAATGGGTGGGGAAGCTCCATTGTTTTCTCCACAGCAAACTTTGGATTTGTTAATCAAAGGGTGTGATTTGGTTTTGGATCAATAACGGTGTATCCGAATTTGGGTAAGTTTTGAAGTTGATTTATAATGCTTATTTAGTGAATGATTTATATAGATGGATTCATGATCGCTATTGGTATATAATGGAGTGATTAGGGTTGTATTGGGTTGGAATTTGTGGATATGATGATTGGTTGATGTAGATTGTTATGTGATCACTCTTAAGATCATTGGATTGATCGTTGGTTGGATTATCAGATGTGGTGGTTTTGGTTAGTTGTGGATGATCATGATAGGTTATTGTGAGTTGATATCATTATGTGGATTTGTTATTGGATTAAATGATGTGTTGATTCAGGGAATTCTAGAGATGATTTCTATATAAATCTATTCAAATAAGGTTGTATGATTAAGGATTATTTGGATGATTAATCGGAGATCAGATTTGATTGGAGTGATTTTAATTGGGTTAGGGCTTTTATTTAGCTATTTAAATTTATATGGATTTAGCTAAATAAAATATATCTATTGATTGATCGCAGGACTTGGATTCAGGATGAGCATCTCGACGTGGGATTTCCGGACACGATCTCTGTCTTTAAGGCGGGTACTTCTTGCTTTATCTCTTTATCACATTGATCTTAGTGCATGAGCTATATGTTTAGTTGGCTACTATGTTTATCTTGACTCCACTCTTATTTTTCCTGCGCTTGATACTTCCACTCAATCTTTGAGCTACTCGTTTCTGTATCTATACAGTCTCTCGTTGTTATTCATGATATTTAGCAGATACTATAGTACTAGGTATTGGATACCAGATACCAGACATTAGATAGTAGGTATTGGATATATGGATACCTGATACCATGTTTACCTGCTTTGATTTCTGTTTATTTACACACCTTGCTGAGCATGCTGGCTTCATGTAGCATACCTGTTTCTGTTTATATATATATGATGACTGCTGCATTTTCGCGTCATGTCATTGCATGCATAGCCGACGACTTTGGCTCCCTTGTGGTTGAGACGGTCGTTGGCCTGAGCCGCACGCTCGGCCACTCATGGGAGGTGGTAGCTGGAGCGTGCCGCTTGTCCTGTCGTGCCACACTCGGTCACTCATGGGTAGTGGCGGCTGGAGTTGCGGCAGCAGGGACCCCGTCGCAGACGTAGCTATGCACCTGTCCATCCGGTCACTCGAGAGTAGTGGCGGCCTTTGGGTGGTACAGTTATCATCGATCCGGCCTCTCGACCATACAGGGGTCGTGGTGCAGAGAGGTGGGCGGGGTGACCATCCGTACATACGCTGTTGTTATTATATCTGCTGGTTGTTTACTTATGTTGTTGTTGCTTATCTATGTTGCTGTTACTAGATTATGCTGCTGTCGTTTATTTATGCTGTTATGCTTACATAGGTTGAGATTTATACCTGTGATATGTGTTTAGACACTGGCTTACTTACCATTGACCTGTATATACCTCACATGATACCATGTAGTTATGAACAGTACTGTAGCAGGACTTTGCCACATCTACCTTCCCTTACTAGCCTAGGATATGGTTTCAGGTATGGACACTTATTATGATATCACTGTAGTATCTGCTATTTCCATACGAGACTGTATACCTTTGCATCTCTAGTTCTTTACTATACTCATGCACTATTCTTCTATTACCCGCTGAGTTTTTATACTCACCATCCCGCATATTGGTAATTTCACCAGGTAGCAGGTAAAGGAGTTATGGAGTCGCCTGGAGATCCTGTCCGCCAGTTCCACGTCACATTCGAGGACGACCTTACGATTTTGGTATTTCTTACGTTATTTGTATTTTGGATTTTGTACTTGTTTATGTATTTGTATTGTTTTGTATTGGGTTTGATATTATTGTGTCAAGCCGAGCCGGCTCGCAGTTAGTTGTTTTATGTTTTGTGATCATTATTTGTGATTTCCGCTGTGTTGATTTTTAGTACAGTCGTGTGGGCTGATTTATATATCTATATAACTGCGTGGTTGTGTTTATTTCTGTTCTAGCCGAGTGGGCTGTTTATATAACTGCGTGGTTGTGTTGATATATTCCAGCCGTATGTGGCTGATGTATATTGTATGTATGTATGCCTCAGATTGTCACCTGTACAGGGGAGATGCTGCCGAAATTTTTCGGTACGGTCTCCTCTGGGGGCGTGACAATTTATTGGTATCAGAGCCATAGGTTTGCGAAGCCTATTTTTGTTTGGTTTTTCGTGATTTGGTTTTTCTCGATGTGACTTTTCGGGTTTTGGGACCAGGCAGCGACAGGATTCTCCAAGCTATAGGAGGTATGTTTGCATATTGTTAGCTTACATTTCTGTTAGTGCATGCATAGTTGTTATGTCAGTTATGTTATGTATTAGTATGCTTTTGTTAGTACCTGTTCAGTTGTTTGTAGCATACATCAAATGTGTTGGGTCAATCACTGATCATGGTTGATCTTGCTAGAGATCAAGGAATACAGTCTCATAGGACTTCTTTTACCATACCACTAGTATTAGTAGTTCTGTTATCACTAGTTTAGTAGTAGTTAGTATCTGCTAAATATCATATTGCTTCGGTTCGTGAAGAACCAATTTACTCGTATTGCCTCGGTTCGTAGAGAACCGATTTACTCTTATTTGACATGGGTAGTAGAGGATCGACTTATCCTAGTTGCTTTAGCCTATAGAGGTTCGATTTACAGTTGTTGACTTGGTCAGTAGAGGACTGATCCATTCTTATGTTCTTAGTTCGGTCAGTAGTTCAGTTAGTAGGAGACCGACTTACTCTATTTCATGAAGATTCTGATCTTTGGGTTAGTTGTATTCGGTTAGATAACCTAAAAGGCACATTTGAGTTCATGACTTGTACAGACGAAGAGTTGACTGAGTTAGCTGCATACTATTGCTGGCTTGACTAGTCTGTAGATGATCGAGGTATCCTATCCTATGGAGACTTTGACCATGAACTGTATGTACCTGGTAGGATGACCTTGAGGGTACATTTGGATAGATGACCCCCATTGACGTGGAAAAGTGTGGAGCTAGTTGCTTAACCCTTACAAGATACTTTATATCTGTGGGAGGTTAGGTGTGATCCTGAGCCACTTCTTATCCGGGAGGAGTGTTTGTAGGAAAGCACCTCGATATGGATTTGTGATACATCCGGGTGACACCCGATGTATAGGGACTTAGAGCGTTTCTACTGGTGGAATGACATGAAAAAGACATCGCGGATTTTGTAGCTTGATGTCTAGTATGTCAGCAAGTGGAGGCTGAACATCGGAGGTTGGTAAGATTATTTCAGTAGATTCGGATACGGGAATTGAGTTGCGCGCATGTTATGATGGATTTTGTTGTGAGATTACCCAGAACATGGAGAGGATACGCCGATACGATGCGTTGGGAAATCAGTGATTGGTTGATGAGATTGATTTACCTACCGTTGTTTGGACAATAGTGTGTGAGTAGCGGAAGCAGGGTGAACTCATAACCCACAGGGTTTTCCTCGGGGTTAGAGATTTGTGATGATACTTGGATGGAGTGGTATATGAGTATGTTGTTGGGTGGTTACCTCTAGATGAGGATCCTTGAGTTGAGCAATAAATTTGGGGACCAAATTTCTATTAGTGGGGGAGAATGTAAAATACGGTACCCAAATAATAGTTAAATAATAAGGTTATTGGACAAATAATCTTATTAGATTTTTCAGGAATTTTTAGAAATTTTCTGGGAATTAATCGGAGCCCGTATGACGTATTTTAAGGGGATCAATTATTGGGTTTAGTGAAAGCCTATTTTGGAATACCCAAAGATAGGAGTTGATTGAGGAATAAACTTAGGTTTTTGATTTATCTAAACCTAAGTTTAAATTTATAAACCTCACCTATTCCTAACCTGTGCCCTAAAGCCTTCCCTCACCGCCGACTTCTCCCCTTCGCTTCCTCTGTGCCACCCTCCGAGGGCTGCAACGGCGTCGGCAGATCGCCGGCCTCGCTCACCCGCACCGGCAGAGTCTCCCGAGCCTTCTCCCTCTCACGATTTCCCCTCTTCACCATGCCCTAGCCGCCTCTTTTCCTCTCTCGATCTCACGTATGTGATCACGCCGACCACCATCCGCACCGCCGGGATCTTTCCCTCTTCTCACCGTTGGCCGGACTTGCCATCTCCACGGATCGCCGGATGTTTGCTACGGTTGTCCTTCCCTCTGAGTTGCAGCCCGTGCCTAGCCATCCTCATCGCCAGATCGCCGATTCTCTGTCGCCTCGAAGGACACCTGATGCCGCCGTCGTTTTCCCTCTCCGGCCACGAGCAGGAGGCAGTGGGGTTGTGTCCGTGAGTCGATTTCCCTTCTCCCATACCACGTGATGCCATCACCGACGCTGTGCCCCTTGGTTGTGCCCTAGCCTAGGCCAGCAACACGCTGCTATTCATTACCACCTTTGCTCCTGATCACAGCAGTAGCATTCATCCGAGAGGAGGTGAGGCTCCGTTGAGGTGAGTTTTTGTATTGAGGTTTAGGGCAGTGCTTTTTCTTGTGCTTAACAGGTGTTTGACGAAATGCTTTAGGTCTTTTGTCTCCCCTGTTGTGCCGGACCAGCTGCAAATGGGTGGGGAAGCTCCATTGTTTTCTCCACAGCAAACTTTGGATTTGTTAATCAAAGGGTGTGAGTTGGTTTTGGATCAATAACGGTGTATCCGAATTTGGGTAAGTTTTGAAGTTGATTTATAATGCTTATTTAGTGAATGATTTATATAGATGGATTCATGATCGCTATTGGTATATAATGGAGTGATTAGGGTTGTATTGGGTTGGAATTTGTGGATATGATGATTGGTTGATGTAGATTGTTATGTGATCACTCTTAAGATCATTGGATTGATCGTTGGTTGGATTATCAGATGTGGTGGTTTTGGTTAGTTGTGGATGATCATGATAGGTTATTGTGAGTTGATATCATTATGTGGATTTGTTATTGGATTAAATGATGTGTTGATTCAGGGAATTCTAGAGATGATTTCTATATAAATCTATTCAAATAAGGTTGTATGATTAAGGATTATTTGGAGGATTAATCGGAGATCAGATTTGATTGGAGTGATTTTAATTGGGTTAGGGCTTTTATTTAGCTATTTAAATTTATATGGATTTAGCTAAATAAAATATATCTATTGATTGATCGCAGGACTTGGATTCAGGATGAGCATCTCGACGTGGGATTTCCGGACACGATCTATGTCTTTAAGGTGGGTACTTCTTGCTTTATCTCTTTATCACATTGATCTTAGTGCATGAGCTATATGTTTAGTTGGCTACTATGTTTATCTTGACTCCACTCTTATTTTTCCTGCGCTTGATACTTCCACTCAATCTTTGAGCTACTCGTTTCTGTATCTATACAGTCTCTCGTTGTTATTCATGATATTTAGCAGATACTATAGTACTAGGTATTGGATACCAGATACCAGACATTAGATAGTAGGTATTGGATATATGGACACCTGATACCATGTTTACCTGCTTTGATTTCTGTTTATTTACACACCTTGCTGAGCATGCTGGCTTCATGTAGCATACCTGTTTCTGTTTATATATATATGATGACTGCTGCATTTTCGCGTCATGTCATTGCATGCATAGCCGACGACTTTGGCTCCCTTGTGGTTGAGACGGTCGTTGGCCTGAGCCGCACGCTCGGCCGCTCATGGGTAGTGGTAGCTGGAGCGTGCCGCTTGTCCTGTCGTGTCACACTCGGCCACTCATGGGTAGTGGCGGCTGGAGTTGCGGCAGCAGGGACCCCGTCGCAGACGTAGCTATTCAGCTACTATGCACCTGTCCATCCGGTCACTCGAGAGTAGTGGCGGCCTTTGGGTGGTACAGTTTGTCATCGATCCGGCCTCTCGACCATACAGGGGTCGTGGTGCAGAGAGGTGGGCGGGGTGACCATCCGTACATACGCTGTTGTTATTATATCTGCTGGTTGTTTACTTATGCTGTTGTTGCTTATCTATGTTGCTGTTACTAGATTATGCTGCTGTCGTTTATTTATGCTGTTATGCTTACATAGGTTGAGATTTATACCTGTGATATGTGTTTAGACACTAGCTTACTTACCATTGACCTGTATATACCTCACATGATACCATGTAGTTATGAACAGTACTGTAGCAGGACTTTGCCACATCTACCTTCCCTTACTAGCCTAGGATATGGTTTCAGGTATGGACACTTATTATGATATCACTGTAGTATCTGCTATTTCCATACGAGACTGTATACCTTTGCATCTCTAGTTCTTTACTATACTCATGCACTATTCGTCTATTACCCGCTGAGTTTTTATACTCACCATCCCGCATATTGGTAATTTCACCAGGTAGCAGGTAAAGGAGTTATGGAGTCGCCTGGAGATCCTGTCCGCCAGTTCCACGTCACATTCGAGGACGACCTTACGATTTTGGTATTTCTTACGTTATTTGTATTTTGGATTTTGTACTTGTTTATGTATTTGTATTGTTTTGTATTGGGTTTGATATTATTGTGTCAAGCCGAGCCGGCTCGCAGTTAGTTGTTTTATGTTTTGTGATCATTATTTGTGATTTCCGCTGTGTTGATTTTTAGTACAGTCGTGTGGGCTGATTTATATATCTATATAACTGCGTGGTTGTGTTTATTTCTGTTCCAGCCGAGTGGGCTGTTTATATAACTGCGTGGTTGTGTTTATTTCTGTTCCAGCCGAGTGGGCTGTTTATATAACTGCGTGGTTGTGTTGATATATTCCAGCCGTATGTGGCTGATGTATATTGTATGTATGTATGCCTCAGATTGTCACCCGTACAGGGGAGATGCTGCCGAAATTTTTCGGTACGGTCTCCTCTGGGGGCGTGACATCCTGGGTGGTAGAGGATGTCTACATCATAATCTTTGACCAGTTCGAGCCATCTGCGTTGTCACATATTCAGATCCTTCTGAGTGAAGAAATACTTCAGACTCTGATGATCTATATACACTCTACACTAAGCTCCATACAAGTAATGTCTCCAAATTTTGAGAGCGAACACAACTGCTGTAAGCTCGAGGTCATGAGTAGGGTAGTTCCTCTCATAATCCTTGAGTTGTCTGGAGGCATAGGTAATCACCTTACCTTCTTGCATCAGTACTGCTCCTAGTCCCAACTTAGAGGCGTCACTGTAAATATCAAAGCTGTCCGTGTTCTCTGGCAGAGTCAGAATGGGTGCACTGGTCAATCTTCTTTTGAGCTCCATAAAGCTGTTCTCTCAGTCCTCTATCTACTGAAATTTTCTATTCTTCCTGGTGAGAGCTGTCAGTGGTGAGGATATCCTGGAGAAATCCTCTACAAATTTTCTGTAATAGCCTGCTAGTCCTAGAAAGCTCCTGATTTCACTGGCGTTCTTAGGTCTTTTCCAGTTACTCACAGCCTCTATTTTACTGGGATCTACCATGACACCATCCTTGGAGATGATGTGACCTAGGAAGTGTTGGTGCGGTTAGCACTAACGATTTAACCCAAGTTTTGATGAATGACAAATAGGTTAAGTTAGTTGTGTTGTTGTCTGACACTTTGATCGAGTGTGCACAAGAAGTCCAAGAGGGTCGACGGGCTGACCGAACGCTTGGCGAGAAGTCCAGCTAGGTCGACGGGCTGACCGGATAGCTGGCGAGAAGTCCAAGCGGGTCGACGGGCTGACCGGACGCTTGGCGAGAAGTCCAGACGGGTCGACGGGCTGACCGGACGTCTGGCAGGTAAGTGAGGTAAGTCACTGAAGGGGAGTGACTGTGAGGACGCGTTCCCGGGAAGGGGACATTAGGCGTCGATCCGGCTTAGATCCATTTCGGATGTCTAAGTCGAGATCGTGACTAGATTCCGGTCTAGGAAAGACGGAATCTAAGTCATACTCTTTTTTATCCATCTATTGAACTTTAACTATGCTAACAATATGTTTTACAGGATACATATTTGCCTCGGACTAACTTTGTTTTGCAGGAAAAGGGAGTTTTCTGAAACAAGGTGGTCCGGGCGCCCGGAGGGGATCCTGGCGCCCGGAGGTCCGGGCGCCCGGAAGGCGAATTCTATCCAGCCGAGTCGTCGCCACGTGGAGCATCATGGTTTGTGCAGCTACGTCACATTCCAGGCGCCCGGAAGGGATCCAGGCGCCTGGAACAGCATATAAAAGAAGCCCCAGACAGGAGCTTCAGAACAATCAATTTTTACTGAGAACTCTTCTACTGCTGGTCTTGCTGCTCGACGTTCAAGTGCGACGTCAACAACGCTCCGACAAAAGTGCTCCTCCGGTTTTTATTTAATTTTCTTTGTCGGTATTGCTTTATTGTCACTAGCATTTCCTGTACTTATTCTGTAATCATATTTCGACTTGTTAGTGATTGCCCAACGAAAGTGGTCAAGGACCACGGGCCTTCGAGTAGGAGTCGTCACAGGCTCCGAACGAAGTAAAAACATCTGTGTCTATTTTATTTTTCTGCTGCGTTTATACTCGTCTTTTTCGAATCGATATTCACCCCCCCCCCTCTATCGAATCTAACGGTCCTACAAGTGGTATCAGAGCAGGTACCGCTCTGATTTGGTGCAACCACCAATCAGACAGGGGGTGAATTTTCTTTTGTTTTTTTTTATTTTATTAATTTTAAAACTGGTGTTTCGTTAACTTAATCAATTTATATTAGTACAACACGAATCTAGATTTATTTTTCCTATTTTTTCCCGCACTACTAATCCAAGACCAAGTCTTGGGATATTTTTTTTGGTTATTTACCTGTGCACAGAATGTCCCAACAAGAAGGATTCAGCACAGTACGACCTCCACTCTTCAACGGGGACGATTTTCCATACTGGAAGAAGCGCATGGAGGTCTACCTCAAAATTGACTTTGACCAGTGGATGAGCATTACGAGACCTTACAAAATTCCGGCAGACACCTCCGGGAATATACTGGATCCTGAAGAATGGACAGCTGACTTGAAGAAGAAGGCGTCAACAGAAAACAAAGCGATCAACACTCTACAGTGCGGACTAACAAGAGAAGAGCTAAACAGAGTCGGTCCACACAAAAACGCTAAAGAACTGTGGGACAAACTGATCGAGCTGCACGAGGGAACAAGCGATGCTAAGGTAACAAAATGAGACCTGCTTTTAAATAAAATTTTTAATATAAAAATGCAGGAAGGAGAAATAGCGAATCAACTCCACGCGAGGATCAAGGACATCCTCAACGGGCTTCATGCGATAGGCCACCAGATGGAGAACATAGACTTGATAAGGTACGCATTAAACGCCTTTCCACGTAATAGTTTGTGGGCATCAATAATGGATGCCTACAAAATTTCTAAGAATCTTTCTAAATTAAAATTAGATGAGCTTTTCTGTGAATTAGAATTACACGAACAAACTAATGCTGGAGCCGAGAAAGGTATAGCTCTATTTGCAGGGTCCTCCAAAGAAAAGAGAAGCAAGCCTGAATTTGAAGAAGACTCCGACCAAGACTCCGAAGATGAAGAACACCTGGTAAACTTGGTAAGAAAAATGTTCACCAGGAGAAAGAGGAGCTTCAGCAAAAAGGACCTTCAAAAGATCAGCTCTCCCTCAGAACAAAAGAACGTGACCTGCTACGGCTGCAATAAAAAGGGACACTACAAGAACGAATGCCCAAGACTGAAGTTCGACAAATCAAAGCCAACCAAAAAGAAGGCACTCAAAGCAACGTGGGACGACTCCTCGGATGAATCGGAGGAAGAAGAGTAGAAACATCAGAGCCACCTCGCACTGATGGCCCGCGAAGCTGAAACAGAAAACGAATCGGAAGATGAAGACGGGTCTGAACCCGAGTCCGTACTCGTTTCCGAAGGCCCGAATGAGGTATACTTTAATTTAAACAAAAAATTTTTTAGAATTATTTCTTGTTTAAATAGTAAATTAACTAACTTAGAAAATGAAAACAAATCACTTCTTGAGGAAAATCAAAACCTCAAGGAACAAATCATAAATTCAAATCCAACTCAAGATCCAACACTTGAGGAAGAAAATTTATCACTAAAAAATGAGATCAACAATTTAAAGGAAATGTTAGAAAAGTTCACAACAAGATCAAAAAATTTAGACTTAATCCTAAATAATCAAAAGGCATGTTATAATAAAACCGGACTCAGATACAAATCAAACTCAAATAAAACATTTAAGTCGTTAATAACTCAATACAAATCAACTAATCAAGCTTGGGTCCCGAAAGCGTGTCTGACCACGCAAGTAGGAATTAATCAATATTATATACCTAAAGAAAAAATACATTATATAAAATCGAATAAACCAAACCAAAATCCAAAATACAATCCTAAAACAAATTCAAAATCTAAACACCTTAAAAATCAACAAAATTATCACAAAGTTAACCATAACTATAAAAAGAATCGACACAAACCTAAAACCAAATGAATGGCCAATGATTCAGGGGGAGGCTCCAGAATAGCTGGCACCTCCAAAACTAACCTACCCGACAGGGTAACCCAAAACTAACTAACCCGGCAGGGTAATTAGAATTAGAGACCAAGTTTAACCTGAATCATGGTACTGGAGAAGTTTTTGGATGATAGTACGTTAGGGAAGCTTGGGCATCGCATGTCTAGAAAGATATGGCTTCGATCTGGTGCATTTGGCCAAGTGGAACTGACCGAAGCTACCCTTAAATGGATCCTAATCAGTTAGACCAAGATTTAGTACTAAGCTCCGTGGATAGGACTATTCGGAAATTCTCGAAAGGTTGGTTACTTCTAATGACGTCCATGTGACTCACCAAGCTTAGAAATTTATCCGAAGAATGCCTATTTGTGGAGACCAAAGCTAAATCTGAATCTAACTCAAGTTAAACCAAAACTCCATAAAAAAAAAAAAATCTAATTTCATCTCACAAAATCATAGGATTCCCTGATTGATAATATAGATCGAGTGAGATGAATAAGTCTTAAATTTTAAACTTAAAAATTAATTTCAAATTTTAATTTTAACTTAAAACTTAATTTCAAAATGTTAATTTTAAACTTAAAAATTAATTTCAAATTTTAATTTTAACTTAAAAATTAATTTCAAAATGTTAATTTTAAACTTAAAAATTAATTTCAAATTTTAATTTTAACTTAAAAATTAATTTCAAAATTTTAATTTTAAACTTAAAAATTATTCTCAAAATTTTAAACCTAAAAATTAATTCTAATTTTAAACTTAAAAATTATTTTAAACTTAAAAATTATTCTCAAAATTTTAAACTTAAAAATTAATTTCAAAATTTTAATTTTAAACTTAAAAATTAATTTCAAATTTTAATTTTAACTTAAAAATTAATTTCAAAATGTTAATTTTAAACTTAAAAATTAATTTCAAATTTTAATTTTAACTTAAAAATTAATTTCAAAATGTTAATTTTAAACTTAAAAATTAATTTCAAATTTTAATTTTAACTTAAAAATTAATTTCAAAATTTTAATTTTAAACTTAAAAATTATTCTCAAAATTTTAAACTTAAAAATTAATTTCAAAATTTTAATTTTAAACTTAAAAATTAATTTCAAATTTTAATTTTAACTTAAAAATTAATTTCAAAATGTTAATTTTAAACTTAAAAATTAATTTCAAATTTTAATTTTAACTTAAAAATTAATTTCAAAATGTTAATTTTAAACTTAAAAATTAATTTCAAATTTTAATTTTAACTTAAAAATTAATTTCAAAATGTTAATTTAAAACTTAAAAATTAATTTCAAAATTTTAATTTTAACTTAAAAATTAATTTCAAAATGTTAATTTTAAACTTAAAAATTAATTTCAAAATTTTAATTTTAAACTTAAAAATTATTTTCAAAATTTTAAACTAATTTCAAAATTCTAATTTTAAACTTAAAAAATTAATTTCAAAATTCTAAACTTAAAAAATTATTTTTAAAACTTAACTTCAAACCTAATTTCGAAAAAAAAAAGAAAAAAAAAAGTCAAAAACCAGGGGCGGGCGCCCCTGGTATTCCCCTCCGGGGCGCCCGGATGAGGATCCAGGCGCCCCGCTCTAGCAACCCCGGGCGCCCGGAGTCCCCTATAAATAAGGGGCAGCAGGCGCCCCCAATCTTTGCACCACTAATTCTCACTTTTGCCAAGGTTCACTCCGAACCTCAGTGCGAAAATACTCTAAATCTAAATTTTCTTGCGGTGAAGACGCTGTTGCGATTCAACCGAGGTCGTCAAATCTATATTTTTCGATGGCTCCTCGGTAAAAATTCTTCCCCTCTCTGAAAATTTTATTAGAATTTGTCTTCTCAATCTTTTCTTAGAATACTCTTTTATTTATATACAGTAGGAAACGAACAAATACTGGTGCTGGACCCTCCAATGCTAGTACAGACCCTAGGTTTCCCACAGACGAACTTAGGATTAAGTTTGAGTTAACCATTTATAAGGCCATTATGACTACCTGCATAGATAGATCGTTCTTTTTAAGGTCGTGTCCCTCCGCTTTAGAGGTTATAGGCCACTATAACTTAAGGAACCTTGTCGAATGTACCAGTCCAATAAACATAAGTCTGTGTGCCGAATTTTGCAATAACCTAGTGAAAGTAGACGATCTCACCTATACCACTAGGGCAGCAGGCACTGATATCGTATTTTCCCCTACGACTATCCGAGAGTTTTTAGAGTTGCGTCCATCTACTTGCTCCTTTTTGTGCTATCCTCCGAGGGATCTACCATTCGAAGATCCCTACTCACATATTACTCTCGATACGATTTATTCGTATTTTTTCAGGGGAGAGAGAGATCCCACTGTGACACAGTTTAGGTCAGTAGAACTTCGGGTCCAGGACTACACTCTTTATAGGGTTGTAGTTCTTTGCGTTTTACCACTGACTACTCGGGACATCGCTGTGATGCGCTCATTCCATTCGTTCTTACTTTATGCCCTAATTCATAGGTTAGACATTGACATCAGCCTACATATCTTCTCCACCATTATCTACTCAGCTGGATTCGTGACTGATAGTCGAGTCCATATGCCATTTGGTCACATTCTGACAGCCTATATGTCCTCGTTGCACATTGATGTCACTGGAGGAGACGTTGCCCATATGACCGAGTTCGATGTTATAGCCTCTCGGAACTTTTCCCTAGCCGGTATCCAGATAGATAGAGATGACGGGACTATGTCTTGGCGGAGGGGGGCACAGCACCAGCCCGATCCAGACGCACAGGTGGACGAGTTCATGCTCGCACTATTTCCAGAGGAAGCCGCTCCGGCTCCACCACCGCCCCCAGCTCGAGCACCACGTCACGCTCATTGCTCTCTAGCCGATCGTATGACCGGACTAGAGAGAGCTATGGCGAGTCTCCAACAGGAGAACTCTGACTTTCATTGGGACATTCGGCGAGAGGTAGCCGAGTTACGAGCTGCCGGGAATACCCAACACACTGAGCTGATGACGCTTCTCCGATCCTTGGGATCTGGACCACCCCCTTCATCTTCTCAGTAGATCTAGTTATGACTCACTTTTGTAGCTACACTACCTGTAAATTATTTTGGATCTATCTAGTGGTATTTCAGACTTACATTGAAAATGTTCTATCTTGATAGGCTAGGAACTTTCAAAAATACTTTCAAAAATGATTTTACCAACTTATAAGTTAAAACTGTATGTTTTCAAACTTTCCATTTTTAGACTTTCAAAAACAGTTTTGGCCTTAGACTAGTTTTACATCCTTAGAAAGCATGTACCCATAGGACTAGTTTTTGAGCATCTCACCAACACCTTAGGTTTACCTTGCTTGTGTTTGACAAACATAGAAAGGGGTGAGATGCATAGGCCAACTGTCTAGACTTAAGATGCTTATTTCAGTGCATCAGCATAAGTCTGGACATTAAATACAATTCAGATATTAATCAGATTAAAGTTCATCAGTCAAGTCAAACACTGAATGGTTATAATTAACTTAATCTGACTAACCAAGTGAAAGCTACTATCTTCTGATAGTTAGTTAGTACCTAATTGGTTAGACAGCTGGTTAAAGATACGTGTCAAGTTCAGGGGGAGAAATTAATGTATGTTTGAAAAATGTTTTTTTTACATCTATGTTAAAACTAACTTATTTTTAAAACACCAGTTTTCAAAAAGTTAAATTTAACTAAATTTAAATCCCACCTACTTTTTAAACCTGATTTTAAAAGTTGAATATTGCAAATTTAAACTTATTCAGTTTTGTAACATATGCTTGAAAATTCAACTTTCCAAACTTAGCTTTTATCAAATGAGCCTTAAAACTTTATTTTGGAAAAAAAATTTTACTTCTTGAAAAATTATTCTTACTTGCTCAATTTTTGCTTTATTTTGAAAAATTAAAGTTGAAAATTTACCTTGTTGAAAAGTAAATGTTATTTAAACATGCAAAGTAAATTTGAAAACCTGATTTGAAAATCTTTACACACTTGAAAAATGAAACTTGATTAACTTTATACTTTTCAAAATTTAACTTGTCTCCCCCAAGTCAATTTGGCTATTTTTTGTTGTTAAAAATTAAATCATAATATATTGCAAAATCTGATTACTTTTTGCAGTAACTCAACACTATGATTATTTACCCCTGCTTATTTTTGATGAATGCCAAAGGGGGAGGGTTAGGTGGTTAAGTTAGCTAAACCAACTTGAAAATACAAACTAACTTTAAAAACCACATAAATGCATGTTGTTTCTTGCATATATTAACACTAACTTAACCAGGTTGTCATTCCATCAAAAAGGGGGAGATTGTTGGTGCGGTTAGCACTAACGATTTAACCCAGGTTTTGATGAATGACAAATAGGTTAAGTTAGTTGTGTTGTTGTCTGACACTTTGATCGAGTGTGCACAAGAAGTCCAAGCGGGTCGACGGGCTGACCGGACGCTTGGCGAGAAGTCCAGCTAGGTCGACGGGCTGACCGGATAGCTGGCGAGAAGTCCAAGCGGGTCGACGGGCTGATCGGACGCTTGGCGAGAAGTCCAGACGGGTCGACGGGCTGACCGGACGTCTGGCAGGTAAGTGAGGGGAGTGACTGTGAGGACACGTTCCCGGGAAGGGGACATTAGGCGTCGATCCGGCTTAGGTCCATTTCGGATGTCTAAGTCGAGATCGTGACTAGATTCCGGTCTCGGAAAGACGGAATCTAAATCATACTCTTTTTTATCCATCTGTTGAACTTTAACTGTGCTAACAATCTGTTTTACAGGATACATATTTGCCTCGGACTAACTTTGTTTTGCAGGAAAAGGGAGTTTTCTGAAACAAGGCGAATTCTATCCAGCCGAGTCGTCGCCACGTGGAGCATCATGGTTTGTGCAACTACGTCACATTCCAGGCGCCCGGAAGGGATCCAGGCGCCTGGAACAGCATATAAAAGAAGCCCCAGACAGGAGCTTCAGAACAATCAATTTTTACTGAGAACTCTTCTACTGCTGGTCTTGCTGCTCGACGTTCAAGTGCGACGTCAACAACGCTCCGACAAAAGTGCTCCTCCGGTTTTTATTTAATTTTCTTTGTCGGTATTGCTTCATTGTCACTAGCATTTCCTGTACTTATTCTGTAATCATATTTCGACTTGTTAGTGATTGCCCAACGAAAGTGGTCAAGGACCACGGGCCTTCGAGTAGGAGTCGTCACAGGCTCCGAACGAAGTAAAAACATCTGTGTCTATTTTATTTTTCCGCTGCGTTTATACTCGTCTTTTTCGAATCGATATTCACCCCCCCCTCTATCGAATCTAACGGTCCTACAGGAAGGACACCTGATTGAGCCAGAATTCACATTTCGTGAACTTGGCATACAGCTGGTTCTCCTGAAGGATCTGCAGTACTATTTTCAGGTGCTCTGCGTGTTCTTCCTGAGTTCCTGAATAGATAAGAATGTCATCGATGAACACAATAACAAACTCATCTAAGTATTCTCTGAATATTCTGTTCATAAGGTCCATAAAGGTTGTTGGAGCATTTGTCACGCCAAAGGGCATGACTACGAACTCATAATGTCCGTATCTGGTCTTGAAAGTCATCTTGTGTATATCACCTTCTTTAACTCTAACCTGGTGATATCCTGACCGGAGGTCGATTTTAGAAAACACTGCTGCTCCCTTTAGCTGATCAAACAGGTCATCTATTCTGGGAAGAGGATACCTGTTCTTAATCGTGACTTGGTTCAGTGCTCTGTAATCTATGCACAGGCGCATGCTCCCGTCCTTCTTCTTCACGAACAATACAGGCACTCCCCATGGTGAGTGACTAGAGCGTATGAAGCCCTTGTCAAGTAGCTCCTGTAGTTGCTCCTGAAGTTCCCTCAGTTCTGCTGGAGCCATGCGGTAGGGTGCTTTGGAGATGGGATTCGTACCGAGGATGAGCTCTATCTCAAATTCAATCTCCCTGTCTGGTACTAGACTTGGTAACTCCTCAGGGAAGACTGCTGGGTAGTCACATACAACTCAGACCTCTTCTAGCTTTTGGTCCTTGTTCTGACTGGTACTGACTACATGCGCTAAGAACCCCGTACATCCTGAATTCAACAGTTTCTGTATTTTCAAAGCTGAGAGAAACTTCTTGGCTTTTCTCTTTGGTTCTCCAATGTAACCAAATTGTACTCCTGCTTCAGGTTGGAATACAACTTTTTGTTTACGTCACTCTATGGAGCCACCGTACTTGATCAGAAAATTCATTCCCAAAATGACATCATAATCCGTCATATCCAGCACTATAAGATCACCAAAAAGTTCTCTGTCTGCTATAATGACTGGCACTGCTCGAAGCCAGTGTGTGGATGCCATGAGCTCTCCTGAAGGCAATGTTGTCAAAAACTAACCGCTAAGTGCATCTGGGGTTAGTGCTAACTTTTCGGCAAATGCCCGGGATATATAAGAATGGGTTGCCCCAGTATCGAATAAGACAGTTGCACCTTGCTGTAAAGTACTAATCAGACCTGTAACAACTATCGAGGGATTCGCTACATCCTCCCTGGTGAGTGAGTAGATCCTCGCGTTCGTTGTGGCTGAGGGAGCTTCTAGTCTGCCTTGGCTGATGTGTGGACCATCTATAGTAGCCAGCATCTAGTGTAGCTGTGCTGGTTTATCTCCATACTGAATCGGCTGTGGTGGAAGATTGCTGATTTTGTTCGGGCATTGCTTAGCCATATGCTCTTCCTGGCCACATTCGAAACATCCTCGTGTGCCCATGCGACAAACTCCGGGGTGGAATTTCCCACAAGTGGAACATTTGGGATAACTAGGTTGTTTACTAGCTGGCCCTCCTTTTGGGTAGCTCCCTGGTTTACGTTTATGGCTGGGGTTCCCTTTCCAGTTAGAGCTATGGCCCTGGTGTTTCTGAGTACCTGAGCCTCCTTGGCCCTTGGGCTCTAAAAAGGCTTGCTTTTGCTGCTTGATGCTGTTCTGGTAATGTTCGGTGGTCAGAGCACTGCTTACTAATTCTTCAGTAGTTTGCGGCCTATGAACGCCGCTGGCCACATTCATTGCTATCTCCGGCCTTAACATTTTGAGAACCAACCGGACTCGTTCTTTTTCAGTGCTGACTAGTTCAGGGCATAGACGAGCCAGTCTGTTGAATTTCTTCATGGCTTCCTCAACTGAAAGGTTGCCCTGGCAAAATTCAGTGAACTCGTCGTAGTGGCGGTTTGTGACCCGCATGTGAAAGAACTCTTCAAAGAATTCTCTCTCGAAGTCGGCCCATGTCATCTGGTTTACTGGGAGCTTCGCTTTAATTCTCTCCCACCACATACGTGCGTCTCCTGTCAGGCAGAATGAGGCGCATTTCACCTTTTCAAACTCTGGCCAGTCCAGAAGCTCCATCGTACTCTCCAGTTTTTTGAACCAGGCTTGAGCATCCCATGGTTCACTAGTGCCTGAGAAATTCTCTGGCTTGATTTTCTGCCTCTGGATCAGATAGGCTTCTCTTCTTGCCCCTGCTGTTGGAGCTACTGGTGCTGCATGTTGGACTGGAGGAACCTCTATCAGCACTGGGGTTGCTAAGTTAGGTTCGGGGGTGACAGTGGGAGTGTTTTGCTGGTTAGTCCTTAGGGTGGCTATCTCCTGTTGCTGTTCAGCTAGCTGCTTCTGCAACTGAGCCACTACTGCTGTAAGGTCTGGAGGAGGCACTGAGCTACCTGCCTCATGCTGGGGCTCAGTAGCTGGTGTCTTTCTAGCTGGGCGTCCTCGTACCATTTTCTAGAGAGATAGAGGACATACATAACTAATACAATCATGTTTATATAATTACTACTATCAGGTTAGATGCTATCATATATAAACATGCTACTATTATCCATAAACATGAAAGCAAGGACATAATACAGTGAGAGGTATTCTTACTTGGAAGCTGCAGGTTCAATGCTGATGTGTGTGTAGGAAGTATGGAACTTGCTCTGATACCACTCTATAACGACCCGCCTCCTACTAACTAAGCTGTAAGGCCGGGGGTCACATTATACTGTTGCTAACTATTCTTAATGTACGGAAAACTGAGTTAATTAAAAATTTTGCTAACTAATACAATTTCTTCTGCTAATTGCTATTAGATCTGAAATTCATGTTTAAACTACATCTTGAATGCTGTTCCTGTGCTAAAGGAGGTAATCTAGGCTTCACATATGATCAAAATGAGGGGTTTCCAGCTGTTATCAGGCCTCCCAATCGATCGGTGGATCGATTGGAGTGGTCTGATCGATCCACTGATCGATTCAGCTTGCTAATGTGCACGGGGTAAATTCTGGATCGATCGGCTGATCGATCCAGACTTTCCAATCGATCCAATGATCGATTCCAAAGCTCTCTGTTCGCGAGAGCTAATTCCCCGATCGATCGGTTAATCTATCCATTAACTCTCTGTTCGCGACAAAACGCTACCGGATCGATCGGCTGATCAATCCAGAAGCTTATTGTTCCGGAAACGAGCTCCCCAATCGATCAGCTGATCGATTGAGGGCACTCCAATCGATCGACTGATCGATTGGGGTTTCTGATTTCGTAGCTGAGCTCTGATTTCAGCACTGTTTCGTGCACAAATCACATATAACAACTCTATAAGCATAAAGCGAAACTACTAGGCATATCACTACTCATAGTTTGCTATCTAATATCAAACTTAGTGCATACTTCATCTTTCATACTACTTAAACATTCTAAAGTATAGAAAACAACCAAAATCAGAAATGCTAAATTTCAGGTTTTGCTAGTTCCCAAGCAACTTTATTCCAAGTTCCTGTCACACACATCTTCATCGCATTGTCCTCCAGCCTCCGCTAATCTATCTTTCCCTTACCTTTATCGGCAGTATAAGGAAAAGAAGTATCTGTAAGCTTGGGAGCTTAGTAAAAAAACCATCTACCTCACAAAAACATGCACACGATGAAAACATGCTTTTTAAAGAATGCCATTTGAAACATATGCTGAATATGTTAAAGCATGGCATACTGAAATTACTAACATGAATACTAAAACATGTCATCAAAACTAATCATGGGATATCCTTAAGAAAGAGCTAAACTGGAACATAAACTGAGCTAAACTGAACTAAGCTAATACTGAATTTAAATCATGTTCACATAACTGATTGTGAGTTTTTGAAAGCTATTTATCATAAATAGATGAAAATACTAATCATGCTGCTGATGGGCCCGACAACTTTACTTGCTATGCGCGCATCCCTAACTAGACCCGAGGTAGCAAATCCCGAATCTAGTAGGGTTTACTAGGTTATCTAAACCTAGGGACGACTATGGGAGCCCAACCCAAGGACATCTAGTCTAGTACAGTGCCACTGATAAAAGTAAAATACTGGATCATAAGCTAATTAATTTATCTTGCTTTTACTAGGTTATCTGAACCTAGAGCTAGGTTATCTGAACCTAGAGGCGACTATGGGAGCCCACCCATTAGACCGTAGTCCCATATAAGCTGAAGCAAGACTAAATATGCTATTTTAAATGCTTCTACTGCATTTACTGAGCTATTAAAATGCCTACTGTAGCATTTTACTGAGCTAAACATTTTATCAAACCCTTGGTGTGCACTAGAACACACCCTATGTACTGAAAATCTGCATACGACTAAACTAATGCATAACAACATATGAATAGCTACTTATACTGCAGGTGAGGGGTTTCTTACCTCCTGCGCTAGTTTTCTTACGATTCTAGTTGATAGTTTTCCGGTGAAGAAGATCTTTTCGACGATCTCCTTGCGTCTACGTGTTCCTCTCATGGAGAAGAGCGTCCTCGTGCCGGAGTTGTTACCGGGAGGTGTTCCTATGACCCTAGGGATGGAACCCTAGGTCTCTTGGACTTGGGCGCCGAGAGGATGAGGAGGAGAAGAGGGCGGCGTGAGGGTTTGAGGGAGAGGAAAAGTTACGATGAAAATAATTCTCCTCTTAATTTCCCTATTTACATTAAGTGGTTAATTCAGCCAACTTAAATATAAATATAATTGTTTCCCTCTTCTTTCAGCACACCCCTGCTGGGGCCCCCTGGTTACTAGAGTTATCTACAAGACTTAGAGTCCTATAGATCTCGGGTTCAATTCCCGCTTAGGCTATTTTTTTTTTATCTCTATTTGTTTTTGCTACTTCCGCTACTCTGAAAATTCTATAAATATATCTTAAAATTTTAGAAAATTAGTAGTATATTTCTAATAATTTATTTGGAAATTTTCGGGTGTTACAAGGATATCCCACAAATAAGTGAACTTCTGTACGTTATTCCAACTTATCAGCGTCTCCCTTCAGCACATGTGCTGGACAACCCCAAATCCGAATATATTTCAAACTGACTTAGAAGGTATCAAGTTCAGAATGTACACTGCCGTTTCCAGAGCATATCCCCAAAATAAATTTGGTAATTCTGAATAACTCATCATTGATCTAACCATTTTCATAAGAGTCCTATTCTTTCGTTCCGCCACACCATTCTGTTGGGGTGTACAAGGTGTTGGGTTTTTCGGGCCGCGAAAACCGCATTTTCACGTCGCGGAAACCCCGAATCACCCATGCCACTGGATCTCGTGCGAAGAAAACTTTCGAAAATACGAGTACGAGTTTAAAGCTTCAATCTACAGTAGATCTACAAAGGAAGAAAACATTTTTATACCTTTGAAGCGTGCCTTTCGCGCATCCCGCTCGTCCAAAATGCCGGATCTCTAGACCGTCAAGCGTACGGTCCTCTAGAAGTATCCACACGGATAACTTAGGTGGAGAAGACCTAAACAAAGGTGTGCTAGCACCTTGATAGGCCACGGCAAGAGAGGAGAAGAGGGAGAGGGAGAGCTTGAGAGGAAGAAGATGGAATGAATGGGATTAATTCACAAAATGAAAAACATAACATCCCATTCATGTGGCCGGCCACATTAAGATGGTGAGTAACTCCCATGGAATGCCAAGAGTCACAAATCTTGGTAACTCCCATGAGGTGGCATCCCACTTAAGCAACCATGATGATGTGGAGCATCATCAATGGCCCACTCAATGCCAACTCACTAATGAAGTGGCATAAAGTCAAGTCAAACTTGACTCTTCATCTTCCTCTCAAGTCAAGTCAAACTTGACTTAATCTCTCTCATGGTTGATCTAATCCAACCACTTAATTCAAGCCAATTTAATATATTGAATCTAATTCATTTAATTAAATTGATTTAATGAGTCATAATCCAAATTAGACTCATTAAACACATGAATCAACTTGAGTCAAACTCAATTAGCCCAATTAGGATTACTCTTAATCCAATTTGATTCATAAAATGAATCTAATCCTCTTGGTTCATCATATGAACCAAATCTCCATCTAATTGTCCTTAGTGTGTGACCCTATAGGTTCTTGTAACGTTGGCAATGCCCTAAACTCATTTAGGAGCATAAGTAATGAGCGGTATCTAGCAACACATCATTACTACCCAATGTTACAAGAATGTTGAGATCCAACATCACCTTTGTGACTACTAATTGTGACTCCTCACAAAATATGACAAGTGTCCTTCTATCCTAGACATCTAGATTGATCAATGTGAGGCATAGACCGTGTCATCCTCTGACCAATCTAAATCTTGAACTCCAAGTAGACTCACTTGATCAAATGAGCTCAATATCCTATATTGACTCATTTGGGCATGGCCATGCACTTCGTGGTCTCACTCTATCAAGAATACCGATGTCACTCCTGTCATATAGGAGGGATAGATCCCATCTACATCACTCACATCCCTCCGCATAATTTGTTACATACCCAGTAATCGCCTTTATAGTTCACCCAGTTACGGGTAACGTTTGACGAAATTAAAGTACATAACTACTTATGTAGGGAACCATGGTGACTTCAGGTCTAAGGACTAGTAGTCATACTAATAGCCACATGAGAAAGTATATGACACTCATATAACGATCCATGATACTTTCTCATGGCGGGTCATTCAGTATACATTCTCTAATGTATACCCATGTGTCAACTTGATATCTCTATATCCATGACTTGTGAGATCAAGTCATTGAGTTGACCTACATGCTAGTCTTATTGCATTAACATTGTCCCTGAATGTTAATACTCGACTAGGAATGATTAAGAGTAGTGTTCCCTATATCATCTCACTATCAGTTCAACTAACCGATTGATATAGGTGTGAACCGTCTACTCAAGGACATTATTATACTTAGTTTATTTGGCACCAATACAAGTAAGTATAATAACGAAAATCCAAATGTCTTTATTTATATAGAATATGATACAATAAGTCCAAAATACAATCATCAAATGATTGGCTCTAGGGCTCTAGCTAACACCAGGTGCAGACAATTGGGATTGAATCCCAGCCTATAATAAGTAACTCCTAAACTCTCCTAAGAGGTACTCTCCACCACGATCAGATCGTAGTGTCTTGATACTTTTACCATGACGTTTCTCCACATTAGCAGTAACGCCCAGCAATTTCATATAAATTTCTTTTAAGAATAAGAGAAAATGGAACCAAAGAAGAAAAAAAAAAAAGAGTGGTCAAGGCTTGAACCTTGAACCTCTTAACAAATGGTAAGCTTTAAGTGGTATGGAATAACCAATAGCCCAAGAGGAAGTGTTGTTAGAAAGGAAAGGGAATTTGTGGTTAAAGGTAAGGAAGGTAATGGGACACCTTTTTCTTTCACCAAGAATAATGAGAGTGATGAAGAGAGAGCAAGAGAATGACAAGTTGTGTTCTTCCCCTTTCTTCCTTTTATTTATAATAAATAGAAATAAAAAAAGTAAGGGAAAGAAAAGTTCATTCCTCCCTCTTCCTTTCATTTAGGATAAGAAGGAATAAGAGGGCAAGGGAAATTGGTTTTCTCTCCTTCCTCCTTCTTCTTCCTCCACCGAAACTCCAAGCTTTCCCTCTCCCATTTCTGAATTCAAGCTAAAGGTTTTCTTCCTAGGAAAACTTCACAAAGGGCAGTCCTTAAAACCTACTTCCCCTTACAAGCAAGATAAGCAAAAGGGAATTCTAGAAGCAAAAGCTTTCTTCTTCTTCTTCACCAAGGGTATTTTCTTAGTAAACCAAATAAGAGGATGTAAGTATCTCTCTCACCTGCAGTACAAGTAGTTTTTGAGTGTTTTTCCATGTTTTTATGTTGCTTAAAACCTAGGGTTAGGTTTTGTAAGTTTGGCCAAGACATGAAACAAGGGTTGAGGAGAGTTAAAAATGTTAACCATGCTTGATTATGTTTTCTCTTGATGTATAAACCACTATGTGATAGAGCTCCATGCTTAAAACCTAGGATTAGGTTTTGTAAGTTCGGCCAAGACATGAAATAAGGGTTGAGGAGAGTTAAAAATGTTAGCCATGTTTGCTTATGTTTCCTCATGTTGTGTAAGCTATTATGTGATAGAGCTTCATGCGTAAAGATTTTTAAATGAAACCTAGAACCATGCTTTAGAGTTTCAGCCAAGACTTGATGTTAGGGTTAGAAACTCGTCTATGTTTGCTAAAAATATTATTTTCTATGCCATGTATTCTATGATATTAGTTTAGTGCTTCATGCTTAAAGATTGTTAAATGAAACCTAGAAACCATGCTTTAGAGGTTTGGCCAAGACTTGAAGTTAGGGTTAGAAACTCATCTATGTTGGCTAAAAGTCTTATTTGCTATGCCATGTATTCTATGATATTAGTTTAGAGCTTCATGCTTAAAGATTGTTAAATGAAACCTAGAAACCATGCTTTAGAGGTTCGGCCAAGACTTGAAGTTAGGGTTAGAAACTCATCTATGTTGGCTAAAAGTCTTATTTGCTATGCCATGTATTCTATGATATTAGTTTAGAGCTTCATGCTTAAAGATTTTTAAATGAAACCTAGAACCATGCTTTAGAGTTTCGGCCAAGACTTGATGTTAGGGTTAGAAACTCATCTATGTTTGCTAAAAATCTTATTTGCTATGCCATGTATTCTATGATATTAGTTTAGAGCTTCATGCTTAAAGATTGTTAAATGAAACCTAGAACCATGCTTTAGAGGTTCGGCCAAGACTTGAAGTTAGGGTTAGAAACTCATCTATGCTTGCTAAAGGTCTTAATTGCTATGCCATGTATTGTATGATATTAGTTTAGAGTTTCATGCTTAAAGTTGTTTAGATGAAACCTAGAATCATGCTTTATATGTTCGGCCAAGACTAGAAATTTGGGTTAGAAACTCACCTATGTTGCAAAAAGTCTCACATGTTATTCTATGCTATGTGAATTGGTTTAAAGTTTCCATGTTTAATGTTGCTCAAAAACCTAGGATTTTCTCCTTTAGGTTTCGGCCAAGAAGAAACAAAAAGGATTAGAGAAAGTTTTTTTTTAAAACCTAAACTATGCATGCTTATGATTCCTCATGGTGTGTAATCCATTATATGTTGGTAGTTTAAGGTTTCCATGCTTCATGTTGCTTAAAACCTAGGACTATACCTTTTGTAAGTTTCGGCCAAGAAGGATATGGAATGGATTAGGGAAGTTTAACTCCAACTAGAATTGTTATGCTTTCTCCCATGATATACTATGTATTATGTGATGCTAGTAGGATGTTTTCCTTGTTTAAAGTTGCTTAAGATTTAAGATCATGTTCCAAGCAAGTTACGGCCAAGATATGAGTTAGGGTTGGTAGAAAGATCAAAACCCCCAACTATGCATGATAATGACTCTTCATGATATGCTATGTGATATGTGAAATTTATGTCACCATGTTATGCTTATGAAAAACTTATGTATGATGAAATGCCTAAGAGATGCTTCCCTATAAGTTGGGACTAAGAGCACTCTTCATGATATGACAAGAAACATGATATGCTATTTTACTTTTGTATGGCTTATACCGGACCCTAAGAATGGTCCATGTGATGGGCTCCTAAGTTTCCCATAGGTCGAAGTACGGGCCTAGTTCCTAGTAGGTTCGAGATTAGCTACCTCGAATTTATTTAGGATGCGCGCAATTCATGTATGTGGTACAATGCCGGGCCCTCATATTGAGATTTATGTTTAAGTACCTATATGATATATGCTTTCAAAAGAACATCTTGCATATACTTATTTCATGCTATATGATTTTGATACATGTTTTCAAAGGAACATCTTGCATATACTTATTTCATGCTATATGATTATTATGCTTTAGGAAGATGCTCTCTTGAGATATGTTTATGATACCTAGAAGAACATGCTACTACCTTATGTTTATGCTCTCATATGCTATGCTTATGATTTTTCCCAAATGAGTATGACACTACTTTATGCTAGCATGAAATGTTAAATCTAGATGTGGGTTAAATGAATATATCATTACTCCATGATTTATGTCTTTTCTGAGTAGGAAAGGATCTTATTAAACCTATGTGCTTATAGTTTTAAATTTCCTTGTACTGCAAAAAAGGGTAAAGAATGGCTAAACTAAAGGGAGCAGTAGGGAGGGCAAAGATATGTGTGGCAATGGCATGGTAGAAGAGATCTGTGTTTTGTGCTTCAAAACTTAAATATGTTTTAAGCTTTTGCATGTGAACTATTTCTTTTCTTGCTACTTTTGATGATATTAACTTGAACTTGTTTGGATGGTTTATACTTAAGGTGAACTTATACTTTCCCTTGTTTCTATGAAACCTTGAAATGTTAAGTAATTCTTAGTTATCATGAACTCTAGAGAACAATATACATGTTTAATTTCCTTCTTATTTAGTACGCTCTATGCTCTAGTTAAACAAGCATGTATCATGTTTCAAGTAATAGATAGTAAATAAATTTTATATGCATGAATGCTGACATGTTCACCTAATTTGTTTATATGATTAAGTTTTAAATTTTCTTCCGCTGCAATGATTGCATATGTATGTATGTATGTTCGCGTAGCGCCACCCTTGCTATCAGTAGGGGAAGGGCGGGCGTTACATTAGCCTTGTACTCTTTGAACTTATCAAAGCACTCTGACTTGTGACACATTAATTAAATGTACCCATATCTCGAATAGTTGTCTATAAAAGATATAAAATATTCAAAACCACCTCTTGCCTAGATAGTCATAGGCCCACACAAATCAGAATGAACCAATTCCAACACTTCTTTGGCTCTATACCCCTTTTCCTTAAAAGACCTCTTAGTCATTTTTCATTCAAAGCAAGACTCGTAGGTCAGAAAGTTTTCCACTACCAATGAACCCAAAGGTCCATTGGCTATTAACCTTTGAATCCTACTCAAGTTAATATGACCCAACCTTAGATGCCAAAGATATGTTTTGTTCATTTCCAAAGGTTGCTTTCTATTATTAGAATTAGAAGATGTGTTATTAATTTCCATTTGTTACATCGTGAGAGTTATTGGATTAAGAGTATATAAATTGACAATCAATGCACCAAAACAGATAACCACCCTATTTTTCTTGACAACCACTTTGTCATCAAAAGAAACAGAATATCCATCCATAAATAATTTAGAAACTGAAATCAAGTTCTTTCTAAAACATGCTACGTAAATATAATTTTTCAAAATCAAAGTTTTATTCCTATGAAAAGATAAATAAACATCTTCCACTGCAATAGTTGCCACTCTCGTAGCATTGCCCATGTAGACGGTGATCTCCCCTTCATATAGTTGTTTGGTTTCCAAGAACCCCTGCAATGAATTGTAGACATGATTAGTGGCTCCCGTATCTACACACCAGGTACTGGTAGATAACACCGCTAAACATGTTTCAACAACTAATGAATAAGATATACTTTTATTGTTCTCCTTTCTGCGAGGGCAGTCCGCCTTCTAATGTCCAGACTGCTTGCATGTGAAGCACTTGCCTTTCAATTTCTTCACACTGTTGGTGTGTATACTTAAAAGTTTAGCTTTTGTACACATTTATTTTGAAATAAAGAATCACATTGGTCAAATGTTTACATTTATTTGTTAAATGTAATTATTCAATTAATTTATATAGTAGATAACATGAAGTGTGGAGTCACACTTAGAAGATCATGTTGTCGGTTCTCTATAAATTATAAACAGTTGCTCACGACTAAGATGGAAAGGAACAAACCATCAGAATAGACGTAGTGTAATTAAGCATTAGTTTATCTTGACTAATAAATTACACTGATACACTTTAAGTGTATTGAGTAGAATCATTTAGGTAAGTTCTTTTTATACTGACTTAGTAAAAGAACTAGACCTTAGTTATTGTGGAAGTGTGTGCTCTTAATCCTAATATAATAACAAGCATGTATATTTAATATTTATTTCTTTGACTTATCAAAGGGTGAGGTTTAGCTCGATAAATCAATATGCCCGATAAGTTGGGAAATGATATTACTTATAGTATGTGTTGTTGATTATAGAAGGAATCTGTGTCCTAGTTATCTAGGTTGAGAATGTCCCCAAGAGGAGCTCATAAGGATTGCCATGTTAAACCCTGCAGGTGGACCTAGTCCAACATGACAATAAAGTTGAGTGGTACAACTCTTGGAGCTAGATATTAATTAAATGAGTTGTCAGAAACTCACTTAATTAGTGGACATTCGTAATCTTAAACACAGGGAGACTAACACACTCATGATAAGAAGGAGCCCATAATGTAATTTGGGATTGGTGCGGTAGTGCGGTAATAACTCTCTAGTGGAATGAGTTATTAAAGATGAACTTGAGTTGTGTGTTCTGGGTGAGCACGGGATACTCAAGCTCATCGGAAGGCCAAAACCAATTTCTCCTCTAGGTCCCTGTTGTAGCCTCAATAAAGCCTCAAGTCCATCCAAAGAAAAACCTATCTTGGTGTCCAAGAAGGGGCCGGTTCATTGCTTGGTGACCAAGTAATGGCCGGCCACATATTCTCTAGAAATGGCCGACCCTTGCCTTGGGCAAGGGGGCCGGCCGCAATATTTAAATTAGGAAGGTTATTTTTGAATTTTTAAATTTCCTCAGACATTTACAATTTGTAAAAAGAGAGATTTTAAAAATTTATAAAATTTTCCTAATTTAAATTAGGCCACAAGGTTTTAAAAGAGAGTTGTAAAATTTATAAAACTTTCTTTTAAAAAGAAATATTATTAGAGATGTTTTAAATTTTAAAACTTGGTTTTAAATTTTAAAACTTTCCTTTTAATATCCACATTAGAAAAAAAGAGAGAGTTTGTAAAATTTTATTAGAAGTTTTCTTCTTTTAAAATTTTATAAAAATTGTTTTCTTTCTTTCCCTTTTAATAAGTGGCCGACCACCTTGCTTGGTGCCCAAGCAAGGAGCCGGTCAAATAATTAAACATCAACAAATAGTTGTTTAATTAATAAATCAATCTAAGATTGATTAATTAAAAGGAAAGAAAAAGAAAAAAAAAAGAAATAGGAATGAGTCTAATTTTTTATAAAACTCTTTCCATAATTTTCCATTGGGAAACTAATATAAAAAGGGAGGAAGGGGGCCTTGAACAACATAACAATTGATATTATGTTGTTGGAGATCTTCAAGTGGTCGGCCCCTCTCCCTCTCTTCCCTTTGCTCTCTTTTGCTCCTTTGTGGTGGTGGTGGCCGAATTCTAGAGAAGGAGGAGAAGCTTTCTGGGTGGTGTTCGTCTTGGAGGATCGTCGCCCACACGACGTCCAAGATGAGGCGAGGGATACGGCAGAATATCTCGAGATTTTTAGCATACAAGGAAGAGGTATAACTAGTATTTAATTTCCGCATCATACTAGTTAATTTTTCTTTGTATAAATACCAAATACAAGAGGCATTCGATTCTTGTTTTTCGAAATTAATTTCGATGTTGTGTTCTTTTTCTTTTTTCCTTATGATTTGATTGTTCCTTTTGGTTAACCTAGAGTTATATAAGGAAATCAAATATTAACTTTCCTTAAAAGGCTTTGTCTAGTCGGTGGTGGTTGCTCCCATATCCAAGAAGGCCAAGTGCCTCGCCATGCAGTACTGGAAGCCAATTTTGGAAATTAATATTTAATTGAATTTATAACCTAGGTGATTTGGATCAAACGTGTTAAGTTCCACAGGAGATCCAAATCTAAACCTAAAAGAACATATAAGTTAAACTTGGAATCAAACGTGCTAAGTTCTGCAGGAGATACAAGTTTAACTTAAAAGAACACATGGTAGCTAGGAAATGTTCAGATCACGTACAAAATTTTTGTACAGTGGAGCCATTGGGTTTTCCAAGTAGCAACCAACAATTGGTATCAGAGCTAGGGTTTTGCCTCTGTGTATTTGGTATTAGTTTAATTATGCACATGTCATATATAATTTAGGCAGGTTAATAGTAGGATGTGCTAACTTTGTGGATGCAAGATCCAACTATTATGACTTATAGTTATTTTGTGTGTGATTGGACCCTTGGACATGTCAAGGGCATTTATTATATGTGCATGATTGTATTACAAAATACAGCAGGAGCTGTATTTAGTTTTATTAGGATTTTATTTTTTGATCTAGATACATGTACATTCCTTTTATGGAATATAGGATCGATGGATGTAAATTTTATTTTATGTTCGATCTAGTTTACATGTATATTCCTTTAAGGAATATAGGATCAAAAAATATAAAATTCTATTTATGTCGCGGATCGAATCTTGCAAGGCGTGGAACCTTTTGAGGATCAGAGTGGCACAGTGGAACAAGGAGCAAGATGGATGCGACAACTAGACTCGGTGGCGGTGGCCAAAGATGGCAGCAGCTAGGGATGACGACACACGGAGGACAACAATAGATAAAAGCCATAATAGTTGAAAATTACTTTTTCTATTTATTGCTTTTATATTATGCTGTGTGTGAATGTTAGTGTACATGTTTAGTAGGCTAGCATCATCAAAATTTCTCACTTTAAATAACTAAGTGGGAGAGGGATTTGTTTTAGTGAATTCCACGGTCTCCATTACTGGTTTGTAAGTGATGCAAACAAACTTGCGCGTTGGCTCTGAGTGCCTTCCTCCATATCGGATGAGTTTGTTTGCGGATCACTAGACCAAACTTCCATTTCGGATGACTATAGGAAATTAATTAAGAGCGTGTGATCTTCCCCATCGGAAGGGGCACAATCTTATTAATGGACTTAGTGTCAAGTAATGGTATACACTTAGGCACGTCTAATATCCTCCCTATCGGAGTCACTGCTATTATTTGTGTAACCGAAGGAAACCTGTTGGGTTTTTCGGGCCGCGAAAATCGCTTTTTCGCGTCGCGAAAACCCCGAAAACCCCTAAAACCCCTAGCCATGGATCCGTGCGAAGAAAATTTATGAAAAACTTACGAGTACGAGTTTACTATCTAGATCTACACTTAGATCTACATGTTTAGAAATTTACCCTTGTAGAGAAGCCCTTCGCGTTCCCGCTCGTCCAAACGGTGCCGGATCTCGAGAGTGTCAAAATAGACACTCCTCTAGAAGTATCCACACGAACACACTAGGTGGAGGTGACCAAAAAACCAAGGTGTGCTAGCACCTATGTGGTTCGGCCAAGGAAGGAGGAGAGGGAGAGCTTGAGAGGAAGAAGATGCAATAATAATCACTTGAATGAAAATGAATCCATTTTCATTCAAATTGTGGCCGGCCACATTTCCCAAATGTAACCCCCTCATTAATGCATTAAGTTGTCATCAAAGAGGGAATGTAACCTCCATGAGGTGGCACTCACTAGTAACTCCCATGAGGTGGCAACCATGATGATGTGGTGCATCATCATTGGTCCACATCAATGCCAACTCACCAATGAGGTGGCATAAAGTCAAGTCAAACTTGACTTTTAATCTTCCTCTCAAGTCAAGTCAAACTTGACCAAATCTCTTCCATGGTTGATCTAATCTAACCATTTGATTCAAGCCAACTTAATATAATGAATCTAATTTATTAAATTAAGTTGATTTAATGAGTCATAATCTAAATTAGACTCATTGAATACATGAATCAACTTGAGTCCAACTCAAGTTAGCCCAATTAGGATTACTCTTAATCCAATTTGATTCATCAAATGAATCTAATCCTTTTGGTTTATCATATGAACCTAATCTCCATCTAATTGTCCTTAGTGTGTGACCCTATAAGTTCTTGTAACGTTGGCAATGCCCTAAACCCATTTAGGAGCATAAGTAATGAGCGGTATCTAGCAACACATCATTACTACCCAAGTTACAAGAATGTCGAGATCCGACATCACCTTGTGACTACTAATTGTGACTCCTCACAAAATATGACAAGTGTCATTCTATCCTAGACATCTAGATTGATCAATGTGAGGCATAGACCGTGTCATCCTCTGACCAATCTAAATCTTGAACTCCAAGTAGACTCACTAAATCAAATGAGCCCAATATCCTATATTGACTCATTTGGGCATGGCCATGCACTTCGTGGTCTCACTCTATCAAGAATACCGATGTCTCTCCCGTCATATAGGAGGGATAGATCTCATCTACATCACTCACATCCCTCTACATAATTTGTTATATACCCAGTAATTGCCTTTATAGTCCACCCAGTTACGGGTGACGTTTGACCAAACCAAAGTACATAACTCCTTATGTAGGGATCTATGGTGACTTCAGGTCTAAGGACTAGTAGTCATACTAACAGCCACATGAGAAAGTATATGACACTCATATAAGGATCCATGATACTTTCTCATGGCGGGTCATTCAGTATACATTCTCTAATGTATACCCATGTGTCAACTTGATATCTCTATATCCATGACTTGTGAGATCAAGTCATCGAGTTGACCTACATGCTAGTCTTATTGCATTAACATTGTCCCTGAATGTTAATACTCGACTAGGAATGATTAAGAGTAGTGTTCCCTATATCATCTCACTATCGGTTCAACTAATCGATTGATATAGGTGAGAACCGTCTACTCAAGGACATTATTATACTTAGTTTATTTGGCACCAATACAAGTAAGTATAATAACCAAAATCAAAATGCCTTTATTTATATAGAATATGATACAATAAGTCCAAAATACAATCATCAAATGATTGGCTCTAGGGCTCTAGCTAACAAAACCAACTATTAATTTTATTTGTCAAAAAGTTAGGTTGACAAGATAATAAAATTAATGGAATATACCCTCCTTTTACAAATGTTGAATTTGTATACGTCCACACTATCGTGGCATACAAAATTCACGGTGTTTTAAGGTGTTAATTTAAAATAGTATTGTTTGAGGAATCAATATTATTCTAAATTTAGAGTTCTGACCAAAATTTATTTTGTGATTCTTAGGATGACTCTCAACCCACTGGCCATTATTCTAAAAGAAAACAGACTTACTGATCCCAACTATATAGATTGGAAAAGAAACCTGGACATTGTTTTAACTGCTGAGGGCTATAAGTTTGTACTATCAGAGGAATGCCTAGAAACACCTAGCAATGATTCTACCCCAGAGAAGATTCAGTATCATAGTAAATGGGTAAAAGCTGATGAGATGACGCGGTGTTACATCTTGGCTTCGATGTCAAATGTATTGCAACATCAACATCAGAACTTACCAACAGCCTATGATATAATGAACAATCTCAAGGAACTCTTCGGACATCAGAATCGGGCTGCTAGGCAAGAGGCAATGAGAAAACTGATGATAGCCACCATGACTGAGGGGACTCCCGTGAGGGATCATATTCTCAAGATGATGGCTTACTTAAACGAAATACAAGTTCTTGGAGGGAAATTGATGGGGAAACCCAGGTTGATATCATCCTCCAAACGGTGCCCAGAAGTTTTGAACATATAATATGAATAAAAGGATGTATTCATTGGCGAAACTTCTGACAGAACTTCAGGCAGCCGAAGGGTTGTTTCGTCAATATTCTCAAATTCACTATGCTGAAAATGGTTCTACTTCTAAGCCGAAAGGCAAGAAGAAGAAGAAACAAAATGGCTCAGCAAAGAAGGTGAATAAACCTCAAGGTGCAGCTGGAATAAAGAAGTCGAAGGGCAAGTGCTTTATTTGCAAGCAGACTGGACATTGGAAGGCGGACTGTCCTCATAGGAAACAGAACAATAAAGGTATATCTCATACTCTAGTAGTTGAAACATGTTTAGCGGTGTTATCTACCAGCACCTAGTGTGTAGATACGGGAGCCACTGATCATGTCTGCAATTCTTGCAGGGGTTCCAGGAAACCCGGCGACTATTTGATAGAGAGATAACTATCTACATGGGCAATGCTACTAAGGTGGCGGCTGTTGCAGTGGGAGACGTCTACTTATCATTTGACAGGAATAGGAAATTGGTTTTAAGGAATTGTCTTTATGTACCCAGTTTTAGAAAGAATTTAATTTCAGTTTCTAAACTGTATTTGGATGGATATTCAGTTTCCTTTAGTAACAATGTGGTTATAAAGAGAAATAAAGTGATTATCTGTTCTGGTGCATTGGTTGGCAATTTATATACTTTAAATCCAATTTCTCCCACAAAACAAAATATGGAAATTAATAACACATCTTCTAACTCTAATAAGAGAAAAGAACCTTTGGAAATGAACCAAAAACATCTTTGGCATCTAAGGCTTGGTCATATTAACTTAAATAGGATTCAAAGGTTTGTAGCCGATGGACTCTTGGGTCCATTAGAGTTGGAAAACTTTCCAACGTGTGAATCCTGCTTGGAAGGTAAGATGACCAAGAGATCTTTTAAGGCCAACGGGTATAGAGCCAAAGAAGCGTTAGAATTGGTTCATTCTGATTTGTGTGGTCCTATGTCTATCCAGGCTAGAGGTGGCTTTGAATATTTTGTCTCTTTTATAGACGATTATTCAAGATATGGATACATTTACCTAATGCGCCGCAAATCTGAGTGCTTTGATAAGTTCAAAGAGTACAAGGCTGATGTGGAGAAACGTCTAGGTAAAAGTATCAAGACACTACGGTCTGATCGTGGTGGCGAATACCTCTTAGGAGAGTTTAGGAATTACTTATCAGAGGCCGGGATTCAATCCCAATTGTCCACACCTAGTACACCCCAACAGAATGGTGTGGCAGAACGAAGGAATAGGACTCTTATGGAGATGGTTAGCTCGATGATGAGTTATTCAGAATTACCAAATTCGTTTTGGGGATACGCTCTGGAAACGGCAGTGTACATTCTGAACTTAGTACCTTCTAAATCAGTTTCTTCTACTCCCACAGAATTGTGGAATGGGTGAAAGCCGAGTCTAAGATATTTTTGGATTTGGGGTAGTCCAGCACATGTGTTGAAACAAGATGCTGATAAGTTAGAATCTCATACAGAAGTTCGTGTGTTTGTGGGGTATCCTAGAGGAACGAAAGGTGGTTTATTTTATAGTCCAAAAGACCAGAAGGTCATTGTTAGCACCAATGCCCAGTTTTTAGAAGAAGACTATATAATGGATCACAAGCCCAGTAGTAAAATTGTTCTAGAAGAACATAGAGAGGACACGTCTACTTTAGTACCAACAGTACAAGATGAAGTACCACAATAGACTGCAACACGTGTCACACATGATACACAGCCATAGACAGTGCCTCGTCGTAGTGGGAGGGTTGTAAGGAAGCCTGATAGATTCATGATTTTGGGAGAGTCTTCGGACTTGATCCCGGGTAAACATGAACCTGATCCCCGAACATATAATAGTCATACTAATAGCCACATGAGAAAGTATATGACACTCATATAATGATCCATGATACTTTCTCATGGCGGGTCATTTAGTATACATTCTCTAATGCATACCCATGTGTCAACTTGATATCTCTATATCCATGACTTGTGAGATCAAGTCATCGAGTTGACCTACATGCTAGTCTTATTGCATTAACATTGTCCCTGAATGTTAACACTCGACTAGGAATGATTTAGAGTAGTGTTCCCTATATCATCTCACTATCGATTCAACTAACCGATTGATATAGGTGAGAATCATCTACTCAAGGACATTATTATACTTAGTTTATTTGGCACCAATACAAGTAAGTATAATAACCAAAATCCAAATGCCTTTATTTATATAGAATATGATACAATAAGTCCAAAATACAATCATCAAATGATTGGCTCTAGGGCTCTAGCTAACAATCTCCCACTAGCACTAGTGCCAATCAGTGTAGGCTCTAAGCCCAAATGACCTAGTGTGACCATCATGCTTCTTCTGTGCCAAAGCCATCTGCGATGTTAGCCTCTGTAGGTACTCTACAAATCTTCACATCTCCTCTCTCGATGATCTCTCGAATGAAATGGAAGCGTCGTAGTATGTGTTTGGTCCGCTGGTGTGAGCGAGGTTCCTTCGCCTGTGCTATAGCTCCATTGTTGTCACAATAGAGCTCAATGGGGTCAACAATGCTAGGAACCACCCCATGTTCAGTGATGAACTTGCGGATCCAAACTGCCTCCTTTGCTGCCTCTGATGCAGCAATGTACTCGGCTTCTGTTGTAGAATCAGCTACTGTATCCTGCTTCGAACTCTTCCAGCTGACAGCACCACCATTAATGCAAAATACGAACCCCGACTTCGATCTATAGTCATCCTGATCGGTCTGGAAGCTAGCATCACTGTAACCCTTTATAGGTAGCTCATCATTGCCTCCATATATCAAGAAATATTCTTTACTCCTTCTTAAGTACTTAAGAATATTCTTGACCGCTATCCAGCGACTTTCACCTAGATCTGACTGGTATCTGCTCGTCATGCTCAAAGCGTACGAGACATCAGGTCGAGTATATAGCATGGCGTACATGATCGATCCTATGGCTGAGGCATAAGGGATCTGATCCATGCGGTGTCTCTCCTCTCTAAAAGAGGGACCTTGAGTCTTCGAAAGACTCACGCCATGTGACATCGGCAGAAATCCCTTCTTGGAGTTCTGCATGGCAAACCGAAGGAGTACCTTATCAATATATGTACTCTGACTTAGGCCAAGCAATCTCTTAGATCTATCTCTATAGATCTGTATCCCTAGAATGCGGGATGCCTCACCTAAGTCCTTCATTGAGAAGCAACTCCCTAGCCAGGTCTTGACAGACTGAAGCAAAGGGATATTCTTCCCAATGAGTTATGTCATCCACATAAAATATGAGGAAGACAACTATATCCCCTATAACCTTCTTGTAGACACAAGGCTCATCTTCGTTCTTGATGAAACCAAACTGTTTGATTGCATCATCGAATCGAAGATTCCAGTTCCTAGAAGCTAACTTTAGTCCATAAATGGACCTATGCAGCTTGCATACTCTGCTAGTATGCTGTGGATCTACAAAACCCTCAGGTTGTGTCATGTACACATCCTCGAGTAGGTTTCCATTCCGAAACACGGTTTTGACATCCATCTGTCATATCTCATAGTCATGGTAAGCTGCAATAGCAAGCATGATCCGAATGGACTTAAACATCGCTACTGGAGAAAAGGTTTCATCATAGTCAATACCATGAATCTGCTTGAAACCTTTAGCTACCAAGCGACCCTTATAGGTAAGTCCATCCATGTCAGTCTTTCTCTTAAAGACCCACTTACACCCAATGAGTTTTACCCCTTCAGGTGGATCAACCAAAGTCCATACTTGGTTGGTGTACATGGATTCCATCTCGGATCTCATGGCCTCTAGCCATTTCTCGAAATCTGGTCTCATCACATCTTCCTGATAGGTGGTAGGCTCATCCTCTATGAACACAATGTCATCATGGTCAGACAAGAGAAATGAGTATCTCTCAGACTGACGACGTACCCTATCAGACCTGCGAAGAGGTATGTCTACTTGAACTGGTTATTGTTTCTCAACTCCTTGTGGAACAACATCATCCACAACACTTTATGGTTCCAGTTCAACATCATCCACAACACTTTATGGTTCCACAACACTCTGTGTGACTCATCATAGATCATACCATATCTAATAGGGAACGATTCCTCCTTTCGGATACACCATTCCACTGTGGTGTTCCAGGAGGAGTGAGTTGGGATAGAATCCCACACTCAGCTAGGTAGTCACGAAACTCATGGCAAAGGTATTCTCCACCTCGATCTGATCGAAGTATCTTAATACTCTTGCCAAGCTGGTTCTGTACTTCATTCTTGAATTCTTTGAACTTTTCAAAGGATTCTGACTTATGTTTCATCAAGTACACAACCATATCTACTGAAGTCATCAGTAAATGTGATGAAGTATCTATAACCGCCTCTAGCAGCGACATTGAAAGGGTCACATACATCACTATGTATGAGTCCTAACAAATCAGTCGCTCTTTCGCTGTGCCCACTAAAGGGAGTCTTGGTCATCTTGCCTAGTAGGCATGACTCGCACGTCTCATAAGATTCAAAATCAAATGAGTCCAGCAAACCATCCTTATGGAGCTGGGATAAGTGCTTGTCATTTATATGACCTAAGCGACAGTGCCAGAGGTAGGTTTTGTTCATGTCATTTGACTTGAACCTCTTGGTATTTATGTTATAGATAGGGCTTTCAAGGTCTAGAATGTAGAGTCCATTCATCAGAGGTGCACTACAATAGAACATATCTTTTAAATAAACAGAACAACATTTATCCTTTATAATAAAAGAGAAACCTTTCTTGTCCAAACAAGAAACTGAAATTATGTTCTTAGTTAATGCAGGCACATAACAACAATCATCCAACTCTAATACAAGCCTAGAGGGCAGAGATAGAAAATAAGTCCCTACAGCAACAGCAGCAACCCGTGCTCCATTGCCTACGCATAGGTCCACCTCGCCCTTCGCCAATGCCCTGCTATTTCTCAATGCCTGCACATTAGTACAAATGTGAGATGCACATCCGGTATCTAATACCCATGATGAAGAAATAGATAGATTAACTTCTATAACATATATACCTGAAGTGAAAGTCTCACTTCGCTTCTTCTTAAGATCTTCCAGGTACACCTTGCAGTTCCTCTTCTAGTGCCCGGTCTGACCGCAGTGGAAGCAGGTAGCATCCTTGGCGACCCCTCCTTTAGGCTTCAGTGCCTTGCCTTTGCCCTTGGCTTGGGACTTTCCCTTGCCTTTGGGCTTGCCCTTGCCCTTGTGTTTCTGAACCATCAGAACAGAGTGGGGCTTTGCCTTATTAAGGTTCAGCTCAGCAGTTCTTAACATGCTAAGCAGCTCGGGCAGTGGCTTGTCAATTTTGTTTATATTGTAGTTTAGAACAAACTGACTATAGCTATCTGGCAAGGATTGCAAGATCAGGTCAATGGCCAGCTCTTGGCCAAGTGGGAATCCCAACTTCTGTAGGTTTTCTATGTACCCAATCATTTTGAGTACATATGGGCCTACGGGAGCCCCATCTGACATCTTGCACTGAAACAGTGCCCTTGAGATCTCAAATCTCTCATGCCTCGCTTGTCCTTGATACAGTTGACGAAGATGTTCAACCATATCGTAAGCGCCCATCAACTCGTGTTGCTTCTGAAGCTCAGAGTTCATGGTCTCGAGCATTAGACAGGACACATCTAATGCATCATCTTGATGCTTCTTATAAGCATCTTTGTCAGCTCGCCGGGCATTGGCAGGAGGAGCCTCCGGAATGGGCTGGGTGAGAACTACTCTCAAGTTCCTGTACCAGTCCAGGAAATTTGCTCTGTTGAGCTTGTCCTTCTCAAGAACAGAACACAGAGAGAAGTTGTTCGTGTTTGACGTCATGGCAATTCTACAACAGAAAAATACAGAAAATAAATATCATATTCTTTTAAATCATTTAATTAGGCCTTTAACTAAATGATGCTCCCACTGAATTCTATAATTCATGTGGGACAAGATCCACATCATACTAACCCTTGAGTTAGCTTTGGCTAATACGCCCAAGATTTAGTACGATCGGTAGGTAACGATCACCAATTACATCTCTATGCAACTCTTGTTTATAGGATCATTATCCGCAGTTATATTAAAACTTGAGTTAGCTTTGGCTAATACGCCCAAGAATTAATATAAATGTGATTTATGTCCTATCTTTCCAACAATTGGAAGAATGCCTATAGTTGTACTCAATCCAACCGAGTTAACTAGGAATACTCAATCTAATTGAGTTTATATTCGCCCATGCGTTGATAAGTGGGACCAAGATTGTCCCTCCGTACCCTACCAAGATAATATGTGTTGTTCTGCTTTGGCAGATTCAACAACACATGTGATCGAGGTAGTGATAGGTATCACGGCATGGTAGGCATTAGAGTTGACGTGATTTAGATCTAATCTAAACGATGATGTGTATCATATACTCGATAGATCTAATCTAATCGAAAGGGTGCATCATGTGCACGACTTAGATCTAATCTAATCGTTATACACTAATTAATTACTTAATCATGCATCACATATACACAAGCAATTAATTAAATTAATTTGTGATTAGTCATGGACCTACTACGATCTTCTCAAGCCAATGAGAAGATCGGATGGTCAACCTAGGGTCAACAGCTTCTCAAGCTCCTCCCTTTGACCACCTTGTGTTGCTCGCGCCCTCCTCGTAACTCCGTCTCGAGTGGACCTTCCACGGCTCCTATTTTGTACATTACAATTTTGAAACTCGAGTAACATTCGAGTCTAAACTAATTTACAACAAGAATAAAAGAGAAAGGCACGACGCGCAGGTCGCGTATCAAAAATATAGCACACACAATCACATGACGGCACGCAGGCCGTATTATGAATTACGACACAAAATATACCAATCCAATTGGGTCTTTTTGGGCCATGACTATCACAAATTATACATAATTCTAAATTATGTATTTTTCTATAATTTTCTGTAATTTTAATACTAATTTTTACAATTTTTACGAGTAAAAATTCCCAGCGGTCCCGTTTAGCAGTTTTCGGGTGAAATCGCGGAACGAATCCCCTTGTGGGGCCAGGGGCAGCGCCCCTACCCGCAATCTAACCATCGCGAGTGTCCCTTAGCAATCCAATAGAGCCTTAGCCCGCTGTCCCAAAAAGATTTGGGGCGAAACCTTGCCGTTTTGGAAAAAACTTCTCGGTAGTCGAAGCCTACAAGTGTTGAGACACTTGTGCTTCGCTTCTACGATAAAAATACCCATAAAAACTCTAAAAATCATAAAATTACATAATATCACAGAACCTATAATCCTCTTGGTTCATCATATAAACCTAATCTCCATCTAATTGTCCTTAGTGTGTGACCCTATAGGTTCTTATAACGTTGGCAATGCCCCTAAACCCATTTAGGAGCATAAGTAATGAGCGGTATCAAGCAACACATCATTACTACCCAAGTTACAAGAATATTGAGATCCAACATCACCTTTGTGACTACTAATTGTGACTCCTCACAATATATGACAAGTGTCCTTCTATCCTAGACATCTAGATTGATCAATGTGAGGCATAGACCGTGTCATCCTCTGACCAATCTAAATCTTGAACTCCAAGTAGACTCACTAAATCAAATGAGCTCAATATCTCATCTTGACTCATTTGGGTATGGCCATGCACTTCGTGGTCTCACTCTATCAAAAATATCGATGTCGCTACCGTCATATAGGAGGGATAGATCTCATCTATATCACTCACATCCCTCTGCATAATTCGTTACATACCCAATAATCGTCTTTATAGTATACCCAGTTACGGGTGACGTTTGATGAAACCAAAGTACATAATTCCTTATGTAGGGATCCATGGTGACTTTAGGTCTAAGGACTAGTAGTCATACTAATAGCCACATGAGAAAGTATATGACACTCATATAATGATCCATGATACTTTCTCATGGCGGGTCATTCAGTATACATTCTCCAATGCATACCCATGTGTCAACTTGATATCTCTATATCCATGACTTGTGAGATCAAGTCATCGAGTTGACCTACATGCTAGTCTTATTGCATTAACATTGTCCCTGAATGTTAATACTCGACTAGGAATGATTAAGAGTAGTGTTCCCTATATCATCTCACTATCGGTTCAACTAACCGATTGATATAGGTGAGAACCTTCTACTCAAGGACACTATTATACTTAGTTTATTTGGCACTAATACAAGTAAGTATAATAACAAAAACAAATGCCTTTATTTATATAAGAATATGATACAATAAGTCCATAATACAATCATCAAATGATTGGCTCTAGGGCTCTAACTAACACTGAGGCCCTGCACATACATATAAATGTGAAATGCATAATCGATATCTAATACCCATGAAAAATAAATAGATAGATTAACTTATATAACATATATACCTAAGGTAGAAGTCTCACTTCTCTTTCTTTTGACTTCCTCTAAGTACAACTTGCAGTTCCTCTTCCAGTGTCCGATCTCACCAAATTGGAAGTAGGTTCCTTCCTTAGCCACCACACTTTTAGATTTCAATGCATGAGACTTGGTCTTACCTTTGACTTGGGTATTACCCTTACCTTTGGGATGTCACTTTCCTTTTCCCATTTGCACCATCAATATGGTACTGGGCTTAGTCTTCTTAAGATTGTGTTCAACAGTTCTCAACATCTCAGGCAATTTCTTGTCAATTTCATCTATATTATAGTTCATGGCAATTGACTATAGCCATCTAGCAATAACTACAAAACAAGGTCAGTGGCCAATTCTTAGCCTAATAGAAATCCCAATCTTTCAAGGTTCTCAACGTACCTAATTATTTTAGATACATGAGTTACTACGAGGCTTCCTTCCTGCATCTTGCATTGAAATAAAACCTTCGATATCTCAAATCTCTCATGCCTTACCTACCCCTAATAGAGTTGTCTAAGATGTTCAACCATTTCATCGGCATCCATGTTCTCATATTGCTTCTGAAGCTCAGAGTTCTTGGTTGCAAGCATAAGGCATGACATATCTAATGCATCATCTTGATGCTTCTTATAAGAATCCTTATCAGCACGAATAGCAGTAGGGGCGAGTAGTTCAGGAATAGGTTTCTCTAGGACATATAGTTTTCTTCTTGCTTGAGGATAATTCTCAAGTTTCTATACCAGTCTAGACAATTAGCTCTATTGAGCTTGTCCTTATTAAGGAAAAATCGCACAGAGAGAGTATTTGACGTATTAGACGACATGGTGATCTACAATAAGAAATGCATAAATAAGCATCATATTTCAATTATTTAATTAGGCCTTTAATTAAAAGATTTTCCCATTGAATTATAAAGTTTGGTATGAGCAAGTCATGAATGTGGGCAACCATAGTTTACCCACACTACTAGTTCCTGTTGGTGCAATATTCCCTAGGTCAAGGTTGATCTGGTTGACTAAGCTTGAGAAGGCTCAAGCTTGAGTCTTGATGTTTGGGTTTTGATGTTTGACAATACATGGAGACTGATAATACATGAAGATTGCAGTTAGATGTGAAGAAGAGTCAGGTAGGTCAAAACTGACTGGATACTTGACTAGGAAGTCCTGGTGAGTGAAGACATGTGAAAGACCTAGTGAGTGAAGCTAGGCAGAAGGAAAATCCGGGTGAGTGAAGCAAGGTGAAAGACCTAGTGCTTGAAGCTAGAAAGAGGAGAAGTCTTGGTGAGTGAAGCCAGGCAGTTGGGAAATCCTTGTGAGTGAAGTCAGGTGAAAGACCTAATGAGTGAAGCTAAGCAGAAGGAAAATCCTGGTGAGTGAAGCCAGGTGAAAGACCTAGTGAGTAAAGCTAGGCAGAGGAGAAGTCCTGGTGAGTGAAGCTAGGCAGTTGGGAAATCCTGGTGAGTGAAGCCAGGTGAAAGACCTAGTGAGTGAAGCTAGGCAGTATGAAAATCGTAGTGAGTGAAGTTAGGTGAAGGTCCTGGTGAGTGAAGCCAGGCAGATGGAAAGACATAGTGAGTGAAGCCAGGCACGTGAAAATCCAGGAGAGTCAAGGTTGACCGGACACTTGGAATTGAGAAGTCCAAGTGTTGGGTTCATCGGGCAACGAAAACTGCTTTTTCGCGTCGCGGAAACCCCGAGTCACCCAAAGCCATGGATCTCGTGCAAAGATTCGTAAACAAAACTTTTCGAAAAACCTTTTTCTTGTACGAGTTTGTAAAAACTTTAGATCTACACTAAAGTTAAGATCATTACTCTTGTAGCGAAGCCCTTCGCGTTCCCGCTCGTCCAAGGTGCCGGATCTCTAGACCGTCAAGTGTACGGTCCTCTAGAAGTATCCACACGAATAATCCTTGATGGAGAAGACCAAACAAAGGTGTTCTAGCACCTTGTCTTGTTCGGCCAAGAGAGGAGGAGAGGGAGAGGAGAGAGCTCTAGAGGAAGAAGATGACTTAATCACACTTGAATGAAAAATGAATATTTTCATTCCCCACTAGAGTGGCCGGCCACATCTTGGAGGTGTAACTCCCCACATTAATTCCAATTAATGTGGAGACCATTAAGAGTTGTAACCCCCATGAGGTGGCACTCTAGGAAGATGTGGATCAACACTATTGGTCCACATCTTGCCACCTCACTAAATGACATGGCAACAAGTGTAACCTCCTCATTTAATGTGGGCCGACCACATTAAATGCTATGGAGGCTTGTAACCTCCATGAGGTGGCACACATTGATGATGTGGAGCAATCCTATTGGTCCACATCTTGCCAACTCACTAGTGATGTGGCAAAAAGTCAAGTCAAACATGACTTTTTCTCTTCCTCTCAAATCAAGTCAAACTTGATCAAATCTCTCTCATGGTTGATCTAATCCAACCATATGATTCAAGCCAACTTAATATAATGAATCTAATTCATTAAATTAAGTTGATTTAATGAGTCATAATCTAAATTAGACTCATTAAATACATGAATCAACTTGAGTCCAACTCAATTAGCCCAATTTGGATTACTCTTAATCCAATATGATTCATCAAATGAATCTAATCCTCTTGGTTCATCATATGAACCAAATCTCCATCTAATTGTCCTTAGTGTGTGACCCTATAGGTTCTTGTAATGTTGGCAATGCCCTAAACCCATTTAGGAGCATAAGTAATGAGCGGTATCTAGCAACACATCATTACTACCCAGGTTACAAGAATGTCGAGATCCGACATCACCTTGTGACTACCAATTGTGACTCCTCACAAAATATATGACATTGTCCTTCTATCCTAGACATCTAGATTGATCAATGTGAGGCATAGACCGTGTCATCCTCTAATCAATCTAAATCTTGAACTCCAAGTAGACTCACTCGATCAAATGAGCTCAACATCTAATGTTGACTCATTTGGGCATGGCCATGCACTTAGTGGTCTCACTCTATCAAGAATAGCGATGTCGCTCCCGTCATATGGGAGGGATAGATCCCATCTACATCACTCACATCCTCTGCATAATTCATTACATACCCAGTAATCGCCTTTATAGTCCACCCAATTACGGGTGACGTTTGACGAAACCAAAGTACATAACTCCTTATGTAGGGATCCATGGTGACTTCAGGTCCAAGGACTAATAGTAATACTAATAGCCACATAAGAAAGTATATGACACTCATATAACGATCCGTGATACTTTCTCATGGCGGGTCATTCAGTATACATTCTCCAATGTATACCCATGTGTCAGCTTGATATCTCTATATCCATGACTTGTGAGATCAAGTCATCGAACTGACCTACATGCTAGTCTTATTGCATTAACATTGTCCCTGAATGTTAATACTCGACTAGGAATGATTTAGAGTAGTGCTCCTTATATCATCTCACTATCGATTCAACTAATCGATTGATATAGGTATGAACCTTCTACTCAAGGACGCTATTATACTTAGTCTATTTGGCACTAATACAAATAAGTATAATAACCAAACAAATGCCTTTATTAATATACAAGAATATGATATACATGAGTCCATACAATCATTAAAAATGATTGGCTTTAGGGCTCTAACTAACAATCTCCCACTAGCACTAGTGCCAATCAGTATAGGCTCTAAGGCCTAAAGACCTAGTGTGACCATCATGCTTCCTCTGTGCCAAAGCCTTGGTCAAGGTATCTGCGATGTTAGCCTCTGTAGGTACTCTGCAAATCTTCACATCTCCTCTATCGATAATCTCTCGAATGAGATGGAAGCGCCGTAGTATGTGCTTGGTCCGCTGGTGTGAGCGAGGTTCCTTTGCTTGTGTTATAGCTCCATTGATGTCACAATAGAGCTCAACTGGGTCAGCGATGCTAGGAACCACCCCAAGTTCAGTGATGAACTTGCGGATCCAAACTGCCTCCTTTGCCTCTAATGCGAATATACTTCATTGTAGAATCACTCATGTCTGCTTGAACTCTTCCAGCTCACAGCACCACCATTTAAGCAAAACACGAACCCTGACTGCGATCGGTAATCATCCTGATCGGTCTAGAAGCTAGCATCACTGTAACCCTTTACAGTTAGCTCATCATTGCCTCCATATATCAAGAAATATTCTTTAGTCCTTCTTAAGTACTTAAGAATATTCTTGACCGCTATCCAGTGACTTTCACCTGGATCTGACTGGTATCTGCTCGTCATGCTCAAAGCATACGAGACATCAGGTCGAGTACAAAGCATGGCATACATGATCGATCCTATGGCTGAGGCATAAGGGATCTGATCTATGCGGTCTCTCTCCTCTCTAGAAGAGGGTCCTTGAGTCTTCGAAAGCCTCACGCCATGTGACATCGGCAGAAATCCCTTCTTGGAGTTCTGCATGGCAAACCGAACGAGTACCTTGTCAATATATGTACTCTGACTTAGGCCAAGCAATCTCTTAGATCTATCTCTATAGATCTGAATCCCTAGAATGCGAGATGCCTCTCCTAAGTCCTTCATTGAGAAGCAACTCCCTAGCCAGGTCTTGACAGACTGAAGCATAGGGATGTCCTTCCCTATGATTAGTATGTCATCCACATACAATATGAGGAAGACAACTATATCCCCTACAACCTTCTTGTAGACACAAGGCTCATCTTCGTTCTTGATGAAACCAAACTGTTTGATTGCATCATTGAATCGAAGATTCCAGCTCCGAGAAGCTTGCTTTAGTCCATAAATGGACCTATGCAGCTTGCATACTCTGCTAGTATGCTGTGGATCTACAAAACCCTCAGGTTGTGTCATGTACACATCCTCGAGTAGGTTTCCATTCAGAAACGCGGTTTTGACATCCATCTGCTCATAGTCAGTAGAAATAGCAAGCATGATCCGAATAGACTTAAACATCTCTTTGGAGAAAAGGTTTCATCATAGTCAATACCATGAATTTGCTTGAAACCTTTAGCTATAGCGACCCTTATAGATAAGTCCATCCATGGTCTTTCTCTTAAAGACCCACTTACACCCAATGGGGTTTACCCTTGGTGGATCAACCAAAGTCCATACTTGGTTGGTGTACATGGAATCCATTTGGATCTCATGGCTTCTAGCCATTTCTCGAATCTGGTCTCACAGCTTCCCGATAGGTGGTAGGCTCATCCTCTATAAGCATAACGTCATCATGGTCGACAAGAGAAATGAGTATCTCTCATGCTGACGACGTACCCTATCAAGAGGTATGTCTACTTGAACTGGTTGTTGTTCCTCAACTCTTTGTGGAACAACATCATCCACAACACTTTGTGGTTCCAGTTCAACTTCCATCGAGGCATCAGTGCTATTGTTCGCATCTTGAACTTCTTCAAGATCGAACGCGCTCCCACTAGTCTTTCTAGAAACAAAGTCTCATTCTAGAAAGACCCCAGTCTTTGCCACTACTACCTTGTGCTGACTGGGAATGTAGAAGTAATATCCCTTATTTTCCTTGGGATATCCGATGAAATAGCACTTGTCGGATTTGGGTCTTAATTTGTCTGAGACTTGACGTCGTACGTAAGCCTCACAACCCCAAATCCTCATGAAAGACACCTGGGCATCTCTCCCAGTCCATATCCTATATGGTGTCTTTATCACGGCCTTGGATGGAACTCGGTTGAGAATGAAAGTGTCACGAGCACCCTTGTTTCTACTAGTATATTCTCGAAGAGTGACCGTTACTTATCTATTAACTCTACTTACCGGTGTGATTACCACTTGGAGACCCTTCCGAGGAGTTTGGGGAGAATCTCACCTGTACTAGTCACGAAACTCATGGCTAAGGTATTCTCCACCTCGATCTGATCGAAGTATCTTAATACTCTTGCCAAGCTGGTTCTGTACTTCATTCTTGAATTCTTTGAACTTTTCAAAGGATTCGGACTTATGTGTCATCAAGTACACATAACCATATCTACTGAAGTCATCAGTAAATGTGATGAAGTATCTATAACCGCCTCTAGCAGCAATATTGAAAGGGCCACATACATCACTATGTATGAGTCCTAACAAATCAGTTGCTCTCTCGCTATGCCCACTAAAGGGGGTCTTGGTCATCTTGCCTCGTAGGCATGACTCGCATATCTCATATGATTCTAAATCAAATGAGTCCAGCAAACCATCCTTATGGAGCTGGGATAAGCGCTTGTCATTTATATGACCTAAGCGACAGTGCCAGAGGTAGGTTTGGTTCATGTCATTTGACTTGAACCTCTTGGTACTAATGTTATAGATAGGGCTCTCAAGGTCTAGAATATAGAGTCCGTTTATTAGTGGTGCACTACAATAGAACATATCTTTCAAATAAACAGAACAACATTTGTCTTTTATTATAAAAGAGTATCCTTTCTTGTCTAAACAAGAAACTGAAACTATGTTCTTAGTAAGAGTAGGCACATAACAACAATCATCTAAATCTAGTACAAGCCCAGAGGGCAGAGATTGTTGATAAGTAGCAATCCGTGCTCCATTGCCTACTCGTAGGTCCACCTCGCCCTTTGCCAATGCTCTGCTATTTCTCAGCGCCTGCACATCAGTACAAATGTGAGAAGCACATCCAGTATCTAATACCCATGATGTATAAATAGATAGATTGACTTCTATAACATATATACCTGAAGTGGAAATCTCACTTCGCTTCTTCTTAAATCCTCCAAGTATACCTTGCAGTTCCTTTTCCAGTGCCCGGTCTGACCGCAGTGGAAGCAGGTAGCATCCTTGGCGACCCCTCCTTTAGGCTTCAGTGCCTTGCCTTTGCCCTTGGTTTGGGACTTTCCCTTACCTTTGGGCTTGCCCTTTCCCTTGTGCTTCTGGACCATCAGAATGGGCTTAACCTTCTTAAGGTTAATCTCAGCAGTTCGTAACATACTAAGTAGCTCGGGCAGTGGCTTGTCAATCTCGTTCATGTTATAGTTGAGAACGAATTGACTATAGCTATCCGGCAAGGACTGCAAGATCAATGGCCAGCTCTTGGCCAAGTGGGAACCCAGTCTTTGTAGGTTCTCTATGTACCCAATCATCTTGAGTACATAAGGACCTACAGGAGCCCCGTCGACATCTTGCACTGGCCTTCGAGATCTGAAATCTCTCATGCCTCGCTTGTCCACGATATAGTTGGCGAAGATGCTCAACCATATCGTAGCGCCCATCAACTCATGTTGCTTCAGCTCCGAGTTCATGGTCGCGAGCATTAGAGGACACATCTAATGCGTCGTCTTAATGCTTCTTGTAAGCATCTTTATCTGCTCATGGCATTGGCGGGAGGAGCCTCAGGAATGGGCTGCTCCAGGAGTTTACGTTCATGGGTGAGAACTATTCTCAAATTCTGTACCGTCCAGGAAATTCGCTCCGTTGAGCTTGTCCTTCTCAAGGACAGATCAGGGAGAAAGAATTCGTGTTTGACGTCATGGTTCTCTACAACGAAAATTTACTGAAATAAATATCATATTCTTTTAAAATCATTTAATTAGGCCTTTAATTAAAGTTGCTCCCATGAATACTATAATTCATGTGGGACAAGATCCACATCATACTAACCCTTGAGTTAGCTTTGGCTAATACGCCCAAGGCTTAGTATGATCGGTAGGTAACGATTACCAATTACATCTCTATGCAACTCTTGTTTATAGAATTAATATCTGCATTTATATTAAAACTCGAGTTAGCTTTGGCTAATACGCCCGAGAGTTAATATAGATGTGATTTTGACCTATCTTTTCCAACCGTTGGAATAATGCCTATAGTTGACTCGATCCAACCGAGTAACTAGGAATACTCAATCTAATTGAGTTTGTATTCACCCATGCGTTGATAGGCGGGACCAAGATTGTCCCTCCGTACCCTACCAAGATAATATATATTGCTCTGCTTTGGCAGATTCAACAATACATGTGATCGAGGTAGTGATAGGTATCACGGCACGGTTAGGCATTTAGAGTTGGTTCAATCGAGATCTAATCTAATCGAAAAAGGATGCATCTCGTGCACGACTTAGATCTAATCTAATCGCAAGGGTGCATCATGTGCACGACTTAGATCTAATCTAATCGTAAGGCACTAATTAATTAATTACTTATTAAACATGCATCATATATATAAGAAATTAACTAATTAATCTATTTGTGATTTAGTCATGGCCCTACTACGATCTTCTCAAGCCAATGAGAAGATCGATTGGTCAACCTAGAGTCAACAGCTTCTCCAAGCTCCTCCCTTTGACCACCTTGTGTTGCTCGTGCCCGCCTCGGAACTCCGTCTCGTGTGGACCCTCCACCGCTCCAATTTGTACATTACAATTTGAAACTCGAGTTACATTCGAGTCTAAATCTAATTTACAACCAGAATAAGAGAAAGGCACGACGCGCAGGCCGTGGGAAAAAAAAATCATATGACGGCACGCAGGCCGTATTATGAATTACAACACAAATCCAATCTTATTGGGCATTTTGGGCCATGACTATCACAAATTAATATATAATTCAAAATTATATATTTTTATAATTTTCTGTAATTTTAAAAATAATTTTTACAATTTTTATAAGTAAAATTTCCCGGCGGCGCAATCGCGGAACGGATCCCTTGCGGGGCCAGGGGCAGCGCCCCTACCCATGATCTAACCATCGCGAGGGTTCCTTTGCGATCCAACAGCACCTAAACCCGCTGTCCCAAAGCGATTTGGGTCAAGACATTGCCGTTTGGAAAAATCTTCCCGGTAGTTAGCGATTTCGGTGCAATCGCGGAGCAAATTCCCTTGCGGGGTTAGAGGCAATGCCCTACCCACGATCTAACCATCATGAGTTGCTCCTGCGATCTAATGGCACCCACCCCGCTGTCCAAGCGGTTTGGGGCAAAAGCCGTTTAAAGAAAACGTTTGATGGCAAAGCCTACAAGTGCCGAGACACTTGTGCTTCGCTTCTACGGAAAAATTACTCATAAAAACTATAAAAACTCAATTTTTACAGAAAATCACAGAAGGTATATTTTTCATAAAATACAAACGAACTCGTACAAGTCTTTGCACGTGGCTCTGATACCACTGTTGGGCTTTTTCGCGTCGCGGAAACCCCGAGTCACCCAAAGCCATGGATCTCGTGCAAAGATTCGTAAACAAAACTTTTTGAAAAACCTTTTTCTTGTATGAGTTTGTAAAAACTTTAGATCTACACTAAAGTTAAGATCATTACCCTTGTAGCGAAGCCCTTCGCGTTCCCGCTCGTCCAAGGTGCCGGATCTCTAGACTGTCAAGTGTACGGTCCTCTAGAAGTATCCACACGAACAATCCTTGATGGAGAAGACCAAACAAAGGTGTGCTAGCACCTTGTCTTGTTCGGCCAAGAGAGGAGGAGAGGGAGAAGAGAGAGCTCTAGAGGAAGAAGATGACTTAATCACACTTGAATGAAAATGAATATTTTCATTCCCCACTAGAGTGGCCGGCCACATCTTGGAGGTGTAACTCCCCACATTAATTCCAATTAATGTGGAGACCATTAAGAGTTGTAACCCCCATGAGGTGGCACTCTAGGATGATGTGGATCAACACTATTGGTCCACATCTTGCCACCTCACTAAATGACATGGCAACAAGTGTAACCTCCTCATTTAATGTGGGCCGGCCACATTAAATGCTATGGAGGCTTGTAACCTCCATGAGGTGGCACACATTGATGATGTGGAGCAATCCTAATGGTCCACATCTTGCCAACTCACTAGTGATGTGGCAAAAAGTCAAGTCAAACATGACTTTTTCTCTTTCTCTCAAATCAAGTCAAACTTGATCAAATCTCTCTCATGGTTGATCTAATCCAACCATATGATTCAAGCCAACTTAATATAATAAATCTAATTCATTAAATTAAGTTGATTTAATGAGTCATAATCTAAATTAGACTCATTAAATACATGAATCAACTTGAGTCCAACTCAATTAGCCCAATTTGGATTACTCTTAATCCAATATGATTCATCAAATGAATCTAATCCTCTTGGTTCATCATATGAACCAAATCTCCATCTAATTGTCCTTAGTGTGTGACCCTATAGGTTCTTGTAACGTTGGCAATGCCCTAAATCCATTTAGGAGCATAAGTTATGAGCGGTATCTAGCAACACATCATTACTACCCAAGTTACAAGAATGTCGAGATCCGACATCACCTTGTGACTACCAATTGTGACTCCTCACAAAATATATGACATTGTCCTTCTATCCTAGACATCTAGATTGATCAATGTGAGGCATAGACTGTGTCATCCTCTAATCAATCTAAATCTTGAACTCCAAGTAGACTCACTCGATCAAATGAGCTCAACATCTAATGTTGACTCATTTGGGCATGGCCATGCACTTAGTGGTCTCACTCTATCAAGAATAGCGATGTCGCTCCCGTCATATGGGAGGGATAGATCCCATCTACATCACTCACATCCTCTGCATAATTCATTACATACCCAGTAATCGCCTTTATAGTCCACCCAATTACGGGTGACGTTTGACGAAACCAAAGTACATAACTCCTTATGTAGGGATCCATGGTGACTTCAGGTCCAAGGACTAATAGTAATACTAATAGCCACATAAGAAAGTATATGACACTCATATAACGATCCATGATACTTTCTCATGGCGGGTCATTCAGTATACATTTTCCAATGTATACCCATGTGTCAGCTTGATATCTCTATATCCATGACTTGTGAGATCAAGTCATCGAACTGACCTACATGCTAGTCTTATTGCATTAACATTGTCCCTGAATGTTAATACTCGACTAGGAATGATTTAGAGTAGTGCTCCCTATATCATCTCACTATCGATTCAACTAATCGATTGATATAGGTATGAACCTTCTACTCAAGGACGCTATTATACTTAGTCTATTTGGCACTAATACAAATAAGTATAATAACCAAACAAATGCCTTTATTAATATACAAGAATATGATATACATGAGTCCATACAATCATCAAAAATGATTGGCTCTAGGGCTCTAACTAACACCAAGTAGGTCAAAGGATTGACCAGATACTTGGCATAAGGAGAAAAGTCCAAGTGGGTCAAAGGGATTGACCGGACACTTGGTGAGGAAGTCCTAGCAGGTCGAGGGTGACCGGATGCTAGGCGTGATGTCCCAACAGGTCATGGCTGACCGGATATTGGCTTTAGGGACTTTTGACTTGATTTGGAAAGTCACAAGTGAGTCGAATTGATCAACCGATCGATTGACTCATGCCCAATCGATTGGTTGATCGATTGGGTGAGTCCCGCGACAACACTTCCTCCCAATCGATCAGTGGATTGATTGGGAGTGAATCATCGTCGCGCAGAACTCCTCCCAATCAATCAACTGATCGATTTGGAGTCTCCAATCGATCGGGTGATCAATTGGGAGGCTGGAAAATCGTGAGAAGCCTTGAATCGATCGGGTAATCGATTCAGGCGATTTCCAGAGAGCACAGAGGCGCTCTGGATCAATCAACTGATCGATCCAAAGCCTCCCCAATCGATTGAGAGTCATTCAATCTATTGGGATTCGACTGTTGGCGCTGGATAAAATCGTTGCAAGCGTCTTCTTCAGCACTTCTTCGCCCGATTCTTCTCCGATCTACACAGCAACTTCTCTGAGCTCTCACCGCCAGTTTTTGAAGGTTCTTGGAGGCAAGTGCTAGTGCACGTCCAAGTTAAGAGGCGATCTACAACAAGAAGAAGAAGCTAGGGTTAGGGTTTCCAGTGTAAATCTTGTAAGATTTTAATTGTATTTGCTTCCCTTTCTTTCTTCTTGTAATGAGAGTGTTGTAAGGCTTCTCCACCTTTGGTAGTTACCATAAAGGAGTGATTTCATTAGTGGAGAGTGTGTCCCATGTGGATCCTTGGATTAGTCACCTCTTCTTAAGGTGGATGTCAAGTAAATCCTTTGTGTTAGCGTTGTATTTTTGTTTCTTGTATTTTCCACTGCATATCATCATCAAGCAGCAAGCTGCAACCGCGCAACGAGCTATTCACCCCCCCCCTCTAGAACATTTCAACCCTAACAAGTGGTATCAGAGCGAGGTCGCTCTTCACCGGAATCATTGCCAGAAGGGGCAACTGTAGGACCGTTGGGCCGGCTAGAAGGGGGGTTGAATAGCCCTGCAAGAATCAAAACGCAAACACCCTTCTCGAACTCTTAAACTAACACTTGCATAAAATAAGAGAAATAACTAAAAGCAGAAAAGTAAAAGGCACACCGAGATTTACTTGGTTACAACCGGGAAGGCTGTTAATCCAAGAAAGCGTAGCACTAGTATCTCCTTCAGGCGGAGAAGCCTTTTACAGCAATGAAGCGCACAACAGAAGCTTAAAACAGAAAAGCGTACAAGTGTAGAAAGAATGCTTGACTTCTAAGTTAATTTGAAGCTTCTGGACCAAGGCTATATTTATAGCCTTGGTCGGGGCGCCTGGAAGGGTTCCAGGCACCCTGGGGGGGATAAATTTTATCCCCCAACGTTCAGATCGAGTTTTGACTCGATCTGGTCAAAATATTGGGTCCAGGCGCCCCGGGCTGCTCCGGGCGCCCCGGAGCCCAAAGTCAACCAATGTTGACTTTTTCATCCGGGGACCACTACTCCGGTTTGGTTTGGCTCGGTCCGGGTCTTCTACTCCGGATCCGCTTGCTTGGGTGATTTCTGCTATCCGGAAAAGGGCTCACCCGAACCCAACTTCCGGTCTTCTCGAGCGTGCTTCCCTCCGGCTTTTCGTCCCTCGGAATTGCCGCGTGTTTCCTTCTCGTCCGCCAGCGTACTCATCCCCAGTCTTCGTCCCTCGGTCGTCGACCTTCTCGCTAGCTGCGTCTCTTGCTCCCCGAGCAATCTTCCGCTTCGGCTTTCGTCCCTCGGAACCACCGCGCGCTTCCTTCTCGTCCGCCGGTGTACTCTTCCGCAGCACCTCGTCCCTCGGACTGTCGTCCTTCTCGCTAGCTGCGTCTTCCGCTCGACTACCTGTGTTTCTAAGCTCCTGCATACTTAGACACAAGGTTAGATACACACAGGACCTAACTTAACTTGTTGATCACACCAAAACAGCCTTGGGGTTCCAACAATCTCCCCCTTTTTGGTGTGATCAACCCAAGTTAAGCTAGGGTTAAAATAGACATTAAATGAAATTATGTAAATTAACTTAATTTGCAATTTAAGTACAAAAAGATAGAAACAAAATTAAATCTATCTACCTCAGTACAAAAAGATAGAAAAAATTAAATCTATCTACCTACCTCCCCCTAGACTTATACTTTCCCTTCTCCCCCTTTGATCACCAAAAAATGGGGTTCCAAGAAAAACAATTTAAGGGTTAAAGACTTAGAAAAAGTATTTCTAAAAAAAATTTCTAAGTTTTTAAGAGATTTAGAAAATTTTTCTAAGAAATTTAAGCTTAGATTTCTAGTTTCAAGAAAAAAGTTCTTAACTTAAAAAAATGATTTTTGAGAATATTTCTAAAAAGAATTTAAGTAAGAATTTCTGAAATAAATTTTTAAACTTTGAGAATATTTCTTAAGTAAGAATTTGTCTTAGACAAAAAGTATTTTTCTAAGTATAAAAATTTTGAACAAAAATGTTTTAAAAAAAACTTTGACTGCATTAATTAATTCTAATTTTAATGCTTTGACAGAAAGTTAAGTAAACATTTATTTCAATATTTTGGCTTCCAGGTCATGGCGAGGCACTAGGCCTTCTTGGTTATTGGAGCAACAACCACTTCCTTAGACAAAGCCTTATAGAGAAACTTATTGTTTAATTTTCTCATTGAAAAGCGCTAATTTTAATTTTAAAATTTAGACTAAGCAAGTTTTAGGAACCCAATAAAGGTTCCAGCTTACTGGATTGATTAAAAATTTCTTAGGGACATATTTTCTAGAGATATTCTTAATTTGTCCCGGGTGATATCTATAATACCAATTTAAATTTTTAAACTTTCTAGAATAAGATGAGCATGCATGGTTTTTCAAATTATCTACTTGAATTTTCAAATCATTATTTTCAAGTTTCAATTTTTCATTTTTCAATTTTGATTTATCTAATTCTTCTAGAGGGCAAGACTTAGCTAAAATTATTTTTAAATTTTTTATTTCTTTTTCTAATTTACAGCAGTCTTTAGTTAATAACTTAACAAATTTATAAAGTTTATCGGGAGGAAGAGAACGTACCTGACTTACCTTATCGAGTTCGTTTTCCGTGTCTCCCCCTGAACTGCTGCTTACTTCTATCGATGCTCTCGATGCTCATTTCGGAAGAGCTTGACTCAGGGTCGTCGTCTTGATGACTTGCCATTAGAGCAAGTCCGGAGAATGCCTCGACTTCCGACTCCGACGACGTATCGTCCCACGTCGCCTTTAGGGCTTTTCGCTTTTGGATAGGCTTCTTACCCTTTTCCTTGTTCTTGTTCTTCAGCTTGGGGCAATTGTCCTTGACGTGCCCTTCTTCGTCGCAATGGTAGCAGCGGATCGTCCTTTTCTTCTTCCCCTGCGGATGGTTAGTAGATCTGGATTTACAAAGTTTCTTGAATCTTCTTACCATCATTACCATTTCCTCGTCATCGAGAGAAGATTCCGATTCAGGTTCGTCTCTCGAAGCTTTGAGGGCGACGTTGTTCTTGGGCTCCTTCATTCTTGCACATCTTGACTCATGCACTTCAAATGTTGAAAAAAATTCTTCTAATGAAATTTTTTCTAAGTCCTTCGAAATGTAAAAAGCATCTACTAGTGATGCCCATTTTGAATTTCTTGGAAATGAATTTAAGGCGTACCTGAGCGAATCTCGGTTACTTACCTTTTCTCAGAGATTCATGAATCCGGTGATGATTTCTTTTATTCTGGAGTGCAGATGTGCGACTGTCTCGTCTTCCCCAAGTCGCAAGCTGGTGAGCTGATTGCGAAGTAGATCTCGTCTAGCGAGTTTGGCTTCGGACGTACCTTCGTGCAGCTCAAGGAACTTCTCCCAAAGTTCCTTTGCGGAGTTATATTTACCGATCCTGTTGACTTCTTGAGGCGGAAGAACGCTTAGCAGATGGTACTCTGCTTTGCCGTTCGCCACGAAGTCAGCCTGCTCCTTTTTTGTCCATTTATCTATTTCCTTGTCCTCTGGAGCTTCAAAGCCAAATTTCATTGTTAAAAATAGTTCAATATCTGTTGTAAGAAATACCTGCATCAGTTTTTTCCATGTAGCGAAGTCCCCTTCGTATTTCGGCGGGTGGATGCTTGGTCCGGCCATGACGTTGCTTCGTTCGGCGGTTAGTCCTCCTGAAGCGCCTCGGCTCTGATACCACTTGTAGGACCGTTGGGCCGGCTAGAAAGCGGGGTTGAATAGCCCTGCAAGAATCAAAACGCAAACACCCTTCTCGAACTCTTAAACTAACACTTGCATAAAATAAGAGAAATAACTAAAAGCAGAAAAGTAAAAGGCACACCGAGATTTACTTGGTTACAACCGGGAAGGTTGTTAATCCAAGAAAGCGTAGCACTAGTATCTCCTTCAGGCGGAGAAGTCTTTTACAGCAATGAAGCGCACAACAAAAGCTTAAAACAGAAAAGCGTACAAGTGTAGAAAGAATGCTTGAGTTCTCAGTTAATTTGAAGCTTCTGGACCAAGGCTATATTTATGGCCTTGGTCGGGGCGCCTGGAAGGGTTCCGGGCACCCTGGGGGGGATAAATTTTATCCCCCAATGTTCAGATCGAGTTTTGACTCGATCTGGTGAAAATATTGGGTCCGGGCGCCCAGAAGGGTTCCGGGCGCCCCGGGCTGCTCCGGGCGCCCCGGGCTGTTCCGGGCGCCCCGGAGCCCAAAGTCAACCAACGTTGACTTTTTCATCCGGGGACCACTGCTCCGTTTTGGTTCGGTTCGGTCCGGGTCTTCTACTCCGGATCCGCTTGCTTGGGTGATTTCTGCTATCCGGAAAAGGGCTCACCCGAACCCAACTTCCGGTCTTCTCGAGAGTGCTTCCCTCCGGCTTCTCGTCCCTCAGAATTGCCGCGTGTTTCCTTCTCGTCCGCCAGCGTACTCATCCGCAGTCTTCGTCCCTCGATCGTCGACCTTCTTGCTAGCTGCGTCTCTTGCTCCCCGAGCAATCTTCCGCTCCGGCTTTCGTCCCTCGGAACCACCGCGCGCTTCCTTCTCGTCCGCCGGTGTACTCTTCCGCAGCACCTCGTCCCTCGGACTGTCGTCCTTCTCGCTCGCTGCGTCTTCCTCTCGACTACCTGTGTTCCTAAGCTCCTGCATACTTAGACACAAGGTTAGATACACACAAGACCTAACTTAACTTGTTGATCACACCAAAACAGCCTTGGGGTTTCAACAGCAACAAGGCTAGAGGGTGAAGAAGTTGAGCAAAATTCTTCAAGTAAAAGATTTCATCAAGCTCAACTTCAAATGGAATTCGGAGATGGATTCGGATTCGACACGAGGGTGCCTCCACCATTTGTATCCACAAGCTTCAATCTTTGGAGATCAAGGATTGAAAATTTTCTTATGATCGAGATAGAGCAATGGTTTGCTCTAATGGAAGGTTTCCAAGCTACAAGAAATAGCAAAGGCAAAATTCTCAAGAAGAGCAAGTGGAGCCAAGAGCAAGTCCAAAGGTGTAAGGTGAATGACAAGATAACCAAATTATTGGTTAGTTTATTGCCTAGCACAATTCTATGCCAAATTGGAGAATTTGAAGATGCAAAAGAATTGTGGAGCAAATTGGCCAACCTTCATGAAGAACCCTCCACTATACCAAATCAAGAGAAATCCAAAGAGGCAACTCATTGGAGCAAGACCAAAAGAAGGAGGACACCGAGGTTGAGAGATACTCAACATCGGAAGAAGAAGAAACTTCATCCTCAACGGAGTGCAATGGGAAGGGCAAGGAGGGAGCATATTCCTTGTTTCATGTACAAGAGGATGATGAAGAAGAAGAAGCCTCCATCTCCGGATCAAGAAGGGATGAAGATGAAGAATCTTCCACCTCCAAAAGTCAAGTCAAACCAATTGGAGGATCATCATTGTCGGATCAAGAGGAAGCCTCTATATCCAGATCAAAAGGAGAAGATGCCACCCCTACAAGAAAAGGTATAACAATTTTAATTAATAATAAAAATCATATCATTTGCTTTTAGTGTAGGGGAAAAGGGCATTACAAGAGTAAGTGCCCTAAATTGGTCAAGAAGAAGGGCCAAGTAACACAAAAGGGCAAGGAGAAGCCCAAGGAGATCGTCCCCAAAACGAAAAAGAGCAAGGAGCAGATAATGTGCTTTTTGTGCAATCAAAAAGGACATTATCGAAGTCAATGTCCAAAGGGCAAGAAGTTAGTCAAGTCTAAGGGAGGAAGCACGAGTCAAGCGGGAGCTTCAAAGGTAAAACCCAAGGTATCATTTATTGAGCCTATCCCCTTGAATTACGGTAAAAAGCATGCTAATTTTAATTTATATCATTTAAATGCTATTTACCATAAAAATAGGAAGCATAATAGAATTAAGAAAAATTATGTAGCCTATCATGCTAAAACAACTCAACCTAAGGTTAGTAGGGTAGAAAATAATTTAGGCAATAACTCAAAGGATTCTAGGTATTCGCCTAAGAAAAAGAAAAATCAAGGTGTTAGTGAATAATCTAAGGTTGAGGTGTTATGGAGAGAAAATCAAGTCTTGAGGTCAATACTTGATAAATTGGAGAGGACCCTTAGAAGAATCACAAATTAAACAAAAGGGTCCAAGAATCAAAACCTTGGGCTAGGAGTACAAAAGCCATCCAATGGCCGTAAAGGTTTGGGATACAAATCTAAGACTAAGACGGATGTAGTTTCTTACCATAGGATTTCATATAGCTATGGAACCAACTCTAAGTCTAAGGGTCAAGTCAAGGATACAAGGGAAGTTATCCCTAGGAGTATCTTTGCAACAACAAATGTGACTAAGACTTCTAAGAGGTTTAAGAAAGTCACTAAGAAGGTTACAAGGGAAGCAATCCCTAGAGTTGACCTAGAAAAGGTGACCAAGGCTTCTAAGAAGCCTAACAAGGTCATTAGGAAGGTATCTAGGGAAGTTATCCCTAATGAGTACCTAGAGTATCCAAGGAGTACCAATAGATTTGGGTTCCTAAGAGCATTTTCTGTACCCCTTAGATGGGGTAGAGAGTGTCAACTCAAATTGGAAGGATAGTTAATCCAACCTTGATGAAGTTGACACTCGAAGAGCATTTTCAAGGTTTTTATTAACCTTTGAAAATGAAATAGATTATGTGTTTACTGTTTGGAAGAGTAAAATGTGTCAAAATTTGTGGAAGTGGATTTAATTTAAATTGACACATTTAGAAAAGGATAAGAAATGTCAAGTTGGGGTTTTGATATTTTCTTAGAAAGTTAAGGGCAAGTTAGGCCTTAATTTAAAAAAAATGTTTACTCTTTGAAAGAGTAAATTGTGCCAAACCTTGAGGAATTATGTGAAATTTTAATTGGCACAACAAATTAAGAGTAAAAGAAATGTCAAGTTGGGCTTGGGCATTTTCTTAAGAAAATATGGGCAATCTAGGATTATTCTTAGGTTTAGTTAAGGATTTAAGGACACTTAGATAGGAAATCTAGGTATTTTATTTATGCTAAATTACCATACTTTGTTTGCCCATCATATGTCATGACATCATTTTTGCATTCATGCTTATTATGAAAAACAAACAAAAATACCATGTCATGACATACATACATCATTTAGTTATAGTAAATTTTATTTTAAAAATCATTTATTTTGATATATGCCATAACATATCATGCATTATTTTTAATTCCTTGCAATTAAGGACAATGACATTCACTAACAAGTAACATCCTAGGTGGATGTTTATAATCCCAAAATGCCTAAATAGATATACATGATCCCTAGTTTAGGGCAAAACCAAACTTTACATCTCACAAAGAACTATAAAGTGACTTGTATATGTTTTAGTACACATTAAATACAAGTGAGATGTTAGGGTGATGAACAAGACTCAAGATGTTGATTTAATGCATCTAGTTGAGTTTTGGTTTCATCAAAACATATAGTTATGTGTATTCCAATCATTGGGAAAGCTAATGTACAAGTCATGTGCATTAAGACCAAAGAACATGGTTGGATATTGGTTTTAAAAATAATTTTAAATATACTTTGGAAAACCTTAGTGAAGACTATCATTTGATAGTAATCATCATTGAAAAGTTAGACACAAACTAGAAGAAAACATTGAAGATTTTACAAGTTTTTAAGTTTCTATCAATCTTTGAAAATAGGAAGTATTTTCATAGAAAACTATTTTTCCTTGATAGTATATACCCGAAGTAATGTCTACATGAATTTTCATGATTTTTAGAATTTTGTAAAATTTTTTGGGAGTTTCTGAATTTCGCTGAAATCAAACTTTAGGAAATTAGGGCTTCAATCGATCACCCGATCGATTGAAGTGCCTCAATCGATCGGGTGATCGATTGAGAAGACTGTTATCACTAGCAAAAGCTCGCTGGATCGATCCACCGATCGATCCACACTGCTTGAATTGATCCATGGATCGATTGAATCAAGTTCAATCGATTGGGACACAACCCCAATCGATTGGGAATGCTGATTTTGGCTTGAAAAGCTTAATTTCAGTATTTTAAACTATTTTTAGTCTATACAACCATTCCTAACCCCTTGAAACCCACTTGTATACATTTAGGGGGAGTTTTCATGATGAAAACAAGGATGGATTGGTTAAGGAAGATTAAGTAGAAGTTTAGGTTGAGGTTTAGTTTCATTATTGAATTTTTGAACATCAAAACTTCTAAATTTGGGTTTCCTAAAGATTTAGGGATTCCAAGTCATTGTTGGTGCAATGACAGAAGTTACATGCATGTCTTTAGGGGGAGTCACTCTTTAAGGACATGGAACTTATTTTCTAAAACCATTGAAGGTGGTTAAACCTTCGTTTAGAAAAACAATGCTCAAGGTTGAGCGTTGAAAAATAATGGAGAGTGGATATCTTCATTGTGGGGTTATGGATGCTCTAGGATGAGCATCATAACGTGGAATAATGCTCCAGGGTGAGCATTTAATACAGTGAAGGATTTGGGACCTTCATTCTTGGATTGGTTAATGCTCAAGGGTGAGCATTGAATATGATGAAGGGTATGAGACCTTCATTGTAGTGTTGAGTCCAATGAGTGAAGTTGTGACCAACGGTGAGTAACTCTTTAGGGGGAGAGTTCTTTTTGATGTGTGCTAATAGGAGGAGAATGTGTGGTTTAAGTTAAACCTTCATTATCTAAAGAGACAGTTTGCTCTCTAGGAAAGGGGGAGAATGAAGGGACCCCTCATTCATACATTAGCATGAAGAAAGTTGAGGCTATAGAATTAGCTTAACTTAAAGGTATTGTCAAACATCAAAAAGAGGGAGATTGTTAGTGCAATATTCCCTAGGTCAAGGTTGACCTGGTTGACTAAGTTTGAGAAGACTCAAGCTTAAGTCTTGATGTTTGGGTTTCGATGTTTGACAATACATGGAGACTGACAATACATGGAGATTGCAGGTGCAATCATTCATTTGGGGAGATTGTTGGTACAATTCTCCTCTGGTCAAAGTTGACCAGTTAGATGTGAAAAAGAGTCAGGTAGGTCAAGACTGACTGGATACTTGACTAGGAAGTCCTGGTGAGTGAAGCTAGGTAAAAGACCTAGTGAGTGAAGTTAGGCAGAAGGAAACTCCTGGTGAGTGAAGCCAGGTGAAAGACCTAATGAGTGAAGCTAGGCAGAGGAGAAGTCCTGGTGAGTGAAGTCAGATAGTTGGGAAATCCTGGTGAGTGAAGCCAGGTGAAAGACCTAGTGAGTGAAGCTAGGCAGAGGAGAAGTCCTGGTGAGTGAAACCAGGCAGTTAGGAAATCCTGGTGAGTGAAGCCAGGTGAAAGACCTAGTGATTGAAGCTAGGCAGTATGAAAATCCTAGTGAGTGAAGCTAGGTGAAGGTCCTGGTGAGTGAAGTCAGGCATGTGGAAATCCTGGAGGGGCAAGGTTGACCGGACACCTGGTATTGAGAAGTCCAAGTAGGTCAAAGGGTTGACCGGATACTTGGCACGAGGAGAAAAGTCCAAGTGGGTCAAAGGGATTGATCGAACACTTGGTTAGGAAGTCCTAGCAGGTCGAGGGTGACCAGATGCTAGGAATGATATTCCAACAGGTCATGGCTGACCGGATGTTGGTTTTAGGGACTTTGGACTTGATTTGGCAAGTCACAAGTGAGCTGAATCGATCAACCAATCGATTGACTCATACCCAATCGATTGGTTGATCGATTGGGTGAGTCCCGCAACAACACTTCCTCCCAATCGATCAATGGATCAATTGGGAGAGAATCGTCGTCGCACAGAACTCCTCCCAATCGATCAGCCGATCGATTGGGAGCCTCCAATCAATCGGGTGATCGATTGGGAGGCTGGAAAATCGTGAGAAGCCTTGAATCGATCGGGCAATCGATTCAGACGATTCCCAGAGAGCACAAAGGCACTCTGGATCGATCAACCGATCGATCCAAAGTCTCCCCAATCGATTGAGAGACATTCAATCTATTGGGATTCGACCGTTGGCGCTGGATAAAGCCATTGCGACCGTCTTCTTCAACACTTCTTCGCCCGATTCTTCTCTAATCTACACAGTGGCTTCTCCAAGCTGTCACCACCAGTTCTTGAAGGTTCTTGGAGGCAAGTACTGGTGCACGTCCAAGTCAAGAGGCGATCTACAAGAAGAAGAAGAAGCTAGGGTTAGGGGTTCCAGTGTAAATCTTGTAAGATTTCAATTGTATTTGCTTCCCTTTCTTTCTTCTTGTACTGAGAGTGTTGTAAGGCTTCTCCACCTTCGGTAGTTACTGTAAATGAGTGATTTCATTAGTGGAGAGTGTGTCGTGTGTGGATCCTTGGATTAGTCACCTCTTCTTGAGATGGATACCAAGTAAATCCTTTGTGTTAGCGTTGTATTTTTGTTTCTTGTATTTTCCACTGCATATCATCACCAAGAAGCAAGCTACTAGCGCGCAACGAGCTATTCCCCCCCCCCCCCCCCAGCACATTTCGACCCTAACAGTTCCATACCCAAAAGTAATAACATTCAGAGAGAGTATCTGATGTATTAGATGACATGGTGATCTACAATAAGAAATGCATAAATAAGCACCATATTTCAATCATTTAATTAGGCATATAATTAAATAATTCTCCCATTGAATTATAAAGTTTGGTATGAGCAAGTCATGGATGTGGGCAACCATAGTTTACCCACACTACTAGTTCCATACCCAAAAGTAATTACATTCAAGTGGAACAAGATTCATATTATACCTCATCTCGAGTTAGTTTTGGCTAATCGCCCAAGACTTGTATAATTTACGTATGCCATGTTTACCAATTACATCATATGCAACTCTTATATTGTTTGGTGAATAATTCTATTTGTTTGTTTGCCCATCGCCAAAGCTCAATAGTCGGACATCATAATTATCATGTCACACTCTACCAAGATAAATTGAGTCACTTTGCTTTGGTAAACATGACTACAATTGATCAAGGTAATAGTGAGTATTAAACTTTGGTAGACTTATGCAAAATGACCTAATTATCATAACTAATTAAAAGTGCATCACATACAAGCATGGCATACATCAACATATATGCATAATAAGAAACGTGACATGGTTATAGCTTGTATACTATGATCTTCTCAAGCCAATGAGAAGATTGAAATGTCAGCCTAGGGAATAACATCTTCTCTAAGTGCTTCCTTAGTTGTCATGTGTTTTTGGCCTCCTTCCTTTCCATCATCGTCAAGTAGACTAGTACTATTCTAAATTGTACATTACAAATTTAAAGAAACCTTGAGTTACATTTGAGGGTAGTCTAATCTTTACAACTGGAAATATAAAGGTGAAAGGCATGACATGTCGATTGTATTATGAATTACAACATGCACACACACACACAATCATCCAATTACATTGGGCGAAAGGGTCATAACCATGCACCATGACATACATCATTCATAATATATTTATGACATAATTTTATTATGATTCTAAACAACGATTGATGAGCCACAACCTTACGGCCATCCGGCTAGCAGGTTAGCGGGCGAGGTCAAGGAGGCAAAGCCCCCGAAGCAAAATTATTTTTTACTAACTCATTGAAAGAGTTGCTACCCACATTTCATGAAGATGAACTCGAGACCCTTCACAACAAATTGTTGCACCCTTGTGATAAATACGACACAATATGTTCACAACAATTCGTGAGTTATTTCATAGTCTATTCTTAATAGCTTGATGCAACTGCACCAATCACATGGCTATTCAAGAACGTGAGCAATTGCCCATAAATGTGAACAACCTTCCACAAATGTGAATAGTAGGTTGCTCTAATCAACAAACGTTGTTAGTGGCTCTAATTGAATCACTTCTTTCTGAAAATTCTAACAGAGCTAGAAATCTGGAATTACTTCACCCGATCGGATCATGTTGCATGAATACAACATATAAAATTGTATTTACATGAAGATTCTATATCACATATAAAATAAAACTATAACAAAGTATACAAATTCACAAGTTGCTCTAATACCACTGTAAGGATCTTATGTGAAAAATAACACATAATATAGCGAAAAAATGGATCCCTCTAGAGATCCATGTGAATACAGTATATAAGTTTTATACTCTATCAAATAGAATAATTACCTTTTTGCATGAATGGTACTCCCGATAGCAACTTTGATTCGGATGCAAATCTCAGCATGATCAGAATATTGGCGCCTCTTCGATATCCACATAAACACATTCTCTCTGTCCATCTCACATGTAGGATCGATGACGTGCTAGAGGGGGGTGAATAGCACTCGTGGCTTTTTCACTCATTTCAGAAAATATAGAATAATGCAACGGAGGATAGAAAGAAACAAGAGAACAATCGCTAACACTTTTGTTACCTGGTAGGAGCCTGGTGGTGACTCCTACTCCAAGGCCTGCAATCATTGATCGCTTTCGTGAGAACAATCACTATAGATTCGAAAAGTCTTTACACAGAATAAGTACAAGTAAGAAGCTTTACAAATATTGAAATACAACTTGTTATTGATGACTTGGTGTTGGTACCCCATGGTAGTTTTGATGTGATCGACCAAGTCAGATTAGGTCCTGTTAGTGTTTAACCCTTGTGTCTAAGTGTACAGGAGCTTAGGAATACAAGAAGAGGAAGACGTTGTTGGATCGAAAGAGTGCGATAGAAGGGGGGGGGGGTGAATATCGCTCTTAAAACTTTTCTTATCGTATTTTAAAAACAATCAGAATATGCAGTGGAAAGTAAAATACTCAGTTTGATTACTTAGTTTGAAGCCTAGGTTGACTCCAACTCCAAGGCCCGTGATCCTTGACTGCACCGATGGGAAATCCACTAAAACCCTTCTTTCTGAAAACCTCAGAAAGAAGCAGTGCATATAATATGCATGATAGTAACACCCTACTATCTTGTAAGTACAATGCAAGATTTAAATAAATATATAAACAATAATAAAAGACAAGCTTGGTTAGCACTTTTGGATAGAGCAGCTTGCGAGTTATAGAGCAGTAGCACGATCAGCAAAATCTTGCACAGTGGTTAATTTTGAACCAAATAGCGTTACTTAGCCTTGGACCTCGAGCTCTCTTTTATAAGAACCATCGACGTTCGATCGACCGATCCCTGGGTTCGGTCGACCTAACCAGCTCCCTTCCATCTTCGTTGAGATCTGATGCTGATTCGATCTTTGACATTAACTGATCATTAAGGGTTCGGTCGACTGATCCTTCTTTTCGGTCGACCGAACAGTATCCTTCCCTGTTCGTCGAGATTTACTAAGATGTGCATTTAATGTCGTATTGATGAGATGATTTGTTCGATCGACCGATCTAGCCATTCGGTCGACCTATCGGTGTTGTTTCCTTCTCTGCTTCTGATAGATTTGAACTGTGCTGAGTCATCAGGTTCGGTCGACCGATCATATGGTTCGGTCGACTGATCAAGCTTTGTTTGAACTCTATTTTAGTCTGAACTTGTACCTACTCTGAGTTATCCTTGTTCGGTCGATCGATCCTCCGGTTCGGTCGACTGATCAGGCCGATCCTGCAAAATAGTGTTAGACAATAATCCTACAAAACAAATGTTAGCACAGTAATAACATCTAATGCATGAGTAAAAATAGACAGTTTAACTATCTTGATCTCAACTTAGAAACCTTCTCGGTTTCTTCAGTTGGATCAGCGACCTTAGGTTGTTCCCTTGAGAACCCCGACCTCACTATCACTCCTCCAATTGTTTACCTCAACTTACCTGCCAAATATTGATCCTCCAGATCTGTTTGGACTTTTCACTTAGCCTTGATCGACTCGTTAGGACTTTCTCTTGATCTTCGATCCTCCAGACCTCTCGATCTCACTGCCAAGTGTCAAGTCCTCTCGACCCACTTGGTCTTTCTACTTGGGTTCCACGATCTGATAAGACTTTTCCTGCCTAGCCTCCAACTAGGTCTTTCCCGGTTCAGTAAACAGCCTACACACTTAGTTAACTTGTTAGATCACAACAAGACTTAACTTGAACCTTTGACAATATCAAAACTTAGGTTTGATTCTGGTGTAACTTGCACCAACAGATGCAACTAGCGAGAAGGACGACACGGGAGAGAGCCGATAGGCTAGGTGCATCCTAGGGACGAGGTGCTGCGGAAGAGTACACCAACGGACAAGAAGGACGCATGCGGTGGTTCGAGGGACGAGAAGCCCGGGAGGAAGTCTGCTCGAGGAGAAGGTCGAAAAATGGGTTCGGGTGAGCACTATTCCGGTTAGCCAAAATCACCTTAGAATGGAGCAGCGGAAGAGCCAAAAAGGAGCTGAGGAGGTGATAGAGGCGCCTTCAATAGAGTTAAAGGCGCCTCCGCACCTTTCAATGGGAAGGCACCTTCAATAGTGTTGAAGTGGCCTTCAACCCACATGGAAGGCGCTTTCAACCTTGATTGAAGGCACCTTCAATCTAGCAGATTTGAACGTTGCCGAGGATAATATTTTATCCTCGGCAGATAAAGTTCTATCCCTTGAAGGTGCATTGAATCTCTATTAAAGTCACCTTCAAGCTATGGATAAGATTCTACCAGGGCTATAAAAAAAACCATGGACCTAGGAAATAGGTAACAACTTATGTATTAATTTCCTAGCTACTTTTTGAGCTTCCAATGAGTGTAAGAGGCTTCTCCGCCTTCAAATAAGATCTTTAGTGTGTTTACTTGCCTTGGATTAATAACCTCCCTTGTTGTAACCAAGTAACTCTTTTGGTCTCATTTATTCTATTTCCTAGCTACTTTTAACAGCCTTCGGACTGTCCGATTCTAACTTTCGAATTCCCTCTAGAAACACTAGGTCAAACCAACGCCTACTGTTCCCTCTTCTGGGAACGCGTCCTCACCTACTCCTCTCAGGAGAGTTTACCTTTTGCTAGACCGGTACTCCAAACTGTTTAGACTTTTGCTCAACTCCCAAGACTTCAGGTCTTCATGCTGGACGTTCGCTCCATGACCAGTCCAGACTTTCACCTAGTCTGCGATGACCAGGATTTTTACCTAGAGTCCCCAACTCTAGGATTTCGCCCAAAGTGCTCGACCTACCAAGACTTTTAGCCTGGGGTTACCACCCCCTAGGATCTAGGGTTACATCCTCCTAGGATTTTTCACCTGTTTAGTATCCACTTAGTACTTTCCTATAAACTCAATCACACTTATTAGATAACAAGACAACTGAACTTTGAACCCTTTGTCATTCTCAAAACACAAGTTCAATTGTCTGGTGCTTCCTGCACCAATAATCTCCCCCTTTTTTATTATGACAATACAATTCAAAGTAAAACATAACAATATAATGAAAAGGAATTTAAGCATGAGCATAAGAATTTAAGCATGAGCATAAGTAAAGTACAACAATTTTGACATATTTTAAAGAACTCCTTAATACGAACCCCACCAACAAATGTGATGGAACCCGAGACAAAGGTGGATAGAACCCCAAGAACTAAATGACAAGAGTGTGAGTCTTGACCCATAACCTAGAACTGGCACCAACCAAGCCTGCGAAGAAAAGAAATGCCACACCCGGGGTGATAAGTTTCGATGGGTTGAACGCCACGAGAGTAAACTCAATAACTTCAGAAAGTCCTTTCAAGAACTAAGCGAGCACACAATCTCACCAAAAACTAAGTTGCTTCATACTAAGATGTCCCTCCCTTATATAATGGGAGTGAACAAGGAAAAGTACAAGATAAGTGCATTCACAATTAAAGTCCCAATGTTGCATGTCCCATGCAAGCAATCTAGGAACCCAAAATAAAATAAATGCATGCACAATTAGAGTCTCAATTCACATGCTTCATTAAACAATCTAAAATACTTACGTCTTCATGCATGAACGAGTTCCCATGCTTATTAGCATTCTTCTGTTAAGCACGACCAGTCATGGATGGTTATGTCCGATTACGTGGATTAGGCCACGACTAGCAGTTGGGATTATCTTGGTCTCTCCTTGCTCATAGTCCTCCCAATGTTTTTTTATTAGCCCATTTAGTGCTTCCTTGAAACGCTGTGCCCGCAGTCTTATAATTGGGCCTTCTGGAAGTGATAGCTGATCTCTCCTATCTTCAGCCCTTGGGCATACATCATTCTCCCCTTCTTGAAAAGGATTTGTCCTCAAATCATCACCTGCATCAAACGGGGATAAGTCAGCAACATTAAAAGTAGAATGTACGCCATACTCACATGGTAGTTCAAGTTTGTAGGCATTATCATTGATGTGGTCTAATACTTGAAATGGGCCATCCCCTCGAGGTAGAAGTTTAGAACGACGTTTATCCGAAAATCACTCCTTTTGGAGGTGCAACCAAACCTATTCTCATGGTTCAAACACAATCTTCTTGCGCCCCTTGTTAGCTTGTTGTATGTATTGCTGAGTTCTTTACACAATATTCAGTCGTGCTTGTTCATGAATCTTCTTTACGAATTCGGCCTTCTGCTTACCATCTAAGTTTATGTGCTCACTTATAGCTAAAGGAATCAAATCTAATGGTGACAAGGGATTGAAACCATAAACAATTTCAAATGGAGAAAATTGAGTCGCGGAATGTATGCTACTATTGTAAGAAAATTCAACATGAGGTAGACAATCTTCCCATATTCTCAAATTCTTGTTAATGACCACACGAAGTAAAAAGGACAAGGTTTGATTGACCACTTCAGTTTGCCCATCAGTTTGGGGGTGACAAGTAGTAGAGAACAACAATTTAGTTCCTAATTTCTCCCACAAAGTCTTCCAAAAATGACTCAAAAACTTTGCATCCCTATCTGAGACAATGGTCCTAGGCATGCCATGCAACCTAATAACCTCTTTAAAGAACAATTCAGCTATATGCGATGCATCATCGGTTTTATGACATGGAATGAAATGCGTCATTTTGGAGAATCTATCTACCACAACAAAAATTGAATCTCTCCCCCTCTTGATCCAGGGTAATCTCAAAACAAAGTCTATTGAAATATCAGTCCAATGTTCACTAGGTATAGGCAAAGGGGTATACAAGCCATGGGGTTTCAATTTAGATTTAGCTTGTTTGCAAGTGATGCACTTCTCACAGATTCTTTCCACGTCACGTTTCATATGAGGCCAAAAGAAACGATCCTGTAAAACCCCTAAAGTCTTAGTAACACCAAAATGACCCATCAAATCACAACCATGTGCTTCCCTAGTGAATAATTCACGTAACGAACACATAGGCACACATAATCTATTTTCACGAAATAAAAACCCATCATGCCTATAGAACTTACCAATGCAACCTTATCGCATGCTTTGAACACATAAAAATCAGTATCGTTAGTATATAAATCCTTGATATATTCAAATCCAAGTAACTTCATATCTAAAGTGGGCAGTAAAGCATACCTTCGAGATAGTGCATCAGCAACTACGTTCTCCTTTCCTTGCTTGTATTTGATCACATAAGGAAATGTCTCAATGAATTCTACCCATTTAGCATGGCATCGGTTCAACTTATGTTGGCTCTTCAAATGCTTTAGAGATTGATGATCTGTGTGAATCATGGATTCTTTTGGCCATAGATAATGTTGTCATGTCTCCAATGCTCTCACCAATGCATACATCTCCTTGTCATATGTGGAATAGTTGAGAGTGGCTCCACTCAACTTCTCACTGAAGTAAGTAATGGGTTTCATCTACTGCATAAGCACAGCACCTATACCAACACCAGAAGCATCACATTCGATTTCAAATGTTTTAGAAAAATCTGGTAGGATTAGTAAAGGAGCAGAACTTAGCTTTTCTTTCAAAATGTTGAAGGCCCTCTCTTGCTCCTCTCCCCACTTGAATGACTCATTTTTCTTGATGACTTTAGTAAGAGGAGCTGCAATATTGCTAAAATTACGAACAAACTGTTGATAGAAGCTGGCCAAACCATGGAAACTCCTCACTTGGCTTATTATTGTCGGTGTTGGCCACTCTTGGATTGCTTTCACCTTTTCGTCATCTATCTCAACGCCTTTAGTACTAATAACAAAACCAAGAAACACGACTTTCTTCGTACAAAAGGAGCATTTAACGAGGTTAGCAAAAAGCTTTTCTTCTTTTAGCACACTCAAAACTAACCTTAAATGTATAACATGCTCTTCTAAGCTTATGCTATAAATCAAAATATCATCAAAATACACAACTACAAATTTTCCTAAGAAAGCACACAAAACATGGTTCATCAAACGTATAAAAGTGCTAGGAGCATTAGTTAAGCCAAAAGGCATTCCTAACCATTCATATAAGCCATGTTTGGTTTTAAAACCAGTTTTCCATTCATCACCTCCCTTCATCCTAATCTGATGATATCCACTCCTAAGATCAATTTTTGTGAACACACAAGAACCATGCAATTCATCAAGTATATCATCAATCCTAGGAATTGGATGGTGATACTTTACCGTGATGTTGTTGATGGCTCGACAATCCACACACATCCTCCATGTTCCATCCTTCTTGGGAACGAGTAACACAGGCACGGCACAAGGGCTCATGTTTTCTCGAACATACCCCTTTTCTAATAATTCATTAACTTGCCTCTGAAGTTCCTTTGCTTCCTCCGGATTGCTTCTATAGGCAGGTCGATTTGGAATGGATGCACCGGGTATGAAGTCAATTTGGTGCTCAATTCCTCTAATTGGAGGTAAACCATGTGGAACCTCTTCAGGAAAGACCATCTCGAATTCCTGTAAGAGAGAAACAATAACACTAGGCAAAGAACTGATAAGGTCGTTAGTGCTCAGAAGTGCCTCCTTATACAAAAGGATAAGGGGCAGCTGATTTGAAAACAAAGCTCCTTTGATCTCACTTTTTTTTGCATAAAAGCTATCTTTCTTTCTCTCTCCTTTTTTTCCTTGCCCACTTCTTTTGTCTCTTTCCTCTCATTTTCTTTCCTCTCATTTTTCTTTTCCTCGACTTCTTTTTTCTCAATTTCTTTTTCTTTCTTCTTTTCATTTGCTTTTTATAGTCTCAACTGGTCCTCCATAACTTGTCTTGGAGTCAACAGTACAGGAATAATAGGTTGTCCTTTCAAAGTAAAACTATACTTATTTGTGAGGCCATCATGTGTTACCTTTCGATCGAATTGCCAAGGTCTTCCCTACAATAGATGGCATGCATGCATGGGAACCACGTCACACAATAGCTCATCTTCATATTTACCAATGGAGTGTAACGCCCACCCTGGTTACCCTAGGGCGGCGCTACGTTCGTACATGCTTCAGTTATACTATGGCAGCGGAAGAACAAAAATTTTTCTTTTTAAACATTCATTTTATAACATGATATCACAGATTAAATGTGCATATGTTGATTCTATAACTAATCATATTAATTTGTCCGGATCGTTCTTTGCCGAGCCACCACCACACACATCACTATCTGCTCCTCCTGTTGCTCCTCTAGCTCATCCAGCTTCTTTATCTGCGGTACAAGGAAAGTAAGCTGTGAGCACTCATGGCTCAGTAAGTTCCTTTCCTACTCACTAAAACCGAAAATCATCGTATATTAATATCATGCGTAGTATCATAAGCATACGACATACAAGGGTATCATATTCATATCATGACATTATATCATCAGATAATTCAAGCACATATGTAGGCAATGCATCATGAATTTGAAAGCTTATACTTATAAGTACTTGAAATTCATATCATCATTAGAGGGGATCCCGGTTTGTACCACATACATAATGCGCGCGCTTCTTAAGTAGGTCCAAGGTAGCAAGTCTTGAACCCTACCATACATACATACTAGGTCCGAGTCTTACTCCATCGACCTAGGGCATTCAGAAGCCCATTTCTGACGAGGCCCGAGTCTTATTCCATCGACCCCGGGGCGTTTACGGAGCCCACCCTTGGTACAAACCATACAAAAATAATTTATCATGCATAACTATCATATCATATCCCTAACAAATCTTTCATGCATTTCATTTTTTTCATTCTTTTCTCATTATGTATAGCATTTCCTATGCTAACACATATCATGGCATATACATAACATAAATTTCATTCTTTTCTCATTATGTATAGCATTTCCTATGCTATCACATATCATGACATATACATAACATAAATTTCATTCTTTTCTCATTATGTATAGCATTTCCTATGCTATCACATATCATGGCATATAAAACAAATACATGATCCTTAACAAGAAAACAAATACATGATCCTTAACATTTCATAGGGAGAACCTCGTACTAGTTGGGTAAAACAATAATTTCCCTAGCCTCTTAAAACTATTTTTGGCCGAAATTCTAGGGTTAAGTACTCCTTTGATCAAGCATCATATAGGTGTAAAAACATGAAGATGATCCCTTTTCCATGGCATAGAAAATCTATCATGTAGTGTAGACTTAGTTACACCTCACTAGATTTCGAAAGCTCTTCTTAACCGAATTTTCTCAAACTTGTTTCTAGGTTTTAAAATCCTCATAAAATCTGAAAATATATATAAAAGCCTTGTACCACAGGTGAGGGAAGCTTACCTTCTTCGCTTAAGTTTCCTAGAGTTGAGAACTTGCTTGGACCTTTCTTCCTTGCTTGCTTTGCTCGGCACCAATGGAGGAGAGGAGTGGCTAGGTCTTTTGGTGGAGAGGAGGAGGAAGAAGAGGCTTCTCTTTCCTCTTGTGTTGCTCGGTAACAACAAGAGAGAAAGGGGGAGAGAGTGAAGAGGAAGAAGAGGTTCTTCCTCTTGTGTTGCTCGGCAACAAGAAGAAGAAGAGAGGGAGAGGTGAGTCTCGGCACAAAAGGGAGGAGAGGAGGAGAATGAGTGGGGGATGAAGTTGAAGTCACCCCTCCATGCCTATTTATACTAAAATGAGGGGAGGAAACTTGACTTGATTCATCCTCCCTATTCATTTCTCCCCTTAAATGACAAGAATATTCTAGAGAAATGTCTTTTGAGTTCTCTCTTTTCTTTCCCTTAATTTCTCTCTTTTCTCTTCTTTAATTAAAATTCCTATCTCTCCTCTTACAATATCCTCTCCTATCCCACTTGGTTAACACATGCATGCATCCACAAGAGAACCAAGGATCAAAACTTGTTTATGTATATTTTTATTTCTTTTTACTTCCTTTTCCTTTTAAGTAGAAAGAATCCTTTCTTATTCTTAACTACTTAATCCTTTCTCTCCTTATCAATAATTCTCCTATCCCCTTTGGTATCCTATACATGTTCCTTACAAGAGATCCAAGGTTCAATCTCTCTTCTAACATTTTATTTTCTTTTGTACATAATAATTCGTATATTACTATATTATGCATTATGCATAAATATTTCATACATATATATATTATCTCATATTTCTTCCTTTTGTCCATATTGATTCCATACATTTTAAATCATGCATAGATGATTTATATTCTCAACTTTATTTTTCTTTCATAAAGTTTTAATCATCTAAATCCATCTTAATATTTAACTTAGAATATTTACACCTTCTTTTCATTCGTACTCTCATTATCCTTACTTTCTTATCTAGGCTTTCTAGGGGTGTTACAATCTCCCCTACTTATTGAAAGTTCGTCCCCGAACTTAGAATGACAATTTCTGCTCAGATTCCCTTAGACGTTGGTGGAGCTTCTAATCTCCCTTAACTCATTGAAGGTCCCTCAATTGAAGTCTGCAGTTGGTGTAACCTTGCGGGACCACCTTGATTCAGAACATACTGTGGTGCTTTAGTTTTGGTAGGGCAGTCTCTAGATAGATGTCCTTCCAGTCCACAGTCGTAGCATTTAATTTTGCCCTTACGACAGTCTTTTGCTTTATGACCCTCTATCCCACAGTTGTAGCACTTATTAGTGCCCGTACGACATGTCCCTGGATGTTTCTTCCCGCATGTATTGCACTGAGAAAACTTGAGCTGCTTGTTGGACGGACCAATCTCAGTATCATTCCGTCATTTTCCCTTTCCGCCGTGGTTCCCTTTCCAGTTGGCCTTAATATTTTCCAGCTCTTCCATCTGAGCTTGCTTCTTGTCCTTGCCTAGTGCCTTCAGGTAGTGTTCGGTATTCAGGGCACTGCTAATTAACTCTTCTGTGGTCCGCGGTCTGTTAACTCCGCCGGCCACATTAAGTGCTATCTCGGGTCTGAGCATCTTTAGCATAAGCCTGACCCTTTCTCCCTCCGTCCTAACTAATTCTGGGCATAATCGTGCCAGGCGGTTGAATCTTTTCATCGCTTCTTCCACCGTTAGGTCACCTTGCCGAAATTCGGTGAATTCATCATAGTGCCTACTTGTCACCCGAGTGTGGAAGAATTCTTCGAAGAATTCCGTCTCAAAATCTGCCCAACTCATTTGGTTCACTGGTCTTTTCACTTTCACTCTGTCCCACCACATTCGGGCGTCTCCTGTGAGACAGGAGGATACGCATTTGACCTTTTCATGCTCAGGCCAGTCCAATAGTTCTATCATGCTCTCCATTGTCTTAAACCAAGCTTGTGCGTCCCATGCTTCACAATTTCCAGAGAATTTCTCTGGCCTCAGTCTTTGCCACTGGATCAGATACGCTTCTTGACGAACTACCGGTGCCAGATTCACTGATGGTACCGGTGCTGCTACCGGCTCCGGTTCAACTACTGGTATGGTTGTCGTATTATTCTGATTTGGGGTAGCAGGATTCCCTTGTTGATTCATCATGGCAGCAATCATCTGTTGCTGTTCCGTAAGCTGTCGTTGTAGCTCAGTAACTACTTGTGCCCAATCAGGTGGAGGTACGGTCTCCTCCGTTCTGGCATTTCGTCTTCTAGTCATACTTATTTTCCTAAATGATAACAAGATTAGTCTAAGTTATCATTTATGCATGAATATCCTAACATATCATGTCTAGGTTTCATGCCATGTTTGAGTTTGAGGTATTCTTTCTTAGGTTGTCATATCATCTTTAGGTTACCTTACCATTCATACGCGTCAAGATCTAGCCGATGGTATTATCATTCTTATGCTTAAATTGATACCATTTCTACTCTTTTTATTCATCAAAAGCTTTTATTACATAACTTCTTCTCTTAAAAGGCCAGGTAGGTTGCGACTACTCCTGCCATAAAGGACATGAGAGCAGTAGTCATTATCAACCCAACCTGTATCGACTTGCCCAGATCATCCTGGGGTGGATCAGGCATTATCGGAGGTTGAATCTCCGATGCCTCTTCCGGGTCGATTATTGTCTCTTCATCCATTCCCTCGTCTTCTTCAACATGTTCGTCCAGTTCCATCGGGTCTTCATTTAGTTCTCCCTCGAGGTTGTTCAGTCCCCACTCGAAGTCTATTATATCGTTGGGGTTGAAACCCATTTCCATGTATTCAGCAAGGTTAAATTCATCCTCGACCATCTCAGGAAACTCATTCTCTCCTTCATAATATTCCATAATTTCTGCATCTTCATCTTCATTATCGTCCGAATTCCATTCCTCGATTTCCTCGAGATCCTCCTCTCCGAACTCGCCGTGTTCCGGAGATTCCGAGTCGCTCACATAGTTGTTGAAGTATTCCAGCATATCGGGTTCATCCGCGAACTCGAGGTATTCGCCAGAATATTCCACATCCTCGGGATCGTATTCGAACGGGATATAGTCCATTTCTACAAGATTTTAAGGATTCATTATTCCTCTTATGTTATAGCCTAAGGTTCTTGTATCTAGGCTACCATTCATGCATCTTAGAATATCACCTACTTATCCTCATGCACCATTCTCTAGGGTATAGTTTAAGGTATCCTTCCTAGGCTACCATTCATGCATCCTAGAGTATCATACAAATATTTGCATATAAATAAATTAAGCAACTGTACTTACTTGGAGCGACAGGAAGGAGCTTGATGTGTGTGTAGTGAGCTGGCAAAATTTGGCTCTGATACCACCTGTAACGCCCACCCTTCTTACCCTAGGGCGGCGCTACGTTCGTACATGCTTCAGTTATACTATGGCAGCGGAAGAACAAAAATTTTTCTTTTTAAACATTCATTTTATAACATGATATCACAGATTAAATGTGTATATGTTGATTCTATAACTAATCATATTAATTTGTCCGGATCGTTCTTTGCCGAGCCACCACCACACACATCACTATCTGCTCCTCCTGTTGCTCCTCTAGCTCATCCAGCTTCTTTATCTGCGGTACAAGGAAAGTAAGCTGTGAGCACTCATGGCTCAGTAAGTTCCTTTCCTACTCACTAAAACTGAAAATCATCGTATATTAATATCATGCGTAGTATCATAAGCATACGACATACAAGGGTATCATATTCATATCATGACATTATATCATCAGATAATTCAAGCACATATGTAGGCAATGCATCATGAATTTGAAAGCTTATACTTATAAGTACTTGAAATTCATATCATCATTAGAGGATCGGTTTGTACCACATACATAATGCGCGCGCTTCTTAAGTAGGTCCAAGGTAGCAAGTCTTGAACCCTACCATACATACATACTAGGTCCGAGTCTTACTCCATCGACCTAGGGCATTCAGAAGCCCATTTCTGACGAGGCCCGAGTCTTATTCCATCGACCCCGGGGCGTTTACGGAGCCCACCCTTGGTACAAACCATACAAAAATAATTTATCATGCATTACTATCATATCATATCCCTAACAAATCTTTCATGAATTTCATTTTTTCATTCTTTTCTCATTATGTATAGCATTTCCTATGCTAACACATATCATGGCATATACATAACATAAATTTCATTCTTTTCTCATTATGTATAGCATTTCCTATGCTATCACATATCATGACATATACATAACATAAATTTCATTCTTTTCTCATTATGTATAGCATTTCCTATGCTATCACATATCATGGCATATAAAACAAATACATGATCCTTAACAAGAAAACAAATACATGATCCTTAACATTTCATAGGGAGAACCTCGTACTAGTTGGGTAAAACAATAATTTCCCTAGCCTCTTAAAACTATTTTTGGCCGAAATTCTAGGGTTAAGTACTCCTTTGATCAAGCATCATATAGGTGTAAAAACATGAAGAAGATCCCTTTTCCATGGCATAGAAAATCTATCATGTAGTGTAGACTTAGTTACACCTCACTAGATTTTGAAAGCTCTTCTTAACCGAATTTTCTCAAACTTGTTTCTAGGTTTTAAAATCCTCATAAAATCTGAAAAATATATAAAAAGCCTTGTACCACAGGTGAGGGGAAGCTTACCTTCTTCGCTTAAGTTTCCTAGAGTTGAGAACTTGCTTGGACCTTTCTTCCTTGCTTGCTTTGCTCGGCACCAATGGAGGAGAGGAGTGGCTAGGTCTTTTGGTGGAGAGGAGGAGGAAGAAGAGGCTTCTCTTTCCTCTTGTGTTGCTCGGCAACAACAAGAGAGAAAGAGGGAGAGAGTGAAGAGGAAGAAGAGGTTCTTCCTCTTGTGTTGCTCGGCAACAAGAAGAAGAAGAGAGGGAGAGGTGAGTCTCGGCACAAAAGGGAGGAGAGGAGGAGAATGAGTGGGGGATGAAGTTGAAGTCACCCCTCCATGCCTATTTATACTAAAATGAGGGGAGGAAACTTGACTTGATTCATCCTCCCTATTCATTTCTCCCCTTAAATGACAAGAATATTCTAGAGAAATGTCTTTTGAGTTCTCTCTTTTCTTTCCCTTAATTTCTCTCTTTTCTCTTCTTTAATTAAAATTCCTATCTCTCCTCTTACAATATCCTCTCCTATCCCACTTGGTTAACACATGCATGCATCCACAAGAGAACCAAGGATCAAAACTTGTTTATGTATATTTTTATTTCTTTTTACTTCCTTTTCCTTTTAAGTAGAAAGAATCCTTTCTTATTCTTAACTACTTAATCCTTTCTCTCCTTATCAATAATTCTCCTATCCCCTTTGGTATCCTATACATATTCCTTACAAGAGATCCAAGGTTCAATCTCTCTTCTAACATTTTATTTTCTTTTGTACATAATAATTCGTATATTACTATATTATGCATTATGCATAAATATTTCATACATATATATATTATCTCATATTTCTTCCTTTTGTCCATATTGATTCCATACATTTTAAATCATGCATAGATGATTTATATTCTCAACTTTATTTTTCTTTCATAAAGTTTTAATCATCTAAATCCATCTTAATATTTAACTTAGAATATTTACACCTTCTTTTCATTCGTACTCTCATTATCCTTACTTTCTTATCTAGGCTTTCTAGGGGTGTTACATGGAGATTGCTACCAAGACTTGTTTTGTTACCTTGATTTCTCCACAATCATTTAGCCACTGGAGTCGATAAGGTCGCGAATGTTTCCAAGTTGGTAGTGATAATTTCTCCACCAAATCAGTACTTGCCACATTGGTGCAACTCCCCCCATCAATAATAACACTGCAAACCTTGTTATTGATAGAGTAACTGGTATGAAACAAATTCTCCCTTTGATTACCTTCTTCCTCCTTAGCTTGTAGATTGAGAACTCGTCGGGCTACCAATAAGTCTCCAATAACAGCATGTTGTTCATCATCACTATCCTCTTTTTGTGGCACTCCTTCAACTATTTCATCCTCATCTTCAGACTCAAGTTCACCTTGGGTGTTTATTACCATCACCCTTTTGTTCACACATTGACTAGCTATATGGCCATGCCCTTGACATTTAAAACATTTGATATCACGAGTTTTGGAGGAAATGGGCTCGCGTTTACCTTGAGTAGTAGATGGTGTGGGTTTGGGCTTCTTGAAGGGTTCAAACTTTGGCTTATTTTAAGGTTGTTCCTCCTTTCTTGGAGACGTCCGCCATGTGCCGTGAGTAGTCATTGGTTGTCCCTTCCTAGCCAATCCTCTCTTCTTGAGTTGCTCTTCCACTTTTTGTGCTTGGTGGACCATATCTGACAACTCAACATAATGCTGCAATTCAATAATATCAGCAATTTCTAGATTTAAACTATGTAAAAACCTGGACATGGTGGCTTCCCGATCTTCATCGATATTAGCTCGGATCATGGACAACTCCATCTCCTTGAAATATTCATCCACACTTTTGGAGCCTTGAGATAACCTTTGAAGCCGCTGATATAAGCTTCTATAAAAATGGTTGGGTACAAACCTCCTTCTCATGAGTACTTTTATCTCCTCCCAAGTGGACACAGATTGCTCTCTATTCCTTCTCCGAGTCATCACCACTTGATCCCACCAAACAATAGCATAATCAGTGAATTCAATGGTAGCTAACTTCACTTTTTTTAACTCTGAGAATTCATGACAGTCAAACATCATTTCCATCTTAGTTTCCCATTCCAAATAAGCTTCTGGGTCATTTCTTCCTTGGAAGGTTGGAATTTTCATCTTAATCCCTCCTAAATCATTATTTCTTCTAGTTCCATTTCTACCTCCTCGAAATCCAATCCTGCCCCGATTATAGTTTTGCTCATCAAAGTCTTCCACAATAACCTCTTCATCTTGGGCATGTCTTCGTTGTGGTCTAGTAATACGGTCTTGTTGATGTCTTCTTGGTGTTTCATCCTCCACCCGATCCAACCTCTCATGGATAGATTCTAATTCCGCCCTCATCATCCGCTGCATCTCCCCCATCAATGCTTGTAATTGCAGGTTCGGAAGTGGCCTAGACCCCTCATTTGCTCCATCCTCCTGGTTGTTGGAAAAGGCTGCAAAATGAAAAAAAACCTCACAAGCAGTCAACTCACGTTTGGGTGGTAGCTCTCAATTGATGATATCTCTCAGTTCTTGTTCAAACTCTAGAATAAATCAGAATATCACGTAGCAATTCAAAAGATACCACCGAAACTTATGATGGTAGAATTTTAAGAGAAAATGAAAGAGTAGAAGTTTGAGAATAAGGAAAACAAGAAAAGAATTGTTGAAGACAATTTACTTCGATTCACACAAGCAGCTTTTTTTTTCTGCGCTTTCTTCTTCTCCTTTTTTTTTTTTGTCTTTTCGTTCCCTCCCCCCACGATTTTTTTTTTTTTGCTTTTGGCTGAACAACAAGTAAAGATAAATTTGCACTTGCCTTTGAACCGAAGCTCTGATACCAGATGATACCAACCCCACCAACAAATGTGATGGAATCGAGACAAAGGTGGATAGAACCCCAAGAACTAAATGACAAGAGTGTGAGTCTTGACCCGTAACCTAGAACTGGCACGAACCAAGCCTGTGAAGGAAAGAAACGCCACACCCAGGGTGATAAGTTTCGATGGGTTGAATGCCACGAGAGTAAACTCGATAACCTCAGAAAGTCCTTTCAAGAACTAAGAGAGCACACAATCTCACCAAAAACTAAGTTGCTTCATACTAAGATGTCCCTCCCTTATATAATGGGAGTGAACAAGGAAAAGTACAAGATAAGTGCATTCACAATTAGAGTCCCAATGTTGCATGTCTCATGTAAGCAATCTAGGAACCCAAAACAAAATAAATGCATGCACAATTAGAGTCCCAAGTCGCATGCATCATTAAACAATCTAAAATACTTACGTCTTCATGCATGAACGAGTTCTCATGCTTATTAGCGTTCTTCCGTTAAGCACGGTCAGTCATGGATGGTTATGTCTGATTACGTGGATTAGGCCACGACTAGCAGTTGAGATTATCTTGGTCTCTCCTTGCTCATAGTCCTCCCTGTTAGTTAGAGCCCTAGAGCCAATCATTTGATGATTGTATGGACTTATTGTATCATATTCTTGTATATTAATAAAGGCATTTGTTTGGTTATTATACTTATTTGTATTAGTGCCAAATAGACTAAGTATAATAGCGTCCTTGAGTAGAAGGTTCATACCTGTATCAATCGATTAGTTGAATCGATAGTGAGATGATATAGGGAACACTACTCTAAATCAATCCTAGTCGAGTATTAACATTCAGGGATAATGTTAATACAATAAGATTAGCATGTAGGTCAGCTCGATGACTTGATCTCACAAGTCATGGATATAGAGATATCAAGCTGACACATGGGTATGCATTAGAGAATGTATACTGAATGACCCACCATGAGAAAGTATCATGGATCGTTATATGAGTGTCATATACTTTCTCATGTGGCTATTAGTATGACTATTAGTCCTTTGACCTGAAGTCACCATGGATCCCTACATAAGGAGTTACGTACTTTAGTTTTGTCAAACGTCACCCGTAACAGGGTGGACTATAAAGGCGATTACTGGGTATGTAACAAATTATGCAGAGGGATGTGAGTGATGTAGATGGGATCTATCCCTCCCATATGACGGGAGCGACATCAATATTCTTGATAGAGTTAGACCACGAAGTGCATGGCCATGCCCAAATGAGTCAACATTAGATGTTGAGCTCATTTGATCGAGTGAGTCTACTTGGAGTTCAAGATTTAGATTGGTTAGAGGATGACACGGTCTATGCCTCACATTGATCAATCTAGATGTCTACGATAGAAGGACAATGTCATATATTGTGAGGAGTCACAATTAGTAGTCACAAGGTGATGTTGGATCTCGACATTTCTTGTAACTTGGGTAGTAATGATGTGTTGCTAGATACCGCTCATTATTTATGCTCCTAAATGGGTTTAGGGCATTGCCAACGTTACAAGAACCTATAGGGTCACACACTTAGGACAATTAGATGGAGATTTGGTTCATACGATGAACCAAGAGGATTAGATTCATTTGATGAATCAAATTGGATTAAGAGTAATCCAAATTGGGCTAATTGAGTTAGACTCAAATTGATTCATGTATTTAATGAGTCTAATTTAGATTATGACTCATTAGATCAATTTAATTTAATGAATTAGATTCATTATATTAAGTTGGCTTGAATCAAATGGTTTGATTAGATCAACCATGAGAGAGATTGAGTCAAGTTTGACTTGACTAGAGAGGAAGAGGAAGAGTCAAGTTTGACTTGACTCTTTTCCACATCATGAGTGAGGTGGCAAGATGTGGACCAATAGTGTTGTTCCACATCATCTTGTTTTGCCACCTCATGGAGGTTACAAGCCTCCATTGCATTTAATGTGGGTTGGCCACATTAAATGAGTGGAGGTTACTCATTTGCCACATCATTGTGAGGTGGCAAGATGTGGACCAATGGTAATGTTCCACATCTTCATGATGTGCCACATCATAGGAGTTACACAACACCTCTTAATGGCCTCCACTTAATTGTAATTAAGTGGAAATGGGGGTTACACACTAAAATGTGGCCGGCCACTTTAGAGGTGGGAATGAAATTCATTTTTCATTCACCTCCTCATTTACTCCTTCTTCTTCCTTGTGATCTCTCCTTGCTCTCCCTCCTCTTCCTTGCCGTGACCTATCAAGGTGCTAGCACACCTTTGCTTAGGTTTTTCTCCATCAAGAATTGTTCGTGTGGATATGTAACACCCCTAGAAAGCCTAGAAGGGTAATGGGAGTACGAATGAAAAGAGGATGTAAATACTCTATGTTAAATATTAAGATGGATTTAGATGATTAAAACTTTATGAAAGAAAAATAAAGTTGAGAATATAATCATCTAAGCATGATTTAAAATGTATGGAATTAATGTGGACAAAAGAAAGAAATAAGAGATAATATGTACATGTATGAAATATTTATGCATAATGCATAATATATATGAATTATTATGTGTAAAAGAAAATAAAATGTTAGAAGAGAGATTGAACCTTGGATCTCTTGTAGGGAACATGTATAGGATACCAAAGGGGATAGGAGAATTATTGATAAGGAGAGAAAGGATTAAGTAGTTAAGAATAAGAAAGGATTCTTTTTACTTAAAAGAAAAAGGAAGTAAAAAGAAATAAAAATATACATAACCAAGTTTTGAACCTTGGTTCTCTTGTGGATGCATGCATGTATTAACCAAGTGGGATAAGAGAGGATATTGTAAGAGGAGAGATAGAAAATTTTATTAAAGGAGAGAAAAGAGAGAGATTAAGAGAGAACTCACAAGGCATATCTCTAGAATATTCCTATCATAAAGAAGAGGAATAAATGGGGAGGATGAATCAAGTCAAATTTCCTCCCCTCATTTTAGTATAAATAGGCATGGAGGGTGACTTCAAATTCATCCTCCACTCCTCTCCCTCTCCTCCTCCCTCTTGTGCCGAGACCCCTCTCCCTCTCCTCTTCTTCTTGTTGCCAAGCAACACAAGAGGAAGGAAGCTCCTCTTCCTCCTCACTCCCTCCCTCTTCTTTCTTCCTTGTTGTTGCCGAGCAACACAAGAGGAAGAAGCTTCTTCTTCCTCCCCTCTCCACCAAAAGACCTAGCCACTCCTTTCCCTCCATTTGTGCCGAACCTAGCAAGCAAGAAGAAAGGTCCAAGCAAGTTCTCAATTCTAGGAAACTTAAGCGAAGAAGGTAAGCTTCCCCTCACCTGTGGTACAAGGCTTTTTACATGTTTTTATGATTTTATGAGGATTTTAAAACCTAGAAACAAGTATGAGAAAATTCGGTTAAGAAGAGCTTTCGAAATCTAGTGATGTTTAACTAGTCTTCACTAAATGATAGATTTTCTATGCCATGGGAAAGGATTCTTCTTCATATTTTTATACCTATATGATGCTTGATAAGAGGAGCACTTAACCCTAGAATTTCGGCCAAAAATATTTTTAAGAGGCTAGAGAAATTCATTGTTTTACTCAACTAGTACAAGATTCTTCCTATGAAATGTTAGGGACCATGTAATTAGTTTTCTTGCTTAGAAGATGTTTGAACTAAAAGGAAACCCACCCATATGTTTCGGCCAAGAAGGGGTTTAGGGTTAGGAATACCCTTAAATTTAAATAAACATGCTCATGAGGTAGGATACAAAGATGTTAAAAGATTTGTATGTTTCGGCCAAGTTGTTCATGAACTAAATTTATATGTTTATTTCTTAGTAAATTTTACCATGAAACTCACTTAGGTTTTCATGCTTTAGACTACTTAAGAACCTAGCTAAAGAATGGTAGGTTTCGGCCATGTGAAAGAAATAAAAGAAAAAAAAAAGGGGAAAGAAAGAAACCTAGGAAATGTTATGCAATGAAATTTATGTAAATGCCATGATATGTGATAGCATATGAAATGCTATACATAATAAGAAGAATGAAATTTATGTAAATGCCATGATATGTGATAGCATATGAAATGCTATACATAATGAGAAGAATGAAATATATGGAAATGCCATGATATGTGATAGCATATGAAATGCTATACATAATGAGAAGAATGAAATATATGTAAATGCCATGATATGTGATAGCATATGAAATGCTATACATAATGAGAAGAATGAAATTATGTGAATGTCATGATATGTGATAGCGTATGAAATGCTATACATAATGAGAGGAATGAAAAATGAAATGCATGAAAGATTGTTAGGGATATGATATGATAGTTATGCATGATAAATTACTTTGTATGGTTTGTACCAAGGGTGGGCTCCGTAAACGCCCCGGGGTCGATGGAATAAGACTCGGGCCTCGTCAGTAATGGGCTTCTGATGCCCTAGGTCGATGGAGTAAGACTCGGGCCTAGTATGTATGTATGGTAGGGTTCAAGACTTGCTACCTTGGACCTACGTATGATGTATGTGGTACAAACCGGGATCCCCAATGATGATGCATTGCCTGCATATGTGCTTGAATTAGCTAATGATTTGATATGATGCCATGATGATATGAATACGATACCTTTGTACGTTGTATGCTTATGATATTACGCATGATGTTAATATACGATGATTTTCGGTTTTAGTGAGTAGGAAAAGAACTTACTGAGCCATGAGTGCTCACAGCTTACTTTCCTTGTACCGCAGATAAAAGAACTGGATGAACTAGAGGAGCAACAGGAGGAGCGGATAATGATGTGTGTGGTGGTGGCTCGGCAAAGAACGATTCGGATAGATTGATATGATTAGTTATAGAATCAATATATGCATATTTAATCTGTGATATCATGCTTATTTAAATAAAATGAATGGTTTAAATTTTTTATTCTTCCGCTGTTATAACTAAAGCATGTACGTAAGTAGTATAAAGAACGTAGCGCCTCTTTTGGTTGGGTAAGAAGGGCGGGCGTTACAGGATACTTCTAGAGGACCGACACTTGACGGTCTCGAGATCCGGTGTACCGTTGGACGAGAGGGATTTGCGAGGGCACGCTTCGAAGGTATAACTCTCATCTAGTGTAGATCTAGAGGTTTTTAAACTCGTACTCGTAATTTTCTTTCGGTTTTCCTTGCACGGATCTACGGCTTTGGGTAATTAGGGGTTTCCGCGACGCGAAAAGCGGTTTTCGCGGCCCGAAAAACCCAACACTCCCAATATTTTTTTATTAGCCCATTTAGTGCTTCCTTGAAACGCTTTGCCAGCAGTCTTGTAATTGGGCCTTCCGGAAGTGATAATTGATCTCTCCTATCTTCAGCCCTTGGGCATACATTACTCCTCCTTATGCTCATATTTTATGTTTAACTCTTAACTTTAACTTTTCTCTCGACATATATCAAAAAAAAAAGGTACTAAGTTAGAGAGAAAAAAAAACTTTAAATCCGAAAAGCTAGTTTTTTTTAATCTTTTAAACTCTTCCTGAAGGGTAACACTTAAAATTATTTATCTTTTAAATAAAATAGGTAAATAATTAGCTTTGAAAAGATGTATTTGAAAAATACTTAACTCAATACTTAACTTTGAAAAGATTTTCTTAAAAAAACTTAGCTCAATACTTAGCTTTTAAAAGATTTTCTATAAAAAACTTAGCTCAATACTTAGTTTTTAAAAGAATTTTAACAAAAACTTAGTTAAGTACTTAGCTTTTAAAAAAAATTGATAAAAAACTTAGTTAAAGTTAAGTTTTGAAAAGAATTCCTTGTAATAATACTTAGCTAAGAAAATGATTTCTTTGAAAAATACTTAGCTAAGTTAAAAACACTTATCAAGTACTTTGCTTTTTGAAAAGATTTTTAAAACACTTAGTTAAGTACATAAAAAATTAGTTAAAAATACTTTTTCAAAAACTTAGTTTTCCAACTAGAAATTGTTGGATCATGATGTACGTGAGAGGGGGGGGTGAATCACGTGGTTTTCAAAAATGCTTCTTTTTTAGTTTTTCAAAACACGAGTACGCAGCAGAAAGTAAGAAATAAAAGAGAAGAAACATAAGAAGAACACAAGCGGTTTTTACTTGGTTTGGAGCCTTCGGTAACTCCAACTCCAAGGCCTAGGTCCCGCGGACCTATCGATAGGCAATCCACTAAAAAAACCTCTTCCGGCAACCCTGGAAGAGAGAATCAAGTACAAGAGAAATTAGGTCAAGTGCAACACACTGCACTTGTCCTTTTATAGTAATTAAGTATAAACACAGATATTACCAACACTTTTTAGGAATTAGAATGAGGCACTTTATGTTGATGTCTGCCTTCCGGGCACGATCAGAACTCCTTGGAGTAGTCATCGGCTTTGTAGCTTCACAGTAGAGTCGTAGCAGGAACTGGAAGCAATCGAAAGCTTCAATGCACGTGTAGTAGCTCGTATGTACTTGATAATGAAGTGTCTACTCGAGACTGCCTTATAAAGGGCTTAGAGGGTGCCTCCCATAAGAATGGAAGGTGCCTTCAATAAGGCAAACTCTATCTCGAGCAAACCGACACTTATTTGCGACCGATTCCAAAAATTATCCTGCCGAGGACGCCTTCCATAGCCATGGAAGGCGCCTTCTATGACAGTACCGAGGCGCCTTCCATAGCCATGGAAGGTGCCTTCGGGTACTATTCACCCGAAGGCAATGTTGCTTTCTTGCTTGTTTTCTTACCCAGCAAACATGTTTTAGTTAAAATAACCTGCATAATAAGTGTTAGCACAAATATGAATAGTAGTAATTAGTTCATGTCCTCTCAGGACTAGGAACTAATCAATGTCTCATTCAAGGAATCTCAAATGGGCCTAAATTGGATTGACGCCTACTATCCCTCAACTAGGACACGTCCTCACAGAGTCACTCTCCTCGAGTGAATTACCTTTACTTACCTTTTGTCAGACATCCGGTCAGCCCGTTGACCAGTCTAGACTTCATGCCAACCATCCGATCAGCCCGTTGACCTAGCTGGACTTCATGCTAGCTATTTAGTCGACCCATCGACCTAGCTGGACTTCGTGCCAACTATCCGGTCAGCCCGTCAACCTAGCTAGACTTCGTACTAGCTATCCGGACGGCCTGTTGACCTAACTGAATTTCTCCTACACACTCAGTCAGATTGTTAGATCATAATGAACCTTACTTAACTTGCTTTTTCATTCATCAAAACCTGAGTTAGATCGTTAGTACTAACTGTACCAACAATCTCCCCCTTTTTGATGCAATGACAACCTGGGTTAAGTTAGTGAAAAATATGCAAAAATAAGTAATGACATGGTTTTTAAGTTAGACTTATTTTGGTGTTTATGCTTGGTATTTTGTTGCTAACTTAAACCACCTAACTCTCCCCCTTTGACATTCATCAAAAATAAGCATAGATAAGTTAGGGAGAATTTGGCTAAGCAAAGACAATTTTGACAACAGGAATTTTTATAATAAAGTTCAAAAAAATCTTCAAAAATAAATGTTTGAAAATTTTGTATCAGGATTTCCAAAAACAAAGTTAAAATAAAGTTCAAAGTTTATTAACCTTTTATAATATTCAAAAACAAATGTTTGAAAACTTATAATTTGCCTAAGGTTTTCAAAGGATATAAAATTCAAAGAAGCTAGAATTTTTGTAACAACAACTAGAAAGTTAGAGAATTAAAAAATATTTTTCAAAATAAAACCAAGGATTATTTTGAAAATAGCTGAGGTTTTAAGATAACTTTTTAAAACATGTCTTTTTAAAAATTTAAGGTTTTCAAAAATAAGATGATAAAATTTTAAGTAAGAAAACTTTTTGGAGACTATGTCAAGATGTTTCAAAAATTTAGACATTTGTCAAACTGATATTTTTTAAAACCTATCTTTAAAACTTTTAAGGCTAAGAAAGTAAACGAAAAGTTTAAAGACAGCAGTAAATCCTTTAAAAATTTAAAGCAGGGTTCAAAAATAATTTTGCAAAATATGCAAGCAGTTTGTAAAGTATAAAATATTAATGCTCCCCCTGAACCTGATAGTATTTTAAAATAAAATAACTATAAAGTTTCCTTAACTGTCTAACCTTTAGTTACTTATTGACTATCAAAAGATAACAGTTTTCTCTTGGTTACTCAGGTTAAGTTAATTTATTCAGTTAAGTTGAAAAACTTAACCTGATTTCTATTAGTTTGGTTTTTAATGCCCAAACTTATATTGATGTACTGACATAAGCATCTTAAGTCTAGGTAATCTGTCTATGCATCTCACCCCTTTCAAAGTTTAGCAATATACAAACAAGGTAGTTATAGTGTGCTTGTGAGATGTTCAAGTTCTAGACCTATTGGAGCATGCTTTCTAAGGGTTTGATCTAGACTAAGGCTAAAAGTAATTTTGAACATTTTAGAAATAAGGGAAGTTTTGAGAAAAATAAAGAATTTTACCATAGAATTTTAAATAATTTTTTTAAATCAATTTTGAAAATAAGAGTCCTAGTCTATTGAGCACATTCCTAATTGTCGACATAAATTATTAAATTCACTTTTAAGGAGTGGTTTAGTGAATATGTTAGCTAAGTTAGACTTAGACTCAATGTATTTGAGTTCAATATCACCTTTAATGACATGATCCTTGATAAAGTGATGTCTAACTTTGATGTGTTTAGTTTGGGAATGATGCACATGATTTTTTGTTAAATTAATTGAACTAACATTATCAATTAGTACTTTTGTATTGGTAAAGTTTAAATTAAAGTCTTTTAAAGTATGCATCATCCATAATAATTGTGCAACACATTCTCCTATAGTTATATATTCTGACTCAATAGTAGATAAGGCAACACAGTATTGCTTTATACTAAACCAGCTGACAAGTGATGGGCCAAATAGCTGACATCCACCACTTATACTTTTACGGTCTAGTTTACAGCCAGTGTACTCTGAGCCAGAGTAGCCTATGAGTTCAAAGTTGGGTGTTCTATGATATCAAATTTCTACATTTGATGTTCCTTTGAGATATCTAAAGATTCTTTTGACATTAGCCAAATGTGACTCTTTAGCACAGGTTTGGTATTTGGCACGCATACTAATTACAAATAAAATATCAGGTCGACTTACAATTAAGTATAGTAGGCTACCTATGGCACTTCTATAGTGTTTTAAGTCAACTGGTTTTCCATTTGGGTCATCATCTAAGGTTGTGTTAGTTGCCATAGGTGTCTTTATTTCTATAGTGTTTTCCATTCCAAATTTTTTTAAGTAATTCCTTAATGTATTTTTGTTGATAAATGTAATTGCTTTCATTTGTTTGTCTAATTTGAAACCCTAAAAAGTACATTAGTTTACCTACTAAACTCATTTCAAATTCTTGTTCTATTAGACTTATAAATTCTTATAAAAATTTTGAATTGGTTGACCCAAAGATTATATCATCTACATATACTTGAGCTATAAAAATATCATGGTTGATTGATTTGACAAATAGGGTTGGGTCAATTTGTCCTTGGTTGAACCCTTTAGAAATTAGGTAAGAGGTTAACCTTTCAGAACATGCCCTAGGTGCTTGTTTAAGTCCATATAAGGCTTTCTTAAGTTTCAATACATGGTCAGGATGATCTAAACTCTCAAATCCAGGAGGCTGACTTACATAAACTTCCTCTTTTATTAGCCCATTTAAAAATGCAGATTTTACATCCATTTGATAAAGTTTAAATCCTTTATGGGATGCATAGCTAAGTAGCATTCTAATGGACTCAAGTCTGGCTACTGGGGTATATGTTTCGTCATAGTCAAGTCTCTCTACTTGACTAAACCCTCTAGCAACTAGCCTAGCTTTATTTCTAGTAATTTCCCCAGTTTCACTTAATTTATTTCTGAATACCCATTTTCTTTCTATTACCCTTTTATTTTTAGGTGGTGGTACTAAGTCCCAGACTTAGTTTCTCTCAAATTAGGCTAGTTCTTCTTATATAACTATGATCTAGTCTGGGTCAAGTAAGGATTCAGCTATAGTTTTGGGTTAAAGTTTTGAGATTAGGTATACTTGACTTAGGTTTCTGAAGGATGACCTGGTTTGAACTCTTAGGTCTGGATCACCAATTATTATGCAATTGGGTGATTTGGGTTGACTTTTATGGTTCTAGGAGGTTCATTCCCTTGAAGCTGATCTTCTTCTTCGTGAATTAGATTTTTGTTTGTTCCCCCTTGGCTAGTGTTACCTTGAACAAAATCAATTGGTTGTATTTGGGTTTGTTCTAAGTTTTAGTTGGACTCTTCAAATTTCTCAATTCTCAGTGTGACTTTATTATATATTCTATAACCTCTACTATTTAAAAAGTATCCTACAAATATCCCATTTTTTATTTTTGAGGTAAATTTTCCTAAGTATTCTCTTGTATTTAGTACATAGGCTGGGCATCCAAATACTTTAAAGTATTTGATATTAGATTGTTTTTTATAATATATTTCTAATAAGGTTTTATTGTGAGTTTTATTGATTGTAGTTCGATTTTGTACATAACAGGCTGTACTAACAGCTTCTGCCTAAAAGTATTTTAGTAAGTTATATTCATTTAGCATTGTTCTAGAGGCTTCAAGTAGAGTTCTATTTTTTCGTTCTACGATTTCATTTTGTTGAGGTATTTTAGGACATGAAAATTCATGATGGTAACTATTTTTGAGGCAAAATTTGTTAAAGTTAAGATTTTTAAATTCTCCTTCGTTGTCACTACTAATTCTTTTAATTTTTAGTTATTTTTCATTTTCAACTTGTTTGCAAAAATTATAAAGATTTCAAATGTTTCATCTTTATTTTTTAAGAATTTTACCCAAGTGAACCTAGAGTAGTCATCTATTATTACTAGGCGATATAGACTTACATTTATTGATTTGACCCCATGGGAATCAAATAGGTCTAAGTGCAATAGTTCTAATATTGAGTTTGTTTGAAGTTGATTAATTGATTTGTGAGTAGATTTTATTTGTTTTCCTTGTTGACAAGCATTACAGATTGTTGAGTCTAAGTTAGGTAATTTTGGTAGGCTTCTAACTAATCCATTTAATTTACTTAGATTTCTAAACTTTATATGACATTCTTCTATGCCATAACCAGGTTTTTTCTTTTTGTATTAAATAACACTTGAGTGAAGAAGAGGTTAAGTTAATTGCATAGATATTATATTTTCTAAACCATTTTATGCTTACAGTAGGGTTATCTAAGTGTTTAATTTTAAGATTAGTAATATTTTAAGTTTTAAGTTTTAATTTAAGTTTAAGTTTTAATTTTAAGATTTAAGTTTAATTTAATTTTTAATTTTAAGTTTAATTTAATTTTTAATTTTAAGTTTAATTAAATTTTAAGTTTTAATTTATTTTTTAAAATAGTTTTTAAAATAATATTTTTTAAAATAGTTTTTAAAATAATATTTTTTTAAAAAAAATAGTTTTCAAAATAGTTTTCAAAATAGTTTTTAAAATAATTTTAAAAATAGTTTTTAAAGATAGTTTTTAAAATAATTTTTAAAATAGTTTTTAAGATAATTTTTAAAATAGTTTAATTTTAATTTAATTTTTATTTTATTTTAATTTAATTTCTTAGTCATCTCACCCGATCTATGTTTTCAATTAGGAAATCCTATAATTTTTGTAAGATGAGTTAAGTTCAATTTCAGGATTTGGTTTAATTTTGTATTAGATTCAGGTTTAATTTTGGGCTCAACCAACAGACATTCTTTGGATAAACTTCTGGGCTATGGTGAGTCACCTAGATATCATTAGAGTAACCATGCCTTTGAGGTTTTCCAAATAGTCCTATCCACTGAACTTAGTACAAAATCTTGGTCTAACTAGTTAGGATTCATAAGGGATAGCTTCAATTAGTTCCACTCAGCCAAATGCACCAGGTCGAAGCCATATCTTTCTAGACATGCATAGACTGAACTTCCCTGACCTACTATCATCCAAAACTTCACCAGTATCGTAGGTCAAGTTAAACTTTATCCCTTTTTACTCTAATCCTAATTACCCTACGGGTAGGTTACTTTTGGAGGTGCCAACTAGTTTAGAACCTCCTCCTGAATTATTGATCAGAATTTTTAAGTTTTGGTTTTGGGTTTATGTCTGTTACTTTTGTAATTATAGTAGACTTGATGATAATTTGGGTTTGAGTTGGTCTTGTAGTTATTTCTATGGTTTGACTTTGGTTTAGTTGATTTAATTTTACGTTTTTAATTTTGATTTAGGTTATTTGATTTTACATAATATATTTTATCTTTGGGTATATAGTATTGGTTAATTCCTACTTGCGTGGTTATGCACGCTTTTGAAACTCAAGCTTTAGTTTGTGTTTTGTTTTGAGTTACAAGTGACATAAATGATTTATTTGTTGAGCTGGACTTGTATCCAAGCTCATATTTGTTGTATACACCTTTTTGATTTTTTAGAATTAAATCCAAGTTTTTAGATATAGTTGTAAAGTTTTCTAACGTCCCTTTAAGTTTATTAATTTCAATTTTTAATATTGAGTTTTCCTCCTCAAGCTTTACAACTTCATTTGGATTAGAGTTTTCAATTTGTTCCTTGAGGCATTGATTTTCCTCAAGGAGCATCTTATTTTGATTTTCTTGTTCAGTTAATTTTCTATTTAAGCATGTAATGACTTTAAAAAACTTTTTTCTTAAATTAAAGCATACCTCATCGGAACCTTCAGAAATGAGTACAGACTCATGGCTTCATTAGGGTTCGGACCCATCTTTCAATTCGTCCACTGATTCTGATTCGCGGGCCATCAGCGAAAGGTAGCTTCGGTGCTTCTGCTCTTCAGCTTCCAATTCCTCTAAAGACGATTCGTCCCACGTTGCTTTGAGTGACTTCTTTTTTGTTGTCTTGGTCTTGTCATTCTTCAGCTTTGGGCACTTGTTCTTGTAGTGACCCGTCTTGTTGCATCCGAAGCAGGTCACATTCTTTGGTTCGGTAGTGGAGTTGATCTTCTGCAGGTCATTTCTGCTAAAGTTCTTCTTCCTCCTGGTGAACATTTTTCTTACCAAGTTCACCAGATTCTTCATCTTCTGAGTCTTGGTCAGACTCACCATCAGGTTCAAGTTTGGTTCTTGACTTTTCCTTGGAGGAACCTACAAAAAGAGTAACACCTTTCTCGGTTCTGGTGTTAGTTTGTTCGTGTAGCTCAAGTTCACAAAATAGTTCATCTAACTTTAATTTTGAAAGATTCTTCAAAATTTTGTAGGCATCCACGATGGATGCCCACAATGCATTCCGAGGAAATGTATTTAAAGCATACCTTATTAGTTTGCAATTCTCCATTTGGTGGTTGATGGTGTAAAGCCCGTTGAGGATGTCCTTTATCCTCACATGGAGTTGACTCGTTGATTCTCCTTCCTGTATTTTTATATTAAATAACTTATTTAAATAAAGATCTCATTTGGTTACCTTTGTGTTGTTAGTTCCCTCGTGCAGTTCGATGAGCTTGTCCCATAGTTACTTTGCATTTTTCGTGTGGGTCGACGCGATTCAGTTCTTCCTTCGTTACCCCACACTGCAGGGTGTTGAGAGCTTTGAAGTCTATTTGAGCTTTTTTCTTCATCTCTGGGTTCCAAGGTTCCGGGTCCATTAGATTTCCAGAGTTATCGACTGGAGCCTTGTAGCCTTTGGTGACGTTGAACCACTGGTCGAAGTCGGTCTTTAGATAAACTTCAATTCATTGTTTCCAGTACGGGAAGTCATCATCATTGAATAGGAGAGGACGGACGTTGTTGAATCCCTCGATTTGGGCCATTACTCTTGCACATAAAGAAACAAGGAAGACGATCTCAAGACTTGGTCCTGGATTTAGCAGTGTGGGAGAGAAAAATAAGAATTTAAGACTGAATTGGTGTTGCACCAGTTTAGTTTGAATTTCTATGAAAAAGAATTTTTCAATGAGGTAACTATACCAATTTTGATTATGTCGAAAAACATAAAACCGAAAAGAAAAGAAAAGAGAAAAAAAATCACCCCCTTTACCTGATTGGTGGTTGCACCAAATCAGAGTGGTGTCTGCTCTGATATCACTTGTTGGATCGTGACGTACGTGAGAGGGGTGAATCACGTGGTTTTCAAAAACACTTCTTTTTTTATTTTTGAAAACACAAGTACACAACGGAAAGTAAGAAATAAAAGAAAAAAAACACGAGAAGAATACAAGAGATTTTTACTTGGTTCGGAGCCTTCGGCGACACCTACTCAAAGGCCCAGGTCCCGTGGATCTATCGATGGGAAATCCACTAAAAAAACTTCTTCCGGTAACCTCAGAAGAGAGAATAGAGTACAAGAGAAGTTTGGTCAAGTACAACACACTGCACTTGTTCTTTTATAGTAATTAAGTATAAACACAGATATTACCAACACTTTTTAGGAATTGAAATGAGGCACTTTATGTTGATGTATGCCTGTCGGATATGATCAGAACTCCTTAGAGCAGTCAGCGGCTTTGCAGCTTCACAGTAGAGTCACAGCAGGAACTAGAAGCATTCGAAAGCTTCAATGCACATGTAGTAGCTCGTATGTACTTGATAATGAAGTTCCTACTTGAAACTGCCTTATAAAGGGCTTGGAGGGCGCCTCCCATAAGCATGGAAGGCCCTTTTAATAAGGCAAACTCTATCTTAAGCAAACCGGCACTTATCTGCGATTGATTCTAGAAATTATCCTGTTGAGGGTGCCTTCCATAGTCATGCAAGGCGCCTTCTATGAACAATACCAAGGCGCCTTCCATAGCCATGGAGGGCGCCTTTGGGCCGAAGGCAATGTTGCTTTCTTGCTTGCTTTCTTGCCCTGCAAACATGTGTTAGTTAAAATAACCTACAAGACAAATGTTAGCACAAATATGAATAGTAGTAATTAGTTCCTGTCCTTCCATGACCAAGAACTAATTAAGGTAGGTCTAGGGATCCAAAATGGACCTAAACTAGACCAACGCCTACTGTCCCTCAATTGGGACGCATTCTCACATAATCACTCTCCTCCAGTGACTTACCTTAACTTACCTTTTGCCAGACATCCGGTCAGCCCGTCAACTAGTCTGGACTTCATGCCAGCTATCCGATCAGCCCGTCGACCTAGCTGGACTTTGTGTCAGCTATCCGATCAGCTCGTCGACCTAGCTGGACTTCGTGCCAACTATTTGGTCGACTCGTCGACCTAGCTGGACTTCATACCAGCTATCTGGTCAGCCCGTTGACCTAGCTAGATTTCTCCTACACACTCAGTCAGATTGTTAGATCACAATGAACCTAACTTAACTTACTTTGTCATTTATTAAAACCTGAGTTAGACCATTAGTATTAACTACACCAATAGAAATATTTGAACTTCCTTTTTCAATTAAAGTTTTAAAGTTATTTTTTAAAAATAGTTAGACTTTCTTTTCAAAAATAGGTAAGCCAACAAAATTGAACTTCTTTTTTGAAAAATACTTTGATTTGAAATCTTTAAAAAGAATACTAATACTTTGAGAAAACATTTAAGAAAAATAGTTAAGAAATTTTGAACTTCCTTTCATTCCCCCTTAATTAATGCAAAAAAAGAAATGAATGCTTTAAGTTCTAGGGTCCAAGAGTCCAAGCATGAGGGGTCAAATTTTCAAAACAAACATCTACCTTCCTTTATTAAACTGTTTAATCTTTAGCTACCAGCTGTTCGCCATAAGGTTGTAGCTTTCACTTGACTAGTTAAGTTAAGTAAGCGTTCAAATTAGTTTGACTAAAATGGATAACTTAACTTGATCAATTTAACTTGGTATTTATTGCTCAGACTTATGTCGATACATAGACATAAGCATTCTGAAGTCCAAGCAATACCCTATGCATCTCACACCATTCTAAGTATTATTCATACACAAGAAAGGTAATCCTAGTATGCTTGTGAGATGCTCTGGCTGAAACCTATGGGTATATACTCTCTAGAGGGAAAATCCAAGACTATTTCCAATCTTTGAAAATTCTAGTAAAATTGGGACTTTTAAAAATAATTTTCCTAGAATTTTAAAACAAGACAATATAATAACTTTTTGAAATAGTAAAAGTTTTAAAAAAATTTAATCTACTTTACTGTGCACATTCCTAATTCTCTTCTAAGTGTACTAAACTCGAGTTTAGATAAGGGTTTTGTGAAAATGTCAGTTAGGTTTGACTTAGACTCAACATAGTTAAGTACAATGTTACCCTTAGTTACGTGATCCCTTAAAAAGAGATGTTTAACTTCTATGTGTTTAGTCCTAGAGTGGTGTAACGACCCAAATTTCCTCATTTGGGGTTCTAATAGTAGTTAAAAATATTTAGAAATAATATAGAAATATTCTAGAGATTTTTAAAAAAATTTAGAGTACTTTTATGTAATTTTTGGAGGTCGTTTGTTATTTTTACTAAACGAAGAAAGTTTCGACAAAAAAATGTTAAAGTCAAAATTCGAACCGTGGACCTCGGACTTGAACCGAGCCTTAACCGAATTCAGCCAGCCAACTGTTCCAGCGGGTGTTTCTTATTAAAGAAGGAGAAATATTCTATTTAAGCAGTAGTTAATTAATAGAGAATAAATAGGAAGAAAAATGGTTGTAGCCGAGAATCGAAACCCCGGCCTTTTGACTCGGTTAAAACTCGACTAACCAGGTGTTCAAGCCATCGGTTTTGTTTAAAAAGGGTAGAGAATTTATTTAAAGAAGTTAACAGAATATTGAGTTATAAGAGGAGAACTTAACTTAGGGCTTGATTACCCGTGACGTAATTTCTTACCTCTCCTTCTCTTCGCGCGGCGTCGACTCCTCCTCTCGGGCGAAACCACAGCGAGGAGCTAGAGCTTCTCCGGCGGCCAGCGAGGGTCCAATCCGAGAGCTTTTCGCCTCTTCACGATCCTCTCGGCGAGGTGGACGCATAGGCACAAGAAGAGGTCAGGAACTCAAGCATCTCAGCAACCCTAGAAGCCCTTTTCTCCTTCGGTAGGGAGTCTAAGAACGCGAGGTAAGTTGCTTACTCACCTGCAGAAGAGTAGTTTTGGATTTCCCGTTAGCCTTTTCTTTCTGATTTTGCAGCATGTTATTAAGAAGGTTTGCTTCCTTAAGTTGCTGCCGCGAATTGAGGATTTAAATCCTTGTATCTTCTTGATGTTTATTTTGAAACATGCTGTAAGGAATAGGTTGTAAAGGGTTAGTGCACGGTTTGAGTTTCACAGAATTCGGATTTAAGCTGTAAGATTTGTTGCTTAAGCTTTCTGCCGTGAGTTAAGTTCAATTCACCAAATGACTTAAGTCTTCAATCGTGAGTTAAAAGGAAGAACAGGAAAGGATGAGTATGTGGGGAAATTTTGTTTCTTTTTGGTTTTCTGCCGTGCTATAGTTCCAGGAGGAATTTCTTACATGGCTTTCGGGTTTTAGGTTGTAGAGAATCTTGGTTGCTTATAAAAGTTTAAGCTGTGAATTTGCGTTAATGGGATCCTTAGATTTCAGAATCTGGTGCATCATTGTTTTCTTACAGCATTAGGATAGCTTGAAGTTTAAAGGGTAGCAAGTGCTTCATTGTTTTCCTTGGTTCAGATTTCTTCCTATGGTTTCCGGATCATGCTTTACATTTCCTTAGTTTAGCTTGATCTCAGATTAGTGCCAAATCCAGATTAGTTTTAGATCAGTGTTAATTCTGAGCATGAACAGCTTTAATTCAAGTGTGCAGTCCAGATTTCTTTTGTATCTCCATAAGCAAGAACCAGCCACAAATTGCGTACTAGTTTTAGATCTTTTGCAGATTTAATATGAGCAGTTTTTGTAACGCCCGCCCTCCCTGCTAACCCTAAGGGACTACGATACTCTATGTACATATTACAGTGGAAGACTTAAAATAATTTTTTCTTAGATTAATAAAACTTTTATTTTGTTTTCATATCCGAACTACACTAATATGGTTTCCATAACATGATAACAAGATAAATAGAAACATAACATCAAGTCACTCATTTAGTACTACAATTTATGAAACCAAAGCATAATTCTTAAAAGTTCTTAAAGCAGGTTCTTATTTGGTTGCCTAGCCACAGCCACACACATCTCCTTGCCTCTCCTGCTGCTCCTTTAGCTCATCCAGCTTTTTCCTTTATCTGTGATACAAGAAAAGTAAGCTATGAGCACTCATGGCTCAGTAAGTTCCTTTCCTACTCACTAAAACCGAAAATCATCACATGATCAAAGAATATCTCAACATAACATGATCTCAACTAGTCATGGCATAACATATCATACTCTTTAAGCATATCATGCAACATAACAAAATCATAACTAGTCATGGCATATCATCTCTTAGAGCATAGCATGATACATAACATAATCATATCTAATCATGGCATATCATAGCATCATCATAAGGTAGCATGACATATCAAGCATAGCATGAAACATAACATAATCATATCTAATCATGGCATATCATAGCATCATCATAAGGTAGCATGGCATATCAAGCATAGCATGAAACATAACATAATCATATCTAATCATGGCATATCATAAATCATAGCATCATCACAACATGATCATAAGGTATATGCAATATGATTTTGAAAACATGTATCCGAAAAACATGTGTATGTCTCATGATCTTTAAAACCATTTCTTCTTACATATATACTTGAACATATTATCAACTTAAAGGGGATCCCGGCTATGTACCACTTACATATTGCGCGCAACCTATGTAGGTCCAAGGTAGCAAGTCTTGAACCCTACAAGGCAAACATACTAGGCCCGAGTCTTACTCCATCGACCTAGGGGCACTTAGGAGTCCATCCCTAACGAGGCCCGAGTCTTATTCCATCGACCCCGGGGCGCTTATGGAGCCCACCCTTGGTACAAGCCATATAAAGTAAAGTACATGTCATACTTATACATATCACACATCATAAGAGCATGCATCACTTAGGCACACATCATATCATAAAAGTATGCATCACTTAGGCATACATCATATCATAAAAGTATGCATCACTTAGGCATACATCATATCATAAAGGTATGCATCACTTAGGCATACATCATGTCATAAAAGCATGCATATTTTCACCACATAGCATATCATAAAAGCATGCATATTTTCATCACATAGCATATCATAAAAGCATACATATTTCTATCCACATAGCATATCATAAAAGCATGCATATTTCTAGCACATGTCATATCATGGAAAGTATGAATCACAAGCATACATGTTTAAGCATAAGGGTGTATCATGTGATTATACTATCATAAGAAACATGGTAACATAGTTAACTTGGATTCTAAGCTTCCTAATCCCTTGGGTTCTTATCATGGCCGAACCCCCCTTAGATCTCAATTTAGGTAAAAATAACCTCCAAGTATGTGGAACCTAAATTATCATCACATCAATTTCATAGGAAGCATTATAAGCATGATTAACTTGGTTTCTAAGTTCTCCAAGTCCCTAAACTTCATGTGGCTGAACCCTATCAGGTGTGAAACAAGGTCCCAAATGTCATGAAAGCATGGAAACCTTAAACAATATTTATAGCATTTTTCTTCCAAGTAGCATAGTAATCATATTTGAGCTAATTCCTAAGTTCCTCAAGCCCTTAACATATGTCATGGCCAAAATTTCACAAGTATTCATTAGGACTAAAAACAAGCATACAAGCATGTGAACTTGAACTAACATCATGTATAAATTCATAATAAGGTATCATACAAAGGGTATGGCCGAAACTTACCCTAGCCTCATTTTAGGTCATTAAGCAACATATAGCATGAGAACTTTGGCTTTCTACTTATCATATTTCATGTAGAGTGACATGAGCATATTTAAATTTTGTTCTAGGGTTGCTAGGGCATTTATCCCTTCATGGCCGAGACCTACAATGTCCATTTAGGTCATGGAAAAATTATACAAGCATGTGACACAATCAACACATTATCATATTTCCATAAGAAGCATTTTTAACACAATTGGTTTAAATTCTAAGGCCTCTAGGTCATTTAAACCCTACTTGGCCGAGACCCATCAGTGGTTAACTTTGCTTCAAATAGCCTAAAAGCATAGGAAGTCATACAAGTTTCATAGCATGTATAAAGACAAGCATAATAAACATACATGTGCATTGTGTCTTAGGCTTCCTAGGTTTCTTTTCCTTTTTCTTTTATTTTTCCTCATGGCCGAAACCTACCATTCTCTAAACTAGGTTTTAAGTGGCCTAAAGCATGGAAAACCTAAGTAAGTTTCATGGCAAAAACTACTAAGAACATCATATACAAATTTGGTTCATAAACAAGCTAGGACCCTTGTGACCTTACAAGTCATATATCATGTAACTAAATTCTCTATACCCTAATTAAGCATGAGAGCATTAAACCACTTTCATATCTTAATATCACAGAGGTCTTGAGCATGTTAAAATTTTGTTTAAGCTTTCCTAAGCTATCCATCTTAACATGGCCGAAAATCTTAATGAAGAGTTCATGAATTTCTAGCAATATTCAACATGCAATTCTTTAAGAGAACTCTATATTCTATTATATAAACATGGTTACTTAAATTTTAAAGGTCTTCCTAACCCTAAGCTCTTTTCTTGGCCGAAACATATGAGTGGGTTTCTTTTGGTTCCAAGTAACTTTTAAGCAAGAAAAACCAACAAAAGACCCTTAGTTATTCATGGAGGGAATCTTGTACTAGTTTGGTTAAACCATGATTTCCCTAACCTCTTTAAAATATTTTTGGCCGAAATTCTAGGGTTAGGTACTCCACTGACCAAGCATCATATAGGTATAAAAACATGAGGGAAAACCTTCCTACATAGCATAGAAAAAATATCATGAAATGAGGACTTGTTTAAACCTTCCTAGATTTGAAAACTCTTCTTTGGCCGAATTTTTCTTAAATTCTATTCTAGGTTTTCTAATCCTCATAAAATCCGAAAAGCACATAAAACGCCTTCTACCACAGGTGAGGGGAAGCTTACATCCTTTTCGCTTGTGGATCTAAGGTATGGTGATGGAAGAAGTAGCCTCTTCTTCTAGTTCCCTTCCCTTGTTCCTCTTGCTAAGTCCTCCTTGTATCTTAGGCTTTCTTAGGAGAAAACCTTGGCTTGGGGCCGAAGATGGAGGAGAGGGGGCTGGGGTTCTCGGTGATGGAGAGGGGAGAATGAGAGAAATGAGAGAAAAATTAGAATTCTTCTCTTTACTTGCTCCCTTTTATGTTAAGGAGGAAGAAGTAGCAAAATTAGTTTTTGCTTTCCTTCTCCCTTAGCCTTTTTTTCTATTTTCTTTTTATTTTTATTTATTTATTTATCCTCATCATTCATGGTGAAATAAGGGGGAATGAATCCCCTTAATTAGCCTCTTTTATTTTCGGCAAGAGAAGAGAGAAAGAGGGAGAGAAGGAAGGAAGGCAAGTTGCCTTTCTCTTGATCTTTTCTTGTTTTCTTTTGGCTAACTTTTACTCTCACCCTTATCATGAGTTTCCCTCCTTTGCTATCAATATCTTCTCTCTATCCCAATTGGTTTCTACTAATTAATTCTATAAATTATAGTATAAGAGGTTCAAGGTTCAAGGTTCAATCCTTGACCTCTTCTTTTTATTTCATTTTATTTCTTTTTTGCTTCAACTCACTTCTTATTATTTTTCTAAGGAAAAATTCATCATTCTCTTATTTATCTTAAAAGCTTAGTGGTTGTTACAGTTTTCTTGTTGTAGTAGAGCAGATTTTTGTTATGTAGCATGCAGATTTTTGTTAGTTATAGTATGCAAAATTATTTGTTTAAGTATTCACTCTTAGTGTATTCAAGTGTAAATTTCAGTTTATCTAAGCATTTCAAAGTTAGAATTTGTATGAGACATTGTTTTAGAGGTATTAACAAGTATAAGAAAGATAAAGAAAAGAAAGAAAAAGGCCAAGGCCTTAAGTAGATCCCAAAGTCAAGACTTTAGGGATTTTGGCACACAAGGTGCTAAAGAAAATGCCGAGGCATTATATAGAAGTATTAAAAGATAACAAGTATTTTACTTTTATCAGTGGCACTATGCAGGACTCTTAGTTGTCCTTGCGTTGGGCTCCCATAGTCGTCCCTAGGTTTAGATAACCTAGTAGTAACGGCACGGCCGATGGTCGACGGTCGACGACCCGAGGGTCGGCAAATGGGCCGCCAAATGGGTCGGGTCGTTACAAAAGTAAAAGCAAGTACAGTTGTCGGGCCCAAGAGAAGTTGATTACTCTTTTGAAGTATTATAAGTATAAGTTTTTGAACAAGTAAAGCAAGTTTTACATAAGTATAAAGTATTAAAGAATAAGTTTTAAACAAGTGAATTAAAGAGTAAGTTTAGAATAGATGAATTAAGTTTCACTTTGTTTTAAAATTAGTAAGTTGAGTTTTCTTTTATGCTTGCATGTTATTTAGATTAGCTTACTGTTCTTTGCTATTTTCTGAGCATCAGTAGCTTTACATGTTTAGCATTTCAGCATGTCCTGTTCTTTTATTAGTAGATGAGCATGAGTAGTCTTCAGTAAGTAATCAGTTAGATCATGTTATAGATGTATGTAGATGCATATCGAGATTTTGTGAGTTAGATAGCGCTTACTAAGCATTTTTCTTATAGTTTGCATTTCCTCTTACTGCAGATACAGGAAAAGAAAAGTGATAGCAAAGGAAGGCGACAAGGAGGTGCGGATGGATGTGTGATGCCAGGACTATGGAGAGACCTGGGAAGTTTTAAGTTTTCATGTTTAGTGGATAGAAATAGTTGAGTTGTACCTTATGGTTTATGTCTTTTTAGATTGTATTTTCATTCCGCATTGTTAGTTTGGTTATTTTCCACTGTTGGAGTTTTATTCATTTGTTATTGCTAGAATAGTTATATTTTTTTTAGTTGTTATGTCTTATAAACTGCGTGGTTGTTTGATAAATGTTCCAGTCGCTTGTGGCTGTGTATATTATGTTATGTATTAATGATTATGGTCACCAGTACAGGGGAGACTCTGCCGAAATTTTTCGGTAGGGATTCCTCGTGATTTTTAATTGTACCGATTAAGTAGAGTTAGTAGTTAAGTAACGGTCACTCCTATAAGAGAGTAGTAGTAGTAAGAATAGTGATCGTTACAGTTGGTATCAGAGCATTTCCCATTCTCCAGTATCACACATCAACACCAACCTTGCCGTCTTCAAGTAAGAAAGTATTTAATTTTTTAGTATGCTCTTCTTTATTCTTTACAGTAAAGAGAAATCCTTAGAAGTATTAGATTATATGTACAAAATAGGGAGATGTTTAGAAGTGCTTATAAAGTTAAGAATTCTGCTTAGTTTCTTTTACTTAACAAGATGTGTTCTGGGATGGTGGTATGATCCGGGGACCTAAGCCCGGTGAGCACGCCAGAATCAAACAAGATATGTTCTGGGATGGTGGTATGATCTGGGGTCCTAAGCCCAGTGAGCGCGCCAGAATCAAACAAGATATGTTCTGGGATGGTGGTATGATCCGGGGACCTAAGCCCGGTGAGCGTGCCAGAATCAAACAAGATATGTTCTGGGATGGTGGTATGATCTGGGGACCTAAGTCCAGTGAGCGCCAGAATCAAACAAGATATGTTCTGGGATGGTGGTTTAATCTGGGGACCTAAGCCCGGTGAGCGCGCCAGAATAAAGGGGAACTCCGGTCCTAAGTTCGAACCCCTACCAACCTAGCGCTAGAGTAGTTGTCTGATCAACAACTTATGTTACGGTACTACTAAGTACAACTAAGCCACCACAATAGTATGTTTATAAGTATGCATGCAAGTATGTTCAAGTCATGTTATGTTTACATTTATGTTTATGTTTAGGTCTACGTTATGTTCATGTTATGTTTTTGCCTATGCATATGGACATGCTTGTGATCGAGTCTATCATTATGTTTAGTTCCTCTACCATGCTTACATTTATGCTGTCATGCTTATGTCACTGCTTATGCTTATGTTCATTGTATGTAGGTTAGGAGGTCCTAAGATACCTTTGATGTGGTTTTCCTTAGTATATTCGATTATGGACGCTAACTAATGCATGTACAAGGTAGAGAACATGCTATAGAATTATTCTAAGTTCGAGGACGAACTTTTTATAAGGTGTGGGGAGTTGTAATGACCCAAATTTCCTCATTTGGAGTTCTAATAGTGGTTAAAAATATTTAGAAATACTATAGAACTATTCTAGAGATTTTTAGAAATTTTTAGAGTATTTTTATGTAATTTTTGGAGGTCGTTTGTTATTTTTACTAAACGAAGGAAGTTTCGACAAAAAAATGTTCAAGTCGAGATTCGAACCGTGGACCTCGGACTTGAACCGAGCCTTAACCGAATTCAGCCAGCCAATGGTTCCAGCGGGCGTTTCTTATTAAAGAAGGAGAAATATTCTATTTAAGCAGTAGTTAATGAATAGAGAATAAATAGGAAGAAAAATGGTTGCAGCCGAGAATCGAAACCCCGGCCTTTTGACTCGGTTAAAACCCAACTGACCAGGTGTTCAAGCCATCGATTTTGTTTAAAAAGGGTACCGAATTTTTTAAAGAAGTTAACAGAATATTGAGTTATAAGGGGAGAACTTAACTTAGGGCTTGATTACCCGTGACCTAATTTCTTACCTCTCCTTCTCTTCGCGCGGCGTCGACTCCTCCTCTCGGGCGAAACCACAGCGAGGAGCTAGGGCTTCTCCGGCGACCAGCGAGGGTCCAATCCGAGAGCTTTTCACCTCTTCACGATCCTCTCGGCGAGGTGGACGCATAGGCACAAGAAGAGGTCAGGAACTCAAGCATCTCAGCAACCCTAGAAGCCCTTTTCTCCTTCGGTAGAGAGTCTAAGAACGCGATGTAAGTTGCTTACTCACCCGCAGAAGAGTAGTTTTGGATTCCCCGTTAGCCTTTTCTTTCTGATTTTGCAGCATGTTATTAAGAAGGTTTGCTTCCTTAAGTTGCTGCCGTGAATTAAGGATTTAAATCCTTGTATCTTCTTGATGTTTATTTTGAAACATGTTGTAAGGAATAGGTTGTAAAGGGTTAGTACACGGTTTGAGTTTCACAGAATTCAGATTTAAGCCGTAAGATTTGTTGCTTAAGCTTTCTGCCGTGAGTTAAGTTCAATTCACCAAATGACTTAAGTCTTCTACCGTGAGTTAAAAGGAAGAACAGGAAAGGATGAGTATGTGGGGAAATTTTGTTTCTTTTTGGTTTTCTGCCGTGCTACAGTTCCAGGAGGAATTTCTTACATGGCTTTCGGGTTTTGGGTTGTAGAGAATCTTGGTTGCTTATAAAAGTTTAAGCTATGAATTTGCGTTAATGGGATCCTTAGATTTCAGAATCTGGTGCATCATTGTTTTCTTACAGCATTAGGATAGCTTGAAGTTTAAAGGGTAGCAAGTGCTTCATTGTTTTCCTTGGTTCAGATTTCTTCCTATGGTTTCCGGATCATGCTTTACATTTCCTTAGTTTAGCTTGATCTCAGATTAGTGCCAAATCCAGATTAGTTTTAGATCAGCGTTAATTCTGAGCATGAACAGCTTTAATTCAAGTGTGCAGTCCAGATTTCTTTTGTATCTCCATAAGCAAGAACCGTCCACAAATTGCATACTAGTTTTAGATCTTTTGCAGATTTAATATGAGCAGTTTTCTTGTTGTAGTAGAGCAGATTTTTTTTATGTAGCATGCATATTTTTGTTAGTTATAGTATGCAAAATTATTTATTTAAGTATTCACTCTTAGTGTATTCAAGTGTAAATTTTAGTTTATCTAAGCATTTCAAAGTTAGAATTTGTTTGAGACATTATTTTAGAGGTATTAACAAGTATAAGAAAGATAAAGAAAAGAAAGAAAAAGGCCAAGGCCTTAAGTAGATCCCAAAGTCAAGACTTTAGGGATTTTGGCACACAAGGTGCTAAAGAAAATGCCGAGGCATTATATAGAAGTATTAAAAGATAACAAGTATTTTACTTTTATCAGTGGCACTGTGCTGGACTTTTAGTTGTCCTTGGGTTGGGCTCCCATAGTCGTCCCTAGGTTTAGATAACCTAGTAGTAACGGCACGGCCGACGGTCGACGGTCGACTACCCGAGGGTCGCCAAATGGGCCGCCAAATGGGTCGGGTCGTTACAAAAGTAAAAGCAAGTACAGTTGCCGGGCCCAAGAGAAGTTGATTACTATTTTGAAGTATTATAAGTATAAGTTTTTGAACAAGTAAAGCAAGTTTTACATAAGTATAAAGTATTAAAGAATAAGTTTTAAACAAGTGAATTAAAGAGTAAGTTTAGAACAGATGAATTAAGTTTCACTTTGTTTTAAAATCAGCAAGTTGAGTTTTCTTTTATGCTAGCATGTTATTTATATTAGCTTACTGTTCTTTGCTATTTTCTGAGCATCAGTAGCTTTACATGTTTAGCATTTCAGCATGTCCTGTTCTTTTATTAGTAGATGAGCATGAGTAGTCTTCAGTAAGTAATCAGTTAGATCATGTTATAGATGTATGTAGATGCATATCGAGATTTTGTGAGTTAGATAGCGCTTACTAAGCATTTTGCTTATAGTTTACATTTCCTCTTACTGCAGATATAGGAAAAGAAAAGTGTTAGCAAAGGAAGGCGACAAGGAGGTGCGGATGGATGTGTGATGCCAGGACTATGGAGAGACCTGGGAAGTTTTAAGTTTTCATGTTTAGTGGATAGAAATAGTTGAGTTGTACCTTATGGTTTATGTCTTTTTAGATTGTATTTTCATTCCGCATTGTTAGTTTGGTTATTTTCCACTGTTGGAGTTTTATTCATTTGTTATTGCTAGAATAGTTATATTTTTTTTAGTTGTTGTGTCTTATAAACTGCATGGTTGTTTGATAAATGTTCCAGCCACCTGTGGCTGTGTATATTATGTTATGTATTAATGATTATGGTCACCAATACAGGGGAGACTCTGCCGAAATTTTTCGGTAGGGATTCCTCGTGGTTTTTAATTATACCGATTAAGTAGAGTTAGTAGTTAAGTAACGGTCACTCCTATTAGAGAGTAGTAGTAGTAAGAAGAGTGGTCGTTACAGTTGGTATCAGAGCAGTTCCCATTCTCCAGCATCACACATCAGCACCAACCTTGCCGTCTTCAAGTAAGAAAGTATTTAATTTTTTAGTATGCTCTTCTTTATTCTTTACAGTAAAGAGAAATCCTTAGAAGTATTAGATTATATGTACAGAATAGGGAGATGTTTAGAAGTGCTTATAAAGTTAAGAATTCTGCTTAGTTTCTTTTACATAACAAGATGTGTTTTGGGATTGTGGTATGATCCGGGGACCTAAGCCCAGTGAGCGCGCCAGAATCAAACAAGATATGTTCTGGGTTGGTGGTATGATCTAGGGTCCTAAGCCCAGTGAGCGCGCCAGAATCAAACAAGATATGTTCTGGGATGGTGGTATGATCCGGGGACCTAAGCCCGGTGAGCACGCCAGAATCAAACAAGATATGTTCTGGGATGGTGGTATGATCTGGGGACCTAAGCCCAGTGAGCGCCAGAATCAAACAAGATATGTTCTGGGATGGTGGTATGATCCGGGGACCTAAGCCCGGTGAGCGCGCCAGAATAAAGGGGAACTCCGGTCCTAAGTTCGGACCCCTACCAACCTAGCGCTAGAGTAGTTGTCTGATCAACAACTTATGTTACGGTACTACTAAGTACAACTAAGCCACCAGAATAGTATGTTTATAAGTATGCATGCAAGTATGTTCAAGTCATGTTATGTTTACATTTATGTTTATGTTTAGGTCTACGTTATGTTCATGTTATGTTTTTGCCTATGCATATGGGTATGCTTGTGATCGAGTCTATCATTATGTTTAGTTCCTCTACCATGCTTACATTTATGCTGTCATGCTTATGTCACTGCTTATGCTTATGTTCATTGTATGTAGGTTAGGAGGTCCTAAGATACCTTTGATGTGGTTTTCCTTAGTATATTAGATTATGGACGCTAACTAATGCATGTACAAGGTAGAGAACATGATATAGAATTATTCTAAGTTCGAGGACGAACTTTTTATAAGGTGTGGAGAGTTGTAATGACCCAAATTTCCTCATTTCGAGTTCTAATAGTGGTTAAAAATATTTAGAAATACTATAGAAATATTCTAGAGATTTTTAGAAATTTTTAGAGTATTTTTATGTAATTTTTGGAGGTCGTTTGGTATTTTTACTAAACGAAGGAAGTTTCGACAAAAAAATGTTCAAGTCGAGATTCGAACCGTGGACCTCGGACTTGAACCGAGCCTTAACCGAATTCAGCCAGCCAACTGTTCCAATGGGCGTTTCTCATTAAAGAAGGAGAAATATTCTATTTAAGCAGTAGTTAATGAATAGAGAATAAATAGGAAGAAAAATGGTTGCAGCCGAGAATCGAAACCCCGGCCTTTTGACTCGGTTAAAACCCAACTGACCAGGTGTTCAAGCCATCGGTTTTGTCTAAAAAGGGTAGCGAATTTTTTAAAGAAGTTAACAGAATATTGAGTTATAAGAGGAGAACTTAACTTAGGGCTTGATTACCCGTGACCTAATTTCTTACCTCTCCTTCTCTTCGCGCGGCGTCGACTCCTCTTCTCGGGCGAAACCACAGCGAGGAGCTAGGGCTTCTCCGGTGGCCAGCGAGGGTCCAATCCGAGTGCTTTTCGCCTCTTCACGATCCTCTCGGTGAGGTGGACGCATAGGCACAAGAAGAGGTCAGGAACTCAAGCATCTCAGCAACCCTAGAAGCCCTTTTCTCCTTCGGTAGAGAGTCTAAGAACGCGAGGTAAGTTGCTTACTCACCTGCAGAAGAGTAGTTTTGGATTTCCCGTTAGCCTTTTCTTTCTGATTTTGCAGCATGTTATTAAGAAGGTTTTCTTCCTTAAGTTGCTGCCGCGAATTGAGGATTTAAATCCTTGTATCTTCTTGATGTTTATTTTGAAACATGCTGTAAGGAATAGGTTGTAAAGGGTTAGTACACGGTTTGAGTTTCACAGAATTTGGATTTAAGCTATAAGATTTGTTTCTTAAGCTTTCTGCCGGGAGTTAAGTTCAATTCACCAAATGACTTAAGTCTTCTGCCGTGAGTTAAAAGGAAGAACAGGAAAGGATGAGTATGTGGGGAAATTTTGTTTCTTTTTGGTTTTCTGCCGTGCTACAGTTCCAGGAGGAATTTCTTACATGGCTTTCGGGTTTTAGGTTGTAGAGAATCTTGGTTGCTTATAAAAGTTTAAGCTGTGAATTTGCGTTAATGGGATCCTTAGATTTCAGAATCTGGTGCATCATTGTTTTCTTACAGCATTAGGATAGCTTGAAGTTTAAAGGGTAGCAAGTGCTTCATTGTTTTCCTTGGTTCAGATTTCTTCCTATGGTTTCCGGATCATGCTTTACATTTCCTTAGTTTAGCTTGATCTCAGATTAGTGCCAAATCCAGATTAGTTTTAGATCAGCGTTAATTCTGAGCATGAACAGCTTTAATTCAAGTGTGCAGTCCAGATTTCTTTTGTATCTCCATAAGCAAGAACCGGCCACAAATTGCATACTAGTTTTAGATCTTTTTCAGATTTAATATGAGCAGTTTTCTTGTTGTAGTAGAGCAGATTTTTGTTATGTAGCATGCAGATTTTTGTTAGTTATAGTATGCAAAATTATTTGTTTAAGTATTCACTCTTAGTGTATTCAAGTGTAAATTTCAGTTTATCTAAGCATTTCAAAGTTAGAATTTGTATGAGACATTATTTTAGAGGTATTAACAAGTATAAGAAAGATAAAGAAAAGAAAGAAAAAGGCCAAGGCCTTAAGTAGATCTCAAAGTCAAGACTTTAGGGATTTTGGCACACAAGGTGCTAAAGAAAATGCCGAGGCATTATATAGAAGTATTAAAAGATAACAAGTATTTTACTTTTATCAGTGGCACTGTGCTGGACTCTTAGTTGTCCTTGGGTTGGGCTCCCATAGTCGTCCCTAGGTTTAGATAACCTAGTAGTAACGGCACGGCCGACGGTCGACGGTCGACGGTCGACGGTCGACGGTCGACGGTCGACGGTCGACGACCCGAGGGTCGCCAAATGGGCCGCCAAATGGGTCGGGTCGTTACAAAAGTAAAAGCAAGTACAGTTGCCGGGCCCAAGAGAAGTTGATTAATTTTTTGAAGTATTATAAGTATAAGTTTTTGAACAAGTAAAGCAAGTTTTACATTAGTATAAAGTATTAAAGAATAAGTTTTAAACAAGTGAATTAAAGAGTAAGTTTAGAACAGATGAATTAAGTTTTACTTTATTTTAAAATCAGCAAGTTGAGTTTTCTTTTATGCTAGCATGTTATTTAGATTAGCTTACTGTTCTTTGCTATTTTCTGAGCATGAGTAGCTTTACATGTTTAGCATTTCAGCATGTCCTGTTCTTTAATTAGTAGATGAGCATGAGTAGTCTTCAGTAAGTAATCAGTTAGATCATGTTATAGATGTATGTAGATGCATATCGAGATTTTGTGAGTTAGATAGCGCTTACTAAGCATTTTGCTTATAGTTTGCATTTCCTCTTACTGCAGATATAGGAAAAGAAAAGTGATAGCAAAGGAAGGCGACAAGGAGGTGCGGATGGATGTGTGATGCCAGGACTATGGAGAGACCTGGGAAGTTTTGAGTTTTCATGTTTAGTGGATAGAAATAGTTGAGTTGTACCTTATGGTTTATGTCTTTTTAGATTGTATTTTCATTCCGCATTGTTAGTTTGGTTATTTTCCACTGTTGGAGTTTTATTCATTTGTTATTGCTAGAATAGTTATATTTTTTTTAATTGTTGTGTCTTATAAACTGCGTGGTTGTTTGATAAATGTTCCAGTCGCCTGTGGTTGTGTATATTATGTTATGTATTAATGATTATGGTCACCAGTACAGCGGAGACTCTGTCGAAATTTTTCGGTAGGGATTCCTCGTGGTTTTTAATTATACCGGTTAAGTAGAGTTAGTAGTTAAGTAACGGTCACTCCTATTAGAGAGTAGTAGTAGTAAGAAGAGTGGTCGTTACAAGTGGTGTATTAGATTCTTAGTTAGATTTATTAAACTTATGTTATCAATTGAAATTTATGTATTTTTGTTTTCTAACTGGTAGTCTTTTAAGGTATACATCATCGATAGCAGTTGAGATGCACATTCTCCCATGGCTATATATTTTTCTTCAGTAGTGGATAGAGCAACACAGTGTTACTTTCTGCTTGACCAGCTTACTAGGCACTGACCTAGAAATTGGCAGCTTCCACTCATACTTTTTCTCTCTAACTTACACCCAATATTGTCTGAGTCAGAGTATCCAACTAAGTTAAATGTACTAGTCCAAGGGTATCAAATTTCTATACTTAGGGTCCCCTTAATGTACCTTAGTATTCTTTTTACATTGGCTAAATATGATTCTTTTGCACAAGATTGGTATATAGCACATATACCTACTGCAAATAAAATATCATGTTGACTTACAGTTAGGTATAGTAGACTTCCTATTGCACTTCTATAATATTTTAGGTCTACTGATTTTCCTTCTAAGTCAAAGTCAATTTAAACATTAGTTGTCATTGGGATACTTATATTTTTGGAATTTTCCATTTCAAACTTTTTAATTAATTCCTTAGCATATTTGGTTTGAAAGATATGAGTTCCATCTTTTGTTTTTTTTTATTTGTAAACCTAAGAAGAAATTAAGTTCTCCTACTAGACTCATTTCAAATTCATTTTACATTAATTTGATAAACTCTTTTAAGAATTTTATATTTGTTGAACCAAAGATTATGTCATCTACGTAAATTTAAGATATAAAAATGTCATTTTCTAAGGTTTTAACAAATAGGGTTTGGTCTATTTGGCCTTGGTTAAATCCCTTAGATGTTAGATATGTTGATAGTAGTTCGCACCAAGCCCTAGGTGCTTATTTTAGTTCATATAAAGCTTTCTTTAACCTAAGAACATGGTTTGGGTGATCTAAGTCTTCAAATCTTGGGGGTTGATTTACATAAACCTCTTCTTTGATGAACCCATTCAGGAATATAGATTTTACATCTATTTGGTATAACTTAAATCCTTTATGTGCTACATAGGCTAGCAGCATCCTTATGGATTCAAGTCTGGCTACAAGTGCATAGGTTTCATCATAATCTAACCCTTCTACTTGGTTGAACCCCTTAGCTTCTAGTATAGACTTATTTCTTACTATTTCACCTTTATCATCAGTTTATTTCTGAATACCCACTTAGTGTTAATTATAGATTTATTTGTGGGTTTAGGTACTAGCTCCCAGACTTGATTTCTCTCAAATTGAGCTAACTCCCCTTCCATTGCGATTATCTAATTTAGGTCAGGTAGGGCTTCCTCTATCATTTTGGGTTCTATTTTAGAAATAAGAGCTATTTGACTTAGATTTCTATAGGATAATCTAGTTTGTACTCCTAGGATTGAGTCACCCAAAATTTGGTCAGATGGGTGGTTGGATCTTATCCTAGATGGTCTTGTGTTAAGGTCAACACTTGGTTCTTCTGATTCACTAGGTTTAGATCTAAATTGATTATCTTCTTCATCATCTATTTTTCTTATATTTTGATGATTTTCATTTATTGAATTAGGTAAGTTATTTTCTTCATCAAAAATAACGTTGGTTGTTTCTTCAATGTTTTGGGTATTTTTGTTATAGACTCTGTAGGCTCTACTAGTTGTGGAGTACCCTAAAAATATGTCAGTTGTAGATTTTGATATAAATTTACCTAAATAATCTTTAGTGTTTAATATGTGTACTTTACATCCTAACACTTTTAGATAAGATTGGATATTCTGTTATAGTATATTTCATAAGGGGGTTTATTGTAAAATTTATTAATTAATATTATGTTTTGAATATAACATGTTGTATTTATTGCTTCAACACAAAATTGGTTGCTTAGGTTATATTCATTTAATATGGTTCTAGCAGCCTCTTGTAACGTTCTATTTTTTTCGTTCTACTAGTCCATTTTATTGTGGAGTTCCAAAGCATGAAAACTCATAATTATATCCATTAATTTTATAAAATTTAGTAAATTTATGATTTTCAAATTCTCCTCCATGATCACTTCTAATTCTTTTAATTTTAGTATATTTTTCATTTTCTATTAACTTGTAAAACTTATTAAAGAATTCAAAAGTTTTATCTTTGGTTTCTAGAAATTTTACCCATGTAAATCTTGAGTAGTCATCAATTATAACTGAGTAGTATTAGTTTCTACTTAGTGACTTGGCTCTGTATGAATCAAATAGGTCTAAATATAGAATCTCAAGTATTGAGTTGGTTCGATTTAGGTTTGTTGGTTTATTAGTTGACTTAGTTTGTTTACATTGTTGGCAAGCATTATAAAAAGTTTTTTAATTTGGGTAAACCTCTAACTAAGCCATTTTGACTCATCTTTTAAATGAGCCTGATGTGAGTGTGACCTAGTCTTCTGTGCCACAACTTAGTTTTCTCTTGTTGTGTCAGTAAATACTTTAGTGAGGAGGTTGGTAAGTCAATTGTGTAAACATTATTTTTCCTAATTTCCTTAAGTGTAATTTCCGAGTATTCAACATTTCTAATTATAAACTCAGAATTGGAAAAGATAACTAAATAACCAAGTCACACAGTTGACTTATGTTAAGTAAGTTAAAGTTAAATATATCAACTAATAGGACTTTTCGAATAATAAAATCGGAACTCAGTTTGATATTATTTGTTCCAATTACCTTAAGTTTTCTGTCATTGTCGAACGCAACTGATCCTAAGTTCTTGAGTTGCCGCTTCAATTTGTCTCCAGTCATGTGTCTGGAGTAATCATTATCCAACATCCATTGATCCAAATTATTATGTTCCTACACATAAAGTATTTGATTTAGATCCAATTTTGATGGATTAAAAGATAGTTTAATTGAATTCAGCTCCTTAATTTTTCATCACCCAATCTAGATTGTCAATCATGTTATACCTATGGGTGATTATGAAATGGTTAATATTTTTTTATTTGATTTGAGTTTTTATTTAATTAAGTTTAAGTTATTTTAATTTTAATTTAAGTTTAATTTTATTTAAGTTTAAGTTAGTTTAATTTTATTAAATATAAGTTTAATTTAAGTAAGTTTAAGTTAGTTTAACTTCATTAAATATAAGTTTAAGTTAGTTTAATTTTATTAAATATAAGTAAGTTTAATTAAGTTTAATTTTATTTTAAGTTTAAGTTAGTTTAATTTAAGTAAGTTTAATTACGTTTAATTTTATTTTAAGTTTAAGTTAGTTTAATTTTATTTAAGTATAAGTAAGTTTAATTAAGTTTAATTAACTAATTTAAATTTAGATCCATCTCACCTTTTGTCTAGATTATCAGTCAGGAAACCTTATTTGTTTTGTGAGATGGTTAATTTTATCTTTACTTTAGATTAAAATCTAAGAATTGATTTACATTTGAGTTAGACTAAGGTTTAACAGTTAGTTAATTAAATATCCATTTCAATAATTGACTTCCAGGTTGTGGCGAGTCACTAGGCCTTCTTGGATATTGGATCATCCACCACTTCTAGAGAAAGCTTTTTATAAAAAATAAATATTAATTTCTTTTCTGAAAATCCTAGGTCTAACTAGTCAAGTGTGAATCAAGCTTAAATCCTTGTCTACCCTAATCTAAGCATGAATAATAGAAAGCAGTAAAACATACATCAAACAAATTTATCTAATGAATATGGTCTTTCTATTGGCTCCCCCTGGATCATAGTCTCGATAGGGTTATTAAGGTAGTGGATTTGATCCTTAGAGATCTAATATTGACCAAGTTCAACTTGATTAATCAAGTTAGACTTGGGGACCATGCTTAGACTGTTCTCCTATTTGTTTGATTAACTAGTGATAAATAAGATTTATATTTATATTTAGCCTTGTATCCAAGCTTGGATTGATTGTATACGCCTCTTTGTTTTCCAAGAATCATATCAAGATTCTTGGAACCCAAGGTGAACCATTCCAATGTATCCTTCAATTCCTTGACTTGACTTTTCAGATAGAAATTTTCTTCCTCAAGTTTTTGGACTTGATTTGAAGTTCCAGTCTGAATCGATTCTATCAAGGAGCTTGGGATAGTCACTTCCTTGAGGGCTTTAACCTCCTCTTGAAGTGACTTGACCCAGAGGTTGGACTTATCTAACTTTCTTGACAGATAAGAAATCAAGTTATGTGATCTAATTAAAGAGATACTTACAATGGTTTGGGAACCTTCTAAATCGGATATGGATCTGTGGCTTCGCTCGGACTCAGCTTCCGATTCTGTCTCGGACTCAGACACGACAACTTCCTCTCGGGCCGGAAGTACAAGGAAACTTGCTTGTTCGAGGTCTTCATTAAAGTCTTTCGATGATGATTCATCCCATGTTGCTTGTAGCGCCTTCTATCTTCGTTGCTTCTTCGCTTCCTTCTGATTTGGATAACTCGCCTTGATGTGGACCTTCTTGTTGCAGCCATAGCAGGTGACTTCAACCTTCATTTTGGAGCTTGGGCTTGGTTGTGTCGTCTTTGACTGGATTACCTTTTTGATTTCCTATTTTGTGAAGCCCTTCCTTTTCCTGTACAGTTTTCATACAAGGCTGATGAATTCAGCGGTGATGTCACGCCCCCAAAAGGAGACCGTACCGAAAAATTTCGGCAGCATCTCCCCTATACGGGTGACAATCTGAAACATACATAAATACAATATACATCAGCCACATACGGCTGGAATATATCTACACAACCACGCAGTTATATAACCAGCCCACTCGACTGGAACAGAAATAAACACAACCACGCAGTTATATAAACATATAAATCAGCCCTCACGGCTGTACTAAAAATCCACACGGCGGAAATCACAAACAACGGTCACAAAACACAAATCAACTGCGAGCCGGCTCGGCTTGACACAACAATATCAAACCAAATACAAGAGAGCACAAATACATAAACAAGTACAAAAACCCAAAATACAAATAGCGTAAGAAATACCAAAATCGTAAGGTCGTCCTCGAATGTGACGTGGAACTGGCGGACAGGATCTCCAGGCGACTCCATAAATCCTCTACCTGCTACCTGGTGAAATTACCAATACACGGGGTGGTGAGTATAAAGACTCAGCGGGTAATAGACAAATAGTGCATGAGTATGGTAAAGAACTAGAGATGCAAAGGTATACAGTCTCGTATGGTAATAGCAGATACTACAGTGATATCATAATAAGTGTCCATACCTGAAACCATATCCTAGGCTAGTAAGGGAAGGTAGATGTAGCAAAGTCCTGCTACAGTACTGCTCATAACTACATGGTATCATGTGAGGTATAAACAGGTCAATGGTAAGTAAGCCAGTGTCTAAACACATATCATGGGTATAAATCTCAACCTATGTAACCATAACAGCATAAATAAACAACAGCAGCATAATCTAGCAACAACAGCATAGATAAGCAACAACAGCATAAGTAACAATCGGTATAATAATAACAGGTATGCACGGATGGTCACTCCCCCACCCCTCAAGTCCATGACCCGGTATGGGCGAGGCGGGACAATGATGATCAGACACCACTCCAGCACTACTCGGTGGCCGAGGGCAGGTTGCATAGTAGTCGAATAGCTACGTCTGCGACGGGTCCCTGCCCGCGCGACTCCAAAACACTACCCATGGTGCGAGTGGGGGCATGACAAGCGCACGCTCCAGCTACCACTACCCATGAGTGGCCGAACGTGCGGCTCCAACCACAAGGGAGCCAAAGTCGTCGGCTATGCATGCAATGACATGATGCGAATAATGCATACATCATATATATATAACAATCAGGTATGCTACATGAATCCGCATGCTCAATCGAAGCATAAATAAGCAATAATAGCAGGTAAACATGGTATCAGGTGTCCATATATCCAATACCTACTATCTAATGTCTGGTATCTGGTATCCAATACCTAGTACTATAGTATCTGCTAAATATCATGGATAGCAACGAGAGACTGTATAGATACAGAACGAGTAGCTCAATGATTGAGTGGAAGTATCAAACGCAGGAAAAGTAAGAGTGGAGTCAAGATAGATACAGCAACTATCTGAACATAAAGCTCATGCACTAGGATCAAAATACTAAAGAGGTAAAGCAAGAAGTACCCGCCTTTATACGTAGTGCGTGTCAACCGTCTTCAACAACTCCAGATGATCACATCCAACTCGGATCCTACAAATACAGGATACGAGACAAAACTAAGGATCTATAATCAATGTATCAACCATCAACAAACCTAAACCGATTCAACCTCTTTATTCACATACTTCCATTTAATCCAGGAAAGCATAATCTACCCATCCAACTTATCTAGTCAAATTTAATTCCATCAACAACTAAACATCATGAATCGAACATGCATAATTCCTCCACATAATCCATTTCTAACTACCACAGCTAACAATCCAACCAACACAACTAATTATTCGTTAGTCAAGATACCACAGATTAAAATCTAAATTAGAAATGGATACATAACTATATCCACCCCACACCATCAACCAAGATCAACCAATCCATCACAAGACTACCAACCAATCTCCAAGCACAACTCACCTCATTCGAAGTGCTCCTTGTGAACGAAACAACCCACTGTTGAAAATCACGGGTGTGATGCTTACTGCTGCCCAGATCTCCATCACATACTAACCTAACAACCAAATCAAAGAAATCCATCAATTACCCTATAATAAAATACAAGATCAGTTCATAACCTTACCTTAATCTGATCCACAACGACTTAGTGAAAAATCCACAGGTTGCATCGATGCACATTGGATCCATACCCAAATCTACAACCACCTGATGAAGATCCCGGATGCTGTTGTGAGAAAATCAAGATCTCCTCTTGCGGGTTGCCCTCTTCTCTCAATCACGATCGGCATATGCGAAGGCCCAGCCGAGGGTGGTCGAACAACGATGACATCCGAAGAGGGGTGGCATGGCTCCAGCGTCTCGTGGGTCTAGGGATCGCAGCAGCACGAGAGGGAGAGGGAATCGGCGTGAACCGGCGATCTGGCGGTAGGCGGTGACATCCGACGTCAGGCAGTGGTGGCCGACAACAACACAAGGAGGTTGATCGGGAGAAGGCGGCGCGTGACAACTAGGCTCCGCCGATAAGGTGGAATCGAGTGTCCGGCTACCGGCGAGGCTGGGTGTCCACAGCTAGGTATGGGAAGGTGATGGCCAGATCTGCGCCGGTGACGAAGAGGAGGACTCGGCTCCGGTCGGTGCTGAGAGGCGACCCGCGAGAGTCGACGGCGATGCTAAGGAGTTGGAAGAAAACCCCGGCTGGCCGACGATCTGAGGATGCTCGGCATCAATCGGGCGGAAGAGGGGAAGGAGTCGGCGCAAGTGGGGAGAAGGGATCGGCGCTTTCATATGGTTAGGGAACAGTAACAATAAGGTTTATATACTTAGATTTGCTTAATTAAATCCTAAGTACATTCCTCAATCAACTCCCACATTTGGGTATTCTAAAGAGGCTTTCTCACAACCCATAGTTAATCCCCTTAAACTACGCCCAACGGACTTCGAAAAATTCTCAGAAAATTACCAAAAACTCCTGAAAAATCCAATAAGATTATTTGTCCAATAACCTTATTATTTAAATGTTATTTGGGTGCTGTATTTTACAGGTGATCTCATCGTCGTCCTCTGAGTCTAACTCGTCTTCAGGCTCAGGTTCAATTTGGAGCTTGACTTTTGGTTCCTTTGGTCTGTTTGTTCCTACAACAAGAGCAATACTTTTCTCGACCAAAGGTCTATTAGTTCTTCTCATGTAATTCAAATTCTGAGAACAATTCATCTAATCTAATTGAGAAAAGGTCCTTAGATACCTTGTAAGCATCTACCATTAATGCTCATAAGGTGTTCCTAGGAAATGCATTTAGTGCATTCCTGATGATGTCTCGATTCTCAACCTTCTGACCAATTGCGTAGAGGTCGTTGAGAAAGTCTTGGATGCGTGCGTGTAGTTGACTCGCTGATTTACCATCTTGTATTTTTATGTTATATAATTTATTTAAAATTAGATCTCTTTTACTTACCTTAGTATCAAAGGTCCATTCGTGCAACTCGATTAGCTTCTCTCACAAGTCATTAGCTCTTAAGAAAGGGCCTACTCGGCTTAGCTAAGCCACATTGGAGAGTCCATGTCGCTTTGGCGTCGACCTCAATTTTCTTCATCAAACTTGTGTCCTAGTTCTCACATGATATTGGTTTTCTAGTGCTGTGGAGTGGAAGCACGAGGTCGGTTTGGATGATCATTCACATCTCAACTTGTGTCTTGAGGTGGTACTACATTCGACCCTTCCAATAGCTGAAATCCTCGCCAGAGAAAAGAGACAGGTGTGCTATGTTGTAGCCTTCTTGGTGGGCCATTGAAAAAAATCTCGCACACAAGAAAATGAGAAAACTTGTTCCAAGACTTGGTCTTGGATTAGTAGCGCAGAAAGAGAGAAAATTAGAAAAAAAACTGCTCGACTGGTGTTGCACCACTTTCAAGAAGCGAAAACTCGATTGTGAAAAAAACTTGATCAGAAAGAGGCAACTACACTGATTCTGATTCAGTCCGAAAAATTTAAAACTAATACCACAAAAAGAAATTGCTTGAATGGTGGTTTCACCGATCCGAAGCAACCCTACTCTAATACTAATTATAGGATTGATGACGTGCTAGAGAGGGTGTGAATAGCACTCGTGTCCTTTTCACTCGTTTCAAAAAACATAGAATAACGCAACGGAAGATAGAAAGAAACAAGAGAACAATCGCTAACACTTTTGGTTACTTGGTTCGGAGCCTGTGGCGACTCCGACTACAAGGCCCGCAATCGTTGATCACTTTCGTTGGACAATCACTATAGATCTAAAAAGTCTTTACACAGAACAAGTACAAGTAAGAAGCTTTACAAATGTTGAAATACAACTTGTTACCGACGACTTGGTGAAATCAATCTTCTGGCTTGGTCGTCATCGGGGGTGTGCGCAAGGGCTCAACTTGTTCTCAATTGATCGTGTTAAATCTATTCTATCGAAGCTACAGGTTGACCTGTTGGAGCAATCCCAATGGTCCGCGGGACCATGTGTTTTGGTGTTTGGGCAAAGGGTTTAAGTTAGGTTCACCCTTGTTATTTGATATGTGTACTTGAGTTGTACAGGACTGCAGGATACACATGTGACTCAAGTTGACAGCTTCGGGTCCAGTGAAGGATGGAGCATCCGAGGGACCGTGGACAAGACAACAAGGACAAGAGCCGATGGAAGTGACCTCGAGGCATACGCGAAGGATGACATTGGGGAAGAGCCACGGGCTTGGATGCATCAGAGGGACGAGAGCCAAAGGAAGTAAGCTTGAAGGCAACAGGTCAAAGCTGCAAAGAAGAGTCAAGTGAGTCGTGAGGGTACGAGTGCATGAGAGATTGTATTCGGGAAAAAATCTCGTGGGGGGTACTATAGCAGGCAAACGGGTACTGTAGCAGTAGGCGGTACTGTAGCAGTCAATGTAGCAGTCGACTGATGCACTGTAGCAGTCGACTGGTGTACTATAGCGTCAACTGGTAAAGAGCCATTGGGCTGGCACCAGTCGACTAGTGCAAGGACCAGTCGACTGGTAACGGGCAAATCAGCTTACTGATTTCTTCCAAGCTCTATAAGAAGGAGCTTGGGATGGTCGGCCAAGGTGACGAAATTAGACTTGGTTAAAGCCTAATTAGTAGTCACCAAAGTGCTCAAGGTCTCTTGTGTCCAAGTGTTCTTGGTTGGTGTTGTGGTGAGGTTTCTCCGCCCACAAGGAGTTTCTTGAGTAGCCGGAGTTTGCCGGGGGCTAATCCATTGGTTTGCTTGTTCTTTTCTTTGTCATTAGCTTTTGTATTCATAATTAGTATTTGTATTTCCGCTTGCGCACTAACGAATACGTAGGAAGCGAGTATTTGGGAGTGTCGTCTATCCAACCCCCCTTCTAGCCGGCTGCAAGATCCCCTATAGACCCTCCTTTTATAGCTAAGCTAGACCTAATCCAAATCCACTGATCTCAGAATCAATCTTATACTCGAAGCTGATCTGTCGATCGAACCCTTTGAACCTGCTCAACTTCACGTTCACATGCTTCTACTCGGATAAGAGTCTTCATTTGGTTGACCGATCCCGCTGTTCAATTGACCGATCCCCAACTCATCTAGTCTGATCAACTCGACTTCGACCATGTTGATGCATATCCACTGTTCGGTAGACTGAACCCTAGGTTTGGTCAATCGATCCCTTGGTCAAACTCGATCATCTCGCTGGAAATCTGATCCTTCTATTTGAGTGTTCAATCGACTAATTTGAACGTTCGATCAACCGATCAAGTCTGAATCTAACCCTGCAAAAAGTGTTAGTCTCCTGCAAAACAGAGTTAGACAAATAGTAAATAATAGTAAAGCAATATATGACTTTTGATAGCCTTCGGATTGTTCGATTCTGACTTTCGGATTTCCTCAGGAAACCCTAGGTCGAACCGACGCCTATTGTTCCCTCTTCGGAGAGCGTGTCCTTACCTACTCCTCTTAGAAGAGTTTACCTTTTGCCAAACCGGTCCTCCAGACCAACTTGACTTTTGCTTAACTCCCGAGACTTCAAATCTTTATGCTGGACGTCCACTCCATGACCCATCCAAACATTCACCTAGTCCGCGACCACGAGGATTTTCACCTAGAGTCCCTGACTATAGGATTTCACTCAAATTGCTCGACCCACCAAGACTTTCCACCTAGGATTATCACCCCCTAGAACCTAAGGTTATCTCCCCCTAGGGTTTTCTTCCTGCCTAGTATATCGCTAAAACTTTTACCTAAGAACACTTAGGACTTTCCTGCAAACTCAATAACACTTGTTAGATAACAAGACAACTTAACTTTGAACCCTTTGCCATTATCAAAACACAAGTTTGATCATCTGATGCTTTTCGCACCAACATCATGAACTCTTATTTGGAGAGAAAACAACATTTGTTGTGCTAGCAACAACTAAAGGAAGTTTCGGCCAAGGTAAGAAGAAGGAGAAGACTAGAAAATGAATTGCTCAAAAGTCATCAAAAAAATCCTTTTGTACTCATCTAAAGAATACCTAAGGTTTTTTTTCCCTTTTAATCTTCCTTCTTCAATGCATGATTAATCCAAATTAATCACCACTATTCTTATTTAATGAATGGATTCAATTGAGTCTAACTCAATAAGTCTAATTCTAATTAGACTTAATCCAATGGTTGGATTCATTTGAATCTAACCCAATGAGTATAATTCGGATTAGACTTAATCAAATAGCTCAATGGTTCATCATATTTTAGTCAAACAAAAAATGAACCTATCTCCAAGTCAATATGTTCTTTTTGTGTAACCCATTAAGTTCTCATAATATTGTCAATGTATCTAAAATAATATTTTAGATACTTAAGCAATAAGTGACATCCAACAATGCATCATTGCTACCTAAGTGACGAGAATATCGAGATCCGACCTAACCTTTCTGTGTCTATTATATTGTATGACTTGGTCCTTCTATCTTCGATATTTAGATAATGAGGCATAGACTGTCATCCTCTTATCAATCTTTATGTCTCTTGATCTCCAAGTAGACTCACTTAACCAAATGAGCTCAATATATCATATTGACTTATTTGAGCATGGTCATGCATTTTAGTAGTACTATTTAATCAAGGGGTCCACAGATATCACTTTCGTCATATAGAAGGGATAGATCTCATCTATATCACTCACATCCCTCTGCATAACTTATTACATATCCAGTGATTGAATTTATAGTCCACCTTGTTACAAGTGACATTTGTCGATACCAAAGTAAGTAACTCCTTATATAGGGAATCGTGATGACTTCAGGTATAAGGACTATTCATACCAATAGTCACTATGAGAATGTTTATAACACTCATGTACAGATCCATGATACATTCTCATGGTACGTCAATTCAATATATATTCTCTAATATATATCCATGTATCAACTTGATATATTATATCCATGAATAATGGGACTAAGTCATCAATTGACTTACATGCTAGTCTCAACGCACTAATATTATCCTTGTATATTAATGTTTGATTAGTAATAGTTTAGAGTAGTATTCTATATATATCTACAACCTCCCAATATCAATTCAACTAATTGATATGCTATAGACTAAAACCTACTACCTTAGGACATTATTATACTTATTCATTTGGCACAGATCTGAAGTAATATAATAACAATAACCTTTTCTTTTTATTAATGAAATATGATACAATATGTCTAAAGTCAATCGACTCTTGATTGGTTCTTAGGGCTTACACTAACACATATGACCAAATTGGACTTCTCCTAACCTAACTAAACTTCCAACCAATTATCTAGCTCTCCTGACCTAACTGGACTTCCTATCAATTATCTGGTCCTCTTCATCTAACTAGACTTCAGTTTGGTGTATTCTCCCATCAATTTGGTTAATTTACACACTTGTTTAACTACATTAGAAAATATTGTAAGAAACTAGGGCGCTAAACATGCAAAAGTGCAGCGGAAAACATCTAGTTCCTCCAGAAGATCCATGCGAAAGGAAAACCATATACTAATATTTACATGAGAGGGAGTTATATCTTTGTTGTGTGCCCTTCGCAATCCCGACATCAATGTTTCTTTAAATATGGATCTTAGCATGATCAAGTGGTTGCGCCTCTATGGTATCCACATGAACAAGCCTTCTTTGTCTCACAAACTCACAAAGTGGAGAATGAAACAACCAATGGTTGTGCTGGCAACCCTTCTTGGAAGTTTCGACCAAGTGGAAGACAGGAGGAGGAAGAAGAGCAAGAACACCAAAAACTCTTGATGAAAATGAATCCAAAAACCCCCTTTTATAGATTCATGAAATTGCCTTATGCCTCAATGTCAATTTCCTTAATTGACATTAATATTTGTCTTCATCAAATGCATCCAATGCATGAGCAATTCAAATTATTCATTCTTCATCCAATGCATCCAATGCATGAGTAATTCAAGTTGTACACTCCTCTTTCTTCATGAATTCAAATTCATGAAATCACTTAATGAGTCCAACTCATTAATCATCAATCTAATTGGCTCAATAAGTCTAATTTAAATTGGACTCAATCCAATAGTTGGATCCAATTGAGTCTAACTCAATGAGTCTAATTTGAATTAGATTTAATCCAATGATCTATCATATGAATCTATCTCCATTGACTTGTTCTTTGTGTGTAACCCAATAGGTTCTCATAATGTGGGCAATGTATCTAAATCAGTATTTAGATACATAAGCAATGAGTGGCATCTAGCAAGGCATCATTGCTACCCAAGTGACAAGAATGTCGAGATCTGACTTAACCTTTTCGTGGCTATTATCTTGTATGACTCAATCCTTCATATCTAGATTGATCAATGAGGCATAGATAGTGTCACCTCTTATCAATCTTTGTGTTTCTTGATCTCTAAGTAGACACACTCAATCAAATAAGTTCAATATCGCATATTAACTCATTTAAGCATGGTCATACATTCTTGTGTCCTACTAATCAAGGGGCCCACAGATATCACTTCTGTTATATGGAAGGGATAGATTTCATCTACATCACTCACATCCCTCTACATAACTTATTACATACCCAGTTATCAACTTTATGGTCCACCCTGTTATGGGTGTCGTTTGTCGATACCAAAGTATACAACTCCTTACGTAGGGAACCGTAGTGACTTCAGGTCTAAGGACTATTCATACTAATAGTCACATGAGAATATTTATGACACTCATATAATAATCCATGAAACATTCTCATGGTGGGTCATTCAGTATATATTCTCTAATATATACTCATTTGTTAACCTGATATCTCATATCCATGACTTGTGAGATTAAATCATCCGTTGACCTGCATGCTAGTCTCAATGAATTAATATTATCCTTGTATATTAATGCTTGACTAGGAATAGTTAAGAGTAGTGTTCTATGTATATCTACAATATCTCACTATCAATTTATCCAATTGATATGTTGTAGATTAGAACCTCCTACTCTAGGACATTATTATACTTATTCATTTGGCACTGAATTGAAGTAAATATAATAATCAACTTTTCCTTTATTAATAATGAAATATGATACAAAATGAACCCTTTACAATCATCTCATAATTGGTACTAAGGCTAATACTAACAAACATATGATCTAACTTTATCCTTTGTCATACATCAAAATCTGAATTTGATTCTTAGTGCAAATTTCACTAACAATCTCCTCCTTTTGGATGTGATGATAACTTAGGTTAAAGTTAAGAAAATAAAGACCTTTCTGGCTAAGTAAAAGAGTAAGCATTAAGACCAAAAAATATGTAATATGTATTATGTTAATTAGGAATTTTTAATTTTCTTAACTTAATATGACTTGACGGATCTAGAAGACCATACACTAAGCTAAAGTCTAGATAGGATATGAGAATTAGATAATTGGTAGAAAGTCTAGTTAGGTTAGGAGGAGCAGATAATTAGCAGGAAGTCCAGTCGAGTCGACATGATCAAACGACTAACTAAAGTCCAAATAGAAATCTGGCAAGAAGTCCTAGTGAGTCAAGAGATCAAATGTCAAGGAGACAAGTTTACACACTTGTTTAACCATGTTAGAAAGCATATGATCTAACTTTAACATTTGTCATACATCAAAATATGAGTTTGATTATTATTATAAAATTACACTAACAATCCCCTCCTTTTTGATGTAATGATAGTCTAGGTTAAAGTTAGGAAAATAAAGCCCTTTCTGGCTAAGTAAAAGAGTATGAATTAAGTCCAAAAATATGCAATATGTATTATGTTGATTGGGAAGTTTTGATTTTCTTAACTTAACCCTTACTCTCCCCCTTTGTCATATATCAAAAATATTTATGTGAAGCTCAAGCATAATATGCAAAAAAGCAATAAGAGAGTTAAGTGTAATCTATAGTTTTGCAAATAAATTTAAAACTTTTTGCAAATAGTGTTGAAAATATAAATTTTGTAAATAAGTTTTCAAATAAAGTTTTTCACCATTTTTCAAATAAGTTTCAACCAAATTTTTAATGTTTTAACTTTTCAAAAAGGATTTTAGAGTTAAAAAGTTTTCATCATCTCTCGAAGGGAAACAATTTTCAAAAAATTTCTTGATTTTTTTTCAAATAATAGTCAAGGATTTTTCAAGGATATAAATCATTGTTACAATAATTTTCAAAGTTTTCAAAAATATCTTCAATACATTTTTCAAAATTTTCAAAGATATTTTCAAAGATAGTTTCAAAATATTTTTAAACACATTTTGCAATGGATTTTCAAAATAAGTAAATTAATTTAAGATTAAGTATCAGGTCTAGACAAGATTTAGATTTAAATATTTTTATAGTAAAAAAAATATTTTTAACAATTTTTAAGAATTGATAGTTCTTTAACGAATACTCTTTTCCACGGATTTAAAAAGAATTTCAAACATATTTTTCAAAGATTTCCCACATAACTAATTTTCAACCTTATTTCAAACCATAATTTTAATCCATAATTTTGAGAATCTAATAACTTTAAATATATATTCTTTCCCCTAATTTGACACCCCCCCCCGGCCCCCCAACCCTCTTATCCTGACACTAGGGTTTTGACTACCTGTTTCATGAATTTATTAAATTTTGAAGATTTTTATAGATTTTATGATATATATATATATATATATATATATATATGTTAATTTATGTGTGATAATTTTTGTAAGATACAATAATTAAATAATAAGTATTATTAGAGAAAATAACCTTACAGAATTTTTTAAATTTTTAGAAATTTTTGAGGATTTAAACGGAGACCATATAACTCGTTTTAAGGAGATTGGTCGATTGAGCTAAGAGAAAACTCATTTGGAATATCCCTTGAGTTGATTGAGGAATTAACTTAGTGTTTAATTAATTAGACCTAAGTATATATAATCTAATATTACTTTATTGTGCCCTACTCCTATTCATCCCGATTCCTTTTCTTTCTCTCTCCACCACTGATCCCCTCTCCCTCGTCTTACCATCGGCGACCCCTCTCGTTCGATCGCTTTCCAACACCCTCGGCTGAGACCAGACCGATAACGCCGATGCAATTGGCCATTACGAGAGCCATTGTTTTCCTCCTTTTGACTGTTGAATCGACGTCACCATCGCGTGTCCTGCTCACCGAGGGTTCCCGCCCAAATACCGGCTCTTGCTTGCAAGGAACCAAAGCCGGTGCTACCTCCTTTTCCCTTTGTGTTGGTCACCGGTGCCACAACTTGACCCTCATGAGACACTGTCGAAGAAGAAGTCGATGCCACCCCCTTCATGCATGATGTCGCCACCATCACTTCGCCAGCTACTGCGAATGCCACTACCGACATCGCGTGTCCTCCCCACCATGGGTTCATTTTGGGATGCCATCTCTCATCCCTTATTGATCTGCAGTCTCCCCTCTCTGACTATGTCGAGTCCTCTTTTTCCGATCCAGATGCCAGCCATGTGAGAGCCTCCCATCACTACCTCACCTCTGCTCTAGCCATCATAGTTGTGGCCACCATAGCCCTCTACTCTACTCCGGCCACCACAGTAGGCTATGGACCTTGGAGCCATGAGTTTTTTCGAGTGGCCAACTCACCTTCATTGGTCATTGCTCCAATGGCAGAATTGGCACCGCTGAATCTTCGATCGTGCCACCACCACCGGCCATCATCGGATAGGGTAAACCTTGACAAAACTTGACTTCCTTGATTCAATGAAATGCGTGATTAAAGTTAAATTTGTTAGTACCACAAGATAGTTTTGATGTGATCAACCAAGTTAGGTTAGGTCCTGTTAGTTTTTAACCCCTGTGTCTAAGTGTGCAGGAACTCAGGAGCATAGGAAGTTGAGTGAAAGACACAACTAATGAGAAGGACAACACGAGAGAGAACCGACAGGCTCGATGTGTCTATGGGATGAAATGTTGCAGAAGAGTACGCTGACGGATGAGAAGGAGGCACGCGGCGTTTTCCGAGGAATGAGAAGCCAGAGCGGAAGACTGCTCAAAGGCTAGAAAATGGGTTCGGGCAAGCTCTATTCCGGATGGTTAAAATCACCCAAGCAAGCGGAGCTAGAGCTAGAGCGGAAGACCCGGACCCAAGCGAGCAGAGCTGAAGCAAGAACCCGGACTAAACAAGTTAACATAAGGTTAACTTTGGTCCGGGCGCCTAGAGCAGGTTTTTATCTGAAACACAACATGGTACATTCCGTTGTGATGGGGATAAAAGTTATCCCCCCCCCCCCTCCCAGGCACCTGGAACCCTTCCAGGTGCCCCGACCAGAGCTATAAATACAGCTCTGGTCCCTAAATCTTAGACAGAACACCTGTAAACAATTTCCTTTGTCTAACTTTGCATATTGAGTGCTATAAGAGGGTTCTCTGCCTAAAGGAGACTTTGATAGTGAGCTTCAACTTTCTTGAATTAACAAGCTCCCCGGTTGTAACCAAGTAAATCTCATTGTGCCTCTTCTTTCTAGTTTCTTATTTAATTTATGCAAGTGCTAGTTTAATTAAGCTATAACATTCAAGGAAGGTTCGTGTTATTTTTGTAGGGCTATTCACCCGCCTCTAGTCAATCGTCAAGGGTCCTACAATTAGTATCAGAGCTGGTTCACTTCAGGAGGACTAACCGTCGAACGAAGCACATGAGATGGCTGAACTGAGTATCAACCCACTAAAGTTTGAGAGGGAATTTGCAAGCTAGAAGAAAAAGATGGAGATATTTTTTTAAAATAGATTTTGAATTATTAATAATTATGAAATATAGTTTTATAGCCCCGAAAGACAAAGAAAAATATTAGTGGATGAAGAAGGAGCGAGTCTACTTCATGGCAAACAGCAAAGTAGAGTTTCATCTGCTTAGCATTTTACCACCTCAAGAAGTCAACCATATCGGAGCCTAAGAACCAACCAAAGAGCTCTGGGAGAAATTCCTAGAACTACACAAAGTGACCTTGGAAGCAAAACTAGCGAAACGGGGCCTACTCCAAAACCATATCAGCAACCTCCAGTTAGAAGAAGGTGAAGCCGTCACACACCTCTACTCAAGAATCAAGGAACTCATCATCGGACTCACGAATCTTAGAGAAAATGTAAGCAACCGAGATTTGCTAAGGTACGCGCTTAACGTATTTCCTAGAACTACTAAATGGGTATCATTAGTAGATGCTTATTATATATCTAAGGATCTAGAATCAAGTACTTTAGAAGAAATGTTTTCAACTTTTGAAGTCCATGAACCGAGATGTGCAGATTTGAAGAATGAGCCAAAGCACAATATTGCCTTAAAGGCAAACATGGGCAAACAAGATTTTGAATCTTCTCTAGAGGATGATGAAATGACATTCATGGTCGGTAGATTTAAAAAATTATGTAAATCTAAAAGATTTAATCAAGTGCAGGGTACAAAAAGAAAAAGAAAGGTAAAGTGCTACCACTGCAATGAAGAATGTCACATGAAAGATAACTGCCCAAAATTAAAGAACAAGGACAAGGATAAGGAAAAAAATAAGAAGGCAGCCTAGAACAAGAAGCGAGCCGACTTCGTGGCAAACGACAAAGCAAAGTTTCATCTGCTTAGCATTTTACCACCTTAAGAAGTCAACCATATCGGAGCCTAAGAACCAACCAAAGAGCTCTGGGAGAAATTCCTAGAACTACACAAAGGGACCTTGGAAGCAAAACTAGCGAAACAAGACATACTCCAAACCCATATAAGCAACCTCCGGTTAGAAGAAGGTGAAGCCGTCACACACCTCCACTCAAGAATCAAGGAACTCATTACCGGACTCACGAATCTCAGAGAAAAGGTAAGCAACCGAGATTCACTAAGGTATGCGCTTAACGCATTTCCTAGAACTACTAAATGGGCATCATTAGTAGATGTTTATTATATATCTAAGGATCTAGAATCAAGTACTTTAGAAGAAATGTTTTCAACTTTTGAAGTCCATGAATCGAGATGTGCAGATTTGAAGAATGAGCCAAAGCACAATTGCCTTAAAGGCAAACATGGGCAAACAAGATTTTGAATCTTCTCTCGAGGATGATGAAATGACATTCATGGTCAGTAGATTTAAAAAATTATGTAAATCTAAAAGATTTAATCAAGTGCAGGGTACAAAAAGAAAAAGAAAGGTAAAGTGCTACCACTGTAATGAAGAATATCACATGAAAGATAACTGCCCAAAATTAAAGAACAAGGACAAGGATAAGGAAAAAAAATAAGAAGGCAGCCTAGAACAAGAAGCGAGTCGACTTCGTGGCAAACGACAAAGCAAAGTTTCATCTGCTTAGCATTTTACCACCTTAAGAAGTCAACCATATCGAAGCCTACGAACCAACCAAAGAGCTCTGGGAGAAATTCCTAGAACTACACGAAGGGACCTTGGAAAAAAAACTAGCGAAACGGGACCTACTCCAAACCCATATCAGCAACCTCCGGTTAGAAGAAGGTGAAGCCGTCACACACCTCCACTCAAGAATCAAGGATCTCATCACCGGACTCACGAATCTCATAGAAAAGGGTAAGCAACCGAGATTCGCTAAGGTATGCGCTTAACGCATTTCCTAGAACTACTAAATGGTCATCATTAGTAGATGCTTATTATATATCTAAGGATCTAGAATCAAGTACTTTAGAAAAATGTTTTCAACTTTTGAAGTCCATGAACTGAGATGTGCAGATTTGAAGAATGAGCCAAAGCACAATATTGCCTTAAAGGCAAACATGGACAAACAAGATTTTGAATCTTCTCTCGAGGATGATGAAATGGCATTCATGGTCAGTAGATTTAAAAAATTATGTAAATCTAAAAGATTTAATCAAGTGCAGGGTACAAAAAGAAAAATAAAGGTAAAGTGCTACCACTGCAATGAAGAATGGCACGTGAAAGATAACTGCCCAAAATTAAAGAACAAGAACAAGGATAAGGAAAAAAACAAGAAGGCAGCCTAAAACAAGTATAAAACTCTAAAGGTGATATGGGAGAAAATGTCGTATGGATCAGAGATCGAAGCAATCACCGGACTTGCACTAGTGGCAAGTCACCAAGAAGACGAAGACGAAGCAAACTCATCTGAAATGAACATCGAGAGCATCAATGAAGGGGGAGCGACATCGAAAGAAAGCAGCACTTTAAGGGGAGCTTTAGATTATGGGATCAACAAGGTAAGTCAGGTACAGTTCCTTCCTCCTGACAAGTCATTTCAGTTTATAAAACTATTATCAAAAAATTACTATAAATTAGAAAAAGAAAATAAAGAGTTAAAATCAACCTTAGCTATATCTTGTCGATTAAAAGATCTCGACAAGATTAAAATTGAAAATGAAAAATGACAAATTAAAAATTGAGAATACAAATTTAAAGGATCAAATAGAAAATTTAAAAAATTCTACATGTTTAAATTTGTCTACTTCAACTTTCAAGAACTATAAAGGATTAAATTGGTAATTTAGATATTACAAGGGGGAAATTAGAAAATTATCTAGAAAATATATTCCTCAGAAATTTTTAATTGACCTAGTAGGAAGGAACCTACATTAGGTTCCGAAAATATACTTAAGTTTATTATTTTTGTTTTTGGGCTTTCAGAGAGATAGTTAAATATTATATTTCTTTAAAAGACTTTTTCTAGAAAGTAGTTGTTATTTCAATATCCAAGAAGGCCTAGTGTCTCATCATAGTCTGGAAGTCAATTACTGAAATAAAATATTTAATTGACTAACTATGAAACATTTAATCGATTTAACTTATGCTTTAAATAGTTTCTCAAAATTTCTGTTAGAAAAATTTTGATCGTTAAAATTTATTAACAAAAATCATATTTGTTAGAGTTATTTTAGCAAATTTATTTTTTTAGACTTTATCCAAACAATTTGTTAGAAAATTTTCTATGAATTAGTTATCCAAATACAAAACTTTTAAAAATCTGTTTAAAATTCAACTTTTTGTGAATATTTGTGTGATTTTTTCCTTAGACTTCAAGTTTAGATCTTCCAAAGTCATTTTAAAAGTATCCTATTTAATGTGATCAAAGGGGAAGAAAGAAAGATTAAGTCTAGGAGGAGGGTAAATTTAATTTTTTGCAAATTATTGATGTAAGATACAGCAAATTCAATAATAAGTATTATTAGAGGAATAACCTTATTGAATTTTTCAAGAACTTTTAGAAATTTTTTGGAACTTAAATGGAGTCTGTATGATACATTTAAGGGGATGGATTAATTGGGTTAAAACAAAGTCTATTTTAGATATATATATATATATAGTAAGCGATTTCCTCTATCCCTAATTTCCTCACCGTCACTCCCTCTTCTCCCGACTCTGAGCCACGCAGCCTCGCCACACAACAACGGCGCAGACACCAAGCATCCGCGTGAGATCCGCTGACAACACAACAACCATTGCCGGTATGGGAGCGATGCTGTTGGCCGGTGATGTCGCCCCATCTTTCGATCGCGCCAGTTTCTTTCGACACTGAGCGTCATTCGTGCGACACCCCTCCTCGCCAGAGCAAGCTACAACCGCGACCAGTACCGCATCGCTTATCGTCCAACTCTCGACTGTGCCGGCGCTGTATGATGTTGTTGCCGCGCCATGGTGATCCTAGATCGCTCTGACTCCCCAGTCCCGGCGAAGATTGATGATGGCCATTATCAACAACTCACGAGCCTTCATCCGGTTGTGAGCCACCTTCTCTGTGGATTTTGTTTTGTGACTTCCAACTAGAACCTCCAGAGGGTATGATCACTGGAGTATCCTGTTGCCGACGATCACGTTGGAGGTAACTGCTCATTATTAGTAGATGATTGAATATAGATCTATGGTTGATGCTGATTTGGGGTATTTGGATTGGATGACAGTAGCTCCACCAGGTCACCCTTTCCGGCAATAAGGTCCACCGACAGTGAATCAACAAGGGATCATCTAAGATTCGGGTGAGTTGTTGGGATTGATTCAAGTTAGCTTAACCTAATTTGATTATGGAATACTTAATTAAGTGTAGTTGTGATTCTTTATGGATGGGTTGATTGATTGGTAATGAATTAAGTGAGTTTTGGATTGATTATGTTTGTAGTAAATCCTAATTGGAAGGTGAAATGGTTACGGGTGCTTAATCTATTTGGTTATGGATTGGAGATTCATTTATGAGTTGATTTCTCTAGTTGGATTAATTCACAAGAAGATTAGCTATGAAGGAAGTATTAGATTATTAAATGGAATTGAAACATAGTTCCTAATTGAACTAGGATTATATTTAAATATTTGGTTTATGATAAAACTTAGTTATACTGTGCATATTATGATGCAAGACTTTGATTTGAGAAGAGCGTCTCGACGTGGGAGTTATATTGGCACGATCTACATTTAAGGTGGGTATTCCTTCCTTAGCCTTTTTAGTTCTTTAAACTTAGTGCATGATTGCTTTTATTTGATGGATTAGGTTACTTTACCTTAAATCTATCCATATTGTTATCCTGGTTGATAATTATGCTTGACCTTTAAGATAATCTATTTATTTCATATACAGTCTTAAGCTTTGAATATCTATAATCTGTTATGTATTCATATGTAGAGTATGTATGGTAGGATACATCTTGTTGACTAAGTTAATATGCTGATTATGCAAATGGTGGTATGTGTACACATGTTTGGTATGTGCCATAAGAGTTATCATGTTGATCGTGCATTTATATGTTGTATGTGTACACATGTCTGGTGTTATCTATTGGAGGTTTCATGTTGATTGTATCTATGTTGTGTGTATATGTGTCTGATATGTACTATTGGATGATCATGTAGATAATACCTATGTTAGTGATTGTATGTGTTTGGTGTGATATTGGAGGTATCATGATTATACCTATGTGGCTGTGTGCATATATATCTAGTATGACTATTGGAGATTTTTATTGATTATACCTACGTGGTAGGGTGCGTACATATGTAGTGTGTACGTGTTTGGTGTGATTACTTATTGTACTTGTTATTTAGAGGACACCTGTTGGATCTACCCTTACCTATAGATATAGGTGATTGATGGATCATGTATTGGAGATACTTATGATGGATTGAGGTGTTACATTGATGATGACTATGTCTGTATCATGATTATTTACATCATGCTCATCATTGCAATGCATGCTGACAACCAAAGTCTCTCTTGTGGTGTGAGAGAGTTGTGAGTCATATTTATAGCTGCCCATTCAGCCACTATAGAAGAGTGGTAGCTAGGAGTGGAGCTAGTCCTGTCGTGCTCACTTGGCCGCTCAATGTTATACTCTGTCAACCTCGGTCACTCATGAGTAGTGGTATCTGGAGGGTACAGTGGTCAGGGAGCTAGAGATGTGAGTACTCAGGGACCCTGATGCTATGTAGTTAGATAACTACTTAGCAAACTGTCCGCCTTAGTCTCTCTATTGTGGTATCTGGAGGGTAGTACAGTTGTCACGGACCCAAGCCTCTTGGCCATACAGGAGTTGTGGTGTCTAGAGAGGTGCCGGAGGTGACTATGTGGCATGCATGCGTATTTTTTTGCATATGATGCACAGTATATCTGTGGAGATATATCTGCATACATATCTTGTAGTTACTAGCTACATGTGATTGTGATATGTTGCACTTGTTTGAGCTATGATTATTGCATATGGTTGTCATGCTGCATACATGTCATTTATTATACACGTATATACTGTCGGTTATATTACTCAAGTGTTACGAGCAGGTTTGTTGATGATCTCTGGTGAGTTTACTATTTATTATACCATGTGTAATCTACTGATTCGGGTATGTACATATATTATGTCATTTATGATCTTGACCTTATATGTTAGTTCCAGTTTGGATAGGTTTACTTACTATAATATTATGATCATGATATTATGTGTTGGATCCAGATTAGGTATGTACATTCATTATGTCAGTTATGATCATGTTCTTATTTCCCTGATGAGACGGTATACTTTGATCTCCATGTTTTATATAGACCATGCACTATCTTATCTATTACCCGCTGAATGATCCGCACTCACCACCACATTTGTGTATTGTCTTTTTCCTCAGGTAGCAGGTAGATGATTGTGGAGTCACTTGGAGTATTCTATATGTCGGTCCCACGTCACATTCGAGGATGGTTTTGGGTTTTACTTCTTACTTTACTTGCTTTACGAATTTGTGAGCTTGGCATTGTATTACTTCAATTTTATTTTAGAGTTTTGTTATGTTAGTATCTTGTATTTGTCTTGTTGTGGTTGTGTGTAAGGCCTAGCAGGCTAGTAGTTTGTTGTTCTTGATTTATGGCTTTCCTTTTGTTTTTCGTTGTGTTTTTAGTACAGTCGTGTGGGTTGTTTATGATATAATTGCGTGACTATGATCATTTTGTTCCAGTCGAGTGGGTTGTGTGTATAACTGCGTGGTTGTTATGTTCTAGCCATGTGGGTTGTTGATTATAGCTTGTGAGTAGCCGCGTGGCATTATATATATGATTCATATTGTCACAGTTATAGGGGAGATGATGTCCATTTGTCGGGCAGGGACTCCTCTAGGGCGTGACAATTGAGTTGTAAATTTATTACCTTGTTATTATTTCTTTATGTTTGTTTACCCTAACTTAACTTGAGGTGTTCACATCAAAAAGAGGGAGATCGTTAGTACCCCCAAAGTAGTTTTGATGTGATCAACCAAGTCAGGTTAAGTCCTGTTGGTTTTTAACCCCTGTGTCTAAGTGTGCAAGAACTTAGGAGCACAAGAAGTCGAACGAAAGACGCAGCTAGCGAGAAGGACGACATGGGAGAGAGTTGATGGGCTCGATGCTTCAGAGGGACAAAATACTGAAGAAAAGTACGCTGGCGGATGAGAAGAAGGCATGCGGCATTTTTCGAGGAACAAGAAGTCGGAGCGAAAGACTGCTCGAAGGCCATGGGTTTGTGTGAGCCCTATTCTGGATGGCCAAAATTACCCAAGCAAGCCAAGCCTGAGCTGGAGTGGAAGACCCAGACCCAAGCGAGAGAAGTCAGAGCAAGAACCCGGATCAAACAAGTTAACATAAGGTTAACTTTGGTCCGGGATGGTCCAAGCGCCCGGAACCCTTCCGGGTGCCCAGAGCAGATCTTTATCTGGAACACGACGTGGCGCATTTCATTGCGACAGGGATAAAAGTTTATCCCCCCAAGCACCTAGAACCCTTCCAACCACCCCAACCAAGGCTATAAATACAATTCTAGTCTCAGAAGCTTAGACAAAACACTTGTAAATAATTTTTTTTGTCTAACTTTGCATATTGAGTGTTGTAACTGTTGTACGAGTCTTCTGCGCCTAAAGGAGGCTTTGACACTAGCTTCAATTTCCTTGAATTAACAACCTCCCCGATTGTAACCAAATAAACCTTATTGTGCCTCTTCTTTCTAGTTTCTTATTTAATTTATGCATGTGCCACTTTAATTAAGCTATAACGTTCGAGGAAGGTTAGTGTTATTTTTGTAGGGTTATTCACCCCCCTCTAGCCGGCCGCCAAAGGTCCTACAAAATTTAATTACTATTTGAGAGATTATGCTATGGCTAAATCTAATCTAATCATTGAGATGGATTGATTAGGGTTAATGGTGAATTAGAGCAATTTGATAAAGACAGTGGGATCCATTGAAGTAGAGTATTAATTAAGGTTAATTAATGATCATGTTGATTAAGGTTTTCCCTAATTAATTGGGATGTAGTTTAGCTAGTTGTGATGTATGTGATTAGCTAAATTGTACATTATGTGATTGTAGGTCTTGATTCAAGACGAACATATTGATGTGAGATTAATTCAGCATGAGCTACAGATAAAGGCAGGTACTTCTTCCTTGGCTTCTATATTTCATTGAACTTACTACATGAATTATTTGATGGATTAAGTTACTTTATCTTGACTCCACTCATATTTTATCTGTGTTTGATACATACTGATCTTGAGATGATCTCTTTATTATCTATACAGTCTCACTGTTTGATATTCCTATTCTGTAGGGTATACACGTGTATAGTGTGTATGATAGGAATTTGCATTAAGATTGTTTATATGTGTTGGTACAAGTTACACCAGAATCAAACCTAAGTTTTGATATTGTCAAAGGTTCAAGTTAAGTCATGTTGTGATCTAACAAGTTAATTAAGTGTGCAGGCTGTTTACTCAATCGGGAAAGACCTAGTTGAAGGCTAGGCAGGAAAAGTCTTAGCAGATCATGGAACCCAGGTGGAAAGACCAAGTTGGTTGAGAGGACCCGACACTTGGTAGTGAGATTGAGAGGTCTAGAGGACCGAAGATCGAGAGAAAGTCCTGACGAGCCAATCAATACTAAGTGAAAAGTCCAAATAGATTTGGAGGATCAATGTTTGGCAAGTAGGTTGAGGTAAACAACTAGAGGAGCGGCAGTGAGGTCGGGTTCCTGAAGGGAACAACCTAAGGTCGCTGATCCAGCTAAAGAAACCGGGAAGGTTTCCAAGCTGAGATCAAGACAGTTCTACTGTCTAATATTACTCATGCATTATATATAACTGTGCTAATCTTTGTGTTGTAGGAATATTCTATCTAACACTGTTTTGCAGGTTCGTCCTGATCGGTCAACCGAGCCATATGATCAGTCGACCGAACCCTGATAACTCAGCACATTTCATAATGATCAGAAGCAAAAGGAAAGCATGCTAATTGGTCGACCGAACAATCATCTCATCAATGTGGCATTAAGTGCAGATCTAGGCAAATCTCGACGAATAGGGAAGGATATTGTTCGTTCGACCAAAAAGAATGATCGATCGACCGAACCCTTAATGATCAACTAATGTAGAAGATCGAATCAACATCAGATCTCAGCAAAGATGGAAGGGAGCTGGTTCGATCGACCAAACCTAGGGATTGATCGATCGAACGTCGACGATTCTTATAAAAGAGAGCTCGAGGTCCAAGGCTGAGTAACCCTGTTTGGTTCGAAATTAACCACTGTGCAAGATTCTGCTGATCGTGCTACTGCTCTATAACTCGCAAGCTACTCCATCCAAAAGTGCTAACCAAGATTTGTCTTTTATTGTTGTTGATATATTTATTTAAATCTTGCATTGTACTTAAACTATTACAAGATAGTAGGGTGTTACTATCTTGCATATTGTACGCACTACTTCTTTCCGAGGTTTTCGGAAAGAAGGGTTTTAGTGGATTGTCCATCGGTGCGGTCAAGGATCGTGGGCCTTGGAGTAGGAGTCGACCTAGGCTTCGAACCAAGTAACCGAACTGACTATTTTATTTCTGCTGCATATTCTGATTGTTTCTAAAATATGATAAGAAAACTTTTAAGTGCGATATTCACACCCCCCCCCTTCTATCGCATTATTTCGATCCAACAATTGGTATCAGAGCCTCATAGCTCTGAAAATACTTAACCATTTTTCAAAGCACTTTTAAAACTTTTTCTTTTTACTTATTTCTTTTCTTTTAAAGCCTCGTAGCTCTGATGAGTCCAAGGTAAGTAAAAGAGATCTTTTATTAAACAATTTATTTAACATTAAAATGCTCCCCGGAGAGACGATTTCGCAACTACACACTAGACTAAAAGACATCCTCAACGGCCTCCATTTGATCGGACACAACCTGGAAAATCGCGACACTATAAGGTATGCACTAAATGCTTTTTTGCGGAATGCTTTGTGGGTATCAATAGTGGATACTTACAAAGTTTCTAAGGATCTTTCAATTCATAAACTAGATGAGTTATTTTGCGAATTAGAACTACATGAACAAGCTAACTTAAGTCAAGTCGAGAAAGGAGTTGCTGTTGGGTTTTTCGGACCGCGAAAACCGCTTTTCGCGTCGCGGAAACCCCGAATCACCCAAAGTCGTAGATCCGTGCAAGGAAAAAACCGAATGAAATACAAGTACGAGTTTCAAAAACTTTAGATCTACTCCTAGATCTATGTGTTGAGAGCTTTTACCTTTGAAGCGTGCCCTCGCAAAATTCCAGCTCGTCCAAGGTACGTGTCGGATCTCCAAAGTATCAAGGTAGATACTTCTCTAGTGATATCCACACGAACAAGGAGTGCTCTCTAGCACTCAAGGATGGAGAAGAGAGCCCCAAGTGTGCTAGCACTTTCTAGAGCTCTCGGATGGGATTGGAAAGGAAGAAAAGAAGAAGATACAAAAAGGAAATCTTATACACTCACTAGTAGTATCATCCTTTGTGCTCTTCACTTTCCTTTATTCTCTTGGAACACAACTCATACATCCTCTCCTCACCATGGAAGTCACGGCAACAGCAAGAGGGAGAGGAGGAAGAAGCATGGAGGAAGAAGAATGAAGTGAATGCACCATAATACCACACAACCAAAACCTCCACCACTAATGTGTGGCCGGCCACATCTTGTAACCTCCCCATTGGCCACATTAAAGCCAAGGGGAGGGTGTAACCCCCATGAGGTGGCATGCCTCATGAGGTGGAGGTGATGTGGCAAGGATGAGTCATCCTTATGATGTGGCAATACATCAAGTCAAACTTGATGTATCAACTTCTATTTGGTCAAGTCAAAATTGACCAATTTCTTCCTTGTTGAGTTAAATCCAACCTTTGATTCAAGTCAATTTCAATTTAATGAATCTCAATTCATTAATATAAATTGACACAATGAATCAAATTTAAATTAGACTCATTCAACAATTGAATCTAATTGAGTCTAACTCAATAAGTCTAATTTGAATCCAATCTTTGGTGCATCATATGAACCTAATCCAATTGGTTCATCATATGAACCAAATCTCCATCCACTTATTCTTTGTGTGTGACCCAATAGGTTCTTGTAACGTTGGCAATGTTTCTAAACTCCTTTAGAAACATAAGCAATGAGCGACATCTAGCAATACATCATTGCTACCCAAGTTACAAGAATGTTGAGATCCAACATCACCTTGTGACAACTAATTGTGACTCCTCACAATATGTGACATTGTCCTTCTATCCTAGACATCTAGATTGATCAATATGAGGCATAGACCGTGTCATCCTCTAATCAATCTAAATCTTGAACTCCAAGTAGACTCACTCGATCAAATGAGCTCAACATCTCATGTTGACTTATTTGGGCATGGCCATACACTTAGTGGTCTCACTCTATCAAGAATATTGATGTCGCTCCCGTCATATGGGAGAGATAGATCCCATCTACATCACTCACATCCCTCTGCATAATTTGTTACATACCCGGTAATCGCCTTTATAGTCCACCCAGTTACGGGAGACGTTTGACGAAACCAAAGTACATAACTCCTTATGTAGGGATCCATGGTGACTTCAGGTCCAAGGACTAATAGTAGCCACATGAGAAAGTATATGACACTCATATAACGATCCATGATACTTTCTCATGGCGGGTCATTCAGTATACATTCTCTAATGCATACCCATGTTTCAACTTGATATCTCTATATCCATGACTTGTGAGATCAAGTCATCGAGTTGACCTACATGCTAGTCTTATTGCATTAACATTGGCCCTGAATGTTAACACTCGACTAGGAATGATTTAGAGTAGTGTTCCCTATATCATCTCACTATCGGTTCAACTGACCGATTGATATAGGTGAGAACCATCTACTTAAGGACATTATTATACTTAGTTTATTTGGCACCAATACAAGTAAGTATAATAACCAAAATCCAAATGCCTTTATTTATATAGAATATGATACAATAAGTCCAAAATACAATCATCAAATGATTGGCTCTAGGGCTCTAGCTAACAACCTCCCACTAGCACTAGTGCCAATCAGTGTAGGCTCTAAGCCCAAATGACCTAGTGTGACCATCATGCTGTCCAAAGCCTTGGTCAAGGGATCCGTGATGTTAGCCTCGGGTACTCGCAAATCTTCACATCTCCTCTCGATGATCTCTCGAATGAGATGGAAGCGTCGTAGTATGTTGGTCCTCTGGTGTGAGCGAGGTTCCTTCGCAGGCTATAGCTCCATTGTTGTCACAATAGAGCTCAATGGGGTCAATGCTAGGAACCACCCCAAGTTCGATGATGAACTTGCGGATCCAAACCGCCTCCGCCTCCGATGCGAATGTACTAGAATCACTCGTATCTGCTTGAACTCTTCCACCGACACCATTAATGCAAAATATGAACCCCGATTGCGATCTATAGTCATCTGGTCTGGAAGCTAGCATCATTGTAACCCTTTACAGCTAGCTCATCATTGCCTCCATATATCAAGAAATATTCTTTAGTCCTTCTTAAGTACTTAAGAATATTCTTGACCGCTATCCGATGACTTTCAGTATCTGCTCGTCATGCTCAAAGCATACAAGACATCAGGTTGAGTACATAGCATGGCGTACATGATCCTATGGCTGAGGCATAAGGGATCTGATCCATGCGGTCTCTCTCTCTCTAGAAGGGGACCTTGAGTCTTGAAAGACTCACGTCATGTGACATCGGCAGAAATTCTTGGAGTTACGCATGGCAAACCGAAGGAGTACCTTGTCAATATATGTACTCTGACTTAGGCCAAGCAATCTCTTAGATCTATCTCTATAGATCTGTATCCCTAGAATGCGGGATGCCTCACCTAAGTCCTTCATTGAGAAGCAACTCCCTAGCCAAGTCTTGACAGACTGAAGCATAGGGATGTCCTTCCCAATGAGTAGTATGTCATCCACATACAATATGAGGAAGACAACTGTGTTTTCTACAATCTTCTTGTAGACACAAGGCTCATCTTCGTTCTTGATGAAATCAAACTGTTTGATCGCATCATCGAATCGAAGATTCCAGCTCCAAGAAGCTTGCTTTAGTCCATAAATGGACCTATGCAGCTTGCATACTCTGCTAGTATGCTGTGGATCTACAAAACCCTCAGGTTGTGTCATGTACACATCCTAGAGTAGGTTTTCATTCAGAAACGCGGTTTTAACATCCATCTTCCATATCTCATAGTCATGGTAGGCTGCAATAGCAAGCATGATCCGAATGGACTTAAACATCGCTACTGGAGAAAAAGTCTCATCATAGTCAATACCATGAATCTGCTTGAAACCTTTAGCTACCAAGCGACCCTTATAAATAAGTCCATCCATGTCAGTCTTTCTCTTAAAGACCCACTTGCACCCTATGGGTTTTACCCCTTCAGGTGGATCAACCAAAGTCCAAACTTGGTTGGTGTACATGGATTCCATCTCGGATCTCATGGCCTCTAGCCATTTCTCGGAATCTAGTCTCATCACAGCTTCCTGATAGGTGGTAGGCTCATCCTCTATGAGCATAACGTCATCATGGTCAGACAAGAGAAATGAGTATCTCTCAGGTTGACGACGTACCCTATCAGACCTGCGAAGAGGTATGTCTACTTGAACCGGTTGTTGTTCCTCAACTCCTTGTGGAACAACATCATCCACAACACTTTGTGGTTCCAGTTCAATTTCCATCGAGGCATCAGTGCTATTGTTCGCATCTTGAACTTCTTCAAGATCGAACGCGCTCCCACTAGTCTTTCTAGAAACAAAGTCCCTTTCTAGAAAGACCATAGTCTTTGCCACAACTACCTTGTGCTGACTGGGAATGTAGAAGTAATATCCCTTAGTTTCCTTGGGATATCCAATGAAATATCACTTGTCGGATTTGGATCCTAATTTGTCTGAGACTTGACGTCGTACGTAAGCATCACAGCCCCAAATCCTCATGAAAGACACCTGGGCATCTCTCCCAGTCCATATCCTATATGGTGTCTTTATCACAGCCTTGGATGGAACTCGGTTGAGAATGAAAGCTGCCGTGTCTAGAGCATATCCCCATAGATATGTCGGAAGATCTGTGTGACTCATCATAGATCGTACCATATCTAATAAGGTACGATTCCTCCTTTCGGATACACCATTCCACTGTGGTGTTCCAGGAGGAGTGAGTTGAGATAAAATCCCACACTCAGCTAAGTAGTCACGAAACTCATGGCTTAAGTATTCACCACCTCGATCTGATCGAAGTACCTTAATACTCTGGTTCTGTACTTCATTCTTGAATTCTTTGAACTTTTCAAAGGATTCAGATTTATGTGTCATCAAATACACAACCATATCTACTGAAGTCATCAATAAATGTGATGAAGTACCTATAACCGCCTCTGACATTGAAAGGGCCACATACATCACTATGTATGAATCCTAACAAATCAGTCGCTGCGCCCACTAAAGGGAGTCTTGGTCATCTTGCCTCGAGGCATGACTCGCATATCTCATATGATTCAAAATCAAATGAGTCCAGAAAACCATGGGATAACGCTTGTCATTTATATGACCTAAGCGACAGATAGGTGTGGTTCATATCGTTCGATTTGAACCTCTTGGTACTAACGTTATAGATAGAGCTCTCAAGGTCTAGAATATAGAGTCCGTTCATCAGAGGTGCACTACAATAGAACATATCGTTTAAACAGACAGAACAACATTTGTTCTTTATTTTAAACGAGAATCCTTTCTTGTCCAAACAAGAAACTGATATAATATTCTTAGTTAATGCAGAAACATAACAACAATCATCTAACTCTAGTATAAGCCCAGAGGGCAGAGATAGAAAATAAGTCCCTACAGCAACAGCAGCAACCCGTGCTCCATTGCCTACTCGTAGGTCTATCTCGCCCTTTGTCAATGCTCTGCTATTTCTCAGTGCTTGTACATTAGTACAAATGTGCGAAGCACATCCGGTATCTAATACCCACGACGAAGAAATAGAGAGGTTGACTTCTATAACATTTATACCTAAAGTAGAAATCTTATTTCTCTTCTTGTTAAGATCTTCCAGGTATCCTGTGAAGTTCCTCTTCCAGTGCCCTGCTTGTCCTTGATATAGTTGACGAAGATGTTCAACCATATCGTAAGCACACATCAACTCATGTTGCTTCTGAAGCTCAGAGTTCATGGTTGCGAGCATAAGACAAGACACATCTAATGCGTCATCTTGATGCTTCTTGTAAGCATCTCGGTCTGCTTGCGTGGCAATGGCAGGAGGAGCCTCTGGAATGGGCTGCTCCAGAACGTAAAGTTTTTGCTCCGTTGAGCTTGTCCTTCTTAAGGACAGAACGCAGGGAGAAAGAGTTCGTATTCGACGTCATGGTTATCTACAACAGAAAATTTGCAGAAATAAATATCATATTCTTTTAAAATCATTTAGTTAGGCCTTTAATTAAATGATGCTCCCACTGAATTCTATAATTCTTGTGGGACAAGATCCACATCATACTAACCTTGAGTTAGCCTTGGCTAATACGCCCAAGGCTTAGTATGATCGGTAGGTAACGATTACCAATTACATCTCTATGCAACTCTTGTTTATAAAATCAATATCCGCATTTATATTAAAACTCGAGTTAGCTTTGGCTAATACGCCCGAGAGTTAATATAGATGTGATTTTGACCTATCTTTTCCAACCGTTGGAAGAATGCCTATAGTTGACTCGATCTAACCGAGCAACTAGGAATACTCAATCTAATTGAGTTTATATTCACCCATGCGTTGATAGGCGGGACCAATATTGTCCCTCCGTACCCTACCAAGATAATATGTATTGCTCTGCTTTGGCAGATTCAACAATACATGTGATCGAGGTAGTGATAGGTATCACGGCACGGTTAGGTATTTAGAGTTGGTTCGATCGAGATCTAATCTAATTGAAAAGGATGCATCTTGTGCACGACTTAGATCTAATCTAATCGCAAGGGTGCATCATGTGCACGACTTAGATCTAATCTAATCGTAAGGCACTAATTAATTAATTACTTATTAAACATGCATCATATACATAAGCAATTAACTAATTAATCTATTTGTGATTTAGTCATGGCCCTACTACGATATTCTCAAGCCAATGAGAAGATTGAATGGTCAACCTAGGGTCAACAGCTTCTCCAAGCTCCTCCCTTTGACCACCTTGTGTTGCTCGTGCCCGCCTCGGAACTCCATCTCGTGTGGACCCTCCACCGCTCCAATTTGTACATTACAATTTGAAACTTGAGTTACATTCGAGTCTAAATCTAATTTACAACCAGAATATATGAGAAAGGCACGACACGCAGGTCGCGGAAAAATAAAAACATACAACACGCGCAAACTCATAACGGCACGCAGGCCGTATTATGAATTACAACACAATCCAATCCTATTGGGTTTTTGGGCCATGACTATCACAAAATTAATATATAATTCAAAATTATATATTTTCATAATTTTCTATAATTTTAAAAATTAATTTTTACAATTTTTACGAGTAAAATTCCCCGGCGGTCCCGTTTAGCGGTTTCGGGCGCAATCGCGGAACGGCGCCCCTACCCGCGATATAACCATCGCGAGGGTTCCTTTGCAATCCAACAGCGCCCAAACTCGCTGTCCCAAAATGATTTGGGTCGAGACATTGCCGTTTCGGAAAAATCTTCCCGGCAGGTTCGTTTTTAGCGATTTCTGGTGCAATCGCGGAGCAAATCCCCTTGCGGGGTTAGGGGCAGTACCCCTACCCACGATCTAACCATCGTGAGTTTCTCCTTTACGATCTAATGGCACCCAAGCCCGCTGTCCCAAACGAATTTGGGGCAAAACGAAGCCGTTTAAGGAAAAACTTCCCGGTAGCCGAAGCCTACAAGTGCCGAGATACTTGTGCTTCGCTTCTACGGAAAAATTACTCATAAAAACATAAAAAACTAAATTTTTACAGAAAATCACAGAAGATTTAGTTTTCATAAAACAAAAAATTAAACTCGTACAAGCCTTGCACGTGGCTCAGATACCAATCGGCCAAAGCGACACTTGAATGAGCAAATTGAATTCCCATTCCAAACCAAAAGTGGCCGGCCACATCTTGTAACCTCCCCATTAATGTGGCCGGCCACATTAAAGTCAAGGGGAGGGTGTAACCCCCATGAGGTGGCATGCCTCATGAGGTGGAGGTGATGTGGCAAGGATGAGTCATAGTGACATAAATAAATCTTAGATTTTTTAAGGAATTAAATAATAATAGTATAAAATTGAAACAGAAGGAAAAAGTCTATCAATTTTAATTATTTTAGGAAAAAAGGCAGCGACATGAATAAATCTTATATTATTTAAGGAATTAAATAATGATAGCATGGAAAAGGGAACAGAAAGAAAATGTCTACTTTCTCTTTATAAAAGATGGTCCTTTTCAATTTCTAAGGTACGCAGATAGATACGCACTACTACATAGACAAAACCCTAATATTCATCTTATTCATCCTCTAACTTGAGCGTAGGAGTGGCTATGCCAAGGAAGCCCTTGGCTGTCATCCTAACCCTCTCCTATTGCTTGTCTCCATCCAGGCTCCCAACCAGGCCATCATCCTCCTTGTCGTTCGGTGATTAGTGATTAGATTGGAAACAAATCAAATTCACCAGCGATTCATCCATCGACGCTCATGGACAAGATCAATCATCTTTACTTGTCTGAGTTAAAACACTAGTCGTCGAGCATCAATGGTCTGCAGTTTCACTTGAATGGTTATGGATTCTCTATTAATCTCACATTAATACATCTATTATTCGCTTGAGAAACATCAAAAAGAGGAATCATATGGTAAAATGTTGGTTCATTTGCTTAGATAAATTTGTCCCTAACCGCTCTAGCATTCAACTTGCCCAGATCGTGCTCGTACATGAGTCAACTTAGTTCAGTAAAATCAGGGCCCTAGATTTGCACCTCCTATAAGCTCACTCATGAGAGAGAGCTTCACCCCATTCATATGTTCACAACCTCAATGCTTATAAGACATTATGCCATGAAACTAACAATGTGGGACTAAAGTCTCATTCATAATGTAGTCTCCTTTCTTTCCACCTCCCTTGTTTCCATTCATATTTCCAACATGTTGTTTGCATATGACATTATTTTGGCTAATGAGACACGTAAAGAAGTAAATACTAAGCTTGAATCATGGTAGAGAATATTGTAAGTAAAAGGATTTAGTCTTAGTAGAGTAAAGACTAAATATATGAAATTTAAGTTTAGTAGTATTAGACGTCGCAAGAAAATTATTAGGATAAGAGATGACGAGTTACCTATGATTGAGAGCTTTAAGTATCTAGGATCATTTTTATAAAATGATAGAGGGGTTGATAGAGATGTTTTGCATAGAATACAAGTAGGATGGTTGAAATGGAGAAAAGTAGTAAGTGTTCTTCGTGATCGTAAAGTATATCTAAAGTTTAAAGGAAAGTTTTACAAAATAATGATTAATCTACTATGTTATATAGAGCTAAATGTTGGGATATGAAGTGAGTACATCTGTAGAAGATAAGAATCGCAGAGATGAGGATGTTAAGGTAGATGTGCGGATATGCAAGAATGGGCACAATAAGAAATAAGAACACTAGAGAGAAATCACAGTGGTGCCTATTAAGAGAAAACTCCAAGAAACGTATTTAAGATAGTATGACCATGTAGTAACCAATAAATACCCTAGTTAGCTGATGTTAGACAATAAATACACACATTAATTAGAAAGAGAAAGATCAAAAAAGACTTGATTAACAACAATAAAATAGGATAAAATTCATTTAAATGTAAATGAATATATAGTAGGAGATAAAGCTCAATAACGTAGGAGAATCTATATAGTTAACTTCGCTTAGTGGGATAAAAGATTAGTATGTTGTTATTGTTGTATTTGGTTGATTTTTGTCCAACTTTTACTCAGGTGTACCAAAATTAGGATGATTTATGCTTAGGCTGAAGTCAATTCTTACTTGGTCAAGGTTGTTCCTATATAACTAGGGTTAGATTTAACTTTTAGGCTTGGGCTAATTCCTTCTTCTTATTTAACATTTTCTTAAGTTGATGTATTTGGATTTGTACCATAATGAACCTTTTAGATTTGGCTAAATTAAGGTTGATTAAAGTTGGCTTGGTCAAAATGATAAATTTGACTTAATCAAAATCAGGAGTTTACTTTGGCTGATTTAGATTTCTTAATTAGATCATATGGGACAAATTCAATAGTAAACAATCAATTACCTGATTCTTTAACATTATTCCATAATGTAATCATGTAAATATGTAGAAAGTATTTCCAATTAAGATAGTAAAAGCATATTCATTGATCTTATCAACCAATGCAACTATATTGAAAATAAATGTTCCTTTTTATGCTTCATCAGTGGTCACATTTTGCTCATAATTTTGAAGATTATTGTCATTATTATCATCTTGAGATCTCACTGGATCTTCCTGCTTCTGTTCTCCTTGAATGACTTCCTTTTCTTCTCCCCCAAGTTCCTGAATTTCTCCACCAGTTTCAGGATCTTGTGAAGTTCCATCGGAAGAGTTCTCTATGACGTCTAAGTTTATCCTACTTGAAACTTCAATGCCATCTTCCTTATTGTTTTCTTTGGTTTCTGAAGTTTTTGAAGCCTCATTCTCGTGAAATGTTTCATCACTAGGATGAATTGTTTGATCTTTACCAGCATCTTTGATGCTTCCAGCGTTGGTACTTGAATCTTCTCGTAACTGAACATATATTTTGGGTTGATCACTAGCTGCACCTTCCACTATTCCAGTGTCGTCAGTTTCAGTTTTTGGTACTGTAGGATTTTCTACATCTTGGGAAATTGTGTTGTGCTCTGAATCATGATTTAGTTTGATATCTCTTTGAAGGGCTCCTACTCTTCTTCTTTTAGTCCTTTTACTGTGTCGACGTTTACTTTTGGGTTGCTCAATGGTAAAATCCACACCATTTTTACCTGTATTCGGTTGAATGATGAACTGAGAATTCTCAATATCTTTTGAATCACCATGTCGTTCTGTTGCCTCAATTTCTTCCAAAATTGTTTCTGCACCGTCGGGTTTGTTGTTGCCATTTGGGATGGTAATCTCATTGTCCTTCGGTTTCTCTGGTTGTTCTTCGGCATCCTTTGGGTTTGCTAGACTTGTTTCACTACCTTGAGAAACTTCAATCCTTTCTGACCTAACTTGTGAATCTTCTTCTGTCACACTTTGGCTACCATCAATTCCACTTTTGTCCAAGTCTTCATCCTCGATGTTGGTCTCAAGCTTCACCCATGTTTCATTTCCAAAGTTCACTTCATGACTAATTGATGGATCATTTGCATTGATACCTTGTGTCTCATCTCCCGTAGCATTAGTTTCACTAGCATTTGCACTTGTTAACGATGTAGTATCTTCCAGATCCTCATTTTCCTTAGTGTTGTCAAGCGCCGTGACATTCTTGATGGTGTGGCTATCTTCTGCCAGGATGTTCTCAGGCTGGTGTACTTCTGAAAGCTGATGTTTCAGTTCTTCAATTTCAGCATTCTTTTGATTCAAAAGATCAGTTAGAGCAGAAAGTTGTCGGCTTGAATCCACTGATCCTTCAGCTTTCGCTGTTATTAGATTGATCTGGGTTTCCTTCTCCTGAAGAGATAGTTGCAGCTCATTTTGCATCCTTTCAAGATCAGCAACTGTTGCTTGTTTCTCCATGAGCTTATTGTAAAGCTCTTTTTTCTGGTGTCTCAAAGAGATTGTCTTGTCTCTTAAGCCTTGCAGTCTGGTTCGCAATTCTTTAGCCTTGATTCTTTCTTTCTGTGCATATATATATAAATGGAAAAATTAATGTCTTTCTGTGAATTCGTAAATTTTGATGTCTAAGTGAGCTAGTAACTTGCAATCAAGCTGCTTGATTGTACCACAACTTAATGATGCTAAAGTGTGGTTAGCTTGTGTAAAATACGACACTCAAATAATAATTAAATAATAAGTGTTATTGGACAAATAACTTTATGAGATTTTTCAAAAAATTTTAGAAATTTTTTAGGATTTAATTGGAGCCTTTATGACGCATTTAAGGGGGATGAATCTATTGGGATAGGAGAAAGTCTATTTAGATAACTCAATTACAAGTGGGTGGATCGGTGGGTTTTGGTTTAAGCACAACGAAACAAGAACAACTCAAATAAGAAAATAAGGAGAGATATAGAAAACTCACAAATTTCTTATTAGAATTGCAGAGATTACAAGCCTCTCAAGGTAAGACTCAAGGGTTTGCTTCATGCCTTGCGATGAGTTATAAGGCTCCTTTATAGGAGCGAGAGCCTAGAGAGAACAGGATGCTCTCTGTGGCTTGCTGGCTAAGGGATAAGGTTCCCATCACACTTTACATACTTTACATAAAGCTAGATAAGGGATAATAAGATTCCTTGCCACGATAATCTAGTTTACATAAAGATAGATAGCTAGGAGCTGATTGGATTAATAAACCTAAATTTGCTATTTAAACCTAGATTTTATATCTTATCTTTCCCTTTCCATCTTCGATTCCTTCTTCGTTGATCTCCCTTCTCCTCTCCCGATCCCCTTCCCCTTACGCGCCACTGTCGAGCGTCGACGCCGACAACAATGAATGGTTGAACCTTCGGCATAGCCTACACGGCCTCCAACACCGGATGCGGCTTCAACGGGAATGGAGACTAGCCCTTTTCCGACTTCCTTGGGCTAAGCAGCATCGACATTGTGCCCTAGCTCTTGATCCGTTATCGCCTCACCTGATTGTCAGACTCCTGTGCGCCACCGGCCCCACTTTGACCACAAGCAGGAAGCTATGCAACTGACCCCGTGTGCCATCTCCTGATTCTCTCCCTTGTTGCCCGAGCCCAACTCATCAACGCCTGCCCTCTTCTCCCGATCTCTTTGACCCCGATCACCATCGCCACCTGCAACGCTGGCACCACCTCTTCCGTACCCTAGCCTGGATAAGCGCTGCCTTGCCCTCTTCCTCTCTATCATCGGCCAATCACTAGGTGACCAGAAGATTTGGTCATGGAGAGGAATCCACTGGCATTAGATTGAGGTAAGACATGTTACATATTCGAATAGTGAAGACCTAATTCCATTCTCTGTATTAAAATGTTGAGATTTGATGCTTGCTGATCATTGTAGCTCTGACCATCACTCTACAGTGCTCTTGTGGTACTGTTCGCCGATGATCTAGAGCTCTAGCCATTTTCTCCGACTGTGCATCACCTCCAGCTCAGCCACTAGTGATCATTATTAGATTTGGTGAGTATCAGGATGAATTCTGGTTAACACTAATCGAATTAGGGGAATGAATTAGATTAGGATTAATGATGAGATTATTGGATGAATTGGAGTAATCAGAATTAAGGTGAAGGTAATTGTGAGACATTAGTGTTTTTAATTAGGTTTGGGGTTTGTTTGTGTTATCCTATGTACATTTCATCTAAGTGTAGATATCTATTCTCTGATACAGGACTTTGTTACGAGACGAGCGTCTTGACGTGGGCATTGTTTAGAATGATCTACGAAAAGGGCGAGTACTTCTTCCTTGGCCTTTATAGTTCTTTGAACTTAGTGCATGGATTATCTGATGAATTAGGTTACTTTACCTTGACTCCACTCGTATTTTATTTGTGTTTGATACTTATATGATTGATCTTTGAGATGATCTGCTTATTATCTGTACAGTCTCATCAATAGTTATTCCTACTCTGTAGTGTACACACGTATATGGTGTGTACTGTGGTGTTATTATGATGATTATGCATATATTAGTGTACACACGTGTATAGGTGTTGCTACGTATTGTAGATATTGTTGGCAGACACATTTTGGATCTTTTCAAGCATATAGGTATATATATGATTGATAGATCATGTTTTTAGATATATATATGTTTAGTGTGCACACATATCTAATATGCTTTATTGGAGGATTATGTTGATTATACTTGGGTTGTATATACGTACATGTATGGTGAGTATTACTGGAGGTATCTTGTTGATTAAACCTGTGGTGTGGAGTGTGTACAAATGTCTGATGTATTATTAGAGGTATCTTGTTGATTATATCTATTTTGTGTGTGCACTTGTGTCTATTATGTTTTATTGGAAGTATTATATTGATTATACTCATGGTGTATATGCATATATATCAGGTGAGTATTATTGGAGGTGTATTGTCGATTATACCTACGTTGTTGTATGCACATGTGTCTAGTGTGTACTGTTGGAGGTATCATGTGGATTATACCTATGTTGTGTGTGTACCGGGTGTGTACTATTAGAGATATCATGTTGATTATACCCGTGTGGTGTGACGTGTCTGGTGTGTACTATTGGGCGATCATGTCGATCATACTTATGTTGTGTGTGCTCACGTGCCTGTTATGTGTGCACGTGTGTTGGGAGTATTATTGGTAGTATCATGATGATTCTACCTATGTTGAGTGTATACATTGTGTCATTGACTATATATCCTGTCAATTAAGTCTCCTACGAGTGGGTGACCGACTATGATGTTGAGAGAATTGATAGTGACCTGTCAACTAAGTCTCATACTGGTGAGTGACCCATTATGATGTTGAGAGAATTGACAGTGATCGTGAGATGTATACCCTATCAATTAAGTCTCCTATGAATGGGTGGTCGACTATGATGTTGAAAGAGTTGACATTGACTTGTCAACTAAGTCTCCTACTACTAAGTGACCCACTATGATGTTGACAGTGGTGGTGAAATACTTGTTGGGTTGTTATACCCTAGGTTGCCCATGGATTATCTGTGGTAGAGTGTTCTCGCGCAGCTGGTAGCTAGATAGCTACATCTTGTCTGCCACGGGTTATCTGTAGTAGAGTGTTCTGCGCAAACAGAGATCCTGACATTTTAGGCTGCACACTGGTTATCTGTGATAGAGTGTTCTCACGCAGCCGTAGCTAGATAGCTACATCTTGTCTGCCCACGGGTTATCTGTGGTAGAGTCTCGTGCAGATAGGGACCCTAACATTTTGGACTACCCACCGGTTATCTGTGATAGAGTGTTCTCGTGCAATCCCTAGATAGATAGCTAGATGTCCTAGTCATTTGTATTTGCTTATGGTGAAGTGTTGCTCTCACATATGTTGTATTGTCATACGATGGATTGCTTGTGGTTGAGCATTGCTCCAACATATGACGTATTCTTGTGATGGAGCGATGCTCTTACGTTTGATGATCTGTTACTGTTTTATTATGCATGGTTATACTGTCACATATATTGCTCAGGTGTTATGAGCAGATCTATTGCTGATCCCTAGTGATTTACTGATCGTTATACCATATGTGTTAGACCGGTATGGGTATGTATATTTGTTATGTCATATATATATGATCATGTTCGTATTTCCCTACTGAGACTGTATATCTTTTATCCCTTACACTTTTGCCCATGCACTACCATGTTCTTATTACCCGCTGAGTGATCTGCACTCACCACCCCTTGTACTGATTTTGGTAACAGGTAGATGATGGAGGAGTTGCTTGGAGGATCCTGGTTGCTAGTCCCATGTCACATCTGAGATCAGTTGTCCATGCTATTTCGTATTACGCTATTGGTACTTTGTATTTGGTTTTAGTATTGTGTTATGTGTTTTGTATATAGTTTTGAGCTTGTGGCCATTTTTATTCTGTTTGGGTTTTATTGTGGTGTTAGCCATGTCGACATGCAGTCAGTCTATTTTGTTGTGTTATTTTTTATGTTTTGCTTATGTCTTCCGTTGTGTTTTGTTTCAGCCATATGGGTTGTTTATCAACTGCGTGGTTGTGTTTACTTCCAGCCGTGTGGGCTGATTATAAACTGCGTAGCTGTGTTTACGTCCATCTGTGTGGGCTGTTGATAGCTTGTGAGTAGCCTTGTGGCATTGTATACATGTTCCATTTGTCACTGCTATAGGGGAGGTGTTGTCAGATTTTCATCAAACAACCTTACCCTCGGGGTGTGACAATTTATTGGTATCATAGCCACAGGTTTACGAGGCATATTTTTTCATGTTTCGGATTTTGTGATTTATTTTCTCGATGTAACTTTTCGAGTTTTGGGACCAAACAGCGGTAGGACATCTCCAAGATATAGAAAAATAAGGTATATTCTAACTGTTATCATTCTTGTTTAGGTTCATTATCTTGTTTAATTATGTTGGAATGTATAGTTATTTCTATACCTATCTGTTAAGTATTCATTGACTTGGTGTTAGTATTGTTAGTATGATGACACTTAGTGAGTCAGCCTTATTTGTAGTCATGGTCGAGGATGACCACGGATGTGACTAGTTGACAGTTTGGGACTCGAACCTGATGTAGAGAATGTAGAATTTTTTATAGCACCAACTGATATCGAGTTGGGAAACAGGGGTCGGGTCCGTCAACAAATTATTGGAGATCAAAGTTTACAGTCTCGGGAAATACTACTAGTTATACTAACCCCGGCTATTACCTGCTGGGAGGAAGATAGAGCATGTATACCCTTGTTGTCTCGGTCAGTAGAGGACCGACGTACTCTTATTGGTTAAGTTAGTAGAATACTGATTTATTTTTGTTGGATCGATCAGTAGAGGACCGACTTATACTATTTCATAGAGATTCTTACTTTTAGGTTACTTGTAAGTATGTTTGAGTACATGATTTGTACCAACTTAAAAAAGACTGAATTACATATATACCATTGTTAGCTTGACCGGTCTATAGAAGATCGATGTATCCTATTCCATGGGGATTTTGACCATGGATTGTGATTCGGTGATAAGGAGAGACCCCGGTCAGCAGGGTAGTCAACGACATGGTGAAGGTTAAAGTCCGATCGGGCAACCCCCTCTCCCGCTCGGGAGGAAGAGGGTCCAGGCGGATACCAGTACAGCTCGGCTCCATACCGAGCTTCCAACGCTCAGAACAGACGAAGTAGGCGCCGAGCGGCCAGACCACTCGAACGTGTTGGGGCAATCTAGGTGCCCTAGGTTTTGATGTTTGGGCAAAGGTTTAAGTTAGGTTTATTGTTGTATTTGATATGCATTGTGAGTGTGCAGGATACAGGTACAATAAGGAAAGTCCAAGTGTAATCTTGGCAGATGAGAAAAGTCTAAGGATGAATCTTGGCGGTGTAAGTCCAAGGATGAGTCTTGGCGGTGTAAGTCCAAGTATGTAGCCTTGGCAACGTAAGTCCAAGTGTGACTTGGCAATGGATGAAGTCCCGGAGGTGAGGAGCCTCTTGGCAAAGGAAGACCCGACAATAAGGACAAGGCCGAAAGAAACTCCAGAAGGCAAGATATGAAGGATGGGGAGACATCCGAGGGATGCGAGGCTGATGAAGGAGGCTAGAAGGCTAGGTCTAGGTTGGTCGGGCGAGGACGAGTGCTTAGTGATTGTACTCGGGGCGAAATCTTATGGTTTTAGATTTCACTGTAGCAGTAATGTAGCGACACTGTAGCAGCACTGTTGTGACACTGTAGCAGCATTGTAGCAGTCGACTGGTTACTGTAGCAGTCGACTGGTACACTGTAGCAGTCGACTGGTAGAGGGGAAACAGCTTAGTGTTTTCCTCTCGAGCTCTATTTAATAGAGCTCGGGGTGCTTGGGCATGGTTGACGAAATAGACTTGGTTAAAGCCTATTAGAGTCTCCCAAGCCCTCGTGTGATCGGTGTGCTTGTATTCAAGTATTTGTGGCAAGGTTTCTCCACCGACAAGGAGCTTGAGCTAGCCGGAGGTTTTCCGGGGAGTCATCCACCGACGGATCGGGATCGTTCATCTTACGGACAGCCGTGGAGTAGAAGCTTTATCTCTGAACCACGTTAAATCAACGTGTTAGGTTTGCTTTCTCTTATTAGTATTCGTTTTTGTATTTCCGCTGTGAACTAACATTATAGGAAGCAATCGATTTGGGTGAGATGCTATTCACCCCCCCCTCTAGCGACGTCAAGATCCCAACAAGTGGTATCAGAGCTAGGTGAGCTCTTATTGAACTAATCGCCAAGAGAGCGGCTAGAGGAAGAAGATGGAGTCGGAGAGACCTCTCGGATGGGACATCTAAATCCCACCTCCATACGAGCGCGAGGACTTCGACTATTGGAGGAAGCGCATGGAGATGTGGTTCCAAATGAATTGGAACCAATGGATTGCATTGGAGGAACCGTTTAAAGCTCCAACGGACAAGAAGGGAAAGCCTCTCCGACGTCGATATTAGACAGATGAGCAAAGGGAGCAATCGGAGACGGACAAGGAGGTAACTAGAATTTTAATTAATTTATTACCTCCTAATGCGATATTGAATGTAGGTGAATACGAGAATGCAAGTGACCTTTGGAAAAAGGTAATTGCGCTTCATGAGAGTCCTACACAAATCCAAGAAAAGGAGGAACCCAAGGAGAAGGACTCATTGGTCCAAGAAGAGAAGGACCAATCGAATGTTGACACGAGCTCAACATCCGAGGAGGAGAAGGAAGATGAGGAAGTATCATCCACATCTTCAAGGGAAGAAGAAGTGGAATCGTTCACATCTTCAAGTGAAGAGGAAGAAGAGCAATCCAAGGAAGAGGAGATCTTGGAAGCTCAACCCTCCACCTCAACTACCAAGAGGAGCACAAAGGATCACATCAAATGTTTGAGTGTGGTAAGATGGGGCACTACAAGAGTAGGTGTCCTTCGCTCAAGAAGGTAAAGGAGGTAAACCCTAAACTCACTAAAGTTAATTTAGAAACTAATGTGAGTTGTAGGAAGAAGAAGGAGAAGAAGCACATTAGGTGCTTTACATGTGGTGAGTGGGGTCACTACCACACAAAGTGCCAAAGGAGAGGAGAGCTCAAGAAATTGGCGCACTTGAAGAAATGGGAAAAAAAGAGGAGCACAATTCAAGGGGGAGCTTCAAAGGTAAAAGGGAAGGTAATCCCTATTTTGAAGCTTGATCCAAGCTCTAATTCTTATATGCTTGTTAGAAATAATGTAGATTATTTACCCAAGCATAATCATGGATTTAGGTATAATGATAGGAATAGGGTTAAAACGGTAGATAACCCTACGAAATCATACACTAAGGGTAGACCTATTAAGACTCAAACCACTTTGCCTAAGGGAAGGAAAGTGGGTGAAAATCTAAGCATTAATCCCAAGAAAGGGAGACATATGCCTAGGAAGATGGGTAGGTCTAGGCATGTCCAAGGTGGACATGTTGACTTTAGGGTTAGAACCCTAGAATTAGAAAATCAAGTCTTGAAGGCAAAGCTTGAGGAAATGGAGAAACCCCTAGAGAGGTTCATTATTGGACCTAAAGGACTTGACATGTATTTGGGTAGTCAAAGACCTAAAAATGTCAAATTAGGTCCATCCAAGACCAAAAGTAGGTCAAGTGCTAAGGTAGCACATGATATTGGTAAGGGAGGTGTGACCAAGGACAAGGGAGAGTCATCCAATGCCAATAAAAAGGAGTATGCTAGGGTGGCATATAATTATGGCAAGGATGAGGTGTCCAAGGTTAAGGACAAGAAGAAATTAACCAAAGACAAGGTGTCTAAGGTTAAGAAGGTGAGTTTAGTAGGCCAAGTGTCACCCGAGGTGCACCGAAGTGGCCTAGCCATAGTGGATGAGTCACCAAGGGAGGTGACTAAGGTTAAGATTCCTAAAGTTAGGAAGAGCCTCTGGAACCCATGGTAGATGGGTTATCAAATGTGTCAAGTGGTTAGGAGACAGACTTAAGCCTCTAACCTAGTGGGTTGACACAATTGGGATGTGTTTCGTGCATGGAAATATGAATTGGGTTAATATTACATAAAAATTAGTTTTTGATGTATAGATATTATATAAACTCATGCTAGGGAAGTATTGTGGTTTAGTATGGGCAGATACATCAAGAGGAAGCCAAAACTAAGACTTTAGGTCAATGTTCAATTGAACTATTTAGCTAGTTTTGAACTTTGTGTCAATCTTGGGATCTGTGATAAATATATTTTTATATATATTTTTCCCAAGTAGACAAGGATAAAATAGACCTCTCCACAAAATTTGGGATTTTTTGGAGGTTTGTGGAATTTTTGGCGCATTTCTGAAAGTAAGTAAAAAAGGCTGATTTTTGCCCAAAAAAAGTACCAGTCGACTGGTAACAATGTTTTTGAGCACAGAATATCTCTATAAGCTCATTTTGATGAGGTCAGTCGACTGGTTCCTATACCAGTCGACTGGTAACAGTGTATTTCGAACACAGAAGGTTCTGTGAGTGGAAATCGAAGGAGGCAGTCGACTGGTACCTAGTTCAGTCGACTGATACGAGCTTAAAAGTATTTTTCAACGTTGTTCTTGACCGTGTCAACTCGTTTAAATGTATGAGATCCATGGGAGATAAATACATGAGTTTAGAGTCAATTTGGATGACATGTTTTCAACAATTGGGATATTGTTGGAGCTCTTTTTGATATATGGCAAAGGGGGAGAAGTTTAGGTTTAAGTGGGAAACATATACACCTTTGCAAGAAATCCTAGCTCAAGGGAGAGCTTAGGTGAAGGGGGAGCCTAGGGATTTAGGTTCCATTATTTATGCATGAGTTGATTTGCATATTTATTTGCATATGTATTGCATTTATATTTCCCTAACTTAAACAGGTTGTCAAACATCAAAAAGGGGGAGATTGTTGGAGCAATCTAGGTGCCCTAGATTTTGATGTTTGGGCAAAGGTTTAAGTTAGATTTATTGTTGTATTTGATATGCATTGTGAGTGTGCAGGATACAGGTACAATAAGGAAAGTTCAAGTGTAATCTTGGCAGAGGAGAAAAGTCCAAGGATGAGTCTTGGCGGTGTAAGTCCAAGGATGAGTCTTGGCGGTGTAAATCCAAGTATGTAGTCTTGGCAACGTAAGTCCAAGTGTGACTTGGCAATGGATGAAGTCCCGGAGGTGAGGAGCCTCTTGGCAAAGGAAGACCCGACAATAAGGACAAGGCCGAAGGAAGCTCCAGAAGGCAAGACATGAAGGATGGGGAGACATCCGAGGGATGCGAGGTTGATGGAGGAAGCTAGAAGGCTAGGCCTAGGTTGGTCAAGCGAGGACGAGTGCTAAGTGATTATACTCGGGGCGAAATCTTATGGTTTTAGGTTTCACTGTAGCAGTAATGTAGCGACACTGTAGCAGTCGGCTGGTTACTGTAGCAGCCGACTGATACACTGTAGCAGTCGACTGGTACACTGTAGCAATCAACTGGTAGTCGACCGTTGGGTAACGGTCTTCACTTAAAGGACCAGTCGACTGGTGTATACACCAATCGATTGGTAGCGGGGAAACAGCTTAGTATTTTCCTCTCGAGCTCTATTAAATAGAGCTCGGGGTGCTTGGGCATGGTTAACGAAATAGACTTGGTTAAAGCCTATTAGAGTCTCTCAAGCCCTCGTGTGATCGGTGTGCTTGTATTCAAGTGTTTGTGACAAGGTTTTTCCACCGACAAGGAGCTTCAGCTAGCCGGAGGTTTTCCGGGGAGTCATCCACCGACGGATCGGGATCGTCCACCTTACGGACAGCCGTGGAGTAGGAGCTTTATCTCCGAACCACGTTAAATTAACGTGTTAGGTTTGCTTTCTCTTATTAGTATTTGTTTTTGTATTTTCGCTGTGAACTAACATTATAGGAAGCGATCGATTTGGGTGAGACGTTATTCACCCCCCCTCTAGCGACGTCAAGGTCCCAACAGAACGCACATCACCAAAACATTGACGACCGAGCAGGCTACATTCGGACACAGCTCCGGCCTACATAACGTGGAACCAGGACAGTGGGATGTTGGCCGAGCGGCCATTCCGCTCAGCCCGAGGACAAGGCCCGCCAAACGACCAAGGGTTGGCCGAGCGTCCATCCCACTCGGTCCACTAACAGACAAAAGGAGGATCAGCTGATATCCTCTTAGAGACTCACACCATCGACAGACAGCATGGTTGACGACATGGGCAGACAGAGGATCGTACGGTGGAAGCTTCCACTGTCTTGTCAGAGTTATGCTCGGGTCGTTAAGGTATGGTGTCAGGGACATTTTTCTAACACGTCTCTTCAGGGTATGCTTTGAGGGGTGTGCACACATCAGGGAGTGTGCATGCGTTCCCAAGGAGTCCTATATAAAGACCCCCCAAGCTTCAGCGGAGGTATCCATAATCTCTACTGTAGCCACAGTTACTCTGTCATTTTGCTTCCTCGTTTCTTCTACATCGCCGGTGTTTGACTTGAGCGTCGGAGGGTCATCGCCGGGGAACTCCTCCCTGGCTCGGCACTGACGTTGTTGTGGTTGCAGGCTTCATTGACAAGAAGTTCACCACTAGTCATCAGGAGCGCCACGTCCCCAGTATCCATTGCCTCGACTCTCGGACAGGATCAAATTGTATATACTTGATTGAAGAACTTAGAAGGTACATTTGGATAAATGCCCCCATTGATATGGAAAAGTGTAGCGCTAGTTGCTTAACACTTACGAGATACAACTGTTATAGGATGTAGAAATTGAAGAGTACATTCAGATATATGATTTGTACTCATGCGAAAAAGATAAAGATTGCTGCTTATCCTTTAAGTGACCAGGCACTATTGGTGCAATATCCCTAGGTCAAGGTTGACCTGGTTGACTAAGCTTGAGTTGACTCAAGCTTGAGTGTTGATAATAAAGAACCTTGTAAATGGATCGCCTTGAAATTCAGCTTGGGGAAAGGTATTGATGCCACACTCAAGCAAGATGAGAAGGTTAGTGATAAGTCATGGGGTTTGATCGCCACAAGTTGCCTTGATAAGATCGGAATTAGTTCTTTGTCTAAGAACTAGAAGGAAGCTCTCACCAAAGAGAAACTAAAATTTTCATTCAAATTTACTTGATTTTCCATACAAGAGTTCTCCTATTTAATATCCCTTAAGATTCACTATGCACTAATTATGCAATAAATATCATGCTTGCATGCATGGTATTTATTATCCACTAATGCAACCACTAATCCCTAATACTAGCTTAATGCAACCATGCATGCATGGTATTTATTATACTAGCTTAGGAACTCTCAAAAATATATTAAAAACCCACAAAGGACATCAAAAGTCACTTTAGAAAAACCCCCCTAAAAATGCATATGAAAATGATCCTCATGTTGGTCCAATTTCACTTTCAATTTGAAGGAATGTGATCCATTTAGTTGTTGCCTCCATTGTGCATTGATCCTCCTTTTCCTTGAGCCTCATTATTAAGCCTTCCAAAGTTTGTTTCATTCTCTTAGTCTTGGACCTCGTCATGGGTCCCCCAATTCCCTTCATTGCCTCTTCTTGGCTCACATCATTCCCTCCTTCTTTAGGTGAATTCGTCCTCGAATTTAGGTCGTCATCACCTACATAAAAAAGACTCAAATCAGCCACATTAAACGTTGCACTAACACCATACTCATCGGGCAAATCAATTTTGTAAGCATTGTCATTAATTCTTTCCAACACTTGGAATGGTCCATCTCCTCTTGGTTGAAGCTTTGATTTCCTTTGGGTAGGAAACCGTTCCTTCCTCATATGAACCCACATCCAATCATCGGGTTCAAGGACAACTCTTGTTCTCCCTTTATTGGCTCGATTTGCATATTGCTCCATTTTCTTCTCAATTTGAGCTTTAACTTGCTCATGAAGCTTCTTCACATATTCTGCCTTTGTTTCGTCATCCTTGTGAACTAAAGAAGAAGTGTTAAGTAAAGGAAGCAAATCAAGAGGTGTTAGTGGATTGAACCCATAAACAATCTCAAAAGGAGAAAATTGAGTAGTAGAATGGACCGCCCTATTATAAGCAAATTCAACATGAGGTAAACATTCTTCCCAAGATTTAATGTTCTTCTTAATAATTGCTCTAAGAAGAGTGGAAAGTGTCCTATTTACCACCTCAGTTAGGCTGTCAGTTTGTGGATGGCATATGGTAGAGAAAAGAAGTTTTGTTCCCAGCTTGTTCCATAAGGTCCTCCAAAAATGACTTAAAAATTTGATGTCACGATCTAAAACAATGCTCCTAGGCATGCCATGAAGTATTACCACCTCTTTGAAAAACAAATCTGCCACATGAGTTGCACCATCCACTTTGTGGCAAGGTATGAAGTGTGCCATTTTGGATAATCTATCAATTATCACAAAAATGAAGTCCTTACCTTTTTGAGTACGTGGTAACCCTAAAACAAAATCCATAGACAAGTCAGTCCAAGGGAAATTATGAATAGGCAAAGGCGTGTAAAGTCCATGAGGTAATGTCTTAGATTTTGCTTTTCTACACACAATGCACTGTGCACAAAATTTCTGCACATCGTGTTTCATGTGTGGCCAATGAAAATGTTCAAGAAGCATTTCTAAGATCTTTTGAACCCCAAAGTGTCCCATTAAATCCCCCCCCCCCCCCCTCATGTGCTTACCTAACTAGCAATTTACGTATAGATCCTCTAGGCACACAAAGTTTGTTATTTTTAAACAAGTAGTTGTCATGCCTAACAAACCCATTTTGTGATTTCTTTTCACACACAGCATATAATTAGAAAAACTCATTATCATGTACATACAATTCCTTAATATGTTCAAAGCCAAGCAATTTAGTTTCAAGTGTAGCTAACAAGTTATACCTTCTTGAAAGTGCATTTGCTACAACATTTACCTTTCCTTGCTTATGCTTAATCACATAAGGAAATTGTTCAAGAAATTCGACCCATTTGGCATGCCTTTTGTTGAGCTTCCCTTGCCCTTTCAAATACTTCAAAGATTCATAATCACTATAAATAAAAAATTCTTTAGGCAAAAGATAATGCTGACATGTTTGCAATGCTCTAAGAAGTGCATACAATTCTATATCATAAGTGGAATAGTTGAGAGTGGCGTCACTTAGTTTCTCACTAAAATATGCAATGGGATGACCATCTTGAAGTAAAACAACCCCAATACCCACATAAGATGCATCACATTCAATTTCAAATGATTTGGAAAAATCAGGTAAAGCAAGAATGGGTGCATGTGTGAGTTTATCCTTAAGTGTCTGAAATGCATTTTCTTGATTCTCTCCACATCTAAAACCCATGTTTTTCTTAACAATTTCATTTAGGAGTGTTGTCACTGTGCTGAAGTCCTTCACAAACCTCCTATAGAAACTTGCCAACCCATGGAAGCTCCTAACCTCACTCACAGTTTTAGGAGTTGGCCAATCTCTAATGGCCTTAACTTTCCCTTCATCAACCTGCACTCCTTTAGAACTTATGACAAAACCAAGAAAAACAACATGATTAGTGCAAAAAGAACACTTTTCCAAGTTAGCATATAGTTTTTCCTTTCTAAGGACATGCAAGACAGATTGGAGATGTGCAATATGCTCAACAAAACTCTTGGAATATACTAAAATATCATCAAAGTATACTACCACAAATTTTTCAAGAAATTCTCGTAAGACATGGATCATAAGCCTCATAAAAGTGCTTGGTGCATTAGTTAACCCAAAAGGCATTACCAACCATTCATACAATCCATATTTGATTTTGAAAACTGTTTTCCATTCATCCCCTTCCCTTATCCTAATTTGATGGTACTCACTTTTCAAATCAATTTTAGAAAAGAAGCAAGCACCATGCAATTCATCAAGCAAATCATCAAGTCTAGGGATAGGATGTCTATACCGAATTGTGATGTTGTTGATGGCTCTACAGTCAGTGCACATCCTCCATGATCCATCCTTTTTAGGCACCAAAATTACGGGTACAGCACAAGGACTTAAACTTTCTCTAACCCATCTTTTTTGTAATAACTCCTCCACTTGATTTTGTATCTCCTTTGTTTCTTGAGGGTTGCTCCTATAAGCTGGCCTATTGGGCAGAGAAGCGCCAGGAATAAGATCTATTTGGTGTTCAATCCCCCTCATTGGAGGCAAACCGTGAGGTTCTTCCTTGGGAAACACATCCTCAAAATCCTGCAAAATAACAACAACATCACTAGGCAAGGAGTTAGTATTAGATTCCAAGCAAGTTTCCTTACACAAAAGAAGAAATATAGGTTGCCTTGTTAAATAAGCTTTCTTCGCCTCACTTCCTCTTGTAAACAAATTTTCTATTTTTCTCTCTTTCTTTTCCCCATTCTCTCTTTTCTTTTGAATTTTGTCCTCAAAATCAAGTATTTTCTTTTTCACACACTTTTTCTTTTTCTTAAGCTCTTGCTCTTCTTTTTCTCTTTTCTCTCTTATTTTTATTTGATCCTTACAAACCTCCCTAGGTGATAACGGTACAAGTGTGACTTTGCGAGAATTGTGGACAAAAGAGAACTTGTTGGAGAATCCATCATGGTGAGCTCGCCTATCAAACTGCCAAGGTCTTCCAAGAAGAATATGACTTGCCTCCATAGGCACAATATCACATAGAGCTTGGTCTTCATATTTGCCAATGGAGAAATTAATCAACACTTGCTGGTTCACTACCAATTCACCACTATTACTTAGCCATTGGAGTTTATATGGTCTTGCATGGGGTGTAGTCTTGAGGTTGAGTTTGGTGACCAACTTAGTGCCTGCCACATTGGTACCTTCCACCATCAATGATCATAGAGCATGTCTTACCTTGAATAAGGCGGCGGGTATGAAAAATATTTTCTCTTTGGTCCTCCTCATGCTCCTTGGCTTGGCTTCCTAATAATCTCCTAACCACCAAGAGATCTCCATCTTATGCATAGGCTGCTCCATCATTTTCCTCATCGCTTGAGGAAGAGGAATGAGAAGAAATTTCTTCACTAGAGATACTCTCATTATCCCTCACCACCATAGTCTTCTTATTCGGGCATTCGGATGCAATATGACCTTTTCCCAAACACCTAAAACACTTGATATCCCTACTCTTAGAAGTGGAAGAAGAGGTAGTAGGAATAGGCTTCTTAGTGCTTGCTGCCTCCTTAGAATTTGAAGAACCCTCCTTCTTTGGCTTGTCCTTCCAACTTGAAAAGTAGTTTGGAGAAGAGGATTTCTTCATAACGCTCTTTCTCTTTAATTGTTGCTTTATTTTCATTGCTTGATGCACTAAGTCGTCAAGCTCCACATAATGTTGTAACTCCACAATGTCTCCAATATCTCGATTTAGGCCATGGAGAAACCGAGCCATGGTAGCTTCCCTATCCTCCACAATATTGGCTCTAATCAAAGCCACCTCCATCTCCTTGTAATAATCATCCACACTCCTACTCCCTTGGGTGAGTCTTTGCAATTTGTTGTGCAATTCCCTGTGGTAGTGGGAAGGCACAAATCTCCTTCTCATCAAAGTCTTCATTTCGTCCCAAGTGTTGATAAGATGCTCTTCATATCTTCTTCTCTCCTTTCGCAATTGATCCCACCAAATTAAGGCATAATCGGTGAACTCAAGGGGAGCCACCTTTACTTTCTTTGCATCATTGTAATTGTGGCATGAGAAGATTTGCTCTATTTTCATCTCCCACTCAAGATATGTTTCGGGGTCATTCCTCCCTTGGAAGGAAGGTATCTGGACTTTCACACCTCCTAGATCATCTTCTCGTCTATGGTCTCTACCTCCTCTCTCACGTCTTCTTCTCCCTTCATGTCTCCTTCTTTCTCTTGGTGAATCATAGAATGAGTCATTTTGACGAGATTCTTCATGATTAGAATTGCCCCCACGGTTGGAAACTTTTTCTCCTTCAAGTTGGTCCATCCTTTCGTGTATTTCTTCAAGTTGTCTTTGAAACATTCTCTCAAATTGTTGAGTAAGTGCCTCCATTTGAAGCCTATTAAGATCTCGCCTAGGGGAATGAGGTGATTTTTCCCCACTCATGCTTGAAAAAAAAAAGAAGAAGATGACAAGGAAAATTACAAAAGAAATGTTAGACGGACCTCACCACTCTACTCACGTGGTTGCACTCAAATTTATCCACTCAGCTTCCTTTATAAACTCTTAAGGAAAGAACCTTATCAATGTCTTTCTCAAGACAACAAGTAGACAATCAAGTGAACAAGAAACCAACAAGAGAAATATGAGTAGAACAAAAGAAATATGAGTAGAACAAGAGAAATAAACGGATAAAATGAGAAATTCAGCAACGATCAAGAGCAATGAAAGGAATATCTTTGAATTCAGATTTCACAAAGAAAGAATATTGAGTCCTTTCAATTCACAAATCCTCCTCCTTTTTTTTTCTTTTCTTTTTTTTTCAATAAGAAACCAATGACTCTAATGATTCCTTTTTTCTTTTTTTTTTCCGAATTTTTCTTTGTTTTTTTTTTTTTTTGGAGTTGAGGACCCAAATAGTGAACAGAAATTTACGACAAATAGGGACGGAGAGATCAACAAAGATAGACAAGAACAAAGATGAAAAACAAGACACAAACTTGAAAATCAAGGAGCCAAGGCTCTGATACCAAATGATAAAGAACCTTATAAATGGATCGCCTTGAAATTCAGCTTGGGGAAGGGTATTGACGTCACACTCAAGCAAGATGAGAAGGTGAGTGATAAGTCATGGGGTTTGATCGCCACAAGTTGTCTTGATAAGATCGGAATTAGTTCTTTGCCTAAGAACTAGAAGGAAGCTCTCACCAAAGAGAAACTAAAATTTTCATTCAAACTTACTTGATTTTCCATACAAGAGTTCTCCTATTTAAGATCCCTTAAGATCCACTATGCACTAATTATGCAATAAATATCATGCTTGCATGCATGGTATTTATTATCCACTAATGCAACCACTAATCCCTAATACTAGCTTAATGCAACCATGCATGCATGGTATTTATTATACTAGCTTAGGAACTCTCAAAAATGCAATAAAAACTCACAAAGGACATCAAAAGTCACTTTAGAAAAAACCCCCTAAAAATGCATACGAAAATGATCCTCATATTGGTCCAATTTCACTTTCAATTTGAAGGAATGTGATCCATTTAGTTGTTGCCTCCATTGTGCATTGATCCTCCTTTTCCTTGAGCCCCATTATTAAGCCTTCCAAAGCTTGCTTCATTCTCTTAGTCTTGGACCTCGTCATGGGTCCCCCAATTCCCTTCAATGCCTCTTCTTGGCTCACATCAATTGATGTTTGAGTTTCGATGTTTAACAATACATGGAGATTGCAAATGCAATCATCCGATTGGGGAGATTGTTGATATAATTCCCCTCTGGTCAAGGACTGGCCAGTTAGATGTGAAGAAGAGTCAAGTAGGTCAAAGGGTTGACCGGATACTTGACTGGAAAAGTCCTAAATAGAAGTAAGCAGTTGGAAATCCTGGTGAGTGAAACCAGGTGAAAGACCTAGTGAGTGAAGCTAGGCAATTGGAAAATCCTAGTGAGTGAAGTCAGGTGAAAGACCTAGTGAGTGAAGCTAGGCAGTTGGAAAATCCTAGTGAGTGAAGTCAGGTGAAAGACCTAGTGAGTGAAGCTAGGCAGGTGAAAGTCCCGGTGAGTGAAGTCGGGCAATGGGAAAATCCCGGTGAGTAAAGTCATGTGAAAGTCCTAGTGAGTGAAGTTAGGCAATTGGAAAATCCTAGTGAGTGAAGCCAGGTGAAAGACCTAGTGAGTGAAGCTAGGCAGGTGAAAGTCCCGGTGAGTGAAGCCGGACAATGGGAAAATCCTGGTGAGTAAAGCTAGGTGAAAATCCTAGTGAGTGAAGCTAGGTGAAAATCCTAGTGAGTGAAGACAGACAGATAGAAAGTCCTAGTGAGTAAAGCTAAGCAGATGGAAAGACCTAGTGAGTGAAGTCAGGCACGTGGAGATCCAATTGGGTCAAGGTTGACCAGAAACCTGGTGTTGAAAAATCCAAGTGGCCAAAGGATTGACCGGACACTTGGTTAAGAAGTCCCAGCAAGTTAAGGTTAACCGGATGCTAGGCATGAGCAGTTCCAACAAGTCACAATTGACTGGATGTTGGAATTGGGGGCCCTAAACTTGAGTTAAGCAAGTCGAAGAGAAGTCAATCGATCAACCGATCAATTGAACTGTGGTTCAATCGATCAGCCGATCAATTGAAGGTGTGCTGCGAAGAAGGCTAGCCCAATAGATTGACCGATCGATTGGGAAGTGAAATCACAAGCACAGAATGCTCCCCAATCGATCGGTCAATCGTCCAATTGATTGGTCAATCGATTGGGCTCTCCAATTGATTGGTGAATCGATTGGGCTCTCCAATCGATTGGTCAATCGATTGGGGCAAGTTTTCTCCCGCAAACGCGAGAGCACAAAAGAAGGCTGAATCGATCAGCCCATCAGCCGATCGATTTAGCCTCCCCAATCGATCAGCCGATCAATTGGGAGACGGTTGTTGCGCAGGATAAAGCCGTTGGCGTGCGTCTTCCTCCGCATCTCTTCCTCTCCACTTCTTACGACGATTTCTCACAGGTTCACGCCAGATCTTGAAGCTTCTTGGAGTAAAGTGTTACTGCACTTCTAAGGTCAAGAGGCGTTCCACACAAGGAGAAGCAAGCTAGGGTTTTGTAAATCTTGTAAGATTTGTATTGTATAAATTTGTTTTTCTTTCTTCTTGTATTGAGAGGTTGTACAAGGCTTCTCTGCCTTCGGTAGTTATCGAAAAGAAGTGTTTTATTAGTGAATGAGTGAATGACGGTCGGATCCTTGGATTAGTCACCTCTTCTTGAGGTGGATACCAAGTAAATCCTAGTGTTAGCGTTGTGAGTGTCCTTTGTGTGTATTTCTGCTGCATATCATCATCATCAAAGTAAGACAACAAAGCGCGACGACCTATTCCCCCCCCCCCCCCCTTTAGCTACAAATCGACCCTAACAGGCACCACGTGAAGGAAAATGCAGAAGATGACTTTTGGGAACAGAGCATCTCTTGTTGATGATTCTGAGATGCTTTAGAGAGATAGTATTTCTCTACCTCTTCCTGTATAGCTCGCATCAGGAGTTCTTGAAACAAGGCGAGGATTGGACTCACCTACGTTGTTCCGTGGGAGATCCTAACTCATGGACCGATCGGATATGGTTAGATATCCTCGATAGTACCTAGAGATATACGACCCGTAATCATGTATAGAGGTGGTGTTAGTTAATTAACACCTATGAAGTTCCACCCTCACCGAGTGAAAATATCATATGATGATCTTTGAGGGGCAAAGGGTCGAATGACAGTTTGTTTTGACCAGTCATTAGTGATAGTGCTCCTCTACCCTTGTGTTCATGACTCGTCGCTAGAGGTTGCTGAACCTTAAGTTGAGCAATTGTAGTATGATCGGTTACAAGACAATGGTTAGTCAGCCTAACTAACTTTATCTCCGTCAAGTAGCTCAAGACCTTGACCACATGATTATTTACTAAAGGTCTTGAAGTTTATATATCAAATCAGAGTGCTCGACCTTTTGTTGACAGTTGTCGGAGGACATTTACGGGAGAGTTGTGGAGATACCCTTTTAATGGGTAGACTCTCAGTCAAGATGTTAGGTGACTATTTGGACTTTGTTGTGGAATTAGCTAGGACACAGAGAGGACATGATGCGATTTGGATAATCGATGATCGGTTAATCAAATATGCTCACTTTATACTAATTCGTAGGATAGATTCTTTGGATCAAATAACATCTCTAGACTTCATGGTATACCTCTGAGTATTATGCCGGATAGAGATCCATAATTCATATCATAGTTTTGGCAGAGTTTACAGCAGGTCATGAGTATCGAGCTCTGTTTTAGTACAATTTTCCACCCTCAAATAGATAGACAGTCTAAGCGCACTATACAAACGTTAAGAGATCTATTGATAGTGTTCATTATTGATTTCGGAGGTAATTAATTTACCCACAGTTGGCTAGGCAACAATGTGGGAGTAGCTGAAGCATAGTAAGCTCATGACCTATAAAGTAGTATAATCTACTTAAAGGTAGATCATTACATGGTTACATAAGGGAACTTTAATCTTTTATGGTTGGAGATTTGTTAATGAAACTAGGATGGAGTAGTATATGGGTATGTTGCTTAGTCATTACCTGTATATGAGGATCCCTGAGTGTGAGTAGTAAATTTAGGTACCAAATTTTTATTAGTGTGGGAGAATGTAAAATACGACACCCAAATAATAATTAATTAATAAGTGTTATTGGAGAAATAACCTTATGGGATTTTTTAAAATTTTTAGAATTTTTCCAGATTTAATTGGAGCTCGTATGACTTGTTTAAGGGGGATGAATCTATTGGAATAGGAGAAAGTCTGTTTACATAACCCAATTAAGCTGAGAGTTGATTGGATTAATAAACCTAAGTTTCATATTTAAACCTAGGTTTTATATCTTATCTTTCCCTTTCCATTTTCGATTCCTTCTTCGCTGATCTCCCTTCTCCTCTCCCGATCCCCTTCCCCTTGCACGTCGATGTCGAGCGTCGACGCCAACAACAACAAATGGTTGAACCTCCGGCATAGCCTACACGACCTACAGCATCAGATGCGGCTTTGACGAGAAGAGAGACTAGCCCTTTTTCGACTTCCTTGGGCTAAGCAGCATCGACATCGTGCCCTAACTCTTGATCCGCCATCTCGTATCACTTGTTTAAGGGGGATGAATCTATTGGGATAGGAGAAAGTCTGTTTACATAACCCAATTAAGCTGAGAGTTGATTGGATTAATAAACCTAAGTTTCCTATTTAAACCTAGGTTTTATATCTTATCTTTCCATTTCCATTTTCGATTCCTTCTTCGCTGATCTCCCTTCTCCTCTCCCGATCCCCTTCCCCTTGCGCGTCGATGTCGAGCGTCGACGCCAACAACAACAAATGGTTGAACCTCCGGCATAGCCTACACGGCCTACAGCATCAGATGCGGCTTTGACGAGAAGAGAGACTAGCCCTTTTTCAACTTCCTTGGGTTAAACAGCATCGACGCTGGCACCACCTCTTCCGTACCCTAGCCTGGATAAGCGCCGCCTTGCCCTCTTCCTCTCTATCATCGGCTAATCACTAGGTGACCGGAAGATTTAGCCATGGAGAGGAATCCGCTGGCACTAGATTGAGGTAAGACATGCTACGTATTCGAATAGTGAAGACCTAATTCCATTCTCTATATTAAAATGTTGAGATTTGATGCTTGCCGATCATTGTAGCTCCGACCATCACTCTACAGTGCTCCTGTGGTACTGTTCGCCGATGATCTAGAGCTCTGGCCATTTTCTCCGGTCGTGCATCACCTCCAGCTTAGCCACCAGTGATCATTATTAGATTTGGTGAGTATCAGGATGAATTCTGATTAACACTAATCTAATTAGGGGAATGAATTATATTAGGATTAATGATGAGATTATTAGATGAATTGGAGTCATCAAAATTAAGGTGAAAGTAATTGTGAGACATTAGTGTTTCTAATTAGGTTTGGGGTTTATTTGTGTTATCTGATGTACATTAGATCAAAGTGTAGATATATATTCTGTGATACAGGACTTTGTTATGAGACGAGCGTCTTGGCGTGGGCATTGTTTAGAATGATCTACGAAAAAAGCGGGTACTTCTTCCTTGGCCTCTATAGTTCTTTGAACATAGTGCATGGATTATCTAATGAATTAGGTTACTTTACCTTGACTCCACTCATATTTTATCTGCGCTTGATACTTATATGCTTGATCTTTGAGATGATCTGCTTATTATCTGTACAGTCTCATCTATGGTTATTCCTACTCTGTAGTGTACACACGTGTATGGTGTATACTGTCGGTGTTATCATGTTGATTATGCATATATTAGTGTGCACACGTGTATAGGTGTTGCTACGTATTGTAGATGTTATTAGCAGACACATTTTGGATCTTTTCATATGTATAGGTATATATATGATTAATGGATCATGTTTCTGGATATATGTATGCTTAGTGTGCACACATATCTGATATGTTTTATTGGAGGATTATGTTGATTATACTTGGGTTGTATGTACATACATGTATGGTGAGTATTATTGGAAGTATCTTGTTGATTAAACCTGTGTTGTGGAGTGTGTACACGTGTCTAGTGTATTATTGGAGGTATCTTGTTGATTTTATCTATTTTATGTGTGCACTCGTGTCTATTATGTTTTATTGGAAGTATTATGTTAATTATACTCATGGTGTATGTGCATATATGTCAGGCAGTATTATTGGAGGTGTATTGTCGATTATACCTACGTTGTTATGTGCACACATGTCCAGTGTGTACTGTTGGAGGTATCATGTGGATTATACCTATGTTGTGTGTGCGTCGGGTGTGTACTATTGGAGGTATCATGTTGATTATACCCGTGTGGTGTGTGTACACATGTCTGGTATGTACTATTGGACGATCATGTCAATCATTCCTATGTTGTGTATGCTCACGTGCCTGTTGTGTGTGCACGTGTGTTAGGTGTATTATTGTTAGTATCATGATGATTCTACTTATGTTAAGTGTATATATTATGTCATTAACTATATATCCTGTCAATTAAGTGTCCTACGAGTGGGTGACCGACTATGATGTTGAGAGAATTGACAGTGACCTGTCAACTAAGTCTCCTACTGGTGAGTGACCCACTACGATGTTGAGAGAGTTGACAGTGATCGTGATATGTATACCCTATCAATTAAGTCTCCTACGAGTGGGTGACCGACTATGATGTTGAGAGAGTTGACATTGACTTGTCAACTAAGTCTCCTACTAGTGAGTGACCCACTATGATGTTGAGAGAGTTGATAGTGGTGGTGATATGCTTGTTGGGTTGTTATACGCTAGGCTGCCCACGGGTTATCTATGGTAGAGCGTTCTCACGCAGCTCGTAGCTGGATAGCTATATCCTATCTGCCCACGGGTTATCTGTGGTAGAGTGTTCTTGCGCAAACATGGAACCTGACATTTAGACTGCACACGGGTTATCTGTAGTAAAATGTTCTCGCACAGACATGGACCCTGACATTTTAGACTACACACGAGTTATTTGTGGTAGAGTGTTCTCGCGCAGCCATAGCTAGATAGCTGCATCCTATCTGGGCACGGGTTATCTGTGGTAGAGTGTTCTCGTACAGACAGGGACCCTGACATTTCAGACTGTCCACGGATTATCTATGGTAGAGTGTTCTCGCGCAGTCCCTAGCTAGATAGCTAGATGTCTTGGTCATTTGAATTTGCTTGTGGTGGAGCATTGCTCCCACATATATTGTATTGCTTGTGGTAAAGCGTTGCTCCTACATACGATGAATTGGTTATAGTGGAGCATTGCTCCCACATATGACGTATTCTTGTGATGGAGTGATGCTCTTACATTTGATGATCTGTTACTGTTTTATTATACATGGTTATAGTATCACATATATTGCCCAGGTGTTATGAGCAAGTCTATTGCTGATTCCTAGTGATTTACTGATCGTTATACCATATGTGTTAAATCGGTACGAGTATGTATATATATAATCATGTTCTTATTTCCCTACTAAGACTATATATCTTTGATCTCCTTACACTTTTGTCAATGCACTACCATATTTTTATTACCCGCTGAGTGATTCGCACTCACCACCGCTTGTACTAGTTTTTCTTTCACCAGATAATAGGTAGTTGATGGAGGAGTTGCTTGGAGGATCATGGCTGCTAGTCCCACGTCACATCTGAGATCAGTTTTCCATGCTATTTCGTATTGCGCTATTGGTACTTTGTATTTGGTTTTGGTATTGTGTTATATGCTTTGTATATGATTTTGAGCCTTATGACCACTTTTATTTGATTTGGATTTTATTATGGTGTTAGTTATGTCGGCATGCAGTTAATTTATTTTGTTGTGTTATTTTTTATGTTTTGCTTATATCTTACGCTGTGCTTTGTTTCAACCGTGTGGGTTGTTTATCAACTACGTAGTTGTGTTTACTTCTAGCCGTATAGGCTGATTATAAATTACGTGATTGTGTTTACATCCAACCGTGTGGCCTATTGATAGCTTGTGAGTAGTCTTATGGCATTGTATATATGTTCCATTTGTCACTGCTACAGGGGAGGTGCTGTCCGATTTTCGTCAGACAACCTTACCCTCGAGGCATGACAGCTTGCATCAGATTACACTGTAGTAAAAGGTAATTATGCTCACACCATGTGTCCCTCATTCCTCATCCTCAGGTTACGTGAAAGGAGGTAAATCACAGGGTCAGTTTATAACCGGCCGCCAAGTTGGCTAAGAGGTGGGAGGAGATTGTTTTCCTGAGGACATGCACCCATGGAGAATTGATCCCTTTAACAAATCTATCACCCTCTAACCAACTAAACATCTCATAAGGACTCCATCAAATTTCACAATTAGAAGTAACAGAAAAAGTATGAAGAGAAAAGAATATACAACAACAATAACCAAGTTTGATGATGACTAGTTAGATAAAAATTAGGAATTAAATTTAATCTCAAATAAAAAATTACTAACTAAAATAATTAAAATTCGTAGTGTTGTGATATGTTGCTCTTGGACAAACAACAAACAATACTGTCGTTTCCTCGTCTCACACACATGCAAACCATGTGATCAGACACAACAAGAACCACACTACTATGTTTTGGTGCCCATGCGCTCGCATCTAACTCTACAAAAGTCTCCCCAATGCATGCATGTGCGTCCATATCTTAGAGAAATCACATGCCTATCTTAGAGTCAAGATTGGAGCACTTACGCATTGCCTTAATGCTCATGTTGTGCATGCTCGAAGAGGTATAACAACTTCCCTATCTAGCATGTTGCGCATGTCCTAAAACAACAAGAACCACGCTACAATGCTTTGGTGCCCATGGGTTCGCGTCTAACTCTACAAAAATCTCCCCAATGCATGCATGTGCATCCACATCTTAGAGAAATCACACGCCTATTTTAGAGTCAAGATTGGAGCACTTACGCATTGCCTTAATGCTCATGTTGTGCATGCTCGAAGAGGTATAACAACTTCCCTATCTAGCATGTTGTGCATGTCCTAAAACAGGAGACTAACTTCCCTAGCAAATACGAAGCAGAACCCTCGAAGAGGTATAACAACTATCAGAGTCTACATCAATATCAAATCCTATAATGGTTGATATTGTGCTTCCTTATGAATTTTGCATAAAAAGAACTCTAAAATTGCCTTTTTCACATTTTGGAGCTTCCCTTCACCCCTATAAATAGATCCTCTCACTATTTTGTTTAAATCATTCCAACTCAAGTTGTGGTATTCTCCTCGTCTACTCCTCTTTAAAGAGTTTTAAAGTTTCAAAACTGAACTAGTACTCTAAATTTAGAATACTTTTTTTCGAGTCAAAAGTATCCAACCCTTGCCTCAACCTTAATGACTTTTTATCCAAAAGGATAAGCCTACCTAAAAGGGTGTGTTGACACCCAAATATTGACTTGACAACTAATGATACAACATTAAGTCAGTGACAACAATATTCATATATGTCCGTCTACTATACCATGGAGTGTGATGACTAACAAGTTGTAACCCATGTCTTCATACCAACACACCACCAGTTTGGGCTGTTGAATTACGAACAAGCTGACTAATCAAATTCGAACTAGTTGGATCAATTTTGATAGATCTCATCTAGCAAAAAAATTGATTTGTTTTGTTGCTAATGTAAATATTTGTGTTTACGATATTTGAAAATTTATGTACACTTGGAATCTAGAGAAGAAATTTTCTCTTTAATCCAAATAAGAGTCATTAGAGCATTTCAATCCCAACAAGTGATATTGGTCAAAAGTTGTAAGAATGTTGTCCGAACAGCTGCATCTAAAAGGAAGGACAAAAGCTTTAATTTACTTTGCTGCCAACAGTTGTCGCACTTCTATTTTGGTGATTCTATGTTATGTGTGGTTAAGAGCAATCAATTTAACAAGTACACAGGAAATATTTGAGCATCAGCATATCACAAGTTATTGTCACAATCAATATCAGAACAACAACAACGACTAAGTCTATATATCTCACTAAATGAAGTCAACTATATGAATTTTTTTTATATCATTGGATTCAATCCCCTATTCGATATTTAAACAAATTTTATCCTAATTTATTACTTTTTTATATCCTTTCCTTTCATCCTCTTCCTCTTATTAATGTGTGACATTGAACATATCTAGAAGAAAAAAAAATCCTACTGGGTAGAATAATCTAAAAGTGCGATCTCAGTCAAAAATGAAAATTTGCGTTATGATTGAGAAGCATGTGAATTATTCGGAGGAAGTTGCGGTGCTTATCGTAGAGAAAGAAGAGCATAAGTTATTGACTCAGCCACTTTCTACTGGAACATTTTTTCGAACGAATTGGTGGGCGTCAGTCAGTTACCTGCAAGAGGAACTGGAAGGCGAGCAGCTCGCGCTCGTGGTCCCGGACGAGGAGGCCGAGCACGCGCCTCTCTCTGAGCTTGTGCAGGACGACGGTGCTCAACGCGGCGCCGAGCGCGAGGAATAGCAGAAGCAGCCCGCACGGCCTCGCCCTGCCACCGCCGGCGCCGGCGCCGGCCATCTTGGTGTTGCCGAGGGACCTGGAGGAGGATCGCAGTCCCATTAGGGCTCCCTAGCAATTTGGTATATTATATAGAGGGGCGGACGGTGGTGCTGGCGGCGGCTTCACCTGGCCGTCGCCGTTGCTTGCATGCGGTGCATTCACAGGGAAGATGATGTTTGCTTGGAGTTGAAAAAGAAGGAGAGGGTTGAAAGATGCAGCTTTGGGGAGCTCATTCCGGGATTCCTCTGCTGCGCTGCCATGCGATGGTTGGCCAGCTGTGCTGTGCGTGCCGTACTATATCATTCGATCGGGGGAAAATGAAAAGGCCGTCTTTATTTATTGTTTAAAAAAAACTACTTTTTTTACAAAAATAAAAAGATCACTTGCGAAGTATTAGAGAAAAGTGATATCGTGTTTATTTCAAATAGTCAATATTACATTTTATTCTATGCAACTACCTTTTACATGAAAGGTCAGATACCAATAAGCTATTTTACTCCGATTAAGAACATTCCAAAATCTATTTAAAAAAATATTCATGTATCTACAATTATGTGAATCTATAGGGGCTTATAACATGGGTGAAAAATAACACCTAAATATATGAAAGTTGAGTGACTGACTACTTGACACGACGTAAAGTTGAGAATAGCTAAGAGCATCCGTAATACTAATTCGTTATAACATCCATCATCTTATCAAAAAAATATGGGGTTCATTGTCACATATTCATTATAACAATATATCTCTTTCACTCACATCTCTTTTAACATTAACATTCATTATTTATGGATTTCACCGTCCATTCACTCATCTCTTTTACTATTGTTTTAAATAATATTAAAAAATTTATAATTTAAAAAAAATTAAGAGAGAGTTTTGAACACCCTCTCTCCTCTCTCTTGTGAATAGGTATTATAATGTCCACTCACAATAGAAAGGAGGTGTTAAATGGACATCATCCCATTGAGGATGCTTAAAATATGAGAGTAGAGAGGGAAGTATTAGTGGATTAGGTCTATTGTAATAGATGAAGTTTAATGGACTCTACCTACAAAATAGGTAAGGGTCAATTCATCTATCACTGTCTCACCTATAGGTCTTTATCAGAACAAAAGGAGGAATCAAATATTAAACGAGTTAATCCAATGTCAACATATCTTCATTATTACTAACCAAAATGTATTGATTTTTTTAATATATTTTTTATCATACAAACATAAAGAACCCCTATGGAGTCAAACGTTAATGCAACTGATAACAATTCTATTCATTTACAGCCATTAGGCCCTTTAAAATTGCAAACTAAAATCCACAAAAGCCTGTGACATCATCGTCATATTTATCCTTTGGGTTCGATTAAAAAAATTAATTAAATAGGATAATTTACTATCTTAAATAATAATAATAATAATAATAATAATAATAATAATAATGATTAATAGTTGAAGAAGAAAGTGGGGTAGTGTGTGGTTCACCCATTAAATTATATTGGAAAGACAAGATATTGGTGGATAGTTGCACCCCATCACTTTGGAGTTTTCATTGGTGGAAAAAAATAATTAGCTCGAGCAATTTTTTATTTCATTTTATTATTATTATTATTATTATTATTATTAGAAAAATGAAACTCCAATCTATTTTGAGCACTAAGTTGCACGATTTCTTATACCATAAATTATAAGTTATCAAATTGTTATTATAATGATGCTTAGCTTGTTGTTCATCGAAGAGTGGAAAATATTTAAATCCGAATATGGAACCCAATTGATGTATCATGTATACTTAATTGATTATAAACTTTATTTTTAATCTTTTTTTAAAGAGTTATAACTTTATCATTTTAGATAAATAAAGATATTATTAGATTCATGAAAGCCATATATAGTTGAAATTTTTAAACTTTAAATAATTAATTTTCAATCGTCATGGTTTGTGTTAAAATATTTTAATGATCTGAGTTGATCATGCTTTTGAATTCTAACATGTTTAGTAGGTCCATCAAGATGGTTCGAGTAAAGACACTTTAAAAGTCTTTGTATATATCTGATATGCAAAAGTAAAAGTGTTAACTCATTCCAAAGATTTTATTAATTCCAATTATGTTGTTAATCGTTTATTGTTTCGATGTATGAAGGTGATTTAAGTAAGTTAAATTCACTTTAATGACTCCTATACAGGTTGAACTAAGTATTTGGAAGATTACAAAAGCTTTCAAAAGGGAAAGTGCATGGTTTGGTTGAAGAAATAACACTTAGGGTGTCTTATGAATTTTATTTTAAACTTAAAATGTGCCCTTTAGTAAATTAACTTACTCTCAGGGTTACAATGCAGCAAAAGAGTATCAAGTTGTCACTCAGATATCCACTACGATATATTTATAAAGTTTTTTCCTCCAAATGGAATGAGCAACCACCGAATGTTATACTTCTGAGTCGTCTGTCACAAGCACTCTCCAATTTATCCTAGTGATCGGTGAAAATTTTTCATGAAATCGGACTGATCCTTCAAATTCGGTGTTATTTAGTCAATTAACTTGGTAAACATTTATAACATGCAACCAATGAAGTGTTTTTAAAAATTTGAATCTTCATATAGTACTAAAATCTCCATCAAAAGAACCATTATCATAGTGAGGGCAATTTCGAAATCAGCCCTTTTGTCACGACCTTAATTAGAACACACATAGTACAAATTCTCAATGACATCATTGTCTTATTAATAGTTGTGCATAATGCCTTGTTTTTTTCTTTATATACGCTTATATAATAGTGGCTATCAATGATAAGTATAGAGTCATAGTTCACCATTGCACCTGTTTATTTCTCTTAAATAATTTACTAAAACCTATCATTTCTCGTCGCACAAGAGTAACTACATTCGGTCAGGTCAAATGGATCAATGAAATTTACCTTTATTCACAATCAATATGGAATTGATAGCCGAAGAAAGGTGATTTACCTCTCTTCAACAATTGGCAGAGGCCAGGAATAGGTGCTACTTGCTATACAGAGTGTGGGCTCGACAGTAGATGCTATAAATCTCATCACAAGCTGAAGCAAGCGCAACTGAAATGTGCATTGGCCTAACTTTTGAGTTATTCAAACCTAAACAACGAGTACCATGGGCCATGAAGTTGATTTGGAGCTCTTACAACTTGCCACGAAAATATGTTTGTTGGTGCAATCGATTTCTGGTCAAGGTTGACCAAGTTCAAATTGACTCAAGTTAAATTTTGACATTTGATTAATATATTTGACCAGAGTGAAGAGTCGTATAGATCAAGATTGATCAGATATTTAACGGTAAAGTTGGTAAGAGAAAAATTCAAGTGGACCATGGTTGACCGAATATTTGATGGTCGAAAGTCAAATAAAAAATTGACAAGAGAAAAATCCAAATGAATCACGGTTGATCAAAAACTTAACGATTAAAAGTCTAACATGAAATTAGCATGAGACATGAAGTCCCGACAAGTTGAGGTAGATTGACCAAATGTTGGAAAAAAAAAATCTTAATAGATTAAGGTCGACAAAATACTAGGCAAAGCGAGAATCTAACTTTGGTAAGGTTGAAATAGGAATGTCAATTAATCGATAAGGTGTATCAATCGACTGATAGACGCCAAACCCCAAAAATAGGATTTGATATAGTAATTAGGATTTGCTACTGTTTTAAACAATTGATAAACCGTACAATCAATTATTAGAAATTTAATTGTGATTCGACTGATTAAAGCAACAATCATCTAATCAGTTGATAATGGACAATCAACTGATACTAAGATTGATGGAGTCGTTGAGCTAACAAGTCAGTGCAACGTTCGAATTTATAGTGGAGCAATCAAGTAATGGATAAAATGAGTCGATTGATAGGTGAAAATCAACTCAACAACAATCCTATAAAAGAGGAGGGGTTAAAAACAAAATGTTGATGCATTTCTTGCCATCAAGAGGTAATCTAAATGAACAATAAAGCAACAATAAAACAACCAAAATAAAATTTTTACTTGTAAAGTTATTTTACTTTTATTTGAATTTTTATTTTTTTTGTATTGTTTATAGTTTTAACAAGAAATATGTTGTAAAAGATTTCGATCTCCGGAAGATATCCGAGAAGAGGGACGAGAATAAGAAATGTTTGGGATAGAGACGCACATAATACACTGTTAATAGTGTCAATATGTGCCCAATTTAGATGTACATGTTTCCTTGGGAATGAATTTACATTTATAGATTAAGAAAACTACCACCATGTTATGTTAAGAATGAGGGTGAAAGTTTTTTACATAGAACTTGTCGTGTAAAGTATCTTTCTTATTTTTAATATTTTCTTTATAACTACTCATTAAGCGGTTGCCAACAAATAAGAGATCATTATCGACAAAAAAAAAACTTGCCTTTCAATGGAGAAAAGATCTTAATTTAGAGTTTGCAAGGCTAGCCATATGTAGGATTAGGGGTGAGCAAAAGTTGGGTTAAACCGAATAAACCGATTAAACCGACCGAATTTAAAAATTCGGTTCGGTTTATTCGGAAATTCGGTTTTTTATTTCTAAAAAATCGGTTAATTCGGTTCGGGTTCGGTTTTGATTTTTTTTATTCGGTTAAACCGAATAGACCGAATAGACCGAATTTTTAAACCAAATCGGTTTTTTAGACCATAAATTTTAGACCAAACCAAATTTTTATTAAGCTAAACCAAATTTTTAGAAAAAAATCGATTTATTCGGTTTGTTCGGTTCGGTTTGTTCGGTTTTCTTGAAAATTCGGTTCGGTTCGGTTCGGTTTTTATCGAAAATCGGTTCGGTTCGATTTATTCGAAAACAAATCGGTTCGGTTCGGTTTTAACCGAATACTCACCCCTATGTAGGATAATTCGTCCTCGTTGAACTTATTTTACTTTTTCTCCATATGTATATAAGCAAAATGAAAATGTATTTATATACAAATGTGTGTCATGCTCCACATTTTTCCTGAGTTATCATATGCAAGAAGACACCCTCTACATAAGCATTTCAAGGATAAAATTTACATTCAGGATTTTACTTTATCTACTTATCATATTTTTCTCAAGATAACGTCGCTATGAAAGCAAAAGATGGAGCTTTCCTTACTAATAGGGTATTAGACTGAGCTTATAAACTCTCTAAAACAGTTTATAAGTTATTTTGGAGCTTATAAGCTCTTCTAATTTGTTTGTTAAATTTTTTTTCAAACAACTTATAAGCTGTCAAAATAAGCTGTTTTGGAACTTATAATCTGTTTTTAAAAAAGTATGGAAGACCCTATTTTTTAAAAAAATCTTATTTTAATAATTTGTTTTTCTAAAATATCCTTATATAATTTCATAAATTTCCATTTTATCCTCCATAAATTTTTATAAGCCTAATATCTTTTTATCTCCGTCGACTTTTCTTCCAACGTTGTGTCATCTTCTCCGCCAACGCCTCTTTCTAATTTTCTCTCCCCCGGTGCAAAAATTCGCCCAAAATCCTCTATTAATAAAAATCTCAAAACCCTCTATTAATAGTATTATACCCTTTTTGATAATTTTATTAATAAAAAGATCTTATAATACCAAACACATCAATATCTTTAAGTTGATTTTAATAAGTTCACTTAAACACTTTAACAACTTATTTTTAAAATAAGACCTAACAACTTATAAGCTCCTAAAACAACTTATAAGTTGTACGAGCTTATAAGCTGTTTTTAATAAGTTTAACCAAACACCCTCTAAAACCATAATGAGAAGGCAGCAACCTTAAACGACAGCATAGAATACAAAATATGAATACAAATGTGTGTGCACACGCAAACAGTAGGAAATGAATACTCTTCGTAGAGCTCTCCATGATTAAGTGAATCAGACAGGTTTAAATTATGTGTAGAACCATCTTCTTTTACCAACATCTTAGACAAAGCACTAAGGGGGTGTTTGGTTCTTTTCTAGGAATAGGAATCGAAATCGGAATCATTGTATTGTAAAATGGGAATGTGTATGAGCATGGATATCACTCTTAAAAATAATGTTTGGTTAGTTACATATTTTCTATCGGAATAAATCAAAATTTTCTTTTTTACCCTTAAAGGAAAATAAGAGAAAAAATTAAATGTGAGAGAAAAATGAATGTGAGAGAAAAATATGATGAAAGAGAATGATGAGAGAGAAAGTGTAATGAGAAAGAATGAAGAGAGAGAAAATGGGATGAGAGAAAATAAGAAAAGAGAGTGTGATAGGAGAGAACATAATGAGAGAGAAAATATGATGTGAGAGAAAGCATGATGGGAGAGGATAAAGAGAGAAAATGTAATGAGAAAAAATGAGGAGAGAGAGTGTGATGAGAGAGATTGAGGAGAGAGAAAATATGATGAGAGAGAAAGTATGGTGAGAGAGAAAGTATGATGAGAGAGTGTGTGATGAGAAAAAAATAGAACAGTGAGTGTGATGGGAGAGATTGAGGAGAGAGAAAGTATGATGAAGGAGAAAGTATGATGAAAGAAAGTGTGTTGAGGAACAAAATGAGGGAGTGTGACAAGAGAGATTGAGGAGAGAGAAAGTGTGATGAGAGCGAAAGTGTGATGAGAAAAAAAGAGAAAAGAGAGTGTGATGAGAGGGATTGAGGAGAGAGAAAGTATGATGAGAAAAAAGAAGGAAGAGAGTGCGATGGAAGAGATTGAGGAAAGAGAAAGTATGATGAGAAAGTGTAATAAGAAAAAAGATGAAAGATAGTGTGATAGCAGAGATTAAAGAGAGAGAAAATGTGTGATAAAATGATGAGAGAGAATAAGGAGAGAGAAGTGATATGAAAGAAAAAATAAATATATATATTTTGATATTTGATATTAAGGAAAAAAAATTTAGTTTTAGGTCAAGGGTATTTTTAGAATAAAGGAATATTTTGATTGATCAAAATAGGGTAATGACTCATTTAAGGGGAGGTACATGGGAATGAGTTATTACCCAATTTCAAGGATTCATTCCCTTATTTGTATTCTTATTTCTATAATCCAAACATTAAAAGTATGAACTTTGGTTCTCTCCTAGGAATCGGAATGAGAATGAGTATCATAGTATTGCAGAATGGGAATGTGTATGAGCTTGGGTATTATTCTTAAAAGTAATATTTGGTTAGTTAAATATTTTCAATTGAAATAAATCTAAATTTCTTATTTTACCCTTAGAGGAAAATAAGAGAAAAAATTAGATGGAATAGAAAATTGAATGTGAGATAAACATATGGTGAGAGAGAATGATGAGAGAGAAAGTGTGATGGAAAAAATGAAGAGAGGGAAAATGTGATGAGAGAAAATAAGGAGAGAGTGTATGATAGGAGAGATTGAGAATAGAAAAAGTATGATGAAAGAAAAAATGTATTGAGAGAGAAAGTGTGATGAGAGAAAATGAGAGATTGAGGAGAGAAGTATGATGAGAAAATGTGATGAGAAAGAAAGTGTGATGGGAAAAAATAAAGAGAGAAAATATCATGAGAGAAAATGAAAAGAGAGTGTGATGGAAGAGAATGAAGAGTGAGAAAGTGTGATGAGAGAAAATATGGAGAGTGTAAGGTAAGAGAGATTGAGGAGAGAGAAAGTATAATGAAAAAATAAGAAGAAAATGAAGAGAGAGAAAATAATGAGAGAGGGTGTGTGATGAGAGAGAATATAGAGATAAAATGGTAGAGAATGTGTGATGAGAGAGAATGAGGAGAAAGATTGTGATGGAAGATAATGAAAAGAGAGAAAGTATGATGAAATAAAATATGGAGAAAGAGTATGGTAAGAGAGATTGAGGAGAGAGAAAAAGAATGATTAAAGAGAGAGTATGATGAAAAAAGAGAGAATGAAGAGAGAGAAAATAATGAAAGAAAGTATGTGATGAGAGAGAATATAGATAGAAAATGGTAAAAAATGTGTGATGAGAGAGAATGAGGAGAGAGAAAGTATGTTGAGAGAGAAAATGTGATGATATAATGAGGAGAGAAAAAGTATGATGAGAGAGAACAAGGAGAGAGAGTGAAATGAAAGAAAAATTGAACAAATATATTAAGAATATTTTCGTCCAAAACTTAATTCTTATTCTCATTTTATCAAAACCCAAGGGAGGGGGTGGGTTTATCCATACCCAAGTTTTTGGGGTTCATTTCCATCAATCAAACACAAGATTTGGGAATGAATCCATTCCCTCATTCCCAAACCTCACCTAATAATGCTAAGATCAATTTCAAAACTCAATTAGATAATAGAGTACCTGCGGTTAGCCATGAAAATCAATATAATATTATCATGGAATAAAGGGAAGAAAAAAAAAACACGCTTATGAATTTTTAAGTGTGCACATATAATTATTATAAATTCAATTAAAGTCATTAACTTGCCAAGAAATGCATACTCAGACGTATTTGAATAACTTCACAACCCACTTCAAATAAAGTTTCCCTTACCTACACATGGATCACAAGAGTTGCACTTGAAGATACTGAAATTGTAAGTCCGTGAACTATGAATGTAGGTTGCTACAAGGCTATGTTTATGGTGAATGAGGGAGGATGCTCTTTTATATATAATCTGATGATGTTGTAGGAACTATATTAAAAATCTACTGATAAATTTAACATGCCAAGAAATGTATACTTGGATGATATTTTGAATAACTTTACTACACAATTCAAATAAAGTCTATGAATGAAGAACTTGTAATGGGTCACCAGAGAGTTATCAATTACAACAACACTGAGATAAGTGAAGATACAGAACTTGTAAGTCTATGAGCTGACAGTATTTTGCTAGAAGGCCATATTATCATATATTGCAAAGAACTTGGCTAGTTCTGAAAAATTCCATGACATCCATCCGCTCACGTCATTGTAACAGTGCCACTATTGGCCTGAAGTGAACGAAGTCTTGTTAAGATCAAATTGACAAGTACGTTTCCGTCAAGGAAAGGCTAGAAACACTTACCACCTTAGCCAGCTCACTAGCCTTATGATCGTTAAAGCCTAGAGAGGCCAAAATCTTATAACCCGGTTCTTCTTTCTCAGACCAAATACCAAGAAGCATATGGATCGTGGTTGTCTCTCCTTCCTCACCTACTACCAACACAACAAAGACCAATCAACCAAGGCTGATGAGACTTAAAATTAGTGGAAAACAAACTTTAAAAAGAGAAAAATATTAACAATTTGAAACCCACAATTCGTAATTGTTGGGCAGCAACATATTGCACCTGATAAATAAGGCTATAATCCAAGTGTCCAATAAATTCTAATTTTGAAATTTTTTTAATGATAATTCCAATGTGGTTTCACATGATGATGACTAAAGAAAGAAATTTCTCACAAGTGGAACATTCTAGAGCCTATAAGATGCATCAAGGAGAATGCCAAGACCATTGGAGACTAAGGAACTTGTAGAGAACAGGCTTCTTTTCTTGTGCAAAGCTTTTTTTGGTGTAGAAAGAGTGATAAAGGTAAGATTTTACACTTTTCTCCTCAATGTTAGATAAAAGCAGGATTGAAAGGTCTTTTTGTACAAGCTGTGAACAACGATTTATCTAGTTTTTCATTATTTTTGTATTATATAGATTTAAATTATATAGGTGCAACCTCATTTTATTCAGTTTTCATTGCACTTTTGCTCTTTATTAGACTTCGATTCTTTACAGGTTGAGACATTAGTCGAAGAAGGATTGAAGTATCTCGTACAAGGTGTTGACATTGATTTATTCCATTGTCGTTGTACTTTTATTCTCATATTATACACTTGGAATTATAAGACTTAAGAAGGATGGAGAAATCTCTTGTAGGAGTGGAATTTTGAATTCATTGTAACCGTGATGTACGTAGGTTATATATGTTTTTAGATATTTGACGCATATTCACTTGTATTTCATGAATATAATCTATTTTTATTGCACCTTATTTCATTATTATGTCATACTTCCATTCTATTTGTTCGAAGATCTGATCTTTCCTTATTTTCATTGACCGGGCGCATTCATTTCGAAGCAAAGATGGAGCATGGAGCAAGTTTGGAATAGAATTCAGCAAAGCATGGTCATGTATACTTCCCAGGGTCATGTCTACTTCCCAAGGTCATGAAGCAGGATAATGCCAGGGTCATGTCTACTTCCCAGGGCCATGAGGCCGAGTCAAGCCAGGGTCATGTCTACTTCCCAGGCCATGAGGCAGGGGCATGCCAGGGCCATGTCTACTTCCCAAGACCATAAGGCAGGGTCAGGCTAGGTCATGTCTACTCCCCAAAGCCATGAGGCAGGGTCATGTCTACTTCACAGGGCCATGTTTACTTCACATGGCCATGAGACACAGTCATGTCTTTTACCAGGGCATGCCTATTTCACCAGGAACATGAGACATGGCCATGTCTTTTACCAAGGCCATGAGACAGTCATGTCTTTCACCAGGGTCATGAAGCACGGCCGTGTGTCTTCCCAGGAGCAGACTACACTAACGCACACAATCATGCCTTCTCTCCAGAGAAGAACCAGGAACAGGTCATGCCTCCACCAACAACTGTCTAGGAGGTGGTCATGTGAAACCACACGATTGTGCCCCCCCCCTTCCAGAGCCCAACCAGGGCAGGCCATGCCAAAGATCTAGAGAAGAACCAGATCGGGGTCATGCCTTGAGGCACGACCGTGCCTCCCCATCCAAGGGCAACACACGCCCTGGCCGTGCCCAGGGGCACGGTCGTGACTCGATAGGGGTTGTGCCCCCGCCTATAAAAGGGACTTACCCCCTCCCTCCCTTTTTAACTCATCTTATGTTCTAATCTAGGGTTCCCGAGCCTCCATCTCCAACTGATTTTGACGATTTGTCCACCTCTGGAGCTAAGATACCATCCAAGAAGACCGGTGACGCATAGATAAGCATTCCTCTCTTCTCTATCTCGTGTTTTGGATTGTAGAATTTCTTGTCTTTTGATTGTATTTCCTACGCAATGGAGTAGATCTCCATATCTAGGATGTATGAAGTAATTGTAATGCGTTGTTGATGTATGAACTATATATTTAGACATTTTCTTGTGCAATGATATGTTTTATGGACTTGTTCTTATATGCTATGTCTTATATGTGTTTGACGAAATATGCGTGAAATTAATACATTTAAATGTAGAATTTTAGTCACCGTGTAGAAGGGATACTTTGGTTTGTTTAACCGAGAACCCTATGACAAAGAGCATCCCTTACTCTCTAGGGTATCGTCCTTGAAACAGAGAGCAATTCCCTACAAAAGAAGCTAATTAGAATTTAGAGGATTTCTCCCAAATTAATATTAGGAAGTGACTTGTCTAATCTAAATTTGTATGACTGGAGGCCTTTGACAGAGGATAGCACTTTAACCGGACTTTCTAGGTTACATCTTCTACTCAGTTATATTAATCTACCATTGGGAAGTAAATAGAATTGTATTACTGGGGCCTTTAACCGGACTTCTAGAGTTGCTTCTTTACTTAATAGCGTTAGAACTTGGGTAAACTCTCCGATGCAATCTTCGCGGGGTTGTATCGGACTTTAGTTAGAAACCCTACAATGTGGCAAAAGGCGATGCCCCCGCCAACCCATCCCTAGACCAACACGGAGGAAGTAAATCACGGGTAGCTACTAGCCATTAATGCAGTAGTCAGGGCATGGGGGAGGGCATGCTAGGATGTGCCGAGTTAGTTAGAAACCCTACAAGAGTGTAGGCATGAAGGTAAGGAGATGAATGCATAGGGACATTAGCATGAAACCGAACTCCTAGCATCTCTCACCCTCAAATCCAACCTCACCTTCACTCATTTACGCTCCCTCTCTCTACTCTCTTTTTTCTTTCTCTCTCTTCTCTCAATCTCTCTCAAGCATTCGTGAACCACCTTTCGATTGTCTAGATAATTAAAAAAAAGACAGTCCAATGCATGAACCTCCCGCCATACGGGTCCCGAGAAAGGATCCATTGTACGATTGTCTAGATAATTCACAATGTAAAATCAACTAGTGCTTAGTCAACAATCTTTGTGGGATCGATATTTTTATTACTTGACGATAATTGTGCACTTGCGGACACAGCACAACGATAATAGGCACAGTGGTTAACCCATGCAACGAGGATTCAATTCTCTCCCAAGGCATATCATATGTCCGCGGTGTGAGAACTACTGATGATGTTGGCCGCCACATCAGGAACCGCTCACGCTTCTGGATTTACCCAATGGGTGAACAGGAGGAAGGTTGTCCACCTCCAAAATTAGTCAGACCCAAGGCCTCGATACCTAGATTAACAAAAAAAAATGATTTGTGTTAATGCACATAGGTAAACAAAACTTCTACCTTGATATTGATGGAAATGATTCCACATTCTAGAGACACTAATTTCATATCTACAAGTGCATGATTTTAGTCAATGAATTCTAGCAAGTGGAGTAGAGTGGTCGTCAAAGTCATACGTGATAGTAACAAATGGTATATGAGTCGAAATTGTCAATATTGGAGTAGAGAATTTAGGGATTGGTAATGGGTGGGGCAGTTGGAGAGCATTACGATTTTCTCTATTCAAAAGCTCAATAGGAGGTCCACTTCCACTTTGTAACAATTGAGGATAACAAAATCTTTGATGCAGCAAGGTCATGAGATACTCTACCCAGTAGAGAGAAGCGCAAATCATTAGATATTAAAAAGAGCGACTAAAAAAAAAATGTGGAACCGCCACATCAGCGGCCCCCCCTAGAGCCGATCCCACGGATATGGAGGGAGGTAAATGCAGGTACACAGCTGAAAGCGCATAGCCGGAACGCTAACCCCAGGCAATGACACTCCGAGGATCGAACCCTAGATCTTTCGGCCACGAAACTATACATCCCCAGTTGTGCTACGCCCTGGGGACTAGGATATGATAGAAGCAAGAGTAGTTAATCCCATCAGATTATGCCTTACAAGTAGGACAATTGCTACTGTGGCCAATATGACAACAAGGTGTTATGTGAAGATTGAAGACATGTTATATGAAAACCAATGTCATAAACTAAATCCATTTTAGAATATAACAGACTAATCAAGATCTTACTAAGGAACAGGAAGATCAAGATCTTATTAAGGAACAGGAAGAGATCCATAGGTTCGGATTGTATGGCCAAGGCATAGGATTGTAAGATCCTCCAATTTAGTAAGAATAATTTAGAAATATATTTGATATAATTTATTAAAACTATTAGTTTTAAATATATAATATTAAAATAATGTTTCAAGCATTATGATTCCAATATCATAAAGCATAAACTTATTGTAAATTTGTGAAAAATACAATACAATTTCATTAAGAGACATATACCTAGAAGTAGAAAAATTATCATTTCATATCAAAGTTACTACACTAGTTAGAGTAAGTGTCAAACAGCTGTCACAACCTGTACAGATTTGTCAAGCTGTGAACAGATTTCACAGCTTGTATAGTTATGTCAAACAACTGTGAATAGATTTCACAGCTTGTACAGAAATAAAACAGCTGTGAGCATAAAGTAAAAAAATCAAGGAATTTAGTTGGAAAGATATTAATTTCATATATACAGAATAATTAGTTTTCTACTCTCTCTTATATTGTAATGTTGTATATAATGGGTATTCCTATTCTGAATGTAATATAATTTTCAAGTAATATCAATTCTATCCATATTTTTCACATGGTATCAGAGTTTTAGCATTCATTGCTAATTCTCTTTTCCACATTTATTCATCATGGCTGATTCTCAAACAACCATTTCAAACAACCCTAGTCAATCTATTGTGTTTGATGACGATAGTTTAGCCCAGAAAATTAGTGATTTGCAGAATATTCGGGGTTCCAATCAACTCAACGGGAAGAACTACTTGAAATGGTCTCAGGTTGTTCGTATGTACCTCAAAGGCAAAGGGAAACTTAGCCATATCCTTGGGACAGGACCTACCACGACTGATCCAGTTTTTGAGGCATGGGATGAAAAAGACTCTATGATTATGTCTTAGTTATGGAATTCCATGGAACCATCCATCAGTGATACATGCATGTTTCTCTCTACTGCTCATGAAATTTAGGACTGCATTACCCGCACTTACTTAAAAGCCCGTAACACTGCCCAAGTTTATGAACTCAAAGTCAAAGCATGTGCTACTAAGCAGAGAGATAAATCGGTCACTGAATATTCCATGGTTTTGCAAAATTTATGGCAAGAACTCGATTACTACTAAGTAATTGAGATGCAATGTGCTTCAAATGTTGCTGTTTTAAAGAATTATATTGACAATGAGTGTGTATATGATTTTTTAGCCAGCTTAAATCCTGAATTTGATCAGGTCTGGATCCAAATCATTGGCAAAGACTACATGCCATCCCAAGCAGAGGTGATCTCTCTACTCCAGGCTGAGGAAAATCGACGAAGTGTGATGCTTGAGCCCCAACCCATGGCTGGATCAGTTCTGACTCACAGGAGAAAGATAAGTATGGTGTGCCTCTGATTAAAGACAATAAAGTCCATCTTTGGTGCAACTACTATAAGAAACCTCGCCACATCAAAGAGACATGTTGGAAACTACATGGTAAACCACCAAATCGAGAATGGGGAAGTCGTGGGGGGCAACACAAATCTCAAGCACACCTGATCGTGCAATCCCATATTGAAGACAACTCAATCCTTGGCAGATTCAACAGTGTAGAAATTGAGAAACTTCGAGGATTGTTGGGTTCTCTCGATAAACTATTTGGCGCATGCTCTTTGACACTCTCAGGTACCCCCTCACTCTTCTTATATGAATACCTCAAACAATTTGTTTAATAACTCATGGATAATAGACTCCGGTGCTATAGACCACATGATCCCCAATTCTCAAAATTTTCACACTAATAACCCCAGCCCAAGTAATAGAAAAATTATAGTAGCCAATGAATCTTTAGTCACTATTGCTAGTTTTGAAAATGTTCAACTTACTCCTAACCTTATCCTCAAAAACGCCCTCCATGTACCAAAACTGTCTGCCAACCTTGTTTTCGTTCAAAAATTAACTACTGAACTTCACTATCATGCCATTTTTTTTCCTTCTTATTGTGTTTCCTAGGACCAGGACTCAGGGAGGAGGACTGGACTTGCTAAGGAACATAGTGGTCTTTACTACCTTAAATCCACTAAGAAAAATAATTTGTCTTTGTCCTTTCACAGTTCTTTCAATAAGGACAATATTTGGTTGCATCACAAATGTCTTGGTCATCTCTCTTTTAGAGTTTTAAAGATCATGTTTCCTCATCTTTTTCAAGGATTAGATGTTCTGAATTTCAATGTGATGTTTGCAAATTGGAAAATCATTCTCGTGTACCCTTTCCTATTAGCAATAAAAGAAGTTCTACTCCCTTTCATTTAATTCATAGTGACATATGGGGTTCTTCTAATATTCCCAATGTTTTTGGGGCTTGATGGTTTGTCTCCTTAATTGATGATTGCACTAAGGTTACATGGGTGTTTCTCCTCAAACAAAAATATGATGTCAATAGTATTTTTCCTAATTTTCACTCAATGATTCAAAATCAATTTGGAGTGAAAATCAAAAGCGTTAGAACTGATAACGCTAGAGGAAAAATAGAATAGTAGAAAGGAAAAAATGGACACTTACTCAACACAACGCGTGCTATTCTTTTCCACAACAATGTCCCTAAATTCTACTAGGGAGAGGTTATCTTTAATGTCACATACATGATAAACAGACTTTCTTCACATGTCCTAGATAACAAGAGTCTCATGCAACTCCTTAATAAGTTTTATCCTCATTTCCGAACCACAAATGGACTCCTAGGATTTTGGGTGCACTACTTTTGTCCATATCCACAGTCCACTTTGAGGTAAACTAGATCCTCGTGCCACAAAATGTGTCTTCCTTGGATATTCATTCACTCAAAAAGGGTACAAGTGTTATCACCCTTCATCTCAAAAGTTTTACATCTCGGCTGATGTTACCTTCTTTGAACATGCCCCGTTCTTCTCCAAGTCATATCCTCGAGGGGAGATTTTAATGACAAAAGATAGTAGTTGTGAGTCATTTGAACTCATTAACGCTCTTGATCTTCCTCCTACTCAAGTTTGTATCGAATCACCTTCTATTCCATCTAGTGAGTCTCCTCCTAGTGATACTCAAGTATCCCTCAAGTGTATTCAAGGAGAAAAGCCGCTCCAGAAGCGGTACAAGTCTACGAACCTCAACCACAAACCTCCGACCCTGATGCTGGGATAATGGTAAGTTCTGACCCACCTTTACAATCATCTACTGAATTATCCACTGACATAATAGATAGCCTTAACTTTCCCATTACTGTTAGAAAAGGTTATAGAGAATGCACCAAACACCCTCTCTATCCTCTATCTCACTATGTTTCTCTTAAACATTTATCACCAACCCACAAAAGATTCATTGTGAGTCTAAATACCATGACTATTCCCAAAACTGTTTCTGAGGCATTGTCAAAAAGGGAATAGAGGGATGTCATAAGGGAGGAAATGGATGCATTAGAAAAGAATAAGACATGAGAGGTTGTTGAGAAGCCAAAGGGGAAGAACATTGTTGATTGTAAGTGGATTTTCACATTAAAATACAAAGTAAATGGATCTCTTGAAAGATATAAAGTTAGGTTAGTGGCAAATGATTATACTCAGACTTATAGGATAGATTATCAGGAGACCTTTGCTCTAGTTGTAAAAATGAATAATGTCAGAGTTCTACTTGAGTTGCACACTTCAACTGGCAACTCCTACAGCGTGATGTGAAGACTGAAGAATGCATTTCTTCATGGAGATTTAGATAAAAAATTTATATGAACCTCCCACCATGATTTAAAGGCGATACGGGTAATAGAGTATGTAAACTGAGGAAGGCTCTTTATGGTCTAAAATAATCTCATAGGGCATGGTTTGGAAGATTTACAAAAGTCATGAAGAAATCTGGGTATAACCAAAGCCAAGAGGATCATATTCTTTTTGTTAAGAAGGAAGATTACTGCTCTCCTAGTCTATGTAGATGATATCATTGTGACTGGAAATCATGAAAAGGAAAAAAACATTATCTAAAGCAGCAACTAATAAAGGAGTTTGAAATAAAGGAACTGGGCAAACAGAAGTGCTTCGTTGGTATTGAGGTAGCATACTGTACCAAAGAAATTTTTATTTCTCAACAGAAGTATTATGTTACTGATTTATTAGCTGAAACAGGGAAGATTAGATGTATACTGATTTCTAATTCAATGGATCCAAATCACAAGATAGGAGAAGCTAAGGCAGAACCAACTGTTGACAAAAGAATGTATCAGAGGTTGGTTGGTAGGCTCATATACCTTGCTCACACTCGTACAGACATTTGATATGTTGTGAGTATAATCAGTCAATTCATGCATGATCCAAGATAATCTCACCTTCAAGCTACTTACTGAGTATTACATTACATGAAAGGCACTCCGGGAAAGGGAATTTTGTTCAAAAGAAATGAGACACTAGCTTTAGAAGCTTACACAGGTGCAAACTATACAAGTTCTCTAGTGAATAGAAGATCAACTACAGGATATTGTACTTTTCTTGGTGGTGAGAAGCAAGAAGCAAAATGTGGTGGCAAGATCATCCGCATAATCAGAATTTAGAGTCATTGCTCAAAGATTATATGAACTACTCTGGTTGAAAATTATTCTGGATGATTTGAAAATCAAATGGGAATACCCCATGAAACTCTATTGTAGCAATAAGTCAACTATAAATATTGCTCATAATCCTATTCAACATGATAGGACTAAACATATTGAAATTGATAGACATTTTATCAAGGAAAAATTGGAAGAAGGATTAGTGTGTATGTCATATGTTCCGTCAGAATTACAATTGACTTATGTGTTAATAAAGGGACTGAACAGTTCTAGATTTCACGATCTCATAATCAAACTGGAATGGAAAACATCTATTCCTCAACTTGAGGGGGAGTGTCAAACAGTTGTCATAGCCTGCTGTCATAGCCTGTACAGATTTCACAGAATTTCACAGCTTGTATAGCTGTGTCAAACAGCTGTGAATACAGAAATAAAACAGATGTGAGCACAAAGTAGGAAATCAAATGATTTAGTTAGAAAGATATTAATTTTTTATATACGGAATAATTAGTTTCCTATTCTCTCTTCTATTATAATGTTGTATATAATGGGTGTTCCCATTCTGAATGTAATATAATTTTCAAGTAATATCAATTCTATCCACATTTTTCACGGTACAGATAGGAAGAAATAATTAAAGGGGGGATGATGTAGCAGAAGCTATTAATTTTATTGATTCGCGCATGAATATTGAAAGTAATCTTCTAAAACCTGTTGTTGATTCGTTAGAATATCAAGGAATAAGGAAAAGAAAACAACACAAAAATATTATTGATTAGGTAGCCTAAAACCAATTAAGCAATGATTTAAATAGTCTAAAAAACCTAAACCCAAATATAAACCGAAAAGGCTTTTATTGATGTTTCTGCCCCTAAAACAAGGCCCCAAAACCTATATCGTCCGCATGGCACCACGATCGTGATAGGGAACACAGGTAGATTGTGTTCTGAGAATTCCTCACCAACATCCGGAATGGGACGCGACTATACCTAGCAATGTAGGACCTTGTCCGATGCTAGAGGGGGGGAGTGAATAGTGTAATTGTCGTTTTCATCATTCTTTTCTTTTTTATTAGAGACGTTAGAAACGCAACAGAATAATAACAATAAAAACAATAAGAAAAAGAAACTAAATTTTTTTACTTGGTTCTCAACCCCCCAGGGCTAGTAGCAACCCCCCAGGGTCAGTAGCTATGCACAAAGCGGTCATCCACTAGTATCTTTCTCCTTTTTGGACTCTTCCGGAGGCAGAGAAACCTCTTACAAGTTGTAAATTTCAATCACAAATATGAATAATAAAACATGCAATATAATAACAAAAAGAGTAAAACAAAACTCGTAGGATCGGATATAAAGCCCTAAGTGGCGCAACACTCCTACCACACGAGCGGAGTTTGGATCACTTTTTGAGCACTAACACGAAAATGGACATTTGCAAGAGTTATTGAAAGACGCCGCATCGACTCCCCTTTTATACAACTCGAGCAGCACTTCTCCTATCGACTGGAGGCCCTTTGGTCGACTGGGTAGCTATATCGACGTGGCTGCAAACTTGATCCTCTTCGAGATAAGTTTTTGACCTTCAGATTGACCAGACAGCCTCCGATCCCCCCCTGACTTATTTGGACTCAGGTTGACTTCTGATTGATTGTATTACCTTCCGGTCGACTGTATCCCGAGTCTGGTGACCCAGACTAGTTCCCAACTGGCGCCTGAGCCTTTGTCCAACTGTTATTTCCTGCAAAATAAACAAGCAAACAATAAGCAAAACAAGCAGAAATCTAGTACTTGGTTTACCTAACCTACTAGGTTTTCTTTGCCAAGTGCTCAGTTCCTAGCTAACCTACTTAGACTTGTTTGCCAAGTAATCAGTTTCACTCCACTTGGATTTGTCTGCCAAGCAATCAGATCCCAACTGACTCTACTTGGACTTGATTCACCTAGTTCCCAACTATGACTTTCTTGCTTGGTTCCCAACCAAGCCTTACCTCCTGCCTAATTCCCAATCAGGACTTCAGTTGTCTAGCTTCACTCACTAATACTTCTCTACTGTCTAGCTTCACTCACTAGGACTTTTCCACTAACTTCACTCAATAGGACTTTTTCACTCACTATACAACTAGGACTTCCTAGTCTCGCTAGAACTTCCATCAACCTACCAAGTATCTGGTCCTACTTGGACTTCTCAATCACTTCAAAGCTTTAGTCAACCTTGACTTTGCTTGGTCTCTTCACTCGATTAACCATGATCAAGTTATTTTATCATCCTTGACCAAATTCCCTTAAACATATTGTTCAAACCAAACCATCAAAAATCTAGAGACGATTGCACCAACAAGTAACATGGGCAGGCCGTGTTCCGTGAAAGTTTCTCCCGCATCATTCTTCCCAGGTTCGAGAAAATTCACCCTCGAATTGCTAGTCATATTATCAACAGAAGAATCATCGTAGAAAAGAATCGAATGTTTCATATTAAAAACATTGAAAGTCTTCAAGTGACTAGGAAGCCACAACCGGTAAACATTATCATTGATCTTCTACAATATCTCATAAGATCCAATCTTCTGATTTTTAAGCTTAAGCTTATTATACTTGCCAACACCATGCTCAAGAATGGGATTCAAAGTCCACTCATATGCAATACTAGAAACACGATGTATAATGTCATGTTCTTGCTTGGATAACAAAGCTTGTTTGTTGTTTTGATGTCAACCATTTCTGCCTTTTAACAATTCTAGCATAATCTAGTCTTTAGTAACTAGTGAATTATCACAACTAATCTTGAGTGCCTCGAATCCCTCTTTTCCACTGCCCGCTGCGTCATCATCCCATCCCTTTGGAAGGTCGAGCAATTCATCCTCCTTGTCAAAATCCGGTTTCTCTAGATCTCCTCCTTCCTGGGTCCCAAATCATTGATATCCTTAGCATCATAATAATCATCTCCAAACTTTTCTTTCATCTTCTTATCATACGCCGTTGAATCAACTTCCTCCTCGAAATCATCCTGTCTACCGCAGCAAAAGACGCCTTCTCTGCTTCCAAGAATGCCTTGATACCTTCATTGTAGACCTTTGAGTTGTATTTTAAAGGCTCATCCTCAAATTCAGGCCCATCTTCGATCAAGTGCCAAGCATTAACATCCTTCAGGTACAAAGGTCTCTCCTTTTTGACAGTAGTCCGCTTTGCTCTCTCATCATCATGGACTTCATCCTCCTCGTCGAATGAATAGATCTTTGCATTGCTATAGAGGATCTCAAGGTCATTCTTCTTGTTCTTAACAAGCGTCTCGAAAAACTTGAGTTCATTCTTACTGACCAAATTGATATCCTCCTCCACGTCGTCATTGAGAGTTGGATCGAGCCCTACAGAAGCCCTAATATGTTGCTCCTCACGATCTTCATCATTGGATTCATCATCTTCCTCACCACTACCTTCGGTGTCCTTTTCATAAACGTCCTCCACATTCGAGTTTGCTTAATGATTGTTATTGCATTGGACCGAATTTCCTTTATTTTGGTTTCCCAACAACGTTGTCATCCTCTCTATTAGCTGATCCACAAACAATTCTAATCGTTCGTCGACAATCTCTCGAACCTATTGCTCCATATCATGATCAAAAGTGTAATCGACGTGTTGCAGTCTTTTTGGCGGCATGATTCCACAAGATCACCTCGCTCTGATACCAACTAATGTAGCGGATTTCGTTGATTTGCACATGAATACTAGAAACAATCTTCTAAAACCCATTGATTCATTAGAAAACCAGGGAATAAGGAAAAGGAAATGGCACATCCAAAAATATTATTATTAAGAAGTAACCTAAAACCAACTAAGCAATGATTTAAATAGTCTCAAAGACCTAACCCAGAAAAAGACGAAATAAACCCAAATATAAAATATAAGCATCTGAAAAGGCTTTTCATAGACGTTTCTGCCCCTAAAACAGGGCCCCAAAACCTAACTCATTCGCCTGCCACCACGATCATGCTAGTGAAAACATGCAGACCTTGTCCCGTGCTGGAGACTCCCTCGCCAACATCCGAAATGGGACACAAGAATGCCCAGTGACACGGGCAAGTCCAGTTCCCTACTGCTAAAAGATTCTCCCGCATTAGGAGGTGAGGCGAGGATCCAAATAGTGCAAATCTAGATTGACAATCCAAATCTTCAAGAGATGTTTAGAGCTATATATGCAAAGCATATAGCCATCAGATGAAACTACCCAGAGAAGAAAATAGAAACTCAAGTAGTGTGTATATAATCAAGGTTGAGAATGTTGTTGCTCTTATTGTCAAAGGAAAAACAACCACTCATCTTCTATAGCATGGTATTTGGACTCAGTCCATGCAATAAACACTTCCTCTAGGTGTGAGTTGTTTTATATTTTGATATGGTGGTGACTAGGATCCTGAGTCTAGAAGAAGGCTCAACGTGGAAATTTAGGGCTTGGTATGGTCAAACTCAGTTTGTTTGGAGGAGCACATCAATCTTGGAGTAGTTGACCTTTCTCTTAAAGACAAAGAGGATTTGATTTGACTAAACCTCTTAGAATTTAAATAGGAACAACTAAAGAGTAGTTAATGGTTGTTTTAAGTGTGGTTAGTAATATAATTCCTAAGACAATAAATTATAGAAAGTTTATATCATCTAGGGATATCCCAGGGACATGTGTAAGGAATTTAGAGATCCTTCTTTGTGGTCGAGTAACACCATTGGCCAAATCTAGGGTTGTAAACAAGCTCAGCTGAGTCAAACTTTCGGGTGTTCAAGCTTTCTTGATAAGGTAACCGAGTCAAGCCTAAAATGAACTAAGTCATTGAAATGATTGTTCAAGCTTGGCTTGGTTAATTTTTTATGAACTTGAGCTTGGTTCAAGCTTGGCTCGAGCTTGGTTCAAGATTCAAGCTTGTTTGATTGTTTGAAATTTTTGCTTGTTTGATTGGTTATTGAGCTTGATAATTCAAACTTGTATGTTCATTTTAAAAGTTTCTTTGTTTATTTAGTATATTGATAAGAATTTTATTAATTAACATGATTCGTGAACATCGTTCACCAACGTTGTTGACAAACATCATTCACCAACGTTGTTCACGAACATCGTTCACCAACATTAACGAGCTGAACACATATGTGTTCAAGCTTGCTCGTTTAGTTTAACGAGCTATTCAAACTTGTTTATTTAATTGATCTTATATATATTGAAGAAACATAAACAAGCTCTTATCAAGTCAAATACTAAGCTTGTTCACGAACGTTCGGTTTATTTACAACCCTAACCAAATCGGCTGCACAAGGGCTCAACCAAGGAGTTAGGTACATGGACCAAATGACTTTGACACGTGCGATGTACAAAAGGCTAGTAGAAACAAGACACCTTTGTAACATCACTTTGGAGTTTCAAGTCAATGCGCAAAACGATATGTCACCGAGGTGAAGATTGTTGAATTTCGCATAATATTGGTCCAATAAGCCTAAATGCCCAATAAACCCTATTTTAGGTTATTTTATTGTTTTTAGCATGGTTTCAAAAGGTCACGGGTTCGAATCCCGGAAACAACCTCTTGCAAAAAGCAGGGTAAGGCTGCGTAATGGATCCTTTCCCGGGACACCACATAGCGGGAGCTTCGTGCACCGGGCTGCCTCTTTTTTTTTAGCATGGTTTCAAAAGGTGACTGCTAGAGTTGTGAATTTCTTGTCAGTGGAACATTCTAGAGTCTAAGAGATGCCTTGGGAGCAAGAAAAGGTTGTATGGGACCAAGAGTCTTATAGATAAAAATGGTTTGCTCACTCGAGAGAGATTTTGAATGTTCAGAAAAAGCTTAGATGGGATGTTTTTCCAAAGATGTTAAGAGAGGAAGTTCAAAGATGAAGTGTGAACTTCAATTTGTCAAGTTTTCATTCCTTTTGGATTTATATTATATAGACTTGGAAGTTCTTTGTTGATGGAGATATGCTGATGTCAACCCATGTTAAATTATTCTTATAATTGTGTTTTGATAATTAATCAAGGTAAATGAGAAATTTACTATGACTCCTTATAGTGAAGGTTGTTTTGTAGACTAGAAGAATGGGTTTTGGTTCTATATGTTTTGGGTTTAAAAGAGTGAATGATAGTAAGTGGTGCTAAAGTGGTCTCCAAGTCAATTCAAAAGTATTAAAGGTACTTGTGATCCAATCGTCATGAATTTATTATAAAATTTAAACATTAGTAATTTCACAAGACACTATTGGGCAGCTCGGTGCACGAAGCTCCCGCTATACGGGGTCCCGGGGAAGGATCCATTGTACGCAACCTTACCTGCTTTTTGCAAGAGGATGTTTCCAGGATTCGAACCCGTGACCTTTTGGTCACATGACAACAACTTTACCGTTGTGCCAAGACACTATTATCAAAAAAAAATGGACTATGAAAAGTATCTAAAAGTGTCTAATCCAAATAGTTTTTAATATAAACATACTTTCTAGAGATAATGGTCAAGCTTTCATAAGGTATCAAATGATTAAGTTTTGCGGAATTGAGTTAAGCTAAATTTAGGTCTTACAAAATAAGAATCAGTTTCTGATTTTAAGCTATGGTCATGATCAGGTAGATAGAAAAAGAAGGTAGCTCACACAGCTACCACAAGAAAATATAGAGCATAAGAAAAAATTAGGCATCACCAAAATATCATGGTTACCTACTAACCTGATTTCAATTTTTCATCGATGGCCTTATCAAGAGCTCTTTGTGCTGATTCAGTCAAGGGAATTTCCTCAGGGCTAACAAAGAAAAGGTCTGATTTGCCTAATAGCTTGACAGTTTCCTCTCGCACTTTAAAAAGAGTAATGCCATTTGCATGTAAAAACCTTGATGCATCGTTTGTTCCTGACAAACACCAAAAGCCATTATTTAGTGAATAACTGTGATTTAACTTATGTCTTTAAATGCAATAGGCTAATAAATCTCATATGCAATCCAAAGGCAGTTCATGCAAGTCAAGCCAAGAATTCGAACAAAAGTGCCTTTCGAAGCTTGAGTTGCAAGCTTTTCTGTCATTATAGATCATAGAATATCTTGGTGATTTTGTTGCAGGAGTTATGTCAAAATTATGTTAGAAGATAAACAAATGCTTCTGGAGTATGCCAGAACACTGAAGTTTGCTGAAGAATGCAACTTTTAAAGAGGTTTTATAGCAAGAAATACTTTGATTCAGTTTGTCAATCTAAAGCTAAAAGTAAGAAACATCCTGCACTGATTTACTATGCTTAACACCCTTTATTGGCAAAGGCAATAAAATGTGAATTTTAATCTGGTGTGAGAAAATGTTAGTTATGAAAAAGATTACTAAAAAGTCTCTAAATGGAAAAATAATGTAAAAAGAATTAATGATAGCTTACTTATAGGTAATACCAAATTTTGGAATCTAGAGGCCTACCTTAAACATGCATAGAGATTCAAAAACGGCATAAGAACCATAAATTTTATCTTTGGAATCAATCATAATTCCTAAGCATTTGCAAATGTGAACATTTTACTATTTTATTTTGAACCTCTCCATCTCATTATCATAGCTTTCTATCCACTATTGAAATTGAAAATTATATTAACTCAAATATTTGTCCAATACGTGGGATCCTTACCCTTTTTATAAATTGATGTCACACTTATTTTCATAAAATAATAAGACTTTTCTAATAAAAACCCTAAAAACTTTTACCTACTTTTCTAATACTTTCTAAACAGAGTTATCTGAGACACATTTATAAAATATTAACAAAATATATTTTACCACACTCCCCCTCAAGTTGGTCGATAGATGTTTATCATTCTTAGCTTGAATATAATACTTTGAAACACTGAGCTAGTTAACCTTTAGTAAGTATATTTGCAATGTCCATGTGTAGATAAGTAAGAGGTACAAAACAACTCACTTTCTAGTTTCTCCTTAATGAAGTATATCAATTTCAAAATGCTTTGTTCGATCATGTTGTCCACAAATTATGGGCTATGTTAATTGCATACTTACTATCATAATAAAGTCCCATTGAACCATCCCACTTAATCTTCAAGTCTCCTAAGATGATCTTTAACCAAAGTAGTTCACACACTTTAAGCCATTGCTCAGAATTCTGCATCTGCACTATAACGTGCCACTACATCCTATTGCTCCTCCATGTCACGAGGTTACCACTAAGAAAAGGTGGAATATTCAATGGTTGTCAGGAGGTCAACCACTGACCTAAGATAATCAACATATGTATATGTCTCTAGCACCAAACCTCCATTTAAACAGAATTCTCTTCCTTAATGTTCCTTTGAAATATTATAATACTCTGTGAGCTGCTTGCAAATGAGCTTCTTTTGGATTATGCATGAATTAACTAATCACACTGACTGCGTATGCATGTCTGGTTGTGCATGAGACTCATAAATAAGTTTTCCTTCTAGATGTTGGTATATTCCCTTATCTACTGCACCATCTTAATTTGTTATTCCAAGTCTGAAATTTGGGTATATTAGAGTACTTGTTGGTTTGCATGTTGTCTTACTTGTTTCTTTAAGAAGATGTGTAACGTATTTCTAATGGGAGGTAAAAATGTCTTGCTTAGAATGAGTCACCTCAATCCTAAAAAAGTATTTTAATTTTCCTAATGCTTTGATTTTAAACTCCTTCACCAAAACACTAACTTAAAAGTTGTCCTTCCTTATCATCATTTCTGGTCACTATTATATTATCAACGTACACTAAGAGTACTTTTACTCAGTGATTGAAATGTCATTCCGTGCCAAGCGGCAAGGACGGTTTTTACTGTTCTGTCGGGGAAGCGAAATCAGCACCGTATGCGCAGCCATTTCGAGTGCGTCATCACGTCACGCGGCACGTCGCGAGCAGCAAGTGAGTCCAGATGTGTCGTTGAACACTTCTGGCGACGCCTAGTCGCGGGACGCTTCTGGCAGAGCTAGAAGCGTCGCCAGACACTTCCAGTGCCGCCAGAGGCGTCGTCAGATGCCTCTAGCGTCGCCGGATGCCTCGTCCGCGGAGACATCTCCAAACTTATTGTTCAAAATTAATATTACGATTTAAATAATTCAAACAATTCCCACTTATGTATAATATTTTGAAGAGACTTTCATAAACCCTAATTAAATTATCTCAATAAAATATAAAAAATATATTTGAAATTTTAAAAAATTAATAAATTTTAACTTTAAAAAAAATCCTAAACAATTTTTAAAAAATATAAAAAAATTAAAATAAATCAAATTTATATTCTGATATATTTTTATTATTTTACATTTTTTTACTATTTTAATGTTTAATTAATATTCTAATATTTTTTTACTATTTTAAATATATGTTATTTAAATTAATAATTAATTAAATGAATAAATATTTAATTTATATAATTATTATATATAAAATAGCATCTTTGTAGTACAACAACCAAGTTTATCCCACTTTTGTATTAATTTATATAATTATGATTATTTAATTTAGGCATTGGAGAACTATAGAGTTTACCTAAGTAAAATGTTACCAGAATCAATGCTTCCATTTGATGTCACTCCTTTTAATATTAGTAAGGTAACAGATTATGATGTATCAATTTTAATTCGAGTTATTGATAGATCAAATTTTTTTAAAGAAAACTATATTTAATTATTTTTCTAACAATATTAAGTTGTTCAATAATGGAGCACTTATATAAAATCAATATATTAACTTATTTTTAAATTATACACAATAAACATATTTATCTAATAATTACTATATATAAATAAAAAAATACAAAAATCGTATCGACACGGCATGATACGATATCGAAACTGTATTGTTCTGGTTTAGGACTGAAACCCTAGCACGGGTCGAGATTTTAAACCTTGCTTTTACTCCCCTCAAGAAGAGTCTTTAATAAACAATGTATGATCTCATTAGTTTTCTCTACTGTGGCAATCATAACTCTTGCAAGTCTAATATGGCAATCCATGCTCGTGGTAATTACTTAAGTTCATATAAAATTTCCTTCAATTTGATACAATATAAGTATCCAAATTATTTCCATATCCTGGAGACCTCCATATAAATTGCTTCCTCTAGTTCTCCATATTTTAGTATAGCCCTTGGCTACTAGCCTTGCCTTATACATCTCTATTGATCCATCTACTCTATATTTCACTATATAGACTCATTTACACCCATAGGTTTCTTTCCTTCTAGTAACATAACCAATTCCCACATTTTATTCTTCTGCAATCCTTAATTTCTGCATTCATGGCTTGTTTTCATTTCTTATTGGATAATGCCTTAGATAAGGCGATAGCAATGACAATGTTGTTCATGTTATCCAAAAAGGTTTTATATGATGATGAAATCTATTGATAAGATAGGGAATTAGCAAGAAGATATAAAGGTCATTTCGTGCACTCTCTAGTTCCTTTTCTGCTAGCAATGGGGAGATTTATGTCCTGCCACCTACATGGAATTCAATTTCAACTTGTACTGAAGAATAAGAAATTGTTAACTCATGAAAATCGGTGTTAGATTCTCAAACTTGCATTAATTCAGGGACAACTATCTTATTCCTCGAGCCTACCTTGTCAAGTTCCACATTCTCAACGATAAGAGTAGGAATTTTCAGAATTTCCATGCACAAGTTCAGACATAGGATTTGACACAGATTCAGACATAGCATTTAATCCAGGTTCGGATTTAGGATTTGATATAAATTCAAATACAAAATTTGGTATGAACTTAGATACTCACTTGACATTTAAAATAATGACAAATCAAATAAGAAATTTTTGTCCTCATCCTTCGGTATAGAGTTCTCCCCTTGAAGATAATGTCTAGTGAAGTAAGATGCTTATTCATTTAAAGTAACATTGACCAACGCATAAATCTTTTTTGATGGATGATGATAACACTGGTAGCTTTTTTGAGTTTCAGATAATGTACAAATACACATTTTTTAATGCACTTGGGTCTAGTTTACCTCTACGTTATTATGCCCAAGAACAAATAACACACACCGAAATATCCAAGATTATTTATAGTGTGTATGTTTGGATAGAATGTTGAAAATATTCTTGTTGGACTCTTAAACCCAAGAGTTTACAAGACAAGCGATTTATAAGATAACCAATTGTAAGAACTATTTCTCCAAAAAAGATTTAGGCACTTCATTTTAGAATTAAAGGACTCAGCTTAACTATAAGAGATTACCATTTTTCCTTTGACTCCATTTTTTGTGTTGTATTGACACAAGATGACTCATGTGCTATCCCTTCTTTTTTAAAATAAGAAGTTAGGACTTGATTGAAATAATCCCTAGCATTATATGTTCTAAACCATTTGATAGTGACCCTAAATTGGTTTTTAATTATGGGAAAAAAGACAGGATATTACTAACATCAAGATTTATTTTTAAGTAAAAATCCAAGTAACATGAGTACAATCATCAATGAATGACAAACCATTTTGCCCCAAAACATTAGTAGTAGTAAAAGGAACCCAAATATTACTGTGAATGAAATAAAAGGGAAAAAAAACTCTTTTATCACTTACTAGAAAAGACACACATCTGTGTTTAGCAATTTCACAATGGAAACTCTCAAAAAAATTAATGGTTCTAAAAGATGGGTGTCAAAGTCGGTGGTAGTGAAGTCAAATCTTATCATTATTAGATAAATAAATTTTTGAAACTAAAATGGAAGGAAATTTGTCTATGGTACATTTCAACATAGTTGAATCCGGACATTTCAAATAGTTGAGTCCATTCCATTCTTTAGCTTGTCCAATCATCTTCCCCGAATCCTTGTTATGAAATACACAACTATGATGAAAAATCACGCACAACAGAAATCTCAAGTAACCTTTTGGATAGAGGTAAGGTTTGTGGACAATCTAGGGACATGAAGAATATTTTTTAAGATTAATGATGAGGTCATTTTAACATCTCCTACACTTGCTATAGTAAAAGAACCATCAGCTATTGCTATTTTCTTATTGCATGGAGAGTCCGTCGAAAAGACACTTGATGAATGGGTTATATGATCGGTAGCTCTTGAATCCATGATCCAAGAGTTGAAAAAAGCTGTATCCAATAGAGGATGACAATTTATCCTTATTTGTTCTCCCTTATGTCCCCACTCTTGACAGAGTGGTTTTCCATGAAACTTCCAACACCTCACAAGTACGACATGCCTCTTACAATAAGTGCACCATAAATTATTACAATCAGTATATTTGTAATTCTCCAGATTGTTGAGATAAAATGACCTTCTTTGACTTTGTTATAGCAATTGTTTCTACAACTTCTCATTTTATAAGTCAAACTTGCAGAAGTATTGATAAGAGATAGAAAAAAGTCAGCATTAAGAGATAGAAAAAAGTCAGCAATGAAGGTTGAGCATCAAAGCAATATCTTGCTATAAAAGCTAGTAAAAAAAAATCCAACTATGTGCATGGAAAAATCAACAATAAAGGTCAAAGTAACAAAAAAAAATCTAACTATGAAGGCGGGAAAAAAAGGAATCTAGCTACGAAGACTAATAAAACAAAAAAATAGGTAATGAAGGTCAAATAAAGGGAAAAATCCTACTATAAAGGTTGGTAAAAAGAATCCAGATGTGAAGGTTGATAATAGGAAAAAAAACACAATGAAGATTGATAGAAATCCAACTATGAAGGTATTTAGGGTTTTGATTGAAGGCATCATAAGGAAAAAGAAAAAGTTATAATAGAAGAGGAAACAAACAGCCTATAATTAGCAAAAATAACAGGAAAGAGATTTTAAAAGATAAGAATGGTGGGGAGAGAAAGAAAAGAGACTATAACACTAATACCATGTTGAAATTGAAAATTGTATTAACTCAAAAATTTATTCAATATATGGGATCCTAACCAATTTTTTAGAGATTGATAACACGACTTATTCGTCAAAACTAATAAATTTTTCTAATAAAATCCTTAAAAACTCTAACGGATTTTTCTAAATAGACTTATTTAAAAAAAAATAAACATTACAATATAATATTTTCCCACATTCTCATATAGAACTTTCCATTAGGAGGTTGAAGCCAAAGGTTCATATTGATAGATATTGCTTAGGGCCATGTAAGACATGATAACACAACTAAAAAAGGGGTTGAAAAGGCAATTCAATGAGATAGATACAATATTATATTAACCTATTTTTTGTTCGACCAGAAATTAAACCATAGCACAGCAATAAAAAGGCCAGATGTAGTTCAGAATATCATCAAGTAGCATGATCAACTATGCAGTGAAATGCATGAGCATACTTATTATATTGAAGTTTAACTTCTTTTCGACGTTATATTCATGATTTTTATTTTCCATTGATAAAGGTGAAAGGGGTAAGGCAGATCAAATAACAAAAACACTTGACATGGGAAACATAGTATTTCATATAGCCAATGGTGATAATTACATCCATCTTACGTCAAATAGTTGAAGACCCCAGTTTCATGTTGTTGTTGTATTAGATTTATTTCACACATGGTAAAACATAAGCAAAGATTGGGATAGTAAACAATCTCCTATTGCCAACTAATACTTGAGGAAATAGCTAATGACTTCCAAAAGGAAAATTTCCACCACATGGTAGAAGATTCGTCCATATTCTAATCTCAACAATGTTTTCTTTTCTTTTATGGTACAAGGCCCATATTGTGTACATAAGACATGTTACATGGGATTAGAATCCAAGACCACCCGAACACAACAGAATGCAGTGGCCATCATAAACAAGGGCACATATAGAAAGCTTTCTAAAGTTAAGCAACCAGAAGGAAACAACATTGATCAAAGAATGACAGAAAGAGTGCTACAATTATTAGTCCAATCAGCTCAATTGTAAAGAAACTAAAATAGTTAAACTAGAAATTTGGGTGAATAAAAAATAATAAACAGTGTAGAAGAAATCCAACTGACCCTCTACCAAGATACCCATAAGAAGGGCCTCCGTTCCCGCTGTAGGGTATTTGAGCCTTCTCGCTTCCACTTCTGCCAAGGCGAATGATTTTATGGCGCTCAGCGACCATCTGCACCATTCACAACTACCGCCATTAACCCTCATCAGAACAAGACCAAATCCACCCTCATCACCCAAAGGAAAGCACAGAAGAAAGAGCAGGAGGGTTCTATAGCTTACTTGGGCATTTTCTCGGCAGCAGCCATTTCAGGTTTCCTAAACCAAAAATGGAAACGAATCAAAAAAAAAAGGTGGATTGGGGATCTAAAAGTAAGCTTACGCAGTAGGTAGAGCAAAGACAAGGGCGGAGGAACGGAGGGACGACAGCGGAAAAGGCGGCCGCATGGGGGAAATGAAGAAGGCGTTGGGGAGGACGGAGACGGAAACGGAGACGGAGAGCCGTGTAGGGCGGTTGGACGGCGTGGAAGCGGGCATGGGAATTTGGGGAATGGAGAGGAGTCCGGCGGCCATTTCGTTCGCCGTCGACGGACACGGAATTAGAAAAGGTTTACTGACACAAAGGGCAAGGAATTTTGACACGACGATGGCGTTGTGGCATATTCGTAATTTGTGGGACAATAAAAATCGAATTAAATTAAATTTTAACTGATTTATATTTTTTTAATCAAAATCGATTTTAAGTAAAATCGAACAATAAATTAAATATCATCAAATTAATATAAAATTAGTTATTATATATTTAGCTAATTCTACTAATTATATGCATACCGTTAATTGTCAATTTGACTCAATATATTGAGACAGTGATTTTTTGAACACGAATATATTTGAAAATTTTAATTCATATTTAAAAAATAATGGCTTTGAATATATTGAGTCAAATTAGTATGTGAGGATATATATATAGTAAAAAAAGATAGACGAACATATAGGAACTAGTTTTATATCAATCCGAGGTCATTTGGTCTATTAATCGATTTTATCCAAAAATGGTTGATGAACCAAACGACCTTAAATTGACATAAAACTAGATCATATATGTTCGGCTAGTTCTCTTGGTTATATAAACACCCTCAAACGTCAATTTGACTCAATATATTATAACAATGGTTTTTTAATATAAAAATTGTTTGAAAAATTAAAATCGTGTTCAAAAAATTATTACTCTCAATATATTAAATCAAATTGATGTTTGAGGAGATAGATATAATTAAGAGAACTAGCCAAACATATATGATCTAGTTTCATGTTAATCTGAGATCGTTTAGTCCATTAGCTAGTTTTAGGCAAATCGATTAATGGACTAAATGACATCAGATTGATATGAAACTAGATTTTATATATTTGGCTAGTTCTCTTGATCATATATATGTCCTTAAATATCAATTTGACCCAATATACTGAGAGTAATAATTTTTTGAACATAAATTAAATTTTTTAAATATATTCGTGTTTAAAAAATAATTCATCAATATATTGAGTCAAATTAACGTTTGAGTGTATGAATATAATCAGGAGAGGTAAACAAATACATAGGAACTATTTTCATGACAATCATATGTCATTTGGTTCATTAACCAATTTTAGAAAAAATCGACTGATAGACCAAATGACCTCAGATTGACATGAAACTAATTTTTATGTGTTTATCTACTTCTCTTGATTATATTTATGACATTAAATACCAATTTGACCCAATATATTAAGAGCAGTTATTTTTTGAACATGAATTAAATTTTTTAAATATATCTATGTTCAAAAAATCACTACTCTTAATATATTAGGTCAAATTAACGTTTAAGAGCATGGATATAATCAGGAGAACTAGTCAAACACATAAAAACTAGTTTCATGTCAATCTAAGGTCGTTTAGTCCATCAACTGATTTTACCTAAAATTAACTTTGATAAAAGGAAAGTAAATCAGTGGTTGATTTAAAAAATCAGTTAACTGATTTGCTCAAAATTTTGATGTTTAAAAGTTTTCAAATATATTTATATTTAAAAAAATTATTCTCTCTCAATATATTAGGTCAAATTGATATTTGAGGGCATGGATATAATCAGAAGAAGTAGACGAACACATAAGAGCTAGTTTCATGTTAATCTAAAATCATTTGTATTGTGTAATTTTCCTTGGGTCAAGGTTGACCAAGTTGACTAAGCTTGAGTTGGCTTAAGTTTGAGCCTTGATGTTTGAGTTTCGATGTTTGACAATATATGGATATTATAGGTACAATTATCCATATGAGAGACTGATGGTCAAAGGTTGATCAGAAGAGTCAAGTAGGTCAATGTTGACTAAATACTTGACTGGAAAGTCCTAACTAGAGTTAGGCAAGGGCAAGTTCAATGAGAAGGTTGGTAGAAGAAGAAAATTCAGGTGGGTCAGTGTTCATCGGATGCTTGGTATGAAAATTCTACTAAGTGAAGCTAGACAACTGTAAAGTCATGGTGAGTAAAGTCAGGCAATTGGAAGTCCTAGTGAGTGAAGCTAGGCAGATGGAAATCCTGTTGAGTGAAGTCAGGTAGAAAAGTCCTAGTGAGTGAAATTAGGCAGATAGAAACCCTGGCGAGTGAAGCTAGGTGGGAAAGCCCTAATGAGTGAATCTAGATAGTGAGAAAGTCTTGGTGAGTGAAGTCAGCCAGTTGGGAAGTCCTTGTGAGTGAAACTAGGCAGATGGAAATTTTGGTGGGTGAAGCTAAGTGGGAAAGTCCTAGTGAGTGAAGTTAGGTAGTGAAGAAATCTTGGTGAGTGAAGCCAAACAGTAGAAATTCAGGTGGGTCAAGGTTGACCGGGCACTGGTGAGTCGAAGTCCAAGTGTTGGATCGTGAATTTTGATAGAGGGGGAGGGGGTGAATATCGATTTGAAAGCTTTCGTCGAAAAGAGTTAAGCGTAGTGGAAAATATAAGCGAAAAGAAACAAGGCTAACACAAGTTCTTTTTACTTGGTTAGGAGCCTGTGTCGACTCCTACTCCAAGGCCCACACTCGTCGAGTGCTTTCGTTGGGAAATTCACTAGCAATTCGAATATAGATTACAAATTAAGTACAAGATTGCTAATAAAAAGATTACCGACGATAAAAAGAAATAGAACAGAAAAGGAAAGCTTGTCGGAGATCACGGCGTCGCAGGAGCACAAGGAAGCAGATTGTCAGTTCTAAGTTGTATTTTGAGCTCTGCCTTTGACCCTCCTTATATAGGAGGCTCGGGGCGCCCCGAATCCCTTCCGAGCGCCCTGGTGTGACGTAGCAGGCCCAACCAGCGAGCTCCACGTGTCGACGCCGCAAACTAGATAGAACTTGCCTTCGGGCGCCCGGACCTCCGGGCGCCCAGACTACCTTTCTCCAGAGACTCCTTCTCCTGCAAGACAAGGTTAGTCCGAGGCAATGTATATCCTGTAAAATAAATTGTTAGCACAGTTTATAGTTTGAATCATAAGGAGTATGAATTAGATTCCGTCTCTCCGAGATCAGAATCTAGTCAAGATCTCGACTTAGAGTTCTGAAATGGTTCTAAGTCAGATCGGCGCCTAAGTTCCCTTCCCGGGAACGCGTCCTCACAGTCACTCCCCTCCAGTGACTTACCTTTACTTACTTGTCAGATGTCTGGTCAGCCATTCGACCCGTCTGGACTTCGTGCCAGCTGTCCGATCAACCCGTCAACCTAGCTGGACTTCGTGCCAAATGTCCGGTCAGCCCTTCGACCCATTTGGACTTCGTGCCAGCTGTCCGGTCGACCCGTCGACCTAGTTGGGCTTCCTGCTAGACATCCGGTCAGCCCGTCGACCTGTCTGGACTTCGCCTGCACATTCGATCAGAGTGTTAGACAACGACAAACCTAACTTAACCTAATTTGTCATTCATCAAAACCTGAGTTAGACCGTTAGTGCTAACCGCATCAAAAATCTCCCCCTTTTTGATGGAATGATAACCTGGTTAAGTTAGTGTAAAAACAAATGCAAATATAACAAACAGGGGTTTTTAAGTTAGTTTTTAAATTTGACATTTTGTTGCTCTAACTTAGCCACCTATTCCTCCCCTTTGGCATTCATCAAATAGAAGCATGGATCAAGTAATCATAAAAAATACAAGCATAAGTCAGATTAACTTGGGGGAGTTTAAACATAGTAAAAGATTTTTGCTTTAAAACAATAGATAATTTTTGAAAAAATAGCTAATTTAGAATTATAAATTTTAGAAAGAGTAGCTTTGTAAAATATAGAGGTAGGTAACTCAGTTTTCAAAGTTTAAGTAGAAAAAAATTTCAAAATTTGCGAATAAAATTTCAAAGTTTTATAAAATCTAATTTCCAAAACTAAGTTTATATTTGCTTGACTTAATTAAGTTTGAAAAATCATACTTTCAAAATTAAGTAAAGTCCAGCTTTTAAGAGTAAGTTTGAGTTTGAAACAATTTTCACTCGTTAATAAAATAATTTTGCAAAAGTAAAAAAAATCTGATTTAATGTTTAAAATTTAATTCTTAAGTTTGTGAAACCAAGTTTTTAAAATTTCAAACTTTCAAAACATAAGTTTATATGTTCTAAAATTTAATTTTTCAAAATAAACTTGAACTTGAAACATCTTTCGAACATAAGTTCTATAAAGATAATTTTACAAAAGTAGAGTTTTCAAAAACCAGGTAAAATTCAATGTTCAAAATTAAGTAAAATCTAATTTTCAAAGTTAAGTTTTGAAAAGATTTTAAAAATGTATTTTTCAAACCTAAGTTTGTATCATTCAATTTTCAAAGGTCAGTTGTAAAATCCATTAAAACTAAGTTTTTTTTATATAAAAGTCATATTTATTTATTTATAACTTAGTTTAATAAAGCTAATTTTTAAAAATAGGTTTATTAAATTGGATTTACAAAAATAAGTCATTTTTTTAAAGATTTAAAATATTTTTAAGAAAGTATTTTTTTTTATTAAAATTATTTTCAAATTGGAGAGATAATTTTGATACTAAGTATAAAAATAAGTTGAATTAATCCTCCCCTGAATCTGACATAATTTTAAAATAAAATTTTTAAAAATATTCATAGAAAAGTATTTAAAGTGAGATTTTTAATGTATAATTTTTTTTAAAAAAAATTGAGGTAGGATTTTCTAAAAAGATTTAAATAGAAATTTGATAAAAAGAAAAAATTGAACCTCCCCCTGAATTTGTTACTCCCCTTAATTTAATATCTCCCCCTTAAGTTAATACTAAGGTTTGGTTATATTAAACTTTATAGCCTCAATACATTTTTGTACCTAAGTGTTTTGGTGGATGCAATGTTAGTAATACTTATGTTTATCGAGTATATTATTTATATAAGTATTTTTATATACTTGGTATAGTTTTTTTGATAAGAATAAGATTATTGAAATTAATGAATAATCAATTATTCTTAATAATAAGTAATTTATTACAAACTTAATAATAGTTAATCATTATCAATAGTTTATTGATTAACTTTTATTTTACTTACTTATCTGATTAAATTTCATATTAATTGTCTTAATATCAATGGATAATAGTTATAATTTATCTTTTGTTTTTCATTTACTTAATCTTTAAGTTTTGATTAAGTAGCCTAAATTATAAATTACATTTAATTAGGATTATTTAAGTTACGTTTATTTTGACTAACATCAAAATTAAGATTGATTGAGTTAAATTAAGGTTTAATTAATTTTTTTTAATATAAGGTCATATCTAATTTAAAGTACAATTGACTACAATTAATGTTTGAAGTTTTTACTTTAATTATTTACTTTTTAATTATTTGTTAAAATTTCAGTTTTAAATTTCATTTTTAATTTAAGCTTTAAATTTTATTTTAAGTTAATTTAAGTTTTAATTTTAAGTTTTAAAGTTTTAATTAACTTAAGTGTCTTAGTTTTAGAATGACTTTTAAAGTTTTTAAATTTTTAAATAAATTTAAAAAGAATTTTTAAAAAAAAATTAAAAATGATTTTTAAAAGAGTTTTTTTTAAATAATTTTTGAAAGAATTTTTTTTAAAAAATTTAAATAGTTATTAAAAGAATTTTTAAAAGATTTTTTTAAATAAATTTTTAAAAGATTTTTAAAAGAAAATAAATTTTTAAAAGATTTTTAAGATGTATTTTTAAAAGATTTTTAAAATGAATTTTTAAAAGAAAAAAATTCAAAGATTTTTTAAAATGTATTTTTAAAATAAATTTATAAAGAATTTTTAAAATGATTTTTTTTAAGGTTTTTAAAATAATTTTTAAAATGAGTTTTACAAAATTTTTAACATGATTTTTAAAGGTTTTAATATAATTTTTTAAAACAATTTTTAAATAAGTTTTAAAAGTTTTTAAAACAATTTTTAAATAAGTTTTAAAAGTTTTTAAAATAATTTTTTAAAAGAATTTTTAAATGAGTTTTAAAAGTTTTTAAAATATTTAAAATAATTTTTTAAATGATTTTTAAAATAAGTTTTAAATAATTTTTTAAAAGAATTTTTAAAATGATTTTTGAAAGAGTTTTTTTTAAAATGAATTTTTAAAAGTGTTTTTAAATACATTTTAAAATAATTTTTAAAATGATTTTTAAAAATAAGTTTTAAATAATTTTTTAAAAGAATTTTTAAAATGATATTTAAAAGAGTTTTTTTTAAAAGAATTTTTAAAAGATTTTTTTTTTAATTTAATTTAATTTTAAATCCTTAGTCATCTCAGATGATCTAAATTATCAATCAGGGAATCCTATAGTTTTGTGAGATGAATTAGATTACATTTAGGGTTTGATTTAATTTTATGTTAGATTTAGGTTCAACTTTAGGATCAACCAATATGAATTCTTTGGATAAACTTCTAGGTTTTAGTGAGTCACTTGGACATCATTAAAGTAACCATGCCTTCGAGATTTTCCAAATAGTCCTATCCACTGAACTTAGTACAAAACATTGGTCTAACTAATTAGGATCCATAAAGGGTAACTTTGGTCAGTTCCACTTAGTCAAATGCACCAGGTCGAAGCCATATCTTCCTAGACATGCATAGACTAAGCTTCCCTAACGTACTATCATCCGAAACTTCACTAGTACCGTGGGTCAAGTTAAACTTGGTCTCTTTCTAATTAGTCCTTGCTACCCTACCGGGTAGGTTGGTTTGGGTTATCCTGTCGGGTAAGTTAGTTTTGGAGGTGCCAGCTATTCTGGAGTCTCCCCCTGAATTATTGGCTTTTTATTTTAAGATTTTTGTATAATTAGAGTTGGTTTTAGTTAAGTTTTAATATTTAATTTGTAATTTAAATTTAAGTTTTTAATTTTGAATTAATTAAATTGGTTAAATTATCTTTCTTTAAAAAAGTATATTTAATATTTAAATTTTCTTTCAATTTCAATTTTATTAGGTTAATTGAACTATCTTTCTTTAATAGCTTATTTTTAAAGTTTAAGTTTTTATTAATTTTTAAATTTGAATTAATTAAATTGTTTGAATTATATTTATTTAAAGTTTTATCTTTTAGCCTTTTATTAATTGTTAATTTTAAATTTTCTAGATTATCTTTGTTTAATATGTTATCTTTAACATTCAATTTTAAGTTTGTTAAAGTGTTTGATTTTATCCTTATATTTTCTTTGCCTTTTAAATTGAAATGATTAATTGAATTTATTAGATTAGTTTTATCTTTAAAAGTTAATTTTTTTGTTAATTATATTATCTTGATTTTGGATAGCATTTTCTAAACTGATTTTATCTTGATTATTAAGTACTTTATTAAGTTAATTATTGATTTTATCCATTTTTTCATTTTTAACTTCTAAATTTGAATTTATTTTAATGTTTAAAGTTTTATCTTTTAGCCTTTTATTAATTGTTAATTTTAAATTTTCTAGATTATCTTTGTTTAATATGTTATTTTTAACATTCAATTTTAAGTTTGTTAAAGTGTTTGATTTTATCCTTATATTTTCTTTGCCTTTTAAATTGAAATGATCAATTGAATTTATTAGATTAGTTTTATCTTTAAAAGTTAATTTTTTGTTAATTATATTATCTTGGTTTTGGATAGCATTTTCTAGACTGATTTTATCTTGATTATTAAATACTTTATTAAGGTAATTATTGATTTTATCCATTTTCTCATTTTTAACTTCTAAATTCGAATTTATTTTAATGTTTGACTTATTTATGTCTAAATGCTCACTTAATTTTAAATTTTCTAAATTAATTAAATTATTTGAATTGATTTGGTCATTGTTTTGTTTGACCAAGTCAAGGTTGATGCCAAATTGATCAGAGTCTTGATTGACTTGATCAGAGTCTAGATTGTTTTGTGATTTTGAATTTAAATCATTTATATCTAGATTATCATGCACCATACTTGGAATAATTTCATAATTATTTGAATCATCATGCTGATTATTTAAACTACTATTAGCAAGGGTATTTTTGTAAATATTACTAACCTTGAGCGCAACTCCTAATTCAGTAGGCTTTTCTGTTGGATCTGACTCAAGTTTGGATTCGATTTCAACTTGATCCTCTAACTCCAACGGCACCTCGTGAATTTTGATTAACTGGGTCCAAAGCTCATATGCATTCTTGTACTTTCTTAGTCTGCATAGAATATTGTTAGGTAAAACACTACAAATAAGTTTACTTACATTTTCGTTTAATTCTGATTCATGAGAAGGTTTTCTCAAAATTAGCACATTGTCGAAATCTAAGCTTCCTAAGAAACATTCCATTCTTCTCCTCCAGTAGTTGAAATCTTCTTGATCGTATGGTAGTGGTTCATGGGGATTCCATCCTTCTTGAAGAGACATTATTCTTGCACACAGAGAAATAAACAAAAAATCCCAAGACTTGGTCTTGGATTAGCAGTGCTAGAAAAAATAATATTTCACTATTTTCAAAAAAAATAAAAATAAAATATTAATAAAAAAATATTATTTCAAATATTTAAAAATGTAATATTTTGTCAATACTAAACAATTGTGAAAGGATGACGATGTATTTTTCAAAAATAGTTTTGGAGGGAAAAAAATGAAAGGCGTAAGGTTTTATTTTAAAGACGAATGATATCTAATTTTTCTTTAAAAAACACCCCCTCAGCCTGATTGGTGGTTGCACCAAATCAGAGCGGTATCTGCTCTGATACCACTTGTTGGATCGTGAATTTCGATAGAGGGGGGGGTGAATATCGATTTGAAAGCTTTCATCGAAAAGAGTTAAGCGCAGCAGAAAATATAAGCGAAAAGAAACAAGACTAACATAAGTTCTTTTTACTTAGTTCGGAGCCTGTGTCGACTCCTACTCCAAGGCCCACACTCGTCGAGTGCTTTCGTTGGGCAATTCACTAGCAATTCGAATATAGATTACAAATTAAGTACAAGAATGCTAATAAAAAGATTACAAACAATAAAAAGAATTAGAACAGAAAAGGAAAGCTTGTTGGAGATCACGGCATCGCAGGAGCACAAGGAAGCAGATTGTCAGTTCTGAGTTGTATTTTGAGCTCCGCCTTTGACCCTCCTTATATAGGAGGCTCGGGGCGCCCCAGATCCCTTTCGGGCGCCCTGGTGTGACGTAGCAGGCCCAACCAGCAAGCTCCACGTGTCGACGCCGCAAACTGGATAGAACTTGCCTCCGGGCGCCCGGACCACCTTTCTCCAGAGACTCCTTCTCCTGCAAGACAAGGTTAGTCCGAGACAATGTATATCCTGTAAAATAAATTGTTAGCATAGTTTATAGTTTGAATCACAAGGAGTATAAATTAGATTCCGTCTCTCCGAGACCAGAATCTAGTCAAGATCTCGACTTAGAGTTCCGAAATGGTTCTAAGTCAGATCGTCGCCTAAGTTCCCTTCTCGGGAACGCGTCCTCACAGTCACTCCCCTCCAGTGACTTACCTTTACTTACCTGCCAAACGTCCGGTCATCCCTTCGACCCGTCTGGACTTCGTGCCAGCTGTCCAGTTAGCCCGTCGACCTAACTGGACTTCGTGCCAGCTGTCCGGTCGGCCCGTCGACCTAGCTGGGCTTCATGCCAGCTATCCGGTCAGCCCGTCGACTTGTCTGGACTTCGCCTGCACACTTGATCAGAATGTTAGACAATGACAAACCTAACTTAACCTAATTTGTCATTCATCAAAACCTGAGTTAGACCGTTAGTGCTAACTGCACCAATACTAAGTAGGTCATAGATGACCGGACACTTGGCATAAGACGGTAAGTCCATGTGGGTCAAGATTAACCGGACACTTGGTGACGAAGTCCTAGCAAGTTAAGGTTAACCTAATGCTAGGCAATGAGGAGTCCGAACAGGTCATGATTGATCGGATGTTGGGCATAAAAACCCTAGACTTGAGCTAAACAAGTTAGGGTTGGTCAATCGATCAGGTGATCGATTAAACCAAAGCCCAATCAATCAATTGATCAATTAGCATCCATTCGCGAGAGCACAATGTGCTCTCCAATCGATCAATCGATCTATTGGGCTACTATCATCGATCAGTTGATCAATTAGAGAGGAGTTTTCACGAAGCATAGTAAGTATTGTGCTGGATCAATTAGGAAGGAGCCCAATCAATCTCAGGGCTTCTCACGGGAACATAGAAGTGCTCTAGATCGATCAATTGATCGATCCAGCTTTCCCAATCGATCATTCGATTGATTAGGATATGACTGTTGACGCAAGTTGTAAGTAAAAGTGCTTCAACGACTTCAAATGGTAGAATCCTTCTTCTCACATCTTCTTCATTGATTCTCTCCAACTCACCACCAAAGTTCTTGAAGACTTAAAGAAAAGTGCTACTACATTTCCAAGTTGATTAAGAGGTGGACAAGTAAGAAGGAGTAAGCTAAGGTTTCAATATTGTAAATCTTATAAGATTTGTTTATATTAGCTTCTCATTTTTCTTCTTGTTCTATTAGAGTCTTGTATGAAGTTTCTCCACCTCTGGAGTATTTTTGTAGTGGATGTGTGAGAGAGGGTCGGATCCTTGAATTAATCACCTCTTCTTAAGGTGGATACCAAATAAATCCTTGGAGTTAGCATTGGGGGAGCTTGCGCCATATTTTCCGTTACAAATCAATATTGATAAAGTGAGATGAGCTATTCACCCTTCACCTAAAATTGACTAATGGACCAAATGATCTTGAATTGATACAAAACTAATTCTTATGTGTTCGGCTACCTCTCTTGATTATATACATGCACTCAAACGTCAATTTGACTCAATATATTGATAGTAGTGATTTTTTGAACACGAATATATTTAAAAATTTTAATTCATGTTAGAAAATCATTACTCTCAATATAATGAGTCAAATTAATATTTGAGGACATGGATATAATCATGAGAGGTAAACGAACATATAACAACTAGTTTCATATCAATCCGAGGTCATTTGATCCATCAATTAGTTTCGAAAAAATTGACTGATGGATCAAATGACATCGGATTGACATGAAACTATTTCCTATGGGGTCGGCTACCTCTCCTGATTATATTCATGCCATCAAATATTAATTTGACTCAATATATTGATAGTAGTAATTTTTTGAATAGAAATATATGTGAAAAAGTTAATACATGTTTAAAAAATCATCGCTCTCAATATATTGAGTCAAATTGATATTTGAGAGCATGAATATAATCAAGAAAACTAGTCAAACACATAATATCTAGTTTCATGTCAATCTGAGGATGAGAGTATTCACCTTTTGCTACCATAAATGCACACCCGACTTTAATAATTTTCAATAAGCATTTTTGTTAGTATTTGCAGCTTCAAATTAAAGTTAAAAAATTATTATTTTTATTTCTTGAGCCGAAATCAAACCAAGGTGTATATATATAAACTTAATTATTCCATCAAACATTTTTTAATAGCCCTAAAATCTCATATTCATGTGAAATTGACGTGGTTTTATTTGTAATGATCTAATGAATCTATCTATATTTTTTTTTAAAAAAAGAAATTTGAGTTATGTATGTCTATCAATAGTTTTGACCATAAAAACTATTGATGACGTCAAAAAAAAACCCAAGTTTATTCTAAATTTAGAGTATCCATATTAATTTTTCTAAATAGAGAATTTATCTAAATTTTATATTTTATGTAAAAAATTCTTTATATCATTTATCCTAAAATTTAGATTTCATAATAATATTTTTCTAAATTAACGAAATGAAATTAATTTCTTAAATATTAAAATATTAATTAATTTGGAAGAAAGAAAAAAAATAAAGGAAATATATTAGATAATAAAAAGTACATATTACCTAAAGAGAGAGAATAAAAAAACAAAAATAATAAAATTTTAGAATAGTTGATATAGTGTCTATTGAAAAATGATTATATAAATTTAATAAAGTACATAATTTATCTTAAATTTAAAAAATATTATAAAAAAATTGATATGTATTCTCTTAAATACCTCACATCTAGTCGTCATTCGTCCATACCTCTATGCAATGCTACAGAATCTAGAAGCTTTTCTTTGCTCAAGCATATTACAGGGAAGTTAATATATTGTATAGTGAAAAAATAGATATCTAAATTAAAAAAAATTCTATCTTAAATTTTAATTTTTAGATAAGAAATCTAATATGGATGTTCTTACACCTTGCATTTTTTTTCTAGATTCAAAGCTCTTTTAGCCCATCAATAACTTTTTACGCCCAAAGTGTTTGATGATTTTTAATTGAAAGTGGTTGGTTGTAAGAAAGATTTCATATTCATCCCTAACAAATACAATTACTAATGCAATTAAAAATTTAATTATATTTAGAATTATTCAAAGTTGTCCATATCATTAATTTTTATAATTTATTAAAACTTTTAAAATAAAATATTTATTTTTTAAGAAAAATGTATTAGGATTCATTAAAAATTAAGATTTTATTAAAAAAATCTATTATTTTATAAAGATTAGGTCGCCTTAGCAAACAATAAAACACACAGTTAATCACATGTAATGATAGCAGAGCTAAAATTTTGAATTCGATGTTCAATACTTTCGCATTTATTCCTTTTATTATTATTTATTTCTATCATTATTTTTTTCTCCATCGTCACTGATACAGTGCATAAATGAGGGGCCCGATAAGACTAGAAAATCAAAGGTCAAGAGAACATGACAGTCAATGGTCAAGAGGACGTGACAGTCACTGGTCAAGATGACGTGACAGTCAATAGTCAAGAGAATGCGGCAGTCAACAGTCAAAGGAAGGCGGAAGTTAAGCCTCCCCACTTCACCATCCGTATAATTCTTGGTCGGCCATAGGTAGGTCGGGTCCTCAGGTCTAAGCCCTAGGACGAGGTTTTGACTAATTCTTGGCCTGCCACCTACTGATCAGATCTCCCAAACTCAAGCTTTTACATATGGTCCTAGCACATTTTTCAGACAGCCCCCAACCGACTCTTCACCAGTCAGGTCATGAAGGCTGAGTCTTTGGTCACAGTCTCAGATGAGCCTCGGACGGTTCCATATAGCACAATGTCAGAGAATCGTAATCTCCTGCCAAAGAATAACTGTTATGAGTCAGGGAATATTCAGGGTTCTACTACACACTAAGAGTGGAACTTTCCTCCTACCAATGGGAGGTCGTTGAACATCTTCCCTTACCTGACAATCCCTGACACCCGACATTCTCTAGTAACGCGCAGGCTTAAAAGACAAGCAGAATCATATAAAGGGGGGGGGGGGTCCTCTTCATTAGCTAGGTATGCGCACATCCATACGCATCTTCAATAATTCCTTTTTCTTCCTTCGTACACTACCTCATCGGAAAAGAGACCTAACTTGAGTGTCAGAGGGCCTGCACTAGGGACCCCTTCCTTGATTTTTGATCTCTAACGCTCTATGTGGGTGTCTGGGTGTGTGCAGGACCCAAATATCACTAGTTCCGTTATCACCGGCCTCTAGTTCCACGTGGGGGTCCAAGTTGCTGACACATGCGTATAGGGTGTGTCAAAGTCGCTACTCTATTAACACCGACACCACCTTTACCGGCTTTCATCTAACTCAGCTTCAGGACATGATCAATTTGACATCGTCTGTAAGAAATTTCTCCACCTATTCTGGAACTTGAAGATGGAGGACAATGGTAAGATCAATGTAACCATAACAGCAGGAGAATACGAGTTGTTCAAGGAAGCCAAGAGACGAGCAACTTTCGAGAGGCATACCGCAGATTCATAGTCGTAGAAGATACCTACGACCTCGAAGGACTAGACCCACGCTTCAGATAGGGGGTCTAAAAGGAAATAGCCAGAGGACTTCCCTCGAGCCTTCTATCGCTACCCCAGCTAGGATTGTAACAACAAGAAGGAGCAGTACCAAGCCTCTATAGCCAAAAGTTCCCCGCCGAGAGATTCAAAAAAGGGAAAGGTTATAGTCATCCGGGAGGAGCCCAAGGAGGTGCCCGAGGAACTGCAAGTACCCTTCTCTCCATGGGTGCTCGAGGAAAAACTACCGAAGGGATATAAGCCCCCAACTATTGGGAAATATGAAGGCGGTAAAGACCCGGAGGATCACCTCCGCAAGTTTCAGAACGCTGTGCTGTTGCACTAATACAGCGACACCATTAAATGCTGAGTGTTCTTAAACACTCTATCAGACTCGGCACAAATATGATTCAATATACTGCATATCAGATCCATTACTTGTTTTCAAGACTTCAATAACGTCTTCCTGCACCATTTTGCCAGCAGCAGGAGATATCAAAAGACTGACCATTGCCTATTTGCTCTCAAACAGGGGCTCATGAAGCCCCTAAGGACCTACATAAAATAATTCAACCAGGTAGCTCTGGACGCCCTGTCCGCTACCTCAGATATCTTGATGAGAGCCTTCTCCTAAGGCCCAGTGGAGGGGGATTTCTTCTGAGCCCTCATTTGGGAGCCCATGAGAAATTTTGATAAGATGCTTGGAAAGGCAGCAAGCTACATTAATGTAGAGGAAGTCCTGACAGCCTAAAGAAAGGAAGCCAAGGCACCTGCTTCTACCCATAAGTCAGAAAGAAGGTCGTCCCAGCCTCCCGCTCGACCTTCTGCCCGCCCTAAAGATGCTTGATCGAGTTTTTGGCCAGGCTCGGAATCTAAGGTGGCGCAGCGAGTCGAGGCCATCCAAGCTCCTATTAACAACCCCATCCAGTGGGACCTCTATTACTGCACTTACTATAGGTCCCACACTCACTATTCTCGGCGGGCCATTGAACTCGGCCTGCCTCCACTTGAGATCATGCCTCAGCTTCAAAAGTAGTTGGACAACCCACCTACCACTATCGGTCAAGCAGGCAAATCCCTACTTGCGAAGGGAGGGCAAGGAGGTCAGTAGTTAGTGTTGGGATCTTAGATGGCTAGAGGGGGGGGGGTGAATAGCCTCTTAAAAACTTAAACACAAATTTCTACAAAGAAACTTGTTAGCACAGCGGAATTAGGAAACTAAAACAAAAAGGAAACAAGCACACTAACACACGGATATATGAGGTTCGGGGATAACTTGCCCCTACTCCTCGGCGTGTCTGTAAGGTGGACGAGCCCTTGATCTTTGGTAGATCACACCCCGGATGACTCCGGCTAATGAAGCTCTCCTTCTCGGTGGAGAAACCTCTCCATAAAGTCTTGAACAGATTTAAAATGAAGCACACAAGACTTACAGATCACAGTGGCTCAAAGAAAATCGAAGTAAGCTCACAGCCACGAAGATGATGAAGACAGAGTCCAAGAACACAGCAAGCTCTCAACCGAAACACACAGCTTTTTTTCTTGCTTCTCGTTATCTTCTTCTTTCCAGCATACACTGCTTCTTATGTCTCTGCATTCGATTAGCCTGCACCGGATCGCTGCCAACCTGCACCGAATCCCTGCTGCAAGCTACGGCGTCGCCAATCGCTTCTCTTCCTCTTCTGATTCTCTGAGCTCACACCAATAGAACCACGGTCTTCACTGGTGCCTCTGAGCTCGAACCAATCACCAGGAGTTAAGCCAATCGCCGCCTGATCACTGCCAGAAACACAGCCAATCGTAACCTGTAGCCGTTGCGGCTTCAAATGCATTTGACGCAGAGAAAGCAGTGGAAAGATCCTTTGTCTCATTCCTTTGATGAGGCTTAATTTGAAATTAAGCACTGGTATGGTACCTGCAACCTGTATCTCCAAAAGACTCACAGCAGAAGGTTAAACAGAGATGGTCAAAAAGAAGTGCGAATCAGAAAATATCAGAGAAAGCACATGCACAATGGACTTAACTGTGGATCAGTCAGCAGACCGATCACAGATCCTTGGACCGATCAGACAACAGCCTGATCGGTCTGAGGATGGTCTGATCGGTCGTGGCGACCGATCAAATTGGATGTGGATCGGTCCATAGACCGATCCAACACCCTTTTTCTTCTGTGGCATTTTCTCTTGATCGGTCTACAGACCGATCAGATTGCACTCAGTGTGCTACTGAGTGTTTCCTGATCGGTCACCAGACCGATAAGAGAATTTAGTCTTACTAGATCGGTCTGCGGACCGATCAGTCATCCAAAGTATCACTGGATCGGTCTGTTGACCGATCCAACGCCTATGTGATAGGCGGATTGGTCTGAGAACGAGCTACCGAGCCCTCTCTGACCTAATCTGGTCCAGAGAACGAGCTCCCGAGCCCTCTCTGACCTAGTCTGGTTCAGAGAACGAGCTACCGAGCCCTCTCTGACCTAGTCCGGTTCAGAGAATGAGCTCCCGAGCCCTCTCTGACCTAGTCTGGTCCAGAGAACGAGCTACCGAGCCCTCTCTGACCTAGTCCGGAGAACGAGCTACCGAGCCCTCTCCGACTTCGTCAGGTCCAGAGAACGAGCTACCGAGCCCTCTCCGACTTCGTCCGGTTCAGAGAACGAGCTACCGAGTCCTCTCCGACCTAGTCCGGAGAACGAGCTACCGAGCCCTCTCCGACTTCGCGTGCCAAGTTTCCAACTTGGACTTTTCCCTTCCACTTGATCAACCTTGATCATTAATCAAACCGAGTTTAATTAACATATGATACAAACTTAAATCCGTGTCAACATCAAAACAACAGCCAGGTCAGACTGTATCAACAATCTCCCCCTTTTTGTTGTTTGACAACACGATTTAAGTTTAGATCAGAAATGTTCTTATTTTCATAATTTTAGGGGAATCACGATCCTCCCCCTAAGATGAATACACCACGATGTAAGGAAGTCAATAACGGGAATCAAGATCCTCCCCGTTATCTTCTCCCCTAAAATCAAACCTTCATACATATCTAAACTTAAATATCCTCTCCCCCTTTGTCAAACACCGAAAAGGTGCGAATGGGGTGATAAGACTCAAAAGACTCCCCCTTAACCCATACTGTCTTTTTCTTAATGCACATAGAATTCCCTCTAAGTGTATTATGAGACAGTAATAAAGAAATAAGAGGCAGTCAAGACAAAGCATATGAACAGCATATCAATAGCCAATAGGAAATGACACATAAAGAAAAATAGGAAAATGAGCAGCATAAATAGATGAAATAAGCAAATATCCAAGTCATACAAAAATATCCAACAGAATAGCATCCAAAACACAGACAATCAAAGTGACAAACAAAATGTATCAATCAATGTCCTCAACAGGAGGAACCTCATCATCATCTGCGGGAGGCACGTAACCCTGAGGCGGCATGCTGGAGCTCGAAGGTGGATGACCCGAGAAATGCTGCGGAGGTGGGTAGTTGGCCATCCAGCCCAGAAGCAGCTGCTGCATCACCAACTGCTGACTGCGTAAGTCATCGTAGCGCTGGTCGATCCGAACACGCAGTCCATGAAGCTCAGCAACTAACAGCTCATCGTGTCGATCAAAGCGACTCTCCAGCTCGGCGATCTGCCAGCGCAGATCAGGATCGACCAGGAGGAGCAGCAACAGGAGCAGCCGCAACCTGTCGTGGAGGTCCCCGTGGTAACTCACCTAAAGCTCTCCCATCCTTCCACCGAACATCCCCATTTTGTCCTATGATTCCAGACTTGGAAAATGCCCGCTTCCCAAGTCTGCAATCCTGTCTGACCATCTTGACTATTCTACCCTTAGAGACATCAATCTGAAGGGTCTCGAGCTAATCTGTAATTATATGCCCATAAGGCATATAAACAGTGGAGCTGCTAGGCCGAGAATATGAGATGATCGAAGAATAGATGCTCGACATGATATCAAAATCGAGACGCCGACGCAAACCATAAAGCATCAGGCAATGGTATGGTCGGATCTCTGCTAGAGGTTTGGATGTGATTGGAAGAAGACAGTTTGTGACTATCTTAAAAAGAATATAGTCAGGAGGAGATAGTCATAGAGCCGCAAAAGTAGGAAACTCTACATCCAACTCATCCAGTCCATCCGGTCTAGGGTGTCCAAAGAAATACTCATAGATAGTGTCAGGTGATACATCAAGTGGAGGAGGTAATGATTCTGGTAAATCAGGATAAATGGGAAAAGGATCTCCTTGTTGGGTTCGTCGGGCCGCGAAAACCGCTTTTTCGCGTCGCGGAAACCCCGAGTCATCCAAAGCCGTAGATCCGTGCAAAGATTCGTAAACAACACTTTTCGAAAAACCTTTTCTTGTACGAGTTTGTAAAACCTTTAGATCTACACTAGATAAGGGTTATACCTTCGAAGCGTGCCTTTCGCTTATCCCTCTCGTCCAAGAAGTTGCCGGATCTCTAGACCGTCAAGCGCCGGTCCTCTAGAAGTATCCACACGGACACGTAGGTGGAGAAAACCTCACACAAAGGTGTGCTAGCACCTTGGTGAGATTCGGCCAAGCAAGGAGGAGAGGGAGAGGGAGAGCTTGAGAGGAAGAAGGAGGAAGATTCACCACACTTGAATGAAAATGAATTCACCTCAATTCACAAAGTGGCCGACCACTTTCTTCACAAGAGTAACTCCCCATTAAATGCAATTAATGTGGAGTTAATAAGAAAATGACTTTGTAACTTCCATGAGGTGGCACACCATGATGATGTGGAACATCATCATTGGTCCACCTAATGCCAACTCACCAATGAGGTGGCAAAAGGTCAAGTCAAAATTGACCTTTGGTCTTCCTTCTCTAGTCAAGTCCAACTTGACCCAATCTCTACCATGGTTGATCTAATCCAACCATTTGATTCGAGCCAACTTAATATAATAAATCTAATTCATTAAATTAAATTGATTTAATAAGTCATAATCTAAATTAGACTCATTAAATACATGAATCAACTTGAGTCGAACTCAAGTTAGCCCAATTAGGATTACTCTTAATCCAATTTGATTCATCAAATGAATCTAATCCTCTTGGTTCATCATATGAACCTAATCTCCATCTAATTGTCCTAAGTGTGTGACCCTATAGGTTCTTGTAACGTTGGCAATGCCCTAAACCCATTTAGGAGCATAAGTAATGAGCGGTATCTAGCAACACATCATTACTATCCAAGTTACAAGAATGTCGAGATCCGACATCACCTTGTGACTACTAATTGTGACTCCTCACAATATGTGACATTGTCCTTCTATCATAGACATCTAGATTGATCAATGTGAGGCATAGACCGTGTCATCCTCTAATCAATCTAAATCTTGAACTCCAAGTAGACTCACTCGATCAAATGAGCTCAACATCTAATGTTGACTCATTTGGGCATGACCATGCGCTTAGTGGTCTCACTCTATCAAGAATAGCGATGTTGCTCCCGTCATATGGGAGGGATAGATCCCATCTACATCACTCACATCCCTCTGCATAATTCGTTACATACCCAGTAATCGCCTTTATAGTCTACCTAGTTACGGGTGACGTTTGACGAAACTAAAGTACATAACTCCTTATGTAGGGATCCATGGTGACTTCAGGTCTAAGGACTAATAGTCATACTAATAGTCACATGAGAAAGTATATGACACTCATATAACGATCCATGATACTTTCTCATGGCGGGTCATTCAGTATACATTCTCTAATGCATACCCATGTGTCAGCTTGATATCTCTATATCCATGACTTGTGAGATCAAGTCATCGAGCTGACCTACATGCTAGTCTTATTGTATTAACATTGTCCCTCAATGCTAATACTCGACTAGGAATGATTTAGAGTAGTGTTCCCTATATCATCTCACTATCGATTCAACTAATCGATTGATATAGGTATGAACCTTCTACTCAAGGACGCTATTATACTTAGTCTATTTGGCACTAATATAAATAAGTATAATAACCAAACAAATGCCTTTATTAATATACAAGAATATGATATACATGAGTCCATACAATCATCAAATGATTGGCTCTAGGGCTCTAACTAACAATCTCCCACTAGCACTAGAGCCAATCAAGATAGGCTCTAAGGCCCAAAGACCTAGTGTGACCATCATGCTTCCTCCGTGCTTAGCCTCGTGGGTACTCTGAAATCTTCACATCTCCTCTATCGATAATCTCTCGAATGAGATGGAAGCGTAGTATATGCTTGGTCCGCTGGTGTGATTTTCCTGTGTTATAGCTCCATTGTTGTCACAATAGAGCTCAACTGGTCATGTTAGGAACCACCCCAAGTTCAAGAATGAACTCATGGATCCAAACGCCTCCTTTCGCCTCGATGCAAGAATATACTCGTAGAATCAACTACTATATCCCGCTTGAACTCTTCGACCACCATTAATGCAAAATACGAACCCCGATCGCGATCGGTAATCATCCCGATCGGTCTGGAAGCTAGCACCGTAACCCTTACAGTTAGCTCATCATTGCCTCCATATATCAAGAAATATTCTTTAGTCCTTCGTAAGTACTTAAGAATATTCTTGACCGCTATCCAGTGACTTTCACCTGGATCTGACTGGTATCTGCTCGTCATGCTCAAAGCATACGAGACATCAGGTCGAGTACATAGCATGGCGTACATGATCGATCCTATGGCTGAGGCATAAGGGATCTGATCCATGCGGTCTCTCTCCTCTCTAGAAGAGGGACCTTGAGTCTTCGAAAGACTCACGCCATGTGACATCGGCAGAAATCCCTTCTTGGAGTTCTGCATGGCAAACCGAAGGAGTACCTTGTCAATATATGTACTCTGACTTAGGCCAAGCAATCTCTTAGATCTATCTCTATAGATCTGTATCCCTAGAATGCGGGATGCCTCACCTAAGTCCTTCATTGAGAAGCAACTCCCTAGCCAGGTCTTGACAGACTGAAGCATAGGGATGTCCTTTCCAATGAGTAGTATGTCATCCACATATAATATGAGGAAGACAACTATGTCCCCTACAACCTTCTTGTAGACACAAGGCTCATCTTCATTCTTGATGAAACCAAACTATTTGATCGCATCATCAAATCGAAGATTCCAGCTCCGAGAAGCTTGCTTTAGTCCATAAATGGACCTATGCATCTTGGTATGATGTGGATCTACAAAACCCTCGGTTGTGTCATGTACACATCCTCGAGTAGGTTTCCATTCAGAAACGCTTTGACATCCATCCGCCATATCTCATAGTCATGGTAGGTCGCAATAGCAAGCATGATCCGAATGGACTTAAACATCGCCATCGGAGAAAAGGTTTCATCATAGTCAATACCATGAATCTGTTTGAAACATTTAGCTACCAAGCGACCCTTATAGATAAGTCCATCCATGTCGGTCTTTCTCTTAAAGACCCACTTGCACCCAATGGGTTTTACCCTTCAGGTGGATCAACCAAAGTCCATACTTGGTTGGTGTACATGGATTCTATCTCGGATCTCATGACTTCTAGCCATTTCTCAGTCTCATCACGACTTCTTGATAGGTGGTAGGCTCATCCTCTATGAGCACAATGTCATCATGGTCGACAAGAGAAATGAGTATCTCTCAGGTTGACGACGCACCTATCAGACTGCGAAGAGGTATGTCTACATGAACCGGTTGTTGTTCCTCAACTCCTTGTGGAACAACATCATCCACAACACTTCATGGTTCCAGTTCAATTTCCATCGTGGCATTAGTGCTATTGTTCGCATCTTGAACTTCTTCAAGATCGAACGCACTCCCACTAGTCTTTCTAGAAACAAAGTCACTTTAGAAAGACCCCAGTCTTGCCACAACTACCTTGTGCTGACTGGAATGTAGAAATAATATCCCTTAGTTTCCTTGGGATATCCGATGAAATAGCACTTGTCGATTTGAGTCCTAATTTATCCGAGACTTGACGTCGACGTAAGCCTCACAACCCCAAATCCTCATGAAAGACACCGGCATCTCTCAGACCATATCCTATATGGTGTCTTTATCACTTTGATGGAACTCGGTTGAGTATGAAAGTGCGTGTCTAGAGCATATCCCCATAGATATGCCGGAGATCTGCGTGACTCATCATAGATCGTACCATATCTAATAAGGTACGATTCTCCTTTGGACACACCATTCCATTGTGGTGTTCCAGGAGGAGTGAGTTGAGATAAAATCCCACACTCGGCTAAGTAGTCACGAAACTCATGGCTAAGGTATTCTCCACCTCGATCGGATCGAAGTATCTTAATACTCTTGTCAAGCTGGTTCTGAGCTTCATTCTTGAATTCTTTGAACTTTTCAAAGGATTCAGACTTATGTGTCATCAAGTACACATAACCATATCTACTGAAGTCATCAGTAAATGTGATGAAGTATCTATAATCACCTCTAGCAGCAACATTCAAAGGGCCACATACATCACTATGTATGAGTCCTAACAAATCAGTTGCTCTCTCGCTGTGCCCACTAAAGGGAGTCTTGGTCATCTTGCCTCGTAGGCATGACTCGCATATCTCATATGATTCAAAATCAAATGAGTCCAGCAAACCATCCTTATGGAGCTGGGATAAGCGCTTGTCATTTATATGACCTAAGCGACAGTGTCAGAGGTATGTTTGGTTCATGTCATTTGACTTGAACCTCTTGGTACTAATGTTATAGATAGGGCTCTCAAGGTCTAGAATATAGAGTCCGTTTATTAGTGGTGCACTACAATAGAACATATCTTTCAAATAAACAGAACAACATTTGTCTTTTATTATAAAAGAGTATCCTTTCTTGTCTAAACAAGAAACTGAAACTATGTTCTTAGTAAGAGCAGGCACATAACAACAATTATCTAAATCTAGTACAAGCCCAGAGGGCAGAGATAGCTGATAAGTTCCTACAGCAACAGTAGCAACCCGTGCTCCATTGCCCTGCTATTTCTCAGCGCCTGCACATCAGTACAAATGTGAGAAGCACATCCAGGATCTAATACCCATGATGTAGAAATAGATAGATTGACTTCTATAACATATATACAGTGGAAGTCTCACTTCGCTTCTTCTTAAGATCCTCCAAGTATACCTTGCGGTTCCTCTTCCAGTGCCCGGTCTGACCGCGGAAGCAGGTAGCATCCTTGGCGACCCTCCTTTAGGCTTGTGTCTTGCCTTTGCCCTTGGGTTGGGACTTTCCCTTACCTTGGGCTTGCCCTTGCCCTTGTGCTTCGGACCATCGAATGGGCTTAACCTTCTTAAGGTTAATCTCAGCAGTTCGTAACTAAGTAGCTCGGGCAGTGGCTTGTCAATCTCGCTCATGTTATAGTTGAGAACGAATTGACTATAGCTATCCGGCAAGGACTGATCAAGTGGCCAGCTCTTGGCCAAGTGGGAACCCCAGTCTTTGTAGGTTCTCTATGTACCCAATCATCTTGAGTACATAAGGACCTACAGGAGCCCCGTCTGACATCTTGCACTGAAACAGTGCCTTCGAGATCTCAAATCTCTCATGCCTCGCTTGTCCCTGATATAGTTGGCGAAGATGCTCAACCATATCAAAAGCGCCCATCAACTCATGTTGCTTCTAAAGCTCTGAGTTCATGGTCGCGAGCATTAGACAGGACACATCTAATGCGTCGTCTTGATGCTTCTTGTAAGCATCTTTGTCGGCTCGCGGGGCATTGGCAGGAGGAGCCTCCGGAATGGGCTGCTCCAGAACGTACAGTTTACGTTCCTGGGTGAGAACTATTCTCAAGTTCCTGTACCAGTCCAGGAAATTCGCTCCGTTGAGCTTGTCCTTCTCAAGGACAGATCGTAGGGAGAAGGAATTCGTGTTCGACGTCATGGTTATCTACAACAGAAAATTTGCAGAAATAAATATCATATTCTTTAAAAATCATTTAATTAGGCCTTTTAATTAAATGATGCTCCCACTGAATTCTATAATTCTTGTGGGACAAGATCCACATCATACTAACCCTTGAGTTAGCTTTGGCTAATACGCCCAAGGCTTAGTATGATCGGTAGGTAACGATTACCAATTACATCTCTATGCAACTCTTGTTTATAGAATCAATATCCGCATTTATATTAAAACTCGAGTTAGCTTTGGCTAATACGCCCGAGAGTTAATATAGATGTGATATTGACCTATCTTTCCAACTATTGGAAGAATGGCTATAGTTGACTCGATCCAACCGAGTAACTATGAATACTCAATCTAATTGAGTTTGTATTCACCCATGCGTTGATAGACGGGACCAAGATTGTCCCTCCGTACCCTACCAAGATAATATGTATTGCTCTGCTTTGGCAGATTCAACAATACATGTGATCGAGGTAGTGATAGGTATCACGGCACGGTTAGGCATTAGAGTTGAGTCGATTGAGATCTAATCTAATCGAAAAGGGATGCATCTTGTGCATGACTTAGATCTAATCTAATCGCAAGGGTGCATCATGTGCACGACTTAGATCTAATCTAATCGTAAGGCACTAATTAATTAACTACTTATTAAATATGCATCACATACACAAGCAATTAATTAATCTATTTGTGATTTAGTCATGGCCCTACTACGATCTTCTCAAGCCAATGAGAAGATCGATTGGTCAACCTAGTGTCAACAACTTCTTCAAGCTCCTCCCTTTGACCACCTTGTGTTGCTCGTGCCCGCCTCGGAACTCCGTCTCGTGTGGACCCTCCACCGCTCCAATTTGTACATTACAATTTGAAACTCGAGTTACATTCAAGTCTAAATCTAATTTACAACAAGAAAATAAGAGAAGGCACGACGCGCAGGTCGCGAATATAATACAACACTCGCAAACACATAACGGCACGCAGGCCGTATTATGAATTACAACACAACCAATCATATTGGGCTTTGGGCCATGACTATCACAAATTAATATATAATTCAAAATTATATATTTTTCATAATTTTCTATAATTTTAAAATAATTTTTTACAATTTTTATGAATAAAATTTCCTGGCGGTCCCTCGCGGAACGAATACCCTTGCGGGGCCAGGGGCAGCGCCCTACCCGCGATCTAACCATCGCGAGGGTTCCATTGCGATCCAACAGCGCCTAAACCCGCTGTCCCAAAAAGATTTGGGTCGAGACATTGCCGCTTCGAAAATCTTCCCGACGGTTCGCTTTTAGCGATTTGGTGCAATCGAAGCAAATTCCTTGCGGGTTAGGGGCTATGCCTACCCACGATCTAACCATCGTGAGTTGCTCCTTTGCGATCTAATGGCACCGACCCGCTGTCCCAAATGGATTTGGGGCAAAACGAGCCGTTAAAAAAACTTTCCGGTAGTCGAAGCCTAGACACTTGTGCTTCGCTTCTACGGAAAAATTACTCATAAAAACTCTAAAACTCAATTTTTACAGAAAATTATAGAAGGTTTATTTTTCATAAAAATACAAACGAACTCGTATAAGTCTTTGCACGTGGCCGCGAAAACTGCTTTTTCGCGTCGCGGAAACCCCGAGTCACCCAAAGCCGTAGATCCGTGCAAAGATTAGTAAACAAAACTTTCGAAAAACCTTTTCTTGTACGAGTTTGTAAAACCTTTAGATCTACACTAGATAAGGGTTATACCTTCGAAGCGTGCCTTTCGCTTATCCCGCTCGTCCAAGAAGTTGCCATATCTCTAGACCGTCAAGCGCCGGTCCTCTAGAAGTATCCACACGGACACGTAGGTGGAGAAAACCTCACACAAAGGTGTGCTAGCACCTTGGTGAGATTCGGCCAAGCAAGGAGGAGAGGGAGAGGGAGAGCTTGAGAGGAAGAAGGAGGAAGATTCACCACACTTGAATGAAAATGAATTCACCTCAATTCACAAAGTGGCCGACCACTTTCTTCACAAGAGTAACTCCCCATTAAATGCAATTAATGTGGAGTTAATAAGAAAATGGCTTTGTAACTTCCATGAGGTGGTACACCATGATGATGTGGAACATCATCATTGGTCCACCTAATGCCAACTCACCAATGAGGTGGCAAAAGGTCAAGTCAAAATTGACCTTTGGTCTTCCTTCTCTAGTCAAGTCCAACTTGACCCAATCTCTACCATGGTTGATCTAATCCAACCATTTGATTCGAGCCAACTTAATATAATGAATCTAATTCATTAAATTAAATTGATTTAATAAGTCATAATCTAAATTAGACTCATTAAATACATGAATCAACTTGAGTCGAACTCAAGTTGGCCCAATTAGGATTACTCTTAATCCAATTTGATTCATCAAATGAATCTAATCCTCTTGGTTCATCATATGAATCTAATCTCCATCTAATTGTCCTAAGTGTGTGACCCTATAGGTTCTTGTAACGTTGGCAATGCCCTAAACCCATTTAGGAGCATAAGTAATGAGCGGTATCTAGCAACACATCATTACTACCCAAGTTACAAGAATGTCGAGATCCGACATCACCTTGTGACTACTAATTGTGACTCCTCACAATATGTGACATTGTCCTTCTATCCTAGACATCTAGATTGATCAATGTGAGGCATAGACCGTGTCATCCTCTAATCAATCTAAATCTTGAACTCCAAGTAGACTCACTCGCTCAAATGAGCTCAACATCTAATGTTGACTCATTTGGGCATGGCCATGCGCTTAGTGGTCTCACTCTATCAAGAATAGCGATGTCGCTCCCGTCATATGGGAGGGATAGATCCCATCTACATCACTCACATCCCTCTGCATAATTCGTTACATACCCAGTAATCGCCTTTATAGTCCACCCAGTTACGGGTGACGTTTGACGAAACTAAAGTACATAACTCCTTATGTAGGGATCCATGGTGACTTCAGGTCTAAGGACTAATTGTCATACTAATAGCCACATGAGAAAGTATATGACACTCATATAACGATCCATGATACTTTCTCATGGCGGGTCATTCAGTATACATTCTCTAATGCATACCCATGTGTCAGCTTGATATCTCTATATCCATGACTTGTGAGATCAAGTCATCGAGCTGACCTACATGCTAGTCTTATTGTATTAACATTGTCCCTCAATGCTAATACTCGACTAGGAATGATTTAGAGTAGTGTTCCCTATATCATCTCACTATCGATTCAACTAATCGATTGATATAGGTATGAACCTTCTACTCAAGGACGCTATTATACTTAGTCTATTTGGCACTAATATAAATAAGTATAATAACCAAACAAATGCCTTTATTAATATACAAGAATATGATATACATGAGTCCATACAATCATCAAATGATTGGCTCTAGGGCTCTAACTAACACTCCTGAACACATTCGGCAACCTAGATACCCAAATAATCCTACGATGGAGAAATCAAGAGTTCTCTTAGCGACTCTAGTTTTATAAGCACCATCACTGGTCTGATGAAGATTGTTGTAGAATTCAGATACTAGGTCATAGTTGATGTCCCTTTCAAGGTAGACTAACGAGTCAAGTTTATAATATGCCAGTGTTTCGGATACAGAAGGACAAAACTCATCCATGTACTTTCGATCCACAGATCGACATGGGAGTAGCTTGAATGTCCTCTGTTGAAATGCTTGTTCAAACTGTCGGTTCGGGAATCTCGAAGAAGAGGAAGGTTGAGGTCGGGAAGGTGCCTGGGACTTGGATTTCTCAGCAGATGACTTAGAAGTACCCTCACCGGCTGATTTCTTCCTAAATAAGCCAAAAATGGGACATGATCGGGACAAGTGAGAGTGCACGGGAGCCCCAAACAATCAAGAACCGAGACAAGAAACAATATACAGAGATTCAGTGAGAAATGAAACCAAAATGCCAACAATGAATAGATTTCGGGAAGGAAAAAGGAGTTACCTGGGCGGCATTTGTAGCTTTCAGAAAAGGTGGAGAGAAGAATCGGGACTTAGGAGAGTGCTGAGGAGAATGTCGGCTAGGGTTCTTTGGCGTGAAATGAGAGGAGAAAGGGTTGGGGGAAGTTAAAGAGGGTGAGCAGATCATAAGATCGGACGGTTGTCCGATTAGGAGAAATCTTGACCGATCAGGGAACGTCCTGATCGGTCGGGGATTGTCCTGATCGGTCATGGAGACCGATCAGGGAGCTTCCTGATCGGTCCCTGGACCGATCAGATGTGGATCAGTAAGGTGCCAGTGTCTCCTGATCGATCCCTGGATCGATCAGTGAAGCTTTTGTCAGGTCCCGATCGGTCGTGGAAACCGATCGTATCGAACGAGAGGTCAATGACTCGACGGTCGTGGAGACCGATCATGCATCATCCGATCGGTCCTCGACCGATCGTCTCGATAATCGGTGATTCTAATTTCAGCAATTTCAGTAACTGAAATTTTGAGCCGTTGTCTATCGAGAATTCTGAAAAGTTCAGAACTCAAGAATTCAGAACCTCCCAAATTCATAACCTAGAACCTAAGAATCAACACCCATAAATATATTCAAAAAATGAGCTCTTATGGTCTGAGCTTGTTTAGAGCCCGAAAGTTTCAGACTTTAAAACCAAAAACTCAGACATTTGGAATCTTAGGATTCCAATCTCAGAAAACCTTATAAAACTATTACCTATAGTGAACCAAGGTATTAATTAAGACTTAGGATTGCTATGATCAGTTTCAAATTTGTTAAAATATATCCAAGTTGCTATTATTTCCTTTAACAACCTATCTTATTATCAATCAAAGTCATGAAATGAATCAAACAACAATATCAATCATCACATCAACCATCAACCATAATTAGATAATTTCTAGGCAAAAGTCCAACCAAAATTTCTTGGTTGGAATATATAAGTAAGATCTAGGAACCAAATACACATGAATTATGTAATGGTCTTCCCCATACTCAATTTATGTCTCTTCAACCTAATTATTCAAGGGATGCATGATACATTTTGAATAATTTGGTTGATCCTAGCATCTCACCCCATTTCTAGCAAACAAAAATATTTTATTAAACCTTATAGTTTGTGTGAGATGTTCCCAAGTTGCCTAAATTAATTTTCCAATTTCTCTTGTCATTTTAATGGTCCTTATTGATCATGATGTGGTCAAAATGACTTATTGAGCCAAACACATTCCCAATTCTCTCCTTAAATGACTAAATTCATTTTCCGGAAGGGGTTTGGTGAAAATGTCGGCTAAGTTTGACTTTGACTCAACATATGTGAGTGCAATATCTCCCCTAGCTACGTGATCTCTAATGAAGTGATGACGCACTTCAATGTGTTTGGTCCTAGAATGATGGACTGAATTTTTCGTTAGGTTTATTGTGCTAATGTTGTCACACAACACTTGCACTCCCTTATACGAAAGTCCATAATCTTCTAGAGTGTGAATCATCCACAACAATTGTGATACACTCTCTCTCATGGCAATGTATTCAGTCTCGGTCATGGAGAGAGCAACACAATGTTGCTTCCGACTTGACCAACTAACCAATGATGATCCTAAGAATTGACAACCTCCACTAGTGCTTTTCCGATCCAATTTGCATCCAGTATAATCGGAGTCGGTATAACCTATCAAGTCAAAAGACTCCGTACGAGGGTACCAAAGACCTACTCTAATTGTGCCTTTAAGGTATCTCAGAATTCTCTTAACTGCAATTAAATGAGATTCCTTGGCACAGACTTGATATCTAGCGCACATGCCCACAGCAAAGAGTATGTCCGGTCGACTAGCTGTGAGATATAGAAGACTACCGATCATGCTTCTATATTGCGTTAGATCAACTGATTTTCTACTCTCATCATTGTCCAGACGAGTGTTTGTCGCCATTGGAGTGGACACTTCCTTAGAGTCACTCATGTTGAATTTCTTGAGCATCTCTTGAGTGTATTTCGTCTAATAGACATAAATGCCATCTCGAGTTTGTTTGATTTCAAGTCCAAGGAAGAAAGTCAATTCTCCCACCAGACTCATCTCAAACTCACTCTCCATGTGAGTGATAAATTCATTCAAATAGTCCTTGTTATTTGAGCCACAAATTATGTCATCGACATACACTTGGGCTACAAAAATATTTTCACCATCTCTACGCAGAAATAGTGTTGGATCTATTTGACCTCTCACAAAACCCTTTTCTAGTAGGTAAGTTGACAACCTTTCGTACCAAGCTCGAGGTGCTTGTTTAAGCCCATAAAGAGCTTTCTTGAGCTTGTACACGTGGTTTGGAGCTTCGGTATTCACAAACCCTGGTGGTTGTTCAACATAGACCTCTTCTTTGATGAATCCGTTTAAGAAGGCCGATTTAACGTCCATTTGATAGAGCTTGAAACCTCTATGTGCAGCAAAAGCTAGCATTAAACGAATGGACTCTAATCGTGCCACGGGAGCATAAGTCTCATCATAATCGAGGCCTTCGACTTGACTATAGCCCTTGGCTACAAGTCTCGCCTTGTTTCTTACGACTTCTCCCTTTTGGTTTAACTTATTTTTGAAGACCCATTTAGTTCCAATAATGGTGGTCTTCTTAGGTCTAGGAACTAAGTCCCACACTTGGCTCCTTTCAAATTGACCTAACTCATCTTGCATAGCTATGATCCAATCAGGATCGTGCAATGCCTCATCAACTATTTTTGGTTCAATCTCTGAAATCAATGCGACTTCATTAGACTCATTTCTAAAGAATGACCTAGTCCTAACCCCTTGTTGGATGTCTCCCATAATTTGGTCTTGGGGATGACTAGTGGCTATCCTAGATTGTCTTGGTGTTGGTGGTGCCTCATGAATGGTCTCACTAGGCACAGGCAAGGACTCAATATCAGGCAAAGGATCAGATTGAGTTCTTTGTTGCCTTTGCTCATCATCATCAGAGTCAACTTCGACTCTTTCTATGTTTCGATCATTCAAACTTAGCCTTCTAAGTTCAAATTGAATTTCTCCTACATCCCTTGATTGATCATTTAAGTTAGGGATTTCTTCAAAAGCTACATCAGAGGACTCTTCAATCAATTTAGTCCTATTGTTGTAGACTCGATAGGCTTTGCTAGTGAGCGAGTACCCGACCAGTATCCCTTCATCAGCCTTGGCCGAAAATTTTCCAAGATGGTCCTTGGTGTTCAAGATAAACACCTTACAACCAAACACCCTAAGATATTTAATTGTAGGTGGTTTCCCAAACCAAAGTTCATGAGGAGTTTTTCCTAAAAACCTATGTATCAGGATTCGGTTTTGCACATAGCATGCTGTATTTACAGCTTCAGCCCATAAGTAACTCGGTAGTGAGTACTCATCTTGTAAGACTCGGTTCTTTCTCTCCGCAACCTCATTTTGCTGTGGGGTCCTTGGAGTAGAGAACTCATGCCTATATCCTTTTTCTTGACAAAACTCTAAAAATCTATGGTTTTGAAATTCCCCACCATGATCACTTCTAATGGTTTTAATTGTTGTTGATTTTTCATTTTCAGTTCTTCTACAAAAAGAAATAAAAATATCTATGGTTTGATCCTTATTTTTCAAAAAGAAAGTCCATGTATATCTAGTAAAATCATCAATAATCACTAAGCAATATCTACTATCATTCAAAGAAATGACACTACTACAATCAAACAAGTCCATATACAGTAAATCTAAAACAGTAGAGGTACTTACAGCGCTTTTACCTTTATGAGTTGCTTTTGTTTGCTTACCCTTTTGACATGCATCACATAGTTTTGTCTTTTGGTACTTGATGCTTGGTAAGCCTCGCACTAATCCTTTGTTGGCCAGCTTCCGGATATTCTTCATGTTCACATGAGCCAACCTCCTATGCCAAAGCCACGATTCTTCTTCTTTTGACATGAAACACTTATCAAGAGCATTAGTAGCACTTTTAAAAGAAACTTGATAAATGTTATCTACCCTTGTGCCTACTAGTACCGTGTCAAGTGTGTCAATGTTTTTGACCAGACATTGACTTGAATGAAACTCAATTGTGTAACCCGTATCACACAATTGACTGACACTTAGGAGATTAAAAGTCATCCCCTTGACTAGAAGGACATTCTTGATTTGGAGGCCTTCGGATATATGAATGTCTCCAACTCCTATAACCTTAAGACTACCATTGTTACCAAAAGACACATTACCTCTATTTTTGTTTTGAATGGTAGAAAATAGTGACTTGTCCCCGGTCATATGCTTGGAGCATCCACTATCAACAAACCAAGTTGATAGACGCTCCCCCTTTACCAATGCCTACAAGACACGAAAGATAGATGTTTTAGGTACCCAAATCTTGGGACCTAATGCATCTACAATGAAAGACTTAGGCACCCATGCCTTTGTTACCTTCTTCCTAGTCTCATGAACCCTAGAAACATGCGATCTATGAAATTGGGTTCTTGACACTAAAGAAATAAAGCTAGACTCCTTAGGTCGGTATCCTAATCCAGCCTTGTTGTAGACCTCCCTTTGGGCATTTAGAATCATGTCTAGGGTCTTAGAGCTAGTTGAGAATTTTTCAAGCATTTTCTTGAGTTTCTCAACCTCACCCTTCAAGGCCTTGTTCTCATCCTCAAGGAGCTCTAGATGTAGGTCATCAACCTCATCTTCCCTAAGAGCTCTCAAGTTTTCTACTTCTTCTTTTAATGATTTATTTTCTATTTTTGATTTTTTAAGCAAGGTAGACAAATGTGTAATAGTCTTATAGCATTTTTCTAAGTGAGAAGAGGTTACCTCTTCATCATCCGAAGATGATGAAGCCGCGGCTGAAGTGCTTGAGTCATCACTCTCGGACTCGGACTCCTCCCTTGCCATGAGTGCCAATTGCCGAGTACTCTTCTCCTTCTTCTCTTCCTCCTCCGATGAGCTTGAGGAAGATTCATCCCAAGTGGCCTTGAGAGCTTTCTTCTTCTTGGCCCTTTCCTCCTTCTTCTTTAGCTTTGGACACTCGCTCCGATAGTGTCCTTTCTTGCTACACTCATAGCAAGTAACGTTAGACTTATCAGTATTTTGATCTACAGTTTTACCTTTGTATCTCCTGCTTCTTCTCATGATCCTCCTCACAAAATTTGCCATCTCGCTTGATGATGATCCACCTTCATCATCAGACTCGGAGGAGGATGAAGATAAAGGAATCTTTTTCTCCTTCTTCTTTTCTTTCTTTCTTCTCCCATCCTTGCTCTTTTCTCCTGCAACCAAAGCTATACCTTTCTCCTTTTGACCTTTGTTAGCAAGTTCATGAAGTTCCATTTCACAAAAGAATTCATCTAACTTTACAATTGAAAGATCCTTAGAGACCTTGTAGGCATCTACTATAGATGACCACAAGGCACTCCTCGGAAAGGCTTTTAGAGCGTACCTTACAAGATCACGATTCTCCACGCGTTCATCCACGGAATGGAGACCATTGATGATCTCTTTGAACCTCCCATGTAGTTCACTTACCGTTTCGTTTTCCTTCATGGTGAGATTTTGTAGTTGATTCAAGAATAGGTCCCTCTTGGCTATCCGAGAATCTCGAGTTCCTTCTTGGAGCTCGATAAGCTTGTTCCATAAATCTTTTGCACTCGAGAATGGACCTACCTTGACGAGTTGGTCCTTGGCAATCCCACATTGTAAGGTGACTACCGCCTTGGCATCGGCTTGCCCTTTACGAGTTTGTTCGGTAGACCACCTTGATGAATCGAGTTCCTTACCTTCTTCGTCCTTCGGTGGTGTGAATCCTTCCTTGACCGAGAACCACATGGAGATATCAGTCTTGAGGTAATACTCCATGCGGCTCTTCCAATCGAAGAAGGGTGGTCTGTTGGTGCTGAATCCTTCCTTCATGGCCATCTTCTTGCTCCTTAGGATGTTAGTCCAGATGAAGAGCACCAGGCTCTAATACCACTTGTTGGGATCTTAGATGGCTAGAGGGGGGGTGAATAGCCTCTTAAAAACTTAAACACAAATTTCTACAAAGAAACTTGTTAGCACAGCGGAATTAGGAAACTAAAACAAAAAGGAAACAAGCACACTAACACACGGATATACGAGGTTCGGGGATAACTTGCCCCTACTCCTCGGCGTGTCCGTAAGGTGGACGAGCCCTTGATCTTCGGTAGATCACACCCCGGATGACTCCGGCTAATGAAGCTCTCCTTCTCGGTGGAGAAACCTCTCCACAAAGTCTTGAACAGATTTAAAATGAAGCACACAAGACTTACAGATTACAGTGGCTCAAAGAAAATCGAAGTAAGCTCACAGCCACGAAGATGATGAAGACAGAGTCCAAGAACACAGCAAGCTCTCAACCGAAACACACATCTTTTTTTCTTGCTTCTCGTTATCTTCTTCTTTCCAGCATACACTGCTTCTTATGTCTCTACATTCGATCAGCCTGCACCGGATCGCTGCCAACCTGCACCGAATCCCTGCTGCAAGCTACGGCGTCGCCAATCGCTTCTCTTCCTCTTCTGATTCTCTGAGCTCACACTAATAGAACCACGGTCTTCACTGGTGCCTCTGAGCTCAAACCAATCACCAGGAGTTAAGCCAATCGCCGCCTGATCACTGCCAGAAACACAGCCAATCGCAACCTGTAGCCGTTGCTGCTTCAAATGCATTTGACGCAGAGAAAGCAGTGGAAAGATCCTTTGTCTCATTCCTTTGATGAGGCTTAATTTGAAATTAAGATCGGTATGATACCGCAACTTTGATCTCTAAAAGACTCACAGAAGGTTAAACAGATGGTCAAAAGAAGTGCGAATCGAAAATATCGAGAAAGCGCATGCACAATGGACTTAATCGTGGATCGGTCGCAGACCGATCACAGATCTCGACCGATCGACACACCGATCGGTTCGAGGATGGTCCGATTGGTCGTGGTGACCGATCGATGTGGATCGATCCATGACCGATCCAACACCCTTTTCTTCGTGGCATTTTCTCTTGATCGGTCTACGCATCGACGATTGCACTCTCGATCGTCTACAAACCGACAGATTACACCAGTGTTTCCGATCGGTCACCGGACCGATAAGAGAATTTGTCTTACTAGATCGTCCGCGTCGGGACCGATCATCATCTCTATCGGCGATCGGTCCGTTGACGATCCAACGCCATGTGATAGGCGGATTGGTCCAAGAACGAGCTACCGAGCCCTCTCGACCTAATCGTCCAGAGAACGAGCTCCCGACCTCTCGACCTAGTCCGGTTGAGAACGAGCCCCAGCCCTCTCGATCTAGTCGGTCTGAGAACGAGCTATCGAGCCCTCTCCGACCTAGTCCGGAGAACGAGCCACCGAGCCCTCTCCGACTTCTTCAGGTCCAGAGAACGAGCTGATCTCGGCCTAGTCCGAGAACGAGCTACCGAGCCCTCCCTGGCTTTGTCCGCTCCCGAGCCCTCTCCGACCTAGTCCGGAGAACGAGCTACCGAGCCCTCTCCAACTTCGCGTGCCAAGTTTCCAACTTGGACTTTTCCCTTCCACTTGATCAACCTTGATCATTAATCAAACCGAGTTTAATTAACATCTGATACAAACTTAAATCCGTGTCAACATCAAAACAACAGCCAGGTCAGACTGTATCAACAGTTAGGACGGGGCAAAGAGCTGATGGAATCCTATAAATAAGAGAATAGGGACAATGCCGCTATTCGGGAGATTGACATGATCTCCAAAGGACCCATGGATGGTGATTCCACCATATCTTGGAAGTCCCATGAGCGTCACTTAGAGATACATGTAGTAGGTTGTAGCCAGGAGCAAGCTGCAGTGCCCCTGATAAGCTTCGGGCCCAAGACCTTGAGGGAGTGGAGCTCCCTCGTGATGACGCACTCATCATCAAGGTATTCATTTCTAATAGTCGCGTGGCCAAGGTTTTCGTCAACACTGAAAGTTCTATCAATGTGTTGTTCAAAAGTGTGTTTGATAGCATGCAGATTGACCCAAGTGATCTTCAACTCATGGCTGTAGGTGCAGCAGAGGCCGACTAGAGGGGGGGTGAATTGCCTGAAAAAATAAAGTATACCCTCCTCGGAATTTTCAACTCAAAATAAAAGCAACTATAATAAGAATAAAAAAAAAGGAAACAGAAATAAACCAGAGACTCGGGAGTTAACCTGTTTACAACCAAGAAGGTTGATAATCCAGGGAGATGAAAAGCGCGCACTAAGAAAGTCTCCTTTACTGTAGGCGGAGAAGCCTTTTTACACACTGAGAAAGCTCACAAGCTGCTAGGAATTGATTACAGAGTTGAATATTGAGTTGTTGTCTAATTCTTAGCTCCAGGGGCCTTTATATAGCCTCTGAAAAATCTATCTCGAAGGTCTAAGGCGCCTCCAATAGAGGTCCAAGGCGCCTCGAACGAGTGTGTGGATAAAACTTTATCCGAAATCTAAACGACCAGTTTGGCCAGGTCCGAGGCGCCTTCAACTGGCATTAAAGGCGCCTTCAAGGTGAAGGCGCCTTCAATGCCTAATGAAGGCGCCTCCATCAGTGCAGTGACTCCAGCTGCTCTTTTTCGTTTGCTTCCGAAGCTCCGTTCTTTTGGGTGATTCTGACCAACCGGAATAAGGCTCACCCGAACCCAATTCCCGGCCTTCTCCTCGAGCAACCTTCCTCCTCGGCTTAACATCCTTGGAACACCGCGCACATTCTTCTCACCCACCGGTGTACTCTTCCGCAGCTCTCTCGTCCTTCGGACGCACTGAGCCCGTCGGCTCCCTTCCCGTGCCGTCCTTCTCGCTAGCTGCGTCTTCCGCTCGACTTCTTGCGCTCCTAAGTTCTTGCACACTCAGACATAGGGATCAAATATAAAGCAGGACCTAACCAACTTGGTTGATCACATCAAACCAACACGGGGTCCAACAATCTCCCTCTTTTTGATGTGCATCAACCCAAGTTCAAGTTAGGGTATAAATTAACAAACAGTAATTTTAAAGAAAATTATTAAACTAACATGTTAAGCATAAATTTGCAATAAATAAAATTGCAACTATTTAACTAAGAGTTTAAATAGAATTTTTCAAAAATATTTTTAAAACTCAGAGTTTTGAAAAAAATTCTCTCCCCCTAAACTTGTACCTTTTCTCTCCCCCTTTGATCACAGCAAAAAACGAGATAATAATAAGAGAATATTATATTTATTTTAAAAAATATTTAGTAAAATGTTAAGTTAGAAAAATTTCTGAGCAAGATGAATTTTTCCAAAAACTTCTAAGTAAAAATGAATTTTTAGAGTTTTCCAGAAACTTTTTTTTTAAGTAAACTGTGTTTTTAGAATTTTGAAAAAAAATTCTAAGTAAAATGACTTTAAAAAAATCTAAGTAAAAAAAAATCCAAAATATTTTCAAAGACAATATTTGGAAAAAAAACTTTCAAAGCATTATTTAATTATAGTTTAATACTTTTTCAGAAAGTTAATTAAATATTGTATTTCAATATTTCAGCTTGCAGGTCGTGGCGAGACACTAGGCCTTCTTGGTTATTGGAGCAACAACCACTTCCTTAGACAAAGCTTTATAAATAAATTTTAACATTTAATTTTCTCGCTGAAAGCCCAAAAAAATTTAATTTATGACAGATTTTGGAACCCAATAGAGGTTCCTTCCTACTGGATTAGTCAAATACTTAGGGGGTACATAGTTCTTGAGAATTTTTCTAAGTTGACCTTGATGATATTTAACATACCAGTTTAATTTTTCATAAATTTTAAGTTTTGATTTTTGAAACACATTTGTTTTTAAACATACATCAGATTTCAATTTTTCAATTTCTAATTTTAAATTATCGTTTTATGATTTCAATTTATCTAAGATTCTATTTAAGTCAACATTCTCTTTTTCTAATTTAAATAAATCTTTAGAAAGAGACTTGATAAACTGAAACGATTGAGTAGAGGTTAGATTGCGTACCTGACTTACCTGACTTAGTGATGCTCCCCCTTTATCGTAGCTTTCTTCCTCTGATATTTCTCCCCCTTCATCTAGGCTCATCTCTGAGCTTGACTCTTCTTCCAGCTGATGGTTAGCCATTAGCGCTAACCCCGAGAAGGCTTTGACGTCTAATTCGGAAGTAGACGAATCTGACCAAGTGACCTTCAGGTTCTTCTATTTGGAGGAAGATTGACACTTTTTTTTTACTCTTTCCTTTTTCTTCAATTTTGGGCAGTCATCTTTGATGTGCCCTTCTTCGTTGCTGTTGTAGCAATGAACCGTTCTTCTCTTTCGCTCATACCTCTTTGTCTGTGATCTAAATTTATTAGAATTAAAAAACTTATTGAAACGCTTTACCAGTAATGCGCTTCCAATTGGTCGATCGAGGCTTCGGAGTCAGAATCGTTTGTTCTTGCCTTTAAGGCAATGTTCTGACTTGCTTTCTCCACTTCATTGGGCTTTGCAATCCGAGATTCGTGAAGTTCAAAAAGTAGAAAACAAATTTTCTAAAGTACTTTCCTCGAAGTCCTTAGAGATGTAGTACTGATGTACGCAAATATTATGATCATTTACGCATATTTTAGCGCACATTTATGTACTTTATTCATATATATTCGTTGCATGATTGCCTCTTTCGTCTTGTATTCATTATATATATTCTTTTATTCAGATATCTGCTCTTTGTTTGGTTTTGTGTTGACAGGGATGACTTTCGGAGCAAAAACGACGATTATCTACGCACCGAAACAAGCCAAAGAACACGACCGTGCAACACATGGCCGTGTGACCAAGTACGCATCTACTAAGGAGGCCCACTCTAGAGTTCTGGGGAAGGCGTTAAGCGCGTACCGGATCGAGTCCCGGTTCGTTACTTCTTCTCCAAGGTTGCTTAATTGAGTGATTAGCTCCTTAATCCTTGCTTGGAGTTGCGCTACCTTCTCGCCTTGGTTCATCCGGATGTTCGTAAGTTGAGTTTGGAGGATATCGCGTCTTGCAAGCTTTGCTTCGGATGTACCTTCGTGAAGCTCCAGGAATTTTTCCCAGAGGTCTTTTGCGGAGTCGTAGCTTCCGATTCGACTTACCTCTTGTGGTGGCAGCACGCTAAGCAGGTGGAACTCTGCCTTTCCGTTGGCGACAAACTCGGCTTACTCCTTCTTGCTCCACTGATGCTCTTCTTTGTCTTTCGGAACTTCAAAACCATATTTCATAGTTAGTAAAATATCGAAGTCGGTTTTAAAAAATACCTTCATCCGGTGTTTCCATGTCGTAAAGTCTCCGTCGAACTTCGGGGGATGAATATTCGCTCTGGCCATCATCTTGATCATTGTGCTTCAGTCGGCGGTTAGTCATTCTGAGGCGGTTTGACTCTGATACCAATTGTAGGTGTAGCGGAAGCCGGCAAGAGAGGGTGAATTGCTTGAAAAAATAAAGTATACCCTCCTCGAAATTTTCAACTCAAACTAAAAGCAACTATAATATGAATAAAATAAAAGGAAACAGAAATAAACCAAAGATTCGGGAGTTAACCTGGTTACAACCAAGAAGGTTGATAATCCAGGGCGATGAAAAGCGCGCACTAAGAAAGTATCCTTTACTGTAGGTGGAGAAGCCTTTTTACACACTGAAAAAGCTCACAAGCTGCTAGGAATTGATTACAGAGTTGAATACTGAGTTGTTGTCTAATTCCTAGCTCTAGGGGCCTTTATATAGCCTCTGAAAAATCTATCTCGAAGGTCTAAGGCGCCTCCAATAGAGGTCCAAGGCGCCTCCAACAAGTGTGTGGATAAAACATTATCCGAAAGCTAAACGGCCAGTTTGGCCAGGTCCGAGGCGCCTTCAACTGGCATTGAATGCGCCTTCAAGGTGAAGGCACCCTCAATGCCTAATGAAGGTGCCTCCATCAGTGCAGTGACTCCAGCTGCTCTTTTTCGTTTGCTTCCGAAGCTATGTTCTTTTGGGTGATTCCGGTCAACTGGAATAGGGCTCACCTGAACCTAATTCCCGGCTTTCTCCTCGAGCAGCCTTCCTCCCTGACTTAACGTCCCTCGAACGCCGTGCACGTTCTTCTCGCCCACCGGTGTACTCTTCCACAGCTTTCTCGTCCTTCGGATGCACCGAGCCTATCAGCTCCCTTCCCGTGTCGTCCTTCTCGCTAGTTGCGTCTTCCTCTAGACTTCCTGCGCTCCTAAGCTCCTGCATACTCAGACATAGGGATCAAACATAAAGCAGGACCTAACCAACTTGGTTGATCACATCAAAACAACCATGGGGTCCAACAATGGCCACCACTTTGTATGGGTTCACAGAAAATGAAGTACGACTAATGGGTCAAATTAAGCTAGCCATATCTTTGGACAGCAAACCATTGATGAGGGCTCAAAGGAGCACCTTCATCGTGGTGAATTCTCCATCCACTTATAAGGTTATTCTGGGAAGACCCGCCTTGCATGAATTTCGAGCAGCAGTCTCCACTTTCCATCAAAAATTGAAATTCCCGATGGGAGACCAGGTTAGGGAAGTTAGAGGAGAACAGTCGGTCTTGTGCCTTTGTTATGTGGATATGGTTAAAGTCGAGGCGCCCAAGGATTGGAAAACCGAAGATGGGAGAATCCACGTTATTCAAGAGGAGCCTTTACCTGTGGCGGAAGAACTGATTCCTTAGAAGGAGGTTCAGCTTCATCTTGACCGGCCTGAAAGCATCACTCGCATATCGAGCGACCTGCCACCAGAAATTAAGTCAGATATGGTCGAATGTCTGGTGTGGAATAGAGATGTCTTCGCCTAGTCCCCCAATAAGCTGCCAGGAGTCAAGCCCGAGGTAGCTGAGCATAAGCTTCATCTCTTGCCAGATTCCCAGTCGATTAAGCAAAAGAATAGAAATTTCTGGCCGAGCAGAATAAAATCATTTGAGTTGAAGTAGACCAGCTCTTAAAGGTAGGGCACGTCAGAGAGATATAATTCTCGCTGGCTCTCTAATGTGGTTCTGGTATCCAAGCCCAACAATAAGTGGAGAGTTTGCATCGACTTTCAGAACCTCAACAGGGCCAGCTCCAAGAATTGTTACCCTCTATCAATGATCGACTAGATGGTGGATTCTACCTCGGGATGTGAAAGGATCTGCATGCTCGATGCTTACAAAGGATACCACCATATTTCTCTCGCCCGTGAAGACCAGGGGAATGTTAGTTTCATCACGACAGACGATATTTTTTGTTATATGGTTATGCCATTTGGATTATGAAATGAAGGGGCCACTTACCAAAGGATGATGGACAAGATCTTCTGAGAACAAATGGGGCGGAACGTGGAGGTTTATGTGAATGACATCGTTATCAAGTCCACCTTGGTGGTACACCTGATCTCTGATGTGGAGGAGACTTGCAGCATGCTACGGCAGTATGGCTTAAAATTGAACCTACTGAAGTGTTTGTTTGGAGCTTAAGGAGGAAAGTTCCTAGGATATCTCGTCACCGAGAGGGGGATCAAATCTAACTCAGAGAAGGTTCAAGCACTCTGGGATATGCAGGCTCCCTGAAATCTAAGGGAGGCCTAGAAGCTGGTGGGTCGAATCATGACACTCTCCCAATTTATATCCCAGTCTATAGATCGAGCTCTCTCATACTTTAAAGTACTACAGAAAGCTGCAAAGTTCTAGTGGGACGAAACGGGTTAGTTCTCATGGTTCACCGTCTAAGGCCTAATTTTCTAGCACATCCAATTACTGTGCTGACCAATAGCACCATGGGGAGATTCCTTACCAACATGGAAATAGCCGGCCGCCTCATCAAATGGGCAACCGAGCTGGGGGAGTATGACATATGATACCAACCTTGGACAACATCAAAACACAAGCCCTGGCCAATTTTCTGACAGAAATCCATCAACACGATTCTGAGGGAGCATGGAAGATATATGTAGATGGATCGTCCACTTAACAAGGGAGTGGAGTGGGGATACTCCTTATATCCCCTCAAGAAGATATTATGCAACTAGCCATTTGGCTAAATTTTTGAGCTACCAACAACGAATCAGAATATGAAGCGTTATTGGCCGGACTACAAGTGGCTCGACATGTAGGGGCTACACATGTAATCATTCACTCAGATTCCCAGTTGGTGGCTCAACAAGTGGTTGACAACTTTGAGGTTAATAATGAGAAGCTACAATTTTATAGAGAAGCGTATGAGAAAATGAAGGAAGATTTCGAGAAAGTCACAGTAACTAAAATACCCTGGGTAGACAATCAAAGGGATGATGAATTAGCCAAGATGGCCAGCTCTTTGAATACATGGGGCCTGGATAGGTCTATAGCTTAAAGTTTCCTGATAGCTTAGATTGACTTGTAGAATAACTTAGAAGAGCCAATTGATTGGAGAACCCCAATGAGCCTATATCTTCAACGGGGTGTCTTACCTGCCAATGCTAAAGCAACGAGATTGACAAAAAGGGAGCGCATGCCTATACACTAATCGGGGACCAGTTGTATAAGCGGGCATTCTATCGTCCATTACTCAAGTGCCTAGGCTTGGATGAGGTGGACTATACCCTACAAGAAATTCACCAAGAATGTTGTGGCAATTATGTGGGAGGAAGGATGTTAGCTCTTAAAGTATTGTTGGTCGGATATTTCTCTCTTGCCACCTTGTAGAGAGATGTCTAGCAGTTGGTGGCCACTTGTCTCTCTTGACAGAAGCATCAGAACCTGTCCCATCGGCCAACTGAGATTTTGAAGACCTCTATAGTCTCTTGTCCCTTTGATCAATGTGGCATGGATATCGTGGGGCCATTCTTTGTAGCCCCAGCTCAAAAGTGATTCTTGCTCATAGCGGTAGATTACTTTTTTAAGTGGGTGGAGATAGAGGCCCTAGCCAAGATTACTGAGAGAGCTGTCTTCCAGTTCCTATGGATAAATATCCAGTACCGATTTGGAATTCCGCACAAACTAGTCTCAGACAACGGATGACAGTTTCAAGGACACAAGATTCAGGAATGGTGTCAAGGGTTTGATATAACCCAGACCTTTATTTCTGTGGTGTATCCTTGAAGCAATGGATAAATCTGTTGGTGCGGAAAGCATCCAACGATCAAACATGAGTTTTGATAATGGAAAAGAGTTTAAAGTTAAGGTTATTTGTGATCTAATGTGTTTGAATGAGCTTGCAGGAAAGTCCTAAGTATACTTAGGCAAAAGTCCTAACTACGGTTAGGCAGGTGGAAAACCCTAAGGGGCGGTAACTCTAGGTCCTAGGGGGTGGTAACCCTAGGCGGAAAGTCTTGGTGGGCCGAGCGCTTCAGGCAAAAGTCCTAGAGTTGAGGACTCTAGGTGGAAAGTCCTGGTGTCGCGAACCAGGTGAAAGACTGGGCGGGTCGTGGAGCGAGCATCCAGCGAAAAATCCTGGAGCTTTGGGCGCTGAGCAAAAGTCCAGTTGATCCAGAGGATCAACTGGCAACAGGTAAACTCTCCTTAATGGAGTAGGTGAGGATGCGTTCCCCAGTGAGGGAACAATAAGAGTTGGTTCGACCTAGGGTTTCTGATTGGGAATCCAAAATCAGAACCGGACAGTTCGATGACTATCAAACTCTTTATAAACTTTATTTTGCAGGGTATGTTGGACTAACGTATTTTGTAGGAAGTGAATTGGACGTGTTTGCCTCAAGTAACCTGGAGAAGCAACCTCGCAGCAAGGCGCGAGGGCGCCCTGGACCTGGCGCGAGGGCGCCCTCATGGAGGTTGAGGGCGCCCTTAGGCGGATAGGCTATGATCGGGTCGGAGCTCATCCACGCTGCAGATTCGGCGCAGATGAGAGCGCCCTCCATGCTGTTGAGGGCGCCCTCAACGGGCTTTATAAGGCAGGTTCGAGCAGCAGCAAAAAACAACAACGAAATTGCAATTTATCTTCTCCGTGCTGCTCAAAAGACGATCCAAAAAAGCTATAGCAAGACCTCGATGACCAAGAGCTTCAAACTTATTGTTTTTATTGTCGGTATAAATTTTACTATTGCTCTAATATTTCACTTAAATTGTAAAGAATTTTTGTGCTTATAGTGATTGCCCAAAGTAAACGCTTAACGAGCGTGAGCCTTGGAGTAGGAGTCGCCCCAGGCTCCAAATCAAGTAAATCTTGGTGTTCGTGTGTTTGTCTTATTATTTCGTTGCATTTTACTCTTAGTTTTCCGAAACGTAAAGTGAAAGCCACGAGCGCTATTCACCCCCTCTAGCACTTTTGATCCAACAATTGGTATTAGAGCGGGGTCGCTTCGATTTGGTGCAACCACCAATCAAGCATTTTTTTTGTGGTAACTTTCAGTTTTTCGGAGTTGATCGGAATCAGTAAGATTGTCGCCTTCTGATCTAATTTTTTCGTAATCGATTTTTTTCCTTGAAGTTGATGCAACACCACTTGAGTTCATATTTTAATTTCTTAATCCCACACTACTAATCCAAGACTGAGTCTTGGAACAAGTTTTTTATTTTTGTGTGTGTGCGAGATATTTTGATCAATGGCCTATCAAAAAGGCTATAGCACAGCCCGCCCTCCGCTCTTTACCGGTGAGGACTTCGGCTATTGGAAGGGTCGAATGGAGTCATATCTCGAAACCCAGTTTGAGATGTGGATGATCATCAAGACTGGGATCACACTTCCACTCGACGACTCAGGAAAACTGGTACCATGCAAGAATTGGGACGCTAGCATAATTAAGAAGGTCGAGGCCAACGCCAAAGCAACCTACACCCTCCAATGTGGACTAACAAAGGAGGAGCTGAACCGAGTCGGCCTATTCTCAAGTGCGAAAGAGCTATGGGAAAAATTGATCGAGCTGCATGAGGGCACGTTCGACACAAAGGTAAGTAAGCGTGATCTACTCTTTAATAAATTATATAACATCAAAATGCAGGAAAGAGTGACAGCAAGCCAGCTTCACACACGAATTCAAGACCTGTTGAACGGACTCCACTTGATCAGATAGAAAATGGAGAACCGCGACGTCATAAGGTACGCACTTAATGCCTTTCCGAGGAATACTTTGTGGGCATCCATGATTGATACTTACAAAGTGTCCAAGGGTCTCTCTCAAATTAAGTTAGATGAACTTTTCTCTGAATTTGAATTGCACGAACAGACTAATGCACGTCCGACCGAGAAAGGTGTTGCATTGTTTGCAGGTACAAGCAAGACAAAGGAAACAAGAAAGAAGCTTTAGATCAAACCCGAGTCCAAAGAAGAACTGGACTCAGATGACAACAACGACGAGGAGATAACAACCAAACTAGTCAACCTAGTACGCAAGCTCTACATAAAGAAGAAGGGGTTCACAAAGAAGGATATCAAGAAGGTGGTTCAGTCCAAAAAGGCTCAACCAAGTCCAAAGGTGAAATTTGAAGTAACCTGCTACGGGTGCAATCAAAAGGGGCACGTCAAAGCCAATTGTTCGAACCTAAAAGAAGTAAAGAAGCAGAGGAAGAAGAAAGCACTACAAGCCATATAGATGAGTCTGTTAGTGAGAGCCCTAAAGTCGATCATGTGTTGATTGTTGTATGGATTCGATGTATCATATTCCTATATATTTATAAAGGCATTTCTTTATGGTTATTATTCTTACTTGTATTGGTGCCAAATAACTGAGTATAATAGCGTCCTTGAGTAGAAGGTTCTTATTTATATCAATCGATTAGTTGAATTGATAATGAGATGATATAGAGAACACTACTCTTAATCATTCCTAGTCAAGTATTAACATTCAAGGACAATGTTAATGCGATGAGACTAGCATGTAGGTCAACTCAATGACTTAATCTCACAAGTCATGGATATTAGATATCAAGTTGACACATGGGTATGCATTGGAGAATGTATACTGAATGACCCACCATGAGAAAGTATCATGGATCATTATATGAGTGTCATATACTTTCTCATGTGACTATTAGTATGACTATCAGTCCTTGGATCTGAAGTCACTATGGTTCCCTACATAAGGAGTTACATACTTTGGCTTCGTCAAATGTCACCCGTAAATGGGTGGACTATAAAGGCGACTACTAGGTATGTAACAAATTATGTGGAGGGATATGGGTGATGTAGATGGGATCTATCCCTCGTATATGACGGGAGTGATATCATGATTCTTGATAGAGTGAGACCACTAAGTGCATGACCATGCCCAAATAAGTCAATATGAGATATTGAGCTCATTTGATTAGATTGAGTCTACTTGGAATTCAAGACATAGATTGATTAGAGGATGACACGATCTGTGCCTCGATTGATCAATTTAGGTGTCAAGGATAGAAGGACATTGTCACATATTGTGAAAGTCACAATTAGTAGTCACAATGGTGATGTTGGATCTCAACATTCTTGTAACTTGGGTAGTAATGATGTGTTACTAGATACCGCTCATTGCTTATGTTTCTAAATGGGTTTAGGAGCATTGCCAACGTTATAAGAACCTAAAGGGTCACACACAAAGGGCAGTTAGATGGAGATTAGGTTCATATGATGGACCAAGAGGATTAGGTTCATGTGATGAACCAATTTGGATTAAGAGTAATCCAAATTAGACTAATTGAGTTGGACTCAATTTGATTCATGTGACGAATGAGTCTAATTTAGACTATGATTCATTGAGTCAATTTAAACAAATAAATAGAGATTCATTAAATTAAATTGATTTGAATTAAAGGGTAGATTTGATCAACCATGGGAGATAAGAGGTCAAGTTTGACTTGACTTGAGAGGGAAGATGAAGGGTCAAGTTTGACTTAACCAAATGCCACCTCATTGTGACTTGGCATGAACCGGCCAATAATGATGTTCCACATCATCAAGGCTACATCATCATGTGCCACCTCATGAGAAAGACCAAGAGCCATGACTCTTGGTATTACATGGAGGTATAAAACCTCTATTAAGTGGTCGGCCATAGTAATGAAGAATAAGTGTGTGCTTATTCAAGGTTTCTTCTTCTTCCTCTCTTGCTTTCTCTCCTTCTCCTCCATTGCTGAGACCTCTCAAAAGTGCTAGCACACTCTAAGTGGTTATCTCCACCTTTTGTCCGTGTGGATACGTGTACAGGAGTGTACACTTGACACTCTACGAGATCCGACAACCATTTGGACGAGCGGGATAAGTGAAGGGCATCGCGACAAGGGTAAAACTTCCTTTTCATGCAGATCTAAGGTAGATCTAGTGTAGACAAACATGTACATGAATATTTTTATTTATCTTCGCACGGATCCGTGGCTAGCTTCGAGGTTTTCGCAACGTAAAAAGCGGTTTTTGCGGCTCGAAAGTTCTAATAGTGGTATCAGAGCCACGTGCGAAGCTTGTACATGTTTGTATTTGTTATTACGAAAAGGTTTCAGATCTGTAAGTTTTTGTAATTTTTCTACTTTTATGGATTTTGTGAGTATTTTTCTTGTAGAGGAGTAGCAATAAGTGCTTGGACACTTGTAGGCTTCAAATACCGAGAAAAACCTTCCGAAATGGCAAGGTCTCGCCCAAACAAAATTATTTTTTTGGGACAGCAACTTAAGGCACTATTAGATCAGTTTGGGACACTCACGATATTCATTTCGTGAGAAGGGGCGCTGCCCCTAACCCCGCAAGGGGCATTGTCTCGCAATCGCTCCCGAAAATCGCTAAACGGGACCGCCGAGAAGTTGTGACTCATAAAATTGATAAAACAGTAGTAAAATTATAGAAATTTATATACAATACATAATTTAGAATTATGTATGATGTTGTGATGGTCATGGACCAAAAACCCCAATGTGATTGGTTAAAATTGTGTTGTAATTCATAATATGTCATGCACGCCATTTTAGTATTGTACGTATTGTATATGATATGCGACCTGCGCATCATGCCTCCCTTTTTATGTTCCTGTTGTAAATAGATTTTAGACTCGAATATAACTCGAGTTTCATATTTGTAATGTACAAAATGAAGTGGTGGAAGGTCCACTCAAGAAGGAGTTACGAAGAGGGTGTTGTCAACACATGGCGGTTAAAAGGAGGCGCTTGAAGAAGTCGTTAACCCTAGGTTGACCGTCCAATCTTTTCATTGACTTGAGAAGATCGTAGTAGGGCCATGACCTCATCACAAATTAATTAATCAGTATATATGTATATATATCTTACTATTTTATTAAAAATCTCTCTCCTTTATTAACTAACTTTGGTGAAGCCTAAAATGCATTTACGTTAATGTCATTTTTTCTATTTACACTAAAAATAATTCTAAGATTTATTAGTAATTCGATAAGCGAAACAATCAGTGATCTAGAGTTCGAGACTCAGCTACAACGTATTATTATGAATATTTCTCATCATTAATTTTCTCTGGTTGTTTTATATAAAAAATATAGTTCTCTTTAATCCGATATCTTAGAATTGACAACACTATGATCAAAGAAGGTTCTATAAATATTTTAGGCCGACGATGTTAAAAAATATACTTTTCTTAGTTTTTTTACTAAGACAAGTATAATATTAAATTAAAATAATTTTTTTTGCATAGGGAAGCCCGTTACAGTAGTTTGTTGTTGGGATTTTCTAGCATCACTATTGCATGGGTCTGACAAATCTTACTCAAATAATTAATTCTTGGTTTATAAGGGTAACACTAGAAAATCCAAATAATTCAGATTTCCAAAGACCCAAATAATTTATATATTATTATATTACACACGCAACGCGTGTGCACGATCACACTAGTATATATTGATATATATATATATATATATATATATATATATATATATATATGTATCTATCATTGCTTGTGTGTATGTGATGCATGCTAATGTAGGGTAATTAGTGCCTTAATGCGTATATGATACACATTCATGATTAGATTAGATCTTAATCAAGTCAACTCGAAATGCCTACCAAGTTTTGATACCCGTCACTACCTCGATCATTTGTTGTTGTTGAATCTCCTAAAGTAGAGCAATGTATATTGTCTTGGTAGAATGCAGAGGGACAATCTTGGTCCCGCCTATCAAAGCTTGGGTGAGAACAAACTCAATTAGATTGAGTATGACTAGTTAACTCAATTAGATTGGGTAAAACTATAGGCATTTTCCAACGGTTGGGAAGATAGGATAAAGATCACATTTATCTTGATCCTATAAACAAGAGTTGCATAAAGATGTAATTGATAATTAGTTATCTACCGATCATACTAAGTCTTGGGCGATTTAGCCAAAGCTAACTCAAGGCGTAGTATGATGTGGATCTTGTTCCGCGAGAATTATAGCTAATTGGTATGAATCTAGTAGTGTGGTTTAACCATATCTATGACTTGATTCTACAAAAGCCCTATAATTCAGTGGGAGCATCATTTAGTTAAAGGCCTAATTAAATGATAAGTGGAATATGATATTTACTTTATACTTTATTTATGTTGTAGATTGCCATGTTGACGAACACGAACATTTTCTCCCTGCGTTCTGTCCTTGACAAGGACAAACTCAATGGAGCTAATTTCCTGGACTGGTACAGGAATTTGAGAATCATTCTCACATAAGAAAGAAAACTATACGTCCTGGAGCAGCCCATTCCGGAGGCACCTCCTGCTTCTGCCACGCGAGCCGACCGAGATGCTTATAAGAAGCATCAAGATGATGCATTAGATGTGTCATGCCTCATGCTCGCAACCATGAACTCTGAGCTTCAGAACCAACACGAGTTGATGACTGCTTATGATATGGTTGAACATCTTCGTCAACTATATCAAGGACAAGTAAGGCACGAGAGATTCGAGATCTCGAAGGCATTGTTTCAGTACAAGATGCAAGATGGGACTCCCGTAGGTCCATATGTACTCAAGATGATTGGATACATAGAGAACCTACAGAGGTTGGGATTCCCACTTAGCCAAGAACTGACCACTGACTTGATCTTGCAATCCTTGCCAGAAAGTTACAGTCAATTTGTCATAAATTACAACATGAATGAAATTGATAAGCCACTTCTTGAGCTACTAAGCATGTTACGAACTGTTGAGCTCAACCTTAAGAAGGTAAAGCCTAACTCCATTTTGATGGTGCAAAAGCATAAAGGCAAAGGCAAGCCTAAAGGTAAGGGAAAGTCCCAAGCCTAGGGCTGTAAACAAGCCGAGCCGAGCCGAGTTTTGGGGTGTTCAAGCTTGTTTGATAAGGTAACCAAGCCGAGCCGAGCTGAGCTTAAAATGAACCAAGCTTTTGAAATGAGTGTTCAAGCTTGGCTTGGTTTATTTTTTATGAGCTTGAGCTTGTTTGAAGCTTGGCTTGAGCTTGGATCGTTTAGATGTTATCAAGCTCTCAATTCAAGCTTGGCTTGAGCTTGGTTCAAGCTTGACTTGATCTTGGTTCAAGCTTGGCTTGAGCTTGGTTCATTTAGATGTTATCAAGTTCTCATTTAGATTGTTTGAAACTTTTAGTTGTTTGATTGATTATTGAGCTTGATAATTTAAATTTATTTGTTTATTTTATTATTGATTTAACATATTGAAATCAGTTTTATTAATGAATATGGTTCATGAACATTGTTCATGAACGTTGTTCACGAATATTGTTCATGAACGTTGTTCACGAATATTGTTCATGAACGTTGTTCACGAACGTTAACGAGCTGAACACATATGTGTTCAAGCTTGTTTGTTTAGCTTAACGAGCTGTTCAAACTTGTTTGTTTAGTTAATCTTATGTATATTGAACGAACATAAACAAGCTCTTACCAAACCGAACATCAAGCTTGTTCACGAACGCTTGGTTCATTTACAGCCCTACCCAAGCCAAGGGCAAAGGCAAGGTAATGAAACCTAAAGGAGGGGTTGCCAAGGATGCTACCTGCTTCCACTGTGGTCAGACCGGGCACTGGAAGAGAAACTGCAAAGGATACCTGAAAGATCTTAAGAAGAAGAGAAATGAGATTTATACTTCAGGTATATATGTTATAGAAGTCAATCTTTCTATTTCTTCATCGTGGGTATTAGATACCGGATGTGCTTCTCACATTTGTACTAGTGTACATGCACTGAGAAATAGCAGGACATTGACGAAGGGCGAGGTGGACCTACGAGTAGGCAATGGAGCACGGGTTGCTGCTGTTGCTGTAGGAACTTACTTTCTATCTCTGCCCTCTGGGCTTGTACTAGAATTAGATGAATGTTGTTATGTGCCTACTCTCACAAAGAACATCATTTCAGTTTCTTGTTTAGACAAGAAAGGCTTTTCATTTATAATAAAGAACAAATATTGTTCTATTTTTTTGAAAGATATGTTCTATTGTAGTGCACCTCTGATGAACGGACTCTACATTCTAGACTGTAACGCCCGCCCTTCCAGGTAGCACTAAGGCCACCCCAGAGGGACGGACGTCACTAAAACATAGGCATCAATTATACTAATGCATATGGATTCATGGCAGCGGAAGACATATATAATTAATTGTTTTTTTTTTCATATCATAACATATACCATATGCATCTAGTTCTCTTAACATGGCATGTGAAGTCAAACGTACCAACATAACATGAGTAGGATATCATACTAGCTGAACATTATCATAAGCATAGGTCCAACATTGTTCACATGCATAACTTAGATAATTCAAAAACTTAAATAGATCTATCCACCAGCACTTCCACACACATCCTCATTGCCTTTCCTGCTCTGCTCCCCTTAAACAATCCATTCCTTGCCTTTATCCGCAGTACAAGGAAAACGTGTAGCTATAAGCCAAAGGCTTAGTGAGATCCTTGCCTACCCATAAATCCGAAAAACACATAACATATAGAAACCATAGCATAGCATAACATAGCATGGAGAATCATAACATATCTTATCATGTAAAAACCATAACATCTTATAACATAACATGAGGGGAAAACAGAACATAATATATCATATCACATAAGGAGCATAACATATCAGAGTATAGCATGTGAGTGTATATCATGATTCATATCACATTCTGTAAGCACATATCATGAAGCCTATCATATCATGTAAACATGTATCATAACTCATACCTGTTCATAAAGGTGCATAAACATAATTTCATAATATGTGCATGTAGATGCAATATGTATATTTTTAAAACATGTATCATGGAATGCACATATGCATCATGCTTCTTTCAAAACATATAGTATACATACTTGAATATCATATCATCATCATGAGAAGGGCCCCGACTTGTACCACATGTAAACATAAATGCGCGCAATCCCTAGGACAGGGTAGCTAGCCCCGAACCTACTAGGGATCTAGGTCCGTTCATAGTCCGTCGACCTAGGGGCGTACTGAGGAGCCCATCCCTTAACGAGGTCCGTTCATAGTCCGTCGACCCCGGGGAGCTTATGGAGCCCACCCTTGGTACAAGCCATACAAAGTAAAATATCATGCATATCATATCTCATCATATCATACATGTCATAATTCTTGTCATATCATGAAGAGAGCTCTTGATCCCCAACTTAAGGGAAGCATCTCTTTACCATAGCATGAAGAGTGCTCTTGATCCCAACTTAAGGGAAGCAACTCTTTTTCATAACATGAAGAGTGCTCTTGGTCCCAACTTAAGGGAAGCAACTCTTTTTCATAACATGAAGAATGCTCTTGGTCCCAACTTAAGGGAAGCAACTCTTTAGGCTTTTCTTCTTACATAAGCCATTCACACATGCATTATATAACATGTTCTTATCATAACATAAAGTATAACATGTTATTTTCTTATCATCAAACTTGGCATATCATCTCATGAACTTAGCATAACATATCATGAACATGACATATCATATCATGAGTCTAGCATATCATATCATGACCATAGCCTATCATGTCATAAGTCTATCATATCATATCATAAACATGACACATCTTATCATAAGACATAGAAATGCAACATATCGTAAAGCATATTTTCATCACATCATAAAGCATGAAAGCTTAATCTACTTATATATCAAAGGCTACATATCATGAAAATGCATAAGCATGTTTGGTTAGGTTTAAACTCTTTCCTAACCCAATTAATCCATCTTGGCTGAACCATATCAGTAGGTTTCAACCTCATTTCATTCCATATGAAGCATAGAACTTATCCACATAACATGTAAACTTGATCTAAGCACATACAAGGCATTATACTTCATGAATAAGCATGTTTGAGTTCAAAACTCTAACCTTAACCCATTTATCTCAATTTGGCCGAAACATATCAGTAGGGTTCTTATATCATTTGGTTCCATATGAAGCATAGAACTTATCCACATAACATGTAAACTTGATCTAAGCACATACAAGGCATTATACTTCATGAATAAGCATGTTTGAGTTCAAAACTCTAACCCTAACCCATTTATTTCAATTTGGCCGAAACATATCAGTAGGGTTTCATATCATTTTATTCCATAAGAAGCATAAGACTTAAACATGTAACATGCACATTTAGTCTAAGTACCTATAGAGCATTGTACAAGTACCTACAAGGCACTATACTTCATGAATAAGCCTATTTGAGTTCAAAACTCTAACCCTAACCCATTTATTTTCATTTGGCCGAAACATATCAGTAGGGTTTCATGTCTTTTTATTCCATAAGAAGCATAAAACTTAAACATATAACAAGCCCATTTAATCTAAGTGCATACAAGGTATTGTACTTCATGATCTAAGCATATTTGAGTTCAAAACTTTAACCCTAACCCATTTATTTCAATTTGGCCAAACATATCAGTAGGGTTTCATACCATTTTATTCCATAAGAAGCATAAAAACCTTGGTTATAAACATGTAAAAATTCATACATCACAAAGAGGTACAACTAGTATGGTTTCTATCTAAAATTCTTGACCTAAGGCCTTATAATCAATTTTGGCCGAACCATATAGATAGGTATCTCTTTTTTTTTCACAACATGAAGAATGAAGACTTAACTAACAACATGTGAAATTCATATATCATAGAGTAGAAAAATTAAGCATGTGATCAAAGAAAACTTGTTCTAGGTCCTCTCTTCCATCCTTGGCCGAAACATGCAATAAGGCTCTAAATTTCTCTTTTTCTTTTTCTATAACATGAAGCATCTCTTATCACTTGTTAACCCTAAGTGACTACCTATTCTTTATCTTGACCACATTCTTGCAAGAAAATTTTTAGAGTTTCGAAAAACATTTTAAACCGAAGCTACTTGTACTGCAGTGAGGGGATACTCACATCCTTGCGCTTGTTTTCCTTAGAGATTTAACCTTTGTTGTGGATCCTTCCTAGAGAGGGGAAGCTTCCTTGCTCCTTGGTCTCGGCAAGAAGAGGAAATGGTGAAGAAGAGGTCACGGTGGAGGAGGAGGGAGTAGGTAGGTGAATGAGGAAAAATGCCAACTCATTTTAATTTTCTCCTTTTATTCATCATGAGAGGAGGAAGGAAAAATATATTTTTCTTCCTCCTTTCTTTTACTCTCTTCATAATTAAGAGAAAAGTCTAGATACATCCCTTCTTGGTGAGTAAGAAAAGAATATTCTAGAGCATCTCTTCATTAGAGAGGAAGAAGACAACTCTCACTTCTCCTTCTAAGAGAAGAGCCTTTTCTTCTTACATTTAATTATGGTTTCCCTCTCTTTTCTAACAATAATTTCTCTTGGTCTAGTGGTTATCTTATTCAGGCATCTAATGAGAGATCTAGAGTTCAAGTCCTAGACCTTATATATTTTTATTTCTATTTTATTTGTTTAAGTGTTCGGCTAGGAGCAAAATTTAACTAAAGCATATATATATTTTTTCTTTATTCATGATAAAATATTCTAGAATTTTGCTAAGGACCCTATGGGTGTTACATAGACTTAGAGAACCCCATCTATAACATAAGTACCAAAAGGTTCAAGTCAAATGAAATGAACCGAACTTATCTCTGGCATTGTCGCTTAGGTCATATAAATGAGAATCGCTTATCTCAGCTCCATAAAGATGATTTGCTGGACTCATTTGATTTTGAATCATATGAGACATGTGAGTCATGCCTACTGGGCAAGATGACCAAGACTCTCTTTAGTGGACACATCGAAAGAGCAACTGACTTGTTAGGACTTATACATAGTGATGTATGTGGGCCTTTCAATGTCACTGCCAGAGGTGGTTATAGGTACTTCATTACATTTACTGATGATTTCAGTAGATATGATTATGTGTATCTGATGACACATAAGTCACAATCCTTTAAAAGGTTCAAAGAATTCAAGAATGAAGTACAAAACCAGCTAGGCAAGAGTATTAAGATACTTCGATCAGATCGAGGTGGTGAATACCTTAGCCATGAGTTTCATGATTATCTAGCTGAGTGTGAGATTCTATCCCAACTTACTCCTCTTGGAACACCACAGTGGAATGGTGTATCCGAAAGGAGGAATCATACCCTATTAGATATGGTACGATCTATGATGAGTCACACAGATCTTCCTATATATTTTTGGGGATATACTCTAGACACAATAGCCTTCACACTTAACCGTGTTCCATCCAAAGTTGTGATAAAGACACCATATAGGATATGGACTGGGAGAGATGCCCAATATCTTTTATGAGGATTTGGGGTTGTGAGGCTTACGTTCGACGTCAAGTCTCGGACAAACTGGGACCCAAATCCGATAAGTGCTATTTTATAGGATATCCCAAGGAGACGAAGGGATGTTACTTCTATATTCCCAGTCACCACAAAGTGTTTGTGGCTAAGACTGGGGTATTTCTAGAAAAGGACTTTGTTTCTAGAAAAACTAGTGGGAGTACGTTCGATCTTGAAGAAGTTCAAGATATGGACCATAGCACTGAAGACTTGATGGAAGTTGAACTGGAACCGCAAAATGTTGTGGATGATGAGATTGTTGCACTAGGAGTTGAGGAACAACAACCAGTTCAAGTAAACCTACCTCTTCGCAGGTCTGACAGGGTACATCGTCAGCCTAAGAGATACTTATTTTTCTTGTCTGACCATGATGACGTTTTGCTCGTTGAGAATGAGCCTACCTCCTATCAGGAAGCTGTGATGAGACCAAATTATGAGAAATGGCTAGAGGCCATGAGATCCGAGATAGAATCTATGTACACCAACCAAGTATGGACTTTGGTTGATCCACCTGAAGGCGTCAAACCCATTGGGTGTAAGTGGGTCTTTAAGAGAAAGACTGACATGGATGGACTTATGCATACTTATAAGGGTCATTTGGTAGCTAAAGGTTTCAAGCAAATTTATGGTATTGACTATGATGAAACTTTTTCTCCAATAGCGATGTTTAAGTCCATTCGGATCATGCTTGCTATTGCAGCATACCACAATTATGAGATCTGACAGATGGATGTCAAAACCGCATTTCTAAATGGAAACTTGCTCGAGGATGTGTACATGACACAACCTGAGGGTTTTGTAGATCCACTGCATACTGGCAGAGTATGCAAACTGCATAAGTCCATTTATGGACTAAAGCAAGCTTCTCGGAGCTGGAATCTTCGATTCGATGATGCGATCAAACAGTTTGGTTTCATCAAGAATGAAGATGAATCCTGTGTCTACAAGAAGGTTGTTGGGAACACAGTTGTCTTCCTTGTATTGTATATGGATGACATACTACTCATTGGAAATGACATCCCTTTGTTGCAGTCTGTAAAGACTTGGCTGGGAAATTGTTTCTCAATGAAGGACTTAGGTGAAGTAGTCTGTATTCTAGGTATAAATATCTATAGAGATAGATCTAAGAGATTGCTTGGCCTAAGTCAAAGTACATATATTGACACGGTATTACTACGGTTTGCCATGCAAAATTCCAAGAAAGGATTTTTACCGATGTCACATGGTGTGAGTCTTTCGAAGACTCAAAGTCCCTCTTCTAGAGAGGAGAGAGATCGCATGGATAAGATTCCTTATGCTTCAGCCATAGGATCTATCATGTACGCCTTGCTATGTACTCGTCCTGATGTTTCATATGCTTTGAGCATGACGAGCAGATACCAGTCAGATCCAGGTGAGCGTCACTGGATAGCGGTCAAGAATATTCTTAAGTACTTGAGAAAGACTAAAGAATATTTCTTGATATTTGGAGGCAATGGTGAGCTAGCTTTAAAGGGTTACAGTGATGCCAGCTTCCAAACTGACCAAGATGATTATAGATCGCAGTCTGGGTTCGTGTTTTGCTTGAATGATGGTGCTGTGAGCTGGAAGAGTTCGAAGCAGGACACAGTTGCTGATTCTACAACAGAGGCCGAGTATATTGCTGCATCAGAAGCAGCAAAGGAGGCAGTTTAGATCCGCAAGTTCATTATTGAGCTTGGGGTGGTTCCTAGCAAAGCCAATCCTATAGAGCTTTATTGTGACAACAATGGAGTAATTGCGCAGGCTAAGGAACCTCGCTCACACCAGCAGATCAAACACATACTACGACGCTTCCATCTCATTTGAGAGATCATCGATAGAGGAGATGTGAAAATTTACAGAGTATCCACAGAGGTTAACGTCGCTGATCCCTTGACCAAGGCTTTGACACAAAAAAAGCATGATGGTCACACTAGGTCATTGGGTGTTAGAGCCTATACTGATTGACACTAGTGCTAGTGGGAGATTGTTAGTGAGAGTCCTAGAGCCGATCATGTGATGATTGTTGTATGAACTCGATGTATCATATTCCTATATATTTATAAAGGTATTTCTTTATGGTTATTATACTTACTTGTATTGGTGCCAAATAACTGAGTATAATAGCGTCCTTGAGTAGAAGGTTCTTATCTATATCAATCGATTAGTTGAATTGATAATGAGATGATATAGAGAACACTACTCTTAATCATTCCTAGTCAAGTATTAACCTTCAGGGACAATGTTAATGTGATGAGACTAGCATGCAGGATAACTCAATGACTTGATCTCACAAGTCATGGATATTAGATATCAAGTTGACACATGGGTATGCATTGGAGAATGTATATTGAATGACCCGCCATGAGAAAGTATCATGGATCGTTATATGAGTGTCATATACTTTCTCATGTGACTATTAGTATGACTATCAGTCCTTGGACCTGAAGTCACCATGGTTCCCTACATAAAGAGTTGCATACTTTAGCTTTGTCAAATGTCACCCGTAAATGGGTGGACTATAAAGGTGACTAATGGGTATGTAACATATTATGCGGAGGGATGTGAGTGATGTAGAAGGGATCTATCCCTTCTATATGACGGGAGTGATATCATGATTCTTAATAGAGTGAGACCACTAAGTGCATGGCCATGCCCAAATAAGTCAATATGAGATATTGAGCTCATTTGATTAGAGTGAGTCTACTTGGAGTTCAAGACATAGATTGATTAGAGGATGATACGGTCTGTGCCTCAATTGATCAATTTAGATGTCAAGGATAGAAGGACATCGTCACATATTGTGAGAGTCACAATTAGTAGTCACAATGGTGATGTTGGATCTTAACATTCTTGTAACTTGGGTAGTAATGATGTGTTGCTAGATACCGCTCATTGCTTATGTTTCTAAATGGGTTTAGGAGCATTACCAATGTTACAAGAACCTATAGGGTCACACACAAAGGGCAGCTAAATGGAGATTAGGTTCATATGATGGACCAAGAGGATTAGGTTCATGTGATGAACCAAATTGGATTAAGAGTAATCCAAATTAGACTAATTGAGTTGGACTCAATTTGATTCATGTGACGAATGAGTCTAATTTAGACAATGATTCATTGAGTCAATTTAAACTAATGAATAGAGATTCATTAAATTAAATTGATTTGAATCAAAGGGTAGATTTGATCAACCATGGGAGATAAGAGGTCAAGTTTGACTTGACTTGAGAGGGAAGATGAAGGGTCAAGTTTGACTTGACCAAATGCCACCTCATTGTGACTTGGCATGGGCCGACGAATGATGATGTTCCATATCATCAAGGCTATATTATTGTGTGCCACCTCATGAGGAAGACCAAGAGCCATGACTCTTGGTATTACATATAGGTATAAAACCTCTATTAAATGGCCGTCCATAGTAATGAAGAATAAGTGTGTGCTTATTCAAGGCTTCTTCTTCTTCGTCTCTTGCTTTCTCTCCTTCTCCTCCATTGTCGAGACCTCTCAAGAGTGCTAGCACACTCTAAGTGGTTCTCTCCACCTTTTGTTTGTGTGGATACGTGTACAGGAGTGTACACTTGACACTCTACGAGATCCGACAACCATTTAGACGAGCGGGATAAGTGAAGGGCATCGCGACAAGGGTAAAACTTCCTTTTCATGTAGATCTAAGGTAGATCTAGTGTAGACAAACATGTACATGAATATTTTTATTTATCTTCGCACGGATCCGTGGCTAGCTTCGAGGTTTCCGCAACGCAAAAAGTGATTTTTGCGGCTCGAAAGTTCTAACAGAGTCCTCGTTAGAAGATTCTGATGAAGAGCTCGAATAGACGAGCTTTCTTGCACTAACGGCCTCGGAACACATCAACGAATTGGAGACCGAGAGCGAATCGGAAGCTGAGTCAGAGGGAAGCCACGGATCTGTATATGTTTCCGAAGGGCCTAAACTCACTGTAAGTACGTGTCAAATAGATAAACTTTACAATTTAGTTAATTATTTATTGCACAAGTTAGCTAAATCTAATGTCTGGGTTAAGTCACTTCAAAAGGAGGTAGCAACCCTTAAAGAAGTGACTAACCCTAGCTCTTTGACTGATCTTGTTCAGACTGGAACCTTAACTCAAGTCCAAAAGCTTGAGGAAGAGAATTCTAGCCTGAAAGATCAAGTCAAGGAACTAAAGGACATGTTGAAATGGTTTACTCTAAGTTCCAAGAATCTTGATCTGATTCTTGGAAAACAGCGAGCCGTTTACAACAGATCTGGACTTGGATTTAAAACTAAGTGCAAATACAAGTCTTATTTATCCCTTAATAACAGGAATAATAACAAATTAGTCAAAGCATGAGCCTTCAAGTTGAACTTGGTTAATCAAGTTGGACTTGGACAATATTGGGTCCCCAAGGATCAAATCTTTCACCTTGATAGACCATATCGAGGCTATGATCCAGGTGGAGCCAATAGGAAGATCATTTTTAGAATTGTTTAATGATTGCCTTTACTGCTTTCACTATACATGCTTAGATTAGGCTAGATAAGGACCTATGCCTAATTTACACTTGACTAGTTAGACTTAGGGATTTCAAAAGGAAAATTGAATATCTAATTTCTTTGAAAGGCTTTATCTAGAAGTGGTGGATGATCCCAGACCCAAGAAGGCCTGGTGCCTCGCCACAACTTGGAAGCCAATATTCGAAATGTGTATTTAATTGACTAATTGAAAAACCTAAGTCTAACCCAAATGTAAATTAATCCTTAGACATAATCTAAATCAAAGATAAAATTAACCATCTCACAAAATTCATAAGATTCCCTGATTGATAACTTATAAATGGGTGAGATGGACCTAGGTAAAATGTAAAATAAATCAATTTTAACCTAATTAATAAATCAATTTAAATTAATAAATAATTCAATTAACCTAATCAATTAATTCAATTAGCCTAATTAATTAATTTAATTAACCTAATCAATTAATTAATTCAATTAACCTAATCAATTTATTAATTCAATTAACCTAATAAATTAATTTAATTTGTTAAATCTTAATTAATTTAATACTACTTAATCTAACCAATTTATAAATTAAACCTAAACCTGATTAACTCTATAAACCATCTCACAATCACCCATAAGGATACCATGTTTGATAATCTAGACCGGGTGAGATGGAACATCAAGGAGTTAATTTCAATCAAACTATCTTTTGATCTATCAAATTGAACCAAATCAAATACTTTATGTAGGAACATACAGATTTGGATCAATGGATGCTGGATAGTGGATGCTCCAAACATATGACTGGAGACAGATTGAAATTCACTAAGTTCAAACTCAAGAATCTAGGATCAGTTGCATTCGGCAATGACAGAACACTTAAAGTAATCGGGACAAGTAATATCCAACTAAGTTTCGATTTCTATATTCGAAAAGTATTATTAGTTGAACAATTCAATTTTAACTTACTTAGTATTAGTCAGTTATATGACTCTAGGTACTTAGTCACATTTTCAAAATATGATTGTCTGATTAAAAATATTTAAAATCCTGAAATAATACTTAAGGGAATCAGGAAAACGAATATATATACAATTAACCTACCATCCTCTTCACTAAAGTGCCTATTGACACAACAAGAGGAAACTAAGCTGTGGCACAGAAGATTGTGTCACACTCATAACAGACTCATTTAGAAAATGAGTCAAAATGGCTTAGTAAGAGGTCTGCCCAAGCTAAAATTCTTAGAAAGTCCAATTTGTAATGCTTGTCAACAGGGTAAACAAATCAAGTCAACCCACAAGTTAATCAACTTAAATGGAACTAAACCAATACTTGAGCTCCTACACTTAGACCTGTTTGATTCACATGGAGCCAAGTCACTAAGCAAAAATCAATATTGCTTAGTCATTGATCCTGTCTGAGAGTGAGTTGACGGACGTTGGGGAGATGATGCTCACGTTGACTGGATATCGACTGAGGATGGCGTGGACCTCCAACGAACTAAGCCTGCAATCATAAGTCGTTACTCGTTAGTGCCGAGCCTGGGAGGGGTTCCCTTGCGATAGCCCTCCGACGCTCAAGTCAGTCATCGACGGTAAACGAATGAAGTGGAGAAGAAAGGAGCAACAACGTAACTATAGCTACAGTAGTGAACATACCTATGTAGAAGCTTGGGGGTCCTTATATAGGGCTCCTGGGAGGTGCATACACACTTCCCAAAGCATACCTGGAAAGGATGTATCAGAAAAGCATGCCTGACGCTATACCTTAACAGCCCGAGCATATCCCTGATGTGATAGTGGAAGCTTCCACCGTACAATTCTCTGTTTGACCATGCCGTCGACCATGCCGCCTGTCGATGACACTGGTCCCTAGGGAGATATCACAAACTGCCCCTTTTATCTTTTATTGGGCCGAGCGGGAGAGCCGCTCGACCAGTCTGCCATCCGGGTGATACAATGGCCGAGCTGCGTGTTCTCTCGACCAATGCTCTGCTATCTGGCTCCCCCCTATCGGGTGAGGGAGCCCTGTCTGCCGGGTCGAGGCTGTGTCCACTATTTAGCCGAGGGGGACGGCCGCTCGACCTTCGTACCTCCTTGCTTGAGCATTATGAGCGTCGGAAGCTCGGTATCTGATCGAGCTGTCGGAGTGTCGAACCGGCTACTCTTCATGCTGACCGGGAAGGTAGTTCGCCCAATTGGACTCATACCTAGGACATTGACCACTTTGACCTTCTGCCGGACAGACCCCACCTTGCCATCGGATCACGTGCTTCCCCCTCAAGTGTAGTCGAAGGAGGCTGCAAGTTCGATTGACTGGACAAGTAGTATGGTGACCGATTGGCCGATCGATCAATGGATTGGTTAGATCCCGATCGACTCGTGTTGGACTGATCTTTCTCTGTTGGTCGGCGCTTTGGGCCTTTGTACTTAGATATTTTTTCCTCATTGCTCCCAAAGGGGCGCACGCCGGGCGGTCAATGCTGACGTCACCCGGATGTCCTCGGAATATGCGTAAATCACGCCCATTAAGGTTGAGCACGCGCCCACGCCTATTAAACGCTGCCCTGTGGGAGGGCGCCACGTGTCGTCGCCGCAGTCGCCGCACGTCCGCGATGACAACTGCTGATGTGATGTTTGGCGGTTTGAATTCAATGACTGGAGTGCGCTCTGATTCCCGTGCCCTGGATCGGACGGCTCCAGCCGGCCGAGCCATTCTTTATAAAGTCGTCACTTCTTCCTCCTCACTCACTCTGCCGTTTTCTCTCCGTTAATCACTGGCGATCTCTTGAGTGATTCGTGCTCCGTTGATCACCAGGCTCATTCAGCGGCGACGACATTCACCTTCCCTGTAAGCTTCTCCTTTTCTGCCTAATCTCTCCCTGTTCTTTCCGCCTCTGTATTTTTTAGCTTTCTATGTTTTCCAGCTATCTTTCCCGTCGAACCTTTTGCCTTTTCATTTTCCGGCCATCTTTTCCATCAAACCTTCCACCTTTTCATTTTTCGGCAATGGCGAGCTCTTCGCAGCCGTCCGACCCCGCTCCCAGTCTCTGGTATGCTACCATGGAGACTCGGTTTAATGCGGGCGACATCGCGACTTTGATAAATGCCTTTGACATCCCTTCTGACCATGAGATAGTTCTGGCCTCCCTGTCTGATCGGTCCAATGATCCATCGATTGACACAATTTGTTTCTTTTAAGACCAATTTGCGGTCGATCTTCGGTTTCTCATCCACCCTTTCATAACCGAAGTTTGTAATTACTTTCGTGTCCCGCTCGCCCAGCTTGTTCCCAACTTCTTTCGCCTGATGTGCGGCATGGTAGTGTTGTTCCGAGTGCACAACATTCCATTGCCCTCTCAGGTCTTCTACTATTTCTATTATCCCAAATAGTCCGAGCTGGGCACTTACCTTTTCTAATCTTGGATCGGTCTGGTGTTTTTTGACAAAATGCCCACATCCAACAAACACTGGAAGGAGTACTTCTTCTTTTTGAGACTCCCCGAGCGGCCGAGCTTCCGGACCAAATGGCAAATCGGGCTTCCTCCTCAATCTGATTTGAAGAAGTACAAGATCCGACCGGACTACCTCCATGCTGCCAACATGCTGGTCGGCTTGAAGTTTGACATTCATAAGTTGTTGTCAGAGGGTGTGATGTACACGTTCGGTCTGAGCTCAATCCGAACAAAGCTTCCGAGCAGCCTAGGTATGAATTTCTCAACCTTCTTCCCTTGCCTCCAATTGATTCTTTTCTTCTCTTGCAGCCGACATCATGATGTGTGGTATGAGCTCGAGTGTATAGAGATAACTCGGGTCGCTGCACTAAAGTTTACCGAACCCCTCTACACTAAAGTAGTATAGTGTTGACTCAGGCCGTCTCCCAAAGAATGTAACGATAGGATGATAACTTTAGGATTGGTTATGACTTTTGGATTTTTTATATTAAACTGGGGGTTTAGGTTTTGAATTCTGAGCTTACGATATGAAATAACAAAACAAGTATGAAATTAAACCTAAAGAACAAAAGAGCAATGGAAGTATGAAATCTAATCCTAATTAATAAAAGACATCCTATCTATTCATTAGTAGTGATCTCATAGCGCATTGTCACTCTATGCTACGATTTCACCATTAACGGAATTAAACTAAGGAATGAAATAGCAAAACATTAAATGAACCTAACCTAGTAAATGAAAGACGATACAAATAAGAAAACCTAGTCTAACTTAAACTATGATTGCAAGGAAATTAAAGACAACATAAAGTAAGCCAATAACAAAACTAAGCATGGAACGAACTTAGAGCATTAAAGAAATCTAATCCTAATTGCATTCAAACGAAGAACAAAACTTATAGCAATTGAAAGAGACAAGACAAGCAAACATTAAGTAAAATAAAGTGCATGAATTTAAACCTAACTATTGGAAGAAACATTTTGTCGAACACTTCATGAGCATGAGTCAAAATAGCATTAGTACGTGCACTAAAACATGGGAGAACAACTTAGTACAAGCATCAAACAATCAACCACACAAGTCAACATATGGATACGAATCAAGTGAAGAAATGCAATGATCAAAAGTTATCCGAAATCTGATGAAGAAGAAGTGCTGCTCGGTCTTGAAGGCTGGTGTGGAGAAGGGCAGATCTGCTGCTGGGAAAAGGGCAGGGATGGCGTTGGAAGGTGAAGAATCTCATCGGAGAACCCCTCCAGTGAGGTGGATGATCGAAGCTAAAGCTTGCCGCTTGGAATTGCTTGCCGTCATTGCTGCCCTAGCCCGCGCGTTGCTGGAAATTACGAATAGAGAGGAGATGTGGATAGGAGATGATCGCGGGATGATGGAGAGGATGATGAGGTGAGGGAAGTCCGGCCGGCGGCGATGGATAAGCAGAGATGGCCGCTGACCGTCTGTGAAGGAGAAGAAGTGGAGAAGGCGTGAGAAGGAGAAATCGTGAGGAGCAGAGTGTTTTTCTCCTTTTTTAATCTGGGCCATCCATCCTTGTAAGGAAGATGGATGTAGATCTGGCCATTTAATCTAGCTGATGAAGAGATGAGTGGTGCGGATCTAGTTGCCTTCTTGCTTGGATCCAATGGTCTATATAACTTCAAATTTGGATGGAGGGCTGGATGGCTTAGATCTGAATGAAGGAGGAAGATCTCTCTTGATCTGGATCAACGACTCATATTAATTCTGCTTGATCTCCCTCATTTGACCTCAAATCAAGTTAAATTTGATCCGACTCAACCCTAATCAATGGCTCTTTTGATTTCCTACAAATCCATAATAAACATGAGATTAAATAGCACAATTTGTAGAAAATTTACAATTAAGTTCAAAATAGATCCTACTCATAAAACATAATATAAATTCAAAATTAAGCATGCAAGAAGGTAAAAATTCCAAGAATAAGAGCCAAAATAATATAAAAAATGCTAGTTATCAACTCCCCCACACTTATTCTTGCTCGTCTCGAGCAAATGAAATAAAACTAGGAAACAACCAAAAACTTATCTCCCTATCAATTCCCTATCAATATTTTGAAAACAGTAAAAGAAAGTTATTTAAGATCATCAAGTTTTAAGAATCAAAGTATTCATGGTTCCAATTCTCATATAAGTCAACAAGCATGGAAATTTCAATCAACTTGAATAGATTAAGAATGATAGAACCTCTCAAGATGGGTATATGCACTAATGCTCACATAAATAATAGACATGAAAGTGGAGCTCTCTCTAAAGCAACTCATGGCATTGCACTACCATATGCTTGCTTATTTTCTAGTTCTCCACTAATGTAAACATAAGTACACATAAATCAAGAGGACTTATCATGAATAATAATGAAACCTCACATGTAAACAATAGAACAAGAAGGATAGACAACAAAAGAATTCAAAGAGAATATGAGAGCATTGGGGTAATCAACATGAAGAATACAATCAAATTCTATACTCAAAAACTCATTCAAACATCGAACACTCAACTCTCTTTGCACATTCTCATTGTGATATACATCAACCACTATGATATCTCCAAAATACATGTATGTATTAACAACTTAACTCATGAGAATCTCTCAATAACAATATAAAATGAGTATACATCAATCTTTCCATAGAGATATTTCTTCTTGTTCATCACTAACAAAATAACAAATGCTTGAGAATTTTTTTTCTCTCTCTCTTTTTATTTTTTTTCAACTTTTTTTTGATGTTTTTTCTCTTTATTTTCACTTTATGTACATAGAGAGATTTTTTTTTCAACTTTCAACAAGCATCCGTCCATACATATTTGCATCCCCCACACTTAAACTTGTCCGTCTCGGACAATATAACAAATAATGATATGCTCTAAAACTTAACAATAGGGGGCTAAAAAAAATAATAAAGATATGCCAAAGAAAATGTAATTCTTCATGCAATCACCCAACACTCTCATCACATGACCAAGGAAAGAATGAATCGATAAGGATATGCTAGTAAAAATATAACGACAATGAGAAGATATGACAAGGGAAGTACAATGATAATGATAATGAAAATATAATGGCAATGAGAAGATATGACAAGGGAAGTACAATGAAACATGAAAGCAATAGGTGAAATGCTTACTGGTAAGAACAACAAAGTATAGGAAAAACTAAGAGATTAATAAGAAAATTTGCCTCTATCATATTCATGCAAGCTTATGTTATCATAATTTCAAAAAGAATCAAAGCAAGTTCTAGAGTGTCAAGTATCACAAGTGCTATCACACACAAGAGGATTAAGGATAAGCATGGAAACAACCTCACTAGGTGAATAACAAAATATCATGCATAATATAACAAGATAGAGTCCATCACCACAACAAATGACTAATGCAATTAATGTACCAAACCATACCAAGGAAACCAAAACTTGATAGTCAAACTTAACCATCTTTTTCGATTCTCAAAGCATTATAAAGGGACATCTAGGGAGATATGACTCAAAATCAGGCAAGGTATAAACAAGACCAAACAAATGCAAAACAATAAAGCAAAGTATGGAAGCAAACAAACATGCAAGTATAAAGACAAAGAGAAGCAAGAAAATGAAAGGAAAGGAATGAACTCTCCTTTATTCCTGGCGGCTGAAGACGATTCAGAAGTAGTATCCACGTAGGAAAGGGAACAACTTGATAAACAATCCATCCCGGTAGCTGAAGAAGATTCAATTTGAGCATCCAACCCGGAAATGGAGTTATCTGAGCTCAGGAGAGAATTGCTTCTTCCGCCATTTTCTCTTTAGTTCCTAGCGGCTGGAGGCGGTTTAGTAAAAGTATCCAATCCAGGGCCCTGTAAAAACCTGCAAGGCCAAGGACGGAATGCACCTTCCACATGCATGTGGGGTAAGGAAGAGTTGAAACAAAATCAAACTTAAACAAGTATGAATCCAAATATGAGCCACATCCAATAAAATCAATATTCGGAACCTCTATTGAATTCTCTAAAAGATCACAAGAAATATTTACCTTGCTGTACTGAAATGTACCTGGAGGTTCTAGAATAATAGATGTGACTTCCTCTTCATCAAGTAATAGCTCAGACTCTAGTGGTGCATCAAAAAGAAGTGATTCTTGGGGCTCTGCCTCCACAGCACAAGTCCCTACACTCTTATCATCAGGTGGGCATGTAACAAAACTAGGTGATTCTTGAGATATTGCTTCCACCATGCAAGTCCCTACACTTTCCTTATCGATAGATGCATAATCTGGCTCAGCTAGCTCCTCAACATCACCAACAACACCTGCATCAACTATATCTACAGCAACAATATTATCATCAGAGTTAGGATCAACTACAACTATATCATCACAACACATAAAATCAGAGGAGTCCTGTAGAGCTTTAGGATTAGAATTAGGGTTGTCACAAGCTTTATACTCCATCTCCTCACTAGATAGTTGTACTTGTCGTTGGCTGATGGATGTTGCAATTTGATCTAGATACATCTGACAATTTTGTAGTGATGCTTCATTTCTTTGTTGAGACTGGGTATATGCCTCTTGTTGTTGCTATATCTGCTGCATTGCATCCTTCAAATCTTGAAATATTGATTGACTAGGGGCATGAACTTCTTCAATGCTCTCTTGAAATGCCCCCTAAGGAGCTAGTTCGGTTGATTGAATGGATGTGAATAGGTAGGCATATAATCATCATGAAATCCATGTGACCTCTGATACGATGGAAAAGATTGATCCAATTGTTGTTGCTCATTCCCATACTGCTCAAGAATTTGTTGGGGTTGATAGCATTGGGATTGGAAGTATCCATGCTGCTCTGGAATCTGGGGTTGAAAGTACTGAGTCGAATAATTACCCAGTCATGACTATAGGTACTAGGAGCTGGATCATATGCCTGTTGATATTGATGTTGGAAATACTGGGGTCCCACAAGAAATCTAGCAGTCTTTTGAATGAAATGACATATAGCAATTGGATGAGAAGGACTGCCACAATTAGTACATATGTGTCTCACTTGCCAGTATCCAAATTGTGATATTCATTGAAACCTCTAAATTGCTGAGAATAAAGATCCATGTTGGACTGAAAGAATTATCCTGGTCTTACACTGAAACACTAACAGACAAGATTAGAAGACATAGGAGTATATGATATCAAACACATGAATCTATGAACATTAAAGCATTTGACAATTTTTTTAGAAATTTTTGTAGAAAAATAAGAAAGCAATCCTAAAATTATCAAACACCACTACAATTTCCCCCGCAACGATGCCAAAATTTGGTATGAGCTTGAGTGTCGTGCTACGGGAGCTTATCAAATTACAATTAAAGTTTACCAAACCCCTCTACACTAAAGTAGTATAGAGATGACTTGGGTCGTCTCCCAAAGAATATAACGATAGGAAGATAACTTCAAGATTGGTTATGACTTTTGGATTTTTTATATGAAACTGGGGGTTTGGGTTTTGAATTCTGAGCCTACAATATGAAATAACAAAACAAGTATGGAATTAAACCTAAAAAACAAAAGAGCAATGCAAGTATGAAATCTAATCCTAATTAATAAAAGACATCCTATCTATCCATTAGTAGTGATCTCATAGCGCATTGTCACTCTACACTACGATTTCACTATTAACTGAATTAAACTAAGGAATGAAATAGCAAAACATTAAATGAACCTAACCTAGTAAATGAAAGATGATGCAAATAAGAAAACCTAGTCTAACTTAAACTATGATTGTAAGGAAATTAAAGACAACATAAAGTAAGCCAATAACAAAACTAAGCATGGAACAAACCTAGAGCATTAAAGAAATCTAATCCTAATTGCATTCAAACAAAGAACAAAACTTATAGCAATTGAAAGAGACAAGACAAGCAAACATTAAGTAAAATAAAGTGCATGGATTTAAACTTAACTATTGGAAGAAACATTTTGTCGAACACTTCACGAGCATGAATCAAAATAGCATTAGTACGTGCACTAAAACATGGGAGAACAACTTAGTACAAGCATCAAACAATCAACCACACAAGTCAACATATGAATACGAATCAAGTGAAGAAATGCAACAATCAAAAGCTATCCAAAATCTGATGAAGAAGAAGTGCTGCTCGGTCTTGAAGGCTGCTGTGGAGAAGGGCAGATCTGCTGCTGGGAAAAGGGCAGATCTGCTCCGGAAGGTGAAGAATCTCACCGGAGAACCCCTCCGGTGAGGTGGATGATCAGAGCAGAAGCTTGCCGCCTGGAATTGCTTGCCGTCGTTGTTGCCCTAGCCCGCGCATCGCTAGAAATCGTGAACAGAGAGGAGATGTGGATAGGAGATGACCGCGGGATGATGGAGAGGATGATGAGGTGAGGGAAGTCCGGCCGGCGGCGATGGATAAGAAGAGATGGCCGCCGACCGTCTGTGAAGGAGAAGAAGTGGAGAAGGCGTGAGAAGGAGAAATCGCGAGGAGCACCCCGGTGAGGTGAGTACTGTGTCGTGAGAAAACATAGAGCAGAGGGTTTTTCTCTCCTTTTAATTTGGGTCGTCCATCCTTGTAAGGAAGATGGATGCAGATCTGGCCATTTAATCTAGCTGATGAAGAGATGAGTGGTGCAGATCTAGTTGCCTTCTTGCTTGGATCCAATGGTCCATATAACTTCAAATTTGGATGGAGGGCTGGATGGCTTAGATCTGAATGAAGGAGGAAGATCTCTCTTGATCTGGATCAATGACTCATATTAATTTTGCTTGATCTCCCTCATTTGACCTCCAAATCAAGTCAAATTTGATTCGACTCGACCCTAATCGATGGCTCTTTTGATTTCCTACAAATCCATAATAAAAACATGAGATTAAATAGCACAATTTGTAGAAAATTTACAATTAAGTTCAAAATAGATCCTACTCATAAAACATAATATAAATTCAAAATTAAGCATGCAAGAAGGTAAAAATTCGAAGAATAAGAGCCAAAATAATATAAAAAATTCTAGTTATCAATGCGCGCTCGGATAACTGACATAATTAAGGCTAAGCAAGCTGAAATTGAAGCAGCCGCAGCCAAGGAGATGGAACGGCTCGGCTTGACTCCTGTTGGCTCACAGGAGGGTACAATTGTTGAGACCCCAACTATGGGCGAGGGGACAACCGAATGAACACCCAGCGCAGGAGGGGAGACCGACCCATGCCCGGCTCGAGAAGTGCCACCCGTCGTCCATACTGATGGCTTGGGGTCCTAGGGCAATGACGTACCTCTCACTCAAAATAGACGCCGAACGGACATGCCTTCTCGCTCTGCTACCTCGGCCATGTAATGCCCGCCCTTCCAGGGACACTCTGACTGCCCTTAGAGAGACGGGGTTACTTACATTCACCTAACATACTAATGCATATGAACTCAATTTTTTTTTTATCATATGCATTTGATTGTCTTAAACATGGCATGTGAATCATAACTTATTAAACTTTTTACCATATCATAATAAGTCTAACATGGCAAACTATCATGAGAGCATAACATACTAGCTCAACCATCATCATAAACATAGGGTCCAAACTTAGTTCACATGCATAATTTAGTCAATATAAATTTAAACTTAATTTGATCTATCCACCATGCCACTTCCACACACATTATCATCGCCCTTCCTGCTACTCCCCTTAGTTCATCCATTCCTTGCCCTTATCTGCAGTACAAGGAAACGTAAAACTATAAGCCCAAAGGCTTAATGAGCTCCTTTCCTACTCATAAAACATAAGGCACGTAATACCACATAGCATGTGAAACATAGCATAGCATAACATAGCATGGAGAATCATAACATAGAACATAGTTTGTCATATAAGAGGCATAACATAGCATGGCATAGCATGTGAGTACATATCATGGGAACATATCATATCCTGTAAGCATGTATCATAACTCATACTTGTTCATAATAATGCATAACCAATAATTCATAAAACATATGCATGTAAATGCAAAATGTATATTTTCAAAACATGTATCATGGAATGCACATATGCATCATGTCTCTTTTAAAACATATCTTATACATACTTGAACATAACATAATCATCATGAGGGCCCAGCTTGTACCACAAACATACATAATGTGCGCAATCCCTAGGACAGGGTAACTAGCCCCGAACCTACTAGGGATCTAGGTCCGTTCATAGTCCGTCGACCTAGGGGCGTACTAAGGAGCCCATTCCTTTTTACGAGGCCCGTTTCATAGACCATCGACCTCGGGGCGATTATGGAGCCCACCCTTGGTACAAACCATACAAAATAAAATATCATGTCATACATATCATGTCATCATGCATATCATAGCTTATCATACATGTCATAATTTCTTGTCATATCATGAAGAGAGCTCTTGATCCCATCTCAAGGGAAGCATCTCTTTGCCATACCATGAAGAGTGCTCTTGATCCCCACTTAAGGGAAGCAACTCTTAGGCTTTTCTTCTTACATAAGCCTTTCATACATATATCATGAAACATAACATGCTCGTATCATAACATAAAACATAACATGTGATCTTCATAACATTAAGCATGACATATCATATCATGAAGCATAGCATATCATATCGTGAGCATAGTATATCATATCATGAGCATAACATATCATATCATGCAACATAACTCATCTCATAACATAAGGCATAACATATCATATCATGAGCATAGCATATCATATCATGAGCATAGCATATCATATCATGAAACATAATTCATCTCATAACATAAGGCATAACATATCATATCATGAACATAGCATAACATATTATGAGCATAGAACTTAACTAATCACATATCAAAGACTATACATCATGAGAAAACATAAGCATGCTTGGTTAGATTCACTCTAAACCCAATTATCCACCTTGGCCAAAACCTTGCTAAATGGATTTTCCCTTTTTTTTTTTTTCACTATAAGAAGTATGAAACTAAGCCACCCATAGATAAATAACCAAATATCATATAGGCATAAACAAGCATGGTTTGTTGCAAGGCATGACTCTAAATCTCAACACTTTACTTGGCCGAACCTTAAGGTGAAGTTCTAGGTTTCATTTGTGTAACATGTAGCATAAAACTTATCTAACCATATACAAAAGATCATGATTAGGTTTCAAAACTTTACCCTAGGCTTGGCATTCCTTCTTGGCCGAGACCTTCATTTAGGGTTTTAGGTTTTCTAATGCAACATGTAACATAATGACTTAACCTAACCACATACAAGATATCATACTTCATGAACAAGCATAAATAAGCATGATTGGATTTCAAATTTTGACCCTAAGCTTGGTATCATGTCTTGGCCGAAACTTCACATTAGGGTTTCCATCATTTTTGTTACCACATGAAGCATAACAATCTAAGCTATCAACATATAACAATTCATATATCATGAAGAAGCATAAACAACATATTTCCCTTACAAAAATTTTGCCCTAACCCTTGTAACCCATCTTGGCCGAAACTTACATGGAGGTTTTCATCATTTTTGTTACTACATGAAGCATAAAAATCTAAGCTATCAACATATAAAAATTCATATATCATGTAGAAGCATAAATAACATATTCCCTTTTTAAAAGTTTTGCTCTAACTCTTGTAACTCATCTTGGCCGAAACTTACATGGAGGTTTTCATCATTTTTGTTATCACATGAAGCATAAAGACCTAAGCTATCAACATATAAAAATTCATATATCATGTAGAAGCATAAATAACATATTCCCTTTTCAAAATTTTTGCTCTAACTCTTGTAACTCATCTTGGCCGAAACTTACATGGAGGTTTTCATCATTTTTGTTATTTCATGAAGCATAAAAAACCTAAGCTATCAACATATAAAAATTCATATATCATGTAGAAGCATAAATAACATATTCCCTTTTCAAAATTTTTGCTCTAACTCTTGTAACTCATCTTGGCCGAAACTTACATGGAGGTTTTCATCATTTTTGTTATTACATGAAGCATAAAAACCTAAGCTATCAACATATACAAATTTATATATCATGAAGAGGCATGAACTACATATTTCCTTTTAAAAAAAACAAGAATATCCACATATAAAATGATCGACAACTACTTGTACTGCAGTGAGGGGATACTCACTTCTTTCGCTTGATTTCCTTAGGGAAGTAACCTTGATTTGTGGAGCTTTCCTAGAGAGAAGTTTTCCTTTGCTTGGGTTTCGACAATGAAGGTGGGGAGAAGAAGCTTGGTCACGGTGGAGAGAAAAGAGGAAGGGAGGAAGAGAGAAAAATGAACTCTCTTCTTTAATTTCTCCTTTTATTCTTCATGAGAGGAGGAAGGGAAATTACATTTTTCCTTCTCCTTTCTTTTACTCACTCTAAATGAAAAGAAGAAGCAAGGCTCCTCTTTTCATTTGAGAGGAAGAAGGCAACTCCAATTTCTCCTTCTAAGTGAAGAGAGCCTTCACTTCCTTACCTTTAACTATGATTTCCCTCTCCTTTCTAACAATAATTACTCTTGGTCTATTGGTCAACACATACATGTATCTAGTAAGAGATCCAAGGTTCAAACCTTGGTCATCTCTTTTTGGTTCTCTTATTTTATTGTTTTTTTTTTTGAAAATTTTCATATAAGGCCTATTTATTTTTATTCATGATAAAAATATCGAAAATCTTGCTAAGTACCCTATGGGTGTTACAGTCCCCCATACCTCATAAAAGTTCATCCTCGAACTTAAAATAGCTCCCGGTGCTTTCGTCTCATATCATCTTCTCGTTCCCATGTGGCTTCTTCGAACCGTTAATTTTGCCACAGGACCTTTACCAAGGGTACCTCTTTGTTCCTTAGTCTTTTGATACTTTCATCTCTTTTTGGTTCTCTTATTTTATTATTTTTTTTTTGAAAATTTTCATATAAGGCCTATTTATTTTTATTCATGATAAAAATATCGAAAATCTTGCTAAGTACCCTATGAGTGTTATAGTCCCCCATACCTCATAAAAGTTCGTCCTCGAACTTAAAATAGCTTCGGGTGCTTTCGTCTCATATCATCTTCTTGTTCCCATGTGGCTTCTTCGAACCGTTGATTTTGCCACAGGACCTTTACCAAGGGTACCTCTTTGTTCCTTAGTCTTTTGATACTTCGATCCAATATCTGAACCGGTCGACTTTCGTAACTTAGATCCTCTTGCACTTGTACGGTTTGTGGTTCGATCACTTGGTCCGTGCTCGGAATACATTTCTTTAGCATCGAAATATGGAACACATTATGGATAGCTGACATCTCCTGAGGTAGCGCTTTTTCATAGGCCACCTTGCCAACTCTTTTCAGAACTTGATATGGGCCTACATAGCGCGGGCTTAGTTTTCCTTTCTTTCCAAACCTCATCACTCCTTTCATAGGAGCTACTTTAAGGAATACTGCATCTCCGACACTGAATTCTAAGGGCCTTCATCTTTTATCTGCATAACTCTTTTGTCAACTCTGAGCTGTTTCTATTCTTTGGCGGATGTTTTGTATAGCACGGGTGGTGTTGTCAATGAATTCTGTTTGAACTCCCATCTCCTTCTTTTCGCCACCTTCGTACCAGCATATAGGGGACCTACATTTCCTTCCGTACAGAGCCTCGTAGGATGCCATTCCTATAGTAGCCTGGTAACTATTGTTGTAGGCGAATTCCGCTAAACATAAATATCGACACCAACTCCCTTTGAAATCTAAGGCGCAAGCCCGTAACATGTCTTCTAGTACTTGATTTACCCTTTCTGTTTGTCCGTCGGTCTGAGGGTGGAAGGCAGTACTGAACAATAGCTTGGTGCCAAGGGCTTTCTGAACACATTCCCAAAAATGTGAAATAAAATGACCATCTCGGTCAGAAATAATGGTCTTAGGAATCCCATGTAATCTAACAATTTCTTTGACATATAATTGAGCTAATTGCTCAATAGAGTAGGTCATCTTAATTGCCAGAAAGTGGCCAGATTTCGTCAATCTGTCCACGATTACCCATATAGCGTCGTAACCGTTCGTCGTCTTGGGTAATCCCGAGATGAAATCCATAGAGATATCTTCCCATTTCCATTCTGGAATTTGGATTGGCTGCAGTAATCCTCCAAGTCTCTGGTGTTCTGCTTTAACCTGCTGGCAGGTCAAACAGGTACTGACATACTGAGCCACATCTCTTTTCATACCGGACCACCAGAATTTCTTTTTCAGATCTTGGTACATCTTAGTGGAACCCGGATGCATCACATAGGGTGTTGCATGGGCCTCTTCCAGTATCTTCTTTCACAATTCTGGATCCCCGGGAATACATAATCGATCCCTGAGATATAATATTCCACTGTCCGCAATACGGAATCCGTCATTCTTTCCCTCTAAGGTTTCTTGCTTAATTCTTTGGATGATTTAGTCACTAGTTTGCTTTTCCAATATATTGTCGAATAATGTCGGTGCTAAGGTCAGGGTAGAGAGTTGCCCGGACATATTTTCGACCCAGTGACACGTAATGTTTCTCGGCTTCCAGATAAATTCGACTATTGGTTCACCTTCAGTACTAGATAAAACTTTAGCATATTGACTAAAATTAGGTAGCTGACCTGTGACGACTGGGGAAGCACTTGCCACATCCTCTTTAGTAAGAGAAAAGATCCTGGCGTTCGTTGCTACTGGTGGAGCTTCCAGTCTCCCTTGGCTTATCTGCGGGCCTTCTATCGCAGCTTGCATCAGGTGTAGCTGTGGGGGAGGGGAGCACCTCTATTCTGAACTTGCGGAGGGGTAGGTGTCTGGATCTGTGTAGGACAGTTTCTGGCCATATGTCCTTCCATTCCACAGCTGTAACATCTATTTGTGCCTATCCGACATATTCCCGGGTGCTTCTTTCTGCAGGTGGTACACTGAGGAAACATGAGTTGCTTGCTTGCTGGTCCACCCTTGGAGTCAGTCCATTGCTTCCGCTTGCCACTGTGATTTCCTTTCCAGTTGGTTCGTGTATTCTGAGATTTTTGTCCTCCCGGCTGAGTTTGATTCTTGCCATCGCTCATTGCTTTCTGATAGTGTCGGTGATCAGAGCACTGCTGATTAATTCTTCGGCGGTCTGCGGTCTGTTAACTCCGCCGGCCACGTTCAAAGCTATCTCAGGTCTGAGCATTTTCAGCATAAGTCTGACCCTTTCTCTTTCAATGCTGACCAATTCTGGACATAAGCGCGCTAAATGGTTGAATTTCTTGACCGCTTCATTAACTGACAGATCGCCTTGTCGGAACTCAGTGAACTCGTCATAATGCCTGTTTGTCACCCTCATATGGAAGAATTCCTCGAAAAATTCTGTCTCAAAGTCTATCCATCTCATCTGATTTATCTGTCGTTTTGCTTTGACTCGGTCCCACCACATTCTGGCATCGCCCGTAAGGCAGAACGATGCGCATTTGACCTTCTCGTCCTCAGGCCAATCCAGTAACTCCACTATGCTCTCCACAGTCTTGAACCAGGCCTGTGCGTCCCATGGTTCACAGTTACCAGAGAAAGCTTCCGGCTTCAGTCTCTGCCACTGAATCAGATATGCCTCCTAACAAAACCACTGGAGCTGGGCCTACCGGTGGTGCAGGTGCCGGTGGTATTGGTACTACGTTCTGATGTCCTGGCGGGGTAGCAGGATTCCCCTGTTGATTCAGCAGAGCAGTGATCATCTGCTGCTGTTCCGTAACCTGACGCTGGAGCTCGGTAACTACATGCATCAGATCAGGTGGAGGTGCTGTCTCATCTGCTCTGGTATTACGTCTTCTAGCCATCCTTATCTTCATTAATGACAATAGAGCTAGCGTAAGTTATTATCATTTCTAACCAGACTAACGAAAGGTTATCATCATTTCTAACTACTTGTAAGGTTGTTTTGTTATCATCCCTAACCTACCATCATGCAACCTAAACTAAAACCGTGACTTAAAAGAATAAGTAAGCATGCATACTACTAAAGCATCATAAATAAAATAAATAAAAATAACTAAGCATAAGCATCATAAATAGAAACATACTAAGCATAGAAATTCTTACTTGGAGTGGCAGGATGTAGGCTTGATGTGTGTGTAGTGGAAGGTAGAACCTCGCTCTGATACCATACTGTAACTCCCGCCCTTCCAGGGACACTCTGACTGCCCTTAGAGAGACGGGGTTACTTACATTCACCTAACATGCTAATGCATATGAACTCATGGCAGCGGAAGACATACTTAAAATTTTTTTTTATCATATGCATTTGATTGTCTTAAACATGGCATGTGAATCATAACTTATTAAACTTTTTACCATATCATAATAAGTCTAACATGGCAAACTATCATGAGAGCATAACATACTAGCTCAACCATCATCATAAACATAGGGTCAAACTTAGTTCACATGCACAATTTAGTCAATATAAATTTAAACTTAATTTGATCTATCCACCATGCCACTTCCACACACATCATCATCGCCCTTCCTGCTGCTCCCCTTAGTTCATCCATTCCTTGCCCTTATCTGTAGTACAAGGAAACGTAAAACTATAAGCCCAAAGGCTTAATGAGCTCCTTTCCTACTCATAAAACATAAGGCACGTAATACCACATAGCATAGCATAACATAGCATGGAGAATCATAACATAGAACATAGTTTGTCATATAAGAAGCATAACATAGCATGACATAGCATGTGAGTACATATCATGGGAACATATCATATCCTGTAAGCATGTATCATAACTCATACCTGTTCATAATAATGCATAACCAATAATTCATAAAACATATGCATGTAAATGCAAAATGTATATTTTCAAAACATGTATCATGGAATGCACATATGCATCATGTCTCTTTTAAAACATATCTTATACATACTTGAACATAACATAATCATCATGAGGGCCCAGCTTGTACCACAAACATACATAATGTGCGCAATCCCTAGGACAGGGTAACTAGCCCCGAACCTACTAGGGATCTAGGTCCGTTCATAGTCCGTCGACCTAGGGGCGTACTAAGGAGCCCATTCCTTTTTACGAGGCCCGTTTCATAGACCATCGACCTCGGGGCGATTATGGAGCCCACCCTTGGTACAAACCATACAAAATAAAATATCATGTCATACATATCATGTCATCATGCATATCATAGCTTATCATACATGTCATAATTTCTTGTCATATCACGAAGAGAGCTCTTGATCCCATCTCAAGGGAAGCATCTCTTTGCCATACCATGAAGAGTGCTCTTGATCTCGACTTAAGGGAAGCAACTCTTAGGCTTTTCTTCTTACATAAGCCTTTCATACATATATCATGAAACATAACATGCTCGTATTATAACATAAAACATAACATGTGATCTTCATAACATTAAGCATGACATATCATATCATGAAGCATAGCATATCATATCGTGAGCATAGTATATCATATCATGAGCATAACATATCATATCATGCAACATAACTCATCTCATAACATAAGGCATAACATATCATATCATGAGCATAGCATATCATATCATGAGCATAGCATATCATATCATGAAACATAATTCATCTCATAACATAAGGCATAACATATCATATCATGAACATAGCATAACATATTATGAGCATAGAACTTAACTAATCACATATCAAAGACTATATACATCATGAGAAAACATAAGCATGCTTGGTTAGATTCACTCTAAACCCAATTATCCACCTTGGCCAAAACCTTGCTAAATGGATTTTCCCTTTTTTTTTTTTCACTATAAGAAGTATGAAACTAAGCCACCCATAGATAAATAACCAAATATCATATTGGCATAAACAAGCATGGTTTGTTGCAAGGCATGGCTCTAAATCTCAACACTTTACTTGGCCGAACCTTAAGGTGAAGTTCTAGGTTTCATTTGTGTAACATGTAGCATAAAACTTATCTAACCATATACAAAAGATCATGATTAGGTTTCAAAACTTTACCCTAGGCTTGGCATTCCTTCTTGGCCGAGACCTTCATTTAGGGTTTTAGGTTTTCTAATGCAACATGTAACATAATGACTTAACCTAACCACATACAAGATATCATACTTCATGAACAAGCATAAATAAGCATGATTGGATTTCAAATTTTGACCCTAAGCTTGGTATCATGTCTTGGCCGAAACTTCACATTAGGGTTTCCATCATTTTTGTTACCACATGAAGCATAACAATCTAAGCTATCAACATATAACAATTCATATATCATGAAGAAGCATAAACAACATATTTCCCTTACAAAAATTTTGCCCTAACCCTTGTAACCCATCTTGGCCGAAACTTACATTAGGGTTTTTCATCATTTTTGTTACTACATGAAGCATAAAATTCTAAGCTATCAACATATAAAAATTCATATATCATGTAGAAGCATAAATAACATATTCCCTTTTTAAAATTTTTGCTCTAACTCTTGTAACTCATCTTGGCCGAAACTTACATGGAGGTTTTCATCATTTTTGTTATCACATGAAGCATAAAGACCTAAGCTATCAACATATAAAAATTCATATATCATGTAGAAGCATAAATAACATATTCCCTTTTCAAAATTTTTGCTCTAACTCTTGTAACTCATCTTGGCCGAAACTTACATGGAGGTTTTCATCATTTTTGTTATTTCATGAAGCATAAAAAACCTAAGCTATCAACATATAAAAATTCATATATCATGTAGAAGCATAAATAACATATTCCCTTTTCAAAATTTTTGCTCTAACTCTTGTAACTCATCTTGGCCGAAACTTACATGGAGGTTTTCATCATTTTTGTTATTACATGAAGCATAAAAACCTAAGCTATCAACATATACAAATTTATATATCATGAAGAGGCATGAACTACATATTTCCTTTTCAAAAAAAACAAGAATATCCACATATAAAATGATCGACAACTACTTGTACTGCAGTGAGGGGATACTCACTTCTTTCGCTTGATTTCCTTAGGGAAGTAACCTTGATATGTGGAGCTTTCCTAGAGAGAAGTTTTTCTTTGCTTGGGTTTCGGCAATGAAGGTGGGGAGAAGAAGCTTGGTCACGGTGGAGAGAAAAGAGGAAGGGAGGAAGAGAGAAAAATGAACTCTCTTTTTTAATTTCTCCTTTTATTCTTCATGCGAGGAGGAAGGGAAATTACATTTTTCCTTCTCCTTTCTTTTACTCACTCTAAATGAAAAGAAGAAGCAAGGATCCTCTTTTCATTTGAGAGGAAGAAGACAACTCCAATTTCTCCTTCTAAGTGAAGAGAGCCTTCACTTCCTTACCTTTAACTATGATTTCCCTCTCCTTTCTAAAAATAATTACTCTTGGTCTATTGGTTAACACATACATGTATCTAGTAAGAGATCCAAGCTTCAAACCTTGATCATCACTTTTTGGTTCTCTTATTTTATTGTTTTTTTTTTGAAAATTTTCATATAAGGCCTATTTATTTTTATTCATGATAAAAATATCGAAAATCTTGCTAAGTACCCTATGGGTGTTACAGGCCATACAAGCTTTCGTGGGGGGAGGCACCCCGTCTCCAGCCGCTCCCGTAATAGTGGAGGTCACTTCCTCTGATCGGACTCCATCTTTGGCTGAGCTACCGGAGCCGCTCGCGGTTCAACCAATCACTTCCTTACCACCAGCTAGGTAGAGGGTGACATGATCCGCTATTCTGCCAGCCCCTCCTGCTCAAGCTTCCGGCCCGACAACCTCCGCTCAATCGGTGCCGACAGGGTGACGATCCATCACCGCCACGCTTCGCCTTCCGACGAAGGACCTTCTTGTTGGTGCAGCGGGGACCGGCAAGAGGGGGGTGAATTGTCTGCAATAAAAAATTATACCCTCCTCAAACTTTCAACTCTAAAATAAAGCAACACTAATAATTAAAGTAATTAATAGAAAAGAAAAGAGAGACGGCTCAGCTATTTGACTTGGTTACAACCGAGACGGTTGTTAATCCAAAGCGGTGGAAAGACGCACTAAAAGAGTCTCCTTCTTTGAAGGCGGAGAAGCCTTTTACACTTTAAGAGCATAGAGGTTGTTTGGAAAAGAATTACAGAGTTGTATCATTTTTTTGTTGTTCTGAATAGCTGTTCGAGACCCCTTTATATAGGGGTTCCAAGACTTATCACATCACCTGATCTTCGGGATAAGGTTTTGACTCAAAAGGAACCGGTCGACCGATCCCCAGGTTCGGTCGACCGAACCTGCTGTACCTGCCCAATCTTTCATCCAGGTGCAGTCTCTCTGGATCGAGCTTAGGTTCGGTAGACCGATCCTTGTGTTCGGTCGATCGATCAACCAACGGTCTCCACTCGATTTGACCCGATCAAAGCACTCGACCAAGTCTCTGATTATCTTCGGTTCGGTCGACCGATCAGAAGGTTCGGTCGACCGATCAACCATTGGTTGCTGACGTGGCTACTGACGTATCTCCAATGGCTAGCTTCTGATAAAAGGGGTTCGGTCGACCGATCATGGGGTTCGGTCGACCGAACACTTGTCAAGTCAACTCCCGATTGACTTGCTCTGGTTCGGCTTGCTTGGGTGATTTCGGCCAACCGGAATAGGGCTCACCCGAACCCAATTCCCGGCCTTCTCCTCGAGTAGTCTTCCGTTCCAGCTTTACGTCCGTCGAACGCCGCACACGTTCTTCACGCCCATCGGTGTACTCTTCCGTAGCTCTCTCGTCCTTCGGACGCACCGAGCGCGTCAGCTCCCTTCTCGTGCCATCCTTCTCGCTAGCTGCGTCTTCTGCTCCACTTCCTGCGCTCCTAAGTTCCTGTATACTTAGACACAGGGATCAGACAAATAGGACCTAACCTAAACTTGGTTGATCACACCAAAATAACCACGGGGTCCAACAATCTCCCCCTTTTTGATGTGCATCAACCCAAGTTTAAGTTAGGATAAAAACAAACAAATAGTAATTTTAAGAAAATTACTAAACTAACATTTTAAGCACAAAAAATGATAGAATTTTCAACATAAGTTAGAAGGGAAAAATATTAAAAATTTAATTTTTCCTAACTGCCCCTAAATCCCCCTAAACTTGTTACTAAACTCTCCCCCTTTGATCACAGCAAAAATGGGAAAAAACAATTTTCTAAGTCATTTGAAAATCTTGCAAAGTAAACAATTTAAGTTTATTTTCAGAAGAGCTTAGTTAAGACAATTTCCAAAAATTTCTAACTTTAAAAAAAATTCAACTTAAACCAAAAAACTTTCTAACTTTAGAAGACTTTTTAGCAAAAATAGTTTTAAAGATTTTTCAATTGTAAATAAAATAATTTCTAATTTCAGAATAGATTTAAACTTAGATAAAAATACTATTTGAGAATTTTTCAAAATTCATGTGCAGCATTTAAAAATGATAAAAAATATTTAAGTAACCTTTTAAAGCATTGTTTTATTCTAATTTTAATGCTTTTATCAGAAAGTTAATTAAACATTTTATTTCGATATTTCGGCTTCCAGGTCGTGGCGAGGCACTTGGCCTTCTTGGTTATTAGAGCAACAACCACTTCCTTAGACAAAGTTTCATAAAAAATTCATTGTTTAATTTACTCGCTGTAAGTTCTAACTCATTAAGTTTTACTCTAGCAAAGATTTTGGAACCCAGTAAAGGTTCCTTCCTACAGGGTTGGTTAAAAACTTAGGGGGTACATATACTTTTGGTATTTTTCTAAGTTGATCCTGATGTTTTCTTATATTCCAATTTAATTTTTCGTAGACCTTAATTTTTGAATTTTGAAATCGATTTGGTCTTAAGCATGCATTTTCAGTTTTCAATTTTTCAAGTTCTAAATTTAATTTCTCATTTTCTAACATTATATTTAAATTGGCAATTTCTTTTTCTGATTTGACTAAGTCTTTAGTAAGTACTTTGATAAACTTAAAAGACTGAGAGGGAGTGAGATCATGTACCTTACTTACCTCACTCGGTGATGCTCCCCCTTCATCATAGCTTTCTTCTTCTGATTCTCCCCCTTGATCAATGCTCATCTCTGAGTCCGAGTCACCTTCGAAGAGATGGTTGGCCACCAATGCTAGTCTCGAGAAAGCTTTGGCTTCTGACTTGGAGGATGAAGAATCATCCCATGTGGCCTTCAGGCTCTTGCGTGTAGAGGACGTCGATTTTTGAGGCTTTTCTTTGTTCTTTTTCTTCAGTTTGGGGTAGTCATCCTTGATGTACCCTTCCTCGTTGCAGTTGTAGCATCGGACCGTCCTTCTGTTGCGTTGTGCTTCCTTGACTGTGATTTAAATCTGTTAGATTTAAGAAATTTATTAAAATGTCTTACCAGTAGCGCCGCTTCGGTTTCGTCGATCGATGCTTCGGAGTCGAGATCGTCCTTTTCGGCTTGTAGGGCAATGTTAAGGTTCGACTTCTCTACTGGTTTCTCTGCAAGTTGAGACTCGTGAAGTTTGAAGGTAGAAAATAAGTTTTCTAAGCTCCTTACCTCAAAGTCCTTAGAGATGCAATATGCATCTACTAACGACGGCCAGTTTGGAGTTCTGGGGAAGGCGTTGAATGTGTATCGGATGGAATCCCGGTTCGTTACTTCTTCTCCAAGATTGATTAGTTGAGTTATTTGCTCCTTAATCCTTGCTTGGAGTTGCGCTACCTTCTCGCCATTGTTCATCCGGAGGTTCGTTAGTTGTGTCCGAAGGATGTCGCGCCTCGCTAGCTTTGCTTCTGAGGTACCCTCGTGGAGCTCCAGGAATTTATCCCAGAGGTCTTTTGCGGAGTTGTAGCTTCCGATCCGATTTACCTCCTGGGGCGGAAGAACGCTGAGCAAGTGGAACTCAGCCTTTCCGTTAGCGATGAAATCAACCTGCTCCTTCTTCCTCCATTGGTTTTCTTCTTTGTCTTTTGGAGTTGCAAAACCATATTTCATTGTAATAAGAATGTCAAAATCCGTTTTAAAAAATACCTCCATTTTTTGCTTCCATGTAGTGAAATCTCCGTCGAACTTCGGGGGATGAATGTTCGCGCCGGGCATTGTCCTGATCTTTGTGCTTCAGACGACGGTTAGTCCCTCTAAGGCTGTTGAGCTCTGATACCACTTGTTGGTGCAGCGGAGACCGGCAAGAGGGGGGTGAATTGCCTGCAATAAAAAATTATACCCTTCTCAAACTTTCAACTCTAAAATAAAGCAACACTAATAATTAAAGTAATTAACAGAAAAAAAGAGAGACGACTCAGCTATTTGACTTGGTTACAACCGAGACGGTTGTTAATCCAAGGCGGTGGAAAGATGCACTAAAAGCGCTCGACCAAGATGCACTAAAAGTGCTCGATCCTTGTGTTCGTTCGACCGATCAGCCAACGGTCTCCACTCGATTTGACCCGATCAAAGCACTCGACCAAGTGTCTGATTATCTTCGGTTCGGTCGACCGATCAGAAGGTTCTGTCGACCGATCAGCCATTGGTTGCTGACATGGCTGTTGACGTGTCTCCAATGGTTGGCTTCTGATAAAAGGGGTTCGGTCGACCGATCATGGGGTTCGGTCGACCGAACACTTGTCAAGTCAACTCCTGGTTGACTTGCTCTGGTTCGACTTGCTCGGGTGATTTCGGCCAACCGGAATAGGGCTCACCCGAACCCAATTCCTGGCCTTCTCCTCGAGCAGTCTTCCGTTATGGCTTTACGCTCCTCGAACGCCGCGCACATTCTTCACGCCCACCGGTGTACACTTCCGTAGCTCTCTCGTCCTTCGGACGCACCGAGCCCATCGACTCCCTTCCCGTGCCGTCCTTCTCGCTAGCTGCGTCTTCCGCTCTGTTACGCTCCGCAAGTGTACGGAAATGTCGCAAGTAATAAAAAAGATTATCGTTTCCACAGGGACTGGAATAAGCACTAGAAATGCCTCAATGCGAATTAGCTAAACAACTATCCAATTGTTTCAAATGCAAAGTGAAGGTAAACAAATCTAATATTAAAGATCAACAAACAAGAGTTTAGTGTTTTGGGTTATGATAAGGGGAGATTCTAGGAGTTTCGGTTTCTTTGTAAGATTTCTTGAATGTAAATGGTTCACCAATTCTTATCCCTCAATTGCCAAACACTTGTAGAAAGTTGCCGGTTCTCTCTTGCAATAGATAACCGGCTAAGGACTGAGAAATGTATTTAAATATGATCAATAAGACGTGAACCTACGTTGTCCTTACACAGAAGCGCACCTATTACTATGCCTTCCTCGGATATCAACATAGAAGCCCACAACTTATTAATCTATCAAGATACAAGAAACTAATCACAAGATCCATCCTACTCTCTTGAATATTCCTATTTCCTCTTCAAGATTATCTCTCAAACGTCCTTACACGGGCTTGCACCTGTCACGTGGATCCCTTGGATGATCGAGTGAGAGTTTATCTTTACTAAGTCCACAAGAAATCCAAACAATCAATCAAGAATGAGAATTAAGCACAAATCACTATTAATCATTCAAGATCTAATTGATACAAGCAAGACAATGTCATTGAAACAAGAAATTGGCAAATCCATAAGAGATTACATCAATCCATCATACAAATACTCCCTTAATCCTAGAATACAAGATCTACTCCATGAATCGAGGAAGAATACTCGAAGAAATAAAGATTACAAGCATTTCTTAAATCCCCAATCCAAGAAACCAAGAAAAGGGGGAAAGAGAAAACTTATCTACGAAGAAGCTGTTAGGACCAAAAGTAGCTAGAGGGGGGGGGGGGGGTGAATAGCTCGTCGCGTTCGCTTGGTGCGCTTCGTTGCTTGGCGTTGCTTGTTTCTTCTTGGATGTGCAGCGGAAAATAAAGAAACAAATACAACCACGCTAACACTAGGATTTTACTTGGTATCCACCTCCAAAGGAGGTGACTAGTCCAAGGATCCACACCACGCACGCACCCTCCACTATGAAACACTCCTTTTCGGTAACTACCGAGGGCGGAGAAGCCCTACAAGACTCTCAGTACAAGAAGAAGAAAGGGTAGTAAAGATTAAGTACAAGCTTACAAGAAATGCAGTGAAAACCCTAACCCTAACTTCTTCCTCTTGCAATGGATCCGCCTCTTGACTTGGAAAGCCTCCAAGAACCTTCAAGAACTGGCGATCACGTGCTTGTAGAGAGCTGTGGAGAAGCTCGAATGAATCTGAGAAGAGCTCGTGAAGAGATTTTTGAAGACCACGCTCGCCTGCGGCTTTAAACCCGACGCAACGGTCGGATCCCGATCGATTCGAATGTTCCGAATCGATCGGGGAGGCTTTGGATCGATCCACGGATCGATCCGGCGCCTCATGCTCGAAGCGACCGGATCGATCCGGATCGATCCGGCGCTCTCGACGAAGCGACATCGTCGTCGATCGGTGATCGATCGGGACCTGGATCGATCCGGATCGATCCGAAGCTTCGTCACTGGAAGAACGGATCGATCCCGATCGATCCACGGCTGAATCGATCCACGGATCGATCCGACGCGATTTTGCCCAAAACCAAGTCCCAAACCTCCCTAATCAACATCCGGTCAACCTTGACTGTTGGTACATCATGCCTCGATCTGGTCACTCCCTTGACCTGCTAGGACTCCCCACCAAGTGTCCGGTCAATCCCTTTGACCCACTTGGACTTTTACTCGTCGTGCCAAGTATCCGGTCACTCCATTGACCTACTTGGACTTCCACGATGTCCGGTCAACCTTGACCCATCTGACTTCCTTCTTGCCAAGTATCCAGTCAATCCTTTGACCTACTTGGACTTCCCAACACCGGATGTCCGATCATCCTTGATCCATCCGGATTTCCTTCCTTGCCAAGTATCCAATCAATTCTTTGACCTACTTGGACTTCCAACACCGGATGTCCGATCATCCTTGATCCATCCGGATTTCCTTCCTGCCAAGTATCCGGTCAATCCTTTGACCTACTTGGACTTCCCAACACCGATGTCCGATCATCCTTGATCTATCCTGGATTTCCTTCCTTAAGCTTCACTCACGGGACTTTCACCTAGCTTCACTCACTAGGGTTTTCATTCCGCCTAGCTTCACTCACTAGGACTTTCACCGCTCACTCACCAGGATTTCCTCGCCTAGCTTCACTCACTAGGACTTTCACCGCTTCACTCACCGGATTTCCTTCGCCTAGCTTCACTCACTAGGACTTCCTTCGCTAACATGCCGATTAGGACTTCCCATCAAGTATCCGTCAACCTTGACCTACTTGACTCTTCTTCGATCAATATCTTATTGTCAAACATCTAAACCTAACCAAGACTCGACTTGGTTAACCGAGTCACCTTGACCTGAGGGATATGCACCAACAATCTCCCCTTTTGATGTTTGACAATACCACAATAACACTTACAATCCCACATGTAAGTTAGGCTAATCCTATAGCCTCCTTCTTCATGCCACTAGGTAATGAACCCATAAATTAAGCTTTCCATTCTCCCCTAAGAGGGCAAACTCCCTCTAGGTAATGAAAACCTAACTTACCTTTCATTCTCCCCTATTGGCACACATCAACCCCTACAAAAACATCAACCCGTCTTTGGACACACATCAACCTATGCTCCAATTTTGGGCACACTTCAACAACTCCATTTGTTGAAGACTCTCCCCTCGAAGAGTTGCTCATCGTGATCACAATTTCACTCATTGTGATCAACTCAATATTGAAGGTCCCATACCCTTCATTATCCTTAACTTCTCCCTCACTGTTGACAAATACCCAACCTTGAGCATTTTCAACCACTTGAGTTGCCACTTGAAATGATGAGGATATCCACTCCCCATTTATCCCCATTTCAAGTTTAAATGCTCAACCTTGAGCAAGTTCACAACAGAAGGTTAACCACCTTCCAAGGTTCATGAAAAATAATTTTCATGTCTTTAAAGAGTCCCTCCCCCTAAAGACATGGTGGAAACTTCTGTCATTGCACCAACAATGACTTGGAATCCCTAAACCTTTAGGAAACCCAGATTTAGAAGTTTTGAGGTTCAAATGTTCAAAATTTGAAACAAACCTCAACCTAAACTTCAATTTAGCCTTCCTTTACCATTCCATCCTTGTTTTCAACACGAAAACACCCTTTTTATGTATACAAATGTATTTTAAGGGTTTGGAATGAGTACCTAGACTAAAAATAGGTTCAAAGTGCTGAAATCAGGCTTTCCCAGCCAAAATCAGCAACTTGGATCGATTGGAGTTGGGTTCCAATCGATTGAACCTTTCTGAATCGATCCACTGATCGATTCAGACTACCTGGATCGATCGGCTGATCGATCCAGCGAGCTTCTGCTCGCGAGATTTGCCTTCTGAATCGATCCATGGATCGATTCAGGCACTCCAATCGATCCATGGATCGATCGGAGCTCTGATAGTTGCTGAAATTCCATTTCAGTCAACTTCAGAAACCCCTAGAAAATTCTACAAAAATCCAAAAATTATGAAATTTCGTGTAGACATTGTTTAGGGCATATATTATCAAGGAAAAATAGTTTTCTATGAAAATACATCATATTTTCAAAGATTGACACAAACTTGAAAACTTGCAAAAACCTTAGTGTTTTCTTCAAGTTTGTGTCTAACTATCCAATGGTGATTACTATCAAAAGATAGCCTTCACCAAAGTTTTCCAAAAACATTTTAAAAACATTTTCAAAACCAATATCCCATCATGTTCCTTGGGCATAATGCACATGACTTGTACATTAGCTTTCCCAATGATGGGAAAACACATAACTATGTGTTTTGATGAACTTAAAACTCAAAAGAATGCACTAAATCAACATCTTGAGTTTTGTTCATCATCCTAACATCTCACTTGTATCTAATGTGCACTAAAACACATACAAGTCATCTTATAGGTCTTTGTGAGATGTAGAGATTGGTTTTGCCCTAATCTAGGGATCATGCATACTATCTAGGCATTTTGGAGATATTAGACACCCACCTAGGATGTCACTTGTTAATAAGTGTTGTTAAATGCCTTTTGTCCTTGATTACAAGGAATTAAACTTAATGCATGATAATGTTATGACATACATCAAAAAGAAATAATTTTCAAAAGAAAATATCCTATAATTACATGATGTATGAATGTCATGACATGGTATTTTTGTATTTTTCATAATAAGTCATGAATGCAAAAGTAGACATGATGTCATGGCATATGATGGGCAAACAATCATGGCAAGATTTAGCATAAATAAAATATACCTAGATTAACTATCTAAGTATCCTTAAAACCTTAGCTAAACTTACAACTTAAACCTAGATTGCCCTTAAGTGCGTTACGAAAACGCCAAAACCTAAATTGGCATTTCTAATTCCCTTGATTAATTTATGCCAATTGAAATTAAGCATATTCCTCAAATGTTGGCATATTTCATTTTTCCACAAGAGTAGCACTTCAACATAAGGCTTCAATTTCCTTTAATTTTCTAAGAACATACCAAAATCCCAACTTGGTAGCTCTTATGAATTTCCCAATATGTGCCTTTTAAGATTAAAATCAAATTTTCACCACTAGGCACATTTTACTCTTTCAAGGAGTAAATAATAGTTCCATTTCATTTTCAAAGGTTAACAAAAAAACTTTGAAAATGCTCCTTGAGTGTCAATTTCCTCAAAGTTGGGTTAACTACCCTTCTAATTGGAGTTGACACTCTCTAACCCATTTATGGGGTAGAGAAGATGCTCCTAGGAACCCAACACCTATTGGTGCTCCTTGGATGCTCTAGGTACTCACTAGGATAACTTCCTAGATACCTTCCTAGTGACCTTGTTGGGCTTCTTAGAAGCCTTGGTCACATTTTCTAGGTCAACCCTAGGGATAGCCTCCTTGTGACCTTGTTAGTGACTTTCTTAGACTTCTTAGAAGTCTTAGTCACTTTGGTTGCAAAAATACTCTTAGGGATGACTTCCTAGTATTCTTGACTTGACCATTAAACCTAGGGTTTGTTCCATAACTATATGGAACCCTATGATAACTAGGCACATCCTTCTTAGCCTTTGGTTTGTATCCCAAACCTCTATGGCTATTTGATGGCTTTGACTTTCCTAGCCCTAGGTTTTGCTCATTCTGCCCTTTTAGGATATTTTCCATCCTTTTTGGGTCTTTTCCATTTTATCAAGTCTTGATCTCAAGACTTGATTTTCTATCATTAAATCCTTAGAATTTGGTTTTCATTAAGTCCATGAGCATTTTGGTTTCTAGGCTTGTATCTAAAATCCTTAGAGTTATTGCCTAGACTTTTACCTACATTCCTAACCCTAGGAGTGATAGTCTTAGCATGTAGGGCCACATGCTTTTCCTTAAAGCCCTCATGCTTTCTATTCTTATGGTAAATTGCATTAAAATGATAAAAATTTGAACTATCATGCTTTTTACCATTTTGCAAAGGAATAGGCTCAATGAAAGTTACCTTCCTTTTTACCTTGGAGGCTCCCCCTTGACTAGTGCCTCCTTGAGCCTTGACCTTCTTCTTACCATTGTGGCATTGTCTACGATCATTCCCCTTTTGATTGCCAGTGAAGCATATAATATGCTCCTTCCTCTTCTTTGTCTTAGGCATGCTCTCCTTGGGCTTCACCTTGCCCTTTTGTGCCACTTGGCCCTTCTTCTTGGCTAATTTAGGGCACTTGCTCTTGTAGTGCCCATGTTCCCTACATTCAAAGCATATAATATGATTTTTATTATTAATTGAAATATTTATACCTTTGCTTGTAGGGGCGGCATCTTTTTCTTTGGATCCGGAGGTAGAAGCTTCCTCTTGATCGGACCTTGATTCTCCTCCATTTGATTTTTCTTGACTTGTGGAGGTAGAAGCTTCTTCCTCCTCTTCTTCTCTTGACCCGGATGTAGAAGCTTCTTCTTCTTCTTGATCCGGTGTCACCAAGGATTGCTCCCCCTCAATCCTAGAGGTGGAGGCTTCATCATCTTGAATATGAAACAAGGAGTATGCTCCCTCCTTGTTCCCTTCGTTGCATTCCCTTGAGGATGAAGCTTCTTGGATTTCCTCTTCTTCGGAGGTTGAGCATCTCTCAACCTCGGAATCCTCCTCTTGGTCTTGCTCCAAAGAGTCACCCTCTCTGGATTCTTCTTGATCTCGTACAGTGGAGGGGATCTCTTCATGAAGCTTGGCCAATTTGCTCCAAAGCTCCTTGGCATCTTCGAATTCTCCAACTTGAGCCAAGATGTGGCTAGGCAATAAGTTGACCAAAAGCTTGGTCACTTTGTCATTGGCCTTGCACCTTTGGACTTGCTCCGGGCTCCATTTGCTTTTCTTTAGAAGCTTGCCCTTGGAGTTTGTTGGAGCTTCGAAGCCTTCCATTAGAGCAAACCATTGCTCTATCTCCATCATAAGAAAGGTTTCGATTCTTGATTTCCAAGAATCGAAGCTTGTGGATGTGTATGGTGGAGCCACCCTTGTGTCAAATCCAAGTCCATCTTGGAATTGCATCTTGAAGTTGAGCTTGATAAAATCTTGAACTTGAAGAATTTGCTCCAACTTCTTCACCCTCTAGCTTTTCTTGATATGCTTGACCCTTCCGGCGATGATTCCGGTGAAGAGCAACCTTGCTCTGATACCACTTGTTAGGACCAAAAGTAGCTAGAGGGGGGGGTGAATAGCTCGTCGCGTTCGCTTGGTGCGCTTCGTTGCTTGGCGTTGCTTGTTTCTTCTTGGATGTGCAGCGGAAAATAAAGAAACAAATACAACCACGCTAACACTAGGATTTTACTTGGTATCCACCTCCAAAGGAGGTGACTAGTCCAAGGATCCACACCACGCACGCACCCTCCACTATGAAACACTCCTTTTCGGTAACTACCGAGGGCGGAGAAGCCCTACAAGACTCTCAGTACAAGAAGAAGAAAGGGTAGTAAAGATTAAGTACAAGCTTACAAGAAATGCAGTGAAAACCCTAACCCTAACTTCTTCCTCTTGCAATGGATCCGCCTCTTGACTTGGAAAGCCTCCAAGAACCTTCAAGAACTGGCGATCACGTGCTTGTAGAGAGCTGTGGAGAAGCTCGAATGAATCTGAGAAGAGCTCGTGAAGAGATTTTTGAAGACCACGCTCGCCTGCGGCTTTAAACCCGACGCAACGGTCGGATCCCGATCGATTCGAATGTTCCGAATCGATCGGGGGGCTTTGATCGTGTTGCTGGTGCCGACGCTGGTCAACGCGCCGGTGCTGCTCAGCCGGCGCATCGCGCCGTCGATCGGGGTGCCAGATCGGGACCCTGATCGACCGGACACCGTCGAGCTTCTGACCGGGGGAAGAATGCGGATCGATCCGATCGATCCACGGCTGAATCGATCCACGGATCGATCCGGCGCTTATTTTGCCCAAAACCAAGTCCCAAACCTCTAATCAACATCCGGTCAACCTTGACCTGTTGGTACATCATGCCTCGCATCTGGTCACTCCCTTGACCTGCTAGGACTCCCCACCAAGTGTCCGGTCAATCCCTTTGACCCACTTGGACTTTTACTCGTCGTGCCAAGTATCCGGTCACTCCATTGACCTACTTGGACTTCCACCAGATGTCTGGTCAACCTTGACCCATCTGGACTTCCTTCCTTGCCAAGTATCCAGTCAATCCTTTGACCTACTTGGACTTCCCAACACCAGATGTCCGATCATCCTTGATCCATCTGGATTTCCTTCCTTGCCAAGTATCCAGTCAATCCTTTGACCTACTTGGACTTCCCAACACCAGATGTCCGATCATCCTTGATCCATCTGGATTTCCTTCCTTGCCAAGTATCCAGTCAATCCTTTGACCTACTTGAACTTCCCAACACCAGATGTCCGATCATCCTTGATCTATCTGGATTTCCTTCCTTGCCAAGCTTCACTCACCAGGACTTTCACCTAGCTTCACTCACTAGGATTTTCATTCTGCCTAGCTTCACTCACTAGGACTTTCACCTGGCTTCACTCACCAGGATTTCCTTCTGCCTAGCTTCACTCACTAGGACTTTCACCTGGCTTCACTCACCAGGATTTCCTTCTGCCTAGCTTCACTCACTAGGACTTCCTTCTGCCTAACATGCCAGTTAGGACTTCCCAGTCAAGTATCCGGTCAACCTTGACCTACTTGACTCTTCTTCGATCAATATCTTATTGTCAAACATCTAAACCCTAACCAAGACTCAGCTTGGTTAACCAGGTCACCCTTGACCTGAGGGATATTGCACCAACAGAAGCCTCGTCTTCGGATCCAATCCTTGCTCCGGAGTCGAAATCCGTCAAGAACTCCCCTCGAATCGCCCAGAAATCCTCCCAAGAATGGGAGGATACCACCAAATCTTGCCTTCTCCCAAAGGGGAAGAGAGATCCCCTTTCAATTCATGAAGGAGGGTTTAAATAGAGGAGGAAATCGGGCGCCACACGGCCCCATGACACGGTCGTGTGAGATTCACACGGCCATGTCTAGTTCCTTCTCTGCCAAAGTTGCACGGCCGTGTGACTCACACGGCCAGGACCCTTCTGTTCTGTGGAAATGCTACACGGCCGTGTGGTGCACACGACCACCACCTGCTTGGCCTCTGGAAACCTCACACGGCCGTGTAGATCTACACGGCCATGTAAGGCATCTGCTCTAATTTCTTCAAATCAAGACACGGCCGTGTGAGATTCACACGGCCATGTCCTCTTCCCTTCCTGTTAGAACTACACGGCCGTGTGTGGTACACGGCCTTATGCTCTCTCCCTTCAATTCCTTCCAAGCTTGTCCGAGGACGCATAACCTTCACCAATTTCGACTCCTGTGTACAGAAAATGCACAAAAAGTATATCTCCGAACCAAAAGAGTAAATATGCTAAAAGGAAAGCTGGAAGTATAAGAATGCATAGATCAAGCATGCTCAAAGTATGTAAATGTGCGTAAAAACATGCATAAAAGAGTATATAATCTACGCACATCACACCCCCAGACTTAAACCTTTGCTTGTCCTCAAGCAAAATGCTGCAGTCTAAATTCATATGTTCTATAACACATTCATAAAACTTAGTGCACTTTCCTAACTCTATCAAAAAGTTTCATTAACAAGCGTGATCATGGAAACAAGTAAAGTATGGTTCAAGCATAAGAATCTTGTGCACAGTGTAAAAGTAACTCAACACCCTTCAAGTTTCAATCCATGTCCTAGTCAAGTCGTCATCAAATTTGAATTCCTAATGTTTCCAGTGAAAGACAAGTAACCAGTGATAGGCACTTACTCACCATTCACTTGGTTCATATTTCTCAACTAACCCAAGGTCTCAAAGGTGTGCTCAATCTCAAGGGAAGCTAGGCAGTCATTTCCCCAGTAACCTAACTCGGTCTCAAAGGGGTGACTTGCTGGATTCCACTCATGACAACTGTTTTTTATATCCCTTATTTATTTATTTATTTTATAAGTGTTTGCATTGTGCAAAACTTATTCACAAATGTACTTTTAGCACACATGTTGGGATATTTTGATTTTTCCAAATGAGCTTTAATGATTTGAGCCTCATCCAGTAACCAAAATGAAAGTTGAGAAATCACCATGGAAACCAAGTACTAAGCAAACAAGATGAATCATGACTATTTTAATGACATCAACTATTCAAGCATCAAGCACAAGTGTAGTGAAGATAAAATCCTTAAGGTTGAACCAAAACTAAAACTCATCACCATAAGATTCTTAGCTTATTAATGCTTCCCAAGATAGAAAAAAGAACTACACAAAGTTTACTACTAGCATCATTCGAACATCATGAATCAAGACAATAATCGTGCTAACATTTCACTTGAATCCAAGAAAGCATATAAGTGAAGATTTGATGTTCTCAATTTTTTTTTTCTTTTTGCCATGATTATTTCAAAAACAAGCAAAATAAAGCAACAAGTAATGAAAATATGAACCAACATGAAAAACTAACAAAAACTAAAAACTGAAAACCAAACTAAACCGTACATGACACCCCCCCAGACTTAAACTTTTCATCGTCCCGATGAAATCAATATGGTGGAGGAGGTGGACGAGGGAAAGGAGGTCTACGACGTGGTTGGCCAATAGGAAAACTAGGAAAACCTGGAATCTCACCCAAGGATCTATGATACTCATATAAAGCATCTACTTGTTGGCTAGTAAGCATCATGCTCTGCATAAAATCTCTCATCCTAGCCTGATCAGTATCATAATCCTGCACAAACTCAGCCACTTGACCTTGAAAATTCCTCGTAAACTGAAAATGATTTTGTACCTCCCTAAACTGATCATCAGATAAAGAGAAGCGTCCCTCCAACATTTTTCGTTGGCCATCTTGCTTCTCATGAAGTGATTCTAGAGACGTACGAAAATCTAAAAAATCAAACCTAGAAGATCCCGTGCCATATGCAAAAGAATGCCTAGCAGGCTCTATAAAACTAGAAGGCTGCGGGTGTCCAGATGACGAGGGCTCATGATGTGACTCAGTGTCTCTAGGTATAGAAGGGTTATCCTCAAAATCTAACTCAGAAATTACCCAATTAGCCGGGTTACGAATAGTAGTTCGTTCAGGAAAAGGAAGGGGTAAAGGAGAACCACTCCTCCTAGGAAACGCGAAACCATTCTCATCCCGAACGATCATTTTCATAGCAAGACATGCATCAATGTCAATCATGTCATTACCATGAATTATTTCCAACCCATCAACATCAAGATTTAAATTATAAGCTATTCGGGTAATCAAACCACCAAAAACAATTGATCTCGATGATGCCCTAGCAGATCTTAATAAGGTTTGAACAAAATGAAAACCAGAATCAAATTCAACCTTATAAAGCATAGCCCATAAAGCATAAAACTCTATCTTTTTAACCACCCCATCACTCTCTCCCCTACCAAAAATAGTTTTACCCATGACTCTATGTAGATACCTAAAGATGGGGTTTTGCATATGGGAGGCCTTAGCTCTTGAAGGCTCATAAGGTTGATCTAACCCAGTTATTGCATTCCAAAAATGATTCCAATTAAACCTTGGATCAAACCTACGAGGGCTACCGGTGGTTAATTCAAAACAAGAATTAAAGTCACTAAATGCCCATAGAAATTCTTGATTCATTAGTCTAAATGAGATTTTTCCAAAATAATCATCTTCATTAGTAAAATGGACATCCAATGAACTTAAAAATTCCAAAACAAGACGAGGATATGTAGGCAAATGTGTGTACATAATATCACTCCAATCCAAAAACCCAATCATCAAATCTACATCTTCCCTAATTCCAAGCATATCAAGAACAGTTGGGTCCATATATCTAGTACACACTATCTTTCTATTGACAAGAATTGCAAATCTAGTTACTTGATCATCATTTCTAAACACAATATTGAATTCATTGTCATTACCTTCGTTGCGTGAAGTCCTTTTGCCTTTGCCCTTCACTGGTTGTTTTCCTTTGTCCCTTGATGGCTCCTTCTCTTTGTCTCCACTGGATCCACCACCTCCTTTGCGAAGTTTCTTCAAAATGTTGGACATCTTGATGAGTTTAGATAGGGGAAGAATTATCTAGGGTTGGAAAAATGGAACTCAAAGAACAAAACTTCAAAGAGCAAAGATCTTAGGTTAGGAGAATAAAAAGTCCAAGTCTTAGAGAGGAGGAGAATCCGGATCTAAGAGATCTTGAGAGATTAGAGAGGAGTTTTTAAGAGATTGGGAGAGAAAGAGATGTTTTGGAGAGTTGGGGGTGTGCGGAACACGGCCAAGATCTGGCCGTGTAAGGTAGAAAGAAGACTTTAATAACTCTCCTACACGGGCCGTGCAGATCCACACGGCCTCCCCCTCTTCCTTCTCTGGATTCTTCGCACGGCCGTGTCTGGGACACGGCCTCTCCATCTTTCTTCTCGGAATTCTTTGCACGGCCGTGTTTGGGACATGACCTAGTCCTTTTTCTCCTCGGGAGATCCTACACGGCCGTGTCTGGATGACACGACCCAAGCACTTCCCTTCTCTGCAACCTTTGCCTGGCCGTGTATAGCACACGGCCGGGCTCTGTTTTGCACCTAACCTGAAAACAAAATCAAAAGAATGCATCAAACTAAAAGAAATTAAAATACAAATCAAAACTAACTAAAAGAACCCTAGGGTTGCCTCCCAAGAAGAGCTTGTTTAAGGTCTTTAGCTCGACCAAACTTGATCATTCACTTCTTTTCCTCGCCCTTGGAGGACAGATATACTTTTCGTTTTTGTTGGGAGATCTTCTCCCAACATCTTCCACCACATTGTCTCCTTCGTTTGGTGGTCTTCCATGAGGATGGAAATTCCATTCCTCAAGTTTATAAATGCTTGTCCTGCTACAAGCATTTAAAAGAGACGAGACATGGTTAGAGATATTAGATAAATCATATTCCAACATTTCCTTACCAATTACCAAAGTAAGCTTATGATTTTTGACATCAATTATAGCTCCAGCTGTAGCAAGGAAAGGTCTTCCTAATATGATAGGAATCCTGGGGTCCTCTTCCATGTCCAACACGACAAAATCTGTGGGAATAACATTCCCATCCACCTCTACTGGCACATCTTCTATAATACCCAAAGGGTACCTGCAGGAATGATCGGCAAGTTGAAGTGCCATAGTAGTAAGTTTAATGTTTTTGAGACCTAATTTATTACAAATTGAATAGGGAATGAGGCTAACACTTGCCCCCAAATCACAAAAAGCTTTTTCAAAAAATTCTTTTCCTATGTTGCAAGGAATATAAAAGCTCCCTGGGTCCTTTAGTTTTGGGGAAGTGTTCTTCTCCAAAATAGCACTACATTCCTCACTAAGCGCAATTGTCTCAACCTCTCCTCTTCTTCTCTTGTTTGACATGAGATCCTTCAGGAATTTGGCAAATCTAGGCATTTGAAGAATAACATCAATAAGAGGTACCTCTACACAAATTTCCTTAACTTTTTCTAAAAACTTGCCAAATTCTTCATCTTTCTTGAGCATTGTAAGTCTCTGAGGAAAAGGGACAGCTTTGCTCTGATGGTTCAGTGGAAGAGTCTCTTCAACCTCAATGGTACTCTCCTCATTAGCTTGAATCTGATTTGGTATAAGAGGAGAGAGCTCTTCTTCTTTTTGTATCCCTTTTGGAGCAGTCACTTGGGAGTCTCCCAAGGTCCGTCCGCTCCTAAGCTCAATTCTATTGCAATGCTCCATAGGATTCACATCAGGTTTTCCTGGAAGTTGTCCTGGTGCTCTGGATGATGAGGAAGCTAGTTGGGCAATTTGACTATCCTGGATCTTTTGATGCTTTTCAGAATTATCCATTCTCTGAATGAGCTTTGCTAAATCTTGCTTCATTTCATTCTGACTTGAGATAATTTCTTCAAGCATCTTTTCAATATTTGACTTTGGTAAGCCTTGAGAAGATAGATGTTGAAAATTTTGTTGCCCAGCTTGAAAATTTGGTCTTGCCCCCATAGATGGTCCTTGATCTTGATTATTTCTGTAAGAAAAATTGGGATGACTCTTCCATCCAAGGTTATAAGTATTTGAGTATGGGTTGTTCTGCCTTTGATTGTAACTCATGATTGCATCACATTGTTCCAGTTGATTGATTTGTGCAGTGATAGCTCCCAATGGACATGAGTCATTTGAGTGCTCTGAACTCCCACATACTTCACAAGATGTACTAATAGCATTGACCATATTAGCACTAGTTCCCATATTCTCAAATTTCTTTGTAAGAGCGTCCAATTTTGCAGACAAAAGAGTGACTGCATCTACATCAAACTTCCCTGATGCTTTAATTGTTGGGTTTACAGAAGAATAGCCACCACTTCTTTCATTTGCCCATTGATGATGATTTTGTGCTACACTGTCAATAATTTCTTCAGCTTCATCTAAACTTTTATTCATAAGTGCCCCTCCAGCAGCTGAATCAAGGGACACTTTGGTATGATAGTTGATACCATTATAAAAAGTGTGCAACACTAACCATCTTTCCAACCCATGATGTGGGCATTGTCTGAGCATACTATTATATCTATCCCATGCTTCAAAAAGAGATTCTGAGTCAGTTTGCTTGAAGCTTGCAATTAAATTCCTCATATGAGCTGTTTTGCTTGGTGGATAGAATTTATCAAGAAACTGTTGCTCACACTGCTCCCAAGTGGTGATGCTATTAGGGGCCAAAGAATTCAACCATTGCTTTGCCCTATCTCTTAAAGAAAACCCAAATAATAATAATCTAACTGCTTCTGAAGGAACTCCATTCATTTTCATGGTACCACATATTTCATAAAAGACCCTCTAAGTGTTGATTGGGGTCTTCATGAGGTCCTCCACCAAATTAGTTCTGCTGCACCATAGATATAATTGCGGGTTTGATCTCAAAGTTATTAGCTTCCACTGAAGGTCTTGAAATACTAGATCGAAAACCTCTTGCATAAGGTGCTGCATAATCCTTGAGTGGTCTATTCGCCATGTTCAAATGTTCCTGTTCTTCAATTTGCCTTTGCAAAATTCTTCTTTTATGGAAAGTTCTGTCAATCTCAGGGTCAAAAGGAAAGAATTCCCCTGCAAAGTTAGATCTTCGCATACACAAGAACAAGATAGCAAATGACAATTCAACAGAAAAAGAAAAAAAATAAAAGAATAAAAAATGCAGAATTGAATTTGTACAAAAAGAATTAACAAGAAGTAAAAGTTATACAAGAAAGTAAAAACAGAAATCTAATGATTAGTTACAACTATGCAATATGAAAGGAAAACAAATGTTATGTTTAGTCTAACTCAATTGATAATTCCTAATGTTATAGCGCAGTCCCCGGCAACGGCGCCAAAAACTTGTTACGCTCCGCAAGTGTACGGAAATGTCGCAAGTAATATAAAAGATTATCGTATCCACAGGGACTGGAATAAGCACTAGAAATGCCTCAATGCGAATTAGCTAAACAACTATCCAATTGTTTCAAATGCAAAGTGAAGGTAAACAAATCTAATATTAAAGATCAACAAACAAGAGTTTAGTGTTTTGGGTTATGATAAGGGGAGATTCTAGGAGTTTCAGTTTCTTTGTAAGATTTCTTGAATGTAAATGGTTCACCAATTCTTATCCCTCAATTGCCAAACACTTGTAGAAAGTTGCCGGTTCTCTCTTGCAATAGATAACCGGCTAAGGACTCAGAAATGTATCTAAATATGATCAATTAGACGTGAACCTACGTTGTCCTTACACAGAAGCGCACCTATTACTATGCCTTCCTCGGATATCAACATAGAAGCCCACAACTTATTAATCTATCAAGATACAAGAAACTAATCACAAGATCCATCATACTCTCTTGAATATTCCTATTTCCTCTTCAAGATTATCTCTCAAACGTCCTTACAAGGGCTTGCACCTGTCACGTGGATCCCTCGGATGATCGAGTGAGAGTTTATCTTTACTAAGTCCACAAGAAATCCAAAAAATCAATCAAGAATGAGAATTAAGCGCAAATCACTATTAATCATTCAAGATCTAATTGATACAAGCAAGACAATGTCATTGAAACAAGAAATTGACAAATCCATAAGAGATTACATCAATCCATCATACAAATACTTCCTTAATCCTAGAATACAAGATCTACTCCATGAATCGAGGAAGAATACCCGAAGAAATAAAGATTACAAGCATTTCTTAAATCCCCAATCCAAGAAACCAAGAAAAGGGGGAAAGAGAAAACTTATCTACGAAGAAGCCTCGTCTTCGGATCCAATCCTCGCTCCGGAGTCGAAATCCGTCAATCGCCCAGAAATCCTCCCAAGAATGAGAGGATACCACCAAATCTTGCCTTCTCCCAAAGGGGAAGAGAGATCCCCTTTCAATTCATGAAGGAGGGTTTAAATAGAGGAGGAAATCGGGCGCCACACGGCCCCATGACACAGCCGTGTGAGATTCACATGGCCATGTCCAGTTCCTTCTCTGCCAAAGCTGAGGACCCTTATGTTCTCTGGAAATGCTACACGGCCGTGTGGTGCACACGGCCACCACCTGCTTGGCCTCTGGAAACCTCACACAGTCGTGTAGATCTACACGGCCATGTAAGGCATCTGCTCTAATTTCTTCAAATCAAGACACGGCCGTGTGAGATTCACACGACCATGTCCTCTTCCCTTCCTGTTAGAACTACACGGCCGTGTGTGGTACACGGCCTTATGCTCTCTCCCTTCAATTCCTTCCAAGCTTGTCCGAGGACGCATAACCTTCACCAATTTTGACTCCTGTGTACAGAAAATGCACAAAAAGTAGATCTCCGAACCAAAAGAGTAAATATGCTAAAAGGAAATCTGGAAGTATAAGAATGCATAGATCAAGCATGCTCAAAGTATGTAAATGTGCGTAAAAACATGCATAAAAGAGTATATAATCTATGCACATCATGCTCGACTTCCTGCGCTCCTAAGTTCCTGCACACTTAGACACAGAGATCAGATAAACAGGACCTAACCTAAACTTGGTTGATCACACCAAAACAACCACGGGGTCCAACACTTCTAGCATCGGGCAACCAACCCAACTCCCCTCAACATCAAGTCTATATTCGTGGTCGGCTCGCCCGTGTCTGGGAGGAAGCAAGGGCACGAGTGACGATGAAATCCCCTGGCGCGCTCGCCGATAGTCATATGGAGATGCCCACCGGGGTTAGTATTCTCAATTATCAATTCATAAGTTACCTCCGATAGGCACTAATGCCTGGGTGGAGAACATCGCCATGTGCCAACGATTGGCTCAAGTGTTGGACGAGCTGAAGAAGCTCAAGATTTTCGAAGAAGCTTCCTCCTCCCAGGGGCCATCGATCGCTCGTCTGCAGGCCGACCTGGAAAAGGCCAAACAACTTGTCGCGGCGGAGCAGCAGAAGTCGGTTGTGTTGGTGCGGGTAGCACTAACGGTCTAACCCAGGTTTTGATGAATGACAAATAGGTTAAGTTAGTTGTGTTGTTGTCTGACACTTTGATCAAGTGTGCAGGAAAAGTCCAGCTAGGTCGACGGGCTGACCGGATAGCTGGCGAGAAGTCCAAGCGGGTCGATGGGCTGACCGAACGCTTGGCGAGAAGTCCAGTTAGGTCGACGGGCTGACCGGATAGCTGGCGAGAAGTCCAAGCGGGTCGACGGGCTAACCGGACGCTTGGCGAGAAGTCCAGACGGGTCGACGGGCTGACCGGACGTCTGGTAGGTAAGCAAGGTAAGTCACTGGAAGGGAGTGACTGTGAGGACGCGTTCCCGGGAAGGGAACATTAGGCGTCGATCCGACTTAGATCCATTTCGGATATCTAAGTTGAGATCGTGACTAGATTCCGGTCTCGGAAAGACGGAATCTAAGTCATACTCTGTTTATCCATCGTCAACTTCTTATAACAATCTGTTTTACAGGATGTATATTTGCCTCGGACTAACTTTGTTTTGCAGGAAAAGGGAGTTTTCTGGAACAAGGTGGTCCGGGCGCCCGGAAGGCGAATTTTATCCAGCCAAGTCGTCGCCACGTGGAGCATCTCGATTTGAGCAGTTTCGTCACATTCCAGGCGCCCGGAAGGAATCCAGGCGCCCGGAACAGCATATAAAAGAAGCCCCAGACAGGAGCTTCAGATCAATCAATCAAGTTGAGAACTCTTCTACTGCTGGTCTTGCTGCTCGACGCTCAGTGCGACGCCAACAAAGCTCCGACACTACGCTCCGTTCTTTTCCCTTTTGTCGGTATTTGTTTTTAGTTTTCATTAGCATTCCCTGTACGGTTCTTTTGTAATCATCATTTCGAATTGCTAGTGATTACCCAACGAAAGTGGTCAAGGACCACGGGCCTTCGAGTAGGAGTCGTCACAGGCTCCGAACGAAGTAAAAACCATTGTGTCTATTTTACTTTTCCGCTGCGTTTAAACTCTTGTTTTTCGAATCGATATTCACCCCCCCTCTATCGAATCTAACGGTCCTACAAGTGGTATCAGAGCAGGTACTGCTCTGATTTGGTGCAACCACCAATCAGACAGGGGGTGAATTGTTTTTTTTTTAATAATTAATTTTAAAACTGGTGTTTCGTTAACTTAATATTTCTCTAATCAATTTAAATTAGTGCAATACGAATCTAGATTTTTTTTCTATTTTTCTCTTCCCGCAATACTAATCCAAGACCAAGTCTTGGGATATTTTTTGGTTATTTACCTGTGCACAGAATGTCCCAACAAGAAGGATTCAGCACAGTGCGACCTCCACTCTTCAACGGGGACGACTTCCCTTACTGGAAGAAGCGCATGGAGGTCTACCTCAAAACAGACTTCGACCAGTGGATGAGCATTACGAAACCTTACAAAATTCCAGTGGACAACGCCGGGAATCTAGTGGATCCTGAAGACTGGACAGCAGATCTCAAGAAAAAAGCATCAACAGAAAATAAAGCGATCAACACTCTACAGTGCGGATTGACAAGAGAAGAACTGAACAGAGTCGGTCCACACAAAAACGCTAAAGAGCTATGGGACAAGCTGATCGAACTGCACGAGGGAACGAGCGACGCTAAGGTAACAAAACGAGACCTGCTTCTAAATAAAATTTTTAATATAAAAATGCAGGAAGGAGAAACAGCGAATCAACTACACGCGAGGATCAAGGACATCCTCAACGGGCTTCATGCGATAGGCCACCAAATGGAGAACAGAGACTTAATAAGGTACGCTTTAAACGCCTTTCCACGTAATAGCTTGTGGGCATCAATAGTGGATGCCTACAAAATTTCTAAGAATCTTTCCAACTTAAAATTGGACGAGCTATTTTGTGAATTAGAATTACACGAACAAACTAATGCTTGAGCCGAGAAAGGTATAGCTCTATTTGCAGGTTCCTCCAAAGAAAAGAAAAGCAAGCCTGAACTTGAAGAAGACTCCGATCAAGATTCTGAAGACGAAGAACACCTGGTGAACTTGGTAAGAAAAATGTTCACCAGGAGAAAGAGGAGCTTCAGCAAAAAGGATCTTCAAAAGATCAGCTCTCCCTAAGAACAAAAGAACGTGACTTGCTACGGCTGCAACAAAAAGGGACATTACAAGAACGAATGTCCAAAACTAAAGTTCGACAAACCAAAGCCAACCAAAAAGAAGGCACTCAAAGCAACGTGGGACGACTCTTCGGACGAATCGGAGGAAGAAGAGCAGAAACATCAAAGCCACCTCGCACTGATGGCCCGCGAAGCCGAAACAGAAAACGAGTCGGAAGATGAAGACGGGTCTGAACCCGAAACAAGCCACGAGTCCGTACTCGTTTCCGAAGGCCCGAATGAGGTATACTTTAATTTAAACAAAATTTTTTTTAGAATTATTTCCTGTTTAAACAGTAAATTAACTAAATTAGAAAATGAAAACAAATCACTTCTTGAGGAAAATCAAAATCTCAAGGAACAATTAAAAAATTCGAATCCAACTCAAGATCTAACACTTGAAGAGGAAAATCTATCGTTAAAAAATGATGTTAAAGATTTAAAAGAAATGCTAGAAAAATTTACAACAAGATCAAAAAATCTAGACTTAATCCTAAATAATAAAAAAGCATGTTATAATAAAACCGGACTAGGATATAAGTCGAATTCAAATAAAACCTTCAAATCATTAATAACCCAATACAAGTCAACCAATTTAGCTTGGGTTCTGAAAGCGTGTTTAACCACGCAAGTAGGACTTAATCAATATTATATACCTAAAGAAAAAATACATTATATAAATAAATCAAACCAAAATCCAAAATACAAACCTAAATCAAATTCAAAATCTAAATAGTTTAAAAAACAACAAAATTATCACCAAGTTAACTATAACTATAAAAAGAATCGACACAAGCCTAAAATTAAAACTTAAATTAATGGCCAATAATTCAGGGGGAGGCTCCAGAATAGCTGGCACCTCCAAAACTAACTTACCCGACAGGGTAACCCAAAACTAACAAACCCGGCAGGGCAATTAGAATTAGAGACCAAGTTTAACTTGAATCATGGTATTGGTGAAATTTTTGGATGATAGTACGTTAGGGAAACTTGGGCATCGCATGTCTAGAAAGATATGATTTCGATCTGGTGCATTTGGCCAAGTGGAACTGACCGAAGCTACCCTTAAACGAATCCTAACCAGTTAGACCAAGATTTAGTACTAAGTTCCGTGGATAGGACTATTCGAAAAACCTCGAAAGGTTGGTTACTTCTAATGATGTCCTTGTGACTCACCAAGCTTAGAAGTTTATCCGAAGAATGCCTATTTGTGGAAACCAAAGCTAAGTCTGAATCTAACACAAGTTAAACCAAAAATCTGTAATCAAACCAATTTCATCTCACAAAATCATAGGATTCCCTGATTGATAATATAGTTCTGGTGAGATGAATAAGGCTTTAAAAAATTAATTTCAAAATTTTAATTTTAATTTAAAAAGTAATTTCAAAATTTTTAATTTTAACTTAAAAAATAATTTTAATTTTAACTTAAAAATTAATTTTAATTTTAACTTAAAAAATTAATTTCAAAATTTTAATTTTAACTTAAAAATTAATTTCAAAATTTTTAATCTTAAAAAATTAATTTCAAAATTTTAATTTTAACTTAAAAATTAATTTCAAAATTTTTAATCTTAAAAAATTAATTTCAAAATTTTAATTCAAACTTAAAAATTAATTTCAAAATTTTAATTTTAACTTAAAAATTAATTTCAAAATTTTAATTTTAACTTAAAAATTAATTTCAAAATTTTAATTTTAACTTAAAAATTAATTTCAAAATTTTAATTTTAACTTAAAAATTAATTTCAAAAATTTAATTTTAACTTAAAAATTAATTTCAAAATTTTAATTTTAACTTAAAAATTAATTTTAATTTTAACTTAAAAATTAATTTCAAAATTTTAATTTTAACTTAAAAATTAATTTCAAAATTTTAATTTTAACTTAAAAATTAATTTCAAAATTTTAATTTTAACTTAAAAATTAATTTCAAAATCTCAATTTTAAACTTAAATTAATACATGCTCAAAAGACTAACTTTAAATCCTACTTACTGTAGGAAACCAAGTGGATTTTGGACAGTGGTTGCTCCAAACATATGACTGGAGATCACACCAAGTTCACTCAACTCACTTACAAAAGCCTAGGAACAGTTGCCTTTGGAAACAACGGCAAACTCAAGGTAATTGGTATAGGTAATATTGAATTAAAATTAAACTTTATAATTACAAATGTCTTACTTGTTGAAAACTTTAAATATAATCTTCTAAGTATAAGTCAATTGTGTGATACTAGGTATAAGGTCAAATTTCTATCTACAGAATGCTCAATTAAACATCTAGATAATCCTACCATAAGCCTAAAAGGTTTTAGAAAAGACAACATCTATGTCATCAACTTAACCATTTCTTCCATTAAGTGTTATTTAACACAAAAAGAAGAAACTTGGTTATGGCATAGGAGGATGTCTCACACCAACTTTAGAAATATAAGTAAACTAAATGGACTTGTAAAAGGCTTACCAAAGTTACCTAACTTAGATTCAACCATATGTAATGCTTGTCAACAAGGCAAACAAACTAAATCAACCCACAAACAAACAAATCAACCACAAACTACCTCAATCTTAGAACTTCTACATTTAGACCTTTTTGACTCCCATGGAGTCAAATCTATAAATGGAAACTTATATTGCTTAGTAATTATAGACGATTATTCTAGGTTTACTTGGGTCAAATTCTTAAAACATAAAGATGAAACTTTTGAAATTTTTTCAAATTTTTGCAAACAAATTGAAAACGAAAAAGATATTAAAATTAAAAGAATTAGGAGTGACAACGGGGGAGAATTTAAAAATCACCACTTTAACAGTTTGTGTCTAGAAAACGGTTACCATCATGAGTTCTCATGCCCTAAAACCCCCCAACAAAATGGAATTGTAGAAAGAAAAAATAGAACCTTACTTGAAGCTTCTAGAACAATGTTAAATGAGTATAACCTACCTAAATACTTTTGGGCAGAAGCCGTTAGTACAGCCTGCTATGTCCAGAACAGAACAACAATAAATAAAACTCATAACAAAACGCTCTTCGAACTGTTTTATAATAAACAACCAAATATTAAATATTTTAAGGTATTTGGGTGCCCAGTTTTCATCTTAAATACAAGAGAACACTTAGGAAAATTCACCTCTAAAATTGAAAATGGAATTTTTGTAGGATATTCCCTAAATAGTAGAGGCTACAGAATTTACAATAAGGTTACCTTAAAAATTGAAGAAACTACTAATGTAAAGTTTGAAGAAACTAAACAAGACATAGGATCTACACAAACACCTGAGTTTGTTCCAGAAACCAACCAAACTCTAAGTCATGAAGAAGAGGAACAACATCAAGAGAATCAACCTCCTAGAACAATAAGGGTTAACCCAAATCATCCAATTGATCAAATAATTGGTGACCCAGACTTGAGAGTTCAAACCAGATCATCCTTTAGAAACCTAAGTCAAATTTCATTAATCTCAAAAATTGAACCTAAAACTGTGGATGAATCCCTACTAGACCCAGATTGGATAATAGCTATGCAAGAAGAACTAGCCCAATTTGAGCATAATGAGGTCTGGGACCTAGTTCCACCACCTAAGAATAAGAAAATAATTGAAACAAAATGGGTATTCAGAAACAAACTAAGTGAAACTGGGGAAATTACTAGAAATAAGGCTAGGCTGGTTGCCAAAGGATTTAGTCAAGTTGAAGGACTTGACTATGATGAAACATATGCCCCAGTAGCCAGATTAGAATCCATTAGAATGTTACTAAGTTATGCAGCCCATAAAGGGTTCAAACTATACCAAATGGATGTTAAGTCTGCCTTTCTTAATGGACTAATAAAAGAAGAAGTTTATGTAGGTCAACCTCCTGGGTTTGAAAGTCTAGAACACCCTGATTATGTATTTAAGTTAAAGAAAGCATTATATGGACTTAAACAAGCACCCAGGGCATGGTATGAAAGGCTAACATCATACCTAACATCTAAAGGATTCAAACAAGGTCAAATTGACCCAACCTTGTTTGTTAAATCATTAAACTCAAACATATTTATTGCACAAATTTATGTAGATGATATAATATTTGGTTCAACAAATTCAGATTTTTTAGAGGAATTTATTAATCTAATGGAAAAAGAATTTGAAATGAGCCTAGTAGGAAAATTAACATATTTCTTAGGATTACAAATCAAACAAACAAATGAGGGAAATTACATTTATCAACACAAATACACTAAAAAATTACTTAAAAAATTCGGAATGGAAAATACAAAAGAAATAAAAACACCTATGGCAGTAAACACAATCTTAGATAATGACCCAAATGGAAAATCAGTTGACCTAAAATATTATAGGAGTGCAATAGGTAGCCTACTATACTTAACTGCAAGCCGACCTGATATTTTATTTGCAGTTAGTATGTATGCACGATACCAAACTTGTGCTAAGGAATCCCACTTGACACAAGTTAAAAGAATTTTTAGATATCTTAAAGGAACAATAAATGTAGGAATTTGGTATCCTAGAACCAATAATTTTGAACTAATAGGGTATTCTGACTCAGATTATGCTGGATGTAAATTAGACCGCAAGTGCACAAGTGGAGGATGCCAATTATTAGGTTCATCACTTGTTAGCTGGTTTAGTAGAAAGCAACATTGTGTTACTCTATCTACAACTGAGTCAGAATACATAGCCATAGGTGAATGTGTTGCACAATTACTATGGATGATGCATACTCTAAAAGATTTCAACTTAAACATTACAAATGTAAAAGTATTAATTGACAATATAAGTTCAATTAACTTAACCAAGAACCCTGTGCATCATTCAAGAACCAAACATATTGAAGTTAAGCACCACTTTATCAGGGATCATGTTACTAAAGGTGATATTGAACTCAAATACATTGAGTCCAAATCAAATTTAGCTGACATTTTCACAAAACCACTCCCTGAAAGTGAGTTTAGCAACTTACGCCGAAAATTAGGAATGTGCTCAATAGACTAGGAATTTTCAATTTCAAAATTATTTTCAAAAATCACTCTTTCAAATTATAAGTCAAATTTGTTTGTTTTCAAAACTTTCCATTTTTAGATTTTCAAAAACTGTTTTGGCCTTAGACTAGTTTTGAATCCTTAGAAAGCATGTACCCATAGGACTAGTTTTTTAGCATCTCACCAACACCTTAGGTTTACCTTGCTTGTGTTTGACAAACATAGCAAGGGGTGAGATGCATAGGCCAACTGTCTGGACTTAAGATGCTTATTTCAGTGCATCAACATAAGTCTGGACGTTAAATACAATTCAGACATTAATCAGATTAAAGTTCATCAGTCAAGTCAAACACTGACTGATTATAATTAACTTAATCTGACTAACCAAGTGAAAGCTACTATCTTCTGATAGTCAGTTAGTAGCTAATTGGTTAGACAGCTGGTTAGAGTAAGTATCAAGTTCAGGGGGAGAATAAACTCAAATTTTGTATGTTTGAAAAATGCCTTTTAAAACCTAACCTATGTTTGAAAATTGATTTACAAAAAGTTAAATTTAACTAAGTATTTGAAAAATGTGAAAGTTTAATCCCACCTAATTTTCAAACCTGATTTAAAAAATTAACTATTTCCAAAATTAGCCTTAAAAATTAATTTTGGCAAAAATTTTATTTCTTGAAAAGTTTAAATCGAAGTTGAAAAATTTACCTTTTTGAAAATTAAATGTTACTTAAACATAAAAATTTACTCAACTCGTCTAACCCAAGTCAACTTGACTATTTTTTAAACTTGGTGTTAAAAATTACACTTTTATCTTTCAAATTTTGAACCAAACTTAGCTATCTTTCAAAATTTGATTACCTGTTACAGTAACTCTTCACTATGGTTATTTACCTGTGTTCATTTTTTTTTGATGAATGCCAAAGGGGGAGGAGGGTTAGGTGGTTAAGTTAGTTAAGTTAGCTAAACCAATTTGAAAATACAAACTAACAAACTTACAACCACATAAATGCATGTTGTTTTCTTGCATATGTTTTCACTAACTTAACCAGGTTGTCATTCCATCAAAAAGGGGGAGATTGTTGGTGCGGGTAGCACTAACGGTCTAACCCAGGTTTTGATGAATGACAAATAGGTTAAGTTAGTTGTGTTGTTGTCTGACACTTTGATCAAGTGTGCAGGAAAAGTCCAGCTAGGTCGACGGGCTGACCGGATAGCTGGCGAGAAGTCCAAGCGGGTCGACGGGCTGATCGGACGCTTGGCGAGAAGTCCAGCTAGGTCGACGGGCTGACCGGATAGCTGGCGAGAAGTCCAAGCGGGTCGACGGGCTGACCGGACGCTTGGCGAGAAGTCCAGACGGGTCGACGGGCTGACTGGACGTCTGGCAAAGTAACACTCTAACAGAGGGCGCGTTCCCGGAAGGGAACATTAGGCGTCGATCCGACTTAGATCCATTTCGGATATCTAAGTCGAGATCGTGACTAGATTCCGGTCTCGGAAAGACGGAATCTAAGTCATACTCTGTTTATCCATCTGTTGAACTTTAACTGTGCTAACAATCTGTTTTACAGGATGTATATTTGCCTCGGACTAACTTTGTTTTGCAGGAAAAGGGAGTTTTCTGGAACAAGGTGGTCCGGGCGCCCGGAAGGGATCCGGGCGCTCGGAAGGCGAATTTTATCCAGCCAAGTCATCGCCACGTGGAGCATCTCGATTTGAGCAGTTTCGTCACATTCCAGGCGCCCGGAAGGAATCCAGGCGCCCGGAACAACATATTAAAGAAGCCCAAGACAGGAGCTTCAGATCAATCAATCAAGTTGAGAACTCTTCTACTGCTAGTCTTGCTGCTCGACGCTCAGTGCGACGCCAACAAAGCTCCGACACTACGCTCCGTTCTTTTCCCTTTTGTCGGTATTTGTTTTTCAGTTTCATTAGCATTCCTTGTACGATCCTTTTGTAATTATTCCGAATTGCTAGTGATTGCCCAACGAAAGTGGTCAAGGATCACGGGCCTTCGAGTAGGAGTCGTCACAGGCTCCGAACGAAGTAAAACCATTGTGTCTATTTTACTTTTCCGCTGCGTTTAAACTCTTGTTTTTTCGAATCGATATTCACCCCCCCTCTATCGAATCTAACGGTCCTACAGGTTGAGCAGGCTAGTAGGCTGGGCTAGATCGAGGCACAATTGAAGACTTACGATTGGAAACTCGATCTGGCTTCCACAAGGAAACAACGGGCCATTGCCGACCTAGAACAGAAGAACCAAGAGGCTCGGCAGTTGGTAGAGAAGCTGAAGAACGCGGAGAACTCGCTAATCGCCGAGCAGGAGAGCCGTTCGTCTAAGGAGGCGGACCTTCAGGATCAAGTGAAGCACCTTGAAGAGAATTTGGAGGCCTCCCGTGCTGCACTGACAACCTACCAAGAGGCCGAACTGGGCCACTTCGCGGTCCTGAGGCAACAATACCTCCGCTCGGACCAATTTCTAGAAAAGGCAACCAATCGGATTGTTCGCTCATTTGAGCTGGCCATTGACGCGACACTCAGCCAGTTGAAGGTTAACGACCACGTCTCCGAAGCCCTGTCTGACGGTGATGTCAACCATGTCCAGCTCCTCGAATCTATTCCTGACGAAGCCTTCGACTATATCGAGTGAGTGAGAGGCATGTGAGAATATTTTTGGAAGCTTTGAATGTATTCCTGCCACTCGGCAGTGTCTGACTTATTATCAATGAAATCTTTTTGTGATCTTCCTTCATATGTTGTCTTTTTGCTAGTATCTGGCTGTATAGTCCCGATCGGCTGCTACGATCGTACTTTCGTTATTGGTAGATTCGCTAGGATCATACCTCCTGGGTTTAAGGTTGCCACTCGACCCGGGGGTTTATAGTCGTCGCTCGACTCTGGGGGTTAACGTCGTTGCTCGACGATTTGGTGAAGACCGAGGTTTATGGTCGCCGCTCGACCATCGATGGAGACCTGGATTTAACATCGCTACTCGACGATTTGGTGAAGATCGGGGTTTAAGGTCGCCGCTCGACCGTCGATGAAGACCTGAATTTAACGTCGCCGCTCGACAATTTGGTGAAGACCGGGGTTTAAGGTCGCCACTCGATCGTCGATGGAGACCTGGGTTTAACGTCGCCGCTCGACGATTTGGTGAAGACCGGGGTTTAAGGTCGCCGCTTGACCGTCGATGGAGACCTGGATTTAATGTCACCGCTCGACGATTTAGTGAAGGCTGGTGTTTAAGGTCGCCGCTCGACAGTCGATGGAGACCTGGGTTTAAGGTCGCCGCTCGACGATTTGGTGAAGACCGGGATTTAAGGTCGCCGCCGACCGTCGGTGGAGACCTGGGTTTAACGTCGCCACTCGACGATTTGGTGAAGACCGGGGTTTAAGGTTGACGCTCGACCGTCGGTCGAGACCTGGGTTTAACGTCGCCGCTCGACGATTTAGTGAAGACCGGGGTTTAAGGTTGTCACTTGACCATTGGTGGAGACCTGGATTTAACGTCATAACTCGATGAGAATTTTGGTAACCTTTCATTTTTCATTCCAATCCTGCACCTAAAGGAAACAATAAAAATGAAGAGTACACCTCAATTACATTGGCGCACCTTTCATCTAGCACCATACAGCTGGAGATGGTTCGCACTCTAGGGACGTTCTAGTTACCGCCCGTCTTCATCCTCTAGGCAGTAGGCACCAGAGCGGAGCTTCTCCATGACTTTGAATGGTCTAGCCCACAGAGCTTCTAGTTTAGTGACGTCGCCGACCGGCTTTACCTTCTTCCACATGAGGTCATCGACCTGGAACGACCTCGAGATCACTTGTCGATTGTAGTTCTGTCTCATCCTCTGTCTATGAGCCATCAGCCGAACAGCTGCTTTGTCATGCGTCTTATCCACCAAGTCTAACTCTAGAAGCCTCCATTCGGTGTTGTCTTCGCTGTAGTGTTGTATTCGATTGGATTCTATTTTGACCTCGACCAGGACGACCGCTTCACCGCCGTACACCAGGTGGAACGGGGTTACCCCTGTGCCTTCCTTAGGGGTCGTGCGGATCACCCATAACACGCCGGGGAGCTCGCCCACCCAGTTCCCTCCGATGTGGTCGAGCTGAACTCGCAAAATCCGCAAGATCTCCCGATTGGCGACTTCAGCCTATCCGTTGCTTTGAGGATACGCTACGGAGGTGAAGGCCTGCTGAATGCCATACTCCTCGCACCACTCTTTGAGTTTTTGTCCGGCGAACTGTTTACCATTGTCTGAGACGAGTCGATGTGGAATGCCGAACCAACAGATGATATGCTACCAAATGAACTTTTGGACCATCCGCTCGGTTATTTTCGCCAACGGCTCGGCTTAGACACACTTGGAGAAGTAGTCTACCGTGACGAACAAAAACTTGCACTGCCTGGTCGTCATGGGAAAGGGTCCCACAATATCCATGCCCCACTGGTCGAATGGGCATGACATAGTGGAAGCCTTCATCTCTTCAGTCGTTCGGTGGGAGAGGTGGTGGTACTTCTGGCAGGACAGACAGTTAGCTACTGCCCGAGCGACATCTTCTTGTAGAGTCAACCAGAAGTACCCGACCAACAAAATCTTCCTCGCTAGCGACCGACTGCCCAGATGCCCTCTACAGGAGGCTTGGTGTACTTCTTGCAGTATATAGTTGGCGTCCTCCGATCCGACACATTTAAGCAATGGCCTGGAGAAGGCCTTCTTGTAGAGCTGGCCCCCGACTAGGGTGAAACGATCGGTTCTTCTTCTCAATAAGCGAGCTTCCTCCCGATCAGACGGCGTAGCTCCTAATCGTAGAAACCCTACCATGGCCGTTCTCCAATCGCTAGGGAAAGTGAACCCCTCCATCCGATCGACGTGCGCCACCAAGGATACTTGCTCAATCGGCTGAGTAACAACGATCGGCGAGAGTGAGCTCGCTAATTTGGCCAGCTCGTCCACTGCTTGGTTCTCTGCTCGGGGGATCTTCTGGATGATTACCTCCTGAAAGTTTGCCTTCAGCTTTTCGAAGGCTTCGGCGTACAACTTGAGCTGCGTATTACTGATCTTGAATGCCCCAACCAGCTGCTGAGCGACTAATTGAGAATCATAGTGGATAATAACCTTGCTAGCACCGACATGCTGAGTGACTTATAAGCTGACTATAAGAACCTCATACTCAGCTTCGTTGTTAGTTGCCCAGTACTCTAGTCGAACGGACAACTGCACCCGCTCTTCTTGTGGGGAGATAAGTAGTATGCCAATCCCACTACCCTGCCAGGTGGACGACCCATCCATGTATACTTTCCAGATCGAGTTAGGTTCAGGGTTTTGTACTTTCGTGACAAAATCGGCCAAGGACTGCGTCTTGACAGCCGTTCGGGGATGATATTGGATGCCGAACTCGCTGAGCTCCGTGGTCCATTTGATCAACCGACCGGACACCTTTGGGTTAAGCAAGACTCTTCCTAGCGGGCTGTTGGTCATCACATCGATAGTGTGAGCAAGGAAATAAGGACGAAGCCTCCGAGCGGCGAGTACCAATGCAAATACGAACTTCTCGAGACTGGTATAGCGAGATTCAGCGTCCTTTAATATATGACTCAAGAAGTACACTGGCTGTTCTTTGCCATTCTGCCGAACCAGCGCCGAGCCGACAGCGTGCTCGGTCGAAGATAAATAGATCCGGAGCGATTCACCGGCAGTAGGCTTAGCTAGTACAGGTAGTGAGCTCAGATATGCTTTAAGTTCTTCGAAGGCCATGTCACATTCCTCGTCCCACTGAAACTTGGTGGCTCGACGCAAAATCTTGAAGAAAGGAAGGCTCCGGTAAGACGACTTGGAGATGAACCATGATAATGCTGTTATCCGGCCGGTGAGGCGCTGCGCTTCCCTTAAGTTTCTCGGTGGTGGCATATCTTGGAGTGCCTTCACCTTGTTGGGGTTTGCCTCAATGCTTCGCTCGATGACGATATATCCTAGGAAGCGCCCACTTCTCACGCCGAACAAATACTTATGAGGATTTAATTTGATTCCGTACGCTCGGAGGGTCTGGCAGGTCTCCTGGATATCTGCACAGAGATCGGCAGCTCGGAGGAATTTAATTAATATGCCGTCGACATATACCTCCATGTTACGGTCGATCTGCCCCCTGAACACTTTGTTCATTAACTTCTGGTAGGTGGCTCCTGCATTCTTTAGGCCGAATGACATTACGTTGTAGCAGTATGTATCGTTGGCAATGATGAAGTTGACTTTTTCTTGGTCTTCACGGGTGAGCGACACTTGATGACACCCCTGATATGCGTCCAACTTGCATATCAGCTCGCACCCAGCCGTGGAGTCTAGCATATGATCTATCCTAGGCAAGGGATAGAAGTCCTTATAGCACGCCTTGTTAAGATCCTGAAAGTCGATCAGACCTTCCATTTATTACCCGACTTGGAGACCAGCACCACATTAGCGAGCCAACTCGGAAACTGAACTTCGCATATGTGGCTGGCCTCCAACAACTTCTCAATCTCCGCTCGGATAATCAGGTTCTGCTCAGCGCTGAAGTCTCTCTTCCTCTACTTCACCGGTCGAGCGTCTGGTCGGACGTGAAGCTCATGCTGAGCGATGTTCGGGGAAATGCCGGGCAGCTCATGAGTAGACCATCCAAATACGTCATGGTTCTGCTGGAGACAACTGATCAGCTTGGCCTTCTACCCGACCTCTAGGTCAGATGCTATGAAGGTTGTCGCCTCTGCTCGGCCTGGATGTATCTGTACCTCTTCTTTCTCCTCATAAACTAAAGTAGGGGGCTTCTCAGTTATGGTTCTTACCTCCATCCGTGGTGTTTTCCGAGCGGACTTTACCTCGGTCTTGACCATCTCGACATAGCATTTACGAGCGGCCAGTTGATCCCCCTTTACTTCTCCAACTCGATCTTCTACCGGGAACTTAATCTTTTGGCAGAAGGTTGAGACGACCGCTCGAAATTCATTGAGGGCTGATTGACCCAAAATGACATTGTAGGCTGAAGGGGCATATACTATGATGAAGTTGGTGGACCTTGTCTTCCGAAGTGGTTCCTCCCCGAGCGAGATGGCCATCTTGATCTGGCCATCTTGATCTAGCCAATCGACAAGACTTCATTGCTAGTGACCCGTATAGAGGGGTCGTCATTGGCAACAGCTCACCTCGGTCAATTTGGAGCTGGTCGAACGCCTTCTTAAAAATGATATTGATCGAGTTACCTGTATCAATGAATATATGGTGAATAGTGTAGTTGGCGATTATCACTCGAATAATGAGTGCGTCGTCGTGCGACACTTCAACTCCTTCAAGATCACGGGGCCCAAAGCTGATCTCGGGTCCACTGGCCTGCTCTCGGCTGTAGCCCAACGCATGGATTTATAATCGCCGAGCATGTGACTTCCTAGCTCGATTGGAATCCCCGCCGGTTGGCCCGCCAGCTATGATGTTGATCTCCCCTTGAGCAACATTGCTCCTATTCTCCTCCTTCCGAGTGGATGGCTTATTTCTCTCACGCCCGGCTCTTACCGGCTCTGCGCTTCTCTGATGAGGATGCCTTGCTTCCTCTCGCCGATCGGAATGATGATACTCATATCGACGGTCAGGAGAGGGGGATCAACGACGATAACTCTTAGGTGCTGGTTGGGTGACCGGGTTGAATCCGCGACAGTCGCGGGTGTTGTGAGTTGCAGACTGATGGAACGAGCAGAACAAAGGGGTCCATACCTTCCCCTTGGGTCTCGGCCGCTCGACGACAACATGCTGGATGACGTGTGGCCTTGCTTCTTGGTGTGGGCGTACTCCTTCAGCTTGAGGCCCTCTTTGAGATTGATGGCTGACCGGCGGCCTTCGTTCGATCGCAGAGGGCGGCTCGGTCGACGCTTCCTTTCTTCTTGCTGCTTGAGCCTCCTCTACATTGATGTACTCGTTGGCCTTCTTCAACATGTGGTTGTAATCATGGGGAGGCTTTCTGACGAGAGACCGGAAGAAGTCGTCGCCCACGAGCCCTTGCGTGAGCGCGTTCATCATGGTCTCGGATGAGACTGAGGGGATATCCATCGCCACCTAGTTGAAGCGCTGGATGTAGCCTCGGAGGGTCTCCCTCTAGCCCTGCTTCATGGAGAACAGGCTGACACTTGTTTTCTGATAGTATCTGCTGCTCGTAAAGTGGTGAAGGAAAGCTGTTCAGAAGTCTTTAAAGCTTCTGATTGACCCGTTCGGCAACCTCTAGAATCACCATTGCGCCGAGCCAAAGAGAGTGGTGAGGAACACTTGGCACTTGACTCCATCTGTGTACTGATGAAGAGTAGCAGCATTATCAAATTTACTGAGATGGTAGTCTGGGTCGGTCGACCCGTTATATTCTCCGATCACCAAGGGAGCATAGTGCCTCGGCAGCGGATCCTGCAGAATGACCTCGGAGAATTGTAGGTTGATCCGTTCGGGTGACTAATCAGCTCGGGGCGCTTTGCCCTTTCTTGTGTCCCACATGGGAGCCTCGTCCGAAGAAGAAGCCCTGTCCTGGTTGGCCTGAGCGATCTCTGAGGGCGTCTGAAATAATGCTCGGTGAAACGGAATGTACGCTGGTGGAACCTCTCTTGGAGTGTCGGTTGGCATCTTGTTCTGTCCCCATATGGAGAGTTGCTTCGACCGGTCTTCATGCGCTACCCGACCCCCCAAGGCCGACGTCACTTGCTGCGCCAGACGATCGGCTAGTACCGTTTGCTGCTGCTGTTCGACTATCTTTGCCGCTCGTACTTGAATGAGCGCATCGAGCTCCTCTGGAGTGAGTGTCACGGTGTGGAGACGTCCAGCTTCTTTCATCTCCTCAGCTCGGATTCAGGTGTGTTCCCACAGACGGCGTCAAATTTAATCCTGTTTGAGAGTTAGTTGCCGGACGTTGGGGAGGTGATGCTCACATTGACTGGATATCGACTGAAGATGGCATGGACCTCCAACGAACTAAGCCTGCAACCACAAGTCGTTAGTGCCGAGCCATGGAGGGGTTCCCCAGCGATGGCCCTCCGACGCTCAAGTTAGTCACCGATGGTAAACGAATGAAGTGGAGAAGAAAGGAGCAGCAACGTAACTGTAACTACAGTAGTGAACATACCTCCGTAGAAGCCTGGGGGTCCTTATATAAGGAACCTAGGAGGTGCGTGCATGCTTTCCAAGGCACGCAGGCTTCCCAAAGCATACGTGGAAAGGACGTATCAGAAAAGCGTGCCTGATGTCATACCTTAACAGCCTGAGCATATCCCTGACGTGACAGTGGAAGCTTCCACCGTACGATTCTTTGTCCGACCATGACGCCTGTCAATGACACTGGTCCCTAGGGAGATATCGCCAACTGCCCCTTTTGTCTTTTATTGGGTCGAGCGGGAGAGCCGCTCGGCCAGTCTGCCGTCCGGGTGATACAATGGCCGAGCCGCGTGTCCATTCGGCCAATGCTCTACTATCCGGCTCTCCCCATCGGGCGAGGGAGCCCTCTCTGCCAGGTCGAGGATGCGCCCACTGTTTAGCCGAGTGGGACGGCAGCTCGACCTTTGTGCCTCCCTGCTTGAGCATTATGAGCGTCGGAAGCTCGGTATCTGACCGAGTTGTCGGAGTGTCGGACCGGCTACTCTTCACGCTGATCGGGAAGGTAGTTCGCTCGATTGGACTCATGCCTAGGACGTTGACCACTTTGACCTCCTGCCGGATTGGCTCCACCTTACCACCGGATCAGTCATAATTGATGATTACTCAAGATTTACTTGGGTAAAATTTCTGAAAACTAAAGATGAAACCTATGAAATCTTTAAAACCTTTTGTAAATTAGTAGAAAATGAAAAAGATACTAAAATTAAAAAAATTAGAAGTGATCATGGAGGAGAATTTGAAAATCATAAATTTATTGAATTTTGTGAAATTAATAGATATAAACATGAATACTCATGTCCTAGGACCCCCCAACAAAATGGTCTAGTTGTATGTTAAAATATAACTCTTCAAGAAGCTGCTAGAACCATATTTAATGAATTTAACTTAAATAATCAATTCTGGACTGAGGTAATTAATACAACATATTATATTCAAAATTGAATTTTAATTAATAAAATTCAAAATAAAACTCCATATGAAATATATTATAATAGAATTCCTAACTTAAATTATTTAAAAGTATTTGGATGTAAAGTTCATATACTAAACACCAAGGATTACTTAGAAAAATTTACGTCAAAATCAACTCTAGGAATCTTTTTGGGGTATTCCATAACCAGTAAGGCTTATCGAGTCTTTAACAAAGAAACTCTAAAAGTTGAAGAAATAACTAATGTAATCTTTGATGAAGAAGATAAATTGTCTAACTTAATAAATGAAAATTAAATTCAAAATATCAATTCAAAAACTATAGAAGATGATGAACATATCCAATTTAAACCTAGAGAAACAAAAGAACCAATTATTGACCCTAATTTAAGACCATCAAGAATAAATACAAATCACCCATCTGACCAAATCTTGGGCGATCCAACCCTAGGAGTTCAAACTAGATTATCCTATAGGAATCTAAGCCAGATAGCTCTCATTTCTAAAATTGAACCCAAAACTATAGAAGAAGCCCTACCTGACCCAGATTGGATATTAGCAATGCAAGAGGAGTTAACACAATTTGAAAGAAACTAAGTCTAAGAACTAGTACCTAAACCCAATAATAAAACTATAGTTGACACCAAATGGGTATTTAGAAATAAATTGGACGACAAGGGTGAAATAGTAAGAAGCAAAGCTAGTTTAGGTTCAACCAAGTAGAAGGGTTAGACTATGATGAGACCTATGCTCTTGTAGCTAGACTTGAATCTATTAGGATGCTGCTGGCCTACGCATCACATAAAGGATTCAAGCTATACCAAATGGATGTAAAATCTACATTTTTAAATAGATTTATTAAGGAAGAGGTATATGTAAGTCAACCCCCAGGATTTGAGTATTTGGACCACCCAAACCATGTTTTTTAGGTTAAAAAAGGCCCTATATGAACTAAAACAAGCACCTAGGGTCTGGTATGAATGACTATCAAATTATCTAATATCAAAAGGATTTAAACAAAGTCAAATAGATCAAACTTTATTTGTAAAAACTTTTGAAAAAGATATTTTTATAACCCAAATTTACGTAGACGATATAATTTTTGATTTAACTAGCACTAAAATTTTAAAAGAATTTACCAAGTTAATGGAAAGTAATTTTGAAATGAGCCTAGTAGGAGAACTCAACTTTTTCTTAGGCTTACAAATTAAACAAACCAAAGATGATATTTATATATTCAAACAAAATAAGCTAAGGAATTAATTAGAAACTTTGAAATGGAAAATTCAAAAAATATAAATATCCCAATGGCTACTAACATTAAAATAAATTTTGACTTAGAAGGAAAATCAATAGACTTGAAATACTATCGAAGTGTGATAGGAAGTCTATTGTACCTAACTGTAAGTTGTCCAGACATCCTATTTGTAGTAGGTATGTGTGCAAGATACCAATCTTGTGCAAAAGAGTCATATTTAACAAACGTTAAAAGAATACTTAGATATATTAAGGGAACCCTAAATGTAGGACTCTAGTACCCTAGAGCTTGCACCTTCGACCTAATTGGTCATTCTGACTCAGACTATACCGGGTGCAAACTAGATAGAAAAAGCACAAGTGGTAGCTATCAATTTCTAGGTTAGTGCCTAGTAAGTTGGTCAAGAAGAAAGCAACACTATGTTGCTTTATCTACCACTGAAGCTGAATACATAGCCCTAGGAGAATGTGCATCTCAACTACTATGGATGATGCATACCTTAAAAGACTATCAACTAGAATTTAATAATACAAAAATTTCAATTGATAATATAAATTCAATTAACTTAACTAAGAATCTAATTTACCACTCAAGAACTAAACACATAGAGGTAAAACATCACTTTGTAAGGGATCATGTAGCGAATGCTAATATTGCACTTGACTATGTTGATTCCAAATCAAACCTGTCTGACATATTCATAAAGCCCTTATGTGAACTTGAGTTCAGTGCACTTAAAAGACAAAAAGGGATGTGCTTAGTAGAATAGAGTCAAATTTAAAACACACACACACACACACACACACATATATATAATAATAATAATAATAATAATAATAATAATAATAATAATAATAATAATAACAATAATAATAATAATAATAATAATAATAATAATAATAATAATAATAATAATAATAATAATAATTTCCTTTTCAAATTTCTTTTAAAATTCTAGAAAAATACTTTCAAAATTCAAAATTTATTAGTTTTTCAAAATATTGGACTTAACCTAGGTATTTACCCCCTAGAAAGAATGTACCCCTAGTTCTTAGCCAGAGCATATCACAAGCAAACTAGGATTACCTTGCTTGTGAATGAAAAACACTCAGAATAGTGTGAGATGGATAGGGTATGCCTGGACTTCAGAATGCTTATATCTGTGCATTGACATAAGTCTGGACAATAAATACAAAATTCATATTAATCAAATTAAGTAATCCATGTTTAGTGAAAACTAACTAGAACATTTACCTAATTTGACTAACCAAGTGAAAGTTACTATCTCTTGGTAAATGGCTAGTAACTAAAGGTTAAACATTCTTGAAAAATGGTTGACTTGAGACCTTAAGGGGGAGCACTTAGCCTTGATAGAAATTCATGATCAATAGGGCTAAGTAGAGGTTACCTTTATCTCATAATGACTTGAATTATATTCTAACCATAAATGTGAGATACTAGGATGATACAAATAATTCACTTATGCTTATTGCATTTTGATGAGTTATGAAATGTATTAATTTTTAGTGATCATAGGCCAACTATGGGGAAAGCAAATGTTTAATTAATGGACATCTTGCCCATAGATCATAGTTGGACATTTCAAATGTTTTGAAAACAATTCTATGTTTTATTTACTGTGGTTTAGCTATTTTGAAACATATGATTGCAAAACAAGGTTTCAAATGGATACAAACTTGATTGATTTTTAAAGTGTTTGAGTTTTTATCAAAACTTCAAAAATATGATGAATTTTCATGGAAACATATTTTTCCTTGTTAAAGAACATTATAATAAATATGTGTTCAAAATTTCATGATTTTTCAAATTTTCTAGAATTTTTTATGCATTTCTGAAGTTGGCTTCAGAATGTTGAAATTTGGTTTTGGTATGTGTCAGTCGACTGCGACAGTTAGCAGTCGACTGGTAGTTGTTTCCCAGCACATTCAAGAGCTAGTTTTGGGTATTTTTAAGTCCACATTGATACCATCGTATGTATATATGTTTGGTACAATTTTTGATGGTGTCAAAGGGGGAGAAATGCAAAGGTTTAAGTTAAAAACCTAACTATGTGCAAAACTTGAAAATTATGGTTGAGAGCATATGTTAAGGGGGAGCTTGGGTATTATGCTTCATGTTTACATATTGCTTCTAATTTTCATATTGATATTTATGCCTAACTTAAACATACTACCACACATCAAAAAGGAGGAGATTGTTGGTGCAATCGACCTAGGTTTTGATCGGTACGATCATAGTTTTGATGTGTGTCAAAGAGTTTAAGTTAGGTTCACCCTTGTATCTAATATGTGTATTTGAGTTGTGCAGGTTCGCAGGATACACATGCGACTCAGGTTGATGACTTCGGGTCCGGTGAAGGATGAAGCATCCGAGGGACCGTGGACAAGGCAGCGAGGACAAGGGCCGAGAGAAGCAATTTTGAGGCATACGCGAAGGATGGCATTGAGGACGAGCCGCAGGCTTGAATGCATCCGAGGGACGAGAGCCAAAGAAAGTATGCTTGAAGGTTCTATTAAAGCTGCAAAGGAAGCGTCAAAAGAGTCGTAAGGGTGAGGGTACGAGTGCACGAGAGATTGTACTCGGAATAAAAGCATAAGTTTTAGGGTTTACTGTAGCAGTACTGTAGCAGTCGACTGCATGTTTTGGCAGTCGACTAGTGCAGTCGACTAGGCGCGAACAGAATGGTTCTGTTCGTTCGATCGGTGTAGATCAGTCGACTGCAAGTTTTAGCAGTCGACTGGTAAATGACCGTTGGTGCTGGAAAGTAGCCGTTGGCTACCTCTAACGGTAACACCAGTCGACTGATGGTTTTTCCAGTCGATTGGTGCCGAGATGAGTTGATATGATGATCAACTCTCTCCTCTTATTTAAGGGATGCTTTGGGGGCTTGAAGGAGGTTACTGGTGCTAATTGTAAACCTTCTTAGACTTGCCTAAAGCTTCCAAGTTCATTCTCTTCCTCCTAATCTAATTCTCCATCTTGTAAGAGGAAGAGACATTTGTGAGAGGTTTGCTCCACCGAGAAGGAGAAAGCTCTAGCCGGAGATTGCCGGGGACTGATCCACCGAAGGATCAAGGGCTCGTCCACCTCAAGGACACGCCGTGGAGTAGGAGCAAGCAATCTCCGAACCACAGAAGAAAGTTAATGGGGGGTGACCTAGCTATCCAACCCCCTTCTAGCCGGCCACCGATCCTCCAACACTAGACTCTTTCCCTAGTGTGAGTTATTATAAGCGAGTAGGGCTCTCTCGACCAACGACATCTTGGTTAGGTCCCATACTCTTGTCCCAGTGCGAGTTATAAGCGAGCAAGACTCTCGTGACCAATGACGTCTCAGTCGGGTTCCAGACTCTCGTCCTAGTAGAAGTTATATGCAAGCACGACTCTCATGACTAGTTAACAAGCTAAGTGCTTTCCCGATGCGATACCCTCCTTAATCATCACCTCACTCTACCCATGCCTCATTCTTCAGTATACCAGGCGTTTGTTTTACTCCCATTTGCTCAAAATATTGCCATTGTCACATGGCTAATAATGGTACAGGAGCAGCGGTACATGGAGAGCTCAACAAGCCGTTTCTTTACTCAATAAGGACTCAGCCTTTGGAAAGATAGTCAACCATACCCCAGTCCTTCGAAGCAGGCCGAGTCACAAGTGGACTAGAGTTTAGTAGTTAGACTTGAGTCTCCTTCGACTAGACTTGGAGGGGAGGCTTGTAATATGGTGGGTAAATGAGAGGCCCAATAAGGCTAGAAAATCAAGGGTCAAGAGAATGTGATAGTCAATGGTCAAGAAAACGTGACAGTCACTGGTCAAGATGACGTGACAATCAATGGTCAAGAGGACAGGCAGTCAACAGTTATGGGAAGGCGGGAGTTAGGCCTCCCCACTTCACCATCCATATAATTTTTGGTCATCCACAGGCAAGTCGGGTCCTAAGGTCTAAGCCCTATGACGGGGTTTTGACTAGTTCCTGGCCTGCCATCTACTGATCAAATCTCCCAAGCTCAGGATTTACATATGACCCTGGCACATTTATCAGACATCCCCCGACCTACTCTTCACCAGTCAGGTCATGAAGGCTGGGTCCCTGGTCACAGTCTCAGATGAGCCCCGGATGGTTCTACACAGCACATTCTTTTCATCTCGCTCAGGGTGGACAACACTAAAGTACAATAGTATTAGAGAATCGTAATCTCCTGCCAGAGAATAACTATTGTGAGTCAAGGAATATTTCATAATTTTGCCACACACTAAGAGTGGAACTTTCCTCCTACCAATGGGAGGTTGTTGAACATCTTCCCTCACCCGACAATCCCTGACACCCAACATTCTCTGGCAGCGCGCAGACTCAAAAGGCAAGAAGAATCATATAAAAAGGGGAGGGGGTCCTCTTCATTGTCCAAGTACGCGCACATTTGTATGCATCTTCAGTAGTTCCTTTTTCTTCCTTCGTACACTACCATGCCAGAAAAAAGACCTGACTTGAGCGTCAGAGGGTTTGCACCAAGGACCCCTTCCCTGGTTTTTGGTATCTAACGCTCTGTGTGCTTGTCTGAGTGTATACAGGACCCAAGTACCACCAGTTCCATTATCACCTACCTCTGGTTCCACGTGGGGTCGAAGTTAGTGACACACGCGTATAGGGTGTGTCAAAGTTACTGCTCCATCAACACCGACACCACCTTCGTCGGCCTTCGTCTAACTCAGCTTCTGGACAAAATCAGTCGCCATATACTTTCATTCACTATTATTACAGCGACTATGCCCCTTATAACATACAACAACAAGTTACTGTAATAGACTCCCCCCTATAAAAAATTAATTTAATATCATACTTGATCTTAGCAAAAAAAACTGAGAAAAGTATGTTTTTTAACATCGCCGATCCAAAATATTTATAGAAGCTTCTCTAGTCACAATGTTGTCAATTCTAAAATGTGAGACTAAAGAGAACTCTAGATTTGTAATTAATTAATGAGAAAATTTCTCAATAATACGCCGCAGCTGAGTCTCGAACTCTAGATCACCGATTGATATATTCGTAGAAATTACTAATAAATCTTAAAATTATTTTTGGTATGAATAGCAAAAAGGACATTAATGTACTTTCATTTTAGGCTTCACCAAATTTAGTTAGTAAAGGAGGGAGATTCTTAATAAAATAGTAAGATTTATTAACTAATATGTTTACTATTAATTTTTATTACTATTCCGTCCTCTAATGTAAAGCTCTTCATTTGGATTGAATTTGCTATGGGATTAGGGTCCAGTGGTAGGGTATTCAGGTTATTACCCAGATATCCACGATTCGATTCCCAGTTATGACGAATTTGTAAGAATTTTTTCTATAAATGGGCTACGCAACCAAAGGATACTAGACTTCTTAGCCGTCCGCCACGAGTGCTTCCTGATTTATCATGATGGTTAGTGGAAAATTTTCATGGGACTAGATCGATCATCCTAGGGCTAATCAACGAGGAAAACTAAATTTATTATTTTTTTATTAAATTTATTAGACCTACTAAATAATTTAAATTATTAGACTAAAATTTTATCAATACATTCTTACTGTAGATTTAAGTGTACTGATTCATTTGGATCCGCAACCCATATGAGTTGGCTTGACAGACTTTGGTTTACCGTAAATTAAAAAAAAATATTGAAAAAATAATAATAATTTAAAATAATCTAGGCTCGATTGGATGGTGGTTTTTTTTTTTTTTTTTTTTTTGACTTTTAATGAATATTATGTTGCAAGTTTATCTAAACTTTGGGTATGTGATGCACTTTGGATCTTCTATGTTTTTTCCGTAGGATCCGATGTTTTTTCATAAAATATTACTGAATTAAAACTATGTGCTATTAAAATACTTAATAGACACGTGGAGTTAACTCCTCTCATTCGTAATTCAAACTTAAAACTTTTAATATTTATTTTATTTGAATTTTTTGACGGGTCTATATGGGAGCGTCTAACCCTCTTAAGTTGAGTTAGATTAGAAATTTTTAAGTCTATCAAAATGATGGACCGGCTCATCCTACCCTCATCATATGATGAATTTTTAATAGATCAATCTGTTCCACAATGAATTGACCCATTTAATAATTTTAATCTCTTATCATCATCATTCATTATTTCTTCTACTTATGCTTACCACATCTACTTCACTTCTAATACAAGATGATCTACAGAAGATTATTATTATTATTATTATTATTATTATTATTATTATTATTGATAATTTTATATAATTTTATTTTTTTTGTTATTTAAGATATTTTTGGTTATTTTTAATATATATTTTTAGATTTTAAGTACTTTTAGAATTTTTAGGATTTATTTTTTCTTTTTTATTAGAGTCTCTTTCCTTCTTTACAAGATAAGAATCATCTAAATATTGAGATTTTTTTTTTTTTTTTAGTTTTAAGGTTTAGAGTTGGTATAAAAGTCATGTTTAGTTGTTTAAATATAATCCTCTATTATTGAATAATGTTTTCTTTTATTTGAAAATACTTGGAGAGGATGATTATCCCTTCTTATCCTCTCCTCAATTCCTATCTTCTCATTAGCCGTAGGATAATCACTATTCTTACCAATGTTAATTGATATCAGAGCAAGGTTAGTTCCAGTTAAGGAAGTCAACATATTCAATAGAAGGATGACGTGGTTGTCGTGTATGTGGTCGTAATAGACAGGTTCCGATAGAAAAAATTGAGCACTGTGAAAAACAGTTGAAGAATGAGGATTTACAAAAATAAGTTACAGATGTTACCCAGCGTCTAGCTGAGACAATACAAAAACTTAAAGATCGTGAAATACGTGATTAAGAGTATCGACATGGAGACCTCAGATTTCAAGTTGATTTACCCAAATTTTATAATATGTTACAAATAAAGAATATTATTGATTAAATAAATCAAGTGGAGTGGTTCTTCACCTATAAGCAAATTTTATGATATGTTAGAGCATCTACATCAGTTACCCTATTTAAAGATTTTACCTTAAATTTTGGATAAGTTAACTAAAAATTCTCTATATCAGTTACCCTATCCATTCCCTAAATTTAGATTTGATGAATAGTGATTCTCTAAATTTAGGGAATGAAACCTCTACCCTAAAAATAAAATAATATTTCTTTTTAATCTCTCTCCTTCCACTCAATCTCTCTCCTTCCACTCATTTCATAAATATAATAATAAAAAATAGAAGAAAGAGAAACAAATAATAAAAAATTAAGGATGATGGAAATTTTAGGGTATTTGATGTAGTGTGTAGTGAAAAGTGATTATCTAAATTTAATAAAGTGGGTCATTTACCCTAAATTTTAGATATAGTAATAGAGAAACTGATGTGGATGCTCTTATGATTTGTCTCATCTATTCATCGTCCGCATTAATCGTTCGTGAGGAATCTAATTCAAAAGAAGTTAATAAATTTGATACGCTACAAGTTATAAAACGTGCTATCATTTGACTCTTGGTATTCCATGGAGGTTATTAACCTCTTAATGTGGCCGACCACAATTCATTCAAGAGAGGAGTTTTTCATTTTGTGTGTAACTCTCATTTTCTTCCTCAAGCTCTCTTCTCTCCCTCTCTTCCTCTATTGCGTGAGCCACAAAGGGTGCTAGCACACTCTAGTGTCTTTTCTCCATCTCCTTGTTCGTGTGGATACACATAGAGGAGTGTCTACTTTGACATTCTCGAGATCCGACATCATTTGGACGAGCGGGATTAAGCGAAGGGCATCGCTTCAAAGGTATACCTTCTGATCTTGTAGATTTAATGTAGATCTAGGAGTAGAGAAACTCGTACACAAATTTTAAACTTCACACGGATCCGGTGGCATGGGATTCGGGGTTTCCGCAACGTAAAAAGGCGGTTTTTGCGGCCTGAAAAATCCTACAGTGGTATCAGAGCCACGTGCGAAGCGCATACGTGTTTATTTTGTGTTTTTATGAAAAACTTTCAGTTTTTTAATTTTCTGTGAATTTCCTAATTTTATGTGTTTTATGGGTAATTTTCTCGTAGAAGCGAAGCAATAAATGTTTCGACACTTGTAGGCTTCGACTACCGAGAAAACCTTTCCGAAACGGCAAGGTTTCGCCCAATTCATTTTGGGACAGTGGACTAAGGCGTTGTAGGATCACTTAGGAACACTCGCGATGGTTATATCGCGGGTAGGGGTGCTGCCCCTAACCCCGCAAGGGGCTTCGTTCCGCGATTGCGCCCGAAAATTGCTAAACGGGACCGCCAGGAATTTTTTACTCATAAAATAGTAAAAATTATGGGAAAATTTACATAAATTTATAGAAATTACATAATTTAGAATTATGTATCATTTTGTGATGGTCATGGCCCAAAGACCCCAATTTGATTGGAAAAATTATGTTGTAATTTATATTATGGCCTACGTGCCATTTTCTGTGATGTGCGTGTTGTATATGATACGCAACCTCCGTGTCGTGCCTTTCCTATTTTATTTCCTATTGTAAAATAGTTTAGACTCGAATGTAACTTGAGTTTCACCTTTGTAATGTACAAAATGAAGCGGTGGAAGGTCCACTCGAGACGGAGTTACGAGGAGGGTGCGAGCAACACAAGGTGGTCACCGGAAGGAGCTTGAGAAGCTGTTGACCTTAGGTTGACCATCCGATCTTCTCATTGGCTTGAGAAGATCGTAGTAGGTCCATGACTAATCACAAAAAGTTTAATTAATTGCTTGTGTGTGTATATATGATGCATGCTAGATTAGTAATTAATTAGTGCCTTAATGATTAGATTAGATCTAAGTTGCACACATGATGCACCTCCACGATTAGATTAGATCTAAATCGAGTATATGATACACATCGACGATTAGATTAGATCTCAATCGCGTCAACTTGAAATGTCTACCATGCCGTGATACCCATCACTACCTCAATCACATGTCGTTGTTGAATCTGCCAAAGCAGAGCAACACATATTATCTTGGTAGGGTGCTAAGGGACAATCTTGGTCTCGCCTATCAATGCATGGGTGAGTACAACTCAATTAGATTGAGTAACTAGTTAACTCAATTGGATCGAGTTTAACTATAGACATTTTCCAATGGTTGGTAGATAGGTCAAAATCACGTTTATATTAACTCGTGGGCGTATTAGACAAAGCTAACTCGAGTTTTAATATAAATGCGGATCTTGATCCTATAAACAAGAGTTGCATAAAGATGTAATTGGTAAATAGTTACCTACCGATATACTAAGTTTTGGACGATTTAGCCAAAGCTAACTCAAGGCATAGTATGATGTGGATCTTGTCCCACATGAATTTTATAATTTAGTGGGAGCATCATTTAATTAAAGGCCTAATTAGATGATTAATAGAATATGATATTTATTTTCTGTATTTTTCTGTTGTAGATTGCCATGTCGTCAAACACGAATTCCTTCTCCCTGCGTTCTGTCCTCGATAAGGACAAGCTCAACGGAGCTAACTTCCTGGACTAGTACAGGAACCTGGCAGCCTATTCCCGAGGCACCTCCTGCCACCGCCACGCGAGCTGATCGAGATGCTTACAAGAAGCATCAAGATGACGCATTAGACGTGTCCTGTCTCATGCTCGCGACCATGAACTCTGAGCTTCAGAAGCAACACGAGTTGATGGGCGCTTATGATATGGTTGAGCATCTTTGTCAACTATATCAAGGACAAGCGAGGCACAAGAGATTCGAGATCTCTAAGGCACTGTTTCAGTGCAAGATGCAAGATGTGACTCCCGTAGGCCCATATGTACTCAAGATGATTGGGTACATAGAAAACCTACAGAGATTGGGATTTCCCCTTGGCCAAGAGCTGGCCACTGACTTGATCTTGTAGTTCTTGCCAGAGAGCTATAGTCAGTTTGTCATGAACTACAATATGAACAAAATTGACAAGCCACTGCCTGAACTGCTTAGTATGTTGCGAACTGCTGAGCTTAACCTTAAGAAGGTTAAGCCTAACTCTATTCTGATGGTGCAAAGGCACAAGGGCAAGGGCAAGCCTAAAGGCAAAGGAAAGTCCCAAGCCAAAGGCAAGGGCAAGACACTGAAATCCAAAGGAGGGGTTGCCAAGGATGCTACCTACTTCCACTGCGGTCAGACCGGGCACTAAAAGAGGAACTACAAGGTGTACCTGGAAGATCTTAAGAAGAAGAGAAGTGAGACTTCCACTTCAGGTATATAGTTATAGAAGTCAATCTATCTATTTCTTCATCATGGGTATTAGATACCGGATGTGCTTCTCACATTTGTACTAATGTGCAGGCGCTGAGAAATAGCAAGGCATTGACAAAGGGCGAGGTGGACCTACGAGTAGGCAATGGAGCATGGGTTGCTGCTGTTGCTGTAGGAACTTATCATCTATCTCTGCCTTCTAGGCTTGTATTAGAATTAGATGAATGTTGTTATGTGTCTGCTTTAACTAAGAACATAATTTCAGTTTCTTGTTTGGACAAGAAAGGTTTTTCATTTATAATAAAGAACAAATGTTGTTCAGTTTATTTAAATGATATGTTCTATTGTAGGGCACCTCTGATGAACGGACTTTATATTCTAGACCTTGAGAACCCTATCTATAACATAAGTACCAAGAGTTTCAAGTCAAATGACATGAACCAAACCTATCTCTGGCACTGTCGCTTAGGTCATATAAATGACAAACGCTTATCCCAACTCCATAAAGATGATTTGCTGGACTCATTTGATTTTGAATCATATGAGATATGCGAGTCATGCCTTCTAGGCAAGATGACCAAGACTCCCTTTAGTGGATACAGTGAGAGAGTGACTGACTTGTTAGGTCTTATACATAGTGATGTATGTAGCCCTTTCAATGTCACTGCTAGAGGTGGTTATAGGTACTTCATTACATTTACTGATGACTTCAGTAGATATGGTTATGTGTACCTGATGACACATAAGTCAAAATCCTTTAAAAAGTTCAAAGAATTCAAGAATGAAGTACAAAACCAGCTTGACAAGAGTATTAAGATACTTCGATCAGATCGAGGTGGTGAATACCTTAGCTATGAGTTTCGTGACTATTTAGCCGAGTGTGAGATTCTATCTCAACTCACTCCTCCTGGAACACCACAGTGGAATGATGTATTTGAAAGGAGGAATCGTACCCTATTAGATATGGTACGGTCGATGATGAGTCACACAGATCTTCCTATGTATCTTTGGGGCTATGCTCTAGACACATCAGCCTTCATACTCAACCGAGTTCCATCCAAGGCTGTAATAAAGACACCATATAGGATATGGACTGGGAGAGAAGCCAAGATGTCTTTTATGAGGATTTGGGGTTGTGAGGCTTACGTTAGACGTCAAGTCTCGGATAAATTGAGACCCAAATCTGATAAGTGCTATTTTATTGGATATCCCAAGGAAACGAAGGGATACTACTTCTACATTCTCAGTCAACACAAGATAGTTGTGGCTAAGACTGGGGTTTTTTCTAGAAAGGGATTTTGTTTCTAGAAAGACTAGTGGGAATACGTTTGATCTTGAAGAAGTTCAAGATATGGACCATAGGACTGAAGCCTCGATGGAAGTTGAACTAGAACAAGTGTTGTGGATGATGTTGTTCCACAAGGAGTTAAGGAACCACATCTAGTTCAAGTAGACCTACCTCTTCGCATATCTGATAGGGTACGTCATCAGCCTGAGAGATACTCATTTCTCCTGTCTGACCATGATGACGTTGTGCTCATTGAGGATGAGCCTACCTCCTATCAGGAAGCTGTGATGAGACCAGATTCTGAGAAATGGCTAGAGGCCATGAGATCTGAGATGGAATCCATGTACACTAACCAAGTATGGACTTTGGTTGATCCACCTGAAGGGGTCAAACCCATTGGGTGTAAGTGGGTCTTTAAGAGAAAGACTGACATGGATGGACTTATTTATAAGGGTCGCTTGGTAGCTAAAGGTTTCAAGCAAATTCATGGTATTGACTATGATGAAACCTTTTCTCCAGTAGCGATGTTTAAGCCCATTCGGATCATGCTTGCTATTGCAGTGTACCACGAATATGAGATCTGGCAGATGGATGTCAAAACCGTGTTTCTGAATGGAAACCTGCTCGAGGATGTGTACATGACACAACTTGTGGGTTTTGTAGATCCACAGCATACTGGCAGAGTATGCAAGCTGCATAGGTCTATTTATGGACTAAAGCAAGCTTCTCGGAGCTGGAATCTTTGATTCGATGATGTGATTAAACAGTTTGGTTTCATCAAGAATGAAGATGAACCTTGTGTCTACAAGAAGGTTGTAGGGAACATAGTTGTCTTCCTCATATTGTATGTGGATAACATACTACTCATTAGGAAAGACATCCCTTTACTGCAGTCTGTCAAGATTTGGCTAGGGACTTGTTTCTCAATGAAGGACTTAGGTGAAGCATCCCACATTCTAGGCATACAGATATATAGAGATAGATCTACGAGATTGCTTGGCCTAAGTCAAAGTACATACATTGACAAGGTATTACTTCGGTTTGCCATGCAGAACTCCAAGAAGGGATTTCTGCCGATGTCACATGGTGTGAGTCTTTCGAAGACTCAAAGTCCCTCTTCTAGAGAGGAGAAAGACCGCATGGATCAGATCCCTTATGCTTCAGCCATAGGATCTATCATGTACGCCATACTATATACTCGTCCTGATGTCTCATATGCTTTGAGCATGATGAGCAGATACCAGTCAGATCCAGGTGAAATTCACTGGATAGCAGTCAAGAATATTCTTAAGTACTTGAGAAGGACTAAAGAATATTTCTTGATATATGGAGGCGATGATGAGCTAGCTGTAAAGGGTTATAGTGATGCTAGCTTCTAAACTGATCAGGATGATTATCGATCGCAGTCGGGGTTCATGTTTTGCATAAATGGTGGTGATGTGAGCTGGAAGAGTTCGAAGCAGGACACAGTCACTGATTCTACAACAGAAGCCGAGTATATTGCTGCATCAGAAGCAGTAAAGGAGGCAGTTTGGATCCGCAAGATCATTACTGAGCTTGGGGTGGTTTCTAGTATAGCTGATCCCATAGAGCTCTATTGTGACAACAATGGAGCAATAGCACAGGCTAAGGAACCTCGCTCACACCAGCGGACCAAACACATATTACGACGCTTCCATCTCATTCGAGAGATCATCGATAGAGGAGATGTGAAGATTTGCAGAGTACCCACTGAGGCTAACATCGCAGATCCCTTGACCAAGGCTTTGGCACAGAGAAAGCATGATGGTCACACTAGGTCTTTGGGCCTTAGAGCCTATACTGATTGACACTAGTGCTAGTGGGAGATTGTTAGTTAGAGCCCTAAAACCAATCATTTGATGATTGTTGTATGGACTCATTGTATCATATTCTTATATATATAAAGGCATTTGTTTATGGTTATTATGCTTACTTGTATTGGTGCCAAATAACTAAGTTTAATAGCGTCCTTGAGTAGAAGGTTCTTACCTATATCAATCGGTTAGTTGAATCGATAGTGAGATAATATAGGGAACACTACTCTTAATCATTCCTAGTCAAGTATTAGTATTCAGGGACAATGTTAATACAACGAGACTAGCATGTAGGTCAACTCGACGACTTGATCTCACAAGTCATGGATATAGAGATATCAAGTTGACACATGGGTATGCATTGGAGAATGTATACTGAATGACCCGCCATGAGAAAGTAACATGGATCGTTATATGAGTGTCATATACTTTCTCATGTGACTATTAGTATGACTATTAGTCCTTGGACCTGAAGTCACCATGGTTTCCTACATAAGGAGTTACATACTTTGGCTTCGTCAAACGTCACCTGTAACTGGATGGACTATAAAGGCGATTACTGGGTATGTAACAAATTATATGGAGGGATGTGAGTGATGTAGATGGGATCTATCCCTCCTATATGATGGGAGAGACATCGATATTCTTGATAGAGTGAGACCACTAAGTGCATGGCCATGCCCAAATGAGTCAATATGAGATGTTGAGCTCATTTGATTAAGTGAGTCTACTTGGGATTCAAGATTTAGATTGATTAGAGGATGACACGGTCTATGCCTCATATTGATCAATCTAGATGTCAAGGATAGAAGGACACTTGTCATATATTGTGAAGAGTCACAATTAGTAGTCACAAGGTGATGTTGGATCTCAACATTCTTATAACTTGGGTAGTAATGATGTGTTGCTAGATACCGCTCATTACTTATGCTTCTAAATGGGTTTAGGAGCATTGCCAATGTTATAAGAACCTATAGGGTCACACACAAAGGGCAATTAGATGGAGATTAGGTTCATTTGATGAACCTAAAGGATTAGGTCCATGTGATGAACCAAATTAGATTAAGAGTAATCCAAATTAGGCTAATTGAGTTGGACTCAATTTTGTTCATGTGTTAGATGAGTCTAATTTGGACTTAGACTCATTGAGTTAATTTAATTCAATTAAATTAAAATTGACTTGAACCAATGGTTATATTTGATCAACCATGGGGGAGAAGTGGTCAAGTTTGACTTGACTTGAGAGGAAGATGAAGAGTCAAGTTTGACTTGACCATTTGCCACCTCATTGGTGAGTTGGCAAAGAGTGGACCAATGATGATGCTCCACATCATTAGTGTTGCTTAAGTGGGATGCCACCTCATGGGAGTTACCAAGAGTTGTGACTCTTGGTATTCCATGGAGGTTATTAACCTCTTAATGTGGCCGGCCACAATTCATTCATGAGAGGAGTTTTTCATTTTGTGTGTAACTCTCATCTTCTTCCTCAAGCTCTCTTCTCTCCCTCTCTTCCTCCATTGCCGTGAGCCACAAAGGGTGCTAGCACACTCTAGTGTCTTTTCTCCATCTCCTTGTTCGTGTGGATACACATAGAGGAGTGTCTACTTTGACATTCTCGAGATCCGACATCATTTGGACGAGCGGGATTAAGCGAAGGGCATCGCTTCAAAGGTATACCTTCTGATCTTATAGATCTAATGTAGATCTAGGATTAGGGAAACTCGTACACAAATTTTAAACTTCGCACGACTCCGGTGGCATGGGATTCGGGGTTTCCGCAACGCAAAATGGCGGTTTTTACGGTCCAAAAAACCTTACATAAAGACCTAGTGGGTCAAGAGGCTAGTTAACCAACAGTAAATTGGTGAGTAAAGGTAAGTTACTGGAGGAGAGTGACTAAGTGAGGACGTGTCCTGGTTAAGGGACAGTAGGCGTCAGTCCATATTAGGGCCATTTGGATCCCTAATCTGAGACCTTGACTAGTTACTGATTTTTGGAAGGATAGGAACTAATTACTACCTCTTATTATCACTGTGTTAACTTTGTTTTGCAGGTTAGATATTTTTATTTTGGACTAACATAACTTGCCGGGCAAAAGAGCAAAAAACCTTCAGATGAAATGCATTGGGAGGCGCCTTCGCACTGTTCATGGAAGGCACCTTTAATGGCATGAAAAGCGCCTTCCAAGGGATAAACTTTGGACATCGTCATAGATAACGCCCAGTGAAATCGAGATCAGATTTCCCACATTAAAGGCGCCTTCAATGCTTATGGAAGGAACCCTCCATGTCTTTTAAAAGGCAGTCTTAACCAGGCTTCCAAATACAACTTCTATATGAACTACTATGCGTCCTTTTGATATTTTGACTGCTCTGACTTCCTACTATCACTCTATTGTAAAGCTGCCATGCCCTACAACTACTTCGAGGACTTCCAATCGCGGCTAGTAGATCGACACCGACACACGAGTGCTCTCACTTTAATCTCTACGTGCCGGTAACAAAGTTATTTCTTTGTACTTAATTATTAAAAAAGGGAAGTGTATTGTGTTACACTTCGCCTACCTTCTTTGTATTTGATCCCCTCTTCCAGAGGTTTCAGAAGAGGTATTTTAGTGGATTACTTATCGATAGGTCCGCAGACCTAAACCACTTGTGTTCATATTCTGTCTACTTGGTTTTCTTTCTTGCTTTCTAACTTAGTATCCTGTTACGTTTTTACTTTATTTTCAAAACCAAAAGGAATTATTTTTTAAAACCACATGATTCATTCCTCCTCTTACGTGCGTCTCGATCTAATAGGTCAGAGTTGGGTTTAGGTGAGCTCAACTTCGGTTAGCCGAAGCATCACCCACGCGAAGAGACCAGCAAAGGAGCTGATATGCCATATGGAATGCACCTTCGATGAACAGTATGAAGGTGTCTTCCAATAGCCATTAGCTGCAGATAGAGTTTTATTCACAATGGTTAAAACTTATCCGATGGAAGGCGCCTTGGACCTCATTGGAGACACCTTCAAGCTGCGGATAGAGTTTTCCAAGGACTATAAAAAGACCCTTAGATCTAGGAAATAATTAACAACTGAACTACAAGTATTGTATTCACTTCCTAGTTATTCTATGAGCTGTCAACGTCTGTAAGAGGCTACTCCGCCTTCAACAAAGGAGTTTTTCTAGCGGAGCTTTCTTCAACGCCTTGGATTAACAACCACCTACGTTGTAACTAAGTAAATAGATTGTCTTCTTACTTTTCTTTAATTGCTCAGTTTTATTATTCTTTTTATTATTATTATGCTACTAGTCTAATCAAAAGAATGAGAAGGGGTTTATTCTTTTGTAGGTAATTCACCCTCTCTTGCCGACCCCATTGCACCAACACTATCGATAATAATAGTTTGACAAATGTAATTTTAATGACTGGGCTAAAAGTGTCATTGAAGTCAATATCTAGTTGTTGACTAAAATCTTTAGTTATAAGTTGAGCTTTGTACCATTCAAGAGAACTATCAGTTCGATCCTTAAGACGAAAAACCTATTTAGATCCCACAACATTCATAGAGGGAGTGCACAGAACTAGGCTCCATGTTCCATTACGAAGAAGTGCATTAAATTTTGTAGCTATTGCACTATGCCAATTTGGATCCTTGTTCGCTTGTGTAAAACAAGTTGGTTCAATAGATTTTGAAGAGACCAATAGAGCTCATGGAAGGGGATGTCGAGTTATCATCGGTGGACATCATGCATATATGTCACTTAAGGGAAGTATGCTACGAGGAGGATTATCATCTCAATCACTTGTTGATGGTGATGAATAAGTAGACTGACATTGTCATTTTAATGATGGACTTGGATTATCTTCAACTAGTGAAGCTTCAGAGATTGGATCAGCAACTTGAAGTGATTCTGATGGTATATGGGAGTTAGTAGAGAGCTCCAGAGCATGACCTATGATGTTACTACTTCTGACAATATTAGGTGACATTAAGAAGGTGCCACCTATATCTGAGGGAGAGATCGAAGAAGCTACTGAAAAAGGGAATAGAGACTTATTAAAAGTAACATGTCGTGAAATATAAATTCATCTTGTTGGTATATGCAAGCAACAATAACTATGGTGTAAATTGTTATAACCAAGAAAAATACATTTTAGTGAATGAGAGTCAAGTTTGTGTTTAGAGTAGGGGCGTAACCGTGGATAACATGGGCAATCAAAAATTCAAAGGAAAGTGTAATCAAGAGTTTGATTATTAAGTTTTTCAAAAGGAAATTTATGATAGAGCAATGGAGTAGGAAGTGTGAGATATACGACAGTGTTAATAACTTCATCCTAAAATTTAAGTGGAACTGATGCATGATGAAGAAGAGCTAAGACAGTTTCAACTACATGTCTATATGTTCTCTCAACAGAGCCATTTTATTCTAAAGTGTGAGGATAAGAGACTCGATGAATAATTCCATACGAGATAAGATGACGATGGAGAGCTTGATATTCGCCTCCCCAATCAGAATGAAAAGAGAGTATTTTATGATTAAAATGTTATTCAACTTGACTTTGAAAATTACAGAATATATCTAATAAATCAGATTTCCTTCTCCTAGGATAGAGCCAAGTATATTTACTAAAATGATCAATAAAAGTAATATAATATTGAAAACCTTAGTTAGATAAAATAAGTATAGGGCCTCAAACATCTGGATGAATTATTTTAAGCAGAAAATTAGAAACATGATCAGATAAAGAAAAAGGTAGCTTATGACTTTTAGATTCCATGCAGGCGCTACATGAATGAGATGGAGAGAAGGTAAAGGAAGTAGGTAAATCATACCTATTGATGATTGACTAGATAATGCGAATAGAAGGATGACCTAGTCGAGCATGCCAAGCTAGTTTATTTGTGCATTCACCTACAAAAGTTTTGATTGAAGAACTTTGAAGATAGTAGAAGCCATTTTTGATTCTCTCATCAAATACAATAGTATTTGTTCTTTTGTCTTTTATAAGATAATGATTATGATAAAACTCAAAAACAATATTGTTATCAAGATAAAACTGATGTGTAGAGAGTAAATTTTTAGTAATAGATGAAACATGAATGACATTGCGCAAGTGAAAAGTACGATTGGCTAAATGAATATATCTGTTTCCAAGATTAATAATTTACAAATTTGAACCATCGCCTACTTGAACCCTATCTGAGTCATAATACAATATTACATCTATACGGATATTATAATCTTATGTGACATGATGAGTTGCTCCAGTGTCAATATACCAATCAGTAGATAAGAACTCTGGGGTTTTACCATGAGTAGACATAGATGAGAGGACTTTAGAATAGACTTGTAAAACAGTTAGTTGTTTTAAAGCTATAGGACTACCAATGAAATTTGAGTTAAATCATTTAGGACACTAAATACCAAAATATCCATTTTTGAGACAAATTTGACATTCGCCTCGAGTATATGACATATCAAATCTTTAGAGCATTGATTTCCAATATGACCAAGGATGTGACAAATTTGACATCGGTCTGAAATTTACTTTTGGCCTCCTTAATGTCGTTGAGTATTTGACATCCTTGGCTAGTAGTGGCAGAAAACCAAGCGATAGCGATGACTCTGGAAAGAAATTAATTTCCTCGGTGGGAAAGAAATTAAAAGCAGCTCTGTTGCCTTGTCTTTGGAAGAAACCAAGAGTTCTTTGGCAAACCGCGTGGAGGACCGACGTGGACCAGTAGCTAGACGCCGGCAACGACGATCACAGGCTAAGAAATACGGTAGTGGGTGTCGCATGCACGGCAGTGGCTGCCACAGTGGGGTGGGCTACTCGCGGCCGGTAGTTAGAGAGGCTAGCAGTAGCTCGTAGTCGTGGAGAGAAGAAAACTGGAATGTGAGAAGAAAAGCCGTGTTTCCTACTAGCCTAACACAAGGGCGGCAATAGCCAGCTGATGTCTGGCAACTGATGTGCGGAAATATTATGATCATTTACGCATGTTTTAGCGCACATTCACGTACTTTATGCATATATATTCATTGCATGATTGCCTTTTTCATCTTGTATTCATTATATATATTATTTTGTTCGGATATTTGTACTTTGTTTGGTTTTATGTTAACAGGGACACCTTTCGGAGTAAAAAAGACGATTATCAACGCACCGGAACAAGCCGAAGAACATGACCGTGCACCCTTGCACGACCGTGTGACCAGACCGAAGAGGGGAAGTGCCCGGTCGTTCAACCCTGCACGACGGTGTGGCCAAGATTGAGGCAGATCAACACACGGCCATGCAACCCTGCACGGCTGTGCCACCCCTTGACCGAGACCAGGAAGTGCCCGACCATGCATCCTTGCTCGACCGTGCAACAGGGACCGAGGCCAGACACCACACGGCCGTGCCAATTGCCACAACCGTGCAGCGCCACCAGAGAAGAGAATGAACACGACCGTGGCCACCTTGGCACAACCGTGTCGCCACAACCGAACCCTAGTCTATATAAGGGTTTTAACCCTTTTTCTCGAGGGGGGAGTGTGAGGAAACGAGCCGTCATTTAGAGAAACGTCTTGAAGCCATCGCACACCTTCTTGGACCTCCGTCCAGCGATCTTCCACCACCGTATCGACTCCAGAAGCAGAGGATTGGATCTGAAGGCCACTCGTCATCATTGGATAAGCATATTCTTTCTTTCTTTCTTTCTCCGTGTTTGAAGATTGTATGTTTATCTACCATATGCCTTTGGATATCTCCCTGACACTTATGGAGTAGATCCTTTGTTCTAGGACTAGGGAGTAGTTGTGGTTCGGTTTGATGTAAAACTCGTATTATGCTATTACTTGTTGGATGATCTTTTATGCTTTGTCTCAATTGCATGTTGCTTGATTGTGTAGAATTTGTTAACCTCGTAGAGGGATTATCCCTAGATCGTACACCCGAGGGGCCCTAGTGACAGGGATAACCCGTTCACGGACATCTAGGATACTTCCTTGAAAGGATAGGCAAATTCCCCTCAAGGAAGCGAGAGACCAAACTTAGCTCTTAACCACTATTCTTGACTTACCAATTAGAGTCGTATTCTTAAGATTTGCCGAGGTGCCCTAGTGACAGGGGTAAACCGTAACAGGCCTTCTTAGGGTCCTTCTTTATTCTAGCATTTAAGAATAGCCGCTTTAGCTTTCGGCAATTGCATGTTAAAGGATAGTGAGTGTAGGATAAAACGTGATACATCAATACCACCACAACGAAACCGACCTCCTAGAGCTCCTCATAACTAAGCGAACACTTCGACTCACCAGCTCTTGATTCTTCTTCCCGACCTTTCTTCCGTATATTATCCACAACCATTGGTAGTCTAGCTAACCCTTAGTGAACAATTGCTAGTACTTATAACCAGTCCCTGTGGGATCGATATTTTTATTACTGATGAATCCGTGCACTTACGGTTCGTAACAGCAACGGAGCACGCGACCGGTTAGCTCTACGGCAGTGCTAGCATGTCATGTGCGGTAGGAAGAAAATGGAATCAGATGATGACCGCGGCTATCTCCATTGTGCTCCGACAACGAGGGAGACTATGGATATGCCGTTAGCATGGTGATGGCCACATGAAATGATTCACCCTTTGTTAGTATCTATACCTCGGTGACGAAGCTCTCTACTGCTAAAGAGGGCAGCGATATTGATTGTTGCAAGATCGAACTTGTTTGGCAGTCACTTTCCTCTTCTTCTCTAGTAGCACGACAGAAGGGTTTCTCGAAGGCAGCAGAAGAAGGGTGGAGAATGGTCAACGCAAGGAGCGTGGGTTGCGGCAGCGGTGGGAGAAAAACCATGGAGGTGAAAAGATCATGAAGGAAAACCTAAAAAGTATTTAGGTTTTTCTTAAATTTCTTTGGGAGATAAGAAAAAGTTAGGAGTGAGAAAAGTAGATATTATGGAAGAGGGAAGAGAAAAATCAAATATGGTTTTGATACCATATTAAACTAACTAGACGATAGAGAAGAAATAATAAAATAAACTTCTTAGTTAATTTATATATGAGATATACAATATATATAGAGAGGTATTACATACTTGGTCAATTGACAAAGTAATAAAAGAAAACCAGTTAATTGATTTATTCTAATAATTACTATATCTTAATCTTTATTTGTTTTATTGAATAATTTTCTTTTATATATGAGGTCCCATTTTTCACTGAGACCTATGACTTCCCCATCATATACACCTCTTGGGTTCCCCTAGATTGCATCTCGATTTCCGCCGTCGCATCGGCCAACAGAGTCGAGCCAACAGAAGTGGAGGAGAATAGGGTCAAGGAGGAGATTGAACAACTTTCAAACTAATCCCAATCATCCATTGGTGAACTGTTGCTAGGTCTTCTTCTCCCATACCACTGCTATAGTTCTGTTGGGACATCCTTTCTTGTCTCTCCAACAAATGCAACCAGCATTGATTGTCTCATGGTAGTCCACTCATCGGGTTCGCCACCGTTGGTGAGTGAAATCAATAGAAGGGATCAAGAGATGGATACAGAGTAGAAATTGTAGGTCTTTCTGCTCAAGTTTTCTTGCTACAATAGGCTGGGATAGATAAATGGAGTCGATGCGGTTCTGCAGACTGTGGTGGTGTACATGTCGTAGATCCAAACACTGAGGATGAAGAGGAGATGCTTAATAATCTCTTTAACTGCTTGTGCCTGATTCTCATGCCAATAGAGAACAAAGAGAGGTTTTTGAACTCAAAAGGAGTGGGGTTTATGATCATTATCATGAAGTAGAATAAGTCTGCCTATGGGTCGGCAATTAGAGGACTTGCTTTTGCAATGACAAAATATTCTCCAGCATATGAGCGGTTTGTGGACGTGCTAGGATTAAAGATAGTTTTTGTTGCCTTCATGGTAATGCTCCTGTCTGAAGGCTGAGGAGATGATGTACTAGCTCAGATGGATGGCTTGTTGATGAATAGTTGACTTTCCGATTTGTGATGAAGCTCCTTAATGACCCTGCACATAGCTAGCCGATTCCATGAAGCGTTAATGACCGAAGACCAGGGAAAGGGTCCTTGGCAAGGCTCTTCGATACTCAAGTTAGTACCATTTCCTTGCAAGTGGAAGAAGAACAGTAGAGGATGTGTGAATGGATATCTCAGATGCAAAAGTTGTGTACCTTCTCAATGGAGAGGACCCCCAATTTTATACTATCTCTCATAATCTCCATTATCATGAGATGACTTCAGGCATCAGAGTTTGTCAGGTTGTTCCGCGAAGAGCTTCCGAAGAATTTTTTTTATACCCACAGTTGTACCTCTTTTGTCGTTTATACCTTAAATTTTTTCTGAAGTCATTGGAGGAGGATGTCATTGTAGATGAATCACTAATGGAAAACAAGATAGCCTCCAAAGGAGGTTCCAAAGGAATATTCCTCGACAATTATGACATGCTATTAAAATGTTGTATGTTGCTTGTCTACTGAATGTATCTTGGTTGGTCCGCAAGGCTAGTTGTATTGCTTGTTATTATATCAATATGCTCTGTCATGTGTTATATACTGTATAGATTTATTCAAAGATTAACATAGTGCGCACATTATGCCAAAGCCTCATTCAAGAAGTCATATGATAGATCATGTATGTTAGAGTTTTATTTTAGGGACAATGAGACATTAAATAACTTAAACTCGGTCAACCTGTGCTAGACCGAGCTGATATGTAGAGTTCCTAAAGGATAGGCACCTTTGAACCCATTCGGTGCTTATTTGAACGAGCATAAACTAATAGCTTTATGTTCGATCAACTTTTATTCAGCCGATCTTATAATAAGAACTTTATAAGGCCAAGTATCTTTAAGCCCACCTAGTCTTTACCTGGTTGGGTGTACATAAAGAGCCTTATGTTCGATCAACCTTTGTTAGGCCGATCTTATACTAAGAACTTTATAAGGCCAAGTGTTCTTAAGCCCACTTGGTCTTTACCTGGTCGGGTGTACATAAAGTGCCTTATGTTCGATCGGCCTTCGTTCGATCGATCTTATACTAAGGGCTTTATAAGACCAAGTGCCCTTAAGCTTGCATGGTCTTTGTTCGGTTGAGCATACATAGAGAGCCTTATATTCGATAGGCCTTTGTTCGACTAATCTTATACGAAGAACTTTATAAGGCCAAATGCCCTTAAGCCCACTCGATTTTTTACTTGGTCAGGCGTACACAGATAGTCTTATGTTCGATCGGCCTTTGTTCGACCGATCTTATACTAAGAGCTTTATAAGGCCAAGTGTCCTTAAGCCCGCTCGATCTCTGCCCGACCGGGCGTACATAAAGAGCTTTATGTTTGATTGGTCTTTGTTCGACCGATCTTATACTAAGAGCTTTATAAGGCCAAGTGTCCTTAAGCCGGCCAGTTTTTGTTCGGTCGGGTGTAAACAGAGAGCCTTATGTTCGATCGACCTTCATTTGGCTGATCTTATACTAAGAGCTTTATAAGGTCAAGTGTCCTTAAGCCCACCCGGTCTTTGCTCGACTGGGCATACACAAAGAGCCTTATGTTCGATCAGCTTTTGTCTGACCGATCTTGTACTAAAAGCTTTATAAGGCCAAGTGTCTTTAAGTCTGCCCGGTCTTTTCCCGGCCAGGCATACATTGAGAGTCTTATGTTCGATCGATCTTCATCCATCCAATCTTATACTAAAGGGTTTTCAGAAGGTCTAAGCCCTTAGACTTCGGTCAAATTTTCACCTGGTCAAGCTCCCTTGCACTTGGTCGACTACTAGACTAATTAGGTACATTATTTCCTTACTTCCCGAGTAAAATACTAGAATCCTTATATTTGACCGGATTTAGATCGATCGACTTTATTTAAGTGTCCTACTTTGTAACCACTTCGGCAAGACCTAGAGTTTTAACGTAGGGCAATTAACAAAGTTATATGGGAGGCACTCCCCGTTCTAACTTCGACCCCTTACCTTGACTTTGACCACCATGTCATCTTTGAGATTTGCTCGCTATAGCCCGTATCATTAGTCTTCTCTTCAAGTCTAGTTGAAGGAGATGTAAACGAATGACTGGACTCAAGTTCTATTTTTCACGCATTGGCTTTCTCACTAGGGGCAACTGCAATTCATAGTCTCACCCATACCTAATACACTTGGTGTTTTTTTCAAGAATCGCCCACTGATAATTGACTATTTAGAAAAAGGGAGCACGTAGGACCCGTGAAAAGATATTTTGTTTTCAAAAAATGTGTCGCTTGTCCTATCCATTATAAATGCCCATTTATAGGTGAGTGCCCCGCGACATCATTACTCATTTTTTGCAACATCTTCTGACATTCCCTACTTTATATGGCACAACAACACGTCAAGCATGCCCCCCTTTGCAAATCAACGACCCTCCTTAGTCATGCCGTTTCAATCTAATGGTGACAATTAAACTCCCCTTTTTATAAAACCATAGGCGCGGTGAGTTCTTCGCCCCTCATCCTTTCTTTTTTCGAGTTCATTTTCTGTGACAACCTTCCTTCTTCCATATATTCACTCCAGCGATCTTCCTTGCTCTGCATTCCTTCTTTCTCAAATCTCAAACAACCTAGTAAGTTGTTCACTCTCTGTCTAAGATTTGTCCTACCATGGCCCAAGAGTCTTTCACCCCATGGTATACCTCTACTTTTTCAAGCTTCGATGCTTTTGATCGAGCCTATCTCTGTTCTAGATATGAAATCCCTCATAATTAATGCATTCATCTTCCTTCCCCAACTGATCATCCTCACCTTCCTCTTGATAACCATGTTACCTTCTTTTCTGACCAGTTAGTAGCCGGTCTACGTTTCCCAATTCATCCTTTTTTATCGGCAGTAAGCCAATACTTCCGCATCCCCTTGCAACAATTTGTGCCAAACAATTTCTGTTATATATGTGGGATGTTCATGTTATTTCGACTATTTAGAATTCCTCCTACTCCCCACAATCTTTATCTATTTGCTTACCAAAAAAAAAATCAGAATTCAGGATTTTTCTCTTCTAGTCCCAACCAAAAGTAGTCTTCTTTGAGGACATGCCGTCCTCAAATAAGGGATGGAAATCCCATTTCTTCTTCATAGAAATACCTGATTATATCACTTGGCCTACTTCTTGGCAATCTTCCTTTCCTCCTCTTCCCGATCCTAAAAAATTGAAATAGAATCTCGTCTTTGTTACCTATCTCCCCAAACTGAGCCATCAACACTTTAAAATTCACAAATGGTTGCAAGATGACTTCTTATATCTTTTTAGTTTAAGCCCCATTCAAAAGAGACTACCTTGTCCCTTTGGTAAGTTTTGATAATTTTGATACTTTTACTATCTCTAACTAAGGTATTTTTATTTTGTGCAGTGGATGCTATTCTTTTATCCTTGATCGATGAATCAATTGATCTGAAAAAGGTGGAGCTTTGTGCCAAAGAATAAGAATTATTGGTCGAGCGGAGTTTATTAGTACCCCCTCCTTCCGATGAGGCATCTATAAATCCCATAGTTGAGATGACCCCCACTAGGGTATCTGGGAAGTTACCTTCAAAACCTTCTCCGACCCCTGTGAGATCTTCTCCAAAGAAGGCAGCTTCGCCAAAGAGGAAACATTAGAAGTGCAAGTTAACCCTTGCCCCTTCTATACAAGGCAAGTCACCCTTGCTCAATCAGCTCCTGGTCAGGAAGATATATAAGAACAGCCCCTCGAGCAGACTTGGCTGTCTTTTATCCTTCTCTATTAACTCCTACTCTTGACCAACCTCAAGAAAACACTTCTTTACTAGGTTGTTCTTCAGATTCTGTCCTCTCTATATCTCCTGGCCTGGGTACTACCGTTGTTAATTCGAAGTGTCCTCCCCAATCATCAATTATTTTTTCTTTGCCTTCTACTCAAGATTCCTTTTATCCTGTAGGTCTGTTGTGGCCAGCTAGAAGGGGGGTTGAATAGCCCTGTAAAATAAAACACAACCCTTCCCGACTTTTCAAACTGACACTTGCATATAAAATAGAAAAACAATAAATCAAAATAGAAAAAGACGAGACACCAGATGTTTACTTGGTTACAACCGGGGAGGTTGTTAATCCAAGAAAAATGATCGCACTACTATCTCCTTCAGGTGGAGAAGCCTCCTTTACAGCAATGTAGGTATAGAAAGAAAGAAGCTAATCTAAACAGTGGAAGCGCACAAGCGTTGTTACAATTTCTGAACTGATGATTAGCTCCTGGACCAAGGCTACATTTATAGCCTTGGTTGGGGCGCCTGGAAGGGTTCCGGGTGCCTTAGGGGGGATAAAACTTTATCCCCCAACGTTCAGATCGCGTTTGACGTGATATGGTCAACAAACCAGGTCCAGGCGCCTGGAAGGTTCCAGGCACCCCGGGCTGCTCCGGGCGCCCGGAATGGTTCCGGGCACCCCGGAGCTTAAAGTCAACCGATGTTGACTTTTTCATCCGGGGACCACTGCTCCGGTTCAGTTCGCCTCGGTCTGGGTCTTCAACTCCGGATCCACTTGCTTGGGTGATCTCTACCATTCGGAAAATGGCTCACCCGAACCCAACTTCCAGTCTTCTCGAACGGGCTTCCCTCCGGCTTCACGTTCCTCAGAATCGCCGCGTATTTCCTTCTCGTCCGCCGGCGTACTCATCCATAGTCTTCATCCCTCGGACACACCGCGTGCCATCCTTCTCGCTAGCTGCGTCTCTTGCTCCTCGAGCAGTCTTCCGCTCTGGATTTCGTCCCTCGGAACCACCGCACGCTTCCTTCTCGTCCGTCGGTGTATTCTTCCGTAGTGCCTCATCCCTCGAACGCACCACGTGCCGTCCTTCTCGTTAGCTGCATCTTCCACTCGACTACCTATGCTCCTAAGCTCCTGCACACTTAGACACCAGGTTAGAAACACACAGGCCCTAACTTAACTTGTTGATCACACCAAAACAAACTTGGGGTTCCAACAATCTCCCCTTTTTGGTGTGATCAACCCAAGTTAAGCTAGGGTTAAAATTGTCATAAAATAAATTAATTGAATTTACAATTAAGTGCAAAAAAGACAGCAAATTTTATTTTTGGTCTACCTCACCCTAGACTTATACTTTTCCTTCTCCCCCTTTGATCATAAAAATATGGGGTTCCAAGTAAAATAATCTAAGGGTTAAAGACTTTGAAAAAATATTTCTAAAAAAGTTATAAGTTTAAAAAAAATATGAAAATTTTTCTAAGTAATTTAAGCATAAATTTCTAGTTTCAGGAAAAAGTTTTTAACTTAGGAAAAAAATGATTTTTGAGAGTTTTTAAAAAAATCTAAGTAAAAATATTTTTGAGATAATTTTTTTTAAAAAAAGTTCTAACTTAAATCTTTGAGAATTTTTAAGAAAAGTTTTAAAAAAAATTGACTTAGGCAATTTTACAAAAAAAATTTCTAAGTAAGTAAATTTCTAAATTGAAAAAAAATATTTTAAATAACCTTTTTAAAGCATTAATTAATTCTTGTATTAATGCTTTATTAGTAGGTTAATTAAATATTTATTTTAATATTTTAGTTTCCAGGTCGTGGCGAGGCACTAGACCTTCTTGGTTATTGGAGCAACAACCACTTCCTTGACAAAGTCTCATAAAGAAATTCTTTGTTTAATTCTCACTTAAAGCGCTAATTTTAATTTTAAAATTTAGTTTAAGCATGATTTAGGAACCCAATATAGGTTCCAACCAACTGGATTAACTAAAAAGTTTTTAGAGACATATTTTCTTGAAATGTTTCTAATTTATCCCGGGTGATATTTAAAGTACTAATTTAAATTATTAAATCTTCTAAAATTGATTTTAGATGAACATGCATAGTTTTTCAAGTTATCTATTTGAATTTTCAAATTTCAATTTTTCATTTTCCAATTTTGATTTGTCTAATTCTTCTAAAGGGCAGGATTTAGCTAAAATTATTTTTAAATTTTTAATCTCCTTTTCTAATTTGCAACAGTCTTTTGTTAATATTTTAACAAACTTAAAGAGTTTATCGGGAGGAAGAGATTGTACCTCACTTACCTTGTCGATCTCGCAGTCCGTTTCTCCCCCTGAACTGCTGCTTTCTTCTGACATGGCTCCCCCTTCATCGATGCTCTCGATGCTCATTTCGGAAGAGCTTGACTTGCAGTCGTCGTCTTGATGACTTGCTATTAGAGCAAGTCCGGAGAATGCCTCGACTTCCGATTCCAACGACGTATCGTCCCACGTTGCCTTTAGGGCCTTTCATTTTTGGATAGGCTTCTTACCCTTCTCCTTGTCTTTGTTCTTCAGCTTGGGGCAGTTGTCCTTGACGTGCCCTTTTTTGTCGCAATGGTAGCAGCGGATCGTCCTTTTCTTTTTCCCCTGCGGATGGTTAGTAGATCTAGATTTACAAAGTTTCTTGAATCTTCTTACCATCATTACCATTTTCTCGTCGTCGAGAGAAGATTTCGACTCAGGTTCGTGTCTCGAAGCCTTGAGGGCGACGTTGTTTTTGGGCTCCTTCATTCCTGCACATCTTAACTCATGCACTTCAAATGTTGAAAAGAATTCTTCTAATGAAATTTTTTATAAATATTTTGAAATGTAAAAGGCATCTACTAATGATGCCCATTTGGTATTTCTAGGAAAGGAATTTAAAGCATACCTTAGCGAATCTCGATTACTTACCTTTTCTCCTAGATTCGAGAGTCCGGTGATGATCTCCTTGATTCTCGAGTGCAGGTGCGCAACTGTCTCGTCTTCCCCAAGTTGCAGGCTTGTGAGCTGGTTGCGAAGCAGATCTCGTCTAGCGAGCTTCACTTCAGATGTCCCTTCGTGCAGCTCAAGGAACTTCTCTCAAAGTTCCTTCATGGAGTTGTAGTTGCCGATTTGATTAACTTCTTGTGGCGGAAGAATGCTTAGCAGATGGTATACTGCTTTGCCGTTCGCCACGTAGTCGGCCTGCTCCTTTTTCGTCCAATTATATTTTTCCTTTCCCTCTGGAGCTACATAGCCAAGTTCCATTGTTAAAACTAAATCAAAATCTATTGTAAAAAAATACCTGCATCTGTAACACCCACGAAATTATAGGTGTAGGAATATTATTTTCCTTAAAGCATAGAAATGAAAAGAATAGGAGAAAAAGGAAAATAAGAACAAAAGAAAATATAGAATAAGAAGAGGTGAGGTCAAGGATTGAACCTTGAACCTCCCACAATAAATGGAGATAAATTTATGAATGATAACCATTAGGATAAGGAGAAATGATTGGATAGGAAGGAATGAAAAATTTAGTTAAAGGAGAAAAGAAAACTAAGCAAAAAGAACAAGAGAAAACCAAGTTGCTTACCTTCTTTTCCCTCTTGGTTAAGAAAAGAGAGCAAGCAAAAGAGGGATTGTCTACTCCCCTCCCTCTCTCTATTTTCATGGGAATTAAAGGAGTGAGGGAAAAGAGGAGTTGAGGGAATGAATGGGGACATGTCTCATTGGGCAAAGGGATAAATAGGGTTAGAGAAGAAAAACAAAGGATTTAATTCATTTTCTTCTTCCTCCTTCTCCCTTCTTCATTCTCACCGAACCAAGAAACCCCTTTCCTCTCCTCATACCAATTTCTAAGTTAAGTTCTTCTCCAAGAAAGCTAATTTCCGAGAAGGAAACTTCAAGTTCTAGCCCTTACAAGCAAAGGAAATAAGAGGAGGTACAAGAAGAAGAAGCTTCCACCTTCCTTATCACCTAGAACACTTTTCTCTCTAAGGAAAACCACAAGCGAAAGGATGTAAGTTCCCCTCACCTGTGGGACAATAGCTCTTATTTTTCTATGAAGATTCGGTCACATGAAAAGGTTAAGAAAACATCAAGAAGAAATTCTAACCAAGATAAGACCAAAGGAAGGACCTAGAGAATGAAAGGATCTAAAATTTATATGCTTGATATTTCTCTTGTAGCATGTATTTTATGGTAAGGATTTATCTATGTTAAAATGTTTGGTAGAACTTAGAATCATGAGTATTCGGCCATGGTAGAACTAAGGGCCTAGGAGAGCTTTAATTTAAAACTAAGTATGCCAAGATCTCCTTAAGATAAGATATGAAACTATTATGATATGCCATGATTATATGTTAAGCTGAACTCTATTTCATGTCCATGAAGGTTCGGCTATGTTTGGATGTTTTGTTCTTAAAAAGCCTAGGAGAATTTAAAGCAAATCTAAGATGCTCATGATCTCCTTGATGAAATGTTATGTAGCTAATCTAATGTGCTTATGTTAATTGTTGTATGGAAATTAAATTCATGCTATATAACCTTTGGCCACTTTAAGATTTAGGGCTTAGGAAACTTAGAACCTAACTCAACTATGCTCATGTTATTCCTTGATATATTTGCTATGAAGGTTGTTTAAGGTTCTCATGCTTCTAGGACACTTGAACCTAAATTTTAAGTCCTATAACATTCGGCCATTACAAGATGTAGGACTTAGGAAACATAGAAACCTAACTCAACCATGCTCATGTTATTCCTTGATATATTTGCTATGAAAGTTGCTTAAGGTTCTCATGTTTTTAGGGCACTTGAACCCTAATTTTAAACCCTACATGTTTCGGCCACTTCAAGATTTAGGGCTTAGGAAACTTAGAACCTAACTCAACTATGCTCATGTTATTCCTTGATATATTTGCTATGAAGGTTGTTTAAGGTTCTCATGCTTTTAGGACTCTTGAACCTAAATTTTAAGCCCTATAACATTCGGCCATTACATGATGTAGGACTTAGGAAACTTGGAATTTAACTCAACCATGCTCATGTTATTCCTTGAAATGTTTGCTATGAAGGTTGTTTAGGGTTCACAAGCTTGAATGATAGTTTTTTTAACCCAATGTATGCTTGATAAGTTTCGGCCATGATAAGTTGTAAGCTTAAGTGACCTAGAACTCTATCTAAACTTGCTCATGATAGTTCTTAGGGTATAAGAAATGATGCTTACTTAGGGTTCACATGTTGGTATGAAGTTTACCAAAAAAAAACCCAACCTATATGGTTCGGCCACTAAAAGACATTAGGGTTAGAAATCGAATTATATTTTCCATGTATCTTATATGCCATGATTTTGAGATTTCTATGCTTCTATGTTGATTGTGCACACTTATGATCTATATATGGTGGAGACCCTTATGCTATGGTGTGTATTTTGTATGATGAAACTATGTGCCAATTTATCCATGATATATGTGATGAGCTGTGTGCCCAATTTATGCATGAAATATATGATGTGCTGTGTGCCCAACTTATGCATAAAAGATATGATGTGCTGTGTGCCCAAACCTTTACATACCATTATGATGAGCTGTGTGCCCAAAAGTCTATATGGTATGATATGATAAGTGACACGATGTACAAGAAAAGATAAGAACCATGATATGTAAGAGCATGCTATTTTACTTTATGTATGGCTTGTATCAAGGGTGGGCTCCATAAGTGCCCCGGGGTCGATGGACTAAGAAACGGGTCTCGTTAGGGATGGACTCCTAAGTGCCCCTAGGTCGATGGACTAAGAAACGGGCCTAGTATGTATGCCTTGTAGGGTTCAAGACTTGCTACCTTGGACCTAAATAGGATGCGCACATTTATGTATGTGGTACAAGCCAGGACCCTAATCATGTTAAGATTATGTTGAAGTATGTATATTATAAGTTTTCAAAGGACATATTGCATATGTTTTCATGATACATGTTTTAGGAATTCACCTTGCATATACCTTATGATTATGCCATGATATTTATGATGATGTTATGATATGTCAGGGTTCAATTGATGATTATGTTATGTTATGCCATGATACCTTACGCTTATGTTACGATATGCCATGATATGCTGCATGATATGATGAATTGCCTTCATGTATTATGTCTTGTGATTTTGATATGGTATACGGTTTTTGTGAGTAGGAAAGGAACTTACTGAGCCATGAGTGCTCACAGCTTACTTTCTTGTACCACAGATAAAGGCAAGGAATGGATGAACTAGGGGAGCAGCAGGAGGGGCTAGAAGGATGTGTGTGGTAGTGTCTTGGCTAAAGGAGAAAGACTTGCTTTTTGTTTAATAAGAACTATGCCTAGTTATGTTACTGCTTTATGACTCCATGACATTTAATTTTGTGTTTGGGCATTATGACTTACAAATCATGTTAAGTATGCTATGTGGTTTTATATGTCCAGGTGATTAGTCATGTTGATTTTAAAGAAAAGAAAAGTTTTTTTTTACTTCTATAAATAAGACTTCCGCTGTAATAAGTAGGTATGTATGGGTAAGTAACCCCCGTCGCCTTAGCAGGAGGGGCGGGGCGTTACAACATCAGCTGTTTCCTGGTAGCGAAATCTCCTTCATATTTTGGCGGGTGGATGCTTGGTCCGACCATTATCTTTGCATCGATTGACGGTTAGTCCTCCTGAAGCGCCTCAGCTCTGATACCACTTGTAGGACCGTTGCAGCCGGCTAGAAGGGGGGTTGAATAGCCCTGTAAAACAAAACACAACCCTTCCCGACTTTTCAAACTGACACTTTCATATAAAATAGAAAAGCAATAAATCAAAATAGAAAAAGAAGAGGCACCAGATTTTTTACTTGGTTACAACCGGGGAGGTTGTTAATCCAAGGAAAATGATCGCACTACTATCTCCTTCAAGTGGAGAAGCCTCTTTTACAACAATGTAGGCACAGAAAGAAAGAAGCTAATCTAAACAGTGGAAGCGCACAAGCGTTGTTACAATTTCTGAACTGATGATTAGCTTCTGGACCAAGGCTATATTTATAGCCTTGGTCGGGGCGCCTGGAAGGGTTCCGGGCGCCCTGGGGGATAAAACTTTATCCCCCAATATTCATATCGCGTTTGACGCAATTTGGTCAACAAACCAGGTCTGGGCGCACGGAAGGGTTCCGGGCGCCTCGGGCTGCTCTGGGCGCCCGGAATGGTTCCGGGCGCCCCGGAGCCTAAAGTCAACTGATGTTGACTTTTTCATTCGAGGACCACTGTTCCAGTTCATTTCGCCTCGGTCCGGGTCTTCAACTCCGGATCCGCTTGCTTGGGTGATCTCTGCCATCCGGAAAAGGGCTCACCCAAACCCAACTTCCGGTCTTCTCGAGCAGGCTTCCCTCCGACTTCTCGTCCCTCGGAATCGCATCATGTTTCCTTCTCGTCCGCTAGCATACTTATCCGTAGTCTTTGTCCCTCGGATGCACCGCGTGCCGTCCTTCTCGCTAGCTGCGTCTCTTGCTCCTCGAGCAGTCTTTCGCTCCTGCTTTCGTCCCTCGGAACAACCACACGCTTCCTTCTCGTCCGTCGGTGTACTCTTCCGCAGCACCTCGTCCCTCGGACGCACCGCGTGCCGTCCTTCTTGTTAGCTACGTCTTCCACTCGACTACCTGTGCTCTTAAGCTCCTGCACACTTAGACACCAGGTTAGAAACACACAGGCCCTAACTTAACTTGTTGATCACACCAAAATAAACTTAGAGTTCCAACATATCCGCCCTCTCTTCCTTCTTCTACCCTCCCAATATTATTAGGAGGTGACCTAGTTGATGCTTAGATAGAAGCCAAAGACTAGCTTAGTAAACTCACACCCTCGGAGCTGGCAGATGAATTTTCATATGAGCAGACCAAGGTATCATCACTCAGCCAATCATTTTTATCCCCTTTTTGAGACTCATAACTATGTTCATTTTTCAGCGTTGGGTAATCCGTATAAGTGTCACCCAGCAATTGTATGATTTAACGAAGGAGAACGAGTTATTGAAACAGTAAACCCTACAATGATTTCTACACAAAATTCCAAGCGAATGAAAGAATTATCTGTTCAACTGAAAGAAGCTCAAGAGCTGGTTAAAATTGAGTGTGAAAAGGTAATTCAATCGAAGACCAACTCAAAGATTCTTAAGGCTCAACTTCAATCAAAAACAGACTTTCGGGAAGAAAAAGAAATAAAACTTGACGAGCAGATTACTAAGAATAAGCGATTATGCGCTCAAGTTCATGAATTAAAGTCTACTTATGAAATTGAACAAGCTGCCAGAGAAGCTGAGTTGATGATCAAAAAGGCGGAAAAAGATTCCCTACTCGTCAATTTACTGACAGCTCAAATGGAAACAACGACTGCCTTAGAGACGTTGACAACTTATTGGGCAGGAGAGGATGCACATTTTGAAGCAAGGAAGACTGCCCTTTTCCACACCCGCGAGTTCAATACGCCTATTCTTGATTCCATTTCTAAGGCTCTTTTTCTCAGAGTTGAAGGAGCGATGACGCAGTTAAAAGAGGGTGAATATCTAACTCCAATCCTCCAGCTAACTTTCTGGACCACAAGAAGATACTTCATGCTGCCTCATCTGACTTACTTCCCCTTTTTTCTTAATTTATCTTGCTTTTTCTCACATGTTCAAGTTGGTTCTTAATACCTACTAAACTTTTGTTACATGTTCAAATCTTTGACTAAACTTATCGACCGTGTTTTTATTTGTATCATTTTTTTGCACAAACTTTTGCTATGTAATCATCTCTATTTTCAATACATGGGCGCTATAGTAGAGATAATTTAGCTTCGTCTGGACAAAAACCTAGGCAAAATGAGACAATACCTCTCAAGATCGCTCGCCCAAGCCAAACGAACTGTCGCATGCGACGCCCATCTGGCCAAGGACGTCAATCCTTATGGCTGACCGAACTTGAGATTTGTTTACGTTGATACCCATTCAAACGTAAGCCTTAAAAAAGAACTAGCTATAATACTCATTATTTAATCATGTAAATGAATATGAGATTGGTCGACATTAAACATGTTTAGTATAATGCCACTTAGTATGTCCCGGACCAACATGATTTGATCTAGCACGTTCACCTAGTATTTCCCGGACGAGTTTTGAAAAATCGTTCGAGCTTAAGACTAGTAAAGACTAGTCATACTTTCCCCTTAAGGAATTACACAGAAAATCGTGCTTACCTCGGTAAAAACATTGACTCTTCCAATTAAATGCCCGTTGAATCAGTTATTGTTGTGAGTTTTTCATTGGTGATATGTACGTATGCATCATCATAGACATACCACCTTTTACTTATCTTTTACTTTTTCTGACTATCTGATGGTTCACAACCGAGCTCACCTTTTTATTATTATAATCCAATGGTTTAAGTCAAGAGGCATTTCCAAGGAACCTTATAAAATCTTTGTGAGAAAGAGAAAGAACCCTAAAGCTTTATTTCTTCTTGTGTTGTGTCACTACTTCTCCCACAACCCCTAGCCCCTCTCTTCCTCTGTTTGTTTCTATAACTTTTCCTTCGCAAATCGATGCGAGTGGCGAATGGTATAGACAGTGTTCTTCTAGTTTTACCATCGACGATGCCTAACACCTTACCCTTAACTATGGTCTCCCTACCTTCATAGTTGTTCCTACTGAAGAAAATCACCCTCACCTTCCTCCCCCAGAAAGTGTGGTCAACTTTAAGGAATAGATTGTATCCAAGCTCCATTTTCCCCTTCATCCATTCTTTATTGATGTTAACAAATATTTTGGTATTCCATTCCACCAGCTTATCCCTCAGTCCTTCCATATCTTAAGTGGTGTTGCCATCATTTTTCATTTGTTAAACATCCCTCTATTTCCTCATCTATTCCACCACTATTTTATTCCCTGATAAGTAGAAAATGGGTTATTCAAGTTTCAATCTCATCCCAAAGCGATTCTATTTAATAGGGTGCCAGCTCAAGAGGAATGGAGGGATAAATATTTCTTCATTCGTCTTCCAACCCTTGCACCTTTGGTCACAACCTGACAATAAAATCTCCCCCCTATCCCTAACTTAGGTAACATTTTCACTGATCCTATCATTCTAGAATCTCTAGAGAAATTGAAAGGCACTAAATTAACTGACCGATGCTAACCATAGAAGACTTATTGTTTATTTTTGGGTTGACCCAAGTCAATTTGAAACTAAGTGTCACCTTTAGTAAGTAAAAATCACTACTTTCTTCATAGGCCACGCTTCAAGGGTCATACGTTTTCCTTGTGCAACTCCCACTCGAACCTAACTGTCTTCCTAGCCGCTGCTCCAGTGCTGTCCTCCTCTTGCTCCATAATTTGCTAGAGTAGTAAGAACGCCCCTCTAGATCTGCCTGAGTCGTTGCCACCCAAGTGGCCTCCTTCTCCACCTCCACCATATCTCTTGAATGTTGGAGGTGAGTGAAAGGAAATTTGTTCAAATAAACATTGGCAAGCTCCGCTCTTTTGTTTCATTGCCACTGATAGAAAATGAAATCCCTAGTTGAGGATTCAACATCTTGCTGGATAGAAGAAGAAGATTGTGATGCACTATGGAGAGGAAAGGAGAAGCTATGAAGAGGGGAAGTTTAGGTTAACAAAAAAAATTGAAAGAGTGTGGCGTGGGATCGTGATAAAATAGGGATGATAAAATTTTATGCGTGGGGAGGAAATTTTAGGCATAAAAAATTGACAACGGTTCAAAGATAATAGATAGTATCAAACTATTGTCTTTTGGGGTAACTATTACATCAAAGACAATGATTTTGTCAAAAATCGTTGTCTTTTCAAATTTACATTGATTTTTCCTAAAATCATTGTCTTTGTGGTGTTGTCTTTGTGTATTTTTGTTGTAGTGGCTACTCTTAACAATTCCTAGTAAAAAATTAATATAGAAGGATAATATTAATGTGTTGAGACTAGTATGTAAGTCAACGGATGACTTAATCTCACAAGTCATGGATATGAGATATCAGGTTGACACATGGGTATATATTAGAGAATATATACTGAATGACCCCCTATGAGATGTTTCATGGATCGTTATATGAGTGTCATAAATATTCTCATAATGACTATTAATATAAATAGTCCTTAGACCTGAAGTCACTTCGGTTCCTTACATAAGGAGTTGTGTACTTTAGTATCGATAAACATCACCTGCAATAAGGTAGACTATAAAATCAATCATTGGATATACAATAAGTTATGTGGAGGGACATGAGTGATGTAGATGGGATCTATCCCTTCCATATGATGGAAGCAATATCTGTGGGCCCCTTAATTAGTAGGACACAAGAATGTATAACCACACTCAAATGAGTCAATATGCGATATTGAGCTTATTTGATTAAGTGTGTCTACTTAGAGATCAAGAAACATAAAGATTAATAAGAGGATGACACGGTCTATGCCTCATTGATCAATCTAGATATTAAGGATATAGGATTGAGTCATATAAGATAATAAACACGAAAATGTTAGGTTGGATCTCGACATTCTCGTCACTTGGGTAGCAATGATACCTTGCTAGATGTCACTTATTATTTATGTATCTAAAATAATTTTAGAGATATTACCAACGTTACGAGAACCTATTAGGCAATACACAAAGAACGAGTTGATTTGGAGATGAGTTCATATGATGAATCATTAGATTAAGTCTAATTCAAATTATACTCATTGAGTTAGACTCAATTAGATCCAATTATTGGATTAAGTCCAATTCAAATTAGACTCATTGAGTCAATTCGGATTGATGAGGATTAATGAGTTTGACTTATTGAGTGATTTGATGAATTTGAATTCATGAAAGAAGAGGAGTGTTCAATTTAGAATTGATTATGCATTGGATAAAAAATGGTCAAATTTGAATTGAACATGCATTGGATGAAGATAAATATTAATGTCAATTAAGGAAATTGACATTAAGGTATTTGATTGAATGAGTACAAAAGAGGTTTTGATTCATTTCATGAAGAGACTTTTGTGTTCTTGCTCTTCTTTTTCTTCTTCCACATTGGCCGAAACCTCCCTGGTGGTTGCTAGCACAACCTTGGTTGGTTTTCTTCTCTATTTTGTGAGTTCGTGAGATGAACAGAAGGTTTATTCATGTGGATACCGAAAGAGGCACCAATATATGATCGTGCTGAGATCCTTGCTGTCAAGAGTTCATGTTTATGCAACAATGGTATAACTTTCTTTAACAAACTTAGTATATGATTTTCCTTCACATGGATCTTCTGAAAGGACACTACAAGAATTTTTGCATTCAACAACACCCAATAGACAACGCTTTTTAATAAAAACGTTGTCGTTCTTTGTTTTACAATGCTTTTAGTGAAAAGCGTTGTCTATGGTATTTACTTTTTACTAAAGACAACGATTTTTAATGAAGTGTTGTCTTTAGTGTTGTTGTTTATGGTCAAAGACAACATTTTTTTAAAAAACGTTTTTTAAAGTGTTGTGTATGTTTCCCCTAAACTCACTTAAAATAAATTCGCAGCCCTCGCTTTGCTAAACTCTAAACCCTCAACGCGCGCGCGCCTTCTCCTCACCACTCCTCTCCACGAGTTCTCCTCTCCACTCCTCTCCACAAGTGCCTTCTCCTCTCCTTCTCCTCTCCACGAGTGCCTTCTCCTCTCCTTCTCCTCTCCACGAGCGCCTTCTCCTCTCCACTCCTCTCCACGAGTGCCTTATCCTCTCCACGAGCGCCTTCTCCTCTCCTTGCCGCGTGATCTCCTCTGAACCCTAATCTCGACCCAAACTCCTCACGCAAAACTCCTCACGCCGGCCCAACTCCTCCAAGTCGAGATCCCTAATCTCGCATTTCCCCATCTCCTCAATCAAAGTCAGCTTACCCTTCCTAATCTTCTCACGGCTCCTCAACTCCTCTGAACCCTTCGATCTTAGTTCCTTCCTCGCAGAGCAGATTCGAGAGTAGGAGGAACGGAAGAAAGAAAGGTAAAATTTCTTCCATCCCTCTAGAATAAGATTTTGTTTATTTTTGATTATTTTCCGAACTAGCCATTTTGCCGGATTCATACTGCATCAATTTTCCCCCTCCCCTGATTGTATTTTCTCATGATTTAATCTGGAATTTTTAAACGTTTAGCTATAGACTTTGGCAGTAGGTATTAATCCTTAAAAATAGCATGAAGCATATAACATGCTATCCTTTTTTCTCAAATTCAGTGTGAAGCTGTTGGCCAAGTTGCAGATATTATTCACATTCCAGCCTTTCTTTGTCGTCAGGTATAATGTGTAGCTTGAAATTAATCAATCTCTAGTGTTATTCTACTATTATTTTTATTGTGTACCCTTAATGCGCAGAGAATATCTCTCATTTTTATTGTATCTAAAACTTGTGTTCTGCATTATCTCATCTTAATTCTGGGCAGTGACTTGTGCCTACTCAGTTTGTTGAATTTATATCAACTACTATTGTTATATTTATGTCACTTGCCTTCTAAGAGCTTAATGGCTTAAGTATGATTTAATACATCATGCACTATTGCATTGAGTTGCTTATGTTGATGTCCCTTTGAGGAAGTTGCAGATTCTCAAGTGCTAAAGAAACAAAGTTGCTTATTATAAGTTATAATTCAAGCATTTTCCTGGAATGGTTTCATTTTTCAACTAAAGGTTAACATGTTTCAATAGAGAATATGTTTTGGTGAATGCTCCAATATTATATGACTCTACAATTTATACCAAGGCAAAAGTACCTAACTACCTATACGTAGACTCTAACAAACATGTACATATGGATAATATAGATAACTAGGTTATCTCCCCAAGTGAGAAATTTGCTATTGGGATTGCATTTTGATGAGAAACCTGTATGGTCAAAAATTTTCAGGTAGAAATACAATTTTGATTAATTGTTTAAATATTTTGTTATAGTTTCACACTATTGTTTGTGTTAATATTTTTAGGTATTAGCTCATTGTTGATTGATTAGTTATAAAGAATGGACAAAGATTGGATGTCAAAGGATAGACTATCACGTGAATATGAGAATGGAGTTGAGTCTTTCTTGCAATTTGCAATGGAAAACACTAATGATCCGAATATGGGAATATCTTGCCCATGTGCAAAATGTGGCAATCTAAAGAAGAAAAATATACAAACTATAAGGGCACATCTGTATTGTAACGGTATAGATATGACATATCATACATGGATATGGCACGGCGAAAGATCTACGATAGGGATTTCACAAAATGAAAGTGACCAAGTAGGGCCAAATGAATATGTTCGTGAGGAACCAATAAATATGGTTCATGATGCATATGATAGTTATGCTGAGAATCCAACCCAATTCAATAAGCTTCTTGAAGATGCCGAGACACCTTTATATCCGGGATGCACTAAATTTACAAGGTTATCTGCAATTGTGAAATTATTCAACTTGAAGGCCAAATATAGTTGGAGTGATAAAAGTTTCACTGACCTACTCAGTTTGTTAGGAGAAATACTTCCAGATGATAATAAATTGCCTTTATCTCTGTATGATGCAAAGAAAAGCTTATCTGCATTAGGGATGGATTATGTAAAAATTCACGCTTGTCCTAATGATTGTATCTTATACCGGAAGGAGTATGAGGATTTAACTAATTGCCCTACTTGCGGGATGTCAAGGTGGAAGTTGGGAAAAAAAATATGATAAATGAAGGAATTCCTGCCAAGGTTTTGTGGTACTTCCCCCCTATTCCAAGATTTCAAAGAATGTTTCGGAATAAAGAGATATCTAAGGAGTTGACTTGGCATGCCGAAAAAAGACTTTGTGATGGATATTTACGCCATCCAGCTGATACACCTTCTTGGAAAATAGTTGATCGCAAATGGCCAGATTTTGGTATTGAGGCAAGAAATCTCAGATTGGCTATATCAGCTGATGGGATGAATCCTCATGGTTTAATGAGTTCTGCATATAGTTGTTGGCCAGTTTTAATGATTACTTATAATCTTCCTCCATGGTTGTGTATGAAGAGAAAATTTATGATGCTCACATTGTTAATTTCTGGTCCCAAACAGCCGGGAAATGATATTGATGTTTACTTAGCACCTCTAATTGATGACTTAAAATGCTTATGGGATATAGGTGTCGAAGCATATGATGCATATCGCCAAGAAACTTTTATGCTTAGGGCTATCTTATTATGGACGATCAATGATTTTCCTGCATATGGGAACATGTCAGGATGCATTGTGAAAGGATATCATGCATGTCCTATTTGTGGTGAAGATACCTATTCAACAAGGTTGAAGCATAGTAGGAAAATGTCTTATACAGGTCATAGAAGGTTTCTACCTGCAACTCATCCTTATCGAAGGCAACGGAAGGCATTTAATGGGAACCAAGAATTTAACCCTGCTCCAAAACCATTAAGTGGCGATGAAGTTTTTGAAAGAGTTGAAAGAATTAATTGTCATTGGGGAAAAATGAGTAGAAAGTCTCAGTCGAATGATGATGTAAAATCATGCTGGAAAAAAAAATCAATTTTCTTTGAACTTCAGTATTGGAAACATCTATACATTCGACATGTTCTTGATGTGATGCACATTGAAAAGAATATTTGTGAAAGTCTTATCGGAACGTTACTTGATATTCCAGGAAAAACAAAGGATGGAGTAGCAGCGAGATTAGACCTTTTGGAAATGAATGTCAGGACAGATTTGGCACCAAGGATGGGGGAGAAGAAAACATTTTTGCCAGCAGCCTGTTATACACTTAGTAAGGATGAGAAAAGGAAAATTTTGAATTCTTTGTTTGGAATACAACTTCCATCATGTTACTCATCTAATGTTAAAAACCTCGTGTCGTTGAAGGACTTAAAACTTATTGGCCTTAAGTCACACGACTACCACGCTTTAATGCAACAATTGCTTCCTGTGGCGATACGTGGTGTTTTGCCCAAACATGTTAGAGACACTATCACTCGCTTGTGTTTCTTCTTCAATGTGTTATGTAATAAAGTGATAGATGTTTCAAGGATGGATGATATGCAAAGAGAGATTGTGACAATATTGTGTTTACTTGAAAAGTATTTCCCTCCTTCATTTTTTGATATAATGATTCATTTAAGTGTTCATCTTGTGCGGGAGGTGAAACTGTGTGGACCGGTTTGGTATAGGTATATGTATCCATTTGAAAGATACATGAAGATTTTGAAAGGTTATGTGCGAAATCGCAATCGACCTGAAGGGTGTATGGCTGAATCTTATATTGTTGAAGAGGTTGTTGAATTTTGCTCAGACTATCTGTCTAGTGTGCACACAATTGGGATCCCATCAAGTCATCGACAAATAGAACTTACTAAGCCTTTATCAGGTGCAGTAGTCTACTCCACTACTCACGATGAGTTGACGCAAGCACATCGTTATGTATTGGCAAATGATGCTTGAGATTGATCTCTATATCGAGTAATGTATCTAACTTATTAATATTTTAATGTGGTTTGCTTACATTCTGTTGGTTTATTTATACCAAATAATTTGATTAGGGAACACATGACGTATTTGAATGCAAGATTTCCTCGTAAGGCTAAGTCCAAGAAGTGGTTACAAGATGAGCATAATCGAACGTTTATTACTTGGTTGCGTGATCGTGTAAGTTTCTTTAGTATTACATATTGGCATACATTCATTTTCATATTTATGCATAATTAAAATTTTATTGCATAAAAAATTTAGGTTGTTGATGTAGTTGACCATTCCACTCATCAAGTTTCAGAAAGATTGATGTGGATAGCTCGCGGGCCTAACAAGCAAGTACTAAAATACTCTAGCTATTTGATTGATGGGGTTACTTATGCTACAAAAGAGCGTGATGCTATACGAGTTGTTCAAAACTCCGGAGTCAGCTTAGTTGCAAAGACAATGCAAGTTGCAAGTGCAAAGGATAAAAATCCTATTGTGTCAGATATGGTTTTTTATGGAGTTATAGAAGAAATATGGGTAGTTGATTACCATAAATTTCAACTTCCAATGTTTAAATGTAATTGGGTGGAGCATAATAACGACATTAAAGTAGATGATCTTGGTTTCACATTGGTAAACCTCAATAGACTTGGATTCAAATCTGACGCTTTTATCCTGGCAAGCCAAGCAAAGCAAGTATTTTACATTGAAGATCCTGAAGATCCTTTATGGAGTGTTGTACTTGCAACACCAAACAGAGACTACTTTGAATACCTAAAGGGCGAAGAGTTAGAGGACACTGCTATCCACTATCAATGTTTTAGTAGGGGGTTACCATCAATGGATATTGACGGAGAAGATGATAATGAACCACCATGTATTCGTGAAGACTGTGATGGAAGTTGGATTGACAATATTTAATTGCTGAATTTTTGCTTTTGAATATAAGTGTGTAAACAATTTACCTATGAGGATGAATTTGTGGACAATATTAATATGTTATATTCCTCACTTTAATTCGAATCAGATATGTTGTGATGTTGCTGCAAGTTTCTGCTTTTATCTTTTATTTTTTTTCATACTGTTGTGAATTTGTTGGTGTAAATATATCATCTTGCTGTGAGTTTATGCATGTTTCTAACTAAACTTATGTTGATCAGTCTAAGTTGTTACAGATCAATGGATTCTACTAGAAAGAGTAAGAGAATAGGGCAACTTGCAAAGTTGGACAAGGGTAAAGAAGTCATTACAGCTGCCCGTGAAGAGAGTTGCGAGGGTGATAAAGTGTTGGATTCCAAAGACACTATCTCCTCAAGAACTTCTAGAGGTTGCACACAGTTGGATAAGATTACAAAGCAAAGAATGCAAGGTATTAGAAATGAGGTGTCATTCAATAATTTTGGACAACCGATAGGACCAGCTGCTGTAGCCATGCAAAGTTACATTGGTGTCTTGGCTCGGCAAAAGGTTAATATTAAATACAAGACATGGAAGCAAGTCCCAATTGCTGTCAAAGAATTAATATGGGAATCAGTCAATGTAAGCAAGTTAGCATGTTTTAACAATTATAATATTTCACTACTAATGATAGATATATTTTATGTTTGTCTTAATTAATCTTATTAATGTTTTCCACTTATTTGATGTACAGTTGATTTATAATGTTGACTCAAAGTGGAAAAAGGGATGTTTGAGGTCTGCAAATAGTAAGTGGAGGCAATACAAGACCCATCTCACCCAAAAATTTATTTTAAGCAGGCGTGACAAACCTGAGGAGTTGAATGAGCCACCTGTTGGCTTTGAAATTACAAGAGAAGATTGGCGTGCGTTTGTCATTAGTCGCATTTCTGAAGATTTCATTGTAAGATTCTAAATTTTTTCTTTTGAAACTATTCGATCATAATTCATTATGTATTATTCAAATTTGATATGTCGCCTGTTTGAAATAACTAGAAACTCAGTGATCAACAAAAAGAGCGAAGGAAAAAAAATAGATATCCTCATCGACTCTCACGCAAAGGGTATGCACGCTTTGCTGAAGAAATTGTAAGTATTTTTAAAATATATTTCCTCTAAGAACCCTCTAATTGATTCACATTAAATTATTTCACATTTGTTATTTGATTTTTCTTTGTTGTAGGGGACTGAATTATGTGATGATAATGACATCAATAGAGCTATTATGTGGAAGAAAGGACGCGCCAACAAAGGAGGAGAGTTTGAAGGTGAAGATTTGGTGGACACAGTACACAAGATTGTAAGTAAATTTTCATGTTCTTCTGATAATGACTTCAATATATCTTCTAGTTTTCGAGAGTAAAGTTGCATGCATGCATACCCTTTGCGTGAGGAAGCCAAGGCAAGCAGTGCAATGAGGAGTTTAACAACCATTCCTTGCATAGCTTGAATTCTCAGTACTAGAGCATGTATTGAGGAAGTAAATGGTGAATGAATGCATTGAGAGCTTAGAGGTGACGGGTTTATATAGAACAGATGTGGATTTACTAGGTATCTAGGTTTGAAATGTTCTTACTTGGAGAAGAGATCAAGTCGAAAAGTCTATTACATGCAGTGGTTTCCTTTTGCTGCAATCAATTAATGGTGAATGCATTGAGAACTTAGAGGTGATAGCTAGAGTTTCTATAGAACAGATGCAGATAAATCAACCAGGTTTGAAACGTTCTTGGCAGTAAGCAATTTGTAAGCTTCAGTAACCCAAGGGCCAGTAAAGTTGTTCCCCAGACCACTGCTCTGAAGCTTCTATTATGTTTTCCCACTTGATTGGTGACAAATAAAGCTCCTTGTCTCCTTGAGCATTCTCTTTGTGCTGTTTTAGTTTGAATTAAAGCATAAGATTCATGAATCGGAACTTGAGAGGTTGGGAACAACTTTAGTTTTGATTATTCTTTCCTGCAACTCCAGACAATTAGCTTCAATTATGTGGTGGTCCTCTCTTTATGGGTTTGTGTAGTGAAAATTTATTAAAATTTTGTCATTTTATTAAACTTGTAGTCAATTGCTCAATCAAATATGTGCCTTTTTTAGAACTGTGCAGAAGTAAATATATGATTGAATGCCAAAAAAGGAAAAAATATTTCAAAGTCAACTTCATATTTGTTCAATATGACTTACTAAGCACTTGACTTGAGCTATCACGGGAAGAACCGGCCTGGACATCAGTATTTTTTAAACCAATATTGCATATCCTTGGTAATTATCCTTGGTAAAGTACTGATAATTCTTTTTAATGTTGCATTACAGGATGAATATATACAGCAAAAGAGGGAGGGTAAGCTGCAATGCGAAGGAGCAAAAGAGGATATTCTTACCAAGGCACTTGAAACTCAGGAATATTCCAGGCGTGTCCGGGGTATCGGAGGTCATATCAACCCAACAATCTATTTCAATGTTGGTAGAACAAGGAAGAAATATGATGTTACCCTAGATATAATCGCTGAGCATAAAAGGGAGCTGAAGGAGGCGAAGATGCAAATTTTAGAACAAGATGTACGCATCCAAAAACTTGAAGCATTAATGCATAAAAGGGGTGCATGGGACAATTCAATTGATGACAAAGGTAGTTGCTCGGTGAAGTTTCATCAGAAGAATATTGAAGAAGATGACGTAGAGATTGTGGGTAAAGACGAAGTTTTACAGGTAAAATACAAGTTATAGTGATATTCATTATTATTATAGCATTATAAACTAAATATAATCAACATGTTTTTTTTTTTAATATTTTAGGGTCAATCAGTTGCATTGACATTGGAATCTTGCTCAAATATTGCATATGGTACAATTGTTTGTTTCAATGGCATGGAAAAAATGCTTCATGGTATTCCATTTCCCAAGAATTGCATTCGAGTCTCCATTGATCAAGCAGTGGACAAATCCGCTCCTTTGCCATATCCAATTCCAAGTGAATGTGAAGTAATTGGTGATGCCATAGGAACTGTTGTGGCTTGGCCTGAACAGCAGATTGTGAAGCAAGATGAGGTATATGAGATATTATATTTCTAATTATATTGTCACTTTATTATTATATTTCTAATTATATTGCCACTTTATTATTATTCAACCTAGCTATCTAACTTGTTTATATTTGAAATTATTAGAAGCCTAGAAGGAAGAAGTTTGAACGAAAAAAATCAAAACCTACTTTGTCAACAAGTGTCCCAAGAGCATTACATATGTTATATTGTTACAGTAAGCATGCTCTAGATGGAGGAAAATGTATATCAATGTGCTTAGATAATGAAGTGTTTGATGAAGATTGTGAACTTTTTCTTGACCTTGAGGACATCAATTCTTTGTATCATTTGGAGTCAATTTCAGGAAATTTGATCGTTGCCTACATATGGTAAGTAAGTTTATTTAAGCAATTTCAGCAACTTTTTCATCACATGTTTGCTTCCCAATTTTAGCAACTTATTATGGTTTATTGTTACAATTTCACCAACTTATTATGAGTGATCATTATTTTTTAATCCACATGATTGTTTTGTATCTAAATTTTATTATTTAGTATCTAAATATTATTTTCTCAGTTACAATTGCATTGCTTTACTTATCTGGGAAATTACTGCATTGCTTTATGTTTGTTGGGAAATTCTAATATCTAGCAAGACAGAAAATCCCTGATTTGAACTGCAAGAAGTTTACTAATATTGTTGTGTGAACAAGTTTACTCTTGAAAAATTCAACTTCTAGTAATTTTCTCATACCATGTTATTCTCATTAAGTTAATAGTTCATCATTTCTATTGAGAGGTTTACTAATATCAATTGATGTGGTACACTTTACATAAATATAGCTCATTCATTTTCAACCGGCCCTTAATGTTTGCCTTCTGCCATTTGTTCTTCTAGACAGGAAGTACTTTGCTCATATCTTTTTTCTTGTATATTTTTAAGTATCTTAAATGTGCTTGTCCTCAAGAAATAAAAGAATTTGCATGTATACATTTCTGGTATGTTTAATATGCAAGACTGTTCATAGTAAGTTCTCATGTATGGATGTTACTATCATCAACAATAACTTAGTGTTATGAGTGATCATTATTTTTCCAACTTATTATGAGTGTTTTGTATCTAAATTTTATTATTTAGTATCTAAATATTTTTTTTCATTGCAATGATAGGTGTCTGTATAAAAAGATGGTGAAAGATACCAAGACAAAGAAATTCAGATTTATGAATCCTCACAAACTCCCATATCTGGCAAAAACGGCACAAGACAAATTAGTTAAGCTTGAAACCCTGAATCAAAGGGCAACTCTTTTAGCAGATAAGCTGACAAGTGCATCAACAGATCAACTAGTGTTAGTGCCATGTAATGTCGGGTAAGCAAGAAGTAAAACATCACTTTCAATTGCTTCCTTTCGATAATTTATTCAATTTTATGATCTAATCCTATGTATTTGCCTAGTTTCCATTGGAATCTTAGTGTTATTGAACCTTACAAGGATGCTATTTATCTGCTGGATTCCCTAAGTTGCCGCATTCGCGATGATGATTCAAAATACGTAATGGAAATGTGAGTTCAGATTTCTTTTAGTAAATATTTATTATAATAAAAATCTTATTTAACAAATATTCTTAACGTATGAAGGGCCTTAAAATTGTTTAATTCAACCAAGGGAAGGAAAGGTAGGAAAAATGTTAAGTGGGAAGTAGTTAAGGTATGTGTACTTTTGTTTAACATATATTGTAATGTGTATAATTTTCATTAACAATTTGACTCTAATTACTATATATAGGCTCCTCAACAACCGGATGCGAAACAATGTGGTTTTTTTGTGATGCGATTTATGAGAGAAATTATTGAAGAAGTTGAGACTATTGAGAGAGATTCGCTGCAATCAATAGTAACATTATTTAGCTTATCTCAAATTATTTGACATAAACTATTTAAAATTGTAAAGTGATCAGTGTTGATTATTTTTTCCATTAACATAAATTGTGTATGCTCACAGTTCACAAAAATAGGGTACTCTCGTGAACAAATTGATGAGGTTCGGTCCGAGTTGGCGGAGTGCATACAAGATCATATTTATGAATAGGTATGGAATGATAGTTGCCATAATTCTATTTAGATTTAAGTTCATGGAATGGTAGTTTTTTTTGGTGGAATCATAGTTAATGCCAATTTTTTTGATGCAGTGCATAGTTACCAGATCGACCTTGAGCAGTTGACCCCAAAGAAAAGTTGTCACTGAAGTTTAAAAACTTGTGAAAATTTTTAGTGAATGATGATGTTTTGTGAATGATGATGTTTTGGAAAAATTGTCACTTAGGTGAAAGGATGTTCTCCGGATTAATATGCAAGTACAAAGCAATGTATTATATGTTATTCTGTAAAGTTCACAGTGTAAATTATCTAGTTTCTTTATTTATCTTTTGTTCCACGATTGGGTTTGTGTTTCTAATAATTACTCGTGCAGCAAAATACGGAGCAAGAAGCTGTAGATCTTAGAATCAGGTAAAGAAGGAAGAGTTAACTACTTCATTAGGCTTTCATCTTAGTATTTGTATATTTGATTTGTCTTCTTTGAACCAACTTCAAGTCAAAAAGCCGGATCCTCTAGATAGCTGTTAAAAATAAGGTATTATTTGGTTTGTCGATGATCTTAATATTTGGTAATATTTGGACTTTGATGCTCACGACAGAGTTCCAACGCTGCATGATTACCTTGTTCAAGCAGATTGCTCGCTGCCTCAGTAGCTCGCATTTTCAGGTTTGTTTCATCATTGATATTCCTTCTTTTTAGTGTTCTATATTAAAAGGAAATACTAACTGTCGATGAGATTGTTATCCTCTTGCTTGAACATGAACCAAAGTATATAAATTTGACCTTTTGATCCGAAAGTATAAAAAAAGTTAATTGGATACTAGTTTTTTTTTTTTTTGCAGTTGCATTTGTTGTATTTTCATATGTTTCTCAGTGAACTTCTAAACAATTCTTTTTTCATTAATTTATTAAGGCTTATTATAAGTTTCAGTTTGATGGTGCAAATTGTTTTCTTTTGTAATCCATCTGTTTCTTCTTTGGTTTAGGAAAGTTGAAGTGAATCCCTTGATAGTTGTTTCATAGGTTTGTTCCATTATTTTCCAGTACGTATTGGAATCACAATCAATAGCCCTCAAGGACTGTTTACAACCTTGCAATCAAATTAATTGGACTTATAATCTAATGTATGGTCATCTGGAGCATGAATATTGGAGGATTCATGAATGACTCTTCGGATGATGAATGTATGTCATTTAATATTGGTTCATGTATTTATTTAGATACATCTTGAGTATTCCTATAAATACCCTATGTATTTAACAATTCAAAGATGAAGAAAATCAGAAGTAGTTGAACACTAACACTTGGACGCCAACATTTTTGAGTTGGCGCCTAGATTTGACCATCTAATAGACACGGCTAAAGGATCAACTTCTATGAACACCCTTAATAACTTATACAGATATTTGTGAACAATTAGGTTGGTGGCTATCATTTATCCTCCCTTTTTGTTGTTTTTTCCATGTACCCAATGCAGCTTTCATTTCAAAGGTTCCAAGCTGATGAACAAGGATGGGTGGACACAATCAAGTCAGTGCGATTTGGAGGAGTTGTCAGGATTAGTACCATGGATTGGCTTGGGCAATCTCAATATTTGCGTCAAACTGTCTTCTGGCCTTCCCTATCATCTGCAGTATCTGAGGTATACTATGCACATTTACCGTGAATTTTCCTTATTGAGCTTGGGCTAGTGACGGTTACGAATGTATTTTATTTCAAGAACCGTATAAGCAAGTGTTCGTGCATCTAGTTTTATAACAATGCACTTCGTATCTTTGATCTAAAAAGCTTCTGAAACAAGTCATCTTCTCCAAGCATGCCCTGGTCAACATGCTAGTCACCTACTGGAGTCATTTCCTCGATGGCACGGATGAATACCTGAAATCCATCCTCTACTCCACCATTCTTTGCCACTCCTCAAGCCGAAACAACTGCAAAGGTAGAGTCAACATCAAGTATTACATTGTGCCTGGCTACAAGAAGACCGGGGCCGCAAAATCCAATAAAGACAGGTCAAACATCAAGTAGCATTTTGTAACTTATTCCTCTTAGGTTATATGCTTGGTTAATATATATGCTTAGAACTTGTAAAGACAGGTCAAACATTAATATGCTTGGTTAATATATCCATCTACAGCACTCCCGCTTTTTCCTCTAAATATGATTTTCATTTAGCACAGAACTAATGCCAATTTTTTTATTTTGATGCAGTGTTTAAAGAGCTTGAGTAGAAGTTGGCCCTAAAGAAAACTTGTCAGTTACGATATAAACACACTTACGGTATGAATTACATGTATATATAACATTGACATATTATTTAGTACGAGATTTACATGTATGAAAGTTTTCATACAAAATTTCTTGATTGCCTACAACCCCAGGTGTGTTGATGACAAGTTGAAGAAGATGGCTCTAAGAGTGATAGCTGAAAGCCTTTCAGAAGAAGAGATTGTTGGACTTAAAGAAGCAATTCCATGCGATGGACACCAACAACAGTGGTTAGTCAATGATGAGGTTTTGTAAAACTTGTGTGTTTGAAAAATTATTGTCATGAAGTTAAGGATAACTTGTATGATACAAATTTAATTTGTGGATCAATATGTATACATTTTGTTTGTATAATATAAAGTTTTATTTATTTGTTAAATAGTCTTATTATAAAAATGATTGTGGTTGTGGATATTCAATTATATGTAAATTTTGAGTATTTTTATAATTTTGCTATTTAGAAAAACACTATTTTTTATAAATTTAAAAAGACAACGTTTTTAAGTAATAAAAGACAACGCTTAAAAAACAATGTCTTTGAGACCAACCACAACGCTTTTAAAGCGTTGTCTTTGATATGTGCATTTTTACAACAGCATCTTTAACAACGCTTTTTAAGAACGAATAGACAACGCTTAAAAAGCGTTGTCTTTGTGACCAACCACAACGCTTTTAAAGCGTTGTCTTTGATATGTGCATTTTTACAACAGCATCTATAACAACGCTTTTTAAGAACGAAAAGACAACGCTTAAAAAGCGTTGTCTTTGTGACCAACCACAACGCTTTTAAAGCGTTGTCTTTGATATGACTTTCTACAACACCATCTACAACATCACTTTTTAAGTACATACGACAACGCCAAAAAAGCGTTGTTGTTTAGCTTTTTTCTTGTAGTGGGATCTAGCTAATTTTTTTCGCAGTACTTTCTACGTGTTTAGTGCTCTAGATACTTACATAGCTATCATTATACATGTTGACCGTACTCCAAAACAAAAGAAATTAAAGGTTATAGAAGAAAAACTACTGAATTTGATGCTGAAGTACAATGGTGGAAATACAAAGTCTAAGACAATTTAAAAGTGCTGTACAATTCCAAGATCTCTTAGATGCTGCCCGACTCTTGTTCCATGTGCTAGTTCTGGTTATGGAAGTGATAGTGAAGCTGAAGACATAGAGCATGTTGAGAAACTTCAACAAGTTAAAGCAGTACTTGAAGAGGGTGGACATTTCTCACGTATCTACAGACAAGTGTAGTTGCTAGTAGATTTTATCGATTTAGTGTGAAAGGATCTTCCTCCCAGGTTATCATCTAACATTATTTTAATCTTGAGGATGAGTTCTTTCAACATGAGATGATTGATGCAGGATGATCTACATTTTTTCTATTATTTTTGATAATTTTGTAATTTTTAATTTTTTTGGTATATATGATATTTTTGGTATTTAGGGGATTTTTAGTTATTTTATATTTTATACTTTATATTTTATATTTTTAGATTTTAAATCTAAGGATTTTTTTTTTTTTTTTATTAGGATCTCTTTCCTTCCTTTATAAGATAGGAATTGAGATCTAAATATTGAGATTCTTTCCTTTTTACCTCTTAAGATTTAGAGTCTATATAAAAGTCATGTTTAGTTAGTTGTTTAAAGATAATTCTCTATTATTGAATAATATTTCTTTTTATTAGGAAATATATGGTGGACGATGGTTATCTCTTCTTATACCTTCTTCTCAATTCTCCTTTTTTATCAAGTCATAACATAATCGTTATCCTATCTAATGCCAATTTTTTATCATTTATACTATCATCATTATTAATTCACTATCTTATTCATTCTTGGGGTCTAACCAAATTTTCATGTTCTCTTTGTTAGAGTGTATACTGAAAGCCTAAGCTTTTGTAAATATTTATTTTAAATAAAGAATCACATTTGGTCAAATTATCTACATTTGTTTGTAGTTGTTCAATTAATTTATATTGTAGATAACATAGTATATGGTGTCACATACAGAAGATGATGTTATCAGTACCTTATAAATTATAAATAGCAGCTCACGACCAAAATGGAAAGGAACAAACCATTGGAAGGCCGTAGTGTAATTAGGAATTAGTTTATCTTAACTATATAGTTACACTAGTACACTTAGAGTGTATTGAGTAGGACCATTAGAGGTCGTTTCTTTTATACTGACTTTATAAAGAAACAAAGACCTCAGTTATTATGGAAGTGTGTGCTCTTAATCCTAATATAATAACAAGCACATATATTTGATATTTATTTCTTTAATTTATCAATGGGTGAGATTTAGTTCGATAAATCAATAAGCCCGATAAGTTGGGAAATGATATCACTTATAGTGTGTGTTGTTGATTATAGAAGGAAACTGTGTCCTAGTAATCTAGGTTGATAATGTCCCTAAGATGAGCTCATAAGGATTGTCATGTTAAACCCTGCAGGTGGACTTAGTCCGACATGACGATAAGGTTGAGTGATACTATTCTTAGATTAAGATATTAATTAAATGAGTTGTCAGTAACTCACTTAATTAGTGGACATTCGACATCTTAAACACAGGGAGACTAACACACTCATAATAAGAAGGAGCCCAAAAATGTAATTTGGGATTGGTGCGGTAGTTCAATAATAGTTCTCTAGTGGAATGAATTATTATTGATAAAATTAAGTTGTGTGTTCGGGGCGAACACGGGATGCTTAATTTTATCGGGATACCAAAACTAATTCCTCCTCTCGGTCCCTATCGTAGTCTCTTATTTATAGAGTACTATACCCACCTATACCCACCTTCATACCCATGAGAAGGGGGTCGGCCAAACTAGCTTGTGGATCAAGCTAGGGCTGGCCAAGCCTTGATTCATGGGTGGCCGACCCTAGCTTGAACCCAAGCTTAGGTGGCCGGCCCCCATTAAATTTAAAAGAATATTAATTTTAAAATTTTCTTATGTGAAAGATATAATTTATTGGAGAGATTAAAAATTAAAATATCTCTTTTAAAAGGATCTACAAAAGATTAAAGAAAGAGATTAGATCTCTTTCCTTATTTGTAGATTGGAAAGATATTTTATTTTTTTTCTTTATAAATTATTCACATGTAGAAGAATTAAAATTATAGAATTTTCTTTTTATCAACCATGAAGGGATTTTAAATGAAAATTTTATTTTTTAAAAATTTCCGAAGACAAATAAGGAATTTTAATTGTTGATTGAAATTGTCTTGCTTGCTCTAATTAAGGTGGCCGGCCATGACATGATAAGTTAGGAAATTTTGTTTTATTTTTATTAATTAATTCATCTCAAGGAAAGTTAAGGAAATTTTATTGTAATTAAATTTCCTTATTTGCCAAAGCCAAGGAATATAAAAGAAGGGGTTGAGGTGCCTTCATGAAAAACAACTTTTATTATTCTCTCCCTCTATTCCTTGGTGTTGTGGCTGGCCATCTTCTCTTCCTCTCTTCCTCTTTGTGGTATCCGAAACTCTTCATTGCTTGGAGCTTTTGTGGTGGCCGGATACTACTTGGAGAAGAAGAAAAAGAAGGAGAGAAAGCTTTCATCCCTTGGAGTTTGGTTGGTGTTTTTTCTTCATCCTTGGTGAAGCTTTTGATTTGGCCGAACCTAGCAAGGAGGAGAAGAAGGTGCTTTGGTGGTTTCTCATCTTGGAAGATCGTTGCCCACACAACGTCCGAGGTTAGAAGAGGAATACGGTAGAAGATCAAGAGGTCTTTCTAAAAGGTATAACTAGTATTTTTCCTTTCCGTATCATACTAGTTATTTTTGGAAATAAATACCAAATACAAGAGGCATACGATTCTAGTATTTCAAATTTGTTTTCGATATTGTGTTCTTTGTTTTTCTTTTCCTTGTGATTTGATTTTTCTTTTCGGTTAATCTAAAGTTATTTTAGGAAATTAAATATTAACTTTCCTTAAAAGGCTTTGTCTAGTCGGTGGTGGTTGTTCCCATATCCAAGAAGGTCATGTGCCTCGCCACGTCAGTACTAGGAGCCAATTTTGGAAACTAATATTTAATGGAATTAATAACCTAGGTGATTTGGATCAAACGTGTTAAGTTCCGCAGGAGATCCAAGTCAAAACCTAAAAGAACAAATAGATTAAACTTTGGATCAAACGTGTTAAGTTCCGTAGGCGATCCAAGTTTAATTTAAAAGAACACATGGTAGTTAGGAAAAGGTTCAGACCTTTGTACAAGAATTTTGTACAGTGAAACTATTAGGTTTTCCGAGTAGCAACCAACACTCTTATCTTCTTCCCACATCATTGTGTTGCCCTATCAATCATCCCCATTGCTATCATATTTGTTTTTTCACGACAACCACCTAGAACATAAGTTCACAAGCAAAGGAGATCAAATTTGCATGTAAGCTTCATAGAATACATTTAACATCATACTTTTTTTTTTATATCGATTTTTGTTTATTTATTTAATAATTTTAAATAACTCGTATGTAATTATTTTTCTCACAATTTTATACATATTATTACATTATTCTCATACATACATACATACATACATACATACATACATACATACATTTTTATATATATATATATATATATATATATATATATATATATATATATTTTGTTTAGTCATCGTATATCAAAAAATAATTATTTAGTTTAATCATCATTCATAAACAAACAAAAAGAATTAGCATCATTTTTGCTTTCACTTAATATGTTTATGATAGATAATGTTATCTTGCATTATCAACAATTTAAATTGAAATGGTGAGAGAAAATATCATAACAGCCATCCAATAGGGGCGTTGCTAAGTATATGTTTTCCCCTCTTCTCCTATTTTATTTTTCTTCTCTCACATAATTTTTTTCCTATTTCACCATGTTTTCTTCTTCCTCATCTAATCCTCTTCTTATTTTTTTCCTAACACTAATTTTACCTTAATCCTCTGTCACAAGTCGCTACCACACACATCGTTGTTGTAGCACGCTATTACTGTCAGCGCCATTGTCATTGGCTGCTAGCACCATCGTCGTTGGTTGCCAATGTCGTTGTCGTTTGCTTCCAGTACCATCGTCGTCACTTTGTCGACATTCCATAGCAAACACCTTTTGTTTGAGGTGAAGTTTTTTAGCTCAATCTATTTCGATTACAGATTTAAGTGTTGAAAAATATATAATGTTAATTTTTATATATTTATATTTTTGTTTGTTATCCATTTTGTTTGTTATTTATTTTTGAATTATTAGAAAAAGATGTCATTAAATTAGATAATTATATTATTAAAATATTATGTTAATCATAAATTAAGTGAAATAATAATATCGAAGTATTTAAAAAAAATACGAGATGAATCTACTTCAAAAGAGCATCTCCCCTTCCACCACCACCTCCTCCTCTTTTGCCTTCACCATCACTTTTTGATGTTGACTCGAATGAGCATCCAAGTGATCTTGGATTAAGGAAGAATATCTTTGAGTATAAAATGAATGACGGATCGTTATTTCAAATAGAATCAAGAGTTAAAATAAAAATTTTTAATTTAAGTTCATATTCAACTATTTACATTTGAAATTTATATTTTGAATGGTGAGAATTGATATACATTCATTTTTGAAAATCGCCTCTCCCTGACTATGCCACTACCACCTAATATATGTGAGATTAGATTTTAAGAGTGTGAGGTATCAACTAAATTACATTCATGTCATTATAAGAATAATGCTTTTTAAGGCACACATAAAAATCTTTATAGTATATTTTTGTTGACACTTAAAATCTTAGTGACATCATTGAAAAACTTCTTATAAAATGATGTCATTTTAGATTCTCCCTGCATTCATGATATTTTATGATGTCATTATACAATATTAATGTCAATTTCAAAAGTATTATAATATAGAAATATAATGTCAATCTAAAATATTGGGAAAAATTATATTTTAAGGACATTTATAAATGTCACCTAAATTCATTTATTTTGACATTAATAAATGTCTTATGTTTTTTATAAGGACATTAAAAGTTGTTAGTAAATATCATTTTAAAATATCACTTTAACTAATCTATAATGACATTAATAATAATTTATAAAAATATTAAAAATTATCATTAATATTTATTTAAAATATATAACCTGAATTCAATATTTACATCATTACAATTCATCCACCATTTAAAATAGAAAAAAAATTATAAAATATAATTTAAAGTGCTAATTGATATTTTTATTCATCCAACAATCATTTGAGTTAAATTTATAAATTCAATACTAATGATAAATTTTTTACATCCAAAACAATCTATACACTACACTCAAAATATTAAGTTTTAGAATTAACAAAGTCTTGTTAAATTAAAACTCAACTAGATGGACCATCTTTAACCGTCATATTGATTCAAAAAATTCCAATTATGTGTCACCTATAAATACAATGTATATATTTGTATAAGTGAAATAAAATAATGAAAATACAAAGTTAATAAAAATAATGATAAAAATTAGATATCATACCAAACAAGAAAAATATAAAATATCATTCTATATACATCTAATAGTAATTAATCTTCGCTTACTATTAACTATAAATACATTTCATATTTGTTTAAAATTGTAATAACATAATAAATATAAAAAATTAATAATATTTCAATGAAAGGTTAAAAATCATACAAGACGATAAAGCTAAGTTATTATTCTTCAAAGTGTATCCTCAAACCTCTATAAAAGATCATAAAGTCTAATTAAACTCTATTATAATTTTAGGACAAGTTGTATTTATACTTCACACCAATTTTGTCCTAGTATTTGTCTCCTTACTATAGAGTATTTGGATCCATATCATGGAGTACTCCATAATTTTTATTGAACCAAATAAATTTTTGATCAAGACAAAAACATTCAATCTACATGAAAATGCAAAAGAAAATAAAAGTTTCAAAATGCATGAAACTGTGAATTTGACTGAGGAGTGCAATGCTCTACTACTAAACACCTTGCCTCCAAAGATCCAAGACCTAGGAAGTTTTTCTATTCTTTGTAAGATAGGAACTATAATTATTGGTAAGACTTTCTGGGACTTAGTTTCTAGCGTAAGTCTCATTTCTTTTTCAATCTGTAATAAGCTGGGACTCAATGATTTAAAGTTGACCACTATGACACCCCAAGATTCCCATAATTCTTGGAAGGCCCTTCCTTGCCATTGCGGGAGCTTTGATTGATTTAAAAAAAAAATTCTAAGTTGTCTTTGGAAATAGGTGAGGAAAATCTAGAATTTGATTTATCTAAATCCTTTGACCATGTCTCTTCTCTTAAAAGTTATTGTAATAGGTTGGATTAGTTACAACAATATGAGATTATGTTTCACCCTCATGGGAGGCCATCGAATATTGTACCTAGTCTGACAAATAATGAAAGGAGCCCCTTACACAAAATGAAAAATATATCTGTCCAGTGAGAGTATGGATCAAAGGGAACTAGGAAACATTCACCTTGGGAGGGAAAATCCAAGCCTCCAAGGACATAGCTCCTAGTTGAGTTGAGTTGGGGTCGAGCTTATGACCTTAAATGAGCGCAACTTGGGAGGTAATCCAACAGTTTCTTTGCTTTCATTTTCCTTCATTTTTCCTTTATTAAGTCTAATGCATTTTCATCTTTATTTTCAGGTTTATTTCAGCCTCCACGAGCTGGCCATGTCTTTCCCATGGGCGTGGAGGCACAGTTGAAGACTGAACAAGAAGAGGGAGTAGAGTACAAAAGAGGGAAGTAGCCCAATAGGGGCATGGTCCTGTCTTATAGACACAGCTGTGTCTACCTTCCCAAGAGGAACACGGAGGGGTCGTGCCTACTAGGCACGACCGTGTCCCTTTGCCCAAAAGGAATAAGGCTTTGGTCGTGTTATTAGACATGGCCATGCCAGTTGTCATGCTTCAAAAAAAAAAAAAATGAAGCACAACACCACCATGCCATTTCAACATGGCGACACAACCATGCCAACCCAGCCGAGACCAACACAGTTCGGTCATGCCATATACGCATGACCATGAGGCTACACTATTAGTATCAGTTTTAAGAGCCAATTATGAGATAATTGACAAATGACCTATTATATTATATTTTATTAGTAAAAGGCAATATTTATGGTTATTATATTTCATTCAAATCTATGTCAGTTGAATAAGTATAATAATATCCACAAAATAATAATCTTATTCCAGAGCAAATGTAGTCTCGGGAAAATGGCAATAAATATATATATATATATATATATATATATATATATATATATATATATATATATATATATATATATATATATATATATATATATATAGAATATTACTCTTAACTATTCCTAGTCAAACATTAATATACAAGAGCAATATTAATGTGTTGAGACTAGTATGTAGGTTAACTGATGACTTAATCTTACAAGTCATAGATATAAGATATAAAGTTGACACATGAATATATATTAGAGAATATGTATTAATTGACACTCCATGAGAATGTTTCAATAGATCATTATATGAGTGTCATAAACATTCTCATAGTGACTGATATGGGTTATGATAGATCGGCCGAGCGAATGAAGGAGGGGATCAGATTAAGAGAGATAGGAAGGATATATTGCTGGCCAACTACAGATCGAGCGAATATCCAGGCACACATATATGCTTAGATAGGCAAAGCCCGCCCGAGCTCCATGCATCCATGCATGCTCGGCCGGGCAAAACTCGCCCAATATGAAGACATTTAGCCTTATATAATATTCTCAACATCTTACTGACCAACCGCAGGCCGAGTGAGCACCCATGTGCTTGTATATGCTCATCCAGGCAAAGCCTGCCCGAGCATAAAGGCATTTAGTTTTATACAATATTCTCAGTATCTCACCGGCCAACCATAGGCCGGGCGAGCACCTACGTGCTCGTAAATGCTCGTCCGGGCAAAGCCCGCCCGAGCATAAAGGCATTTAGTCTTATATAATATTTTTAGTATCTCACCGGCCGACTATAGGCCGAGCGAGCATCCACGTGCTTGTATATGCTCGTCTGGGTAAAACCCGCCCGAGCATAAAGGCATTTAGTCTTATATAATATTTTCAGTATCTCACCGGTTGACTATTGGCCGAGCAAGCACCCACTTGCTTATATATGCTCATCCGGGCAAAGTCTACCCGAGCATAAAGACATTTAGTCTTATATAATATTTTCAGTATCTCACCGACCGACCGTAGGCTGAGCGAGCACCCAAGTGCTCGTATATGCTCGTCCAGGCATAGTCCTCCCGAGCATAAAGACATTTAGTCTTATATAATATTCCCAGTATCTCACCGGCTGACCGTAGGCCGAGCGAGCACCCACGTGCTCATATATGCTCATCTGGGAAAAGCCCACCCAAGCATAAAAACATTTAGCCTTATATAATATTTCCATTATCTCACCGGTCGATCGTAGGCTAAGCGAGCACCCATGTGCTCGTATATGCTCGTTCGGGCAAAGCCCGCCAGAGCATAAAGACATTTAGCTTTATATAATATTCTCAGCATCTTACCGACTGACTATTGGTCGAGCGAGCACCCGTGCTCGTATATGCTCGTCCGGGTAAAGCCCGCCCGAGCATAAAGGTATTTAGCCTTATATAATATTTCAGTATCTCACCGGCCGACCATAGGCCGAGTGAGCATCCACGTGCTTATCTATACTCGGCTAGCAAACCCCGTCCGAGCATAAAGAACAGGTTCAACAGGAGGTAATCAAAACAGTATACACGATCGACTTGAACGACCGACCAAAATATATTCAGCAGGAAATATTCTTAACAGTGTATACAACTGGCTTGAACGACCGGCCAAGATATATTCAGCAGGAAGCACTCTCAACAATATATACGACTGGCTTAAATGACCGACCAAGACATATTCAACACGGGATGTTCCTAATAGTATACATGGTCGGCTTAAATGATCAGCCGAAACATGTTTAACAGAATATTTGGCGGGAAATATCTTCTAGAAGTTTCTTTAATTATGATGACGTGTTATAAACAATAAAATGGGTACATTTAGGGTACAAAAAAGATTTCTTAAAGGATTATTGCACAAAGTATAGAAGATAACTTTATCTCCTAACAAACTCTAATGAACTGGGGACCACCTCATGACTACGGAGGTCACGTGAGGTGGTATAAAAAGGGGGATTTTCTCCGTTGGTAAGGTACGCAAGTTCTAGCATCAGAACTATGTTTTCAGTTCAGTTACTGTTCTTATTCTTCTTTTTCTTCTTCTTCTTCCATCTTTGAGAGAAACTGACTTGAGCGTCGAAGGGCCTAGCCAAATATCCCCACTCCGGTCTTAGGTCACTAACACTTTGTTGGCTCGTCTCACTGTGCGTAGGAGCGTGGAGGAGTTTCTTCAAATCATCGGAGTTCATCTTCATCGGAAGTCATTGTCACTCATCATAACCAGTGCTCATCTCCGTAGATCTTAGACAGGATCAAATTTGGTGCCGTCTGTGGGACCTATTCACCTGGTGGATCTGAGACTATGAAGATGGAGGAAGCTGGTAAACCTAATGCCATCACTATCTCACAAGATGATCTGGAGTTGCTCATCAATGCCAGAGTACAGAAGATACTACAACAACAATAGCAACAGGGGAATACTAGTGGTACAGTACCGATGATACCACCTTCGGCGATGTCTGTAACCTCCCCTCATCGAGAGAAGGAAATCAAAGGAGGAGATCCAGCTCATCTATTCTCTACTGCTCTCTCTCCCACTCGTCATCCTAAAGCTTATTTTCAAACACATCTTGAACAAGGAGGACGAAGAGTAGCCCTTCAGGAATCCTCTGGAGAAACCCTATAAGGGAAAAGAGAAAGGGGAAGGTAGTAGCTAGTGATAGTTCTCCTGAAAGGATTTCCACTCCATTCTCTCAGCAAGTGTTGGATGATCCATTGCTAAAACACTATCAGAACTTAAATTTTGGAGAATATTCGAAGACAACTGATTTTGAAGATCATCTTCTCGAGTTTGAGCACGCAGCGCTTCTTTAATAATTCACTGATGGAGTCAAATATCGGATGTTTCTTACCACTTTTGGAGGAGCAACTCAGAGATGGTTTAAGCGACTATCGGAGAATTCTATTCGCCGCTTCAAGGATTTTTGTAAGGTATTCTTGCATCATTTTTCTAGCAATTGAATGTACCATAAAACTCCATGGAGTCTTTTTTCTATTAAGCAAGGGCCTAAGGAATCTATCAGAGCGTATATTAAGAGATTTAATCAAGTGGTCATTGATGTTCCATCAGCCACTACAGAGATCTTGGTAAGCGCCTTCTCTCAAGGGCTTAATGATAATTATTTCTTTAAGGATTTGGTTAGGAATTCTCCTACCAATTTTGATATATTAATTGAACGAGCTTCTGAATTTATCAATGTGGAAGAGGCTCAAGCTACTCATAGGAAAGAAGTTAACGCCCCTGCACCGGTTCCAGTGGTAGCCCGCCTAGGGAGACCTGCCCAGCCTCCTAAGGGACCTCAGGCGGACTTGCCCCATCGTCATCCTGAGCCATGACCCTAGTAGTGCAACACGTAAGAGCTCCTCAACAGTTTCCCCAAAGATGGCGCATATACCATCTGACTAATACTCATAATACGGAGGATTATTTCACTTTAAAGAATCAACAAGCAAGCAATAATTGATACTGACAGTGTTCTCCAATTCAGAATCGTAGGCAATATTCTTGATAAAATAACCCACTCAAGATTGAATATCAGCCGAGCGGGTCGCAGGCAGGAATATTACCCCTACCTGTGGTATCAACTCAAGCACCCGGTTAAGCACAATCAGATCCATCATCAACATGACAGGAAGAAACTTGTAGTAATGCCGCTCGAGGTAACATTAGTATGATAGCAGGAGGACCCATTGATGGTGATTCCAACCGGGCGAGAAAGTCGCACGCTCGGTGACTAACAATTCATGCCGTCGGATGTAGTGCTGAAAAGGCGGCCGGGCTAGAGTTCAATTTCGGACCCCAATTTTGGTGGGGGTAGAAGTACCCCATAATAATGCGTTGATAATCAAGGCTGTTATAGCCAATTATAATATTTCACGTACTTTTATTGATACTGGTAGCTCTGTTAAACATCATTTTTAAACAAGCTTTTGACCAGTTACAGATTGACCCAAGTGAGCTACAACCTATGGTCACTCCATTGTATGGATTCATAGGCAATGAGGTACAACTATTGGGTCAGATAAAATTGACCATATCTCTGGGGGAGGAGCCTCTTATGCGAACTCACCGATCAATTTTCATAGTGGTGGATGCCCCATCAGCTTATAATGTTATTTTGGGTCGACCGACCTTGAATGAATTCAGGGCGGTCGTTTCTACTTTCTGTCAAAAGATAAAATTCTCCGTGGATAATCAAGTAGGGGAGGTTAAAGGAGATCAAATAACAGCACGTAAGTGTTATGCCAAGATTGTCAGGGCGGAAGCTAATGCCGTCCAAAAAGCTCAAAGGATGGATATCAACGTCATTCATGAAAGGCCACCCACTCTCATATATGAAGAAAAGGAAAAAGTGCAAATACAACTTGGTCACCTTGAAGCTACCACACATATCGCTTTCGACCTGGATCCTGAACTCAGAGAAGATTTAATAAATACTTGACAAAAAATAGTGATGTATTCGCTTGGACACCTAAAGAAGTATCGTGCCAACCATTATGGAGTACTCTCTTCATGTTTATCCTGATGCCCAGTCGATCAAGTAAAAGAAGAGGGATTTCAGGGTTGATCAGAATAAGATCATCAAAGAGGAAGTAGATAAGCTACTGGAAGCTGGATATATCCGGGAAGTATAATTCCGAAGTTGGCTAGCTAATGTGGTTCTAGTTTCTAAGCCGGGCAATAAATGATGAGTGTGTATTGACTTCAGAGATCTCAACAAGGCATGCCCAAAATATTATTACCCTTTACCCCGCATAGATCAAGAGGTGGATTCTATGGCTGGTTGTGAGTTTATTAGAATGCTGGATGCTTATCAGGGGTATCATCAAATTCCACTTGCTAAGGCCGATCAGGAAAATGTAAGCTTTATAACTGCTGAAGGTACTTATTGCTATATTGTTATGCCTTTTGGTCTCAAGAATGCAGGGGCTACTTATCAGTGACTTATGAACAAGGTTTTCCAGAAGTAGATTGGTAGAAATATGAAAGTTTATGTGGATGATATTCTTATAAAAACTATAAGGGCTTCTAGTTTATGTGCTGATATTGAAGAAACTTGTAGGACTCTGAGAAGGTATGGGCTCAAACTCAATCCCAACAAATGTTTATTCAAGGTCAGGAGTGGGAAGTTCCTGGGATACATGGTGATTGAACAAGTCATATAGGCTAATCCTAGCAAGGTGAAAACATTGCAAGACATGACTCCCCTAAAGAACTTGAAGGAGGCTCAGAGATTGACAGGGAGGATTATTGCCCTATCTCGCTTCATCTCTCGATCGATCGATTGGAGTCTCCCTTTCTTTAAGGTACTTCGACGAGTGACTAAGTTTCAATGGGATGAGGATTGCAGCAAGGCATTCGAGGAGTTAAAAGAATATTTGTCTACTTTTCCTGTATTAGCTAAACCAATAGTAGGAGAAACATTGTGGATGTACTTATCTGCTAATGATCATGCTGTTGGTTCTGTATTAGTGAGGCAAGAAGAGAAAGAACAGTTACTTGTGTATTTTTTGAGTCATTTATTAAAAGGGGCAGAGTGTCGATATACGACGCTCGAGAAGTTAGCTTATGGATTGGTTCTAGCAGCTCGGAGGTTATGCCCTTGTTTTCTGTCACATCTGTTGGGTTTTTCGGGCTGCGAAAACCGCTTTTTCGCGTCGCGGAAACCCTGAAACCCCGCCATCGGATCCGTGCGAAGAATAAAACTTTCGAAAAATACGAGTACGAGTTTACCAACCTATAGATCTACACTAGAACTATATGTTAAAGAGTTTTACCCACGTTGCGTGCCCTTCGCGAGTCCAGTTCATCCAAGGAGATGCCGGATCTCAAGTTGTCAAGGTAGACAACTCTCTATGCGTATCCACACGAACAAATCGATGGAGGGAGAACCTTAGAGTGTGCTAGCACTCCAAGAAGGTCTCAGCAAGATGAGGAAGGGAGAGCAAGAAGAGAGAGCTCTAGGAGGAAAAAGATAGAATAATGAGCCTTGAATGAAAAATGAATTTTTCATTCACCACAAAAGTGGTCGGCCACCTCAAGAAGTGTAACCTCCCTTTTTGCATTAAGTGGCCATTAAAGAGGGAATATGTAACCTGTTAGTTAGAGCCCTAGAGCCAATCATTTGATGATTGTATGGACTCATGTATATCATATTCATGTATATATATTAAGGCATTTGGTTTTTGGTTATTATGCTTATTTGTATTAGTGCCAGATAAAATAAGTATAGTAACGTCCTAGAGTAGAAAGGTTTTTACCTATATCAATCGATTGGTTGAATCGATTGTGAGATGATATAGGGAACACTACTCTAAATCATTCCTAGTCGAGTATTAACATTCAGGGACAATGTTAATACAATAAGACTAGCATGTAGGTCAGCTCGATGAATTGATCTCACAAGTCATGGATATAGAGATATCAAGCTGACACATGGGTATGCATTAGAGAATGTATACTGAATGACCCGCCATGAGAAAGTATCATGGATCGTTATATGAGTGTCATATACTTTCTCATGTGGCTATTAGTATGACTATTAGTCCTTTGACCTGAAGTCACCATGGATCCCTACATAAGGAGTTATGTACTTTGATTTCGTCAAACGTCACCCGTAACAGGGTGGACTATAAAGGCGATTACTGGGTATGTAATAAATTATGCAGAGGGATGTGAGTGATGTAGATGGGATCTATCCCTCCCATATGACGGGAGCGACATCAATATTCTTGATAGAGTTAGACCACGAAGTGCATGGTCATGCCCAAATGAGTCAACATGAGATGTTGAGCTCATTTGATCGAGTGAGTCTACTTGGAGTTCAAGATTTAGATTGATTAGAGGATGACACGGTCTATGCCTCACATTGATCAATCTAGATGTCAAGGATAGAAGGACATTTGACATATTTTGTGAGGAGTCACAATTGGTAGTCACAAGGTGATGTCGGATCTCGACATTCTTGTAACTTGGGTAGTAATGATGTGTTGCTAGATACCGCTCATTACTTATGCTCCTAAATGGGTTTAGGGCATTGCCAACGTTACAAGAACCTATAGGGTCACACACTAAGGACAATTAGATGGAGATTTGGTTCATATGATGAACCAAGAGAATTAGATTCATTTGATGAATCATATTGGATTAAGAGTAATCCAAATTGGGCTAATTGAGTTGGACTCAAGTTGATTCATGTATTTAATGAGTCTAATTTAGATTATGACTCATTAAATCAACTTAATTTAATGAATTAGATTCATTATATTAAGTTGGCTTGAATCATATGGTTGGATTAGATCAACCATGAGAGAGATTTGATCAAGTTTGACTTGATTTGAGAGGAAGAGAAAAAGTCATGTTTGACTTGACTTTTTGCCACATCACTAGTGAGTTGGCAAGATGTGGACCAATAGGATTGCTCCACATCATCAATGTGTGCCACCTCATGGAGGTTACAAGCCTCCATAGCATTTAATGTGGCCGACCCACATTAAATGAGGAGTTTACACTTGTTGCCATGTCATTTAGTGAGGTGGCAAGATGTGGACCAATGGTGTTGATCCACATCATCCTAGAGTGCCACCTCATGGGGGTTACAACTCTTAATGGTCTCCACATTAATTGGAATTAATGTGGGGGTTTTACACCTCCTAGAGTGGCCGGCCACTTGATGGCTAATGTGTTTTTTGATTTTCCTCTAATTGATTCATTCACTCTTCTTCTCCCTTGGGTGCTCTCTCTTCTCCTTCTCCCATTCCTTGGCCGAACACTCCATTGGTGCTAGCACACCTTGTGTTTTGGTCATCTCCTTCTACTTGTGTCCGTGTGGATACATATAGAGGTTGTCTACTTTGACAACTAGAGATCCTGCGACATCTTGGACAAGCGGGAACGCGAAGAGCTTCGCTACAAGGGTAATGATCTTAACTTTAGTGTAGATCTAAAGTTTTTACAAACTCGTACAAGAAAAGGTTTTTCAAAAATTTTGTTTACGAATCTTTGCACGAGATCCATGGCTTTGGGTGACTCGGGTTTCCGCGACGCGGAAAAGCGGTTTTCGCGGCCCGACGAACCCAACATAACCTCCATGAGGTGGCACACACATGCTCCAACTATGATGATGTGGCGCATCATCATTGGCCCACTTAATGCCAAGTCACAAATGATGTGGCATAAAGTCAAGTCAAACTTGACTCTTCCTCTTCCTCTCAAGTCAAGTCAAACTTGACTTAATCTCTCTCATGGTTGATCTAATCCAACCATTTAATTCAAACCAATTTAATATAATGAATCTAATTCATTTAATTAAATTTATTCAATGAGTCATAATCTAAATTAGACTCATTGAACATATGAATCAACTCGAGTCCAACTCAATTAGCCCAATTAGGATTACTCTTAATCCAATTTGTTTCATTACATGAATCTAATCCTCTTGGTTCATCATATGAACCTAATCTCCATCTAATTGTCCTTAGTGTGTGACCCTATAGGTTCTTGTAACGTTGGCAATGCCCCTAAACTCATTTAGGAGCATAAGTAATGAGCGGTATCTAGCAACACATCATTACTACCCAAGTTACAAGAATGTTGAGATCCAACATCACCTTGTGACTACTAATTGTGACTCCTCACAATATATGACAAGTGTCCTTCTATCCTAGACATCTAGATTGATCAATGTGAGGCATAGACCGTGTCATCCTCTGACCAATCTAAATCTTGATCTCCAAGTAGACTCACTAAATCAAATGAGTTCAATATCTCATATTGACTCATTTGGGCATGACCATGCACTTCGTGGTCTCACTCTATCAAGAATATCGATGTCGCTCCCGTCATATAGGAGGGATAGATCCCAGGTACATCACTCACATCCCTCTGCATAATTCGTTACATACCGAGTAATCGCCTTTATAGTTCACCCAGTTACGGGTGACGTTTGACGAAACCAAAGTACATAACTCCTTATGTAGGGATCCATGGTGACTTCAGGTCTAAGGACTAGTAGACATACTAATAGCCACATGAGAAAGTATATGACACTCATATAACGATCCATGATACTTTCTCATGGCGGGTCATTCAGTATTCTTTCTCCAATACATACCCATGTGTCAACTTGATATCTCTATATCCATGACTTGTGAGATCAAGTCATCGAGTTGACCTACTTGTTAGTCTCGTCGCATTAACATTGTCCCTGAATGTTAATACTCGACTAGGAATGATTAAGAGTAGTGTTCCCTATATCATCTCACTATCGATTCAACCAATCGATTGATATAGGTAAGAACCTTCTACTCAAGGACGCTATTATACTTAGTTTATTTTGCACAAATACAAGTAAGTATAATAACCAAAACAAATGCCTTTATTTATATAAGAATATGATACAACAAGTCCATAATACAATCATCAAATGATTGGCTCTAGGGCTCTAACTAACAATCTCAAACTAGCACTAGTGCCAATCAGTGTAGGCTCTAAGCCCCAATGACCTAGTGTGACTATCATGCTTCCTCTGTGCCAAATCCTTGGTTAAAGGATTTGCGATGTTAGCCTCTGTAGGTACTCTGCAAATCTTCACATCTCCTCTCTCGATAATCTCTCGAATGAGATGGAAGCGTCGTAGTATGTGTTTGGTCCGCTGGTGTGAGCGAGGTTCCTTCACCTGTGCTATAGCTCCATTGTTGTCACAATAGAGCTCAATAGGGTCAGCGATACTAGGAACCACCCCAAGTTCAGTGATGAACTTGCGGATCTAAACTGCCTCCTTTGCTGCCTCTGATGCAGCAATGTACTCGGCCTCTATCGTAGAATCAGCTACTGTGTCCAGCTTCGAACTCTTCCAGCTCACAGCACCACCATTTATGCTAAATACGAACCCTGACTACGATCTATAATCATCCTGATCGGTCTGGAAGCTGGCATCACTGTAACCCTTTACAACTTGTTCATCATTGCCTCCATATATAAAGAAATATTCTTTAGTCCTTCTTAAGTACTTAAAAATATTTTTGACCGCTATCCAGTGACTTTCACCTAGATTTGACTGGTATCTGCTCGTCATGCTCAAAGCATACGAGACATCAGGTCGAGTACATAGCATTGCATACATGATAGATCCTATGGCTGAGGCATAAGGGATCTGATCCATGCGGTCTCTCTCCTCTTTAGAAGAGGGACCTTGAGTCTTTGAAAGACTCACTCCATGTGACATTGGCAGAAATCCCTTCTTGGAGTTCTGCATGGCAAACCGAAGGAGTACCTTGTCAATATATGTACTCTGACTTAGGCCAAGCAATCTCTTAGATCTATCTCTATAGATCTGTATCCCTAGAATGCAGGATGTCTCACCTAAGTCTTTCATTGAGAAGCAACTCCCTAGCCAGGTCTTGACAGACTGAAGCAAAGGGATGTCCTTCCCAATGAGTAGTATGTCATCCACATACAATATGAGGAAGACAACTATATCCCCTACAACCTTCTTGTAGACACAAGGCTCATCTTCGTTCTTAATGAAACCAAACTATTTGATTGCATCATCGAATCGAAGATTCCAACTTCGAGAAGATTGCTTTAGTCCATAAATGGACCTATGCAGTTTGCATACTCTGCTAGTATGCTGTGGATCTACAAAACCCTCAGGTTGTGTCATGTACACATCCTCGAGCAGGTTTCCATTCTGAAATGCAGTTTTTGACATTCATCTGCCATATCTCATAGACATGGTATGCTGCAATAGCAAGCATGATCCAAATGGACTTAAACATCCCTACTGGAGAAAAGGTTTCATCATAGTCAATACCATGAATCTGCTTGAAACCTTTAGCTACCAAGCGACCCTTATAGATAAGTCCATCCATGTCAGTCTTTCTCTTAAAGACCCACTTACACCCAATGGGTTTTACCCCTTCAGGTGGATCAACCAAAGTCCATACTTGGTTGGTGTACATGGATTCCATCTCGGATCTCATGGCCTCTAGCCATTTCTCGGAATCAGGTCTCATCATAGCTTCCTGATAGATGGTAGGCTCATCCTCTATGAGCACAATGTCATCATGATTGGACAAGAGAAATGAGTATCTCTCAGGCTGACGACGTACCCTATCAGACCTGCGAAGAGGTATGTCTACTTGAACTAGATGTTGTTCCTCAACTCCTTGTGGAACAACATCATCCACAACACTTTGTGGTTCCAGTTTAACTTCCATCGAGCCTTCAGTGCTATTGTTCGCATCTTGAACTTCTTCAAGATCGAACGTGCTCCCACTAGTCTTTATAGAAACAAAGTTCCTTTCTAGAAAGACCCCAGTCTTTGCCACAACTACCTTGTGCTGACTGGGAATGTAGAAGTAATATCCCTTAGTTTCCTTGGGATATCCAATAAAGTAGCACTTGTCAGATTTGGGTCCTAATTTGTCTGAGACTTGACGTCGAACGTAAGCCTCACAACCCCAAATCCTCATGAAAGACACCTGGCCATCTCTCCAGTTCATATCCTATATGGTGTCTTTATCACGGCCTTGGATGGAAATCAGTTGAGTATAAAAGCTGTCGTGTCTAGAGCATAGCCCCAAAGGAATGTCGGAAGATCTGTGTGACTCATCATAGATCGTACCATATCTAATAGGGTACGATTCCTCCTTTCGGATACATCATTCCACTGTGGTGTTCCAGGAGGAGTGAGTTGGAATAAAATCCCACATTCAGCTAGATAGTCACGAAACTCATGGCTAAGGTATTCTCCACCTCGATCTGATCGAAGTATCTTAATACTCTTGCCAAGCCAGTTCTGTACTTCATTCTTTAATTCTTTGAACTTTTCAAAGGATTCTGACTTATGTGTCATCAAGTACACATAACCATATCTACTGAAGTTATCAGTAAATGTGATGAAGTACCTATAACCGCCTCTAGCAGCGACATTGAAAAGGCCACATACATCACTATGTATAAGACCTAACAAGTCAGTCGCTCTCTCACTGTGTCCACTAAAGGGAGTCTTGGTCATCTTGCCTAGTAGGCATGACTCACACGTCTCATAAGATTCAAAATCAAATGAGTCTAGCAAACCATCCTTATGGAGTTGGGATAAGCGCTTATCATTTATATGACCTAAGCGACAGTGCCAGAGATAGGTTTGATTCAAGTCATTTGACTTGAAACTCTTGGTATTTATGTTATAGATAGGGCTTTCAAGGTCTAGAATGTAGAGTTTATTCATCAGAGGTGCACTACAATAGAACATATCTTTTAAATAAACAGAACAACATTTGTCCTTAATTATAAAAGAGAAACCTTTCTTGTCCAAACAAGAAACTGAAATTATGTTCTTAGTTAATGCAGCCACATAACAACAATCATCCAACTCTAATACAAGCTCAGAGGGCAGAGATAGAAAATAAGTCCCTATAGCAACAGCAGCAACCCGTGCTCCATTGCCTACGCGTAGGTCCACCTCGCCCTTCGCCAATGTCATGCTATTTCTCAACGTCTGCACATTAGTACAAATGTGAGATGCACATCCGGTATCTAATACCCATGATGAAGAAATAGATAGATTGACTTCTATAACATATATACCTGAAGTGGAAGTCTCACTTCGCTTCTTCTTAAGATCTTCCAGGTACACCTTGCAGTTCCTCTTCCAGTGCCCGGTCTGACCGCAGTGGAAGCAGGTAGCATCCTTGGCGACCCCTCCTTTAGGCTTCAGTGCCTTGCCTTTTCCCTTGGCTTGGGACTTTCCTTTGCCTTTGGGCTTGCCCTTGCCCTTGTGTTTCTGAACCATCAGAATAGAGTGGGGCTTAGCCTTCTTAAGGTTCAGCTCAGCAGTTCTTAACATGCTAAGCAGCTCGGGCAGTGGCTTGTCAATTTCGTTCATATTGTAGTTTAGAACGAATTGACTATAGCTATCCGGCAAGGATTGCAAGATCAGGTCAGTGGCCAGCTCTTGGCCAAGCGGGAATCCCAACCTCTGTAGGTTTTCTATGTACCCAATCATTTTGAGTACATATGGGCCTACGGGAGCCCCATATGACATCTTGCACTGAAATAGTGCCCTTGAGATCTCAAATCTCTCATGCCGCGCTTGTCCTTGATATAATTGACAAAGATGTTCAACCATATCGTAAGCGCCCATCAACTCATGTTACTTCTGAAGCTCAGAGTTCATGGTCGCGAGCATTAGATAGGACACATCTAATGCGTCATCTTGATGCTTCTTATAAGCATCTTTGTCAGCTCGCGGGACATTGGTAGGAGGAGTCTCCAGAATAGGTTGTTCCAGAACGTAAAGTTTACGTTCCTGGGTGAGAACTATTCTCAAGTTCCTATACCAGTCCAGGAAATTTGCTCCATTGGGCTTGTCCTTCTGAAGGACAGAACGCAGGGAGAAAGAATTCGTATTCGACGTCATGGTTATCTACAATAGAAAAATGCAAAAATAAATATCATATTCTTTTAATTCATTTAATTAGGCCTTTAACTAAATGATGCTCCTACTGAATTCTATAATTCATGTGGGACAAGATCCACATCATACTACGCCTTGAGTTAGCTTTGGCTAAATCGCCCAAGACTTAGTATGATCGGTAGGTAACGATTTACCAATTACATCTCTATGCAACTCTTGTTTATAGGATCATTATCCACAGTTATATTAAAACTTGAGTTAGCTTTGGCTAATACGCCCAATAATTAATATAAATGTGATTTATGTCCTATCTTTCCAACCGTTGGAAGAATGCCTATAGTTGTACTCGATCCAACCGAGTTAACTAGGAATACTCAATCTAATTGAGTTTGTACTCGCCCATGCGTTGATAAGCAGGACCAAGATTGTCCCTCCGTACCCTACCAAGATAATATGTGTTGCTCTACTTTGGCAGATTCAACAACACATGTGATCGAGGTAGTGATAGGTATCACGGCACGGTAGGCATTAGTGTTGATGCGATTGAAATCTAATATAATCGAGAGGGTGCATCTTGTACACGATTTAGATCTTATCTAATCATTAGGCACTAATTAATTACTAATCATGCATCACATACACACAAGCAATTAATTAAATTAATTTGTAATTAGTCATGCCCCTACTACGATCTTCTCAAGCCAATGAGAAGATCGGATGGTCAACCTAGGGTCAACAGCTTCTCAAGCTCCTCCCTTTGACCACCTTGTGTTGCTCGCGCCCTCCTCGTAACTCCATCTCGAGTGGACCTTCCACGGCTCCAATTTTGTACATTACAATTTTGAAACTCGAGTTACATTTAAGTCTAAACTAATTTACAACAAGAATAAATGGAGAAAGTCACGACGCGCAGGTCGCGCATCAAATATACAGCACACATAACACAAATGACGGCGCGCAGCCCTTAATATGAATTACAACACAAATCCAATCAGATTGGGTATTTTTTAGCCATGACTATCACAAATTATACATAATTTTTTGTAATTTTAATACTAATTTTTACAATTTTTACGAGTAAAATTTCCCGGCGGTTCCGTTTAGCGGTTTTCAGGCGCAATCGCGGAATGAATCCCCTTGCGGGGCCAGGGGCAGCGCCCCTACTCGCGATCTAACCATCGTGAGGGTTCCTTAGCAATCCTACATCGCCTTAGTCCATTGTCCCAAAAATTTTTGGGGCGAAACCTTGCCGTTTCAGAAAAATCTTCTCGGTAGTCGAAGCCTACAAGTGTCGAAACACTTGTGCTTCGCTTCTATGAGAAAATTACCCATAAAATACTTAAAATTACAGAATATTACAGAATCTATATTTTTCATAAAAATACAAACTAAACTCGTACAAGTCTTCGCACGTGGCTCTGATACCACTGTTGGGTTTTTCGGGTTGCGAAAACCACTTTTTCGCGTCGCGGAAACCCCGAAACCCCGCCCCCGGATCCGTGCGAAGAATAAAACTTTCGAAAAATACGAGTACGAGTTTACCAACCTATAGATCTACACTAGAACTATATGTTAAAGGGTTTTACCCTCGTTGCGTGCCCTTCGCGAGTCTCGTTCATCCAAGGAGATGCCGGATCTCAAGTTGTCAAGCTAGACAACTCTCTGTGTGTATCCACACGAACAAATCGATAGAGGGAGAACCTTAGAGCGTGCTAGCACTCCAAGAAGGTCTCGGCAAGATGAGGAAGGGAGAGCAAGAAGAGAGAGCTCTAGGAGGAAGAAGATAGAATAATGAGCCTTGAATGAAAAATGAATTTTTCATTGACCACAAAAGTGGCCGGCCACCTTAAGAAGTGTAACCCCCCTTTTTGCATTAAGTGGCCATTAAAGAGGGAATTTGTAACCTCCATGAGGTGGCACACACATGTTCCAACTATGATGATGTGGCACATCATCATTGGCCCACTTAATGCAAGTCACAAATGATGTGGCATAAAGTCAAGTCAAACTTGACTCTTCCTCTTCCTCTCAAGTCAAGTCAAACTTGACTTAATCTCTCTCATGGTTGATCTAATCCAACCATTTAATTCAAACCAATTTAATATAATGAATCTAATTCATTTAATTAAATTGATTCAATGAGTCATAATCTAAATTAGACTCATTGAACACATGAATCAACTCGAGTCCAACTCAATTAGCCCAATTAGGATTACACTTAAACCAATTTGATTCATCACATGAATCTAATCCTCTTGGTTTATCATATGAACCTAATCTCCATCTAATTGTCCTTAGTGTGTGACCCTATAGGTTCTTGTAACGTTGGCAATGCCCCTAAGCCCATTTAGGAGCATAAGTAATGAGCGGTATCTAGCAACACATCATTACTACCCAAGTTACAAGAATGTTGAGATCCAACATCATCTTGTGACTACTAATTGTGACTCCTCACAATATATAACAAGTGTCCTTCTATCCTAGACATCTAGATTGATCAATGTGAGGCATAGACCGTGTTATCCTCTGACCAATCTAAATCTTGATCTCCAAGTAGACTCAGTAAATCAAATGAGCTCAATATCTCATATTGACTCATTTGGGCATAGCCATGCACTTCGTGGTCTCACTCTATCAAGAATATCGATGTCACTCCCGTTATATAGGAGGGATAGATCCCATCTACATCACTCACATTCCTCTGCATAATTCATTACATACTGAGTAATCGCCTTTATAGTCCACCCAGTTACGGGTGACGTTTGACGAAACCAAAGTACATAACTCCTTATGTAGGGATCCATGGTTACTTCAGGTCTAAGGACTAGTAAACATATTAATAGCCACATGAGAAAGTATATGACACTCATATAACGATCCATGATACTTTCTCATGGTGGGTCATTCAGTATACATTCTCCAATGCATACCCATGTGTCAACTTGATATCTCTATATCCATGACTTGTGAGATCAAGTCATCGAGTTGACCTACATGCTAGTCTCATCGCATTAACATTGTCCCTGAATGTTAATACTTGACTAGTAATGATTAAGAGTAGTGTTCCCTATATCATCTCACTATCGATTCAACCAATCGATTGATATAGGTAAGAACCTTCTACTCAAGGACGCTATTATACTTAGTTTATTTGGCACCAATACAAGTAAGTATAATAACCAAAACAAATTCCTTTATTTATATAAGATTATGATACAACAAGTCTATAATACAATCATCAAATGATTGGCTTTAGGGCTCTAACTAACAACATCCAATTATAGTATTAACTAATAACACTCTTAGTCGGGTGCTTGTTAACCCAGAAGCATATAGAAGATTGATCAAATGGACAACCGAGGTTAGTGAATATGACATACAGTATCAGCCTCGGACAACCATCAAAGCTCAAGCTTTGCGGGATTTCATAATAGAAATACCAAATCCCAAAACATAAGATACCTAGGTTATCTATGTTGATGGATGTTCTACTCAATAAGGTAGTGGAATTAGGGTTCTTCTTATATCTCATAGGGAGGATCGAATACAATTATCTGTGAGACTGAATTATAGAGCTACCAATAATAAGGCTGAATATAATGCATTGATAGCTGGCTTGCAAGCTGCTACGCATGTGAGAGCTGCTAAGGTGGTAACTCATTCTGATTCCCAATTAACAACATAGCAGTTGACAGATAATTTTAGAATTAGTAATGAGAGACTCAAGCTATATGCAGAGGCCTTTGATAAATTAAAGGTTGAATTTCAAGAGGTAAGTATAAAGAAGATCTCTCGAACAGATAATTAAGTAGGAGACGAGTTAGCTAAATTAGCTTCTGCTATTGTGCCTTGGAACTTAGACAAACCAGTGGAACAGGTGTTATTAATGTGTTGTGTTGAGCAATAAGCTAATTTAGAAATTTAGGGTGATTGGAGAACGCTAATTATTCTATTCTTGTGGCAAGGAATTCTACCCACTGATGTAGAATAGGCTAGAGTATTCAGGAAGAGAGAAAGTCAATATACTATGATTGGAGATCACTTGTATAAGAGGGCTTTCTCTAGTCCTCTACTTAAATGCGTTGGATCAGATGACATACAATATATCCGATAAGAGGTGCATCAAGGTTCCTGTGGTAGTCATATGGGAGGCAAGCCTCTTGCTAGGAATATTATTGGCTGGATATTTTTAGCCTACTTCACAAGAAGATGCTGCTCAATTGGTGAGAACCTGTTTGTCTTGTCAGAACACCAGAATATCCCTCATCATCCTACTAAATTATTAAAGACTTCTATAATATCTTGCCTTTTGATCAATGGGGCATGGATATAGTAGGGCATTTCCCTCTTTCACCTGCTCAGAGGAGGTTCTTGTTAGTAGTAGTGGATTATTTCTCTAAATGGGTAGAAGCATAACCATTTGCAAGAATTACTGAACATGCAGTTATCAAATTTCTATGGCAGCACATTGTTTACAGATTTGGTATTCCATACAAAATTATTTCTGATAATGGAAGGCAATTTCAAGGAAGGAGAATTAAGAAATGGTGTTCTGATTATGGTATTACACAAGCTTTTACCTCTGTGGTGTATCCACAGAGTAATAGACAAGCTGAAGTAACTAATAGGGAGATTATCGGAGGAATTAAAATCAAATTAGATCATGTGGGTGGCAGCTGGGTAGATGAATTACCCAGTATATTGTGGGCACATCGTACTACTCCTCGAGAGGCCATAGGAATTACCCCCTTTCATTTGGTTTATGGTGGTGAGGTAGTAATTCCGATTGAGGTTGGAGTGGAATTCGATCGGAGAAGGCTTTATGATGACAACAACGTAGATCGACGTCTTATGGAGCTTGATTTAATAGAAGAAGCGCGGGACAAAGCAGCCACCCGACTTATTTCTTATTGGCAACGAATGAGGCAAAATTATTACAAGAGAGTCATCCCAAGGTTCTTTTAGGTAGGTGATTTAGTATGGAAGCGTATCAAGCCCGTAGCAGATGTTAACAAGCTAGAGCCGCAATGGGGAGGACCTTATAAAATCATACAAAAACTTGTATCGGGCGCTTATTACCTTCAGGATGCAGAAGGGAGAAAACTCGAGCCACCTTGGAGTGCTAACCATTTGCAGCCATATAGAACTTAACAAACATGCCTGTAAGTCAATTATGTGTTTTGTTCAGACATTTCTTATATGAATGACATATAAAATGCAGGAAATATTATTGGGGAGAGATACATACTTTACTTTAAACCTCCATAACAGTCGATCGGAGACCCTGAGGAGTGACCGACCTGGCTTCCTTAGAGGGAACAGGAGACTTTAAACCTCTATAACAGTCGATCGGGGACTCTAAGGAGTGACTAGCATGGCTTTCTTAGGGGGGACCGGAGACTTTAAACCTCCATAACAATCGATCGGGAACCTTAAGGAGTGACCGGCCTAGCTTCCTTAAGGGGAACTTGAGACTTTAAACCTCCATAATAGTCGATCGGGGACACTAAGAAGTGATTATAGGACCGTTGGACCAGCTAGAAGTGGGGGGGGGGGGGGGGGTTGAATAGCCCTGTAAGAAACAAAGACCCTTCCCGACTTTTCAAACTAACACTTATAAAATAATCAAAGCAGCCGGAAGGGTTCCGGCGCCCCGGGCTGCTCCGGGCGCCTTGGAGCCAAAAGTCAACAGTGGTTGACTTTATCATCTAGGACCTCTGCTCCGGTTCGGTTCGGCTTGGTCCGGGTCTTCTATTTCAGATCCGTTCGCTTGGGTGATCTCTGCCATCCGGAAAAGGGCTCACCCGAACCCAACTTCTGGTCTTCTCGAGCGGGCTTCCCTCCAGCTTCTCGTCCCTCGGAATCACCGTGTGTCTTCTTCTTGTCCGTCGGTGTACTCATCCGCAGTCTTCATCCCTCGGACACACCGCGTGCCGTCCTTCTCGCTAGCTGCATCTCTTGCTCCCCGAGCAATCTTCCGCTCTAGCTTTCGTCCCTCGGAACCACCGCACGCTTCCTTCTCATCTGCCGGTGTACTCTTCCGCAGCACCTCATCCCTCGGACTACCGTCCTTCTCGCTAGTTGCATCTTTCGCTCGACTACCTGTGCTCCTAAGCTTCTGCACACTTAGACACAAGGTTAGAAACACACAGGACCTAACTTAACTTGTTGATCACACCAAAACAACCTTGGAGTTTCAACAATCTCCCCCTTTTTGGTGTGAGCAACCCAAGTTAAGCCAGGGTAAAAATAGACATAAAATAAACTTAACTAAATTTGCAATTTAAGTGCAAAAATAAAACAAATTAATATTTTGGTCTACCTTCCCCTAGACTTATACTAATCTTTCTCCCCCTTTGATCACAAACAAAATGAGGTTTCCATAAAAAAAATCTAAGGGTTAAAGACTTAGAAAATTTTGAGATTCTTAAAGATTTGCAATAATTTTCACATAAAGAGTCTTTGAAAAAAAAAATTAAGTAAAATTTTCTAAGTGAAATTAAAAAAATTCTAACTTAGACATTTTTTTTTTACAAAAACATTACAAAAATTTCTAAGTCAATTTCATGTAAAAGTATTTTAGAAAAAATATTTTGAAAAAATATTTGAAAAACTTTGAAAGCATTAATCAATTCTAATTTTAATGCTTTGACAGAAAGTTAATTAAATATTTATTTCAATATTTTGGCTTCCAGGTCATGGCGAGGCACTAGGCCTTCTTTGTTATTGGAGCAACAACCACTTCCTTAGACAAAGCCTCATAGAGAAATTTATTTTTTAATTTTCTTACTGAAAGCGCTAATTTTAATTTTAAAATTTAGTTTAAGCATGATTTAGGAACCCAATAAAGGTTCCATCCTACTGGATTAACTAAAAAGTTTTTAGGGACATACTTTCTTGAAATGTTCCTAATTTCTCCCGGGTGATATTTAAAGTACTAATTTAAATTATTAAATCTTCTAAAATTGGTTTTAGATGAACATGCATAGTTTTTCAAGTTATCTATTTGATTTTTCAAATTTTGATTTTTTAATTGTAATTTTTCGTTTTCCAATTTTGATTTATCTAATTCTTCTAAAGGACAAGATTTACTCAAAATTATTTTTAAATTTTTCATTTCCTTTTCTAATTTACAACAGTCTTTAGTTAATAACTTAACAAACTTAAAAAGTTTATCGGGAGGAAGAGAACGTACCTGACTTATCTTGTCGAGTTCGTTGTCCATGTCTCCCCCTGAACTGCTACTTTCTTCTGACGAAGCTCCCCCTTTATCGATGCTCTCGATGCTCATTTCGGAAGAGCTTGAATCGCAGTCGTTGTCTTGATGACTCGCCATCAGTGCGAGTCTGGAGAATGCTTCGACTTCCGATTCGGACAACGTATCATCCCATGTCGCCTTTAGGGCCTTTCACTTTTGGATAGGCTTCTTACCCTTCTCCTTGTCCTTGATCTTCAGCTTGGGGCAGTTGTCCTTGACGTGCCATTCTTCGTCGCAGTGGTAGTAGCGGATCGTTCTTTTCTTCTTTCCCTGCCGATTGTTAGTAGATCTGGATTTACAAAGCTTCTTGAATCTTCTTACCATCAATACCATTTCCTCATCGTTGAGAGAGGATTTCTACTCTGATTCGTCTCTCGAAGCTTTGAGGGCGACGTTGTTCTTGGGCTCCTTCATTCCTGCGCATCTTGACTCATGCAGTTCAAATGTTGAAAAGAAATCTTCTAATGAAATTTTTTCTAAATCCTTAGAAATATAAAAAGCATCTACTAATGATGGCCATTTGGTATTTCTAGGAAATGAATTCAGTGCGTACCTGAGCGAATCTCGGTTACTTACCTTTTCTCCGAGATTCAAAAGTCCGGTAATAATTTCTTTTATTCTCGAGTGCAGGTGCGCGACTATCTCGTCTTCCCCAAGTCGCAGGCTGGTGAGCTGATTGCGAAGCAGGTCTCTTCTGGCGAGCTTGGCTTCGGATGTCCCTTCGTGCAGCTCCAGGAACTTCTCCCAAAGTTCCTTTGCCGAGTTGTAGTGCCTGATCCTATTGACTTCTTGAGGTGGAAGAACGCTTAGCAGATGATATTCTGGTTTGCTATTCACCATGAATTCAGCCTGCTTCTTTTTTGTCCATTGACATTTTTCCTTACCTTCTGCAGCTACAAAGCCAGATTCCATTGTTAAAGTTAATTCAAAGTCTGTTGTAAAAAATACCTGCATCAGATTCTTCAAGGAAGCGAAGTCCCCTTCGTATTTCGGTGGGTGGATGCTTGGTCCAGCCATCTCGTTGCTTCGTTCGGCGGTTAGTCCTCCTGAAGCGCCTCGGCTTTGATACCACTTGTAGGATCGTTGGGCCGACTAGAAGGGGGGGTTGAATAGCCCTGTAAGAAACAAAGACCCTTCCCAACTTTTCAAACTAACACTTATAAAATAATGAAAGCAGAAAGGAAAGAGGCACAGTTGTTTACTTGGTTACAACCGAAGAGGTTGTTAATCCAAGGAAAGGATGAAGCGCACTATCAATCTCCTTTAGGTGGAGAAGCCTCTTACAGCGTTGAAGCACAAAAAGAAAGAAGTTAATCTAAACAGTGGAAAGCGCACAAGTGTTTTTACAATTTCTGAACTGATTCAAAGCTTCTGGACCAAAGCTATATTTATAGCCTTGGTCGGGGCGCCTGGAAGGTTCCGGGCGCCCTGGGGGATAAATTTTATCCCCCAACATTCAGATCGAGATAAATCATGATTTGGTCAAAAACTCTGGTCCGGGCGCCCCGGACTTCTCCGGGCGCCACGGAGCCAAAAGTCAACAGTGGTTGACTTTTTAATCCGGGACCGTTGATCTGGTTCGGTTTGGCTTGGTCCGGGTCTTCTATTCCGGATCCGTTCGCTTGGGTGATCTCTGCCATCCAGAAAAGTACTCACCCGAACCCAACTTCCGGTCTTCTCGAGCGGGCTTCCCTCCGGCTTCTCGTCCCTCGGAATCACCGCGTGTTTCCTTCTCGTCCGCCGGCGTACTCATCCGCAGTCTTCGTCCCTCGGACGTACCGCGTGCCGTCCTTCTCGCTAGCTGCGTCTCTTGCTCCCCGAGCAATCTTCCACTCCGGCTTTCGTCCCTCGGAACCACCGCACGCTTCCTTCTCGTCCGCCGGTGTACTCTTCCGCAGCACCTCGTCCCTCGGACTGCCGTCCTTCTCGCTAATTGCGTCTTCCGCTCGACTACCTGTGCTCCTAAGCTCCTGCACACTTAGACACAAGGTTAGAAACACACAGGACCTAACTTAACTTGTTGATCACACCAAAACAACCTTGGAGTTTCAACAGTGATTAGCCTGGCTTCGTTAGGGGGAACCGGAGACTTTAAACCTCCATAACAGTTGATTGGGGACCCTAAGGAGTGATCGGCTTGACTTCCTTAGGGGGAACCAGAGACTTTAAACCTTCATAACAGTCGATCGGGGACCCTAAGGAGTGACCGACCTGTCTTCCTCAGGGGGAACCAAAAACTTTAAACTTCCATAACAGTTGATCGGGAACCCTAAGGAGTGACCAGCTTGACTTCCTTAGGAGGAACCGGAGACTTTAAACCTTCATAACAGTCGATCAGGGACCCTAACGAGTGACCAACCGGGCTTCCTTATGGGGGAACCGGAGATTTTAAGCCTTCTCTAGGATCAATCATGAGCTTGAACATTAACAATACCTGAGCATATACTTAATTTCACTCAGGCGAGCATACCCGACCAGTTTTCTATGTAATCGGGAAGGCCCGAGGGAACATTTATACAACATATATTCAATTTCGCTCGGGCGAGCATACCTGACCGGTTTTCTATGTAATCGGGAAGGCCCAAGGGAACATTTATACAACATATATTCAATTTCACTCGGGTAAGTATACCCGATCGGTTTTCTATGTAATCGTGAAGGCCCGAGGGAACATTTATACAGTATATATTCAATTTCACTCAGGTAAATATACCTAACCGATTTTCTATGTAGTTGGGAAGGCACGAAGAAACATTTATACAACATATATTCAATTTTGCTAGGGTAAGCATACCCGACCGGTTTTCTATATAGTCGGGAGGGCCCAAGGGAACGTTTATATAGCGTATATTCAATTTCGCTCGGTCAGAAAACCCAAAGGAGCACATATATAGTAGATAATTAATCTCGCTCGAGTATATGAATCCGATCGTTCATAAGGTAAGCCAAGAGTACATCATATCTGGACAAGATACTTGATATATTATATGAACCTGAAGAACATCAAGAAATAAGTTCATTCATCATCACATATTATTCAGAAGATAACTAGGGGATCCACTTCCTTTGATTATAATCTTTTCATGGGATTTCTCTACATATGGTCAACATATTGGAAAAGGTCATTTATATAAACACTTGGGTGGTTCCGAAGAAAAGTGAATCACACAAGGGAAAGAAAGTAAGTATGAACTTTCATTAACATTTCATAAACACTGAATGATATACATCAGTTAGAAATTGTTATTAAATGCAAGTACAAAACCCCAAGTTTACTCAAATTCTCTCAAGAGGTCTTTTGGGAGTTCTCGGTTGAGTCACCGACGATCTATGAGCAAGGGAGGAGGGACTTCAGACAAATAACCCGCCTCTTTCAGTTGTTGGATTACTCCATTAACTGAATGAGTGAGAGTTCCTACAATGTGTCTAGCATACTCCTCACCAAATTCAGGGGAAGTTAAATAGGCTTTGCATCTGCTGTGCCATCGCTCTTCCTCGCCTGCTTGGGGGGTTTGAAATTCAGACTGTAGGCTATCCTTCTCCCCTTGCAAACTAGCCTTCTTTGCCTTTGCCTCTGCTAGTTCTTGTAGGAGTGAGCTTATTTGTAGATCTTGGGCTCGTAATTTTTCTTGTTGTTGGAGCAAGGCAAAGTCCTTGGAAGCCAACTCTGGAGCTAAATCATAAGATCCTGAACCATGTGATTGTTCTAGCTGGTTCAGTAAAGAGGTCTTATGAGTAACATTTGAGAGGGCTTTATCTTTCAAAGCCTTTTCAATGCTAAGTGTAGAATTAAGCCCCTCTAACTGTAACTCTAAGTTCCTTTTTTTCCTCCTCTTTAGATTGTAACATCTGGCGAGTGTCGTGTAGAGTCTTCTCTAAATTAGCAGTAAACTCAGCTTGTGATTTCACCCTATCCCATAGCTGGAGGAGTTCATTATTGAGGAGGTTAGAGACAGCTTGTAATTCTTCTACCTTATTCTTTAGGATTTGATTAGTCCTCTCCAGATCCACAACTATCTTGCCTATAGCCGGAGGAAATAGTAGTAAGATTACATTTTGTAAGTATAAAACAAAGAAGTTAAATTCAAAAACTTACCACAGAGGCTTGACGATTATGGTCATCGGTACGCTCAATGTAGGTGCTTCTTCTCAAGAGCTCCTGAGATTGCAACCAAGACTCAGCCAATATCCCCTTTAGTTGTAATAAACCACACGGGGTAGAGGTAGGAGCTTGACCAAGTAGGGATGGTAAACTATGGCCTTGTTGAAATAAAATAGAAGGACGAGGAGAACTTGTAAATAGTGAGGAAGAGGAAGGATGATGTTTAGAGGTTGGAGAAGAAAGATTAGGAGATGGGTGGCTAGCTAACGTAGGATCCTACTCAATGGGTGTAACAACCACTCTTCTTACTACTACTACTCTCTAAGAGTGACCGTTACTTAACTGCTAACTCTACTTAACCGGTATGATTAAAAACCACATGGAAATCCTACCGAAAAATTTCGATAGAATCTCCCCTGTACCGATGACCAAATCAATATTACAGATAATGTATACACAGCCACAGGCGGCTGGAACATATTTTTCACAATCACGCAGTGATAAAAACCACAATAAGAAGAAAGAAACTACTCTAGTAATAGTAAACAACTATATCACTCCACGATATGACCCAACTACAAGTGCGGAATAAACTTAATTACAATCTCAACTCATAATAACATTTAAAGAAAACTAGAACATAAACTGAAACTCTAAACAGGTAAGTCCTGAACATTTGCTAGCAAACTCTGGATCTCTCCATAGTTCAGTCATCACACACCTCCATCACCACCACCTTGTCGCCTTCCTTTCATATTTTATCTTTTCCTTTATCTGCAGTAGGAGGGAAAAAAAATAGATCTATAAGCGAAACGCTTAGTAAGTACTAATCTATCTCACAAAAACTCGAAATGCATAGAAATAATGCAAACGATACTGAAACTGAAATGCTAAAAGAAAAGCTGCATTTACTCATCTAATAGCAAAGTACTCATGGTGTACAGAAATAAAACTGAACACAGGAAATAATACTAAAGGAACTGCTCATGTGTATCTGGTAGTAAAGGACTAAAAATAGGAATCAATACTGCTCATGTTAAACTGATAGCAAAGAAAAACTAAGAAATCTACTCATGTAATTCTAATAGCTAATCATGCTACTCATCTAATAAGTAAACATGAAAAACTACTCATCTACTAGATAAACATGGTAAAATAAAGAACTAAACTTACTGATTTTTAGAACTATATGAAACTTATTTCATTTGTTCTAAACTTAATCTTTAATGCTTTATGTTTATGTAAAACTCGTTTTACTTGTTCAAAAACTTATACTTTTAATACTTCAAAATAATAATCAACTTCTTCTTGGGCCCAAGCTTAGTACCATCTTATGCGCGTTCCCTAATAGGTTGGGGTAGCGAGCCACCAATCCTACAAGAGCAGACCTTGGTCTACCAGGGCCAAGACCTTGGAATTAGACACCTGGATTTGTTTAACGACAACCTTGTGAAGTCGGGTACTAGCCTCTTCTTAAAAGTAAAATACTTATAATCTTAATTACTTATTCTTTAAATGCCTTGGCATTTTAATAGACACCTTGTGTGCCAAAATCCCTAAAGTCTTGACTTTGGAATTTACTTAAGGCCTTGGCCTTTCTCTTTCTTTTCTTTTTCTTTCTTTTACTTGTTAATACTTCTAAAAGTATTTAATAGGATTCTTATTTTTCCACTAGAATACATGGCTGTTCATGCTTGTTAAAATAGCAAATGAAACTACTTTGAGCTTACTAATCATGCTATAAAATAGAGCAAAAGAAAGCAACTTTGAGCTTACTAATCATGCTATAAAATAGAGCAAAAGAAAACAACTTGGACTTTCTAAACATGCTGTAAAATAGAGCAAAAGAAAGCTAACTACCAGCCCCATTAATCCGAGATAATGCAAGCCACATAAGCTAAACCAAATCTGCAATACTTCTTCTACTTATATAGGCTATAATCTGCTGAAGTTTACACCTATGCAAAGCTTGATATGGTAGCAAAGGAAGTCAACTATTCTATTAAGAAATGCATTGGCAGATTTCTGTTAAGCATATGCTATTAAAAGGGGTGATTGCTATGACAATTTAAATCCCTTCTCCTGTTCTTAATCAACTCACGGCAGCATAAAGGAAATGACCCAAGCCAATATATTTGTCCAGAAATTACAGAATCAATAAAAGCTAAAGCAACATCAATCAAGGCTAAATCCATTAAGCCCTTTCTCCTTCCTGAAGGCCACGACAGGAACTTTAAACTCATCCCTAGGTCACGGCAGATTCAAAAAAAAAAAAATAAGGAGAAACAAAAACTTGATCCCTAGCAAGCTTAGATTCGGCGCAAAACTATCCTACATGCTCAATTAAACAAAACCAGTTCTTGGTCCCTCTTTGAAACCCACGGAAGAACACCCAAAGCCTAAAATCTTTATAGCATGGTTCGGATTTAAGAAACTCAGGAAACAAGGAAACGAAACCGAAAGATCGGAGCAACTCCTACCGTAGGTGAGTAGTACTTACCGGGATTTGCTTGGACTTACAACCGAAGGAGAGGAAGAAGATCTAGGGCTCGGAGGCTTGAAATACTCGGCTTCTTCTTGTGCTCGCGCCTCTTCTTGACGAGAGGAGCTCAGTGGTGTGATGACCTCTCGGAGAAGAGTGCTCGCCGGCCACCGCAATGCCCTAGCTTTGCTCACTGCGGTTTCCCCCGTAGAGAGATGCGCTGTCGCGTGAGAAGAGGAGAGGAATCGAGAGTTTTAGGTCACGGGAGAAACTTAAGTCCTCTTCTTATAACTAGGGTTTTTATCATCTAACTACTGCTTAAGTATTATTCACTCTTTCCTTAATTAACACAGGCCGCTAGCCCAGTTGGTCAGCTGACTTTTAACCGAATCGAAGGGTCTCGGCTTCAATCCCTCAGCCGCGCATTCTTTTTTTCCATTTATTTTAAGTGTTCCAACTATAGCTTAAATAAATTCGCTTCCCTTCTTATTTACAAAACAACCGTAGATCAGTTGGTTGGCTAGGTTCGGCTGAGGTTCGGCTCGGGTTGAGGTTGTGGGTTCGAACTTTGGCTTGGACAATTTTTGAGCTAAACTTCTTTCGTTTTGTAAAAATATCAAACGACCTTCAAAAATTGTGTAAAAATACTCCAAAAATTTCTAAAAATCTCTAGAACATTTTAAAAACATTTCTAGATATTTTTGAGGACATTTAGAACTCGAAATAGGGAAAATTGGGTCGTTACAATCCCCCATACCTTATAAAAAGTTCGTCCTCGAACTTAGAATAGTTCTGGATACTTCTGTCTCATACTGTCCTCCCGCTACCAAGTGACTTCCTCATGCTTTTGGTTCTGCCAGATGACCTTCACTAGTGGTACTTCTTTATTTCTTAATCTCTTAACTGCTCTATCCACTATCTGTGTAGGTCTGCTCTCATAACTAAGATCCTCTTGGATCTGCACTGACTGAGGCTGAATCACTTGGCTCGGGTCATGGAGACACTTCTTTAGCATGGAGACATGAAATACATTGTGTATTGCTGACATGTCTTGTGGTAAGTCCAGCTTGTAAGCTACTTTCCCAATCCTCTCTATGATCAGGTAAGGTCCTACATAGCGAGGGCTTAACTCGACCTTCTTGCCAAATCTCATCACTCCCTTCATAGGAGCGACCTTGAGACAGACTGAATCCCCTACTTGGAATTCAAGTGGCCTACGGCGTGTGTCAGCATAACTCTTCTGTCTACTCTAGGCAGTCTCAATCCTCTGTCTGATCTTCTGGATAGCCTGAGTAGTCTCAACTATCAGTTCTGTCTGAATGCCCAGTTCTACTTCCATTTCTTTTCTCTCACCTGCTTCTTGCCAGAAAATGAGTGATCTGCACTTCCTGCCATACAGTGCCTCATAAGGTGCCATCTTGATGGTGGCCTGATAGCTATTGTTGTAGGCAAATTCAGCTAAGCATAGATACTTGCACCAATTTCCTTTGAAATCTAGTGCACAAGCTCTGAGCATATCTTCTAGAATCTGATTTACTCGCTCTGTCTATCCATCAGTCTGAGGATAGAAGGCTGTGCTGAATTTGAGTTTGGTGCCTAGTGCAGTCTGAACACACTCCCAAAAGTGAGAGGTGAAGCGCCCATCTCTATCAGAAACAATAGATTTAGGAACTCCGTGAAGTCTGATCACCTCTTTAACATACAACAACCGCTCTATAGAGTGGGACACCTTGATGGCAAGAAAATGAGCAGACTTGGTCAATCTGTCCACTATCACCCATATCGCATCATATCCATTTGTGGTTCTTGGGAGACCTGTTATGAAGTCCATGGATATGTCTTCCCTCTTCCACTCTGGTATAGGAAGAGGCTGTAGAACTCCTCCTGGTCTCTAGTGTTCTGCTTTGACCCTCTAACATGTCAGGCAGGTACTGACATATTTAGCTACATCTCTTTTGAGTCCAGACCACCAGAATCTCTGTTTCACGTCTTGATACATCTTGGTAGAACCAGGATGCATGGCGTAAGGTGTACTATGAGCTTCTTCTAAAATTTTCTTTCTCAGCTCTTCATCATTGGGGACACAAAGGCGGCTCCCCTGATAAAGAATTCCACTGTCTGATACTCGAAACTCCGAATTTTCTTCTTTCTGTATCCCTTGCTTGATCTTCTGGATATCTAGATCTTCACTTTACTTTCTCTGTATATCCTCAAGCAAGGTAGACTCTAAGGTCAATGTAGAGAGTTGCCCATAAATAATTTCCATTCCAAAGTCTGACAACTCCTTCTGCAGTGGTAGGGCTAATGATGACAAAGACATCAGGGATGCACTGGATTTTCTACTTAGTGCATCTGCCACTTTGTTAGCTTTTCCAGGGTGGTAGAGGATTTCACATTCATAATCTTTGACCAACTCTAGCCACCTACGCTGTCTCATGTTTAAATCCTTCTGAGTGAAAAAGTACTTAAGACTCTGATGGTATGTGAAAATTCTGCACTAAACACCATACAAATAATGTCACCAGAGTTTTAGTACAAAGACCACAGCTGCCAGCTCAAGATCAAGAGTGGGGTAATTCTTCTCATAGTCTTTGAGTTGTCTGGAAGCATAAGCTATGACTTTTCCTTCTTGCATGAGTACAGCTCCTAAGCCCATCTTGGACGCATCACTGTAGATGTCAAAACTCCTGTCACTTTCTGGAACTATCAGGATAGGAGCACTGGTCAGTCTCTTCTTGAGCTCTTGGAAACTCTGCTCACATTTATCTGACCATTCAAACTTCCTGTTCTTTCTGGTGAGGGCTGTTAGTGGAGAGGATATCTTGGAAAAGTCCTCCATGAATTTCATGTAGTACCCAGCTAAACAAAGGAAACTTCTGATCTCCCTAGCGTTCTTGGGTCTGCTCCAGTTGTTGACTGCTTCTATTTTGGCTGGATCCACCTGAATGCCTTCTTTAGAAATGATGTGACCTAGAAATGCCACCTGATCTAACTAGAATTCGCACTTTGAGAATTTAGCATATAGTACTATTCTCAAGTGCGTGTCATTCTCCTCTGGGGTCCTTGAATAGACTAGAATGTCGTCGATGAACACAATGACAAATTTATCAAGGTATTCTCTGAACACTCTGTTCATCAAGTCTATGAAGACCGCTGGTGCATTAGTCACACCAAAATGCATGACTACAAACTCGTAGTGTCCGTATCTGGTCCTGAGCGTCGTTCTGGGTATATCCCTTTCTTTCACTTTCAGCTGATGCTACCCAGAGTGCAGGTCTATCTTTGAGAACACTGTTGCCCCTCTTAACTGATCAAATAAGTCGTCGATCCTGGGAAAGGGGTACTTGTTCTTAACTGTTACTTTGCTCAGCGCTCTAAAATCTATGTACATCCGCATAGATCTGTCTTTCTCCTTAACGAACAACACAGGAGCTCCCCAGGGTGAATGACTAGGGCGGATGAAACCCTTGTCAAGTAGCTCCTGAAATTATTCTTGTAACTCTTTTAGGTCCGCTAGAGAAATTCGGTACGGAGCTTTTGAAATTGGACTGGTGTCAGGAACCAATTCAATTTTAAACTCCACTTCTCTGTTAGGAGGTAGTCCAGGTAGTCCTTCTGGAAATACCTTTGGATACACGCAGACTACCCGCACATCCTCCTGCTTGAGTCTTTCTTGATATCTTTGTCCTTCCAGTTCTGATTACTTGGCTGGGGTCTCTGTTTCCCCACTGTCTTGTCTTCTATCTTGACTGGCTTGTGTTGCGTTTGTTGTGCCTTGTTGCTGTTCAGATAGTGCTCACTAATGTCCTGCTGACCAGCTCTTCACCAATCTATGGTCGGTGAGTTTCACTACTCACATTAGGTGTCATTTCTGGTCTCAGCATTAGGAGTATCAGTCTGACTCGTTCTTTCACTGTACTTACTAACTCTAGGCAAATGTGAGCTAGCCTGTTAAATCTTTTAACCGCTTCTTCTACTGGTAGGTCACCTTGTCTGAATTCCATAAGCTTCTCATATTGTTTATTAGTGATCCGTTGACGGAAGATTTCTTCGTAAAACTCTATCTCGAGGTCAACCCAGCTCATCTGGTTGACTGCTCTCTTACTCTTAACTCGCTCCCATCACATACAAGCATCTCCAGATAGGTAGAAAGAGGCACACTTAATGGTATCAACCTTCTCGACTTCTGGTCAGTCAAGAAGCTCCATTGTGCTCTCAAATGTCTTGAACCAAGCCTGGGCATCCCAGGGCTCAGTCGTGCCTGAGAATCTTTCTGGTTTCAGCTTCAGCCACTGGATGAGGTATGCTTCTTATCTTCTAGGTGTTTGGCGACTTCTAGGGCAACCGATAGGACTTCAGTCACCACTGGGGTCTCCACATTAATGGTTAGGGGAGTGGGAGGAGCTGACTTCTGATTGGCCATCAGATTGGCAATCACTTGCTACTGCTCGCTACTTGTCTCTGAAGTTGAGCAACAACTTCAGAGAGAATATGCCCAAGGGTTCTAGGCTCTTCGTTCTCCTGAACTCGGTCCTCGGTATGAACGGTACGGGGACGTCCTCTTCTTTGTTGGTTGCTACTCGGAAAACCTAGAGGTTCCACTGTACAAAAATTTTGTACAAAGGTCTGAACCTTTTCCTAGCTACCATGTGTTCTTTTAAATTAAATTTTGGATCGCCTGCGGAACTTAACACGTTTGATCCAAAACTTAATCTATTTGTTCTTTTAGGTTTAGACTTGGATCTCCTGCGGAACTTAACACGTTCGACCCAAATCACCTTAAGTTATTAATTCCATTAAATATTAATTTCCATAATTGGTTCCCAGTACTGACGTGGCGAGGCACATGGCCTTCTTGGATATGGGAGCAACCACCACCGACTAGACAAAACCTTTTATGGAAAGATAATATTTAATTTCCTAAAATAACTTTAGGTTAACCGAAAAGAACAATCAAATCACAAGGAAAAGGAAAACAAAAGAACACTATATCGAAAACAAATTCGAAATACTAGAATCGTATGCCTCTTGTATTTAGTATTATTTCCAAAAATAACTAGTATGATGCGGAAAGAAAAATACTAGTTATACCTTTTAGAAAAACCTCTTGATCTTCTACCGTATTCCTCTTCTAACCTCGGACGTTGTGTGGGCAACGATCTTCCGAGATGAGAACCACCAAACACCTTCTTCTTCCTTACAAGTTTCGACCATCAAAACTTCTCCTAGGATGAAGAGGTTCGGCCACCACCACCATGCTCCAAGGGATGCTAGAAAAGAGGCTTCTTTTCTCTCCTTCTTCTCCTTCTTAGATCCGGCCACCAAAGCTATCTCCACCATGAGAGAGTTTCAGCCACACAAAGGAGAGGAGAGAAAAGAAAGGGCCGGCCATACCCAAAGAAGAAAAGAGGGAGAAAAATAATAGAGACATTCACAATGAAGCCTCCTCTACCCCCTCTTTTATAATCCTTGGTCTTGGCAAATAAGGAAAATTTAATAAAAACTTCCTTAATTCTTTTGCCATTGAAAAGGAAAATTTATTTAATTAAAAATAATTTTCTTTTCATCATGTTAATGGCCGGCCACCTTAATCCCTTTAATCAAGGAAATTTTAATTCACACAAGAATTAAAACTTCCTAATTTGCTTCCGGAAATTTATAAGAATGGGTTGCCCCAGTATCGAATAAGACAGTTGCATTATGCTGTAAAATACTGATCTGACCTGTGACAACTGTCGAGGCATTTGCTACGTCCTCTCTGGTCAGTGAGAAAATCCTGGCATTCGGGATAGCTGTGGGGGCTTCTAATCTGCCCTGACTGATCTGTGGACCATCTAAGGCAGCATACATCTGATGTAGCTGCGCTGGCTGAGCTCCATACTATATCGGCTGAGGCTGAGGAAGGCTGTTCTTGTTCGGGCACTGTTTAGCCATGTGCCCTTCCTGTCCACATTCAAAACAACCTCGCGTACCCTTGCGGCAAACTCCTGGATGATGTTTCCCACAAGTAGCACACTTGGGATGTCTGGAATGTTTTCCAGCTGGTCCTCCTTTTGGGTCACTGCTTGCCTTACGTTTCCCCTTCCAGTTGGAGCTATGTCCCTGTTGTTTCTGCTGAGTACCTAAGCCAACTTGTCCCTTGGGCTCTGTGGAAACCTGCTTCTACTGGGTGATGCTGTGCTGATAGTGCTCGGTGATCAGAGCACTACTCACTAGCTCCTCTGTGGTTTGTGGCCTATGAACGCCACCAGCCACATTCATTGCGATCTCTGTTCTGAGCATCTTCAGCATCAAGCGTACTCGTTCCTTCTCTGAGCTGACTAGTTCTGGACACAGATGGGTCAACCTGTTGAATTTCTTCACGGCCTCCTGAACTGATAGGTTGCCCTGACGAAATTCTGTAAACTCGTCATAGTGTCGGTTCGTGACTTGCATGTGAAAGAATTCCTCGAAGAATTCTTTCTCGAAGTTGGCCCATGTCATCTGGTTTACTGGCCACTTCGATTTAATCCGCTCCCACCACATGCGTGCATCTCCTGTTAAACAGAAGGAGGCACACTTCATGCTCTGGCCAGTCTAGAAGCTCCATCGTGCTTTCCAGTGTTTTAAACCATGCCTGAGCATCCCATGGTTCGCTGGTGCCTGAGAAGTTCTCGGGCTTAATTCTCTGCCACTGGATAAGGTAAGCTTCTCTCTTAGCCCCTGCTACTGGGGCTACTGGGACTGGTACTGCAGGCTGAGCTGGTACAACCTCTGTGATTACTGGAGTGACTGGGGGAGTAGTCTGCTGGTTAGCCTTTAAGGAGGCTATCTCCTGCTGCTGTTCAGCTAACTGCTGCTGTAGCTGAGCCACTAGTGCTATAAGGTCTGGCGCTGATGCTTTCTTAGCAGGACGTCCTCGTACCATTTTCTAAATAGCAGAGAACACATATATATAACTAGGCTATCATGTTATAGTTAACTACTGGTAACATGTTAAATACTATCACTGTAAACATGAATTAATTAACTGCCAACATGAGAGCAAACATGAAAGCACATATAACTGATATGAAAGCTGAAAACAAAATTGAGTGAGAGATGTTCTTACTTGGAAGCTGTAGGCACAATGCTGATGTGTGTGTAGGAAGTATGGAACACTGCTCTGATACCACTCTGTAACGACCCAACTCCTGGGTACTAAGCTGTGAGCCGGATCGCTACATTAACTACTGAAACTACTGTGCTGTACTGTGCGGAAACTGGGTAAAATAAAATTTTACTAAACTATTGTAGTTGCCTCTGTTAACTCTGTGAGAGTGAGATTTCATATCCAACTACCTTCTAGATATTCATAGCTATACTGAGGAGGTGAAACTGGAGCTTTGGATCGGTCCGTGGAACGATCCACTGGCACCCACGCGAACACTGGCTGGATCGGTCTGCCGACCGATCCAGCTGCTCACTGATCGGTCAGTGAGACCGATCAGTGGCTCACTGATCGGTCGGCCGACCGATCAGTGACTGCTGAATTCGTCCCGAACTCTCTGTTCGCGGAGGGATCGATCGGCTGACCGATCCTGGGAGACACAGTGTGCTACTGTATCCATCTGGATCGGTCGGCTGACCGATCCAGGAGAAGGAAAAGCACTGGATCGGTCTGCTGACCGATCCAGGTTCTGATAGTCTGATACGAAATCAGAATCTCTGATTTCCAGCACTGATTCGTGCCAAAAATCGCATACAAAAGTTCTAGATACATGAAAAACACTCTAGCATGTAAATACTAACATTCTAAACATGATAAACTAAACAAGACATAGTTTACTAAGCTGTAACACCTAGTAACAAGACTAAGTCATAAAACTAGGCATGTTAAGTACTAAAACTGAAATAAAAGCGTATAGATCCCAAGGATCTTTATTCCAAACCCCTTGCACACACACATCATCGTAGCATCGCCCTCCAGCCTCCGCTAATCCACTTTTCTTTTACCGGTATCTGCAGTATAAGAAAAGTAGCATCTGTAAGCTAAGAAGCTTAGTAAGAAACCATCTACCTCACAAAAACATGCAACGATGCGATTATGTTTTTAAAACATGCTGTTTGAAAACTGAACTGAGCATGGCAACATGGCATGACATATAAAAGCATAAACTGGAACTGAAACATGTATAGCATATAAATTGAACATGCTTTAAACTGAACATGACATACTTATAAACTGAGTATGAAACTGAACTAGTCATGCATATATCTAAATCTGTACATGAACTCAAATCATGTAAACTGAACCTGAACTGAACTGAAAGCTAAATTAGTATTCTCATCACTAGTTTCAAATTTGAAAACTATACATATAATAGATGAAAATACTAAACATGCTGTTGGGGCCCTGGCAACTATACTTACTGTGCGCGCATCCCTACGAGACCCGGGATTGCAAGTTCCGAATCCGGCAGGGTTACTAGGTTATCTGAACCTAGGGACGACTGTGGGAGTCCAGCCCATGGATATCTGATCCAAGTACAGTGCCAACTGAATAAAAGTAAAATATTGAATACTGTTTTATTTTACTTTGCTGTTCTAGGTTATCTGAACCTAGAGGCTACTGTGGGAGCCCACCCAATGGATATCTGATCCATATAGTTGTAATAACTGATAATAACCTGAGTAAAATGTTTCTAATACATTTTACATGCTGTTAGGACGCCTACTGGTGCATCCTTCTGAACTGGGCATTCTACCGAATGCTTGGTGTGCACTAAAAGCACACCCTAAAACTGAAAACTGTAAAACTACTGAACTAACGCCAAAACTAACAAGCGAGAGCAATTATACTGCAGGTGAGGGGTTTCTTACCTCAATCGCAAGGTTTTCTTACAATTCCTTTCGCTAGAAATTCCGGTGAAGACAAATTTCTCGACGATTCTCTCGCGTCCACGTGCTCTACTCGCGGAGGGAACTTCCTTGTGTTGAAATCGTTGCCGGATGGTAACCTTGGGACCGTAGGAAGAAAGCCCTAGCCTTTCCTTGATGTGGCGCCGAGAGAAGGAGGAAGAAAAGGAGGGGGCGGCGTGAATGGTCTCGGTGAAGAGGGATTTGCCGAACCAAAATAAAATAACCCAACTCCATCTTAAGTTTATTATTTATATTAAGTGGTTTAATGAACCCAACTCTAATATAAATATATTTGGTTCTCCTTTCTTTCAGCACGGCCCTGCTGGGTTCACCGGTTACTAAACTTATCCGTAAACCATAGGTCTCGGGTTCGATTCCCGCCTAAGCTATTTTACGGTTCCAATTATTTTTGCCACTTCCGCTACTCGGAAAATTCTGGAAAAATATCTAAAAATTCCACAAAAATCATAGAATAATTCTAAAATAAATTCAGAAATTTTTCGGGCTTTACAATAGACATAGAAGAGGATGATAAGGAGCTATGAAGAGAAGGAGGGGAAAAAAAATAAGAATAGGAGAACCCTCAGTTACTAAGGGTGGTAGGGAAGTTGACGTAGGAAGATTCATCATAAATGCAGGATTAGAGCCAATACTCGGAAGTGGAGGACCATTCGGTAAGTGAGAGGAAGAAGAAGTAAGAGCAGGATATAAATAAGAGAGAGTTGGCTCTAGAGGAGGGGGGGGGGGGGGGGGAATATCTCCTATAGTTGTCTCTTAAGGGGTAGAAACAACCCATTTTTTGGGTCAGGGTGCTAGGGTCAAACGACACCCAGGGCGTTTTCTTGTAGGAACCGCCTCAGGTTCCTATTCTTGTGTCTCTTGAGGAGTGTCTTCTAGAGGTATGCTAGTGGATGCTTCCTCAAGAGAAGCTGAAGAGCTAGGAAAAAGGGCTGGTTGACTGGAGGACTTAGGTAGAGGAGTATCAGATGCTTGAGCCTGTTAGTTAGAGCCCTAGAGCCAATCATTTGATGATTGTTGTATGGACTCATTGTATCATATTCTTATATATAAAGGAATTTGATTTTTTGGTTATTATGCTTACTTGTATTGGTGCCAAATAAACTAAGTATAATAGCATCCTTGAGTAGAGGGTTCTTACCTATATCAATCAGTTAGTTGAACCGATAGTGAGATGATATAGGGAACACTACTCTTAATCATTCCTAGTCGAGTATTAACATTCAGGGACAATGTTAATGCGACGAGACTAGCATGTAGGTCAACTCGATGACTTGATCTCACAAGTCATGGATATAGAGATATCAAGTTGACACATGGGTATGCATTGGAGAATGTATACTGAATGACCCGCCATGAAAAAGTATCATGAATCGTTATATGAGTGTCATATACTTTCTCATGTGGCTATTAGTATGACTACTAGTCCTTGGACCTGAAGTCACCATGGATCCCTACATAAGGAGTTACGTACTTTGGCTTCGTCAAACGTCACCCGTAACTGGGTGGACTATAAAGGCGATTACTCGGTATGTAACGAATTATGCAGAGGGATGTGAGTGATGTAGATGGGATCTATCCCTCCTATATGACGGGAGCGACATCGATATTCTTGATAGAGTGAGACCACGAAGTGCATGGCCATGCCCAAATGAGTCAATATGAGATATTGAGCTCATTTGATTTAGTGAGTCAACTTGGAGTTCAAGATTTAGATTGGTCAGAGGATGACACGGTCTATGCCTCACACTGATTAATCTAGATGTCAAGGATAGAAGGACACTTGTCATATTTTGTGAGGAGTCACAATTAGTAGTCACAAGGTGATGTTGGATCTCAACATTCTTATAACTTGGGTAGTAATGATGTGTTGCTAGATACCGCTCATTACTTATGCTTCTAAATGGGTTTAGGAGCATTGCCAACGTTATAAGAACCTATAGGGTCACACACAAAGGATAATTAGATGGAGATTAGGTTCATATGATGAACCAAGAGGATTAGATTCATGTGATGAATCAAATTGGATTAAGAGTAATCCTAATTGGGCTAATTGAGTTGGACTCAATTTGATTCATGTGTTCAATGAGTCTAATTTAGATTATGACTCATTGAATCAATTTAATTAAATGAATTAGATTCATTATATTAAATTGGCTTAAATCAAATGGTTGGATTTGATCAACCATGGGAGTTATAATGTCAAGTTGGACTTGACTTGAGAGGAAGAGGAAGAGTCAAGTTTGACTTGACTATATGCCACATCATTTGTGAGTTGGTATTAAGTGGCCAATAATGGTGTTACACATCATCATGTTTAGCACATGTGTGTGCCACCTCATGGAGGTTACAAATCTCCTCTTTAATGGCCACATTAAATGAGAATGGAGGTTACAACTCCATTAAGTGGTCGGCCACTTATGGTGTGGATGAAAATTTTGATTTTCATTCAAGCCAATTCATTCCATCTTCTTCCTCATCTTCTATTCTTGCTCTCCCTCTCCTCCTCTTTGTTGTGACTGATCTAAGGTGCTAGCACACCTTTGTTTGGTCTTCTCCACCTAGTTTGTTCGTGTGGATACTTCTAGAGGATCGTACGCTTGACGATCTCGAGATCCTACGAACCGTTGGACGAGCGGGATTGCGAAGGGATTCGCTACAAAGGTATAAGATCTTCTCCTAGTGTAGATCTAGGCTTTAGTAAACTCGTACATGAAATTTTGTTTTATAAACTTCGCACGGATCCGGTGGCATGGGAGATTCGGGGTTTTCGCAACGCGAAAAAGCAGTTTTTACGGTCCAAAAATCCCAACAGAGCCGTGACATTAAGTTCCGCTCTAAGCTCTTGCTCCTTAGCCAACACTTTTTCATCGTCTAGACAGATTGCCTGGTCGACCAAAGCTCTATATAGAGTATCCCCTGCAACAAACAAGAAAGTATTTTAGTTAGTACAGGAATGATAGCTAAGAATTTTGAAACTTACTAAAAGAGTATTGTAGGCTCTTTTGAACAGGGCTTAAATCAAAAAGATATAAGAGGCCATCGCGTATCCACTGATGAATATAAAAGCGATGACTTAGTAATTTCTTAGAGTATTAAGAGAAGAGAGGTTGTCGATGAAGTTCCCTTACATCAGGGAGAGGTGGAAGAGAAGATTGTCATTTAGTAGACCACCCAACAGGACCAAGAAATTTGACAATGAAAAAATGAGATTTTCAACCCTTGATAGAAGAAGACATTTCTTCAAAGAATACGATTTTCGGGTGAGATTAGAAGAGGAAAACCCCTGATTCCGATTTCTTGGGATAAGAAAACATAAAAAAGTTTTGAGGAGTAGGAGGTATACTGAAAAGGTGAAAGACCATGTACAATTCACATAGGTATCTGAAAGCATTTGGGGTAAATTGCTAAAGAGGAATACCAAAATACTAGCTAATATCTACCAAGAACGTTGGAATAGGAAAACATAAGCCCGTGACTAGTTGATCCTTAAAAAAGGTGATACAATCGTTGGGAGGAAGATAAGGGTGAGCATCAGGTGGTGGAACCCTAATATGGTATTCTTCAGGGATTTCATATCGAGAACGGATAAAAGTTTGGTCGGTGGAGGTGAAGGAAGAACAAATTTGAGTATACCAAGGTAGTAAAGATTCTTCAGGCATGTTTAGAAATTGAAATACTTAGAAAGTAAATAACTTACTGAATCCTAAGAGAGAAAAGGTCATGAAAGGAAAATAAGGGAGATGAATAAGCGCGGGTCACTAAAGAAAATTGAGAAAAAGGGAATCGCTAGAGAGTAATGAGAAGAAAATGAACAGCGAAAGGTTAGAAAAGATTTAGGATTTTAGGATGATCGAAGGATCACCATACAAATAAAGTGGGCTGATAGAGAAGAGCCATTGATTTGCCAAGGAGAATGTATGATAAGACACGAATGAAAAACGTACCCGGAGTTACTTGGAAAAAGGGAGAAAGAAAAATACATGGCGCTTGACCAGGAAGGGGCATTTATGATAGATAGAATAAATCAAATCATACACTGAACTGCCATATCTTTGAACATTCTCTTTTCGTTGAAGGATCAATTAACAGTAAGACCACTTTGAAAAATCACGTGAATCTTAAAATATAAATGAATAAACAAAACTTGTAAATAAGAAAAAGGTCCTAATTTATTGTAATCCCGACCGAACAAGTATAGTATTAATACATTGAGACTAGCAGGTCGGTCAACGGATGCCTTAATCACACAAGTCATGGATATGAGATATCAGGTTGACACATGGGTATATATTAGAGAATATGTACTGAATGACCCGCCATGAGAATGTTTCATGGATCATTATATGAGTGTCATAAACATTAAATTGTGACTATTAGTACGAATAGTCCTTAGACCTAAAGTCACTATGGTTTCCTACATAAAGGGTTGTGTACTTTGTTATCGGTAGACGTCACCTGTAACAAGGTGGATAATAAAGTCGATCATTGGGTATGCAATGAATTATGCAGAGGGATGTGAGTGATGTAGATGGGATCTATATCTTCCATATGATGAAAGCGATATCTGTGGGCCCCTTGATTAGTAGGACACAAGAAAGCATGACCATGCTCAAATGAGTCAATATGAAATATTGAGCTTATTTGATTGAGTGTGTCTACTTAGATATCAAGAAACACAAAGGTTGATAAGAGGATGATACGGTCTATGACTCATTGATCAATCTAGATATCAAGGATAGAGGGACCAAGTAATTCAAAATAATAGCCACGGACAGGTTAAGTCGGATCTCGATTTTCTCATCACTTGGGTAGCAATGATGCCTTGCTAGATGCCACTCATTGCTTATGTATCTAAATATTGATTTGGATACATTGTCAACGTTGCGAGAACCTATTGGGTCACACACAAAGAACATGTAGATTTGGAGATGGGTTCATATGATGAATCATTGGATTAAGTCTAATCTGAATTAAACTTTTTGAGTTAGACTCAATTGAATCTAATTATTGGATTTTAAGTCCAATTCAAACTAGACTCAAGGAGTTAATTCAAATTAATGAAATAGTGATTCATTGAATTTGAAATTGCATGAGATTAATTGAGTAAGACTCGATTGAATTAGACTTGAGTTAGACTCGAGTAAATTAGACTTGAGTTACACTCAAGGGAATTAGACTTGAGTTAGACTCAAGTGAGGATTAATGGAGATTAATTCATTGAATTTTTGAAATTCAATGAGTTATTCAATTTTTGAAATTGAATTCAAAAATGAAGAGTTTCAAGTGTGGTCCTTAATGGAGAGTGAATGCTCATTATGACTCATTAATTAAGTTAATGATCATTATGTGTTTTCATTGGATGAAAATACTTAAGCAATTTTTTCTCTCATTTTTGAAGAACTTCTTCATTCTCCTTTCTCTTCTCTACTCCTCTTGGCCGAAATTACCTTGCTTGGTTGCTAGCACAACCTTAGGTAATTTTCTTCTCCATTTTTGTGAGTTTGTGAGACAAACAGAGATACTTGTTCGTGTGGATACCGTAAAGGCGTGAACGTGTGATCGTGCTAAGATCCAAGCTGTCTGGAGTCTGTGAGCATGCAAGGTGTACTATCATGTTGTTGTTCAAATCTTAGTATATTTTCTTTCCCTTCACATGGATCTCTTGGAGGAACTAGATGGTTTCCGCTGTGCACAACACTCTAGTTCCTTACAGATTAGTCCTCTCCAGATCCACAACTATCTTGCCCAAGTTCAAACTTGAAGCATATAGTTGGAGGAAATAATAGTAAGATTACATTTTGGAAGTACAAAACAAGGAAGTTAGATCGTTTTACCGCAGTGGCTTAGCGATTATGATCGTCAGCATGCTCAACGTAGGTGCTTCTTCTCAGAAGTGCCTGAGACTACAACCAAGACTCAGTTAATGCCCTCTTTAGTTGTAATAATCTATACAGAGTAGAGGGGGGACCTTGACCAAGCAGAAATGGTAAATTATGACCTTGTTGAAATAAAATAGAAGGACGAGGAGAGCTTGTAAATGGTGAGAAAGAGGAAGGAGGATGTTCAGATGCTGGTGAAGAAGGATTAGGAGATGGGAGGCTAGCTAACGGAGGATCCTGCTCAATGGGTGTTGTAGCAGGTCTAGAAGTAACTGATCTCCTACAAGGAGTTCACTTAGCACGAGGCCTAGTAGAAGAGGAAGGTAGAGTTGGGAGAAGGGGCAATGTAGCCTCAGAAGCAATAGGTGCCTCCTCTAATAAAGAAACATCTAGGGAAATAATAGGAGAAGCAGGAATGAGGAGTCCTGGTCTCATCATAAGTAATGCAAAATTAGAACGAGCATGTGTAGGAGGAGCAAGTTCTTTACCTTTAGAATAGGAGATTTTGGCAGAAATAATGGGAATTTGTTCAAAATTAGCTATGATATCCGAGAGAGGACTAGGACCTGGGGTACCAGGTGGCGGGCGTTTCACTGTGAAGGGGCCCTCTGACTTTGAGAAATGGGAGGACTCCTGAGGTTGTTCGGAAGGGGGTAGTAGACAAGGGAAGAAGGGGGAGGACGATCTCTCAATAGTTCCTCACCCAGTCTAGTTAAAGTTGCTCTCGTCAAGCGAGTATTCTTGTACATGAGGGCAGGAAGAATAACATCAGCTAGAGAGAAAAGAAAAATTTGCGTTAGCAATAACATAAAAAATAGTTCAAAACATGAGTAAAAAAAATAATATTACCAATGGGAACATCCAAGGTCGCTTCTGCTGTGCTAAGACCAAAAAAAATAATAAGCCTTCGGCGATTAGGGCAGGTAAATTAAACTTTGCGCCCTTTAATTTCCTCAGCGAAGAACAGAGAGCAGGGTCTTCTAAAATATTGCCTAATGCAGGAACAGGAGGAAGCTATCGACACCAAGCTATGGGATATGGAGGTTGAGAAGGAAGACACATAAAGAATAATTTATCCCGCCATTCCCCTTGAGTAGGAATTCTACAGAATAGGGGAGTTTTGGGGCGAGGTTGAAATTTAAAAACACCATTTTCCACTCGATGGGGAATGAAGAAATGGTGAAAGAGTTGAGCAGATAAGGGGAAGTCCAGTAAATGGGAAATAATAACAAAACCAACTATAATCGAAAATGATTGAGAAATGAGTTGATTTAGGGGAAGTTCAAAATATATACAAACATCAGCAAAGAAAGGATGAATGGGAAACCTAAAACCATACAGAACCTGCTCCCAGAAAATTGCCATGCTTTCAGGAGGAGCAAGATGGGGGCGATCCTTACGCTTAGGAGTGACCACATATGAAGGGAAGTTGTAATTCCATTGAAGCTCACAGGTTTCTGATTTAGAAAAATCAGAAACACACTGGATGTACCATTCATAAGAGGATGACATTGTTAACAAAAAAGGATAAGAGAAAAAAGAATAATTAACAGAGAGTAAAGAACAAGAGATACACAAATGAGAGGAAGAAGAGGAAGTGATTAGGGATTTTTTCTCTATTTTCCATTTAGAAGCTGAGGTAGGGCATCAAAACAAGCGTTTCAAGCAGGAGCATTGGATTGAAATGGTAAGAAAAGCAGGATTGAAGAGGAACCGTTGGATGAAATAGTAAGGTGGCGGATACAGTAAAATGGGTACATGTCAAACGCCACAGGTAGGCATGTTACCAATAAGAAAATAATAGAAGTATCTGAGATAAAAAGTTATATTCCTAAGATGTTTAAATCATTACTAAAGTTAAATGTAAAAAGTTCAAGGAACTCGAAAGGGATTCCTTGTTCTGGTGGATAATATTATTTGATCAAAATTCAAGGTTAATTTAAAATACACTCGTAAATAATCTTGATCAGTCACTAAAGGGTAATCGAGTGTTAGGGTTGAAGGTAAATATGAGTAAGGATAAATTCGATTTGTCAATAATAATTGGTCGGATAGTAAGGTGGAGGAATATTAAATATCTTAGAATCCTCCAGCGATCATCAATGGCCGACCATGCATTAAATTAAGAAAATATTAAACATATAAGTAAATTTAGTCAATTATCAACGATTGACCAAATATTAACCTGAAAAGGCACTAAGTGAAATCAAATATAGAGGTAAATTTGATTGATCATTGATAGTCGATTAAATATTAAGTTCAGGTGAAATTCAACATTAGAATAATTCTGTTTAGTTATAAAAAGGCTAGACAAAAGTTGTTAAATAAATAAATGATAATTATGAAGATGAAAAAATATTTCTGAGCAAATAACTTAACTCTCCAACAATAAAACCCCACCAATCAAAGTCAACATTAAAAGCCATATAAATTGCTAAATATTCACTAAACATAGACAATGACAAAGAGAAATCCATGATTATAATATCATATGGAAAAAATTAACATTCAGGATTGTTCTATATTAAAAACATAGATTGAAAGAAAATTAGGGAACATGTCGGCGGGTATGGTAGCTAGTTCCCGACGGTCAAGGAAATTAGCAGGAGGATCAAAAATTAGCAGCCCTTTCTTTTTCAGTTGCCTTATACCTCCCTCATCCCCATGAGTGAAAACTTTGGCGATGCAGGTAGCAATAGGAGCAATATACTCAGAAGATTCCAGGAGGGCTCTTTTGGTGTAGGAAGCATTTGACGATCGAACCTATGTTTTGATTATGTCAAAGGGTTCAAAGTTAAGTTATCTTATTATCTAACATTTGTGAATGAGTTTGCAGGAAAGTCCTAAGTGTACTTAGGCAAAAGTCCTAGTTGCAGTTAGACAAGTAGAAAACCCTAGGGGGTGGTAACCCTAGGTAAGGAAAAGTCTTAGTTGCGGTTAGGAAAAGGGAAAACCCTAGGGGGTGGTAACCCTAAGTGGAAAGCCTTGGTGGGTTGAGGTCTTCGGGCAAAAGTCCTAGAGTCGGGGACTCTAGGTGGAAAGTCCTGGTGTCGCGAACCAGGTGAAAGACTGGGCGGGTCATGGAGCGGGCGTCTAGCAGAAAGACCTGAACACTTGGGCGCTGAGCAAAAGTCCAGTCGGTCTGGAGGTCCGGTCTGACAACAGGTAAACTCTCCTGAGTAGAGTAGGTGATGACGCGTTCCCCGCTGAGGGAATAGTAGGCGTAGTTCGACCTATGATTTTCGGTCGGAAATTCAAAGTCAGAACTGGAGAGTCCGGTGACTATCAAACATCTTTGTTTATCTTATTATTATGTGCTAACTTTGTATTGCAGGGTATGCTTGATATTTTGGGACTAATGTATCTTGTAGGAAGCAAAAAAGGCACTTAAAACCTGGATGAACAGTGTCCGAGGCATCTCCATGGAGCATGGAGGCACCTCGGACGCTTTGGCAGAAGCTGCGTAGGAAGCCAAGCTGGAGGCGCCCTCAAGGAGTGCTGAGGCACCTCAGACAGTATTTGAGGTGCCCTCAAGGGAGATCAAGGCACCTTCAAGAGGATAGGCTGCAACCTGTTCGGCCCTTATCTTTGTTCCAGAAACGACGGAGTTGAGGGCGCCCTCAAGGAGGTTGAAGGCGCCCTTAATGGGCTTTATAAGGAGGTCTCGAGCAGCAACATGTATAATCACATTCTGAGCCATCTTTCAGTTGCGCAATGCCAATGAGACGATCCGACTGAGCTACAACAAAACCCCGATGACCTGAAACTGCAAAGTTTCATTTCTTTATTGTCAGTATAGTTTTTCTATTACTGTTATTGTAATAACTTTTGTAATACTTCCGCGATTATAATGATTGCTCAAAGTAAATGGTCAACGAGTGTGGGCCTTGGAGTAGGAGTCACCCCAGGTTCTGAACCAAGTAAAAACACTTGGTGTCCTTCTGTGTTGTCTTTTAATTTTTGCTGCATTTACTCGATAGTTTTTCGAATACGAAAAGTGAAAGCCATGAGCGCTATTCACCCCCCTCCTCTAGCGCGTCTCGATCCAACAATTGGTATCAGAGCAGGGTCACTTTGATTTAGTGCAACCCCCAGTCAAGAACATTTTTTGTGGTGATTTTGAGTTTTTTGGAGTTGATCGGAATCAGTATTCTTGCCGCCCTCCAAATTTTTTTTGTAATCGAATTTTTCTCGAAGTTGGTGCAACACCACTCGAGATCGTGTGTTAATTTTTCTTTTAACCTGCACTACTAATCTAGGATCAAGTCCTCGGATAAGTTTCTTTTTGTTGTTTTCCTTGTGCAAGTTTCTATGGCTCTTCAAGAAGGCTATAGTACAGCTCGACCTGCGCTCTTCACCGGAGAAGACTTTGGCTACTGGATGGGCCGAATGGAGTCATACCTTCAGACTCATTTCGAATTATGGATGATCGTCAAGACTGGTCTTGAACTCCCAACTGATGGCGTTGGCAAACCGATATCATACGAGAACTGGGATGCAACTCTGATAAAGAAGGTAGAAGCAAACGCCAAAGAAACTTGTACACTTCAGTGCAGCTTAACCAAGGAGGAGCTGAACCGCGTCGGCCCATTCTCGAGTGCTAAAGAATTGTGGAAAAAGCTGATCGAGTTGCATAAGGGAATGTCCGACACAAAGGTAAGTAAGCGTGACTTACTACTTAATAAATTATATAATATTAAAATACAGGAAGGTGAGATGGCTAGCCAACTCCATGCCCGTATATAGGATCTACTCAACAAATTCCACGCAATCGAACAGAGAGTGGAGAACCGCGACATCCTAAGGTATGCCCTAAATACCTTTCCGAGAAATACTTTGTGGGCATCCATGGTAGATGCTTACAAGGTATCTAAGGATCTATCTTTAATTAAACTAGATGAATTGTTTGCTGAATTTGAATTACATGAACAAATTAACGTTCGATCGACCGAGAAGGGTATTGCTTTAGCTGTAGGTACAAGAAAGACAAAGGAGGGTAGAAAGAGGAAGGTGTTGAAGGCAACATGGTCTGAGTCATCAGACGAATTCGAATCCGATAAAGAAGAACAAGCAAGCTTCCTCGCTCTACCAGTACAAGCGAACATTGTCAAAACTAAGTCCAAGTTCGAGTTTGAGTCTGAAATCAAGAGTGAATCAGAAACCGAGTCCGAGCAAAGCCATGGATTCGTATCCATTTTCGAAGGACCCAAACCTACTGTAAGCTCTTTAATTTCTGGTATTAACATAGATAATCTAGAAAATTTAGTTCCTTATTTGTTAAAGAAATTGGCTAAATCCAACGTCCGGGTCAAGTCACTCCAAAAGGAGGTAACAACACTTAAGGAAGTGACTAACTCGAGTCCTTTGACTGAGCCAGTTCAAATTGGAAGTTCAACTCAAGTCCAACAACTTGAGGAAGAAAATTCCAATTTTAAAACTCAAGTTAAAGAACTCAAGGGCACGTTGGAACGATTCACGTTGGGTTCCAAGAATCTTAATCTGATTCTTGGTAAACAAAGAGTCGTTTACAATAGATCTGGACTTGGATTTAAGCGTAAACAAAAATTATATTTGTCAATTATGAACAGACCAAATAGAAAGGTAGTCCAAACATGGGTACCCAAGTCTAACTTGGTTAATCAAGTTAGACTTGGACATTATTGGGTCCCCAAGGATCAGATACATTACCTTGATAGACCATATCAAGGCTATGATCCAGGGGAAGCCAATAGAAAAATAATCTTTATAAATAAATAAGAATTATTTGATGATTGCTTTATTTTTTTCTTTTATTATATGCTTAGATTAGACTAGATTAAGGACCCAAACACAATTTACACTTGATTGGTTAGTCCTAGGAGTTTCAAAAAGAAAATTAAATATGTAATTTCTTTGAAAGGCTTTGTCTAGAAGTGGTGGATTATCCATACCCAAGAAGGCCTAGTGTCTCGCCACAATCTGAAAGCCAATCTTTGAAATATGTATTTAATTAACTAATTGAAAACATAAGTCTAACTCAAATGTAAATTAATCCTTAGACATAATCTAAATTAAAGTTAACCATCTCACAACAACATACAAGGCTCCCTGATTGACAACTTTGAATCGGGTGAGATGGACCTAGGATGAACTTAGTCGAATTTATTTAACCTAATTTAATTTAATCTAATTAATCAACCTTAATTCAATTTAATCAATTTAATAAATTTAACTTAATTAATTTTAATCTTACTTAATATTATAACTAATTTTAAAATCATAATTAATTTCAAAATCTTACTTAATATTATAACTAATTTTAAAATCATAATTAATTTCGAAATCTTACTTAATTTTTATAATTAATTTTAAAATCGTAATTATTTTCAAAATCTTACTTAATTTTATAATTAATTTTTAAATCTTACTTAATTTTTATAACTAATTTTAAAATCATAATTAATTTCAAAATCTTATTTAATCTTTATAATTAGTTTTAAAATCATAATTAATTTCGAAATCTTACTTAATTTTTATAATTAATTGTTTTTATAATTAATTTCGAAATCTTACTTAATTTTTATAATTAATTTTAAAATCATAATTAAATTTAAAATCTTACTTAATTCTATAACTATTTTCAAATTATTTTTCAAAATGATCATTACTATCAAATCATTATAATTTTCATAATTAATTTCAAAAAGTTAATTATCTTTAATTAATTTAAAATCTCAATCATAGTAAAAGTTCAAAAATCTTAATTATAATTAATTTTTTATTAATTCTTAGACTTTAAAAAATCTTAATTAACTTTCAACTCGTGCTTAAGATTATCATTTATTGTTTTAATATATTTTCAAAATCTTCAAAAATTTAAATGTTTACTCTCTTTTTTTAAAAAAAAAAAAATTCAAACTCATTGAAAATTTAAATTTATATTTTAAATCTCAATATTTTTCTTAAATATTGATAAAATTAAAATAAAGTTAACTCCATCTCACACTCACTCATAATATGAACATACTTGATAACCTAGAATGGGTGAGATGGAAAATTAGGAAAATATAAAATAACTAATTTTTTAATTACATGCTTGGACTCTAGAATCCTCAAAATTATTAAGGCATGAATCAAGAGGTGCTGAAGGGAGTAGAGCTAAGTTTTTAATTTTTTTTTCAATTTATTTTTAAAAAAATGGAAATTAAATTATCTACAAAAACTAAGTATTTGCTCAGGTATTTTTCAAATCACTTACTTAGCTAAGTATTCTTACAAGAAAATAATTTTTTTAAGTTAAGTTTTTAACTTTAAATCTTAGATTCTATCAAAATATTTTTTAAGCTACAGTTTTTATCAAAATCTATTTTAAGTTGAGTACTTTTAAGTAAGTCCTTCTTCAAAACCTTTATGTTTGAAGCTAAGTATTAAAATTCTCAAAGTCTTTTTAAAGAAAGTCTTTTTAAGGCTAAATACTTGACAAAACAATTATCTTCAAAAGTTCAGCTAAGACTTTGATAAAAGTATTTTCAAAGCAAAAATATAACTAAGTTTTTTTCAAACCTAAGTGTTTATTAAACTCCCTTTCAACTAAGTTTTTAACTAAGTAATTTTGAAAACTAAACATTAAATTTAATTAAAATGTTTTCTAAACTTAGCTATTTAGTAAGGTGTTTTATCAACACAACCATTTTAAAGCTGAAAATTAAGCTAAGTTTGTTTTTCAAAAAAGATATAAAAGTTTCAAAACTTATGTTTATCTAAGTTTTTTTTGAAAAGATTAAATATTTTTAAAAGCATTTCTAAATTAGCTAAGTATTTTCAAAGCTAAATTTAGCTAAGTGCTACTATTCAGGTGGAGCTTAGAATTACCTAGAATATTTATCTATTTTTTTTCTCTCCACTCTTTCTTTTTGATTTATATCAAAGGGGGAGAGAAAAGTCAAAGTTAATCAAAAGTTAAGCAAATTAAGATTTAACAAAATGAAAAAGCAAATTAAGAATTAAAACAAAATGAAAGGGGGAGCATAGCATAAGTTCCATTACATTCATGCTCATGTTTAAAATTTCTTTATTTTTGTTATATTTTACCTTAACTTTGAACTGTGTTTCCATAATAAAAAAAAATGAGAGATTGTTGGTGCGGAAAACATTCGACGATCGAACTTGTGTTTTGATTATGTCAAAGGGTTCAAAGTTAAGTTGTCATATTATCTAACATTTGTGAATGAGTTTGCAGGAAAGTCCTAAGTGTACTTAGGCAAAAGTCTGAGTTGCAGTTAGGCAGGTAGAAAACCCTAAGGGCTGGTAACCCTAGGTAAGGAAAAGTCTTAGTTGCGGTTAGGCAAAGGGAAAACCCTAGGGGTGGTAACCCTAAGAGGAAAGCTTTGGTGGGTTGAGGTCTTCGGGCAAAAGTCCTAGAGTCGGGGACTCTAGGTGGAAAGCCCTGGTGTCGCGAACCAGGTGAAAGACTGGGCGGGTCATGGAGCGGACGTCCAGCAGAAAGACCTGAAAACTTGGGCGCTGAGGAAAAGTCCAGTCGGTCTGGAGGACCGGTCTGACAAAAGGTAAACTCTCTTGAGTAGAGTAGGTGAGGACGCGTTCCTCGCTGAGGGAACAGTAGGCGTCAGTTCGACCTATGATTTTCGGTCGGAAATCCCAAGTCAGAACCGGGCAGTCCGGTGACTGTCAAACATCCTTGTTTATCTTATTATTATGTGATAACTTTGTGTTGCAGGGCATACTTGGTATTTTGGGACTAATGTATCTTGCAGGAAGTAAAAAAGGCACTTAAAACCCGGATGAACAGTGTCCGGGCCGCCTCCATGGAGCTTGGAGATGCCTCGGATGCTTTGGCAGAAGCTGCGCAGGACGCCAAGCTAGAGGTGCCCTCAAGGAGTGCTGAGGCACCTCAGACGGCATTAGAGGCACCCTCAAGGGAGATCGAGGCGCCTTCAAGAGGATAGGTTGTGACCTGTTCTGCCCTTATCTTCATTGCGGAAATGGCAGAGTTGAGGGCACCCTCAAGGAGGTTAAAGGCACCCTCAATTGGCTTTATAAGGAGGTTGCGCCCTCTTTCAGCTGCGCACTACCAACGAGATGATTCGACTGGGCTATAATAAGACCCCGACTACCCGAAGTTGCGAAGTTTCATTTCTTTGTTGTCGGTATAGTTTTTCTATTACTGTTATTGTAATAACTTTTGTAACACTTGCGCGATTATAGTGATTGCCCAAAGTAAACGCTCAATGAGCGTGGGCCTTGGAGTAGGAGTCACCTCAGGCTCCGAACCAAGTAAAAACACTTAGTGTCCATCTGTGTTGTGTTTTAATTTCCGCTGCATTTACTCGATAGTTTTTTGAATATGAAAAGTGAAAGCCATGAGCGCTATTCACCCCCCCTCTAGCGCGTCTCGATCCAACTCCTCTTTTCAAATCGCTCAACTTCCCCTACCTGATAGGCTACTAAAGCATCTTGGGAAGCTTTTAATTCAAGCTCCTTGGAGGCTAGCTCTGCTTTGATCGAAGCAAAGGATGAACCTAGGGAAGTTAACTCCTAATTCGTAGATTCAAGAGTAGCATCCTTAGTAGCTAATTCCACCTTCAACGCTTGCAGCTGGGATAACAACTGAGCATTCTCAGTAGCATATGTATCTACTTTGGATGCTAATTTAGAGTGAAGAAGGGTTTCTGCCTTAAATTTGGATTTAAAATCTTCTTAAGAGGCTTTCCATTTGATGTAATTTAGGAGTTCAGCCTCTAGAAGTTGGCAAGTTTCTTGTAGCTGGTGAGATAATTCCTTAGAGGCTTGAGAGGAGGAGGTCTCAGGAACTTGTAGTTTTAGACTAGCCACTTCTTGGGTTAGCTCATACATTTTTCGATGCATATTCATATTAGTGATCCACCGTTGTCCAAAAGTTATTATTAGAATGCATCAATAAAAATAGAGGAATGGAGGGTATATTACCTTATTTTCCTCAAAAGAAGATTGATCAGCCCATTCAGCAGGAGTAAGTTTCTCAATTTCTTTACGAGCCTCTGCCCAGGCTGTCCTTAGAGAATCTCCTAATAATATTGGGACGGTAGGGGTAGATGTGGAGGAGGATGACAGGGAACTATGTAGAGAAGGAGGGGAAAAAAAAAGAATAGGAGAACCCTGAGCTACTGAGGGGGGTAAGAAGATTGGCTTTGAAAGATTCATCATAAACGTAGGATCGGAACCAACACTCGGAAGTGGAGGACCTTTCGGTAAGTGAGAGGAAGAAGAAGCAAGAGCAGGATATAAAGAAGAGAGAGTTGGCTCTAGAGGAGGAGGGGGAATATCTCCTGTAGTTGTCTCTTCAGAGGTAGAAACAACTCATTTTTTAGGTCAGCATGCTAGGGTTAAGCGACACCCGGGGCGTTTTCTTGTAGGAGCAGTCTCAGGTTCATGTTCTTGTGTCTTTTGAGGAATATCTTCTGGAGGTATGCTAGTAGATTCTTCCTCAAGAGTAGCTAAAGTACTAGAAATGAGGGCTGGTTGACTGGAGGACTCAGGTAGAGAAGCATCAGATTCTTGAGCCGTGGTGTTAAGTTCCGCTCTAAGCTCTTGCTCCGTGGCCAACACTTTATCATCATCTAGACAGATTGCCTGGTCGACCAAATCTCTATAGAGTATCCACGGCAACAAACAAGAAAGTATTTTAGTTAGTAAAGGAAGGATAACTAAGAATTTTAAAACTTACCAAAAGAGTATTATAGACTCTTTTGAACATGGCTTAAACCAAAAAGGTATAAAAGATCATCGCGTATCCACTAGTGAATATAAAAGCGATGACTTAGAAATTTCCTAGAGTATTCAGAAAAGAGAGGTAGTTGGTGAAGTTCCCTTATATCAGGGAGGTGAGGAAGAGAATATTACCATTTAGTAGACCACCTAACAGGACTGGAAAATTTGACAAAGAAAAAATGAGATTTCCAACTCTTGATAGAGAAAGGTATTTCTTCAAAGAATACCATTTTTGGGTGAGATTGGAAGAGGAAAACTCCTGGTTCCGATTTCTTGGGGTAAGAAAATAAAAAAAAGTTTAGAGGAGTAGGAGGTATACTAAAAAGGCAGAACACCATGTACAATCCACATAGGTATCGAAAGGCATTGGGGGCAAATTATTGAAGAGGAATACCAAAATACTGACTAATATCTACCAAGAACGCCGCAATGGGAAGCGTAAGCCCGTGACTAGTTGATCCTTATAAAGGATAACACAATCGTCGGGAGGAAGATAAGGATGAACGTTATGTGGTGGAACCCTAATATGGTATTCTTCAGGGATTTCATACCGAGAGCGGATAGAAGTTTGGTCGGTAGAGGTGAAGGAAGAACATATTTAAGCATACTAAGGGAGTAAAGATTCTTTAGCCATGTTAAGAAATTGAAATACTTAGAAAGTAAATAACATACTAAATCCTAAGAGAGAAAAGGTCACGAAAGGAAAACAGGGGAGATGAAGAAGCGCGGGTCACTGAAGGAAATTGTGAAAAAGGGAATCGCCAGAGAGTAATGGGAAGAAGATGAACAACAAAAGGTTAAAAAAGATTTAGGGTTTTAGGATGATCTAAGTATCACCGTACAAATAAAGTGGGTTGATAGAGAAGAGCCGTTGATTTTTCAAGGAGAATGTGTGATAAGACACGAACGAAAAATGTACCGGGAGTTACTTGGAAAAAGGGAGAAAGAAGGATACGTGGCGCCCACCCAGGAAGGGGCTTTTATGATAGACAGAATAAATCGAATCACACACTGAACCACCATATCTTTGAACATTCTCTTTTTGTTGAAGGATCGGTTACCAGTAAGACCACTTTGAAAAATTACGCGAATCTTAAAATATAGATGAATAAACAAAACTTGTAAGTAAGAAAAAGGTCCTAATTTATTGTAATCCTGACTGAACAAGTAAGTCTGGCCAGACTCATATTCGGCTAGACGTACACATAAGATCCCTCATTCAACTAGTATTCACACGACCAATCATAAGGAACATTTAGTAAGTTAAATAGCATAATAAAATATAAACACAAAACTTTACATTGACATTAGTAATGTTACAATCATAACTCTTGAACTTCTACAAACAGATACTACAAATAAACAAACTTCTACTGACTTCTCTTCCTGGAGTTATCGAATTGTTCTGCCCATTTCAAGTAGGGAAGTGTGGTAAAGTGATAACCTGAACCAAGTCCAAAAATGTAAGGGATGAGTAAACCGACTCATTATCACGTTCTGTGGGATGAAAAACAAATTTTACCTGGTATTATTATCGATAGAAAAATCTCTCATCCAACGGAATTTAACATTTTTTTGGAACCACCCGACTGTTCTTCCCATCCTAGGTATGGGCGGACAATAGAGTGATAACTCGGATAAAAGGGAGAAGCTCATCTTGTCCTCTGGCGCTTGTATGATTTACCCTCTGAAACATGTGACTGAGAGGTCATCTCTAGCCTAATCTGATCCAGCTCAGCTTGTAGAAGATCCACCTTAGCCTTTTGGTGGTCCAAGACTTGTTGTTGTTGAAATATTAGTAAATCATTTACACAAACTTTTTTGGTTAGAATGGTTATCTCTGAAACATGCTGGACTTTTAGATCATCCAACTCCTCAGTCTTTTGCTTCAAATCTAGGTAAGCTTTATCCCGCAAAGCCCTTTCTGATCGAATTTGAGATTGAGCGACCAACAAACGTATCTCTAGCTCTCTTTGATGCAAATGTTATAGATCCAAAGCTCGCATAGCCTCAGTTAAGGATTTCTCCTTCTCAGATAATAGTTTATCCTAGGGGGGAAGATCTGAAGCCATAACTTCCAATAAATTCTTTAGAGAGGAAGTAAAACAAGAAAGAGCAAAGCTTGATGTTGTAGAAGGTAGGATCACACACTTATTTAACTTGCTGGAGGTGCCACGGGATCATTGTAGAAGGTGTCATGGGATCATTGTAGCAGGAGTCATGAGATCACTACAGAGGCAAAAGGATAAAATAAACTTAGGTCTAGTCAGTCGGCTATACCTTCTTCGACTAGACTTGAAGGGGAGGCTAGTGATACGAGTTATGATAGATCGACTGAGCGAATGAAGGAGGGGATCAGGTTAAGAGAGATAGGAAGGATATATTGTCGGCCAACTATAGACCTAGCGAATATCTAGGCACACATATATGCTCAAATGGGCAAAGCCCACCCGAGCTTCATGCATCCAAACATTCTCGGCCGGTCAAAACCCGCCTGAACATGAAGACATTTAGCCTTATATAATATTCTCAGCTTCTTACCGGCCGATCGTAGGCAGAACGAGCACCCACATGCTAGTATATGCTTGTCTGGGCAAAGCCCGCCCAAGTATAAAAACATTTAGCCTTATACTATATTCTCAGTATCTGACTGGCCGACCATAAGCTAAGCGAGCACGCACGTGCTCATATATGCTCGTCTAGGCAAAACCCGCCCGAGCATAAAGATATTTAGTCTTATATAATATTCTTAGTATCTCGTCGGCCGACTATAGGCCGAGCAAGCACTCATGTGCTCGTATATGCTCGTCTAGGCAAAGCCCGCCCGAGCATAAAGGAATTTAGTCTTATGTAATATTCCCAGTATCTCACCGACCAACTGTAGGTTAAGCGAGCACCAATGTGCTCGTATATGTTTGTCCAGGCAAAGCCCGCCCGAGCATAAAGGTATATAGTCTTATATAATATTTTCAGTATCTCACCGGTCGACCGTCGGCCGAACGAGCACTCACGTGCTTGTATATGCTCACCAGGGCAAAGTCCGCTTGAGCATAAAAGCATTTAGCCTTATATAATATTCCCAGTATCTCACCAGCCAACTGTAGGTCGAGCAAGCACCTACGTGCTCGTATAGGCTTGTCTGGGCAAAGCCCGCCCGAGCATAAAAACATTTAGCCTTATATAATATTCTCAGTGTCTAACCGGTCGACTGTAGGCCAAGCGAGCACCCAGGTACTCGTATATACTCGTCCAGGCAAAGCCCACCGAGCATAAAGGCATTTAGCCCTATATAATATTCTCAGCATCATACCGGTCGACTGCAGACCGAGCGAGCACGCACGTGCTCGTATATGCTTGTTTGGGCAAAGCCCGCCCGAGCATAAAAGTATTTAACCTTATATAATATTCTTAATATCTCACCAACTGACCATAGGCCGAGCGAGCATCCACGTTCTTATCTATATTCGCCCGGGTAAACCCCGTCCGAACATAAAGAATAGGCCAACAGATAGGTAATCTAAATAGTATACATGGCCGACTTGAATGATTGGCCAGAATATATTCAGCAGGAAATATTCTCTGCAGTGTATACAACCGGCTTGAATGACCGGTCAAAATATATTTAACAGGAAGCACTCTCAATAGTATATATGGCTGGCTTGAATGACCGACCGAGATATATTCAATAGGAAGCACTCTCAATAGTATATACGGCCAGCTTGGACGACCAACCAAGACATATTCAACAGGGAACGTTCCTAACAGTATACATGGTAGACTTAAATGATTGGCCAAAACATACTTAACAAAATATTTGATGGGAAATATCTTCTAGAAGCTTCTTTAATTATGATGATGTGTTATGAACGATAAAACAGGTACATTTAGAGTACAAAAAAGATTCCTTAAAGGATTATTGCATGAAGTATTGAAGATGACTTTATCTCCTAACAAACTCTAACGAATCGGAGATTACCTCAAGACTACGAAGGTCACGTGAGGTGGTATAAAAAGGGGGATCTTCTCCGTCGGCAAGGTACACAAGTTCTAGCATCAGAACTCTGTTTTCACTTCAATTACTGTTCTTCTTATTTTTTTTCTTCTTCTTCCACGTTTGAGAGGAACTGACTTGTGCGTCTGAGGGCTTAGCCAGGGATCCCCACCCCGGTCTTAGGTCACTATTGTTTTGTTGGTTCGTCTCACTGTGCGTAGGAGTGTGGAGGAGTTTCTTCGGATCATCAGAGTTCATCTTCATCAGAAGTCATTATCACTCATCAGAACCAGTGCTCATCTCTGCAGATCTCAGACAGGATCAGTGACTATTAGTATAAATAGTCGTTATACCTGAAGTTACTATGATTCCCTTCTTAAATATAAGGAGTTATGTACTTTGGTATCGACAAACATCACCTATAATAAGGTAGACTATAAAGTCAATCACTAGATATGCAATAATTTATATAGAGGAATGTAAGTAATGTTGACGGGCATTTTTATTGTGCTGAGATCCACCAAAACATTAGTGTTGCTAGGATTGTTATGTTCATGTACTAAAGGTAATAATCTAATCAAAATGTGTATTCTACATTCGCTTGGATCTCTAGAGGGATTCTTTTTTGGCTACGTATGTGTGTTGTTTTAGCAAAAGATCCTTACATACATAGGGGTAGGGTACTTAATGTTAGTTGCTACTCGGAAAACCTAATGGTTCTTCTGTACAAAAATTTTGTACAAGATCTGAACCTTTCATAGCTACCATGTGTTCTTTTAAATTAAACTTGGATCACCTGCGGAACTTAACACGTTTGATCCCAAGTTTACTTATATGTTCTTTTAGGTTTAGATTTGGATCTCTTGCGGAACTTAACACGTTCGATCCAAATCACCTAGGTCACAAAGTTAATTAAATATTAATTTCTAAATTTGCCTTCCAGGACTGCATGACGAGGCACATGACCTTCTTGGATATGGGAGCAACCACCACCGCCTAGACAAAGCCTTTTAAGGAAAGTTAATATTTAATTTCCTTAAATAACTCTAGGTTAACCAAAAAGAATAATCGAAGCACAAGTTCGAAAAGAAAACAAAAGAACACAACATCGAAAACTAATTCGAAACCTAGAATCACATGCCTCTTGTATTTGGTATTTTTACAAAGAAATAAAACTAGTATGATGCGGAAAATATTGACTAGTTATACCTTTCTTTGTGAACTTTCAATGACCTTTTGATCTTCTACCGTATTCCTCTTCTAACCTAGTACATTGTGTGGGCAATGATCTTCCGAGATGAGAACCACCAAGGCACCTTCTTCTTCCTTCCTTTAAGTTTCGGCCAAGCAAAAACTTCCAAAGGATGAAGAACTTTTTTCCACCAACCAAGCTCCAAGGGATGCAAGAAACAAGCCTCCTTTCTCTCCTTTTCTCCAAGCTAGATCCGGCCACTTCTATGTTTCCAAGAGGTGATGAAGTCTCGGCCACAAGAAGGAGAAGAGAGAAGGAGAAGGGGAACCTCTAGGGGTCGGCCACACCTAGGAAGAAAAGGGAGGAAGAAAAAGAATAGAGTCGTTCACCATGAAGGCACCTCTACCCCCTCTTTTATAATCCATGGTTTTGGCAAATAAGGAAATTTAAATAAAAATTTCCTTAATTCTTTTTCCATGAAAATGAAAAATTATTTTAATTAAAATAATTTTCTTTTTTCAATTACAATGGTCGGCCACCTCTTTTCCCAAAACAAAGAGAGTTTTAATTAAAATAAGAATTAAAACTTCCTAATTTATTTCCGAAAATTTATAAAAATTTCTCCAATAATTTTTATCCCTTCATGATAGGGTTAATAAAAAGGAAATTGTATAAAACTAAATCTTTCTCTTAAACATGTGGATAATTTCCAAAAAGGAAAGTTATCTCTAAAAATAAAAATCTCCTTTCAATCTACAAATAAGGAAAGATATTAAATCTTTTCTTAATCTTTTGTAGAAACTAATAAAAGAGAATTTTAATTTTTAAACTTTCTTTTAAATCATGAACATGATTAAAAGGAAAGTTTTTACCAAAATTAAAATCAACCTTTTAATCTACAAATAAGGAAAGAGATTTAGCTCTTCTCTTAATCTTTTGTAGAATCTTATAAAAGGAGAGATTTAAATTTTTAAACTCTCTTTTAAATCATGTTATCCACATAAGAAAAAAATTTAAAATTAAAATTCCTTTTTATTTTAATAGGGTCGGCCACCTAAGCTTGAGTTCAAGCTTGGGCCGGCCACATGAATTCACCCATGAACCTAGCCATGGTCGACCCTAGCTTGGTCTCCAAGCTAGCTTGACCGGCCCCTATAGGATGGCTAAGAAGGTGGGTATAGTACTCTATAATTAAGAGGTTACGATAGGGACCGAGAAGAGGAATTGATTTTGATCTCCTGATAAAATTAAGCATCCCGTGTTCACCCCGAATACACAACTTAATTTTATCAATAATAATTCATTCCACTGGAGAACTATTATTGAACTACCGCACCAATCCCAAATTGTATTTTGGGCTCCTTCTTATTATGAGTGTGTTAGTCTCCCTGTGTTTAAGATGTCGAATGCCCACTAATTAAGTGAGTTACTGACAACTCATTTAATTAATATCTTAGTCCAAGAGTAGTACCACTCAACCTTATCGTCATGTCGGGCTAAGTCCACCTACAGGGTTTAACATTACAATCCTTATGAGCTCCTCTTGGGGGCATTCTCAACCTAGATTACTAGGACACAGTTTCCTTCTATAATCAACAACACACACTATAAGTTATATCATTTCCCAACTTATCGGGCTTATTGATTTATCGAACTAAATCTCACCCATTGATAAATTAAAGAAATAAATATCAAATATATGTGCTTGTTATTATATTAGGATTAAGAGCACACACTTTCATAATAACTGAGGTCTTTGTTCCTTTATAAAGTCAGTATAAAAGAAATGACCTCTAATGATCCTACTCAATACACTCTAAGTGTACTAGTATAATTATATAGTTAAGATAAACTAATACCTAATTACACTACGACCTTCCAATGGTTTGTTCCTTTCCATCTTGGTCGTGAGCTACTGTTTATAATTTATAAGGTACTGATAACATGATCCTCTGTGTGTGACACCACACACCATGTTATTTACAATATAAATTAATTGAACAATTACATTTATCATAAATGTAGACATTTGACCAATGTGATTCTTATTTCTAGATAAATATTTATACCAAAAGCTAGGCTTTATTATACATCCTAACAATCTCCCACTTATACTAAAAGACTAAGCTGCTATATCTGCTGCCATACATCTGATTCCCAATCCTTCAACATGCCCTTCAAAAGCTCTTGCCTTAAGGGCCTTAGTGAAAAGATCTATAAGTCATCATCTGATGCAATCTAGGTAGCAACAACTTCTCCTCGTTTATACGATTTCTCGTATTGGATGGTACTTGCGCTCTATTGTGTTTACTTGCCTTATAGACTCATGGTTTCTTTGAGTTTGCTACTGCACCACTATTATTACAATAAATTGTAATAATCTTTGGACAAACCATAAATCATATCTAAGTCTATCTTGAGGTTATTGAGTCATTCAACTTTTATGACTACCTCAGAGGCTTGCCATATACTCAGCTTCTATGGTGGAGTCCAGAAAAACACTTATGCTTATCACTCTTCCATAGTTATGACTTTACCTCCTAAAGTAAACACAAAACCCCGAGGTTGACTTACTATTGTCCCTATCCGATTGGAAGTCAAAATCCGTGCAACCCACAGGGACCAAATTAACTACCTTGTAAGCTAGCATATAATCTCTAGTGCCTCTAAGGTACTTCAATATATGCTTTACTGCAGTCTAATGTCCTTGTCTAGAGTTACTTTGATATCTGCTAACTATGCCCTTGGCAAAACATATTTCTGATCTCGTGCATAGCATACATTAGGCTTCCGACAGCCGAAGCATAAAGAACTGCCTTCATTTCCTCTATCTCCTTTGACGTCTTCGGAGACATCTCTTTAGATAAATCTACTCCAAGCCCAAAAGGTAAGAAACCTTTCTAGGAGTTTTGCATGCTTAAAACGAGCAAGGATTTTTTCGATATATGAAGCTTGGGATAAGTAAAATATTCTTTTCTTGCGATCCCTTATTACTTTGATCCCAAGAATATATACATTCTCCCAAGTCCTTCATATCGAATTGTTTAGACAACCATACCCTTACTTCTGACAACATTTTGATATTGTTTCCAACTACCAAAAATGTTATCTACGTATAGTACAAGAAATATCACCACGTTTCCATCACACTTTTTGTATACACAAGACTTATCTAGTTACTAAATAAATCCATAGGTCTGGATTACTTTGATAAACCGGATGTTCCAAGACCTTGAAGTTTTGCCTCAGTCCATAGACTGATTGAGCTTGCACACAAGATGCTCTTTGCCCTTTGCAATGAACCCTTCTGGTTGCTTTATATGGATGCTTTCTTCAAGACTTCCATTAAGGAATGCTGTCTTGATATCCACTTGCCAAATAGATAAAAGAATCCAGATAGACTTAAGCATGGCTACCAGTGAAAAAGTTTCCTTTTTCATCAAGCCTTGCTTTGAAAGTTTTCACCTTCCTGTATATCCATCTTTTCCTATTGTAGACCTATTTTTACCCAATGACTTTTACACCATCTGGTGGTTCTACAAGCTTCCAGATTTTATTAGAATACATATATTCTAATTCTGTATTCATTGCTCTTTGCCAAGATGCTGCATCTTTATCTTGGAGTGCTTCATCATATGTCCGGGATCAGGCTCATGTTCATTTGGGATCAAGTCCAAAAACTCTCCCAAAACATGAATCTTTAAGGTTTGCTTGACAACCCTCCCACTACGATGAGCCACTGTCTGTGTATCATTTATGATACGTGTTGCAGTTTCTTGTGATATTTCATCTTGAACAGTTGGTACTAGATTAGACATGTCCTTTCTTAAGAACAAATTTACTTATGGGCTTGTGGTTCGTTACATAGTCCTTTTCTAAAAATTGATCATTGATGCTAACAATGTCCTTTTGATTTTTAAGACTATAAACCTACTTTCGTTTCACTAGGATAACTCACAAACAAGTGAATTCCTGTCCAACTTATCATTGTCTCTCTTCAGCATATGTGCTGGACTACCTGAATCCGAATATGCTTCAAAATAGGCTTACGCCTATTCAGCAATTCTATATGAGTAGAGAGTTTTGACTTGGAAGGTACTATGTTCACTTCCATTTCTAGAGTATATCCTTAAACAAATTTGGTAAATAATTCATCATCAATCTACTTATTTCCATAAGAGTCCTATACCTTTTTTCTACTACACCATTCTGTTGGGGTGTACTAGGTGCAGTTAGTTGGGATTGAATCCCAACTTCTGATAAGTGACTCCTAAATTCTCCCAAGAGGTACTTGCCACTACGATCTCACCGTAGTGTCTTGATACTTTTACTTTAATGTTTCTCCGCATCAGCCTTGTACTCTTTGAACTAATCAAATCACTGAGTCTTGCGACACATTAAGTAAATGTATTTGTATCTTGAATAGTTGTCTATAAAATAGACAAAATATTCGATACTACCTCTTGTCTGGATAGTCATAGGATCGCACAAATCAGAATGAACAAATTCTAATGTATCTTTGGCTCCATACCCCTTATACTTAAAAGCTTCTCGATTATTTTTCCTTCCAAGTAAGACTCACAGGTTGGAAAGATTTCCACTACCAATGAACCCAAAAGTTCATCAGCTACCAATGAATCCTACTCAAGTTAATATAACCTAGCCTTAGATGCCAAAGATATATAATTGGTTCATTTCCGAAGGTTGCTTTCTCTTAAAGTTAGAAGATGTGTTACTAATTTTCATTTGTTGCATCGTGAGAGTTATTGGATTTATAAATTGTCAACCAACGTACCAGAACAGATAACTTCCCTCTTTTTAAAAGAGGCAGAATATCAAGTTTTTTGAATAGTTTAGAAACTGAAAACTAGTTCTTTCTAAACTTGGTACGTAAAGATAATTACTCAAAATCCATGTTTTATTCTTATCAAAGGATAAACATCTCCCACTGCAACCGCTGCCACTTTTACAGCAGTGCCCATGTGGACGGTGTTTTTATTTTCATTTAGTTGTCGGGTTTCTTGGAACCCTGCAATGAATTGTGGACATGATTAATGACATCTGTATCTACACTCCAGGTTCTGGTAGATAACACCACTAAACATGTTTCAACTAATAAATTAAATACACCTATATTGTTCTTAGTTCTAAGAAGACAGTCTACCTTAATGTCCAAGTCCTATTTCCAATCATTACAATTGGGACTACTAAGTCTTTTCTATAGTATAACAACTAGGGAATTGACAAACATTTTAAATCCTAAGAATCACAAAAATATTTGGTCAAGATCAATTCTTTAAAATCCCCATGAATTTTGTATGCCACGATAGTGTGGAGATATACAAAAACAAAGAGGAGATTTTATCCATTAATTTTATTATCTCGTCAACTTTACTTTATGACGAATAAAATTAATAGTTGATCTGTCTTTGATCAAATATTTGGTCAAAACTTTTTGAATTTAAAATAACATTGATTCCTCAAACAATATTATTTAAATTCACCAACACCTCAAACACCGTGAATTTTGCATGCCACGATAGTGTGGACGTATACAAAATTTAAACATTTGTAAGAGGAGGGTTTTACCCATTAATTATCTTGTCAATAAATCTTTATGACAAAATAAAATTACCTCAAACACCGTGAATTTTGTATGCCACGATAATGTGGACGTATACAAAATCAAACATTTGTAAGAGGAGTTTTTAATTTTATTATCTTGTCAACCTATTTATTTGACAAATTAATAGTTGGTTTCTTCGGTCACACAAATAATAGCAGTGACTCCGATGGGGAGGATACTATTAGACGTGCCTAAGTGTATACCATTACTTGACACTAAGTTCATTAATAAGATTGTGCCCCTTCCGATAGGGAAGATCACACGCTCTTAATTAACTTCCTATAGTCATCCAAAATAGAAGTTTAAGCTAGTGATCCGCAAACAAGCTCATCCGATATGGAGGAAGGCACTCAGAGCCAACGCGCAAGCTTGTTGCATCACTTATAAACTAGTAATGGAGATCATGGAATTTATTTAAAAAATAAATCCCTCTCCCACTTAGTTATTTAAAGGGAGGAATTTTGACTATGTTAGCCTACTTAGCATGCATACTAACAAACACACACAACACAGCATAAAAAACAATAAATAGAAAAACTAATTTTCAACTATTATGGCTTTTATCTATTGCTGCCCTCCGTGTGTCGCCAACCCTAGCTGCTGCCATCTTTGGCCACCGCCACCGGGTCTAGTTGTCGCATCCATCTTGCTCGTTGTTCCGCTGCGCCTCTGGTCCTCAAAAGGTTCCACGCCTTGCAAGATTCGATCCGCGACATAAATAGAATTTTACATTTTTCGATCCTATATTCCTCGAAGAAATGTACATGTAAACTAGATCGAACATAAAATAAAATTTACATCCATCGATCCTATATTTCATAAAAGGAATGTACATCTAACTAGATCAAAAAATAAAATCCTAATAAAACTAAATACAGCTCATGCTGTATTTTATAATACAATCATACACACATAATAAAATGCCCTTGACATGTCCAAGGGTCCAATCACACACACAATATCTATAAGCCATAATAGTTGGATCCTGCATCCACAAAGTTAGCACATCCTACTATTATCCTGCCTAAATTATGTATGTCATGTGCATAATTAAACTAATACCAAATACATAGAGGCAAAACCCTAGCTCTAATACCAATTGTTGGTTGCTACTCGAAAAACCTAATGGTTCTTCTGTACAAAAATTTTGTACAAGATCTGAACCATTCCTAGCTACCATGTGTTCTTTTTAAATTAAACTTGCATCGCCTGCGAAACTCAACACGTTTGATCCCAAGTTTAACTTATATGTTCTTTTAGGTTTAGATTTGGATCTCCTGCGGAACTTAACACGTTCAATCCAAATCACCTAGGTCACAAAGTTAATTAAATATTAATTTCCAAATTTGGCTTCCAAGACTGCATGGTGAGGCACATGGCTTTCTTGGATATGGGAGCAACCACCACCGCCTAGACAAAACCTTTTAAGGAAAGTTAATATTTAATTTCCTTAAATAACTCTAGGTTAACCAAAAAGAATAATCAAAGCACAAGTTCAAAAAGAAAGCAAAAGAATACAACATCAAAAACTAATTTGAAACCTAGAATCACATGCCTCTTGTATTTGGTATTTTTACAAAGAAATAAAACTAGTATGATGCGGAAAATAATTACTAGTTATACCTTTCTTTGTGAACTTTCAATGACCTCTTGATCTTCCACCGTATTCCTCTTCTAACCTCGGACATTGTGTGGGCAATGATCTACCGAGATGAGAACCACCAAGGCACCTTCTTCTTCCTTCCTTCAAGTTTTGGCCAAGCAAAAACTTCCAAAGGATGAAGAACTTTTTTCCACCAATCAAGCTCCAAGGGATGCAAGAAACAAGCCTCCTTTCTGTCCTTTTCTCCAAGCTAGATCCGGCCACTTCTATGTCTCCAAGAGGTGATGAAGTCTCGGCCACAAGAAGGAGAAGAGTGAAGGGGAAGGGGAATCTCTAGGGGCCGGCCACACCTAGGAAGACAATAGAGGAAGAAAAAGAATAGAGTCGTTCACCATGAAGGCACCTCTACCCCCTCTTTTATAATCCTTGGTTTTGGCAAATAAGGAAATTTAAATAAAAATTTCCTTAATTCTTTTGCAATGAAAAAGAAAAATTATTTTAATTAAAACAATTTTCTTTTTTCAATTACAATGGATGACCACCTCTTTCCCCAAAATAAGGAGAGTTTTAATTAAAACAAGAATTAAAACTTCCTAATTTGTTCCCAGAAATTTATAAAAATTTCTCCAATAATTTTTATCCCTTCATGATAGGTTAATAAAAAGTAAATTTTATAAATTAAAATCTTTCTCTTAAACATGTGGATAATTTCCAAAAAGGAAAGTTATCTCTAAAAATTAAAATCTCCTTTCAATCTACAATTAAGGAAAGATATTAAATCTTTTCTTAATCATTTGTAGAAACTAATAAAAGAGAATTTTTAATTTTTAAACTTTATTTTAAATCATGAACATGATTAAAAGGAAAGTTTTTACCAAAATTAAAATCAACCTTTTAATCTACAAATAAGGAAAGAGATTTAGCTCTTCTCTTAATCTTTTGTAGAATCTTATAAAAGGAGAGATTTAAATTTTTAAACTCTCTTTTAAATCATGTTATCCACATAAGAAAAAAATTTTAAATTAAACTTCCTTTTTTATTTTAATAGGGCCGGCCACCTAAGCTTGAGTTCAAGCTAGGGTCGGCCACATGAATTCACCCATGAACCTAGCCATGGCCGGCCCTAGCTTGGTCTCCAAGCTAGCTTGGCCGGCCCCTATAGGTTGGCTAAGAAGGTGGGTATAGTACTCTATAATTAAGAGCCTACAATAGGGACTGAGAGGAGGAATTGGTTTTGGTCTCCTGATAAAATTAAGCATCCCGTGTTCGCCCCAAACACACAACTTAATTTTATCAATAATAATCCATTCCACTAGAGAACTATTATTGAACTACCGCACCAATCCAAAATTACATTTTGGGCTCCTTCTTATTATGAGTGTGTTTGTTTCCCTGTGTTTAAGATGTCGAATGTCCACTAATTAAGTGAGTTACTGACAACTCATTTAATTAATATCTTAGTCCAAGAGTAGTACCACTCAACCTTATCGTCATGTCGGACTAAATCCACCTGCAAGGTTTAACATGACAATCCTTATGAGCTCCTCTTGGGGACATTCTCAACTTAGATTACTATGACACAGTTTCCTTCTATAATCAACAACACACACTATAAGTGATATCATTTCCCAACTTATCGGGCTTATTGATTTATCGAACTAAATCTCACCCATTGATAAATTAAAGAAATAAATATCAAATATATGTGCTTGTTATTATTTTAGGATTAAGAGCACACACTTCCATAATAACTGAGGTCTTTGTTCCTTTATAAAGTCAGTAAAAAAGAAATGATCTCTAATGGTCCTACTCAATACACTCTAAGTGTACTAGAGTAATTATATAGTTAAGATAAACTAATACCTAATTACACTATGACCTTCCAATGGTTTATTCCTTTCCATCTTGGTCGTGAGCTACTGTTTATAATTTATAAGGTACTGATAACATGATCCTCTGTGTGTCACACCTCACACCATGTTATTTACTATATAAATTAATTGAACAACTACATTTATCATAAATGTAGACATTTGACCGATGTGATTCTTATTTCAAGATAAATGTTTATACCAAAAGCTAGGCTTTTAGTATACATCCTAACACTTAATCCCTGGCCACAGTCGTACCATCCCTAGGCACGACCGACACACCCCTACACCCCCCTCTTCCTCTTTAACTCCATCTTCTTTCTCTTTAACTCCATCGTCTTCCTCTCCATCTCCAAGAATTCTCCTTCCTCAAACTTGAGTAAGATCCAACCACCTTCCTCCTCAACCTCTCTATCTCTCATTTATTCTCCAAGATCTCTGCTTCCCTAGATCTAGATCTAGATCTAGGAGTTTTCTTCACCCTAGTTCTCCAAAGATCTTCACTCACTTCCAAGTCCTTCTTCTTCTCTGTCTCTTCCAAGATCCTTATTCTCTTCCCCAAGATCACTCTTTTCTTCTTTAAGAACACACACCTCTCCTCTTTAATTATCCTTCTCCCCTACTTTGCTTTCAACAATGTCCAACATTTTGTAAAGGCTTCGATGTGGAAGTGGAGGTTCAAGTGGAGGAGATGATCCCGGAAAATATAAAGGGAAGGGCGCTGGCAAAGGAAAAGGGAAGGCATCAAGTGAGGACAAAGGAAAGCGGGCGACACGTGATGAAGGTAACAAGAATAAATTTGGTATCAATTTTAGAAACGATGATCAAAAGACTAGAATTGAATAACCTTGTTTCTCATAAATTAGTTTGCACATGCTGTCTTGATAAAACTACTATGAAAGTTTTAAGAATTTAAGATGATATATATTGATTGATTAGTATTTTTGATTAGAATGATATGATGTATATATGAGGATGATAATGATGGTAAAATTAGTTTTAGATTAATAAATCATGATCACCAATGGGCTCTATTCGACTTTAACGATTGTTTTGGCTTACCTACGGGGGGATCTCACAAGTTTGAGTATAGTTTCAATAGTAATTCTTTTTGGTGTGGCATTACTAATTTGAATGAGCCCTATGACCTTTCATGCTCTAAAACTTCATATATCCAAAACCCTGTCTTTCAATACCTCCATTGTGTCATGAGTAAGACAATCTTTGATAGAGGTGAGAGTGATGGGATGGTAAGAAAGGTGGAGCTTTCCTAATTTTAGGTGATGCTAAATAAAGTTGAATTTGATTTGGGGTTCTTGTTTTTATAAATCCTTGCGAGATCCGAGAAGGCAACGACGGGTATAATAGTTTTTGGCGGGTTGATTACTCAAATAACCTTACATTTAAAATGCGAACTCTTTAGTCTAGACATTATTCATGGCAATAATAAGATTGATATTGATACATGCCTTACCATAAAAATGATTTTTCAGGATGAGAATGATTTTGCTTTTCCCAAGAGGGATGGATTTCCACTCCCTTTACCTAATTCTGACCAAACCACAATTCACAACCCCATCAATTGGGTTATTAAAGACATAACACCCGAGTTGGCCTATATTTCAGTAGAACACCTTGAACCCTCATTATCTAGATACCCAGAGTTGGCTAGTTATCCAGAGTCGGTTAGACATCCATTTACTTATGGTAGCATGTGCCCCTTTAAATTTGATTTCTCAAATTTATGTGTTTCTTTGGATTCACTCCATAATAAGTAAAGTGCCCAACAACATTTATTGGAAGGCCACTTTCAATTGATTGAAAACCAATTCCAAGAAGTACGGGGTCATTTTTAGTTTATAAAGAACTTTTAGGGTCAAGTTTTAGGATTTGTAAATGATTACTACATGGATCATGAGAGAATGAAGGATATTAGATACTCTATGGACATTACTAGATAGTAGATGACCATTCATTTCTAGTACCATGAGAACATCAGTCACCTACCTAGAGTACCTAGATTCCCTACTCGACCAGGTTCTTCTAATCCTTCGGACCTACCTACCGACCCATACCCTTCTCCATCCTTTCGGGCCCTACATGTCACCCTCTCTGTGTATGTTCTATGCTATTACACTCTTCTTTATCATATTTTCATCATAATTACCCTCTTTATCAAAGATTTGCTCGTGCTTGGTTTTTCTTGACAGGATGCATTTTCAGGGTGAAAATGGAGCTAAGGTGTGCTTCGGAGAAATCCTAGAAGAGGTGCAAAGTCTTGGGCAATGCTTGGAGGCACGATTGGCCCCATCACCAAAGAGCAAGCAAAGTCTGATCGTGCCTCCCACTAGCAACTAATCTAGGGGCGGTTGTGTGAAACCACATGACCATACCTTACTTCTAGAGCCTGTTCATAGGGTGATTATGCCCCAAGGCATGACCATGCCTCTCCACCCAAGCCCATTCATGCTCTGGTTGTGCCTAGAGGGACAACCATGACATGACCCAAGCAGAGGTAGTGCCCTACCTATATAAAGGGTGTTCTCCCCCTTTCAAAAGAGGGAGGAAGGGTTTTCTCTTTGGGGGAGACCTATTTGGTCTAGATTTTCTCTTCATCCATGCTCCCATTGATGATTCAAAGTCATTTCTGTCATCTCCTTCACCTTTGGAAGCAAAGGATTAGATCCGAAGACCTCTCGTCACATTGGCTGAGTTTTCTTCCTCTTTCTTCTTAGATTTGGGTTTAAAGCTTGCAATTATCATATCTTTTTATTTATCTCCTCTTGTTATGGAGTAGATCTACTTGTTCTAGGATTAAGGGAGTAGTTGTGATGTGTAATTAATGTAAACTTTTTGAATTTTCCAATTTTTTATCCATATGACATGTTTATGCTTTATATCTATTTGATTAAATGTATGTGTGTGATGAATTTATGCTTATATTTCATATTTGATTGGATGATTGTATTGATTGTTTGCCCCGTAGAGGGGATGTCCTAGATCTTATGACTGGGGGGCCCCCGTGAAAGGGGGTACCCCTTTAACTGGACTTTCTAGAGTGTTACCTTGAAAGAAAGGATAATTCTCTATAAGGAAGTATCTAATTAGGCTTAATGGATTATTTCTATTCTTGTGTTAATAAGTATCCTATGTAATCTAGCAATTGGATGACCGACGGTCCCTTAGTGACAAAGGGTATTCCTTTAACCAGACTTTCTAGGTTACCTCTTCTACTTAGTAGCATTGGATAACACTAGGGTAACACTTCGATACTACTATTGCAGGGAGTGTCGGTATTTAGTTAGACTTTTTACATGGGCATAAAGATAGGGGATGGGAGATGGGAAATTTATAGTACATTAACTAGCATCACAATGAAATCAAACTCCTTGAACACTTTCCTTGACCAACTTCCTCGATCAATTCTCCTTCCCAATTCTTTTCTCTCAGCTTCCCCTCTATTTTAGTGCATAAATTTACAACATTTGATCATTTATATAATCCATTGTGGTAAGTCTCTAGTGCCTAACCCAATCCCTATGGGTTCGATATCTTTTATTACTTGTAAAACAACCATGCACTTACGGTTTAACAACAGAAGGTTGCATGAAGCATGAAAGTAAGAGAGAGAGAGAGAAGTTAACTTTCGAGGTGATTCTAGGATTTTATTTTCACTACAATGTTAGTTAATGTTCCTATATATTATTTATCTCCTTACCTCCATGATTGCATACTTGTAAGGATTCTAACCAAATTACCAGTATGAACCTGTGAACATTATACCGGAGAGTTTATCTCGATTTTCAGGGATACCCTCTGTCACTAGTTATACAGTCTATCTTCCTAGTATTAAATTAGAAAAATCCATTAAACTCTAATTGATTGATCCCTTATAGAGGTTTGACCCCCATTTCAAGGTGATACTCTAGAAAATTTGGTTATAGGGATACCCTCTATTACTAAGGACCCTCGGTCAAACAATCTAAAATATCTCCTCTACATGGTCACCAATCCTTTACATTTAAATACATTCACCACACATACATTTAATCAAATACAAACAAGGTACAACACAATAGTCCAAGACATAAACATATCACTTAATAAAGAAATGATCAAATACATAGTTCATACATCAATATCACATCATAGTGTTGGTGCAGGTTGTACTGATAATTAGGTTTTGATGTAAGATAAATAGGTTAAAGTTAGATGTATTGTTTGTCTAACCTTTCTACTAAGTGTGCAGGAGTTGACTGCTTTGAAGGATCTGATACCAGGCTAAAATCTAGCTAGTCTGCGGAATCTAATAGCTGGTGCAATGTCTAGATAGGTCCACAAGACTTGATATCTGGAAGGAAGTTCGGTTGGGTCTGCAGGACCTAATAACAGATCAAAGTCTAATTGGGTCTACTGGACTTGACAACTGGTGGGAAGACCTGATGGATCAAAGGTAAGTCATGCTACTACAGTTGGTAAGTTGAGGTAAGAAACTAGAGGAGAGATCTAGTGAGGATACGTACCCAGTTGAGGGAACTGTAGGCATCGATCCAACTTAGGTCCATTTGAGAAACCTAAGTTGAGACCTTGACTAGATTCTAGTCTCAAGGAGACAAATCTAATTACTATCCTGTTGAATTGTGCTAACTTTATTTTAAAGGATAAACATATTTTTATTGCCCAGGACTAACTATTTTTTTGTAGGGAAGAAAACTGGAAAAAGAGAATTTGGGAGCTCGAAGTTGGTCTAGACACCTAGAGTTTATTCTGGCATCTGGACTGGCTGCGACCAATAGGTGGTCTGGGTGCCTAGAATTGACCCAAGCGCTCAGACTAGAAAATTTTTCCAGGAGCTGAGTTGGAGTGCATTAACTGACCGAGCCCAGGCTAATGGTTTAGGCGCCCGAAGGGGGTCCGGGCGCCCGGAGGTGGATAAAACTTCTCGGATAAAGTTTCGACAAGAGGTTACCACTTCAGCATGGCCCAGGAGCCTGGAGGGGTTCCAGGTGCTTGGAATGGGCCTATATAAGGGACTTCAATTAGCAGCTTCAACACAACATCTACTATAAGTTTCATTTTTTGTGTTGCTCCAAAAAAGCTTCGATAACACCGAAAGGCTACTCATTAGTTCGAAGAACAAAAGACTTCAATTTCCTTTCCATTTGTCAGTAAAAATTATTTCAGTTCTTGTACTCAACACATATAACACATTATTTAAACTGATAATGATTGCCCAACGAAAGTGATTGACGATTGCGGGCTTTGGAGTAGGTGTCGTCATAGGCTTTGAACTAAGTAAAACCATCTATGTTAGTGTTATTTTTTTTATTTTCTTTATTCCACTATGTAACTCATTTTAACTCTTGATTTTTGACGAATGTTATTCACCCCCCTCTAGAGTATTTATGGTCCTACAAGATACCAATTGTTAGTGAAGGGAACACCAGATGATCGAACCTGTATTTTGATAACGGCAAAGAGGTTTAAAGTTAAGCTATCTTGTGATCTAACAAGGGTGAGTATTTGTATAGGAAAGTCCTAAGTGATCTTAGGCAAAAGAAAATCCTAACTGTAGTTAGATAGGTGGAAAGTCCTAGTTGTGTTAGGCAAGGATGTAAAGCCCGAAAAATTCCCGAATTTATTATAGAATTATTCTATGATTTTTCTGGGATTATTAGATATTTTTTCGGAATTTTCCGAGTAGCGGAAGTAGCAAAAACAAATAGGTCGCAAAATAGCTTAGGCGGGAATCGAACCCGAGACCTATGGTGTAAGGGATAATGTTAGTAACCAGTTGAACCCAGCAGGGCCGTGCTGAGAGAAAGGAGAAACGTTTATATTTATATTAGAGTTGGACCGGAATTACCACTTGATATAAATAGGAGGTTTAAGTGGGTTTGGTTTATTTTGATTTAGTTGGTTCGGCACATCTCCTCCCCCTCCAAACCTCACGCCGACGCCACCCTCTTCTCTTCCTCCTTCTCTCAGCGCCACACCAAGAGAACTTTAGGGTTCTCTTCCAAGGACTCTCGGATCATCTTCCGGCGACGACTCCAACACGAAAAAGATTCTTCTCCGCGAGAGGAATGCGAGGACGTAAGCGGTTCGTCGAGAGGATCAGTTTTTCGAGAAACCTAGCGAATAGAATCGTAAGAAACCTTGCGATTGAGGTAAGAAACCCCTCACCTGCAGTATAATTGCTCTCGCTTGTTAATTTTAGCGTTAGTTCAGTAGTTTTACAGTTTTCAGTTTTAGGGTGTGCTTTTAGTGCATACCAAGCGTTCGGTAGAATACCCAGTTCAGAAGGATGCACCAGTAGGCGTCCTAACAGTATGTAAAATGTATTAGAAACATTTTATTCAGTTTATTATCAGTTATTACAGCTATATGGATCAGATATCCATTGGGTGGGCTCCCACAGTAGCCTCTAGGTTCAGATAACCTAGCTCTAGGTTCAGATAACCTAGAACAGCAAAGTAAAATAAAACAGTATTCAGTATTTTACTTTCATTCAGTTGGCGCTGTATTGGATCAGATATCCATTGGGTTGGACTCCCACAGTCGTCCCTAGGTTCAGATAACCTAGTAAGGTTCAGATAACCCAGTCAATCGCTAGGTTCAGATAACCTAGTAGACCCTACTAAATTCGGGACTTGTAAACCCGGGTCTAGTTAGGGATGCGCGCACAGCAAGTACAGTTGCCGGGCCCAAACAACATGTTTAGTATTTTCATCTATTATATGTATAGTTTTCAAATTTGAAACCAGTGATGAGAACACTAGTTTAGCTTTTAGTTCAGTTCAGGTTCAGTTTATATGATTTGAGTTCATGTACAGATTTAGATATATGCATGACTAGTTCAGTTTTATGCTCAGTTTATAAGTATGCCATGTTCAGTTTAAAGCATGTTCAGTTTTTATGTTATGCCATGCTTTGTATGATACCATGCCATGCCATGCTTGCATATTCAGTATATTTTTCAAACAGCATGATTTAAAATCATATTTGCATCGTATGCACGATTTTGTGAGGTAGATGGTTTCTTACTAAGCTTTAAGCTTACATATACTATTTTCCTTATACTGCAGATACAGGTAAAAGGAAAATGGACTAGCAGTGGAGCCTGGACGTCAATGCAGATGAGG